>NC_136059.1:63379078-64579078 GCF_964261635.1 Lissotriton helveticus | reverse complement strand
GGGGTGGGGGGTGTATGCTGGGATAGCCAGGGACAGGACCACCGGATTATGATCCGACAGTGTTTTAGGGAGATGTGTGACATCAGTGGTCCACGTAGAGGCCCGATCTGATAGCAACCAATAATCAAGCCGTGACCAACTGGCGTGCGCTGCGGAGGAGTGTGTGCTTTCTCTGTGTGTGGGGTGGCGGTCTCTCCAGACATCTCGTAAATTAAATTCGTCAATGCCATGAAGGAGAGCGTCCTCTGCGCGTTTATGGTGTTCAACAGTATCATGCGAGCGATCTAGAGCATGATCAAGTGCAACATTCAGATCTCCACCCCAGATCCATTCTACCGGGGGATGGTTGCGCAGTTTGGTGAACAGAGACAAATAGAAATCAGGGTCATCCCTATTTGGTCCATATATATTTACAATTCCCACTCTAGGGCTGCGCAGTGTACCAGTAACGATAACAAATCTACCATTGTGGTCTACATCTGTGCTTTCTAAGTGAAACTGAACCCCACGGCGCACCAAAACCACCACCCCATGAGCATAGGAGGAGTATGTGGCAGAGACAGAGTGTTCAGCCCAGCGGTATCCCAGCGTTTTAGCCTTCCCAGGGAGGAGGTGGGTTTCTTGTAGGAGCGCCAGATCTATAGCCTGATTTTCTTAGGACTGTTAAGGCCCCTGACATTCCATGTCAGTAACTTTAAGCGTCTACCCACAACCATTTGAGCATTTCTGCCTTACCAGTAGGCGTAGTGTATCATTGCAACCGAGATAGGAGCATCTAGAACCTGAAACATCGTTGTGGCAGAAGCAATTTGTGACAGCATCAACCTTAGTAAAACCCTCTCCCCCACCCACCACCCACTCCGTCATCCCAATCATGACAAAGCCTGTACCCAAATCAGTCTGCCCAGAACATAATAAAACACAGGTAAGCACCCACAACATCAAGATGCTCACAAACTTGGAACCTCAAACAGGGCAGGTAATGTGGATCACACGGGGGGCCGGTCGCAGCCCGCCAAAGGCCCAGCATTATTATGCAAGGTGATCAAGCCGCACGCGTTAGTGCGAGTTAGTGATAGTTGGGTCTTAGTGCACATAGCAAGTATTTTAGTCGTGATGACATATCGCCACCCACAATCGAACAAAACTGGCATTTCAGGTACGATTCTGTGAACGCTGCAGCAATTGTATTACACATAGACAATCTATCAACAATGTACCAGTATGTGCAGGTGTGCAGTCATGTCCTCTTGTATACGGCAGCTGCGTCAAGTAAGTTACTGCCAGCGAATAGACAATAGTTATTCCGTATCTGAAGGGGGATCTTGTTCGTGTTGTTGACCCCGTGTCTCAGGACATGTGGGTGATTGGCTTGCAGATATTTAATTACTTCTCTCGGCGTGTTACAGATCACACTTTTCCCATCCAGAGTTACCTTCAAACGCGCCGGGTAGAGCATTGCATATGGAACATCATTTTCTCTCAGCTTCCGTTTGACGTCCATATATTGTTTCCTGGTTTCCTGCACCTGAGACGTAAAGTCCGGGTATATTGAGATATTCATGCCCTCATGTGTGAGAGACCCGAGCTCGCGGGCTTTCCGGAGCACGTCATCCCTATCTCTATAGTTCAGCAGTTTGGCTATGATAGGGCGCGGCTTAGCTCCAACCGCCGGTTTGGGCGCCAAAGTGCAATGCGGCCGTTCCACGATGAATACCGCAGAAAAAATGTCTTTGCCTAAGATGGTGGTTAGGAGAGTCTCAACATATGCCTCCATGTTGTTTATATGTGTCGTCTTTGCGATGCCCATGATTCGTAGGTTGCAGCGTCGCGAACCCGCTGCTAAATCCTCCGTCTTAGCCGCAAGGCCTTGCAAGAGTGCGTCCACCTTCTTATGTTTTAATTCGAGCTGTTGCGTTGCGTCTTCAGTCTCTGTTATTCGGCGTTCCGCCATGTCCACGCGTTCTGCCTGATTGTCCAAGCGCTCCGACATGCGGTCCACCCTATAAGTGAGTGTGTCGATCTTTCCGTCTATATTGGTCAGGGTGGACTGAATAGCGGTAAACATGGCCTGTACATCCAGCGTTGTCTGAGCCGTAGAAGAGGGCACAGAGTCGCGGAGTGGCGTCTGGCAGTCGGCTGATGATGAGTGCAGCTTCCTCTGTTTATCAAATTGTATTTTCGTTTGGGTTTTCTCCGGTTTGCCCATGTTGTCGGCGTGGGCTACTGCCGTCCGTCCCGGCCCCGCACGCTTCAATAGTAAGGCCGCGGCCTAGTGGGGGGAATAGCACTCTGTGGAGGTGCAAGACAACGTGGTCCGGCCAGTATCCAACTGTGGCGTGAGCTGGCGTCAGAGCGCCCCTTTAGTGAGAGCCGACCCTCTGCTGGCTTTTATCGTCAGGAATGAAGGGCATGTCCGGGAGAGTGCTTCGGCCAGTCTCGGCCACCACAGCAGGGTCCGCACAAAGTATCGCACCAGCAGGCAGACACTCAGTTTTGGGGAATATGGCTGGCAGGCCTGGCCACTGTCGAGTCCCGTGTGCGTGGTTCCCCAGCTCGGGCCCTCGGAAGAGTGGAGGAGTAAGAGTAGTCCAACATGTGGCATGCGCAGTACCCAGGCGGTGTCCGCGTTGCTGGGGCGAGATCGTGGAGCTAAATCCGGCTCGCTTCTTCACCTCTATCTCGTTGTCTCCAGCACCATCCTCTGCTGCACAAGAGTATCTCAGGAGCACAGCACGATCTGCCAGTGGGTGGCAGGTGAGGAGCGAATGCAGATCTCCGTATCCGTCGCAGGCTGACACGGCCTACAGCACCCTCGCGCAACTGCTGGCTCGCGTAGCTCGTACGTGATCACGCACGGTCAGGGATGGCGCCTCCTCACTCCCGGGCTGTGTCGGAGCCTTCGCGCCGATGCCGGCCGTTTTCCCCAAGGATGGTACCATCCGGTAGCAGAGACAGACCGCTTAGCAGGTAGGTATATTCAGCGTGTTATGGCACTTTTTAACCCAGGATTTCTTGCAGGATTGTAGCTTGATCCGGAGAGCTCGCCTACGGCGCGGCCATTTCCAAGCGCGGCTAGCTCCGCCCCCCCATGTTATAATTTCATTTAATTAATGAATTTCATGTTATTTAATTTTTGCCTAATTTAATTCTGTAGCGGGTTGTGGGTTTATAGGGGAATAGGGTGGGAAGTAATTTCATTATAATTAATTAAATATGTAAATTTATTTATTGGTATTTATTTTGAATTAATTGTTAATTAATTTTTATTTAGTAATTAATTACATTTTAATTGCCACTTAATTTTAATTAATTGATTAATTGATAATTATGTTAATTTTACTAATTTATTTACTGTAGCGGGTTGTGGGTTTATAGGGGAATAGGGTAGGAAGTAATTTAATTATAATTAATTAAATATGTCAATTTATTTATTGGTATTGTTTTTGAATTAATTGTTAATTAATTTTTATTTGGTAATTAATTAAATTTTAATTGCCAATTAGTTGTATTTAATTGATTAATTGATAATTATGTTAATGTTACTAATTTATTTTCTGTAGTGAGTTGTGTGTTTATAGGGGAATAGGGTGGGATTTTTTTTTTTTTTAATTTATTTTAAGGTTTTTGTAGAGCGCGCAGTAACCCAAGAGCATCCCGGCGCTAGAACCTGGTAGTCAAGAGGGAGTCGCGGCGGGAGGGCGGGAAGATCAGGGAAACAGAAGAGTTTTCAGTGCTTTCCTAAATTGGAGGAGATTTGGTTCGGTTCTCAGTTTCCGGGGGAGACTGTTCCAGTGTTTTGCTGTGTTTACTGAGAAGCGGCGGCCTCCAGCTCGGGCTCTTTTCACTTTATGGACAATGATGAGGTTCTCGTGGTTTGACCGGAGTGACCTGGTGGCTTTGTAGGGAATGATAAAGTTTTTGAGAATGGGTGGACCTTTGTTGTGAAGGAGTTTATGTGCCAGGCAGAGGGCCTTGAAGACCACCCTTTCTCTGACTGGAAGCCAGTGAAGCTGCTTCAAGGCTGGCTTGGCTGATGATCTGGCCGGGGTGTTAGTAAGAAGTCGGGCAGCCACGTTCTGGATTCTCTGAAGGGTGTTAAATGTGGCTTCCGGGGCTCCCAAATAAATTGCGTTGCTGTAATCCAGCCTAGACAAGATAAGGCCCTGGATCAGCAGTTTTCGGGAAGTGAAGGGGAGCAGGGGAAGCACCTTCCTGCATGCCCTGAGTAGTCCAAAGCATATTCCGGCCGCTTTTTTTGCCTGGGATCTAAAGGTCAGATCTTTCTCAAGACATACACCCAAGCTTTTAACCTCATCTTTGGGAGCAGGGGGATCACCCAAGCAGGTAGGCCACATGTTGGGCGGTAGGGGGAGCCCTTTTTGTCCAAGCAGCAGGATTTCGGTCTTAGACCCATTGAGTTTTAGTGCTGAGGAGTTCATCCAGCCGTGGATTTCAGTGAGACAGCCGTGGAGATTGAAGGGTTCTTGGTGCGGGTGTGAAAGGGTCACCACCAGCTGGGTGTCATCGGCGTAGTTGATAATCGTCACTCCGAACGGAGTGACCAACTCCTCCAACGGAGACATATAAACGTTTAATAACGTTGGGCTCAGTGATGAGCCCTGCGGCACTCCACAGCGGAGGGGGACCGCAGGGGAGTGGCTGTCATTCTCCCAGACTTGGAAGGAACGGTTGCTGAGGAATGACGTCAGCCACTTCAAAGCCATGCCCTTCACTCCAATGTCTCTCAGACGCTGGATTAAAACCTGGTGGTTGACAGTATCGAAGGCCTCACTAAGGTCCAGGAGGATCACTGCCACTGATCCTCCTGTATCCAAGATGCTTCTGGCCTTCTCTACTGCCGCTAGGAGGGCGGTGTCGGTGCCCTGGCCAGGGCGAAAGCCTGTCTGAGAGTTCCTAAGCAGGTTGTTAGTTTCTAGGAATAGTGATAGCTTTTTATTCACTAGTTTTTCTGTGATTTTGCTATTCCCTGGGAGGAGGGAGATTGGCCTATAGTTGGCTAAGTCCTGAGGGTCCAATGAAGGCTTTTTCAGGAGAACTTTGACTACTGCTGCTTTCCAGCTGGGAGGGACTTCTCCCTGTGATAGAGAAGCGTTGATAAGGGTCGTGAGCGGAGGGATCACCGTGGGGGCCACTTTTTTTAGGAAGCGCAGTGGAACCGGGTCGCTGGGGGAGCCACTTTTGATAGAGGCAAATGTCACAGCTACCTCCTCTGTGGTTACTGGACCGAAAGTATCAAGGGAGGGTGCCTGGGTGTTGAGTGGTGGGTTGTGACAGGGGTGGGGGCTGAGACTGTCACCGCCAGTGCAACCGGTGTCGGGAGGAGGTAGGGAGGCGAGAATTTTTTGGATTTTCTCGTCAAAAAATGTTGCAAGTTTGATGCATTTATTTTCCGCTGCTATAGGGTCCAGGGGTTTCGTGGGGGGAACTGGGGCGTGGAGAAGTTCTTTTAGAATGGTGAAAGTTTCCTGAGCGGAACAGGATGCGTTTTTGATTCTTTCCTCGTAGAAAGAGCTCTTGGTTTTCTGGAGCGCAAGCTTGTAGGTCTTTAAGGAAGACCGAAACGTGTCTTTCTTCTCTGCTGACTTATCTTTCCTCCATGTGCGTTCGGTCCTCTTGCATTCCTCCGTAGGGTATTAAGTTCAGAGGTGTACCAAGGGGAGGGGTTAACTCTCTTGGTTTGTTTGAGGGTGCTGGATCGAGGAAGGAGGCAGTCCAGTGATTGGGTGAGCCACGCATTAAATTCAGAGTCCGCAGTTGTGGGGTTGTGAGTGGGGGGAGGGGTAGATTCCCTGAGTTTGGCTGCCCATTCTTCTGGGACAAGTTTGTGCCAACGCCTGATAAGGGTTCTAATTCTAGGCTGTTGGGGTGGAGGGGTATCAAAGTGCCATTCGAAGGGGATCAGGAAATGGTCTGTCAAAGGAAGAGGGAGGTGCACACGGGTTTTAAGATCATGAATGTTTGTGAAGATCGGGTCCAGTAACTGGCCTTTGTCGTGAGTGGGCTGTGGGTTCGTTAAGCAGAGGCCAATAGAGGAGAGGTCCAGCCGCAGTTCAGCTGCGGGGGCGTCGATTGGGTCCAAGAAATGGAGATTGAAATCTCCCAATAGGAGGAAGTTAGAGGAAGTTGTGGCCTTAAGGGTGACATGCTCCATGAGTCTGCTGGGGAACTCGACAAGTGGGCCTGGAGGGCGGTATACAAGTAGGCCAGACATAGACGTTTCTGGCAAGATTTGAACGGTGAAGTGGCAGCTTTCGCAGTCTTTAATGTTTCCGTCAGCAGTTCTGCAAGTAAGGTAATCTTTGTGTATTATAGCTAAACCACCTCCTCTGCCACTTGGTCTATTCAGTGAGCAGATTTGGTAGCCGGGAGGTAGGGCATTAACCATATCAGGGCCATTGTTAGGGGTAAGCAAAGTTTCTGTGAGAAACAGAATGTCAAAGGCGTGTTCTACAATAAGGAGGTTTAACTCGTGGGCATGTTTGACAAGCGACCTGCAATTGAGTAGGCCTAGATGTAGGCCCCGGCGTTCTGTTCTCGCGCAAAGCGTGTTGCAGAGGTTACAGCTGGTAAAAAGGTTGTCTCCCGTATAGATGTAATTACAGATAGGGTGTTTAGGAGGATTCAGGGCCAGGAGACTATCTCGAGTATAGGAAAGGTAATGCCCTGGAGAAATGGGCATAGTGACCGGGCCTAGGGCCGTCCGGGCCCGGACGGGCCCAGACGGGCTTGCCTTAGGCGCGCCTTCGGCGTGCAGACGGCGCGCCCGCTGCGCCCGTCCGCTGCGCGTGCGGTGTAAGCACATACTATCAAGGGAGGGAGGAAGGTGGGGGGCGTGGCCTCGAGTGGGCGTGGCCTCGCGTCTCGCTGTCAATGGCGGCGAGAATAGTTAGGGGAACTTAATTCCACAACCAGCGCTAAAATCCGCTGTGCAGAGAGTTCTCAAACAGAGTTCTGTGGTGCCAGGAGAGGAGTGCGTTTAAAATCAACAAGTAAGTAGTGACACAATTTTTTTTAAAAACGAGCAAACAAACTCCCGGCTTATAGCCTCAGGAGGAAACAGGTTCTGACTCTAGACGCTTGTATTCAGCGTTTTTAGGCCGAGCGAGGTGGGGGGCGTGGCCTTGAGTGGGCGTGGCCTCGCGTCTCGCTGTCGATGGCGGCGATAATAGTTAGGGGAACTTAATTCCACAACCAGCGCTAAAATCCGCTGTGCAGAGAGTTCTCAAACAGAGTTCTGTGGTGCCAGGAGAGGAGTGCGTTTAAAATCAACAAGTAAGTAGTGACACAAAATTTTTAAAAAACGAGCAAACAAACTCCCGGCTTATCGCCTCAGGAGGAAACAGGTTCTGACTCTAGACGCTTGTATTCAGCGTTTTTAAGCCGAGCGAGGCGGGGGGCGTGGCCTCGAGTGGGCGTGGCCTCGCGTCTCGCTGTCAATGGTGGCGAGAATAGTTAGGGGAACTTAATTCCACAACCAGCGCTAAAATCCGCTGTGCAGAGAGTTCTCAGAGTTCTGTGGTGCCAGGAGAGGAGTGCGTTTAAAATCAACAAGTAAGTAGTGACACAAAATTTTTTTTAAACGAGCAAACAAACTCCCGGCTTATCGCCTCAGGAGGAAACAGGGAAGTAATTTAATTATAAATAATTAAGTAATTTAATTCATTTATTTGTATTTATTTTGAATTAATTGTTAATTAATTTTTAATTGGTAATTAATTAATTGTTAATTTGTAATTAATTTGTATTAATAGGTAACTAATTGTAATAATTCATTTTAATTTGTATTTTTAAATTGGTAATTATTTTAATTAATTTGTTATAGATATTAATATATATATATTTTTTAAATAATACATGAAGTATTTACTTTCCCTACTGTTGCACTCACTGGAGTGGGAATAGTAATTTTTACCCCTACGCTATCCAACGCTTTCCCTACTGTTGCGCTCTCTGGAGTGGGAATAGTAATTTTTACCCCTACGCTATCCAACGCATTCCCTACTGTTGCACTCACTGGAGTGGGAATATTAATTTTTACCCCTACGCTATCCAACGCTTTCCCTACTGTTGCACTCTCTTGAGTGGGAATAGTAATTTTTACACTCCCGCTAACCTACGGTAATAATATTGTATATTTTTTTATAATATTATGTTAATATATATATATGCTTTAACAAATAAAATGTTATTATTTTTTTTAATAACTTACATTAATTATTTAATAATTTTAAGGTATTTAAGTATTATTAAGTATATTTTAGTCATGTATTTTTAATATTTTTTTAATTTTACATTATTTTTAAGAAATTTGATATTTTTACAAAGTATATATTTTTAAACGATATTTTGGAGTCGATACTTTTGTACTTACCTGTTTGTAGATAGGATTTCGATATTTTGTCTGTCGATATTTTGGCATCAATATTTTTAGTAGTCTATATTTTGTCCCTCGATATTATGTCATTGATCCTGTGTGAGTTTGAGCAAAAGATCGTCCTGGAAGAGACTTATGTTGTAGGATTAGCCTCCAATGGTTATGTTCCCCACTGCTCCGACTTCCAGATAGTGATAGCTAAGGGCTAGACTACCAGAGCGAAGAGTATGGATGATAGTGGACACCCCTAGTGGGTGCCATGGAAAAGATGAATGGAGTTCATATTGTGTCCATTATTGAGAATTGAGGCTGTCAGGTCTAAATATGATGCCATGATGTTGGTGCTCATGCCTGGCTCTAGACCAGTCTTGCCCAGACTGCACGCAGGAAGGCCCAGCTCATCCTGCAAAGGCCTTCTCCCCTTCAGACGAGAGAAGTCAGGCTAGGCTATTGTTACACTAGGATTTCTCAACCAGGTCCACAACCTGTCGAATGATATCCACTTCCTGCCGATTACAACAAAAACCAACCTGATTAGGGTCTATGAGGCCGGGGAAATATGACCCTATCCTATTGGTGAGGATCTTTGTAAAGATCTTGGCATCTATGTTCAGGAGGACCATTGGGTGGTAAGTGGAACACAGCTGGGGGTCCTTCCCTGGCTTGAGTATGAAGGTGTTTTCAACAGCAGCCATAGTAGGCATAAGATGTGTGTCATGGGTAAAGGAGTTGAACAGTGTCAATAGCCAATCCTGTAAGTTAGGGAGGAATATTCTGTAGAAGTTAATGGGGAGCCCATCAAGGCCTGGCGCTTTCCCACCTGGGTAGCTCCTGGAGGGCCCAGTCAAGCTCCGTGAGTATAATTGGAGTGTGCAGGAGGCCAGCGTGAAGAAGGTTAATTGGTCCCAGACACAGTCCTGTAATTGAGCGTCCATCATGTCCTAGGGGGTGTCATCTCGTCTATATAGGGCTTGGTAGTAGTATAGACATAAAATGCTTGTTGCTTAGCCCTCTCAGTGGTTGCCCAGGGAGCATCCCCTGTCTGGATGTTAGAAATATGGGGTCTTGGCTTGTTGATGGCATAGTTTGCGGGCTAGAAATGAGCAAACCTTGCTCTTCCCCTAATAATACTTCTGTTTTAAGGCCAGTGGAGAGCGTTCAGCCTTGTTGGTCCTATGCACTCTCAACTGTCCCCACAGGATTGCAAGTTGTCCTTTGATGTGTCTGGTGAGGGTGATTTGGTCAAGCATCTCAAGGGCCTTAACGTCTGCTGATATGTCCATTTCTACCAGTCCGGCCTCCCTCACTCTGGCTTTGGTAATAGAAGAAATAACTCTCCTAATGGGAGCCTTGTACATGTTCCAAAGCATCTGATGCAGTGTGTCCAGGAGGGCATTGAGATCATAAGACTTTATAATCCCTTTTTGGATCTTTTCTGTGTCTACCGGGTCAGTAAGTAGATGCGGGGGAAACTCCATTATGACGGTCACCTATGGGAGATGTATGAGATGGTTGCGGTATCAAGATCCCGGAGTAAGGAGTATGTATGAAAGACATAATCAATAGGGGAGTAGGGGGCATGTACATGGGAGTAAAACGAGTAATCTTGCAAGACAGGATATCTATAACGCCAAGCGTCTACTAACACCAGATCTGCTATGTCACGCTTCAGCTTAGCAGACACATTGTGACGGTGCCATGATATGAAGCCATGCTACACAGCAAGCTACAGACCAAGATAAGTCTCCTTCCACTATATCATCACCCACCATATCTGCTTGTTGATCCCAAAGGATGCTCCAAATGTAAATGTTGAACATTTGATTGGGGGAGTAAATGTTAGGCAGGGTGAGAGGACATGTGACCCTTAAGATACTCAACTTTAAAAGGTGTCCTTCCTTTTCCTTGACACCCTTGAAGGTTGTGGAGCTGGATCACCCCTTGCACAGTGTGTCCACTCACCACTCCCAGCATTTCAGTAGGGGCATGTGCCCAGTAACAAAGGGGATATTTTGTGTGTGACATTTGGTGATTGTCCTCCCTCAGCAGATGTGTCTCTTGGAGAAGGATGATGTCCAGATCATGTCACAGGAGGTATCGCCAAACCTGCTTACATTTGTTAGGCGACTTTAAGGCGCAAAGGTTTCGGGAGAGCAGTTTATTGTGTGGGACTGTCCCCATGGCAGGGTTTAGTGCCCACAGCCACTAGAACAGAAGGTGGGCCCCTGTTATGGCTTCTCAGGGGTAGGGCAAGGTGGCACAGGCAAGGGAATGCCATATCCCAGGGGTCAAATAACCAAGATGCTGCTGGTCTCGTGAGAATTTTGTCTGTGGGAGGAGGGAGCGGGACAGGGAATCAGGGAGTGAATCACATGCCGAAGTGTGGTTGTGTATAATTCAGACCATTAGAGAACTGAACATAGGCTCAGCAGTGGGCACTTGACCAAAGAAAGTAGGAAACAAACAGAGAAAACAAATAACAGAGGTCCAACAGGCCCCAACATCTCCAGCAAAGATCGGCGTGTAAGCGCACAGATCCCACTAGAGGTGTCAGGGATGTCTGATTATTAGGGCAAACTCAAGTGATTTTCTACAACCTGCTCCTTCAAGGGTGTTTCTCAATGGTCACGAGAGCAGACGCCAGGTGCCTCCCTGGTGCAGGCGGATGTTGAAGGTGGTTTGGGTGGAAGGAGGGAGGGAATTGCAGCTCAAGCAACAGTCCAGGTATTGTGCCAGCTCCTCAAGCTCAAGGTGCGACTCTACACACACTGAAGGAGTCTTGTTAACAGCAGTCCTCCCAGCATTGGAGGCAGGTGACAACCAGTTCAAGGCTGGGAGAGGCGACCTCCAGGGGCCCTAACGTGGGTGGTCCCGTGCAGGTGGGGCTGGTGATGCTGATTCTTGGCACTAGGTGAGATGCTTTCCAGTTGCTACAGGGGGCCAATGCAAAACGTGACACAGACCACAAGAATTAAGAGGGGGCCTCAGAAGTTTACAGGTCCCAGGGTTGCCCACAGGCATGTCACAGTTTCACGGGCCAGCACGCGCTGTTGTTGCGACATGCGGGTGGGCAGCAACTGCTTCTCTTCTCTCAGGGCTTGCAGGGGTAACTCTATGTCAGGGCCTTTATTTTGGCATTTACCAGCACCCTTTGTGTCGGCACAGTTACTCACTGTTGGGGTGGTCAGCAATTGATGGCCCACACTTTCCACTTCTCCGATTTTACTGGGTTTTATGCTGCAGGTCCAAGCCACCCACAGGCACGCCCCCGGGATCAAACAGAGACCAGGGGCACCCAATTCCATGCAGGTCTGGGTCCGCCCAGCCCCCACATGGCGTTGCCATGTCGGATGAGCCCTGATGATCAGGTATTCACTCTTAGCAGGGCCAGAGGTGTCTCGCACAGCCCAGCCGCTCCCGGAAGACGGCAGACCTTGATAAACCCACCAGCTTCCAGGATCCGCGATCACCCTCGGGGGATCCCCTCTCCTCTGGCCCACAGAGCTGCCCCGCCTATGGGGGTCTCCAGGAAGATGCCCATGGGGAACTGCACAAACAAGCAGGTCCCGGTGCTTCAATACTGCATGAAAGGCCAACGGGAATCCAGAGCAGAGACAAGACATGTCACACTCCAGTTCTGTCTTCACCACGCCCCCTGGGAGGCTTCTTTTAGTGGTTGTCTCGTGAATTGTTACGACCACCAATGCCACTATCATTTGTACTACAACCACAACCATTACTTCTCCTGTTACCATCTCCACCAACATCACAATTACCAACCACGATTACAATCATCAAAATAGTAACCACTTGAAAGCCAGGCCTATTCTCTTTGCATTGATTGTTTGGTTTCTATTAAAAATATTTGGTAACTGTATTGATTGTTCTTCTTTATTGTTGCCTATTTTCAACATGCTCTCTCTGGTTTGGCTCCAGCCTGCCCCTATGCATCTTTTCAGTCTTTGTGCTTTTGTCTTCGCCCCAGGAAGATCCCCATTTTTTGTTGATTTCTACAGTTTTTCTCTGTGTTCCTTCATGTAAGTTTCCATTCTATACTCCTGCAAATCTTCTTATTAGCAGGATTATTGCCCTCTGTGAGAACCTATCATAAGCATCTGGATTTTCTTCTAAAAACCCTTAGGGTTTCAACAAATAGAGGTGCAGGGATTCAGATTACACCCTACTGCACAGGGTAATTGGGGTGTTTGGCGACTCTATACCTATTTCCAAAGTTGTGCCTCAGGGGGCACATTGATTGTACGTCACCTCATGTGTGTTGTCCTATCACAGCACCTACTGCTTATCTGTCCTTGTTCCCACCTTTGTAATATCCCTTGGAGTACATGCAATAGGTTCCTTCAATTTCAGGGGTCACATGCAGTTCAAATGAGGGAATACCATTTTTCTCAAGTGAGGAGCACTCTGCGATGGTTGCTGTGATGAATAAGAGAATTGGGTCTGCCCGAAGATTACTCTAACTTGCGCCTCCATCATGTGTTGGTTTTCTGATCCAGCCTTCTACAACTCTAATTTCTACTCTGCTAATTAACAAACTTTCATTTCCTTTACATTCTTTTCTCAAATACTTCAGTCTGAAACAACAATTCTTAAACTGTCGTCTGCAACCCCTACTCAGGGGAATTGTGGCTATTTTGAAAATTAAATTAAAATACCAGATTAATAAAGTGCATTAACATAAAAAGAAACATGTAAAATCGTTGTTTTTTAAATGGTATATACATATGAAGAAATTTGAAAATGAGGACTAATATTTGAGATGGTACCCACAGTCCCTATATCATTCTCTCCCCTAGGTAGCATCCCATTCTCCCTTCCCCTCCTTGGAATCAGTTAATGGTCCTGGATCTATCCATCCTCTTCTTTGGTGGAGCAGTTGACTGAGAGAACATTGTGATTGTGTGCTGGTTCATTGATGGGCTAATGCTATATTGTGCACGAACACTCATGTGACAGCCGTGCTCTTGCACCATGCCGCTGATCCCATAATGACCAGTGCTGTGCCGACACCGCATCAGAAATGTCATAACTTCAATCGACGATACTGTAGTGTTTAAACATTCTACGATGCAGAATATTGCACTGCTAGGCACTTTCCTCTCAGCACGGGAGAATTATAGCTGATGTCCACCTTTCTGCCCAGATTTTGTTGGGTTTTTCCCAAGCACAGAGCTGTTTTCCATGGACAAGTTCCATAAGGTTTTACCTGACCAAATGTGTCCACGAGAAACCCACAAAGTGCAGTACTGATACTCCGTTTGCCACTCCCCTTAGATCAGAAACTCCAGTTTCTGCGCAAAATCGAATTTACACACTTGTAATGAAGGTGTTTTTGGTGTCACAATGAAGGCATGATGTAATGTCCAGGCTTTGCTCAAATAACATTTGAGTTCTAAGATTGGCAGTTCTATTTTGTAAAGGATGTTCTAAGTTTGGAATGAGAGTTCTAATTTGGATTTGAAAGAATTCCTTTAGAATGTAGATTGGAAAAACGCTTCCAATTTGGAACGTTCGAACTATGTATGGAATGCAAATTCTACATTTGGAATGCCTCTTGCACAAAACATACATGTGTTTTTAAGGTTGAAGCAGCCAGCAGCTATGTGTGAAATCTTAATTTTGGGAGTAGGAAACAGTACATCCCAAGACTACAGATTCCTTGTGCACCTTGCCCCCCCAGGGTATCCAGAACTACCTTCTATTGAATGCATGTGTGCAATGCTCTTGAAGCCTTGTATAGTTACACAAGAAGGTGTCTATGGGAGGCCAGGCCAGCAGGCAGGCTAACACAGACGAAGACTCAGAGCCCAGCCATAAGACCGCTGCCAGGCTCTGCTAGTCAGTGCAGAAGACTGATGTAAGGTGTCTTCTACCCTTAGATCCCACCCTGCCATTTGAATACCTGACTCACACCTGTGAAATGGGCAGAGCAGATAGGAAGAAACAGAATGACAAGCTGTGCATTCATGTGCAGTACACTAGGCCCATCTCACCATCACCTTTACAGATTCTGTTAACATGTATGCAATAAAGAGGAAACAGGAACCCTTAATAATAAGATTATTGTAACTGACTTCCTTCGCACAATCTTCTGCTTCTGTGATATTATGCTTCAGAAGGACCTATATCTACCAACATAATGTATCACTGGTCCCCAAAGGCAGCCTTGAGTGTTATCAGCATTTCCCATCAATCGGTTGTGATGTCATCTCCTACATCACACCCCTGACCCTGGCAGGTTTGTGACATCATGTACTACATCACACCCCTGGGACTGGCAGGCTTTATGACATCATTCACCTCTTTGCTATATATAGAGGCATAGTCGGGGATGCCTGCAGTGTGTGTGCAGTCTGTGGACTGGGCTATGAATGGTGTGAAAGAGGTGTGAATGGGGGAGTTGGGGGCACCGAGCTAACATCAGACTCGCAGGATGGCCGCGGCAGTTCTGCTTCTCGAGGCCTCTGCCATGTGTTGTTTGGTTGTTCAGTGGGAAAAAACAGGCAGCACCTCGCAGACCGCCAGAGAGATGCACTTTGAGGTGGGGGCGGAGCATTCCATAAGGTGTGGTAAGGCCTTATGAGGTTCCTTGTCGTTGCAGTAAACAGCTTTTAATAGCAATTCCTGGGGTTCTCTTTGCAGGCGAATTGAATTTTGCCTTGAGCTCCAGGAACTCTGGCACCGCCCCTATCTGGAGCTGGGTGCGGAATGTCTGTGGGTCTAATGGGAAGCACGGTAGTATGAATGAAGGTGTGAATGGGGGACTTGGGGGCACCGAGCTAACATCAGACTCACAGGATGGCCGCGGCAGTTCTGCTTCTCAAGGCCTCTGCCATGTGTTGTTTGGTTGTTGAGTGGGAGAAAACAGGCAGCACCTCGCAGACCGCCAGAGAGATGCACTTTGAGGTGGGGGCGGAGCATTCCATAAGGTGTGGTAAGGCCTTATGAGGTTCCTTGTCGTTGCAGTAAACAGCTTTTAATAGCAATTCCTGGGGTTCTCTTTGCAGGCGAATTGAATTTTGCCTTGAGCTCCAGGAACTCTGGCACCGCCCCTATCTGGATCTGGGTGCGGAATGTCTGTGGGTCTAATGGGAAGCACGGTAGTATGAATGAAGGTGTGAATGGGGGACTTGGGGGCACCGAGCTAACATCAGACTCACAGGATGGCCGTGGCAGTTCTGCTTCTCGAGGCCTCTGCCATGTGTTGTTTAGTCGTTCAGTGGGAGAAAAC
Organism: Lissotriton helveticus; assembly: GCF_964261635.1. NCBI lineage: Eukaryota > Metazoa > Chordata > Amphibia > Caudata > Salamandridae > Lissotriton > Lissotriton helveticus. The sequence goes on along the minus strand of NC_136059.1, from coordinate 64,563,431 downwards.
AGGCAGCACCTCGCAGACCGCCAGAGAGATGCACTTTGAGGTGGGAGGGACGGAGCATTCCATAAGGTGTGGGAAGGCCTTATGAGGTTCCGTGTAGTGGCAGTAAACAGCTTTTAATAGCAATTCCTGGGGTTCTCTTTGCAGACGAATTGAATTTTGCCTTTCGCTCCAGGAACTCTTGCACCGCCCCTATCTGGAGCGGGGTGCGGAATGTCTGTGAGTCTAATGGGAAGCACGGTAGTATGAATGAAGGTGTGAATGGGGGACTTGGGGGCACCGAGCTAACATCAGACTCACAGGATGGCCGTGGCAGTTCTGCTTCTCTAGGCCTCTGCCATGTGTTGTTTGGTCGTTCAGTGGGAGAAAACAGGCAGCACCTCGCAGACCGCCAGAGAGATGCACTTTGAGGTGGGAGGGACGGAGCATTCCATAAGGTGTGGGAAGGCCTTATGAGGTTCCGTGTAGTGGCAGTAAACAGCTTTTAATAGCAATTCCTGGGGTTCTCTTTGCAGACGAATTGAATTTTGCCTTTCGCTCCAGGAACTCTTGCACCGCCCCTATCTGGAGCGGGGTGCGGAATGTCTGTGAGTCTAATGGGAAGCACGGTAGTATGAATGAAGGTGTGAATGGGGGACTTGGGGGCACCGAGCTAACATCAGACTCACAGGATGGCCGTGGCAGTTCTGCTTCTCGAGGCCTCTGCCATGTGTTGTTTGGTCGTTCAGTGGGAGAAAACTGGCAGCACCTCGCAGACCGCCAGAGAGATGCACTTTGAGGTGGGGGGGCGGAGCCTTCCATAAGGTGTGGGAAGGCCTTATGAGGTTCCGTGTAGTGGCAGTAAACAGCTTTTAATAGCAATTCCTGGGGTTCTCTTTGCAGATGAATTGAATTTTGCCTTTCGCTCCAGGAACTCCGGCACCGCCCCTATCTGGAGCGGGGTACGGAATGTCTGTGAGTCTAATGGGAAGCACGGTAGTATGAATGAAGGTGTGAATGTGGGACTTGGGGGCACCGAGCTAACATCAGACTCACAGGATGGCCGTGGCAGTTCTGCTTCTCTAGGCCTCTGCCATGTGTTGTTTGGTCGTTCAGTGGGAGAAAACAGGCAGCACCTCGCAGACCGCCAGAGAGATGCACTTTGAGGTGGGGGCAGAGCATTCCATAAGGTGTGGTAAGGCCTTATGAGGTTCCTTGTCGTTGCAGTAAACAGCTTTTAATAGCAATTCCTGGGGTTCTCTTTGCAGGTGAATTGAATTTTGCCTTGAGCTCCAGGAACTCTGGCACCGCCCCTATCTGGAGCTGGGTGCGGAATGTCTGTGGGTCTAATGTGAAGCAAGGTAGTATGAATGAAGGTGTGAATGGTGTGAATGCCCAGTAGCAAAGGTCAAAACCTTGGCGTGGTGCTACTGCTCACAAGTTTACCCATGAACTTGTGCTAATTTGACCTGTTTTGGATGAAAGGGGTGTGCTCTGTCTTTGATTTAATTTTCTTCCTGTTCTGTGCATTGTTCCTAGCTGCTTTCTTCCTGTCTTTTCTCTCCTGCTTCCTGGAGTGTTATCAGCATTTCCCAACAATCCCTTGTGATGTCATCTACTACATCATACCCTGCCCTTTACAGGCTTTATGACATCATTCACCACTCGGCTGTGTATAGAGGCGTAGTCGGGGATGCCTACAGTGGTGGTGCAGTCTGTGGACTGGGCTATGAATGGTGTGAACGAGGGACCTGGGGCCACCGAGCTAACATCAGACTCACAGGTTGGCCGCGACAGCTCTGCTTCTCATGGCCTCTGCCATTTACTTGTTTGATTGTTCAGTGGGAGAAACCGGGCAGCACCTTGCAAACCACCAGTGAAATGCACTTTGAGGTGATGACGGAGCCTTCCATGAGGTGTGGTAAGGCCTTATGAGGTTCCTTGTCTTTGTTCCAAACAGCTTTTAATAGCAATTTCTGTGGTTCTACCTCAGGCAAATTCAATTTTGCCTTGAGCTCCAGGAACTCTGGCACCGCCCCTCTCTGGAGCTGGGTGCGGAATGTCTGTGGGTCTAATGGGAAGCAAGGCAGTGTGAATCAGAAACCTTGGGGTCTGGCTTGATGCTGACCTGTCTTTTGGACCCCAGATAGACCGGGTGGCGGGTGTCTGTTTTAGCGTTTTAAAAAGCATACGGAAGGTCCTAGTTCTCCTCCCTACGTCCGCCCAGAGAACGCTGGTGCACGCCCTCGTCACATCGCGTCTAGACTACGGCAACCTATTGTACCTGGGAGCAACCTGTAAGGCAATAAATCGCCTTCAGGTGTTACAGAATGCGGCAGCCCGCCTCATTTTAAAATTCCCCAAAAGGTCGGCCTCTAAAGCTGCCCTTCAGACCCTCCATTGGTTGCCAGTAAGGAGCAGAGTTGAATTTAAAGCCCTCTGTACTTGTTATCGCATCCTTACTGGGAAGGCGCCAACACCACTTCAGAACCTAGTCACCAGGTATGTACCATCACGCGCTTTGCGCTCCTCACATGGAGGCCTATTAAAGGTCCCTAGGGTGAGAAGGGCCCGCATGGGAGGAAGATCCTTTCACTACTTGGTGGCGAAGAGCTGGAATGCTCTACCTCTTAATCTTCGCCTGGATTCATCTGAATCTAGCTTCCGGAAGAAACTAAAAACACATCTATTCTCTAGATAACCGGGCCCATTCCTTACTTCTGTTCTGAGTTTTTCAGTTTCAGCGCGGGGACACGCTTCCGAGCGTAACCAAGCGCTATACAAAATTCCCTTATTATTATTATCATAATGAAGGGGTGAATGGTGTGAATGTTCAGTAGCAAAGGTCAAAACCTTGGCGTGGTGCTACTGCTCACAAGTTTACCCATGAACTTGTGCTAATTTGACCTGTCGTGCATGAAAGGGGCGTGCACGGTCTTTGATTTCTTTTTCCTGTTCTGTTTCTTTTTCCCTGCTAATTTCTTCCAGCTTTTTTCTTTTCTCTGTTTTAACATCTACATCTCACTTCATTCTCCTTACACTTTCTTTCATTCCTTCCTTGTTTAATTCTTCTATGGGCTGTGTGTTTCGTATAGTTTTAGTTGATTCTCAGACTTTCTCTTGTCCAGAATATATTTTCTCATTCCTTCGTCCATACTTTCTCATTTGTTTCTTCTTCATTCTTTATTCTGTCTTTATTTCATCGTTTCATTTCTTGATCATGCATTTTTACTTTCATCATGTAATTTTCCCTGCTCCTTATGTCATTTCTTTCCGACATCGATTTTTCATGTCTTTTCTTTTCTTCACTTTATTCGCTGCTGTTTGGTTTATCATCTTACTCTGCCATTCTTTTATTTCTTACTTGTGAATTTTTTTGGTGCAATTACCAATTTGTTTATTCTAGATTTTGGTTTTTACAAAAATTACAAAGATGATATGATAGGGATAGGCATTGGGCCATCCTTACTGATGCTGCAGCATCAGGGGTATGGGGGAAGTGGTGGCCCAGACCGTCATGCGCAGGTAGCCTTCTCCAACCCTTAGCTGTGTTGTACAGCCGGGTGGAGAACCAGCAAAGGCTCCTAGTTCCTGTCTGGGCGCCGAACCAGAAAATAGTATTCCCAACGTGAAAAAAGCCCTGGGATTGGCATCTGGGATCATGCACAGTGGGCAGCAGTGTCTGACGTCAGAAAGATGAGGATCGGGAGCACGTGGGCTGTGGAAAAGTAAATTTTGCCATGTTCTGTGTCCCTACGCCTCATCCATCATATGTTATGTGTGCATGACCAATATGCATATGTTATTCCCCATGCCTGATTAATGACGCAATTCCAGTTGTGTCCACCTCTAGTATGTTAGTTTCCAGTCCTCGTGAATACTACGAATATCAGGCCTATGTAAAGTAATGTTGCCACGTTTCCCAGTGTGCACGTTATTCCATTATAAAGTCCCCGTTTCTAGGCCTCAAAAGGGCCCAGACCACAGATTCAGCTCCTGTCTCCTGAAAGCCTCGCTGGGGAGCGATACAGCCCCCACCTGTATCCTCGACCCTTCACTTACTTCCTGCCTCGCAGTGCCCGGTGCAGCTTGGCTCTGCCTCTGAGTCTGCCAAGAGTATGTTATGATTCCAGCTATCAGTTCGGTCCTCCTCCTCTGCATTCCTAAGCTACTGAACTGCATCAATAGTTTCCGTCATTGTCTAGCCTTCTCGTCTCCACGTTAGAGAAATACTGTATTTAATGGTCATTTAATATTCTTCATCACGCACTACATGTAGAATAATGCATGGTCCAGTCTTAGAATCAAGTTAGCTTTTCCCCTCATGACTTCTAGTTTATATCAACATGTTCCCTAAACATCAGATACCAGATAGGGTTTAGGTACATGTCGCTCCGACCCTTCAGACTCTAGTCTCTGCTCCTAGCACAGAGTTCGTAGCCCCCAGCTTCTCCTAGTAACACGTCATTGCCAGTTTTCGCGCACCATTAGGTTAGAGGTCCCGGCTCCTTAGGTAGCCCCCTCCAAAGTTTCCGCCCATTCATGACATATTCTGTTACGTTTGCATCACATGTCTATGTATACTCCCAGTTACACCTCTTTTTACTGTTATCTCTCGCGACTGCTACGCGTCACGCCTTCTGCTCCACCTACTGTTACGCCTACTGCAATGTAATGCTATGTGTTTGCGCTATGTATATAAATCAATGTTTTGTTATTGAATGTTAGCGCGCTCATCCCAGACCCAGCCCCGGCAGCTGCCGGGCCTTATTGTCCTATTCCCATGCAGGTTGTCCTGATCCTGTCCTTATGCTGTAATAAACCTGCAGAAACTCCTACTACCTCGAATCTTGACTCTTATTTTATTGAGCTATCTGTTATGCTATAAGTCTAGTCAAAAATAGGGTATTATTTATTTATTTACCACATAATGGCGCCCGAACAGGGACTTGCCCTTTCCCCACGCGTCGGTGAAGCCACGCCGACCCCCTGACCCTCTGCAGTCGTGACGGAACCATACCGTGCACTGGCAGATATTTCTGCTCCAAGTATCCCTCAGGCCCACGGAGGAGACGGAGGAGGCGGTCCAGCATCCAAACGAGACGGTGGAGGAACGCGGCGAGTCCCGACCAGAGCCCAAGCCGAGAGTCCAAGGTCCGAGGTATCCGGAGGCCCACCCGTAACTGAAGTCCGAAGTCCGAAGTCCGTCGTAGTCCAGTCCCGTTCGAGGCTTTCCGTTCCGTGCTGCCCGGTGAGTACCATTGCTGGGGTAGTATCTAGACAGGACCAATCTAAATTGACTCCTGGTCCGTGGGTTGGTGGTACCCAAGCCCACAAACGAAGTGTTCACCTAGGTGGATACGGGTCTTGATGCGTTCCTTTATGGGACCGGTATGTTCCGTACTGTTACAGCAGTGCATCCAGTAACTCTAGTCTGTTCCGTTCTCGAGAATTCTGTTCTGTTTCTGTTTTCAGTATTTTCAGGTAGTATTCTGTTCGAACTGTTATGTTATGATATTGTTTAATGTATTTCCAATGTCGTGGTATGCCTGAATTGTTTTCCCAATTGTTATTGTTTTTCGTGTATTGTATTGTGTTCCGATTCAAGTTTAGAATGCCGCTCTTTTCCAAGTTACGTCAGTTAAAAACGAGAAAGGGTCTGTTAGAGGAAGCAGTTCCTGTCCCGCCTAGGGACAGTCCAGGTCATTTTATGTATCAGAAACATGGCATAAGCGCCATAATGTATCTAGATTTATGGGTAGAGTATACCAAACAGTTAGAAGAAAAGTATAGATGGCCCGTATCGGGTACATGGGATACCGAATGTATCATGCGAGTAGAAGAAGCATTATGGAAAAAGAAAGCCAGACAGTCACAGAAAGATGCCATCGAGTTATGGCGCAAGGAAGCTCATAAAAGAACGGAAAAGGAAGTCAGAAAGTCAGAGTTAAGTAGAGAATCCCAAGAACGAGCCCAAGAAAGAGAATTAATCGAGATAGGTGAACAAGTCAAAGCAGAACAGTCAGACAGACAGAGGCATGCCCTTATTAAGGGTATGTATCCTCTTCTTGCCGAAGGAGTGCCAAAAGCGACCCCAGAGGCATCCAGTAATTTCCCGCCGCCATTAGTTCCGACCAAGCTACGTCACAAACCGACCGCAGCTGATATTTTTATTTCGTCCTATCTGGACGACACAGTCCTCGAATATGCAAATCCTGTTCGTGCTCCGCCAGTCCCTGTAAATCAGGCACTTCCCGCTTCTCCAGACACCGGAGTACCTGTTACGGTACCCCCGGTCCAGCCTACAGTTCCATTTCCCACTCTGCCAGGACGTAGAGCCTCAGTAGACGACTCCAGTTTAGGGGCCGCCGGAGGAGCTACTCCTCAAACCCCGCCGCCACACAAGCGTTTATCGGCACTCGAATTGCATGCTCAAGCATCACAGCGTACTCCTAAAAGTAATAAGTCTGTCACAGAAATCAGACAAGCCCTTAACGAATGTGTCTATGACGCAGTCCCAGGCGAATATACTATGGTTTTATATTCCTTACGTATAAGGAGGGTGACCGAGTATCTAGTCACCTTGCCGAATATGAAAGAAGATCTAGACAGAATATATCGTTTCATCCGTACAGGGGATGATCCAGAAAGTATTGGCGAAATTATGTCTCAAAGGAAAGCCGAGATTCAGCTCATGATATTAAAGTTCCTGATCAATTGTTTAATAAGAGAACAAGATTACCCGTCTAAAGACCCCGCCGAAATGAGAATCCTGACAAGGTGGAGTGATAATATAGCCGAGGGTAAGCACAAGACCGTCAGTGCCATGGAGAGTATGTACAAGAAAATTCGTAAAGAAATAATAAGGTTACACGACCAGCGTAAAGCAGCACAAGTAAGTGAGAAAGAAAGTATCTCTGATCCTGAAGAGGAAGAGAACGAGAATCCCGCCAGAATAGCGTATGTAGGAAAATCCAGATTTCCAGATCGCCATTTACGTCTAGAACCCAAGTCTGTTTTTCATCATCCAGCACCAGAACAAGGTTCCCTAGAACAAGTATTTCAAGCTACCGATCACATTCTGAAATCACGAATCGGTTACAGTGAACTAAGTACTATGCATGAACAAGAACTAGCCCGATCAGCAGTCCGATGGATTACTGATTCTACCACTTTTCCAGACGAAATAGTGGCACAAATGTTTCTGAAATTGCCCCCAGCCGAGCAACGACTGGTGGGTATGTATATGATCCAGCACCTCATTACTCTGTATGAGGGTCAACATTCTGATCCAGGCCCGTTGCACGATATCCTGAACGAGTTACTCCAGTATAGATGGAGAGGTCTAGGTACCGATTTAATTAGTGTCATTCTAGAACAGCGTCACAAGTATAGAACGTTCCTGAACCCGCATTTTGTTCATGTCTCACCCCCAGAAAGTAAATCATTCTACATAGACAGACAGAATCCGCTACGAGAAGTCCACCCAGTCCAAGGGGCGGGTGGCGTAATGCAACGAGTGTTTGTATACACTCCAATATCAAAGATGGAACTTCTTGAAATGAAGAAATTAATTCCCTGTCATGACAAAGATCCAGCAGGGTTCCATAGAGAATTAAAAGACATGCTCCGTATGGGAGAATACACTTACCCAGATATCATTAAAATGTTAAAGGTCCTGTTACCCGCAGGGGTGTATGAAAAGTTAAAGGAAAAAGAATGGGAGGTGGGAGAGAAAAAGATCGATTGGGCAGCTCTAGAAGCTGAAGACAAGGCACGAGTACCAGGTACCGGTCTTGGAGATAAATGTAAAGATTTACCAGAATTATTGATTCAAGTTTTACCCAGATTATTGACAACTAGGAAAGAAGACTGGGATGCAATCTCAGCCTGTAAACAGAAACAAGATGAGGATATTAGTGATTTTTATTCTAGATTTGAGAAATGTTTCAGTATTAACAGTGGTCTCAAGACAAGTAGTGAGTCATACCCTCACCTTTTCGTTACTAAATTAGTCGAGAATTCAAGTCCACAAATTAAAAACCGAGTTTTGAAAGTCGAAAGCACCTGGCAAGCTAATACTCCGTCCCAGATGCTCCAGATGCTCCAGTACCACCAGAATAGAATCAGGGAAGAGCAAGAACACGAGAGAAAACGTATGAAAGACACGAAAATGAAAGTGCTAGTTGCACAATCTGTTCCTCAAGACAGTCAGAAGAGGGGTCCGAATCAAGCCAGTCATCCTGCAGCTCCCGTTAAAGGGAACTGCAATTATTGTAAACAGACAGGTCATTTTATAAACGAGTGTGCAGTTCTGAAACACAACATAGCTACTGGTAAGACTAAAGAAAGACCACGTCCGCCGAGACAAGAACAAGTTTCACAGATTCCTCAACTACAGAATGCACAACAGACCGTTACAGTACCGCAGCCCATTGCTGCAACACAGCATGTTACATCACAGATGTACCAGTATGCACAGTCCGAGTATCCAGAGTACCAGTCATATTCATGAAACAGCCTAGAGAGGGAGGTAGGCTTGCCTCTCATCGAGATACCTGTAGATCAAGAAGGTCCCTATGTTCACAGTCAAGTATTAGGGAAAGACAGAAAGTTTTTGATCGATACAGGGGCAAGTAGGACCACAATAAGTCACGCCGAAGTTCCAGGGGCTCCGCTCTAAGGCTCAAGAAATGTTTCCCTTGGATTTTCAGGAAAACCCATCGTTAATGAGATATCTAAGCCAGTTACTCTAGAAGTAGGTCCATTGTCCCGTACTACTGATCTGTTACTTACTAAGTCATGTCCAGAAAATCTATTAGGTATTAAGACACTGAAAGAGTTAGGTGCAGTTATTTGCTGTTCCCCAGAGGGAATACGTCTGTTCCTACGTGACTTTAAGGGTCACTATGTGTTACGAGATTTTGATTCAAGATTGTCTAATGTTCCACAGCATTTATGGGCGCAAGGTCCAACTGATGTAGGTTACATGCAAATCACACCCCATCGTGTGACTCTCAAGCAAGGTGTAGTGTTACCACGAATCAGACAGTACAGATTGCCACACGAGGCTGTAGCAGCCTTATCCAAAATTATTGACGAGCTCATGGCTCAAGGAGTAGTTGTAGAAACTGACTCCAATGTATGCAATTCTCCGATCATTCCAGTCATGAAACGTACTGATCCGAATGCACCCCCAGTATATCGATTAGTGATTGATTTACGAGAGCTTAATAAATGTATTATTCCTCAGTACCCAGTTGTTCCAGACATTTCTTCCCTGTTAACAGCCATTGATTCCGAAGCCATGTTTTTCACTGTCATAGACCTTAAGAATGCATTTTTTAGTGTTCCAATTCATCCAGACAGCCAGTTTCTTTTCGGATTCTGTTTAAATGGAAGGAGCTATATGTTCACACGCGCTCCTCAAGGTTTCACGGAAAGCCCTAGTATTTACAGTCAAGCACTCAAGAGACAACTAGACAACATTCACATGCCAACTGACACTGCCCTGCTCCAGTATGTCGATGATCTACTGATCACAGCCCGTTCTGAACGTGCTTGCGAGCGAGCATCACTTACAGTTCTGTATTTTCTAGCCGAGATGGGGCACAAAGTGTCACCTTCGAAGCTTCAATTCTGTGTCCAGCAAGTGGTATACTTAGGACACTTGCTGTCCAAGAGGGGTAGGCAGTTGACACCAGACCGTATCCAGTTAATAGCGAGTCTTCCCCGGCCCAGAACCCAGAAGGAGGTACGTGCTTTTATTGGCCTTACTTCTTATTGTAGACAATGGATTCCCCAGTATGCATTTCTAGCCAAGCCACTGATACAGTTAACGACACAGGAGGCAGCCGTATCGACTGTCCTCCCTTGGACATCTGACCATACACTTAGTTTTAACGAGTTAAAGAAAGCCCTATGTCAAGCTCCAGTTCTAGCTACACCGAACTACAGTAAGCCTTTTACACTTTTCGTTACTGAACGCGAAGGTACAGCATTATCTGTTCTCACACAAGATCAAGCAGGACAATACAAGCCCTGTGCTTATTTTTCGAGCACATTAGATCCAGTCGCCCAGGCGTTGCCTGCGTGCCTCAAGTCAGTTGCAGCCACAGCACTAGCTATCAGACAAAGTGATTCCATAGTTTTAGGACATTCCCTGACAGTACAAGTCCCACATTCAGTAGAAGTTCTTTTAAACCGAACACAAACTCAGCACTTGACAATTGCACGTTTAACAGGTTATGAATTGACACTGTTCCAGCCACACATAGAAATCAGACGCTGCAACGTTCTGAATCCTGCTACACTGTTACCATCAGTTAATTCAAATCCAGACCCACATGATTGTGTGGAAGTAGTTAACATTACGACAAAGCCAAGACAAGACCTGACAGACATTCCGTTACCAGATCCTGACCTGACACTTTATGTGGATGGTTCATGTATGAGAACTAGTACAGGAGAACTAGTCGCCGCGTATGCAGTGACTACTGACACTGAAGTTATTGAAACACACCGTATTGACACCCTGTCCGCTCAAGCAGCAGAGCTAGTCGCTCTGACACAAGCCTGTATACATGCCAAGAACCTGAAAGTTAATGTTTACACAGATTCACGTTACGCATTCGGAGTTGTACACGACTTCGGAGTGCTCTGGCAGGAGAGAGGTTTCATGACTTCTCATGGAACCAAGATTCAGCATGGTCTCCTTATTCAAGCCCTGTTAGATGCCATACATTTACCGACATCTATTGCTATCATGAAATGCAAAGCACATACGAAAGTCACTGACATTATTTCCAAAGGTAATGATCTAGCAGACCGCACAGCCAAGCTTACAGCACAGACTCCAGACATTCCAGTTAATATGACACATACTCCAGATCGTATTACATGCATGACAGTTAAGGACCCTACACAAGATGTCATAGATATCCAGTTACATGCTACTCCCGATGAAATCAAGAAATGGTCCGAACAAGGAGGGGTCCAGACAGATCAAGGATGGTTAACGAGGGGTAGAGCCACATGGTTTCTCCCCGATTCTATGGTTCAAGTCATTATCAATACCGCACATAGTCCAGCACATTTAGGAGAAAAAGCTATGTTAGACAGTATCCAGAACATTTGGTTCAACAAGCATTTACGAGCTGCAGCCAAGCAGAAAGTCCGTACCTGTATGATATGTTGTCAGTTTAATCCAGGTAAAAGTGTCCCGGTGGAACAAGGTGGTTTCCAACCCCCTGACCACCCGTTTGAGGTCCTCCAGATGGATTATATTCAGATGGAGCGATGTCGAGGTTTCAAGTATGTCCTTGTAGTAGTATGCGCTTTGTCCAGGTGGACAGAAGCATATCCAGTCCCAGATTACACAGCCGCGACCACTGCCAAGCAGTTGGTTCGTGAATTTTTCCCTAGATACGGACTCCCTAGAGTCGTATATTCTGATAACGGTCAGCCATTCTCCTCAGAGTTAATGAAGCACGTTTCCCTTTTGTTAGGGTACCAGTGGAAGTTTCATTGTGTACGCCATCCTGAAGCAGCCGGTCTTGTAGAGAGACATAATCAGACTCTGAAAATCCGTATTGCAAAAGTCTGTAAGGACAAAGGTGTGGACTGGTTAGTAGCTCTGCCAGTCGCTTTGTTTTATATGCGCATGGTCGCACATTCCAGATCAGGTCTGTCCCCGTATGAGGTCGTATTCGGCCGCCCCCCTAACATGTGGGGTACTCCTAGACCCCGAAGTATTACCGATGTTTCATGTAATATGCTGACAGATTACCTAGCTTCCTTGATGTCTGCCCTCAACTCATGTCGTTCACAGGTTGCCGCCGCATTTCCAGACAATACCGAGGTGGCACCGCACGAGATCGTTCCAGGCTCCCTTGTGATGATCAGAAATTTCGACAGATCAAGTCCGCTGGAACCACGTTGGAAGGAGCCACGCCAGGTCCTCTTGACCACCCGAACTGCCGTCAAGTTGGAAGGCAGGAAGGGGTGGGTCCACCTTTCTCATGTAAAACTTTTCAAAGGATTGAAACCAGCGTCCAAAAACATTTTCCAGGATTCGAAAGACTGCCAGAACATTGTTTTAAAGGACTGTCCCGCACAAGACATTATTACAACCCCTCCCTTGTTAGAGAAAACTCCGCAACAGGAGTATAAGTTGAAATTAAGGTCTAGTAAAATAAGTCAGTCAGTTTGATTGTATAAGTCCTCCCCTAGGTGAAACGGTTAAATTGTTTCTGACATGTATAAAATAGACCCCCATAGTGAGAGAGTCAGTCAAAGTTCAATCAAATGTATTGTTTTTCTGAGTTTCATATTATTTCTCAGCATAATGATTTCCTGCACCAGCTACGCACTTTTCCTGTGTTTTCCAGTTCCTCATGTAAATATGTCTACTAATGCTACAGTAGAGCACACGTTTAGTGATCTGCCTCCTCACGAATATTCTTACCGCCTCGCTATGCGCAACAACACATTTATCCGTATGTTACATTATTCACACCAGACCAGCAATGCCACTAATTGTTGGGTGTGTGGTCGACTCCCCCCTTTCCAGACACCGAAGGGAGTTCTGCCACTTTTTCCTTATCCATTCTCACACAATGGTTCGTGTGGAGCATGGTCCACGTTAACGTCATCCTCAACAGATATGTCTTTTCTTAACAGTACATGTTTTCCAGACAAGCAAGGTATCCCCCACAGAACAGGTTTAGATCTAGAAAATGAAGTTTATAATTTAGGTAATTATTCGTCGAATTTCATGGTCCTGAATGTTCAGTCTGATACTACTCCAGACTTACCTGCTATTTCAGTACTACCAGTCAAAGGCGAATTATGTGTCCGTAGTTATGGTTCTGTACACATAGGTCATAGTGAATGTACTACTGTTGTCCAATATAGTGACAGTGGGAAATCTATTTTCAAAGCTTCACGTCATTCTTATTTTATTTATGGTCAAACTGCATATGTCCGTCTGCCCCTCGATTGGGAGGGAACCTGTTACATTGCTTTCCTACTGCCACCTGTTTTCCTAGCCCCACCTGACTATCATAGGAATTCCTTCCTAGTACATACCAGACACAAGAGAAATCTCCCGATTGTCGATTATACTGAAACTGCTGCAGAGCAATTCATTGATATTGATAAAGGTGTGTTCCCTTATTTAGGCACAGTTGTAAACAGTAAGCTAATCCGTAGGTTAACAAGAACCCTTGAAGCTGTAGTAGATGAGACTGCCTCTGCTCTAGGTAACCTAACCGAAGAGCAATCTGCTATGAGATTTGTCGTTTTGCAAAATCGTCTCGTCCTTGACGTCATACTGGCCGATAGGGGCGGGGCCTGTAGAGTCCTCGGATCCAGTTGCTGCATTTTTATTCCAAATAACGCGCCGTCTGTTTATTCAGCTATAACCAGACTCCATAAGATTGCCCACCTGTTACACCAAGATCCAGGCACCTGGACATGGTCCGGTTGGTTCTGGAATGTAATTTCCGCATGGGGATGGAAAGTCCTGTCCTTTTTAGGTATTGCAGTAGCGATCATATTTAGCTGCTGCCTCTGTATACAATGTGGCCCTGCGATTTGCAGCATGTGTGCTACCTCTTGTATTCCTAGTCCCAAGCCCCGTTCTAAATCCCGTTCCAAGACAATTCGAGACGAGCAAATGATACTGTATGAAATGATAGATGGTATCATGAAAATTGATGTTTCCTGATGGAAACGTAGTGACAAGGAGGGAATGTGGAAAAGTAAATTTTGCCATGTTCTGTGTCCCTACGCCTCATCCATCATATGTTATGTGTGCATGACCAATATGCATATGTTATTCCCCATGCCTGATTAATGACGCAATTCCAGTTGTGTCCACCTCTAGTATGTTAGTTTCCAGTCCTCGTGAATACTACGAATATCAGGCCTATGTAAAGTAATGTTGCCACGTTTCCCAGTGTGCACGTTATTCCATTATAAAGTCCCCGTTTCTAGGCCTCAAAAGGGCCCAGACCACAGATTCAGCTCCTGTCTCCTGAAAGCCTCGCTGGGGAGCGATACAGCCCCCACCTGTATCCTCGACCCTTCACTTACTTCCTGCCTCGCAGTGCCCGGTGCAGCTTGGCTCTGCCTCTGAGTCTGCCAAGAGTATGTTATGATTCCAGCTATCAGTTCGGTCCTCCTCCTCTGCATTCCTAAGCTACTGAACTGCATCAATAGTTTCCGTCATTGTCTAGCCTTCTCGTCTCCACGTTAGAGAAATACTGTATTTAATGGTCATTTAATATTCTTCATCACGCACTACATGTAGAATAATGCATGGTCCAGTCTTAGAATCAAGTTAGCTTTTCCCCTCATGACTTCTAGTTTATATCAACATGTTCCCTAAACATCAGATACCAGATAGGGTTTAGGTACATGTCGCTCCGACCCTTCAGACTCTAGTCTCTGCTCCTAGCACAGAGTTCGTAGCCCCCAGCTTCTCCTAGTAACACGTCATTGCCAGTTTTCGCGCACCATTAGGTTAGAGGTCCCGGCTCCTTAGGTAGCCCCCTCCAAAGTTTCCGCCCATTCATGACATATTCTGTTACGTTTGCATCACATGTCTATGTATACTCCCAGTTACACCTCTTTTTACTGTTATCTCTCGCGACTGCTACGCGTCACGCCTTCTGCTCCACCTACTGTTACGCCTACTGCAATGTAATGCTATGTGTTTGCGCTATGTATATAAATCAATGTTTTGTTATTGAATGTTAGCGCGCTCATCCCAGACCCAGCCCCGGCAGCTGCCGGGCCTTATTGTCCTATTCCCATGCAGGTTGTCCTGATCCTGTCCTTATGCTGTAATAAACCTGCAGAAACTCCTACTACCTCGAATCTTGACTCTTATTTTATTGAGCTATCTGTTATGCTATAAGTCTAGTCAAAAATAGGGTATTATTTATTTATTTACCACAGGGCAGCCGTCGGACCAGGTAAGTGCAATTTTATATATTTTTAGTTCTGTCTTCCGTGATGTTTTTGGTTTGTATTCCCCCTCCACCGCTTCACCACTTCGCAATGGGAGCAGCCGCCACTTCGATATTCGAGTGCCTAAAAGTCCTTCAGCGTGTGTCATCAGTTCAATAGTTGTACTAAATAAACATTTATTTGAAAAAAAAAAACACATTTCAGACAACCCAACATCTCTCAGACCTACCACAAATCCAGAACTCATGTTGGTTGCATGAGGGAGTGGCAGTACACAATACCTGTCCACAATAAGGATTACAACTTATTTCTAAAGACTTCCAAGTGGTAAAAACATTCAACAAATATAGGCAATAAATTGATATCAAGATGAGAGCTGATGTAACGGCAGGAGAGGGAGCAACTCTGTTTGGTGAGAAACTGTCTGTTGCAGGCGCCTTTAACATAAGCTAGAGGCAGTATATTTAGCTGATACCGGAAATAAGCATGTCTATAGGGTAATGCTTGAAATACTTCATTGGTGTTTCCTAAAACTTTGCTGCTCTGACTTTTTTTGTATTTTTCTACAACTGGAGGGGTTTCACTCTACAAGTCATTCACCACACAAGCACACCTTAAGCTAGACACATAAAATACCTTACTGGAGTAACACAAACTGCTACCAAATACCAACAGATATACATGGACGTCAATTCACCATAATACATGGGGTAGTGGCAGTGACATTACACACCCTTTGATACCCACTTTCACTCACACACTCATACTTACACATTAGTGGAATAAAGAATTGACAGAAAATAAAGAGTGTGATGCCCCAGCTGCCCCTGTGTTCCTGCCACTGAATTTGCCACCTCTGAGGCCAGGGGTCACATAAAGGTAGTGCCAGGGGTAGCAGAGGGCAAGCCAGGGGTCGCAGCTTCGACCCTTAAATGACGTCCATGATCAGGGCCGGCTCTAGGGCGGTGCCACCGGTGCCACCGCACCGGGTGCTGACTTTGCATGAGGGCGCCTGTTTGCTATACTATATTGTTTTTAAAAGCACCCATAGCAGTGTTCCTGACCTCCAGCAATTTTCAGCCAACAATAAAAATGTCAAGCCTACTAGGGTGAGCGATGTGATGTTCTTCCTGAAGAGAAAGAAGTTTTGTCTAGTTGGAGTTTTGACTGGGGGATGTTTTGATTCATCATAAGTTAGCGCAGAGGGTCAATATGCCTGCTGCATAGAATGTGCATCATGCAAATCCCGAAGTGAACAAAACGTAAATAGGTCAGGGGGTTACTGCTTTGTCAGATACTTTGTTTTGTTACTTGTAGTTTATTAGTTAAAAAACGAATAAAAATCCGTGAGCTATTAACTGTCATCAAAGAACTGAAATGCAGACTTCAAGTATAGTTTAGAGCTAATTAATTTTTTCCCAGACTTTCAATATTCAAAAGTTGTACCAAGTGTTGATTTGGGTAGAAATCAATTCCAATTATTAAAGATAATCCCCAATCATGGTCTTACGTTTTAAATTCTGAGTTTGTGCTTCTCCAGATCAAGCCCACCCAAACTTTACTGCCTACCAGAATGGATGACATATAAATCCTACCACTCTGTCTTATGTAACATTTTCTATACAATGATTTACGCACATATGATTGAGTAATGTGTTTCCAACGTAAAGTACTCTGACACCCTTCACTTTTATGAGTGACACTATAAATCGAATTAAATGCATCTCAGTGAGAGTAGTTATGGAGACTGTTACCGAGTGGTGGTAGTGCGGGAATTTGATGCGCAGGTGGTCATGGGGGGGGCACCAAAAAACATTGTCACACTGGGCGTCACCAGTGCTAAAGCTGGCCCTGTCCATGATGATACACAGCTCAATGGTGCATTGTGGGTGATTTTGGCACAAGAAACGTTCCCTCTTTGCTGGCACGTTTGGTGACTACTGCCCCTGGAGTGAAGGCCTGGAGACCTGCAGGATACACGCACCCTGCTGGCGGGACATGTGTAGTGCCTGCTCCAGCTGTCAAGGTGCATTATCACCCTGGCAACACATTTTATGTGTCACTGAGTTCAGGAAACAGGAAAAAAAATGGGCAAAAGTACCCACGATAGACCCTGTGTTCAATAGGAGAGAAGCAGAGACACGGAAAGAAAGGTACTGCTTTCATAAGATCAAAAGAATATTGAAAGCCTCGCACCTGTCCATAGAGGTGGCAATCTCTGGGCGGAGCTTCTCGGCACTGCAAGGACTGTAACCAGAAAAAGAGGACTGGGCAGTAAACCGTGGAGCTACACCCCCACCCACAACCCCAATTCCTCCCCCCCGGAACAAATTACCCATGTGGTCAATTAAGGTGATAAATGGGAGAAAAAATATCTGGAATTATAGATATCCATCAGCAGTAAAGGGACTGGTCATT
The DNA here is from genome assembly GCF_964261635.1 of Lissotriton helveticus. Taxonomy (NCBI): domain Eukaryota; kingdom Metazoa; phylum Chordata; class Amphibia; order Caudata; family Salamandridae; genus Lissotriton; species Lissotriton helveticus. The sequence continues at coordinate 64,546,061 of NC_136059.1, read as the reverse complement.
TCATGTCCACATCATCTTTCTCCATTCTGGGGGGCACAAGCTCGTCATTGCATGTTGTAGGGGTGCCATAACCAGCTGGAATCAGTCATTTTAGCAAGTAACTCATACTCAGGCACATGGTCTACCGTGAAGCTCATCTTGAGAATCCACTGATGCAATTTACAATTTTAGACTCACTGATGCCTATTCTAGCTTGGGGGCCATTAATGCCTATTATAGAATGAAGGCGATTGGTACCTGTTACTAGTTGAGACCCATTAATACTGATTACAGCTTGAATCACATTAATGTCTGTTACTACTTGAGGCTGATTGATGCCCAGAGCTGCATGAGGCCTATGAGGCCTTTGAGCGTGTCACAGATCGGGGCCTAATAACGGCAATTACATCTTCAGACCTACTGCAGCCTGTTACAGCTCTCTGCCCATTTGATTCATATTACAGCTTCGGACACACTGAGGGCTGCCACAACTCACTGCCCATTGATACATGTTACATCTTGGAACCCACTTCGGCCTGTAGCAGCCTGCTGCCCAGTGAGACAAGTTACAGCTCGAGACCCCCCGTGACCTGTTACAGCTTCTCATTGATGCATGTGACCTCTCGGAACCCACTGAGACCTGTTCGCTGCCCGTCGATGCATGTTACCGTTCGGGACATACTGAGATCTGTTACAGCTCGCTGCCCATTGATACATAATAAAGCTTCATACCCATTGCGGCCTGTTACAGCACACTGACCCTTCATAAATGTTACAGCTCGGGACCCATTGCGGCCGGTTACAGCTCGGTGTCTATTGATTCATGTTACAGCTCGGGATCCACTGAGGCCTGTTACAGCTCGTTGCCCTTTGAAACATGTTCCAGCTTGAGGCCAACTGAGACCTGTTACAGCCGGCCGCCCAATGATATATATTACAGATTGTGACGCACTGAGACCTGTTACAGCTCGGTATCTAATGATTCATGTTACAGCCTGGGATCCATTGAGACCTGTTACAGCCGGCCGCCTAATGATATATATTACAGATTGTGACGCACTGAGACCTGTTACAGCTCGGTATCTAATGATTCATGTTACAGCCTGAGATCCATTGAGACCTGTTACAGCCGGCCGCCTAATGATATATATATTACAGTTTAGGACATTCTGCGGTCTGTTCCTGGTCGCTGCCCATTGACACATGTTACAGCTTGGGAGGCACTGAGATCCAGGGGCGTAACACAGGGCCCCGCAGCCCAGAGTTGCGGGGGGCCCCGAGCTGCAGGGGGCCCCCTCAGCACAGACTGAGCTACAAATTACTGCCATCAAACGCAGCCCCTGTAGGCTGCCAAACAATGCTGACAACAGCAGTTTTCCTTAAAAAGTGGTGTTTCACCACTTTAAATGACTGGTAAAGTGAAACTTGGATTTTTGTAGATTTTTACAATATGTGATCCACTAATCCCTTTTCTCAAATGATCGATAAGCTATTAGAGAAGCCAAAAGCATATTTGCAATAACAAGTAAGCAAAAACTGTTGCTCCCCAGACATTTGTAAGCTTTAAAGCACACTATGAAATTCATGGTTTTAAAAGTAAGCCTATATAAAAACAAGCATTGGAAATGCAATAGGTCTCGCAATAACGCGAGTCTGAACTATTAGCAGTGTAAATGATAATGCCCTTTATTTTTGCGTTCTGGTTTTTGGAACATAAATAAAAGGCTTTGTCATTTACAAGGCCTATAGCTTAAATTTGCGTTAAAACGAAACCTATTGCATTGCAATGGTGGTGGTGCTGCTGAGTTTTCTCTGAATCTGCACTCTGAATCTGCACTCTGAATCTGCACCCACAATCTGCACCCACAATCTGCACCCACAATCTGCACCCACAATCTGCACTCTGAATCTGCACCCACAATCTGCACTCTGAATCTGCACCCACAATCTGCACTCTGAATCTGCACCCACAATCTGCACCCACAATCTGCACCCACAATCTGCACTCACAATCTGCACCCTGAATCTGCACCCTGAATCTGCACTCTGAATCTGCACTCTGAATCTGCACTCTGAATCTGCACTCTGAATCTGCACCCACAATCTGCACCCACAATCTGCACCCACAATCTGCACCCACAATCTGCACTCTGAATCTGCACCCACAATCTGCACTCTGAATCTGCACCCACAATCTGCACTCTGAATCTGCACCCACAATCTGCACCCACAATCTGCACCCTGAATCTGCACCCTGAATCTGCACCCTGAATCTGCACCCTGAATCTGCACTCTGAATCTGCACCCACAATCTGCACCCACAATCTGCACCCACAATCTGCACCCTGAATCTGCACTCTGAATATGCACTCTGAATCTGCACCCACAATCTGCACCCACAATCTGCACCCACAATCTGCACCCACAATCTGCACTCTGAATCTGCACCCACAATCTGCACCCACAATCTGCACCCACAATGTGTGAGTGGCGTTGCGTGTGTGAGTGGCGTTGCGTGGATGAGTGGCGTTGCGTGGATGAGTGGGGTTGCGTGTGTGAGTGGCGTTGCGTGTGTGAGTGGCGTTGCGTGTGTGAGTGGCGTTGCGTGTGTGAGTGGCGTTGCGTGTGTGAGTGGGGCTTGCATGCTTGATAAACAACTTACACGTCTTCTAATGGACTGAAAGGGCTGCCAGGAGGTATAATAATATTAAAAAGAGCCAAAATGGATCAAGGGAGCAGCAGGGCAGGGGGAGAAAGGAGGGGTTATTTTGCGAGGCTTCTGGCGGGTGGGGGGGGAGAAAGGAGGGGCAGCGGAATGCGTGCGAGGGGAGGAGAAGTGTGGCAGGCAGATGTGCGGCCTGGTGAGGGGGCGGGAATGCGAGCCTGGTGGGGGCAGGCGAAAGTGAGCTGCTTGTATGCTCACTTTAATTCGGGACAGTTGTGATGAGCATAGTAGTTCTCTGAGGGCCATTTTAGATTGTGACATGCCGGGTGGACAGTGCTGTCCTGGAGATATAACTGTTCTTGCCCTGCTGTTACTTTTCCAGCACACAACATGCTCCGTGGCTTTGGTTTCGTGCAGTTTGAACGTCCTGAAGATGCCCAGGCTGCCGCTGAGGGTGAGAATGGTCGTCTGTTAAAAGGGCATAACTTAGGTAAAGTCAACTTGTACACCCCCGACTTGTGGCGCTGAAAAAAATACAGCAGTCTGCGTACGCATGCACATATTGGGTGTTGTCTTTGCTTGATAAACAACTTACACGTCTGCTAATGGACTGAAAGGGCTGCAAGGAGGTATAATAATAAAAAGAGAGCCAAAATGGATCAAGGGAGCAGCAGGGCAGGGGGAGAAAGGAGGGGTGATTTTGCGAGGCTTCTGACGGGGGGGGGGAGAAAGGAGGGGCAGCGGAATGCGTGCGAGGGGAGGAGAAGTGTGGCAGGCAGATGTGCGGCCTGGTGAGGGGGCGGGAATGCGAGCCTGGTGGGGGCAGGCGGATTACGGAGATGCTCGTGCTTGTATGGTCACGTGACCCGCGTTGTGGCCACGTGACCTCACATGCACTGTGAAGAAACGCCAGTGGTTTCACTAGACGATCGAGCACTTGAATTCGATCCTATCCATTCCTGCGGAATGGGACAGGCTCGACCTAAAAATGTGTCTTAGTGGAAACTGACCAAATTTATCTTAGCCATCTGTTGTTAAAATTCATCCGGCACCTCTTGTTCTGCCGTCATCTCTGCAAAATCCGCACAGTCTCCGCATCTCATCCACTTACACTCAGCTACAGCTCAAGCGTTATTTCACCAAACTGATAGAATCCACAAGCAGGCCCATGTTTACAAAGCAAGCTACCCCATTTCTAATGGTTCGATCGAAGGTAGATGGGTCACCCAATAAGACACTTGGGGCCCAATTACAAGTAGGACACATTCCGGGTTTTACAATTGCTTGAGGTGTTGGTTGCAAGGGCAGCGAAGACTGATCCGTTGTCCCTGCTTTTGTCAGCAGGTAATACTCCCCCACAACTAGGATACATTTTAATCCCTCCCTCCCAAGCAATATTTTGGGATTCTGTCAGAGAAAGCATTGGGAAGGCCAATAAGTCAGACTTATACCTGAAAGTGCATCAATTGGCAAATTTGTGTCTGTGGTATTGTAAATTGGTGAGTGACAAATGAAAAAAATAGTCAATGTTTGATTAAAAGAATGCAAAGATGAGTGACCATGTTAATGGGTGAGTAGTAATTGAGTGGATGGCATCATACAATCATCCAACCATTCACTCATTGTGTGCAATCACCTATTCATCCATCCACAATACTCATACACTCATTTTTTTGTAAAGCAGCACTTTCACTTAGAAGCCAAACCAATTCCCTTAAACAAGGCTTGATCTTGCTATTTCAAATTTAGCCTGGTCAAATCAGCTTTCACTTGTAAATGTTTCAGAATAGCAATTGAATAATGAGTCACCCATACTGAAAGTTTGTGGGATATTTTTAATACAACATCACACAACAAAACAATGATGCATTTGAAATCACACACGTGATGTTATTAGAATTAATATGTTAGTCGTAGTGACTTTAGAGGCCCACCTAAGTTCGGAGTAAGAAGCAGGACAAAAGTATTTATAGAAAGTGGTTTGTGAATTGGGCCTAGAGAGATATATAGAAATAGAAACATATAACAAGAGAGGTAAGGAGAGAGATTGAATCAGAAAATTGAGAGACAGCGACTGCTGAATGGATATATGGATGAATGTATGGATGGATGAATGAATTAGAATGGGTGAGTGATTGTGTGGATGGATAATGCAGGGGCCTTTAAAGTACTACACACAAGAATGGACAAAAAGATTGAGAGATACACAGAAGAACAGGCAGAGGTATATAGAGAAAGATGCTTTATCAGAAAGACAGACAAACAGAGGGACAGATCGAAAGACTGACAGCAAACAGACCAATGAACAGAAAACCACGTAAAAAGAAAGTAATACAAAAAGATGAATAGATAGAAAATCAGATATATAGAGGGAAAAGACAAATACAGACAGATACAACAGAATGCAAAAAAAACAGAAATACCAATGATATGATCGATAGCGGACAGGCATGTTTGGGTGTAAACAGGCAGATGGGCATATATGTATTCCTGAAATGCCTATTCATATAGTACTCTAATATTATACTCTTAAAGACAATTATAAGAGCTCACGATAGCTGAGTAAGAACGAGTTCCTTCTATATTTGGAAAGCCGCTTCCTTTCAGAAAATATCTGCGGACAATGAAGCCTATAACACTGACCTGTCGACTGATGCCAATGTGTAGAGCATGCATCTTCATGCTTTTCAATCAGTGGGTTTTTAGCATACAGAATGAATGTATACACCTCTAAGGGCCAGATGTACGACCATTCAGGTTAGCGAGTCGCAATTTGCACAGAATTGCGACTCGCAATTTGCGACTCGCTAAGCTGAATGTAAAACAGTGTCTCAGACATTATTTTCGATTCCCAATGGGGTCACAAATTGCATGCCTCATCAATATTCATGAGGCAATCGTAATTTGCGACCCCATAGGAATGGCTAGCACTCTCATGGACGGTGGCCTGTGGGGTCAGCAGACCACCATGTCTGTGACTGCTTTTTCAATAAAGCAGGTTTTTTATTTCCTTAAAGGAAAACGCAATGCATTTAAAAAAGAAAAATGAAACTTTGCAGTTTAATTTTTTTAGGGCAGGTAGTGGTCCCTGGGACCACTGCTTGCTCTTAAATATTGTTTTCACAACCATTCACAAAGGGGAAGGGGTCCCTTGGGGACCCCTTTTCATTTGCGAGTGGCTTACCACCTACTTGAAGTAGGTGGTAAACTGCAATTGTTTTACCACCGCAAATGCGGTCACAAAACAATCATACATTGGTGTTAGACTCGCTATTAGGAAGGGACGCCCTTGGCACGCCCCTTCCTAATAGGAAGTCGCAAGCCTAATAGGTTAGTGACTCGCAAAATATGATTTGTGCATGGGGCAGACCAATTCTGCGGTAGCGAATTGGCCGAATTCCCATTTGCGACCGCAAAAAGCGGTCATACTCCTACTAATAAGTGTTTTGCTTCCTGTGGTTCATCCCATAGTACTCTTGGAGCCAGATGTACGACGTATTTTTGCATGCGCAAATGGGTTTGTGACCCGATTACGCATGCAAAAATATCTAAGGGCTCGCTGATTAGTATTTGCAACTCGCTATTAGGAAGGGGAGTTTCAAGGGCATCCCTTCCTAATAGCGAGTCTGAGCCCTAGGTACGACTGTCTTGCAATCTTCCACCTACTTCAAGTAGTGGTAAAGCATTCGCAAATGGGAAGAGGTCCCCAGGGGATCTCTTACCCTTTGGGAATGCATGGAAAAATATTTTGTAAGGGCAGGCAGAGGTCCCAGGAACACTGCCTGCCCTTGAAAAATGAACTGGAAACGTATCATTGTAAAAAAAAATGCAGCCCGTTTTCCTTTAAGGGAGGGCCAGCGATTCCTAATGGGGTCGCAAATTACAAGTGCCTCATGAATATGCATGAGGCATGCAATTTGCGACCCCATTAGGCATCGCTAACAGTGTCTCAGACATTGTTGTACATTTGCATTAGGGACTCGCAATTGTAGCTCCAATTTGCGAGTCTCTAATGCAAATGGTCGTACATCTGGCCCTCGGGGAGTGGCTAGTGGCATGGGTGGGTGAAAGGCAAGGCTTTGAGTAATGTACTCATCAGTGGTGGTTCCTCCGCTAAGGCAGAGGATCATCGCCCCACTGCTTTATGCAGTGTAAAAAAGAAAATGATAATAACTTGAGGTTATCATCATAGTATTTGTTCCTGTTGCGGCGTCTTTGTGGGGTGGGGCTGCTCTCAGAGCAAGGGGAGGAGTGGTTTGCACTCCTTATGTGAGCATGAGTGTTTGGCCGGCCCTCTCGGGCCCTCCAAACAGTCATGCGCACAAGGCATGTTCTCCCTGCAGGCTGCATTACAGCCTGCATGGAGAAAATGCCAACCCCTCCAGAGCCTGGATGAGCGCAGTGTCACGGCACTCAGACTAATCACAACACTGCATTGCAGCCTTGCGATTGACTGCGGGGAGCGTGAGAGCTCTGGTGCTACCTGCTTCCTGTTTCCCCCAAAAAGCCAGGAAGAAGACACAAGAGAGGCGGCGGCGGCCAGCCAGCCAGCCCGGAGGTGAGTGATCATTTTTTTTAACCCGCTCCCCCCACCCCGCACGACTACTGCTTCCAGGTAGGAGCCGCCACTGGTACTCATCTGGTGCGACTTAGACCCATGTGTATTAACATGTTTTCCCATTGATGCTGAATGGGAAACCCTTTCATACATCCAGCCCGTTGTGACATTAGCAGAGGGTGAGACGGCGGCTTGTGTATGTAAGTAGGGTGTGCTGTTTCAAAAGGTCAGGGGTCTAGCTTTGCCTATAGGGCAGTTTGGCAGTGCCCGAGAGGCTGGTCTCACAGGTCTCACAGATCAGTGTGTGGGCTTGTGTTTTTGCAGTTTGTGGGTTTTTGCTCGGTAGACCGGTTTTCACTGTTGTTTCCCACCACAAACACAAATACATACTGTCTCTCATGACTTGCAAAATTCCCATAGAGCGTGTTTTTACAAGTTCAAAACGGGCCTGATTTACTAATGTGGGCCACTTTTATCGCCATCTGGTTTGCTAAAGGGGGGCCGTTTTTATTTTGGAGCCCAGGGCAATTTTTTTGTCCCAGTCCTACCCTACAATTCCCATGCCACCGAAGATGGATTTGACACTGAATCCCACTTCCTCTTCCTTTTTTGATAACAGGTGATACTTTTTAAAAACTTTTTTCTCACACGTCTAGTGGTGATTTAAATCAGCGTTGAAGCCTTTTATGGTAGATACCCTGGCTGCTGATTTAAGTATGAGCTGAGCCGCATGTTTTTTCCTTTTACTGAGAAGCGAGGATCGCTCTATAATTCCTATCAGTCTGAGCTTTGTCGTTGGTGTGTCGTCATTCCACATCCCACTAGTCATTGCATTTAGAGTAGATGGGTGTTGCACAGTACTGAGACCTGAGAGCTCTGGATTAAATCTGGAACGGGAGCCCCTCTGTATACCTTGCAGGGGGGCCCCTTCAACTTTTGTTATGCCACTGCTGAGATCTGTTACAGCTTGCTACCCATTGATACATGTTACAATTCAGGATCCACGGAGACCTGTTACAGCTCACTGCCCATTGATACATATTACATATCGGACCCACTGTGGTGTCTTACAGTTCTCTGCCATTGATGCATAATACATCTCAGGACCCAGTGCAGGTTGCTGCAGCTTGCTTCCCATTGCCACAGTGCAGAGACAGAATATTGAATCAAAAATATCGACTTGCACAAATATCGAGTTGCAAATATTGTGGGTCAGAAATATCGACATACAGATTCTCGGGGTCAACAATATCGATTTCCCTACTGTTGCACCCACTGGAGTGAGAATAGTAATTTATACCCCTCCGCTATCCAACCCTTTCCCTACTGTTGCACTCACTGGAGTGGAATATAATTTTGTACTCTTACGCTATCCAATACTTTCCCTACTTTTGCATTCTTTGTAGTGGGAATAGTACTTTTTACCCCTCCGCTATCCAACACTTTCCCTACTGTTGCACTCACTGGAGTGGTAATAGTCAACTTTATCCCTCTGCTATCTAACACTTTCCAAACGGTTGCACTCACTGGAGTGGGAATATTAACTTCCCTCTCCGCTATCCAACAGTTATTCTACTGTTGCATTGAATGAATGAAATAAATCTTATAACGCTGTACTAAGCCCAAAGGCATCAAGGCGCATTCAGTGGAGTGGGAATAGTAGTTTTTAACCCTCCACTATCCAACACTTTCCCTACTGTTGCTCTCACTGGAGTGGGAATAGTAATTTATACCCCTCCGCTATCCAACACTTTCCCTATTTTTGCACTCCTTGGAGTGGAAATAGTCATTTTTACACCTCCGCTATTCAATACTTTCCCTACTGTTGTATTCTTTGAAGTGGGAATAGTCAAATTTTACCCCTCCTCTATCCAACACTTACCCTACTGTTGCACTCACTGGAGTGACAATAGTAATTTTTACCTCACAGCTATCGCACACTTTCCCTACTGTTGCTCTCACTGGAGTGTGAATACTAATTTTTACCCCTCCGCTATCCAATACTTTTCCTACTGTCACATTCTTTGGAGTGGGAATAGTAGTTTTTACCCCTCCACTATCCAACACTTTCCCTACTGTTGCACTCACTGGAGTGAGAATAGTAATTTGTACCCCTCTGCTATCTAACACTTTCCCTACGGGTACACTCACTGGAGTGGGAATAGTAATTTCCCTTTCTGCTATCCAACAGTTATTCTACTGTTGCATTCAGTGAAGTGGGAATAGTAATTTTTACCCATCCACTATACAACGCTTTCCCTACTGTTGCACTCACTGGAGTGGGAATAGTAATTTTTACCCCTCAGCTATCCAACATTTTCCCTACTTTTGCACTCTTTGCAGTGGAAATAGTCATTTTTACTCCTCCGCTATTTAATACTTTCCCTACTGTTGAATTCTTTGTAGTGGGAATAGTAATTTTTACCCATCCTCTATCCAACACTTTCCCTGCTGTTGCAATCACTGGAGTGAGAATAGTCATTTTTACCTCATAGCTATCGAACACTTTCCCTACTGTTACTCTCACTGGAGTGTGAATACTAATTTTTACCCCTCCACTATCCAACACTTACCCTACTGTTGCACTCTTTGGAGTAGGAATGGTCATTTTTACCCCGCCGCTATTGAATACTTTCACTACTGTTGCACTCCTTGGAGTGGGAATAGCAAGTTTCTCTCCTCTGCTATCCAATACTTTCCCTACTGTTGCATTCTTTGGAGTGGGAATAGTAAATTATTTCCCATCCCCTCTCCAACACTTTCTCTACTGTTGCTCTCACTGGAGTGGGAATAGTAATCTTTACCCCTCAGCTATCCAACACTTTCCCTACTGTTGCACTCACTGGAGTTGGAATAGTAATTTAAATATTTTGCTATCTAAATCTATCCCTACTGTGGCACTGATTGAATTGGGAAGTTTATTTGTTATCTTTTGTTAAATGTATATTTAATGTAACTAATTGTGTTAAAATTAATATTAATATTTAATACATTTAATAGATATTTCTATTATATATATATATATATTTTTTTTTTTATCGATATTTTTTAAATCAATATTTTTTACATTGATATTTTTTAAATCAATAGTTTTTTACATTGATATTTTTAGACTTCTTTTTACTAAACAGCAGTCAGCTTTAACATACATGATCATATGCTTACAAGGGTTCTGCACAATATCATTCGAGTATACATTTTATTAATCAAGACCCACTTAGATAATAATAGTCGAATCACCCAATCCCGGAGCCCAGCCTGACCTAGCTGATCAATACCCACCCCAATCCCCCTGTAATCTTCCCATTGTTGCTAAACTTTTTCCCATTTACTGGGACATCCCCTGCCCTCTTAAATAGTTTTTTCCATGCACAACACCAGTCCATACCCCGTTTCCACAGGGAGACCCTAGGCGGCTGAGTCTCCCCCCCATGCGCCAGCAATGTTTCTTTTAGCACCCATAGCTGCCACTTGCAGCCAGAGTTTTTGGTATTTGGGCCATGTCAGTTCTCCAGACACACACAGTACATGCCATCTGGGATCTAAAGAGATTTCCTGTTCCAAAACTTCTGACATGATGCGGACCACCTTTTTCCAATATATCTGTATGACTGGGCACACCCACAGGATATGGAAGAATGTTCCTTTCTGGGTACACCCTCTCTGGCATTACTCAGTAGAAATACGCCCCAATCTAAACATAAGTTTTTACATTGATATTTTTGTATTTATCTGTGTAGGTATGGGAGTCGATATTTTTGTATTTTATATTTTTTCTGATATTTTTGACAATTATGTTTTTGTCATCGATATGCTATCTGTGAATCCATTGGCACATATAACTGCTTCTGACCAGCTCACTGCCTATCGATACATATTATAGCTTGAGATCGACTGAGACCTGTTACAGCTTGCTGCCCATTGATACATACGAAAGCTTCGTACCCAGTGGGGCCTGTTACAGCTTGCTGCCCATTAATACATACTAAAGCATTCATACCCACTGGTGCCTGTTACAGCTGGCTGCCCATTAATACATAATAAAGCTTGGGACCCACTGCAACCTGTTATACCTCGATGCCCAGTTAAAAATACTACAGCTTGGGTCACACTGATAACAGTTACTGCTCGCTGCCCATTGATACAGAATAAGGTTTGGGACACACTGAGAACAGCTACAGCTCGCAGCCCATTGACACATTTTACAGTTTCAGACTCACTCAGAGCTGTGACAGCCCACTGCCTTATTTTCAGCATGCTCTCTCTGGTTTGGCTCCTGCCTGCCTCTACATAACCTTTCAGTCTTTGTGTTTTTGTCTTCGACCCCTGCAAGATCCCCAAGAACAGAGATGCATATTTTGTCACTTTCTACAATTTTTCTCTGTGCTTCATGTAAGTTTCCATTCTATACTCCTGCAAATCTTCTTATTGGCATACATACAGATACACACAGGCTGAGCAGCTAGGACATGGTAACATAGAGAAAGAATCATAGTGCAGGAATACTACACCTTTAGATCAGAAACTCCAGTTTCTGTGCAAATTCAAATTTACAAACTTTAAATGAAGGTGCTTGTGGTGTCACAATGAAGATATGATGTAATGCCCAGGCCTTGCTCAAATGAAATTCGAGTTCTAAGATTGACAGTTCTATTTTGTAAAGGACGTTCTAAGTTTGGAATGAGAGTTCTAATTTGGTATTGAAAGAATTCCTTTAGAATGTAGATTGGAACGACACTTCTAATTTGGAACGTCAGAACTATATATGGAATGCAAGTTCTACATTTGGAATTCCTCTTGCACAAAACATAAATGTTTTTTAAGGTTGAAGCAGCATCTATGTGTGATATCTTAATATTTTTGGTACGAAACAGTAGATTCCAAGACTACGGACTCCTTGGGCACCTTGACCCTCCAGGGTATCCAGAACTACCTTCTATTGAATGGATGTGTGCAATGCCCTTGAAGCTGTGTATAGTCACACAAGAAGGAGTCTATGGCAGTCTTCACACAGATAAAGACTCAGAGCCGAGCCATAAGACCTCTGCCAGGCTCTGCTAGTCAGTGCAGTAGAATAATGTAAGGTGTCTTCCAATGCTTAGATCCCGCCCTGACATTTGAATACCTGATCACACCTGTGAAGTGGGCAGAGCAGATAGGAAGAAACAGAATGAAAAGCTGTGCATTCATGCGCAGTACACTAGGCCCATCTCACCAGCGTCTTTACAGATTCTGTTAACATGGGTATGAAGGACATTCTTTTTGGCAGCAACTTTGGAAGGAGATGACTGTTGTGAATTATTGACCTTCGATACTGTGAACCTCATCTTCATCTCCACTAATACCTTTTACAATTTTAAACTCCCTGATGCCTATTCCTGACCCCCTAATGCTTCACATCCTTGCTGTGGTCTTCCCTGGCCTGGATTTGCAGTTGAGAGCCAGCCAGCAGCTGAGAGGGGTTGAATATGTGCCTTGTCGTGCAACATATTGACCCCGGTATGTGTATCTTAGCCTGTGGGCCCTTTTTCTGGTGTAAGACACACCAAACCACAGTTCAGTATTAAAAGATGCATATGCACAAGGATAAGTCGATGCATGGGTACGCCCCTTTCACCTGGTACATGTGAGGATAAAATGGTCAGGCTATTGACAGTTGTGCCATACAATTGTAATCTGAGCGCATGAGAGCAACATGTGCATGGAGATAACCTTCTTTACTATTGCATGTGCTCAACAAGTTATGTTATGTTATGTTATGTTATTTATTTTCTTCTGTAGCGCACGGCTACTCCCTAGAGCAACCCGGCGCTTTGGCGAAGAGAACTAAGTGCAGAGTGACAACACAGCAGCTAAAAACTAAGGAGAACCAAAGCTACTGTTAAGTAAAGAGCCAAGTTTTCAGTTCTTTCCTGAAAGCGAGAACGCTGTTAGCCTTTCTTAGAGACAGAGGTAGCTCGTTCCAGCCCCGCGGAGCCAGATAACGGAAAGACCGGCCTCCTATTCTGGAACGCTTGATGGCAGGCACAACCACTTTGGCCAAAGAAACTGACCGCAAAGCCCTGCTAGGCAGGTAGAAGGATAGGCATTTCCCAATGTACTTGGGGCCTACACTGTGAAGGGCTTTAAAGGCCAAGGTCAGGCTTTTAAATAAGATTCTCTTGGGGATGGGCAGCCAATGTAATGCTTTGAGTAACTCAGCGGCGCTGGCCCGTCTCGGGAGCCCAAAGATGGCTCGAGCCGCCGAGTTCTGCACCACTTGCAGGCGGGTCAAAAGATATTTAGGTAGACCCAAGTAGAGGGCGTTCGCATAATCCAAACGCGACCCTATCAGGGCCTGCACAATGGTTTTTTTGTGGTGGAGTGACAACAAAGGAAGAAACTTCCTAAGCATCCTGAGAATGCCAAAGCATTTCCCTGAAAGCCCAATGATATGGGGTCTGAAAGATAGGTCACAGTCAATAAGAATTCCAAGGTTTTTCGCCTTGAGGGAAGCATTGTCCGGGGGAAATATATCCTGTGGCCACCAGGCCTTCCAGCTGGGATCAGGGGTACAGCCAAAAAAAAGCAGCTCCGATTTGTCGGAGTTGCATTTTAGGCCATGCCGCCGGAACCACTCGAAGACAGCACCTAGACAGTCCCTAATCTGTGTGCCGTCGAAAGCCCCGCCCCTGTCACACGTGACCAGAAGCTGGGTATCGTCAGCATAGGATATGATCTGGGCGCCAAAGGATTCCGCCACCACCGCCAGAGGGGCCATGAAGATGTTAAAAAGTATGGGGCTAAGAATGGAACCCTGAGGAACCCCCACCTCTAGCAGCGACATATCGGCGGAATAAGGAGGCGCCCAGATCGTTTGCCGGAAAGTGTCAGCACTTTGAGAAATGTCTGGACTGGTCTCTGTGTGGTCACGCCAAGTCTGTGAAGTATGTTGATGGTGAAGCACTCAACTGTGAAATCCCATGCTAAACATCTAGGTAGCAGGTAAAGTCTATGTTCAGGGCGTGGTTAGTACTGATAGGTCAGTGCACCAAAGTCAGATCCCGGCACTGGTGCCCAATGTATCCCAAGAGCACATTACTGCTTTGGTAAATCATGTCACCTGTCACACTGGCCTTTCACATGATTGGGTGTCGGATTCCATCCGCTCCATTCTAAAGTGTGAGTCCATGTTTCAGGCTCTGTAATAGTGACAACACATGCCATTTAGTGGCTAACAAAGCAGGTCACTGATAGAAACAGGGGTTTGATTGCAAGGGATGATGTCAGATACACATTCACAATGGTTCTCATGATTGTAAATACTCTTGACTGGTCATGCTGTGATTGTAGAGTTGTACAGGGCCTAGGATTGTAATGTACATCTCATTCTCGCCTAATGCCACAGTTGGAGTATGAGAGTCTGTAGAAATGTACACACCTATTACGCTATTGATTTTGTTTTATTTATGTATGGTGTCTTAGGCATGTTTTTTCTGTTTTTAGATACATACAGTTTGGTGGATAACCTCCACTAAGTGGTGCCATTCAGATTGAGATTGGCACACCTATTTCTAATTGTGCAAACCATCGCCGATATTGGACAATTGCTTTGATTGGCTTCACTGTTTAGATTGTTTCATACAGGTAGGCCCCATACTCGGGGTCTAGATTTTGTAGGAAAACATGCACCTTTCGCAATGATTTGCATTGTCACAAGCCTTGTGTCTTTTTACTTACAGACGCCTTGCCTGCCTCACCGACCGAACTGCTGACCACGGACCGAAGCTCTCCAGCGGGAGATTTCTTGTGCCTGCTGCTGCTGCCGCTACGCCTCGCAGGACCCGCTTCGCGGGTCCCGCTTCGCGGACAGCAGCGGCCACTTAAGTTCTTCAAGGGGTGCTCCTGATTTGCAAAAGTTACTACCGGCAGGGCTGCGAGCTTGCAGCGGGGGACTCCAAGGACCAGGAGCCCCCGCGCGCCCGTCTTCACCTGGGCTGCTCTCCCTGCCGGCCCCACCCCCAACAGCACAGCTAAAGCAGCGCCGCGCCTTTCCTTCCGTGGATTGCCTGCCTCACCGACCGAACTGCTGACCACGGACCGAAGCTCTCCAGCGGGAGATTTCTTGTGCCTGCTGCTGCTGCCGCTACGCCTCGCAGGACCCGCTTCGCGGGTCCCGCTTCGCGGACAGCAGCGGCCACTTAAGTTCTTCAAGGGGTGCTCCTGATTTGCAAAAGTTACTACCGGCAGGGCTGCGAGCTTGCAGCGGGGGACTCCAAGGACCAGGAGCCCCAGCGCGCCCGTCTTCACCTGGGCTGCTCTCCCTGCCGGCCCCACCCCCTTGACCGCCAATCAGACATCTATAAAGGGAATCCTACATCCCGGCTGCGCGGGAGCGCGCGGGAGGGCGCCGGGAGAAGCCCGGGACAAGGGCGGGACCGTCTGTGGCCGTCCGGGGCCGCAGGAGGCCGGGCTGGGCCCAACCCCTAACATTTTACATCCTACATTTGACCTCACGGCACAGGCAAGGTTCTGCATTTAATGAAAAGACATAATTTTAAAGGTTTATTCTCTGTACCTTTGAACACTGTTGCCTGAATTTTAACATATCCTGATTTTATTAATTTTATATTTACTCGTGTATTTTGTGATCTTTTGACCTGACAATAATGTCTAAAAAAACTGCCTCAGTTACCCCTGCTGCACTTAAAACCCTTGATTCCTTTCTTGTACATGTGGTGAAAAAAATTAACAACGATAGAAGGGAATCTTTGGGCTTAAGCCAATCACCAATTTTGCCCCAAATGAGCCCTGACCAATGTACACATATTGCTGATACCCCATTGCCCGACCCCACCACCGCTATTTCTGATGTTGATTTAATCAATTTGGAAGTTGACGATGGAAACTCTGATTTGCTAGCTGACCAGTCTTTAAATATTGCGCCTGAACTAGAGCAGCAGCAAAATACCGTTGTGGAGATTCCCTCGTCTTCTTCCCCTGTTACTCGCCCTGTGAGAAACTGTAGAAAAGCCCAAGCCAAAAGGGGGGGGAAACAGGCAGGAAGGAGGAAGGCTAATTTACCCCCTGCTCACAAGGGGTCAGATGTAGAGTGTGAAGATGTTGATGAGCGTAGACAAATTATAGATGATGATCTATTCAACAGATTTTCTGATATGATAGATATAAAAATTAAAACCATCATCAAACCTCTCATTGGGAAGATCGATAGATTAACAGCTGAAATAAAAAAGATGGGAGGGTTGCAAAGTAAGTTGGCAGACGACTTAGAGAACTTTGTCAACGAAATTTGTAAACCCATAGTAGCCATAGAGGAAGATCCGGGTGCCGCCTCAGGCACTATGGATTTACAACAACAGCCCATCTTGGATGGCCAACCGCTACCATCCGCGCCTACCAATGATGTAATTAGTGAGGCTCCTACGTCTCAACTCATGTCCCAACCTTTGGCACCTGTCCCTTTGCATTCAGGGGATGATTCACTTCAATTTATCCTGGAAGCCTCCCCACTAGTCCTGGTTTTGGCGAATGTGCCCGTCTTATCTCAGGAACAAAGGGAATCCGCCCAAGGCCTTAAGGATAAAGCCCTACATTGGCTTACTAACAATATGCGCATGGCAGACCAGGGGGCAGATCAGTTAGCTGGAGATATTGTTATGGCAAGGAGGGTTCCATGGATTGGGAGTAAGATCAAGAAATTTAATGGGGATTGCGTTATATTAAATTTTGCCAGCGCTGAAGTTCTCCCTAACATACTGGCATACATTCTCCCACCGCAACGCAGAACTGGATCCATAATTCCTCTCACCCTGAAATTCTTTTATACAGAGACTCAGTCGGTG
This sequence comes from Lissotriton helveticus, assembly GCF_964261635.1. Classification (NCBI taxonomy): domain Eukaryota; kingdom Metazoa; phylum Chordata; class Amphibia; order Caudata; family Salamandridae; genus Lissotriton; species Lissotriton helveticus. The sequence goes on along the minus strand of NC_136059.1, from coordinate 64,529,017 downwards.
ATCTCCTCCAATATTTCGAGGCCTAGAAGGAACGACAGAATTGCTCACTGGGGCGGGGAAACTAGGCCCAGATTTAATAATACCCACTCTCGCCCCCCGAGTAGCCATGGGTTAGGGCAAATCAACTCTCTGCATGGGCCAACGGCCAGAACACCAGGGCCACTTTGGCCCAACTTAAATAGGTGGGGCCTACACTCCACGGGTTATGTTAACAGAGGTCAGGGCATTGGTTTTATGCCTAGGCAAGGGAACGATCACCTGTCAATACGACCCAATACCCCCCAGCCCATGTGGACCCCGGCAGTAAACGGATGGGGTCAGGTGCCCACTCCCTTTGATTGGGGATTGGCAATGGGAAATAGATATGGGGTTTTGTCAGGATTAAACGACTGCGACTGACATACAGAGGTCATAAACCAGGGTAAAGATGACACAGCTCAAGAACTGGATGCGTTGCCAGCCCCAGGCCCAGTAGCTGAGATTCCTAGAGATTCATGTAGGCTAGTAAGTTGGAACATTGCGGGGTTAAACGGTAAACGTGAGGACGAATCCTGGTCAAACTTTGTCTTAGGCCATCACATCATAGCCCTCCAAGAAACGTGGGACACTTCAGATAGTTTGTGTTGGGATGGGTTTACCAGTTTTACTAAAGCCGCTGTCCATAGTCGTATGGGAAGGGCCAAAGGTGGCCTTTTATTTTTGTTCTCATTAGACCTGAAGGGCAGTTGGAGGCAAATTGATACTGATTCTCCCAATATCTTGTTGGTCGAAAGAATGATCAAAAGCACTAGTAGGACTATTTTTATCAATTTTTATAATTCAGGTAATAGGGAGCACAGAGGTCGTAACATTAAGGATTTAGATAGGATTTTAAACATGGTCAGTCAAAACAAAACGCTTGATACAGACTACATTTTATTCGGTGATTTTAACATTCATCCGTGCAACTTAAATTGCAGGAAAAGTAGCCTTGATGGGGATGATGGGCCCGAGGAACCCCATTTTGAACATTCTACTGAGGGTGAGGAATTAGAGGATCTTCTTGCCAACTTTGACCTGTATGAACCTGATGGTGGTATCAGACAGCCAACTTTTACTGGCATCCCGCATGGTACCATTATTGACTATATATTTGTATCCCTAAGCATTCTTACACGGGTTAATGCTTATCGCACTACACAATCACACCTCAGTGACCATAACCCTGTAGAGTTAGTAGTGGCGGGGGTGGCAATTTTGGACCATCCCCACTGGAAATCACCTCCCACCCATTAAGGACAACTAGACAAGGGAGATGTCTGAAATGGGCTAAAGTGATCCCAGAAAAATTTTACGCCGAAAACTTCCCTAAGATCAAGGGTAAGGTTGAGGTTTGCATAAATCCGTGTGCACAGGGCCAAGAAATTGTAGAGGCTTTTGAGGCCATATGTACGCAGGTATCACAGGATCTCTTGGTAAAGACCAGTAATGTAACTATAGGCAATAAGCGCTGGTTTGACTCAGCCTGTTCAAAAGCACATAGACTACTAATGATAGCCTTAAAAAATATCCCTAGGGCAAATGACGAGATTACTAGACTCAGGAAAACTTATAAATTAGCATTAAAAAAACGAAAGGATACCATCAAAAATGAAGCCTGGGAAGATCTCCTTTCGGCAGCAGTCCTGAAGAATAGTAAAAAGTTCTGGGAGATCATTAAACAGCCTTTTTTCTCGGATGACGACAACGATATTACGGATTGCGTTATTCCTGATGAAAAATGGTTATCCCATTTTAAAAACGTCTATGGGGACACTGCAGAAGTAACTACCAACGCTCTGCCGATAAGATCAGCCACCTGCTCCATTACTTTTAACCAAGACGAGGTGGAGAAAGCCATCATGTCCACCACTAAGCATAAGGCACCGGGCCCTGATGGCGTGCCCGCTGACTTTTTTATGCATTCCCCAAAATTGTGGGCAGAAGTTTTTACAAATGTGTTTAATGCAGTGAATGAAAACCCTGTACCTGCATCATGGAACATTTCCACAATTGTCCCTATCTTTAAAAAGGGTCAACGAGATAACCCAGGCTGTTATAGGCCCATATCCCTTTTAGCTTCATCTGTTAAAATCCTAGGCAGAGTCCTCTTATCTAGGTTAAGGGTGAATGTTGAGGGCTGTGGCGGATTGTCCGAAATCCAATATGGATTTAGGGAGAAAAAGGGTACCATCGAACAGTGCATTAATTTACATCTGTTAATCTCTAAATACACTATAGCCAAGGAGGGGTCACTATATCTTGCATTTATGGACCTCTCCTCGGCTTTTGACTTGGTCAATAGGACCAAGTTGTGGTCCATCTTGTTGGAGATCGGCATAGATGAAGCTCTGGTCACCTTTATGTCCTCCCTGCACCAAGATTTATTCTCGAGCGTACGAGTGACTAATGAGGGCAGGTGCACCGCTTTATTCAGATCCTTAAGGGGTGTGAGGCAGGGCTGTATTTTGGCCCCCTTATTGTTTACCATCTATATTAATGGCCTGGGGGCACATTTGGAGGGGCAGGAAGCTGACGTCCCGCGTGCAGGAGTTGCCAAGATTCCGGCACTCCTGTACGCGGATGACGCAGTGCTGATTGCGCGCACGGGAGTTGGTCTTCAGCGCCTACTAAATGCTTTCGGCACGTTTATGGATCAATTAGATCTCAAAATAAATGTAGCCAAGTCACACACTATGGTGGTGGGTTCTGAGTGTCGCAGGAAGAAAACCAGAACATTCACTTGTAGAGGGGACTCGGTCTCCAGGGTTTCTACATTCCCCTATCTAGGCATCTTGTTTGACCAGAATGGGACTTGGGGACCACAGGTTAGAGCGAAGAGGTTGGCTGTTACTCGATCATCCTTAGCAATCCTGAGCTTTGCTGTAAGGCTAGGAGCTAGGCCTATGGAAGCTATAATAAAAATCTACAATAGTAAATCCGTGGCTATCGCTCTATACGGCTCTGCATTGTGGGGGTACGTAAATTTGGAGCCTATTCAGAGAGCAGAGAACGGATTCATTAGAGCCCTGCTCTCTGTACCCAAGTCTACTCCAACGTACTCTATTCACAAAGAAGTCGGCCTTCAGTTCCTCTCGGATAAACTGCGTATGGCCCCTCTGATTCTATGGCTAAAACTATGGATGAATGAGGAACTTCCATTAAACCATAAGATCCTGACTGATGTCTTGTCCCTTGATAGATCTAATAAAATTCCCTGGCTGGCTTATCTTGCTAAAGCTTTTGCCGACATAGGTCGCCCGGAGCTTTTCACCTCTCCGGAGTCCATCAGGATCCAGGATCTTGATTTGGTTAAAAAGTCCTTTTTAGGAAGGATGGAGATGTGCCGTGAAGAACGTGAATTAGCAAAGCCTACAGTTAGGGATCATTGTTTGTTGCTTACTACACCTTCACTTGAACCCTATCTTGGCTATGTTACACGTCCTTTTCACAGGTTTCTTTTAATAAAATTTAGATTTAATTTGCTGCATTATTATTTAGGCTCTTTTCAAAATTGGCTGAAACCAGAATTAGCCCCGCCCTGCAGTTGTGACCATTTCTCAGTGCAGGACACAATGCACTTTGTCATGTTTTGTGGTTTATATACAGAGCCTAGGAAGAAATGTTTGATACCAATCCTTAGGGAGGCTGGCTTCACACAGGTGAGGCCGGCTTTACTCTATTTACAGCTATTATCTAACCCTAACATCACTTATTGCGTTGCTAAATTCTTGGTAGCTGCCTCAGGGGCAAAAGCCGCCCGTCAAGATTAATTATAAAAGTTAAGCATATTTTTCTTTTTAAAACTGTTTTTTTTTTTTTTTTTTTATAAATTTTACATTGTTGATGTATATCTGTATCATGTATCCTATGAATATTTTGTATGAAATGAATTTTATTGTTCACTTCTTTGTATGGTTTTTGAAAAAAACCGAATAAAGATACATTGACTGACTGACTACTTACAGACGCCGAATATTGGCATACTTATTGAAAAGTGCCCTTTGATATTGGATACACTAAATTAGATCTGAATAGACGATTTACATCTCTATTGGTACGTTACTCATCTATATGATTTATATATTATATGCACATAGGTCCTTCTTGCCTTCTTCATATTTTCTTTTTATATTAGATCAGATAAGGGACTCTTGCTAGTCTGGGTTTTGGACAGAATTTTTTGAAATTTCAATAGCAGGAGCTCGTACATCTATTATTCTTTGATGGCTTGCTCATTTGATCTTTTTATTTTTATGGTTATATGATACTGCTTTGGAGAATGCACGTTTCTTGGAAGTTGGTGAAGGGAATCTATTGACACTTGTGCATGCCCTGTGTCGCTTTCTTTGCCATTGACTCACTGGGGCATTTTATAAGGTCTCTTTTACATAGCTCATGATTTTAATCAAGTTTTTCACTTTCCTGTTACACTTACATAGTTTTTTCCTCCATACATTTGTTGATTATGTTTATTTTACAATGTTTCGTTTTTTTCTAAATGTGTGTCATTAATTCTGATATGTTTGTGATGGCCTTATATAGTATGGCCTTTCATCTGTGGAAATAGGATGTCTTGGGTATATCTTTTTATCTGTTAATCACTATTTAGGTGTTATCGAACCTAGTTTCATATATGTTTTTATATGTGTGTATTGTTAGTGCTGAATGGTCTGTTTACAATATATGTGTATAATAATACTGAAGCTTATAAAGCGCGAACAGCTACCTCACCTGTGGGTGTCCCGGCGCTATGTGAGCAGCTAGATGAGAAAGTGACAAAGGTGGTTTAAATTCTCTGAGAAAAGAGCCAGGTCTTTAATTGCTTCCTAAACCCTGCTTCTGAAGTTGCAGCCTGAATGGAAGGCGGAAGAGCATTCCACAGCTTCGACGTGCCAGCAGAAAAGGTCCTGCCTCCAAGACAGGCCTTTCTGACTCGCTGGACGTGTAGTTGCAATAAGGAATTTGAGCGCAGGCATCTCGCCTGCTGATAGCGAGGGAGTCTCCGTTTTAGATAGTTAGGGCAGGAGCCACGTAAAGCCCTGAAAGCCAGGGTCAGTGCCTTGAATTTGATTCTGCTTGCCACTGGGAGCCAGTGCAGATCGTGCAGATGCGGAGAGACATGCTGTTTAAAGGGGATATGCTTTATTAGTAGCTCAACCGCATTCTGCACGGTCTGCAGTCGTTGAATCAAATATTTTGGTAGGCCTAAACAGAGGCCGTTCGCGTAGTCCAGCCTTGAAGTGACAGTCGCATGGACTACCGTTTTCCGGCAGTCTACCGGTAATAGCGAGAGAAACTTGCGGAGATTCCTGAGTTTACATAGACACCCTGCTGTGACCTGTTGGATGTGAGAGGAGAAGGAAAGGCTGTCATCCCATCTCACCCCCAAATTGTTTGCATTAGTACTGGGGAGCGGCGGAGGGCCCATTTCAGATGGCCACCACAGGTCCGGAGAGGGTCGTATGCCTTTCCCAAAAAAGACCACCTCCGTCTTGCCTGCGTTCAGTTTTAATTTATTGGAATTCATCCAGCTGGCTACATCACAGAGGCAGCCCTTAAATTTACCAAAAGCCGCCTCCGACACTTCTGAATAAGGGAGGACAAGCTGTGTATCGTCTGCATACAAAATAGCCTTGACCCCCCATTTTGCAATCAGGCTGAAAAGTGGGGATAGATAAACATTAAATAATAAAGGACTAGGTGCCGATCCCTGGGGGACCCCACACCAGAGACGTTTCGGTTTAGAAGAGAAGGAACCCAGAGCTACTTTCTGGGACCGATCGGTCAGATAGGAGTTAAGCCAACCCAGTGCTCTATCCTTCAGGCCGATATCCTTTAACCGCGGCAGGAGTCTGCCGTGGTCGACAGTATCGAACGCGGTAGATAGATCCAGGAGTCACAGCATAGCCGATGGGGCTGAATCGATGGACCACCTAACCGACTCAGCTACCTCGATGAGGGCGGTCTCAGTGCTGAAACCTGACCGGAAACCAGACTGGGTTTCGTGCAGGATACTGTTTTCCTCAATGAAGCTATTCAATTGGCGCTGTATTAATTTTTCAAGCCTTTTACCTGGGGCAGCTCGTAGGGAGATCGATCGGAGATTACTAAGGTCTTCCGGGGCACCATTAGGGGAAGTAGTGTGGCGTGTTTCCAACACTCGGGAAACACCTCCGACACAATAGACGTGTTCCAAATGTGTGAAAGTGTTATTACAATTGAATCTGACATCATATTCCAGAGCTTAGGATGGCAGGGGTCATTTGGGGTCCCTGATTTACATCTTTTTATTTCCTCCAGTGCCTCAGTAAATGAATTAGAGTGGAATTGACCTACGGTCGAGGTGGCTACACTACTATCAGCCGCGTCCGACATTACCGTGGGACTAGGATGAGAGAAAGTGTCATAAACTTTCTTAATTTTATTGTCAAAGAAATTCGAGATGTCCTCGCAAAGTCTCTCAGACAGGGTGACTTCTGTCTCAATGACTACTGGCTTAAAGAAGGATTAAACAATCTTAAAAACTTCTTTACTTGATTACTCAGCTAGCTGGATAGAAGTAGCAATATAGATTTTCTTGGCCTTTTTTATGGATTTATGTAGATTGCGGAGGGCTTTTTTATATATATATTTTATTTTTTTTTGATTCGCAATAATTTGCCCGCCACACACGCTCCAGTCTCTTGCAATTGCTCTTTTCTGCCATCAACTCAATTGAGAACCATGGGGCAGAAGGTGATTCCCTGCGTGACAGGGAGAGTTTTGCTGGGCAATGGCCTCCACCGTGTTGCCTATCCACCGCATCCATGTTCGGGTCTGTGGTCAGGGCTGGGGGATCAATTACCAGGGCAGGGCCTAGGGTGTCTGGTGAAAGATTTTTCTATTGCCTATGCAAAAAAAGAACGTCTACCCTTTGCCTGATTACAAAGGGGCAGCGTAATTACAAAAGAAACCACAAAATGATCCGACCAGAGGAGTGGCTGTGGGGTCTCCGCAATCGTATCCTGGATATTGGAAATGATCAAAACAAGCATATGACCTGCCCTGTGCGTCGAGCCAGTAATAATTTATCTTAAGTCGGCTGCTTCCAGAGTTGACATTAGCTGAGCAGCCAAGGGGCAGTTGGGCCTATCTGCATGGACATTAAAATCACCCAGTACTATATAGTGAGGATGCACCAAAGAGCTTTGTACAATATTGTCCATGAGTTCACACGAACTGGCTGAAGTGCAATCCGGGGGTCTCTAGATAATCAGCCCGGCTAGTGAGAGTTGTGGATTGACTTGCAAGCAGAAATGTAGCCCCTCAATACCTGAGATAGTGGTGGGTAGAGAGGACGTACGCATATATTTTTCTTTGAAAATGAAAGCCACCCCACCACCCCTTCTGTCATCCTCCCTGTTCGAAAAGCTCATTTTAAAGCCCAGAGGGATAGCCACGGCGATAGAGGCCATGTTGTCTTCATTCAGCCACGCTTCTGTAAGAAATAAGGCATCCCACATTGAATCCGTCAGCAGTAGCCAAATGTCAGCTGCATGCCTTGGGAGGGATCTGCAATTCAGTAGGCCAGCCTTAAATTTTGTCTCAGGGGGGCCAAATGTAGGTTGGGATTTTGATGTTATATTCGGGTTAGCCGTCATAGCGTCGCCACGTAGTGCCTTGCCACAATGCAGGCACACCAGCGGTAACTCAGTATTTATCAAGTCATATCTATTCGCCTTACATTGCTTAGCTGTATTCAGCGACAATAATTCAAGTCTGGACCAGGTAACCCTCTTATTATCCCTGCACTCACCGGCAGCGTGGCTGGCGCTGGCCGCGGGACGGTCACGGACGGGCGCAGACAGGCTTTCCTTCCATCGGCGCGGCCGTGCCCCCATCTCCTTTTAAGGAGGAGGGACCCGGAAGTGAGGTGAATGAGGGGGCGGAGTCGCGTCCCTCCGTTCAAGCGGCACCAACAGCCGTGATGGACCGGAGACCGACGGAGATCAGGGTAAGTGAAAGGGGTATGTGCAAAGTTCAGTGCAAAGTTCAGCAAAAGCACACACAGTTAATCATAAAAACATTACATCCAGGATTCTTAAAATCGAGCGGTTATTGACTCAACCAGACTCTCTTTAACTAAAACGCCTCTCGCCACCAGCGCAGTGCTCGCGCTACTCACGTATATCTCATTTTAACTTACAGCTCTGAAGAAGTCCAATGTTTTAATGGACGAAACGCTTTGGCTGATGGTTTTTGGAAATTCACGATAAATAAAGGAAGAAAAAAATATGTGGATTGTATAGAGACTGTCAATTATCTGATTATGAAATGTTGACGCTCTCTTTTACTCACGTTTGCCCTCTTTTTGTGGTGCAGCTTCCATTGTGATTGCTTGTATTGTATTCCCTTGGTAAGGGAGGCACCCTTGGGGAGGGGGTGCATACGAGGAAGTGCACACAGGGATACATAATATTATCCACTACAAAAAAATAGGTGACTAGCGGTGTGGGTGCTGTATTTGCTGTTTGGTCCACTATCCACAGTCAAGCATTTAACTGTTAGTTGCAGTGTGTTCTCCAACTTTTCAATGAGTATTTATTTGAAATTAAGTGTGTCTACATGGCCAGAGAGGATGTGTGACAAAGAGTATGTGTCTACCTTTTCCACCCAACTCAGCAACTTGCTAGTGCATTTCACATTTGGGCACTAGTTCTAAATGTTGTCGTCTCAGGTATATGATGATTCTGAAATGGGATATGACACGCCTAACATTTTACCTAAGATGGCATACAGTTTGTGTTAGACCTGTCAGCCCTAGGGTGGTCTTTCCCTATTTTGTTCGCCCTTGACTCATTATTCCCACCTTCTTTTTTGTTGGCCTTAGGTCTCCGAGCACCTTCCCATTGCTACTCAATGCTAAGGTGCAGGTGCTCTCTTCCCCCAACATGGCTGCCACTGGCCCCTGCTACTGCAGCGTGGTCTTTTTAGGCCCACTCTAGTTGCTCAGAGCTGGCTGGAACCCCTAAACATTGTTGCCATACCAGCCTGCCTTGCCTGCCCATAGCTAGACTAGGGGAGCTCCTGGAACCTTCTAGAATAGGGGCGGAGTCGGCTTTTGCCGCCTCAGAGAGTGGTCACCTGACTTGGGCATATATAAAGAAAAGGAGGGAACATTTTCAGTCAGTTGGGGCTTCACTGACCTGGGGGACCCACGCAGGAGACTTAGACGGTAGGGCCTAGTCAGAAACCTATACCACTGGGGGTGACAGGGTTTAGGCGCTGCCCACCAAGCTGTGTGAGGAACACCGAACTAGCCCACTGATCTGGCCCGGCGGAGGGGAACCCAGGGACCACCTGCAGTGAGCTGCTGAGGAAACTTGTCAGCAGCCTTTAACTCAACCCCCCTCCTCTGCAAGTAACTGCCTACCAAGGGCGCAGGAACCACCAAGCGCCAAGAAGAAACCTAACTGCCACAGGACTACTGGGGATCAACCAGGTATTGCGCTGTGTCACCCCCTGCGCTCCCTGACTCCTCCTGGGCCCCCTTTGCTAATCTGCCACGGACGTGTGGCCTGTCCCGTTTAAACTGCCTGGACTGCCTACCTACTCAGCGCTCTCCTACAGTGCCCTGAGAAGCGCTGTAACCTGCCAGAACTGCTGCGGGTGCCCCCCATATCGCGTGTCACCCAAGCACTGGGCCCCCTGGAGAAGCGCTATCGTTCACAACTGAATCCTGCCTTCCATCGTGCCGATTTGCTCCCCCCCCCCCTGAGAAGCGCTGGGCCCTTCTCACCGGCTGTGAGCCTGAGCGCCATGAGTGCTGACGTACCTGCCCACGAAGCGCTGCGAAGCCCTGCTAGCACTGTACCTTGAAGCGCTGAGGAGAAAAGTGCATACGGCTCTACTCACTGCCGCTGACCTTGCCGCCTCGCCAGAGCCCCAGGCGCCGGTCGCGGCTGCAGCCGGCCCTGAAGAGCCGACCTCCTCACCCCCTCAGCGGTCCCCGGGAGCCAGAGAGGGCCACCGTGAATTTCATTGAGGCCGTAGCCGGCCTCGCTAGGCCCGAAGCCTGAAACTAGCATCACGTGATGGGGGCGTCGGAAGTGACTCGGCCCTGCCATGCTCTGATTGGCCGCCGGCGCTGTGCCCCCGCAGCCCGCGCTGCTATTGGTTGCTGCGGGAGCGCCCACGCCCTCATTGGTCCTCAGGCCCTGCCTCAACGTGCCTTCCTCCTGATTGGTTCCCGGGCCTCTGACGTCCTTGTGGGCCCGGGAACAGGACGAGACACTGCGGGAGGGCTCCTAGGAGCGTAGGAGCCCTCCCCTTCACCAGCGGGCACGAGCCTCCTCCGCCCCTCTACACCCTCTACGACCCCAACCAAGTGGGAAACCCTGGAGGGCTCCGGGAAGAGCCAGAGCCCCCCGGCTGTTCAGAAGCCGCCGCAAGGGCCCCGGAGGGCCGAAGGTTAAAGGTAACCCCTGGGGGAGGAGGGAGACCTTGGGAGCACCCCTCCCCTCGGGGGAGAAACTGTTGCTGGGTCCCATGGGCCCTAGTTGACTGCGAGGAGCTGGGTAAAACCCCCAGGGAGGAAGGCCGGAGGAGGCCCTGAGCTCGCCCCTCCCTGGGGAATACTGGTGACTGGGCCCCGTTGGCCCCGATTAGCCCCTACCAGGACCCGAACTCGGCCAGGGCCCTTCCAAACACCTATGGGGCCTGAGTACATAGGAAAAGGTTTATTTTTAGCTAAGGAAATGTTCAGTACTGCTAATGAGATTTTTTGAAATGTTTTATTCCTGCTTAATGCCATGATTATTCTTGCTTGATGAATTGGTTATTCCTGCCTAATAAAAGTAGTCATTTTACCTGATGAAATGCTGATGCATAGCTAATGAAAGGTGAACTTAATGCCTACAGTTATAGAGTGAAGTGCTCATTGCTTTACTGAAATGGTTATTGCGACATGCTATGTTGAATGTTGAATTGCTCCCTTTGCGCCCTCTCATGAAATGATTTAATGAGTTATTGCTACTGTGACTATTGATTTGCTCTAAATGATTTACAGAACGTGATCTTGATCTAGATAAAAGCTACTTGGTTTAAATCAAACTTACTGGTGTGGTCTCAGTCATTGTGTGCGCTCACTGGCTCAGTGGATGTGTGTGCTGTGTAGTCACTTTACACCTAAGCTTCGGGTGCCTACTTGCTCGAGCTAAGCTACCCCCCGGGGAACTGGTGACCCAGTTCCTACAGTTTGTATTTGCCAAAGGCTGCAATACTCAATTCAATTAGATGACATACATGTGACCTGGCTACATATGGATTAGGAGTTGTCACAATAGTGTCAGGAGTGAATTATGCTTGTTGTGTCCAAGATATTACATGTACTTGTTAAGGGTCAATGCTGGGTGCTGCTTGGTCTTTGTGTGTCATTTATGTTGCTGACATCTAGGCAAATGCTAATCATGTCAAAGGGAATTTCTTTTGTATGCCTAATTGTCCGGTTGGGAATGCTAGGCTATGTCAACTGTAAGTGCGTTTTGAGGAAACAACATTTGTCCATGCATGGTCATCCAATGCCCCTTATACCACCCTTATGTGACACAGCTGAAGGTATACCTATTCAGTATGACACTGCACTGCAACAATCTTCTTCTTGGCTCCATTTATGCAAGCAGTTGTTGGCAACAGGAATGGTGTAGAGTGGATTTAGTTTAGGGTAGATAATGTGTGCCAGTCCATGCTGAAGCTGCCCGTGGACAGCTGCCCAGGGCTTCACAAATGCTAATGACTACAGAGCCCAGCAACAAGGCACTGCCTTTAGTGGCGTGTCACTATTACGAGCTACATATGGAAAGACCCTTCACTTAGGTTTTTATCCATAGTGCATCAGGGTGTTGCACAATCAACGCACAACATCCTTAGTAACCAGATGGGATGGGATGTCAATGTTTTTGGCACAAACAGCCCTGCAGTGTACAGACTGGAGTGATAATTGTTTAATCTGAGTTTCTTCTTATGCCACACTTGACTTGCTCACCCCCTCACTCACCGTACACAATACATCGTCATCATTACGGCATGTGACCACATCACTCGAGGGTGCTATGGATGTGACCGAAACCTGCCCCTGCCTGGATGAACATCGGGGAATCCTCTGCTATGCCCCCACAACTGAAGTCTGACAGCCATCATGGCATCGTAACACAATGGGCACTGCTCAAATGGGATGAGTGAGAATGGATGAGATTTTAGATATTTGCACACTTTTCCACTGACAAATGTTTTGTCTGTACAAGCTATGACTATCCAATTTCACCCACACATCATTAGTAGCTGAGCATATGATATGTGTGCTGTTTTCATTTGTGTGCAGATGACAATAGAGTACGTTTGAGCTATACTTGATGCTGGCCAAGATCACACAGAGATGAACTTGGAGTGTTGTTATGTCTAGTGGATTTCCCTATGCTACATGTAGTAAGCTAAGTGGACTGTGAGTGCACAGAAATGTTGTGTGCCCGTCTGCTGTGCAGGTGCTATTGGAGCCTGTGTTACAACCATGCAGTAAATTGAAAGACAGGGGAGGAGTTGGATCTACGGATATGAGGCCTAGCTGCACATGTGTTTTGCAAGGTTGATGTTGTATGGGCTGAGCTAGCTTAACAAGGTTAGAGGTGAGAGAGACTTTTGCTTCCATTCTGAAAATAGAGTGGAGACTCAGACATAATGGGGACAGAACAATGTAGGAATTTTGAGAGAGTGGAAGGGATGAGTTAAGGTCAAAGGCAGTTCTTGGATAGAATATATGAAGTATACTCATTCTTACAATGTAATTCTTTTTAAATGCTGGTGTGTGGAAGCCTTGTAAAGCTGGTTGAAGCCTGGGTGAGGTATGCTGCTAGGAATAGGTGATTGAGGTAGAATCAGCTAGGCAAGGTTATAAGCTGGCAGGAGATGAGAGCTGTAGTTGTTGAGACTATGGTGAGAGATGACTGTGATAGGGTAGTTTCATTGATGAAGGTAGTTGTTAGTGTGCAGAAGTCAATGGTGGTATGGAGCATGGAATTGAGATGTATATATGACAGAGACAAGGTTAAAGTTTTCATTTGAAACAAAGTGTATGGGTGTATATCAAGGGTATACATAGTTTAACCCCCCCACCACCACTTGTGTAAGTTAGGGTGCTGGATGGGGAGATGCGAGGTGTTGGGCAGTAGATGGATGTTGTGTTTAGCTCTGTGGATGCCCTAGTTTGTCAAATCACTATTAGTAGGCTTTAAGCAGAGTAGGGTGAGTGAACGGTGAGAGGCGAATGAATGAGGAGAGATTCATTGAGCAATGTAAGTCTCTGGGTGAGAGATGTGGTGAGGTGTTAAGTGTAAATGTCAGAGTTGTATATGAATCTGCACCTTGTGAAAAAAGTGCAGTACAAGCCATTAGTGAATGTCAAAATGGGGATGAGAGGTGTATATTTGACATGTTATGTTGAACGTCTGTTGAGGGGATGATGAGTACAGTACTTTGTGTATATAGCATGAATGGTAGAGGTGTGGTGTACATAGCGATGAAGTGTGATGCTGGTAATGTAGGTTTGGGTGTAAGAGGTGCAGCACCAGAATGTGAATGTGAGAGTCTGGGGGAAGTGTTAGAGTACAAGGGTAGAGCTTGGAGGGCAAGAATGGTTTTAGGGATGGCAGCTGCAGAGGGTCATTGTGAAGAGCTTGTGAATGATGGATAGTTTTAGAGATGAGCATGTACTTTGGGGTGGGTGTGAGAGGGGTCAGACCAGCACAAGTAGAGATTATGCAGGCCAAGACGTAATGTTGAAATGTGAACATGGATAGGATGTAAATGTAAATGTAAATGTATTGCGACTTATATAGCGCACGTATCACCCGAAGGTATCAAGGCGCTTGCTTAGGGAACCCGTCCTGGTATTCCCCTGTGAGATACCCCGGCAGGGTATCCACAAGGTGAAAGCCAGGCATCCCGCCGCGAGGGGCCGTAGTGGAGATTAAGCAAGCTATTGCCCAGAGTCGCAGAGTGTAACCCCGTGAGTCGAGTAGGCACCGGAGCGAGAATTGTCGAGTCCGTGGAATTTTTGAGCCCGAGACCCGCCGAGGCGGGGAATCGAACCCTGGTCCACGGCCGAGCTCAGCTTCCAGGTCTGCCGCCTCTAACCACTGAGCCACACTTCTCCACAGGATAGGTGGGTGTAAGTATGCAAAACAGTTGCCAGATGGAAGTTGAGGATGTAGTTTGTATTAGCTGCAGCTTGCTGTCTGCCACTGATTGTTCATGACAGATTGTTGACATGGTCACTAGGAGAACACTAGCATAATACAATACCCATTTGGCATCACAGGACACATTCACTCCACCTAGCCTTGCCTTGGCTGAGTTGTGTGTGGGCATAAATGCCAAGTTACCCTATGTAGGTAGATGTTGTCACTGATTGCTTAGTATTCCCCTTGGGTACTGCCATGGGAGGGAGATGTTGTGTGTTCATGTTTACTTTCATGAGACAGAAACATTGAATAGCATGTCCACTGATTAGAGGGCTACAGCCCCTCAGGTTAAATCTCCAAGATGTGTGTTGGTGGCCCACCTGGGGGCAGGCTACTCCAGAAATGCCTCCCCACACTTCCCAGTACACTACACACACATGGGTACTCAAGGCATTCTGACTTTTAATTCCAGAGGTATGGGGACACCAAGGGAGATACATGCATTGTGATGATTTCTCTGAATGCGAAGGGAAAAAACATTGCACTGTTACAAGAGACACATGTGACACCGGAATATTAGACCCAGTTCCAAAAGTGTTTGCATTGCCAATATTTTTGCATCCTCTACTCTGGTTTGGCAATGGTAGCCCTCTTGTGGGTCCATACGGGAGTCTCTTTTAGCCCATTAGACACTGCCATGGAGCCTGATGGCAATATTTCTTTGTAGAGGGTCTCCTTGATGTTTTATAAGGTTAGGGGGCAGTGTTTCAGTGACGAATGTGGACAAACCAGACTTCATTCTGAACACAAGGTAGCTGTTTCCTAATTCCTTACTGAATTGAATCTACCTGAACTTGATCTGGCAGCATGTGCAGTGATTAACAACCCGTTATCTAGTACAAGAGACCCAGAGTGATTATGCGCACTGCCACATTGAGAACTCATGTGTTGGACAACCTCCTGCCCAGTCTTAACAATACCTATGAGATTGTAATTGCCCTCAGGTGACTGAAGCTCTCTCCGGCCACCTTGAGCGATAGGATGTCCTGATGAAATTCCACTCATCGTACTGGAGAACCCAGGCACAAAATATGTCGACCATTTGACCACTTCCACCATTCAGTAATCACCTTGAGCTGTAGCAGGTTTAATTCTCTTCGCCAGCCACGACTCCCACAGTCGGTTGTTTTTAACCATAGCACCAGTATCCAGCGAATAAAATTATTTTTGGACACATAGCTATTTTTAGACAAACTCTCACTCCGATTCTACTCATCGCTCATTCACTCCCCCCCCCATCTTCTAGGGCCACATGGCTAACAACAAAGAAGACCTCCAGCAAAGAGTCCCCCTGCAGGGCCCATTGGGCATGGCAGTGCCGGCCAAATGATGTGCTTCGCTATGCTGAAGCATGACACCTCTAGGGGTGTGTGAGGGCCCTTGCTCCTCATAGTAGGTATCCCATTCCCTCCTTTCTTACCCTACCTGGGGCCTTCTGGCACGCCCATCGGCCCCACTCCGTCCCCCTACTTGACTCCCAGTCTACTCTCCATAGGAACTGCATACCTCTTGTTCCACTTCTGTGCTTAGGGCTTGTATGCTGGACCTACCAATCCCCTGTCCCTCTTTGTGTGAATGCTAGCATGTGAAGCGCATGGAGGTCCTGCTGAGTTATAGTGAGATTAAGGATGTATGAGTTGGTCATGTTGACCTTAAAGCCCGACACACCCTCAAAGGCAGAGAGGCAGCTGACCACCACAGGCAAGGAGCATACAGGTTGTGTGAGTGGTAAACAGACAAAATATCGACTTTAAAATATCGAATGGACAAAATATCGACTTCAAAATATAGAATGGACAAAATATCGAAAGGACAGAATATAGTCATCAAAAATATTGTTTTTAAGGTAAGTAATGTAATATCGAATTTTAAAAATATAGAAAGTCAAAATATCGAAGTATATAATATAGGTTATTAAAATTATTGCATTTTTTTTTTTTTTTTTTTTGGGTGCGTGGCCAAGATGGCGATGGAGTGAGACGTTCTCTGCGTCCCCTCCGGCGCCGAATTTCACAAAGCACCGAATAGCACCCCCGGAACCGTGCTTTGACCGGTGGTTCTGCTGTCAAGGGGCACCGGAGCATAGTGGCTGAGTGCTGGTGGCGGCGCTGGTCCCTCGGGGCGTCCCACGAGGAGAAGCGCGCTTTTGGAGCGGAGGCGGCGGAGGGCCTATTCGACGCCGGACTGGAGTAGAAGGGAGGCCGACAGGAAGTGCAGGCAGAGCGGTCGCCGTGCTGAACTGAAGGTCGGCCCGGTATCTGGAGCGGCGCCTCGATAGATTCAGCGACCGGCGGGATTCCCGGAGGTCGGCGTCTGCCCCCCTGCCCCCCGCCCGTGTGTAGAGCTGTGTGTGCGGTGGCGGAGCCGGAGGCTGAGTGCGGTCCGGCGGAGCAGAGTCCCTGCAGACCGGAGGGAGGTGAGCGCCTGGAGGCGGCCGGGGGGCTCAGGGCTGCGATCTGGCTCGTGAAGGGCACCGGCTGAGCCGGACTGCTGGGCTGGCCTTGCGAGGAGACGGCATTGGGCTCTGGCCGGAAGCGAAGACGGCCTAGTGCGGGCTAGGCGGCCGCCTGAGTGGGTCAATTGAGGATTGCGGCCACAAGTAGCCTACGCTTACAAGGCTCCGTGATCGGCGGCGGCCTCTAATGGAGGGGGAGGCGAGACGCCTGGAGCCTCAGCTGCGGCCTACACCCTGAGTGAAGCTTGAATTGGAGGGCCTGGTCGTGCAGCGACCCCGGGCGACATTTTCCCACGGAGCAGTGACCCAGGCGTGTGAGACGCTCTCTGGTCTTTGGGGGCACGCGCACCATTGACCTGTGACCTGGTGGGGACTGCGAGATCCGAAGGGCTGGCAGTGCAGAGGAGCGGACCTGCTTTAGCGGCCCTAACACTTCGAAGAAGGTTCCAGGGAGGCCCGCCTCGGTCGCCCCACCGCGTGGCCGGCAATTGACGTCGTGGGTTGTGGTCGCCGGCGATTTGTGGTCGGCCTGGGGAAACGCACACGACCGGTCTTGAGATGGCGAACAACCAGAGGAGGGGGAAGACTAACAAGGATGGCCTGTCCAGGGGCTCCCATCTTCCGCCATCGCCTGGGGGGAGCTCCTCTTCCGCGTCAGGGGACGGAGAGGCGCCGGTCACGAAAGCATTCATGACTGAGCTGTTTGCTTCCATTAAGGATGACATCTCAGAGCTGCGGTCCCAGCTCGCGTCGGACCTTAGAGAGGTGAGGAGAGACCTGGATGGAGTTGGCGAGAGGGTAGCCACCCTGGAGGACCATGATCTTACCCTGGCTAATGATGTCCATCAGCTGCAACAGGATGTGCTGCGTCTTAGGGAACAGAATCTGGATCTGCAGTCCCACGCGGAGGACCTGGAGAACCGCTCCAGACGGAACAACATCCGTATTAAGTTGGTGCCGTGGGACGGGGAGTCCGGAGATCTGAGAGGCTATGTCCTGGAGCTGTTCCGGCAGATCCTGGGTGACGAAGAACTAACGGATGTTAAGATGGACAGGGCCCATAGGGTTGGTCTTCCTAGGCGCGGAGGGGGCCCTCCGCCTGACATCCTCGTTTGCGTCCACGATTTTCAGTTGAAAGAGCGCATTCTGAAGAAGGCCCGGGAGGCTACATCTATCCAGTTTCGTGGGCACCATCCGCAGTTGTACCAGGATTTGGCGGCTTCTACTCTGCAGAAACGGCGTGAGTTTAGACCAGTGACTGCCTTCCTGCGGGACCGCAACATTGCTTACTCCTGGGGCCACCCGTTCCGCATCATATTTCGTTGGAACAACAGGCTTGAACAGATCAGGTCCCTTCAAGTGGCCATGGATCTACTGGGAATCGACGGACCGGATGCTTCACCTGGCGATGGGAGTCCCTCTGCACGGGGCCGGCGAAGGTCCCCCTCCTGGCACAGGGTGGGCGGGGAGGGGGGGAGGAGGGTGCCTGATAGGCCCACCAGCATGCAAGAACGGGTCGACGCGGTGGCCTCGGTTGCCACTGTCACGCTGTCAGCCTCTCAGCTTGGTTCCGGGGCGGCGTGATTTCTGAAGAGAGATCTGGCAGGCGCCGGAGGGGCGCACCCCTGCAGGTACCGTGGGTTCATATGTACTTTGTGAGAAGACGCCCAGGTACGAGATTCGAGGGGGACATCGGCCGATGTCTCCTAGCCCTACCAAGGAGGACTCTTTTGGACTTCTGATGGTTTGTGAGGGGGTTTTCGGGGGGGGGAGGGTCTTGGGGGGGCTGTTTGGGGTGTTGGGGTGGGGGGGGGGGGGGGGATGGTGGTGACGCGGTCGTGCTGTGGATAGTGTTGTGTAGTGTTGAGAGGGAGAATGTGTGGTGTTGTTGGTATGGGGAAGGCGAGGCGGGTGGGCCTTGGACTCGAGGTTGGGACAGTGGGGAGGAGGGCTGGCGGGACACTGTTCTTCACGTGGGCTGTAACCATGGTTTCTTATGGCAGGGGGTGGTGGGCTTGCCCCCGAGTTATGCAGGATTCTGGTTTTTGTCTCCCGATGCCTGTTAGCATAGGAACCTGGAATGTCAAGGGACTGAACTCGCCGCAGAAACGGCAAAGGGTGTGGAAATATATAACGGATCACCATTTAGATATAGTGGGTCTGCAGGAAACTCACCTTACACGCGCAGATGAACTGCGTCTCAAGCATAAGGCTTATCCTCTGATATACAGATCCTCTGCGTCCACAAAGCACAAGGGGGTGGCCCTCCTCTTCCATGCTTCGCTGCGTTTCCAACCTGAGGCGATCCGCACGGACAGGGAGGGCCGCTGGTTGATGGTGAGGGGGCTGGTTCAGGGGCGGCTCTGTACCTTTGTTGTGTTGTATGCTCCTAATACTGGCCAGAATAAGTTTTTGCAGGGCTTACTGCGTAAAGTGGGTGATTTTGTTGAAGGGCAGTTGTTCATCATGGGGGACTGTAATTTGGTGTGGGACGGAGCGCTGGACTGTTCTGGCTCTCGCAGGGCGGATACTGGTGTGTTCTCAGAGGTGTCACGGCAAAAAGTTGAGGACATGGGGTTGGTTGATGGGTGGCGGTTTCTACATCCAACGTCCAGGGATTACACGTTTTTTTCTCATGTGCACCGCTCGTATTCCCGACTGGACCATATATTCCTAGGCCAGGCTCTTCGAGGAGATGTCCTTGACTCCACCATACTGCCCCTCTCGGTCTCGGATCACAGCATGCTGGTGCTTACACTGCGCTGGTCGTCGACAGGCTCCGGGCAACGGAAGTGGTATTTCCCGGCCTCGGTGCTTCGGGACGAGACTTCTAACAAGGCGCTGCGGGTGGCCATTAGGGAGTTCTTTGCCCTCAACCCACCGTCTGATACCTCGGTGGCCAACACGTGGGATGCCTTTAAGGCGTCCATCAGGGGCACTTGCTTGGGCCTTAACGCACAACTCAATAGGATGCGACGCAAGGAGAGGGAGGCTCTGGAGGCTGAACTGGCTGCTCTCGAGCAGGCGCATAAACTCAACCCCTCGAGGGTGACCCTCCGGCCCCTCACGGCGGTACGGGGGAAACTGAGGGCCCACTACAGTAACAGGGCGGAGTTCACCCTACTGAGGCTGGGCCGTCAGTCCTACTCTTGTGGTAACAAGGTGGGGAGGCACTTGGCTCGACAGCTTCGTGACAGGCGGGAGCGGGAGTACATTGGAGGGATCCGTGACTCTGCTGGACAATTGCAGCATCGGGACGAGACGAAGGCGGCCATCTTTGGTCGTTTTTACTCGGACCTATACAAGGGGGACCGATTAGGAACGGCTGCTCAGGAAGATTACCTGGGGCGTCTACCCCTTCCGCAGGTGTCTAAGGAATGGAATGAGCTCTTAGGGGCGCCGATTACCAGGGAGGAGGTGCTAGCGGCTATTAAGAACTTGAAGCTTCACAAGGCGCCTGGACCGGACGGGTACACTGCTGTGTTTTATAAATCTTACGCCTCCGAGCTCTGTGACTTCTTGGTCACCCTTTTTAATGACATGGCCGCCTCTGGTTCTTCCACTGGCTCCTTGGCGGAGGCGATGATTACGGTCTTGCCAAAGCCGGGGAAGGATCCGGCACAATGCGCCTCATTTCGCCCGATAGCGCTTCTTAATTTGGACGCTAAACTGTATTCGGCGATCTTGGCATGTCGGCTACAAGACCTTATGCCGGCACTGATCCACCCGGACCAGTCTGGCTTTATCAAGGGGCGCCAGACGCATGACAACACACGGCGGGTGGTGCATCTGATAGAAAAAGCGGAACGATTCCGTATACCGGCGGTCCTAGTGGGCCTGGACGCCGAGAAGGCCTTCGATAGGGTGGATTGGGGGTTCCTATTCAATACCATGACTGCCTTTGGTTTTTCGGAGACCTTCATCACTATGGTAAGGGCTAATTACTGCTGCCCCCGGTCCCGGGTTGCGGTGAATGGTCATTTGTCAGCATTCTTTGCTCACACTCGCGGCACTAGACAGGGCTGCCCTCTGTCCCCCCTGCTATTCGCGCTGAGCATCGAGCCGCTGGCGGTGGCGGTGCGGGAGCATGAGGGGATCCGAGGTTTACCATTCGCGGGGGAGCAGCATAAGATTTCGCTCTTCGCGGACGATGTCTTGCTCTCTATTGCTGATCCGGAGAGCTCGCTTCCTTGCGTTAGGGAGGCCTTGCTGGAATTTGAGGGAGTGGCGGGCTTTAAGGTCAACTATAGCAAGTCGCACATCCTGAATCTTACCCTGTCGCAGGCGGAGATGGACCGGGTGCGGCCGCTGACACCGTTGGCCTGGGCCGCGGGTTCGATTATCTACCTGGGGGTCCATCTGACTCCGACGGTGGGCGGGCTGTTCCAGGCCAATTTCCCATCCTTGCTGGCGAAATCTCGGGCCGAATTGGACAGGTGGAAGCCGAAGTTTCTGTCGTGGCTGGGCAGAATCCATGCCGTGAAGATGGTCCTCCTCCCTAAATTCTTATATTTGTTCCAAGCCTTGCCTATCCCCATGGGCAGCGATTTCTTTCGGCACCTCAAGACTTCCTTACTGCGTTTCGTGTGGCAGGGGGGTCAGGCACGGGTGTCATATGCAGTTCTCCGTTGACCGAGATCAGAGGGTGGGGTTGGGCTCCCGGACCTGCAGTTATATTACAAAGCGGCGCAATTGAGAGTTTTGGTAGAGTGGTCGCAACAGACCTCCGAGAAACACTGGCTCCATATGGACCGATGCGTTGCCGGTAGGTCAATTTGGGACCTGGCCTGGAAACCAAAGAAGGACCGCCCCCTCAATGCATATATCAGCACCCCCACCAGCACGGTATTGAAGGTGTGGGACTCACTGGCGGGAGATGACCGTTGGACCACATTCCCTTCGCCGTTTACGCCCTTGCATTACAACCCAGCTTTCCCGCCGGCGCTACACGAGGGACCGTTTGCGGTGTGGAGGGAGGGGGGGTGTCGGGCGTTGACCCATTTGTTCCACGGCCGGGACACCCTCACTTTCGCTAATTGTATGAGAGATTATGGGGTCCCCCAGACTGAGCAATTCCGGCATGTTCAGCTGCTACACTGGGCTACGTCACCTGGAGTGATGGAGGCGGCTACGAGACCGCCGACGCCGTTTGAAGCCTTTATTTTGCGGACGTCTGCCATGAAAGGGGCCATCTCCTTCATTTACCAGCTGTTACTTCAATCGACGATAACTCCTCGACCTCGCTACATGGGGCAATGGGAGGAAATGTTGGGGCGAGATGTCTCGGACGCCGAATGGTCGGCGCTGTGGCGCGACTTGACGTCCTTTAACCATTCCTTGCACTTGAGGGAAGCCCACCTCAAAACGGTCATGCAATGGTATATGTGCCCGACTAGGCTTAACCGCATTTTCCCGGGGACCTCGGATAAGTGCTGGAGGGGTTGCGGACTTCTGGGGGATTTCCGCCATATCTGGTGGGACTGCCCGGTGATCCGTCCGTATTGGGAGGAAATCCTTTCCCATATGAAGGACATATTGACTTATCCCATTGATGACTCTATGGCTTGTGTCCTGCTAGGGCTGCGTGATCCTGGCCTCGTCTATCAGACCAGGGCAGATAAAAAGATTTTGTGGCTGTGCCTCGGCGCAGCGAAGCTTACACTGGCTGCGGCCTGGAAGAAGAGGGAGGCTCCGGCGATCTCATTGTGGCATGCGCGGCTGTGGAGGTTGCTCAGTCTGGAGAGAGTGGCGGACATCTTCTTGGGCCAGTATAAGAATTTCCGATATCAGTGGGGCCCTCTGGTTACGTTTCTCTCTAAGGGATTGCCCTCGGCCGTATGTCCGGCCTCTGTGAGATCGATGCACCTCTTTCAAGTGTGAAGTGGATCTGTATGAGTGTTGAGTGAATGGCGTCACCACCGGGGGGGAGGGAGGGGGTGGGAGGGGGATGTTGGTTGTTTGGGGTTTTTGGGCTGTGGAGGATCCACAAATTGACTATCTGCATCGCCTGTATGGAACCTGGAGGTCTGGGGTCCGGCACATTGCGGCACTGGTCGTCTTAGTTGGCCCGGCCTACTGATGAGCTGATAGCACACTATGTTCAGTGATCCTCATTGTTATGTTGTCCTGAGCCTGGACTGGATATGCGTTTAATATGCTTGGGTCATTGCTGATGTGCATACAAGGCTTTTACCTTGCTTTTGGGTACTGTGCGGTTCTCCCGCAGCCCTTTGTTTATTTTCCTATGTACCTCAAAATAAAATAAAAATTTTACAAAAAAAAAATTATTGCATTTTTAATAATAATAACATTTTTATAGCGTTTTTATGTCATTATATGTGTGAAAAGTGTGTATTTATGTTATAATTTAATTTAATTAATGAATTTCATGTTATTTAATTTTTGCCTAATTTAATTCTGTAGCAGGTTGTGGGTTTATAGCGGAATAGGGTGGGAAGTAATTTCATTATAATTAATTAAATATGTAAATTTATTTATTGGTATTTATTTTGAATTAATTGTTAATTAATTTTTATTTAGTAATAAATTACATTTTAATTGCCAATTAATTTTAATTAATTGATTAATTGATAATTATGTTAATTTTACTAATTTATTTTCTGTAGCGGGTTGTGGGTTTATAGGGGAATAGGGTGGGAAGTAATTTAATTATAATTAATTAAATATGTAAATGTATTTATTGGTATTGTTTTTAAATTCATTGTTAATTAATTTTTATTTGGTAATTAATTAAATTTTAATTGCAAATTAATTGTATTTAATTGATTAATTGATAATTATGTTAATGTTACTAATTTATTTTCTGTAGTGGGTTGTGTGTTTATAGGGGAATAGGGTGGGAAGTAATTTAATTATAAATAATTAAGTAATTTAATTTATTTGTATTTATTTTGAATTAATTGTTAATTAATTTTTATTTGCTAATTAATTAATTGTTAATTTGTAAATAATTTGTATTAATAGGTAACTAATTGTAATAATTCATTTTAATTTGTAGTTTTTAAATTGGTAATTACTTTTAATTAATTTGTTATAGATATTAATATATATATATATTTTTTAAATAATACATGAACTATTTACTTTCCCTACTGTTGCACTCACTGGAGTGGGAATAGTAATTTTTACCCCTACGCTATCCAACGCTTTCCCTACTGTTGCACTCTCTGGAGTGGGAAAAGTAATTTTTACCCCTACGCTATCCAACGCATTCCCTACTGTTGCACTCACTGGAGTGGGAATAGTAATTTTTACCCCTACGCTATCCAACGCTTTCCCTACTGTTGCACTCTCTTGAGTGGGAATAGTAATTTTTACACTCCCGCTATCCTACGGTAATAATATTGTATATTTTTTTATAATATTATGTTAATATATATATATGCTTTAACAAATAAAGTTTTTTTTTTTTTTTTATAACTTAAATTAATTATTTAATAATTTTAAGTATAGTTTAGTTATTTATTTTTAATATTTTTTTAATTTTACATTATTTTTAAGAAATTCGATATTTTTACAAAGTATATATTTTTAAACGATATTTTGGAGTCGATACATTTGTACTTAACTGTTTGTAGATAGGTTTCGATATTTTGTCTGTCGATATTTTACCATCAATATTTTTAGTAGTCTATATTTTGTCCCTCGATATTATGTCATTGATCCTGTGTGAGTTTGAGCAAAAGATCGTCCTGGAAGAGACTTATGTTGTAGGATTAGCCTCCAATGGCTATGTTCCCCACTGCTCCGAATTCCAGATAGTGATAGCTAAGGGCTAGACTACCAGAGCGAAGAGTATGGATGATAGTGGACACCCCTAGTGGGTGCCATGGAAAAGATGAATGGAGTTCGTATTGTGTCCATTATTGAGGATGGAGGTTGTCAGGGCTAAATATGATGCCATGATGTTGGTGCTCATGCCTGGCTCTAGACCAGTCTTGCCCAGACTGCACGCAAGAAGGCCCAGCTCATCCTGCAAAGGCCTTCTCCACTTCAGACGAGAGAAGTCAGGCTAGGCTATTGTGACACTAGGATTTCTCAACCAGGTCCACAACCTGTCGAATGATATCCACTTCCTGCCGATTACGACAAAAACGAACCTGATTAGGGTCTATGAGGCCGGGGAAATATTACCCTATCCTGTTGGTGAGGATCTTTGTAAAGATCTTGGCATCTATGTTCAGGAAGACCATTGGGTGGTAAGTGGAACACAGCT
This sequence comes from Lissotriton helveticus, assembly GCF_964261635.1. Taxonomy (NCBI): domain Eukaryota; kingdom Metazoa; phylum Chordata; class Amphibia; order Caudata; family Salamandridae; genus Lissotriton; species Lissotriton helveticus. Next base: position 64,504,032 of record NC_136059.1, on the reverse strand, counting down.
GGGGGTCCTTCCCTGGCTTGAGTATGAAGGTGTTTTCAACAGCAGCCATAGTAGGCATAAGATGTGTGTCATGGGTAAAGGAGTTGAACAGTGTCAATAGCCAATCCTGTAAGTTAGGGAGGAATATTCTGTAGAAGTTAATGGGGAGCCCATCAAGGACTGGCGCTTTCCCACCTGGGTAGCTCCTGGAGGGCCCAGTCAAGCTCCATGAGTATAATTGGAGTGTGCAGGAGGCCAGCGTGAAGAAGGTTAATTGGTCCCAGACACAGTCCTGTAATTGAGCGTCCATCATGTCCTAGGGGGTGTCATCTCGTCTATATAGGGCTTGGTAGTAGTATAGACATAAAATGCTTGTTGCTTAGCCCTCTCAGTGGTTGCCCAGGGAGCATCCCCTGTCTGGATGTTAGAAATATGGGGTCTTGGCTTGTTGATGGCATAGTTTGCGGGCTAGAAATGAGCAAACCTTGCTCTTCCCCTAATAATACTTCTGTTTTAAGGCCAGTGGAGAGCGTTCCGCCTTGTTGGTCCTATGCACTCTCAACTGTCCCCACAGGATTGCAAGTTGTCCGTTGATGTGTCTGGTGAGGGTGATTTGGTCAAGCATCTCAAGGGCCTTAACGTCTGCTGATATGTCCATTTCTACCAGTCCGGCCTCCCTCACTCTTGCTTTGGATCTTTTCTGTGTCTACCGGGTCAGTAAGTAGATGCAGGGGAAGCTCCATTATGACGGTCACCTATGGGAGCTCGAGCCACTAGTCCATACAAGCTCCACTTGACCATAATCTGAGATTGAGATGTATGAGATGGTTGCGGTATCAAGATCCCGGAGTAAGGAGTATGTATGAAAGACATAATCAATTGGGGAGTAGGGGGCATGTACATGGGAGTAAAACGAGTAATCTTGCAAGACAGGATATCTATAACGCCAAGCGTCTACTAACACCAGATCTGCTATGTCACGCTTCAGCTTAGCAGACTTTGTGACGGTGCCATGATATGAAGCCATGCTACACACCAAGCTACAGACCAAGATAAGTCTCCTTCCACTATACCATCACCCACCATATCTGCTTGTTGATCCCAAAGGATGCTCCAAATGTAAATGTCGAACATTTGATTGAGGGAGTAAATGTTAGGCAGGGTGAGAGGACATGTGACCCTTAAGATACTCAACTTTAAAAGGTGTCCTTCCTTTTCCTTGACACCCTTGAAGGTTGTGGAGCTGGATCACCCCTTGCACAGTGTGTCCACTCACCACTCCCAGCATTTCAGTAGGGGCATGTGCCCAGTAACAAAGGGGATATTTTGGGTGTGACATTTGGTGATTGTCCTCCCTCAGGAGATGTGTCTCTTGGAGAAGGATGATGTCCAGATCATGTCACAGGAGGTATCGCCAAACCTGCTTACATTTGTTAGGCGACTTTAAGGCGCAAAGGTTTCGGGAGAGCAGTTTATTGTGTGGGACTGTCCCCATGGCAAGGGTTAGTGCCCACAGCCACTAGAACAGAAGGTGGGCCCCTGTTATGGCTTCTCAGGGGTGGGGCAAGGTGGCACAGGCAAGGGAATGCCATATCCCAGGGGTCAAATAACCAAGATGCTGCTGGTCTCGTGAGAATTGTGTCTGTGGGAGGAGGGAGCGGGACAGGGAATCAGGGAGTGAATCACATGCCGAAGTGTGGTTGTGTATAATTCAGACCATTAGAGAACTGAACATAGGCTCAGCAGTGGGCACTTGACCAAAGAAAGTAGGAAACAAACAGAGAAAACAAATAACAGAGGCCCAACAGGCCCCAACATCTCCAGCAAAGATCGGCGTGTAAGCGCACAGATCCCACTAGAGGTGTCAGGGATGTCTGATTATAAGGGCAAACTCAAGTGATTTTCTACAACCTGCTCCTTCAAGGGTGTTTCTCAATGGTCACGAGAGCAGACGCCAGGTGCCTCCCTGGTGCAGGCGGGTGTTGAAGGTGGTTTGGGTGGAAGGGGGGAGGGAATTGCAGCTCAAGCTTGCATTAGTTATGGGGGCCTGACCTCATCAGAATTTCCCATTATGCGCGGGACTCGACAAGGATGTCCCCTCTCACCCCTTTTATTTACCTTATCACTTGAACCCTTCCTGCTTGCCCTTCACTCTCAAAATCTGATTGTTCCTTTCAACTCCGGTTCACAGGAGCTGAAAATGACTGCTTATGCTGACGACATTGCAGTATACACCACCGATATTGCCAAAGCGTTGAAAGGAATATATATTGAGGCTGGGAAATTCGGGAAGGTGTCAGGCTACAAGCTTAATCATCAGAAGACGCAAGTTATAGCTAATCACTCCCCCACTGTGGCTATTCCCGAGATCTGCAAAGAAGCAACCTACCTAGGGGTTAAACTAACGGCCAGACTACAAGATATTAATAATATAAACTACAATGATCTGACTAAGAAAACTACTCTTCTTCTGAAAAAATGGAATAAACTGCCCTTGAATTTGATCAGCAGAATAAACCTTATTAAGATGAAAGTTTTACCAAAGTTCGTTTATTTATTCCGATCTATACCACTTGCACTAAACAATAAATTCTTCCAGCACCTAGACGGGCTCCTGAGCAGCTTTATATGGAGCTACAAAAGGGCCAGAAGGTCATTAAAAATGCTGAAAAATAGTACAAATAAGGGAGGGTTGAACTTCCCAGACTTTAAACTATATTTCTGGTCTTCGTTCTTTACACGTTTACGTTCCCTATTGCATGGAGACAGAGCTCTTTTCTTCCATTTTTTTACGTTGAAACAAGACTCACAATTCTTTTTGCTCAGAATTAATGACCCGAATTATTACAAAAGGGTGAGATTTAAGACCGCTAGAGACATCGTTAGGATCTGGGTTAATATACAAAAATTTTGCAAAACAACCTTTTTTCACCCAAAATTACCGTTGTGGGGTAATCCAGGTCTCCCGGCAATTTTTACGGATACTATCACTTATAGCTGGGCGTCCTCTGGGATAAAGACATTGGCGGATCTATACGGCTTACAGGGGTTTCTAGAATTTAACACGCTTAAACAGCTATACGATCTACCGGAAGCCACAAGATTCAAACACATGCAACTGCACGACTATCTGGTTAGTAAGAAAAAGGTTCAAAATATCTCTGAATGTGACATATGGTCTTGTCTTTATTCAAACAAAACCAAATCAATTATTAGCGAAGCCTATAAAATACTCAGCACGTTTAAAACAAATGATGGTGATAAACTGGCTGCGAAGTGGAGCACCCAACTAAGTTTAAATATCACTTCTAACCAGATAGAGCACTCCCTGGTCAATATAAATAACCTTGTATGATCATCTAGCCTTCGGTTACAGCAATATAGAACCACCTGAATGCTCTACTACACACCCGAAAGAATTTCTAGATGGTCCCCGAACTCCTCCTTTAGCAGTCGCACCAAATGCCCTAAATGCTCGACTGAAGCAGCCAATATAGTACATATACTGTACTCCTGCCCCAAACTTAAGACCTTTTGGGGGGATATACTGAGTGTCCTTAGATCAAAAAATATCTTGCTTCCCACCATCACGGCTGCCTCGGTTCTACTAGATTTGAATCTTTCTTCAACTCCACAATCAGCCCTAACCACTATACTTATCTCATGTGCTAAATTAACCCTGGCTAGGGCCTGGATAGACCCGGAACCACCGACGGTTCGGAAGTGGTGGACACTAGTAACAGAGATACATGCCATGGAGTTAGCCCTTGCAAATCTTAGGGGAACACGCTCACTGACTAAATTCAATAGAAACTGGGGTACTTTTCTAGAGTAAAAATTATATTCAAAATGCTGTATAATTGTTCAGCCTCTCTTGTTTTTCTTTTTTTTTCTTTTCTGCAAAGAAGAATACGTCTATAGCTTGATTTTGTAATAGGAATTGTCTTTACTGTGTTTACATATCAAACTATTTCATCTACAACATATATACTTTAAATGTTTCTTTGTATATGTATATGTATGAAATTATATACGTATTTTTGTTATCTTCTTTTTCTGTCAGCCCGCTAACATTAAATAAATATTTTAAAAAAAGCAGCTCAAGCAACAGTCCAGGTATTGTGCCGGCTCCTCAAGCTCAAGGTGCGACTCTACACACACTGAAGGAGTCTTGTTAACAGCAGTCCTCCCAGCATTGGAGGCAGGTGATAACCAATTCAAGGCTGGAAGAGGCGACCTCCAGGGGCCCTAACGTGGGTGGTCCCGTGCAGGTGGGGCTGGTGATGCTGATTCTTGGCACTAGGTGAGATGCTTTCCAGTTGCTACAGGGGGCCAATGCAAAACGTGACACAGACCACAAGAATTAAGAGGGGGCCTCAGAAGTTTACAGGTCCCAGGGTTGCCCACAGGCATGTCACAGTTTCACGGGCCAGCACGCGCTGTTGTTGAGACATGCGGGTGGGCAGCAACTGCTTCTCTCCTCTCAGGGCTTGCAAGGGTAACCCTATGTCAGGGCCTTGATTTTGGCATTTACCAGCACCCTTTGTGTCGGCACAGCTACTCACTGTTGGGGTGGTCAGCAATTGATGGCCCACACTTTCCACTTCTCCGATTTCACTGGGCTTTATGCTGCAGGTCCAAGACACCCACAGGCATGCCCCCGGGATCAAACAGAGACCAGGGGCACCCACATCCATGCAGGTCTGGGTCTGCCCAGCCCCCACATGGCGTTGCCATGTCGGATGAGCCCCGATGATCAGGCATTCACTCTTAGCAGGGCCAGAGGTGTCTCGCACAGCCCAGGCGCTCCCGCAAGACGGCAGACCTTGATAAACCCACCAGCTTCCAGGATCCGCGATCACCCTCGGGGGATCCCCTCTCCTCTGGCCCACAGAGCTGCCCCGCCTATGGGGGTGTCCAGGAAGATGCCCATGGGGAACTGCACAAACAAGCAGGTCCCGGTGCTTCAATACTGCATGAAAGGCCAATGGGAATCCAGAGCAGAGACAAGACATGTCACACTCCATTTCTGTCTTCACCACGCCCCCTGGGAGGCTTCTTTTAGTGGTTGTCTCATGACTCAGGTGTGAATTGTTACGACCACCAATGCCACTATCATTTGTACTACAACCACAACCATTACTTCTCCTCTTACCATCTCCACCAACATCACCATTACCAACCATGATTACAATCATCAAAATAGTAACCACTTGAAAGCCAGGCCTATTCTCTTTGCATTGATTGTTTGGTTTCTATTCAAAATATTTGGTAACTGTATTGATTGTTCTTCTTTATAGTTGCCTATTTTCAACATGCTCTCTCTGGTTTGGCTCCAGCCTGCCGCTATGCATCTTTTCAGTCTTTGTGCTTTTGTCTTCGCCCCAGGAAGATCCCCATTTTTTGTTGATTTCTACAGTTTTTCTCTGTGTTCCTTCATGTAAGTTTCCATTCTATACTCCTGCAAATCTTCTTATTAGCAGGATTATTGCCCTCTGTGAGAACCTATCATAAGCATCTGGATTTTCTTCTAAAAACCCTTAGGGTTTCAACAAATAGAGGTGCAGGGATTCAGATTACACCCTACTGCACAGGGTAATTGGGGTGTTTGGCGACTCTGTACCTATTTCCAAAGTTGTGCCTCAGGGGGCACATTGATTGTACGTCACCTCATGTGTGTTGTCCTATCACAGCACCTACTGCTTATCTGTCCTTGTTCCCACCTTTGTAATATCCCTTGGAGTAAATGCAATAGGTTCCTTCAATTTCAGGGGTCACATGCAGTTCAAATGAGGGAATACCATTTTTCTCAAGTGAGGAGCACTCTGCGATGGTTGCTGTGATGAATAAGAGAATTGGGTCTGCCCGAAGATTACTCTAACTTGCGCCTTCATCATGTGTTGGTTTTCTGATCCAGCCTTCTACAACTCTAATTTCTACTCTGCTAATTAACAAACTTTCATTTCCTTTACATTCTTTTCTCAAATACTTCAGTCTGAAACAACAATTCTTAAACTGTCGTCTGCAACCCCTACTCAGGGGAATTGTGGCTATTTTGAAAATTAAATTAAAATACCAGATTAATAAAGTGCATTAACATAAAAAAGAAACATGTAAAATTTAGATTTTTCACAGCCTGCTGGGCAGAAAATCTGGATTTTATTAAGGACACGGAGGCTAATATTATGCAAATCTCCTTTATTACCACAGCTCAGCAGCAATAATGGAATAGAACTTTGTGAACATTCTAAAGAGAAGACTAGTCCCTCTCTGACCAGGCATCTTCCTTCTTGTCAGGCTGCGAAGAAAGATGATCAACGTGAAGAAAAGATTAAGGAACAGGATTCCAACGAATAAACTTTCAGCATCAGAATTCCAACGAATAACATTTTCAGCTTCTAATCCAGTAGATTATTAATCTGAAAGAAGAAGAATACATTTCCTAGATATTGTTCAAACAAAAAAGGGGTGGGTTACAAATCATATTAAGAAATAGAGGCGGGATAATATTAGCCTCCGTGTCCTTAATAAAATCCAGATTTTCTGCCCAGCAGGCTGTGAAAAATCTAAATTTTATGGCACGACACGGAGGCCATATTATGCAAGTTCAAAGTGCATTAAGAACATTATCAATCACATTAGAGATTGGTCTAAAGTAGCAAGATCTAAACATAGTATCATTAGACCAGTCTGCCGCCTTAAGAATTTCTTGTAAACCACCACCAAGAAAATAGGCTTTAGAGGCAGAAGCGCCCCTAAGGGAATGCGCTCCAAAAATAGAGGTGTTCACACCACTTTCGCACATAACTCCTTTCACCCATCTGGCTAGAGTTGGAGAAGAAACTCCTTTGTGGGGGAATCTAAAGGAAATTAATAACTGAGTTTCATTTGATCTTAGATTAGCAGTCCTCCTCTCATACTCTTTCAGGCACTTAACCACGCAGAGTCTTTCATTCTGAGGAAAGAAGGGGTAGAAGATAGAGGAAGATAAGGTTTTAGTCCTTCTCTTAAGGTAGAAACATACACCCTCTGGTTGAAAGGATCTGCTAGAAATATCTAGAGCTTTGACATCGGAGGTTCTTCTGAAAGATACCAGACATAATAAAACAGTAAGTTTGAAAGAGATACGTTTTAAAGAAAGGGAAGAGTTCTCCCCCCAGGATGATAAGGTTCGGAGTACCAGTGTTACATCCCAAAGAGCGGAATATTTAGCGGTTGGAGGATTAATGACTCTCATGCTTCTCATGATCTTTTTAGTGAGTAAGTTCTGTCCAACAGAGAGACCATCAATGAGGGAATGCCCTGCAGAAATTGCAGATCTATAGACATTAACGGTTCTATAAGAGAGTCCTGAAGTAAAGAGTTCAGACAGGTAGTTGATAACATGAACTAGATCAACTGAAACGGGATCGTGATCTCGTTGAAGACACCAGCGAACCCATTTGTTCCATGCCAGTCGATATGCTTTCCTTGTACCTTGAGCCCACGACTCGGAAATGAGTCTGAAAGCATTCGGCGAAAGCCCAGGGATTTGCCATTGTCTCCTGAAATCCTCCAGGCCGTCAGAGTTAGAAGACCCTGATCCACGAGGGGATGGACGTCTCCCTCTGGACCCGAGAGTATTTCCCTGAAGGAGGGTATTAGAATTGGAAAGTCTATGCTCATTTCCAGGATGACTGGAAACCAGGCTTGGGACCTCCAGAGAGGAGTTATCACGGTCATAACCTCGGTGTAGCGTCGAGCATGAAGAAGAAGTCGAGGGAGCAAGGCAAACGGCGGGAAGGCATAAGGTTTCAGACCTCTCCAGTCTTGTAAAAAGGCATCTACTTTCCGAGCTAGGGGGTCCGGCCTCCAACTGAAGAATTCCTTCAGTTGTGTGTTCAGGCGATCTGCAAAAAGGTCTGTCCTGAAAGGACCCCATATTGATTGAATAGTCAGAAAAATTTGTCTGTCTAGTCTCCAGTTGCTCGAATCTTTGAAATTCCTGGAGTACCAGTCTGCGACACCATTGCTCAGACCCGGAATATGTTCCGCTACTACCGAAATACCTTTGTTCAAGCAGTATTCCCAAAAACTCTTCGCAAGGTCCGTTAGGCCCTTGGAATGTGGGCCGCCCAGCTTGTTGACGTAACGGACTGCCGAAACATTGTCCATGCGTAATGTCACACAGCATTTCGCTGTTTTGGGTGTAAAACAGCGAATCGCAAATGAACCTGCCAGTAATTCTAAGCAGTTGATATGCAATCTCTTCTCTTGAGTGGTCCAACGACCCCCTGTGGAGTATTTCCCACATCTCGCTCCCCATCCTGCTAAGCTCGCATCTGATTCTATTATCAGATCCGGTTGTTCCCCGAAAATGGCTCTGCCGTTCCATGCTTCCGCATTTCTGAGCCACCAGAGGAGTTCCGTCCTCGATTCTTGGTCTAGGGAAATCATATGGGAATATGAATGGTTCGATCTTAGAGCATTCGCCTTTAGTCTTTGGAGTGCCCGATAATGGAGGGGTCCCGGGAAGATGGCTTGGATCGTCGAGGAAAGGAGGCCAACGATTCTTGCCAGTACTCTCAGAGGGAAGGTCTTTTTCACAAGAGCCTTCCTCAATTCCTTCCTCATTTTCCTGACTTTTTCGGAGGGTAATTTCAGTTCCGCCTTGAGGGTGTCTACCGTAAAGCCTAGGAACTGTGTTTGTTGGTCGGGAATAGTACAAGATTTCTTGGTATTTATGATGAAACCCAGATGTTCCAAAATTTGAATTGTAAGGTTGGTGTGGAGAGATGCGGTCTCTTTCGATTGGGCCATTATAAGGATGTCGTCTAGGTATATGATCAGTCTTACCCCTCTCCCCCTGAGCCAGGCGGTTACAGGGCGTAGTACCTTGGTGAAACACCAGGGGGCGGACGATAGGCCGAATGGGAGACTGCAGAATTGGTAGAGTTTTCCTAACCAAGTGAATTGGAGGAATTTCTGGTGAGGTTCCCAGATGGGGATTGTTAAGTAAGCGTCTTTCAGGTCTAGCCTCGTGAGCCAGTCCCCTTTCCGCAAAATGTCTCTCAGGAGGTGTATACCCTCCATTTTGAAATGTTGGTAAACTACCCAACGATTCAGGTCTTTTAGGTTTATTACGGGTCTTTGTTCTTTGTTCTTCTTCTCCACTAGAAAAACATTGCTGAGGAAACCTCTTGTTTCCGTCTCGATTATTGCCCCTTTTTGTAACAGTTCTTGTACTTCTTTGGAGACTAGGTCTCGGTCTTTGAGAGAGAAAGTGATCTCGTGAGGGCGACGTGTTTGAAAGGGAATACCCAGAAAGTCTATTTTGTAACCCTTTACTGTATCCAAGACCCAGTTGTCTTGTGTTACTAAGTTCCAGTTCCCAGCAAATTGGCGTAGTCTCCCTCCCACCCTTGGAGGGGTATCTGAATGGTCTTTTAAGGTTCTTACCTGAAGAAAAGGAACGTTGTCTCCGTTCGCCTCTGAAGGTACGTCCTCGGTTTCTCTGTCTTTGTGGAAAGAATTGGGAGCCGTAGTTGTTGGAGAATCTCCCTCCGCGGGTGTTGAAGGGTCTTGAGGATTGAGTTCCGCGGCCGGGGAAACGACCCCGTATTCTCCCGGCCCTGGCAAAAACTCTATCGTTGAATACTTTTTTAATATCTTTTTGCGATTTTTGAATTGAGCTGAAGGCGCTCACATACTTGGCCATTTCTTTAATGAAGTCCTCGCCAAAGAGGAGACCTTGTGAGTCAGCACCTCCGTCTTTCTTGGCTAGTTCGATGAGTTTAGGATCTATTTTAAATAGGACCCCTTTTCTCCTTTCTGTGGAGATGGCAGTATTAGCATTGCCAACAAGGCATATCGCTCTTTGCACCCATTCTCGTAGCTCCTTGACATCAATTTGGTTATTCCCTACATAAGCAGATTCTGTCATTTCGAATATTTTAGTGAGAGGTCCTATTACGTCAAGGAGGCGATCTTGACATGATTTTAGTCCTTTGTCTAGACCTTTCCTTGGGTCCCTGTTGTTTTTGGCTATAAAGGCCACAACCTTAGGGTCTAGCTCTGGGGTCATGGCGATTTTATTTGGTAGGGATGGGCGTGGGCATTCAGATCTGAGTCTAGATCTGACTTCTTGGGGTATTTCCCTTCTAAGCCAGAATGACAGGTAGTCAACGATATGCTGTGAGGGGGTCCATTCTGGAGAGAGTGGGTGCTTGATTAGAAGGGGATCAAACATTTCTTCCCCAAATGGGTCTAGAGGCATACTGTTAGAACCTGAGGCCTTAGAAGCTCCTTCTAAGCTTCCGCTTTGTCTAACGTTCTCATCCTCCACATCTGTATTAAATCCTGATGAGCATGATAGCTCAATTTCTTCTTCACAGCTTTCGTCGCTGTTGATGTGGATAGGCAATTCTGGGCCTGTATCTTGCCCATCTGGGGTGCCCGAGGCACCAGTCTGGTCAGCGCCCCTAGGGCCTGTAAAAATAGAGCTCTTTAGCTTCTTTACGCCTTTCTTGGATTGAGTCGGCATAATAGCCCTTTTTTTACTACTTTTAGAAACCCCATTTGTTTTACTGGTAGAGGGTGCAGGGGATAGATTGGAAAGGGAGTCCAATTTTTTATTAATAGCGTCGTCAATTGAGCCTAGGGCTTTCTCTAGAGCCTTATTGACGAGTTCCTCTAGCTTTTGGTCGAGAGATGGGGATGTAGACATTGTTAATAATTATGCCTCTTGTTAATAGGTAACCTCTCTGTTAGTAGGTATGCCTCTCCCCCTTTTTTTTTTTTTTTTTTGAGGCTTATAAGAATAATGAAGAAAAGGTGAGCTAGTTAATCGGAAAAATTACCGATTAAAGACGCGAAGTCAGGGTGTAAATACAGCTGATCTCGATCTGGTCTCAAGGAAAGGACCGTTCGTATGCCTGATGCCGAAGGAAAAACCGTTGTCAGGTATACAAAATGGTCGTCATGCACGTTGCGACGTGCGTGGTGCCCTTCAGGGTGCTTTCCTCTAAGGCGCGTCATTGTTCATGTGCGCGGAGATGGTTGAACGGAGGAAAAGGAGCCGCGGGGGCAGCTACGAGCGAAGGTGAGGGCAGCGCGAGCAGCGCGAGTGCGAGGCGTGAGAGATGTTATTGTTTAAAAGTTGAAACGATACCGTTGATCCCGGAGAGGGGAAATGGAGCGGTATTGTGGGCAACGAGTGACGGCAGCTTGGGGCAGCCCGGCATGAGGTGTAACCATTCAAAAGTTTGGTACAGTGAAGGACGTTTGTATCGATAGCTACATAGCGATCATTCCTCGTATAGCGACCTCAGGGCAAAACAATCCGTGAAGTATACATATCCTAAAGGTTAGAGCGACTTAAAACGAGAGGACAATTTAAATAACAGAAAGAGAGGGAAGTCTCAAAACCGAGGCCCTAAGACAAGTCGAGATAGAGAACAGAGTCACTGCTGAGAAAAAGCAAACAAATCATGCCCAGAAGAGGGAAACACAACCTTATCACTGTCATATATAATATTATTAACCTTTAGATATACAAGCATTCAGTATACATAATAAATAAGGTTAAAATAGGCTATGGTACTAAGCTTGGAGAGATAGTACTTATCTTTCTGAGCAGCAGCAACAAAGAAGGAAGATGCCTGGTCAGAGAGGGACTAGTCTTCTCTTTAGAATGTTCACAAAGTTCTATTCCATTATTGCTGCTGAGCTGTGGTAATAAAGGAGATTTGCATAATATGGCCTCCGTGTCGTGCCATAAAATCGTTGTTTTTTAAATGGTATATACATATGAAGAAATTTGAAAATGAGGACTAATATTTGAGATGGTACCCACAGTCCCTATATCATTCTCTCCCCTAGGTAGCATCCCATTCTCCCTTCCCCTCCTTGGGATCAGTTAATGGTCCTGGATCTATCCATCCTCTTCTTTGGTGGAGCAGTTGACTGAGAGAACATTGTGATTGTGTGCTGGTTCATTGATGGGCTAATGCTATATTGTGCACGAACACTCATGTGACAGCCGTGCTCTTGCACCATGCCGCTGATCCCATAATGACCAGTGCTGTGCCGACACCGCATCAGAAATGTCATAACTTCAATCGACGATACTGTAGTGTTTAAACATTCTACGATGCAGAATATTGCACTGCTAGGCACTTTCCTCTCAGCACGGGAGAATTATAGCTGATGTCCACCTTTCTGCCCAGATTTTGTTGGGTTTTTCCCAAGCACAGAGCTGTTTTCCATGGACAAGTTCCATAAGGTTTTACCTGACCAAATGTGTCCACGAGAAACCCACAAAGTGCAGTACTGATACTCCGTTTGCCACTCCCCTTAGATCAGAAACTCCAGTTTCTGCGCAAAATCGAATTTACACACTTGTAATGAAGGTGTTTTTGGTGTCACAATGAAGGCATGATGTAATGTCCAGGCTTTGCTCAAATAACATTTGAGTTCTAAGATTGGCAGTTCTATTTTGTAAAGGATGTTCTAAGTTTGGAATGAGAGTTCTAATTTGGATTTGAAAGAATTCCTTTAGAATGTAGATTGGAACAACGCTTCCAATTTGGAACGTTCGAACTATGTATGGAATGCAAATTCTACATTTGGAATGCCTCTTGCACAAAACATACATGTGTTTTTAAGGTTGAAGCAGCCAGCAGCTATGTGTGAAATCTTAATTTTGGGAGTAGAAAACAGTAAATCCCAAGACTACAGATTCCTTGTGCACCTTGCCCCCCCAGGGTATCCAGAACTACCTTCTATTGAATGCATGTGTGCAATGCTCTTGAAGCCTTGTATAGTTACACAAGAAGGTGTCTATGGGAGGCCAGGCCAGCAGGCAGGCTAACACAGACGAAGACTCAGAGCCCAGCCATAAGACCGCTGCCAGGCTCTGCTAGTCAGTGCAGAAGACTGATGTAAGGTGTCTTCTAACCCTTAGATCCCACCCTGCCATTTGAATACCTGAATCACACCTGTGAAATGGGCAGAGCAGATAGGAAGAAACAGAATGACAAGCTGTGCATTCATGTGCAGTACACTAGGCCCATCTCACCATCACCTTTACAGATTCTGTTAACATGTATGCAATAAAGAGGAAACAGGAACCCTTAATAATAAGATTATTGTAACTGACTTCCTTCGCTCAATCTTCTGCTTCTGTGATATTATGCGACAGAAGGACCTATATCTACCAACATAATGTATCACTGGTCCCCAAAGGCAGCCTTGAGTGTTATCAGCATTTCCCATCAATCGGTTGTGATGTCATCTCCTACATCACACCCCTGACCCTGGCAGGTTTGTGACATCATGTACTACATCACACCCCTGGGTCTGGCAGGCTTTATGACATCATTCACCTCTTTGCTATATATAGAGGCATAGTCGGGGATGCCTGCAGTGTGTGTGCAGTCTGTGGACTGGGCTATGAATGGTGTGAAAGAGGTGTGAATGGGGGACTTGGGGGCACCGAGCTAACATCAGACTCGCAGGATGGCCGCGGCAGTTCTGCTTCTCGAGGCCTCTGCCATGTGTTGTTTGGTTGTTCAGTGGGAAAAAACAGGCAGCACCTCGCAGACCGCCAGAGAGATGCACTTTGAGGTGGGGGCGGAGCATTCCATAAGGTGTGGTAAGGCCTTATGAGGTTCCTTGTCGTTGCAGTAAACAGCTTTTAATAGCAATTCCTGGGGTTCTCTTTGCAGGCGAATTGAATTTTGCCTTGAGCTCCAGGAACTCTGGCACCGCCCCTATCTGGAGCTGGGTGCGGAATGTCTGTGGGTCTAATGGGAAGCACGGTAGTATGAATGAAGGTGTGAATGGGGGACTTGGGGGCACCGAGCTAACATCAGACTCACAGGATGGCCGCGGCAGTTCTGCTTCTCAAGGCCTCTGCCATGTGTTGTTTGGTTGTTGAGTGGGAGAAAACAGGCAGCACCTCGCAGACCGCCAGAGAGATGCACTTTGAGGTGGGGGCGGAGCATTCAATAAGGTGTGGTAAGGCCTTATGAGGTTCCTTGTCGTTGCAGTAAACAGCTTTTAATAGCAATTCCTGGGGTTCTCTTTGCAGGCGAATTGAATTTTGCCTTGAGCTCCAGGAACTCTGGCACCGCCCCTATCTGGATCTGGGTGCGGAATGTCTGTGGGTCTAATGGGAAGCACGGTAGTATGAATGAAGGTGTGAATGGGGGACTTGGGGGCACCGAGCTAACATCAGACTCACAGGATGGCCGTGGCAGTTCTGCTTCTCGAGGCCTCTGCCATGTGTTGTTTGGTCGTTCAGTGGGAGAAAACAGGCAGCACCTCGCAGACCGCCAGAGAGATGCACTTTGAGGTGGGAGGGACGGAGCATTCCATAAGGTGTGGGAAGGCCTTATGAGGTTCCGTGTAGTGGCAGTAAACAGCTTTTAATAGCAATTCCTGGGGTTCTCTTTGCAGACGAATTGAATTTTGCCTTTCGCTCCAGGAACTCTTGCACCGCCCCTATCTGGAGCGGGGTGCGGAATGTCTGTGAGTCTAATGGGAAGCACGGTAGTATGAATGAAGGTGTGAATGGGGGACTTGGGGGCACCGAGCTAACATCAGACTCACAGGATGGCCGTGGCAGTTCTGCTTCTCTAGGCCTCTCCCATGTGTTGTTTGATCGTTCAGTGGGAGAAAACAGGCAGCACCTCGCAGACCGCCAGAGAGATGCACTTTGAGGTGGGAGGGACGGAGCATTCCATAAGGTGTGGGAAGGCCTTATGAGGTTCCGTGTAGTGGCAGTAAACAGCTTTTAATAGCAATTCCTGGGGTTCTCTTTGCAGACGAATTGAATTTTGCCTTTCGCTCCAGGAACTCTTGCACCGCCCCTATCTGGAGCGGGGTGCGGAATGTCTGTGAGTCTAATGGGAAGCACGGTAGTATGAATGAAGGTGTGAATGGGGGACTTGGGGGCACCGAGCTAACATCAGACTCACAGGATGGCCGTGGCAGTTCTGCTTCTCGAGGCCTCTGCCATGTGTTGTTTGGTCGTTCAGTGGGAGAAAACTGGCAGCACCTCGCAGACCGCCAGAGAGATGCACTTTGAGGTGGGGGGGCGGAGCCTTCCATAAGGTGTGGGAAGGCCTTATGAGGTTCCGTGTAGTGGCAGTAAACAGCTTTTAATAGCAATTCCTGGGGTTCTCTTTGCAGATGAATTGAATTTTGCCTTTCGCTCCAGGAACTCTGGCACCGCCCCTATCTGGAGCGGGGTGCGGAATGTCTGTGAGTCTAATGGGGAGCACGGTAGTATGAATGAAGGTGTGAATGGGGGACTTGGGGGCACCGAGCTAACATCAGACTCACAGGATGGCCGTGGCAGTTCTGCTTCTCTAGGCCTCTGCCATGTGTTGTTTGGTCGTTCAGTGGGAGAAAACAGGCAGCACCTCGCAGACCGCCAGAGAGATGCACTTTGAGGTGGGGGCGGAGCATTCCATAAGGTGTGGTAAGGCCTTATGAGGTTCCTTGTCGTTGCAGTAAACAGCTTTTAATAGCAATTCCTGGGGTTCTCTTTGCAGGTGAATTGAATTTTGCCTTGAGCTCCAGGAACTCTGGCACCGCCCCTATCTGGAGCTGGGTGCGGAATGTCTGTGGGTCTAATGTGAAGCAAGGTAGTATGAATGAAAGTGTGAATGGTGTGAATGCCCAGTAGCAAAGGTCAAAACCTTGGCGTGGTGCTACTGCTCACAAGTTTACCCATGAACTTGTGCTAATTTGACCTGTTTTGGATGAAAGGGGTGTGCTCTGTCTTTGATTTAATTTTCTTCCTGTTCTGTGCCTTGTTCCTAGCTGCTTTCTTCCTGTCTTTTCTCTCCTGCTTCCTGGAGTGTTATCAGCATTTCCCAACAATCCCTTGTGATGTCATCTACTACATCATACCCTGGCCTTTACAGGCTTTATGACATCATTCACCACTCGGCTGTGTATAGAGGCGTAGTCGGGGATGCCTACAGTGGGAGTGCAGTCTGTGGACTGGGCTATGAATGGTGTGAATGGGGGACTTGGGGGCACTGAGCTAACATCAGACTCACAGGATGGCCGCGACAGCTCTGCTTCTCATGGCCTCTGCCATTTACTTGTTTGATTGTTCTGTGGGAGAAACCGGGCAGCACCTTGCAAACCACCAGTGAGATGCACTTTGAGGTGGGGACGGAGCCTTCCATGAGGTGTGGTAAGGCCTGATGAGGTTCCTTGTCTTTGTTCCAAACAGCTTTTAATAGCAATTTCTGTGGTTCTACCTCAGGCAAATTCAATTTTGCCTTGAGCTCCAGGAACTCTGGCACCGCCCCTCTCTGGAGCTGGGTGCGGAATGTCTGTGGGTCTAATGGGAAGCAAGGCAGTGTGAATCAGAAACCTTGGGGTCTGGCTTGATGCTGACCTGTCTTTTGGACCCCAGATAGACCGGGTGGCGGGTGTCTGTTTTAGCGTTTTAAAAAGCATACGGAAGGTCCTAGTTCTCCTCCCTACGTCCGCCCGTAGAACGCTGGTGCACGCCCTCGTCACATCGCGTCTAGACTACGGCAACCTATTGTACCTGGGAGCAACCTGTAAGGCAATAAATCGCCTTCAGGTGTTACAGAATGCGGCAGCCCGCCTCATTTTAAAATTCCCCAAAAGATCGGCCTCTAAAGCTGCCCTTCAGACCCTCCATTGGTTGCCAGTAAGGAGCAGAGTTGAATTTAAAGCCCTCTGTACTTGTTATCGCATCCTTACTGGGAAGGCGCCAACACCACTTCAGAACCTAGTCACCAGGTATGTACCATCACGCGCTTTGCGCTCCTCACATGGAGGCCTATTAAAGGTCCCTAGGGTGAGAAGGGCCCGCATGGGAGGAAGATCCTTTCACTACTTGGTGGCGAAGAGCTGGAATGCTCTACCTCTTAATCTTCGCCTGGATTCATCTGAATCTAGCTTCCGGAAGAAACTAAAAACACATCTATTCTCTAGATAACCGGGCCCATTCCTTACTTCTGTTCTGAGTTTTTCAGTTTCAGCGCGGGGACACGCTTCCGAGCGTAACCAAGCGCTATACAAAATTCCCTTATTAATATTATCATAATGAAGGGGTGAATGGTGTGAATGTTCAGTAGCAAAGGTCAAAACCTTGGCGTGGTGCTACTGCTCACAAGTTTACCCATGAACTTGTGCTAATTTGACCTGTTTTGGATGAAAGGGGTGTGCTCTGTCTTTGATTTCTTTTTCCTGTTCTGTTTCTTTTTCCCTGCTAATTTCTTCCAGCTTTTTTCTTTTCTCTGTTTTAACATCTACATCTCACTTCATTCTCCTTACACTTTCTTTCATTCCTTCCTTGTTTAATTCTTCTATGGTCTGTGTGTTTCGTATTGTTTTAGTTGATTCTCAGACTTTCTCTTGTCCAGAATATATTTTCTCATTCCTTCGTCCATACTTTCTCATTTGTTTCTTCTTCATTCTTTATTCTGTCTTTATTTCATCGTTTCATTTCTTGATCATGCATTTTTACTTTCATCATGTAATTTTCCCTGCTCCTTATGTCATTTCTTTCCGACATCGATTTTTCATGTCTTTTCTTTTCTTCACTTTATTCGCTGCTGTTTGGTTTATCATCTTACTCTGCCATTCTTTTATTTCTTACTTGTGAATTTTTTTTGTGCAATTACCAATTTGTTTATTCTAGATTTTTGTTTTTACAAAAATACAAAGATGATATGATAGGGATAGGCATTGGGCCATCCTTACTGATGCTGCAGCATCAGGGGTATGGGGGAAGTGGTGGCCCAGACCGTCATGCGCAGGTAGCCTTCTCCAACCCTTAGCTGTGTTGTACAGCCGGGTGGAGAACCAACAAAGGCTCCTAGTTCCTGTCTGGGGGCCGAACCAGAAAATAGTATTCCCAGCGTGAAAAAAGCCCTGGGATTGGCATCTGGGATCCTGCACAGTGGGCAGCAGTGTCTGACGTCAGAAAGATGAGGGATCGGGAGCACGTGGGCAGCCGTCGAACCAGGTAAGTGCAATTTTATATATTTTTAGTTCTGTCTTCCGTGATGTTTTTGGTTTGTATTCCCCCTCCCCCGCTTCACCACTTCGCAATGGGAGCAGCCGCTACTTCGATATTCGAGTGCCTAAAATTCCTTCAGCGTGTGTCATCAGTTCAAGAGTTGTACTAAATAAACATTTATTTGGAGAAAAAAAACACATTTCAGACAACCCAACATCTCTCAGACCTACCACAAATCCAGAACTCATGTTGGTTGCATGAGGGAGTGGCAGTACACAATACCTGTCCACAATAAGGATTACAACTTATTTCTAAAGACTTCCAAGTGGTAAAAACATTCAACAAATATAGGCAATAAATTGATATCAAGATGGGGGGCTGATGTAACGGCAGGTGAGGGAGCAACTCTGTTTGGTGAGAAACTGTCTGTTGCAGGCGCCTTTAACATAAGCTAGAGGCAGTATATTTAGCTGATACCGGAAATAAGCATGTCTATAGGGTAATGCTTGAAATACTTCATTGGTGTTTCCTAAAACTTTGCTGCTCTGACTTTTTTTGTATTTTTCTACAACTGGAGGGGTTCCACTCTACAAGTCATTCACCACACAAGCACACCTTAAGCTAGACACATAAAATACCTTACTGGAGTAACACAAACTGCTACCAAATAACAACAGATATACATGGACGTCAATTAACCATAATACATGGGGTAGTGGCAGTGACATTACACACCCTTTGATACCCACTTTCACTCACACACTCATACTTACACATTAGTGGAATACAGAATTGACAGAAAATAAAGAGTGTGATGCCCCAGCTGCCCCTGTGTTCCTGCCACTGAATTTGCCACCTCTGAGGCCAGGGGTCGCATAAAGGTAGTGCCAGGGGTAGCAGAGGGCAAGCCAGGGGTCGCAGCTTCGACCCATAAATGACGTCCATGATCAGGGCCGGCTCTAGGGCGGTGCCACCGGTGCCACCGCACCGGGTGCTGACTTTGCATGAGGGCACCTGTTTGCTATACTATATTGTTTTTAAAAGCACCCATAGCAGTGTTCCTGACCTCCAGCAATTTTCAGCCAACAATAAAAATGTCAAGCCTACTAGGGTGAGCGATGTGATGTTCTTCCTGAAGAGAAAGAAGTTTTGTCTAGTTGTAGTTTTGACTGGGGGATGTTTTGATTCATCATAAGTTAGCGCAGAGGGTCAATATGCCTGCTGCATAGAATGTGCATCATGCAAATCCCGAAGTGAACAAAACGTAAATAGGTCAGGGGGTTACTGCTTTGTCAGATACTTTGTTTTGTTACTTGTAGTTTATTAGTTAAAAAACTAATAAAAATCCGTGAGCTATTAACTGTCATCAAAGAACTGAAATGCAGACTTCAAGTATAGTTTAGAACGAATTAATTTTTTTCCCAGACTTTCAATATTCAAAAGTTGTACCAAGTGTTGATTTGGGTAGAAATCAATTCCAATTATTAAAGATAATTCCCAATCATGGTCTTACGTTTTAAATTCTGAGTTTGTGCTTCTCCAGATCAAGCCCACCCAAACTTTACTGCCTACCAGAATGGATGACATATAAATCCTACCACTCTGTCTTATGTAACATTTTCTATACAATGATTTACGCACATATGATTGAGTAATGTGTTTCCAACGTAAAGTACTCTGACACCCTTCACTTTTATGAGTGACACTATAAATCGAATTAAATGCATCTGAGTGAGAGTAGTTATGGAGACTGTTACCCAGTGGTGGTAGTGCGGGAATTTGTTGCACAGGTGGTCATGGGGGGGGCACCAAAAAACATTGTCACACTGGGCGTCACCAGTGCTAAAGCTGGCCCTGTCCATGATGATACACAGCTCAATGGTGCATTGTGGGTGATTTTGGTTCAAGAAACGTTCCCTCTTTGCTGGCACGTTTGGTGACTACTGCCCCTGGAGTGAAGGCCTGGAGGCCTGCAGGATACACGCACCCTGCTGGTGGGGCATGTGTAGTGCCTGCTCCAGCTGTCAAGGTGCATTATCACCCTGGCAACACATTTTATGTGTCACTGAGTTCAGGAAACAGGAAAAAAAATGGGCAAAAGTACCCACGATAGACCCTGTGTTCAATAGGAGAGAAGCAGAGAGACACGGAAAGAAAGGTACTGCTTTCATAAGATCAAAAGAATATTGAAAGCCTCGCACCTGTCCATAGAGGTGGCAATCTCTGGGCGGAGCTTCTCGGCACTGCAAGGACTGTAACCAGAAAAAGAGGACTGGGCAGTAAACTGTGGAGCTACACCCCCACCCACAACCCCAATTCCTCCCCCCGGATCAAATTACCCACGTGGTCAATTAAGGTGATAAATTGGAGAAAAAATATCTCTGGAATTATAGATATCCATTAGCAGTAAAGGGACTGGTCCTTTCATGTCCACATCATCTTTCTCCATTCTGGGGGGAACAAGCTCATCGTTGCATGTTGTAGGGGTGCCATAACCAGCTGGAATCAGTCATTTTACCCAGTAACTCATACCCAGGCACATGGTCTACCATGAAGCTCATCTTGAGAATCCACTGATGCATTTTACAATTTTAGGCTCACTGATGCCTATTCTAGCTTGGGGGCCATTAATGCCTATTATAGAATGAAGGCGATTGGTACCTGTTACTAGTTGAGACCCATTAATACTGATTACAGCTTGAATCACATTAATGTCTGTTACTACTTGAGGCTGATTGATGCCCCGAGCTGCATGAGGCCTATGAGGCCTTTGAGCGTGTCACAGATCGGGGCCTAATAACGGCAATTACATCTTCAGACCTACTGCAGCCTGTTACAGCTCTCTGCCCATTTGATTCATATTACAGCTTCGGACCCACTGAGGGCTGCCACAACTCACTGCCCATTGATACATGTTACATCTTGGAACCCACTTCGGCCTGTAGCAGCCTGCTGCCCAGTGAGACAAGTTACAGCTCGAGACCCCCCGTGACCTGTTACAGCTTCTCATTGATGCATGTGACCTCTCGGAACCCACTGAGACCTGTTCGCTGCCCGTCGATGCATGTTACCGTTCGGGACATACTGAGATCTGTTACAGCTCGCTGCCCATTGATACATAATAAAGCTTCATACCCATTGCGGCCTGTTACAGCACACTGACCCTTCATAAATGTTACAGCTCGGGACCCATTGCGGCCGGTTACAGCTCGGTGTCTATTGATTCATGTTACAGCTCGGGATCCACTGAGGCCTGTTACAGCTCGCTGCCCTTTGAAACATGTTCCAGCTTGAGGCCAACTGAGACCTGTTACAGCCGGCCGCCCAATGATATATATTACAGATTGGGACGCACTGAGACCTGTTACAGCTCGGTATCTAATGATTCATGTTACAGCCTGGGATCCACTGAGACCTGTTACAGCCGGCCGCCCAATGATATATATATTACAGTTTAGGACATTCTGCGGCCTGTTCCTGGTCGCTGCCCATTGATACATGTTACAGCTTGGGAGGCACTGAGATCCAGGGGCGTAACACAGGGCCCCGCAGCCCAGTGTTGCGGGGGACCCCGAGCTGCAGGGGCCCCCCTCAGCACAGACTGAGCTACAAATTACTGCCATCAAACGCAGCCCCTGTAGGCTGCCAAACAATGCTGACAACAGCAGTTTTCCTTAAAAAGTGGTGTTTCACCACTTTAAATGACTGGTAAAGTGAAACTTGGATTTTTGTAGATTTTTACAATATGTGATCCACTAATCCCTTTTCTCAAATGATCGATAAGCTATTAGAGAAGCCAAAAGCGTATTTGCAATAACAAGTAAGCAAAAACTGTTGCTCCCCAGACATTTGTAAGCTTTAAAGCACACTATGAAATTCATGGTTTTAAAAGTAAGCCTATATAAAAACAAGCATTGGAAATGCAATAGGTCTCGCAATAACGCGAGTCTGAACTATTAGCAGTGTAAATGATAATGCCCTTTATTTTTGCGTTCTGGTTTTTGGAACATAAATAAAAGGCTTTGTCATTTACAAGGCCTATAGCTTAAATTTGCGTTAAAACGAAACCTATTGCATTGCAATGGTGGTGGTGCTGCTGAGTTTTCTCTGAATCTGCACTCTGAATCTGCACCCACAATCTGCACCCACAATCTGCACCCACAATCTGCACCCACAATCTGCACTCTGAATCTGCACCCACAATCTGCACTCTGAATCTGCACCCACAATCTGCACTCTGAATCTGCACCCACAATCTGCACCCACAATCTGCACCCACAATCTGCACCCTGAATCTGCACTCTGAATCTGCACTCTGAATCTGCACTCTGAATCTGCACCCACAATCTGCACCCACAATCTGCACCCACAATCTGCACTCTGAATCTGCACCCACAATCTGCACTCTGAATCTGCACCCACAATCTGCACCCACAATCTGCACCCTGAATCTGCACCCTGAATCTGCACCCTGAATCTGCACCCTGAATCTGCACTCTGAATCTGCACCCACAATCTGCACCCACAATCTGCACCCACAATCTGCACCCACAATCTGCACCCTGAAGCTGCACTCTGAATCTGCACTCTGAATCTGCACCCACAATCTGCACCCACAATCTGCACCCACAATCTGCACCCACAATCTGCACTCTGAATCTGCACCCACAATCTGCACCCACAATCTGCACCCACAATCTGCACCCACAATGTGTGAGTGGCGTTGCGTGTGTGAGTGGCGTTGCGTGGATGAGTGGGGTTGCGTGTGTGAGTGGCGTTGC
The DNA here is from genome assembly GCF_964261635.1 of Lissotriton helveticus. NCBI lineage: Eukaryota > Metazoa > Chordata > Amphibia > Caudata > Salamandridae > Lissotriton > Lissotriton helveticus. Next base: position 64,481,274 of record NC_136059.1, on the reverse strand, counting down.
GTGTGTGGGTGGCGTTGCGTGTGTGAGTGGCGTTGCGTGTGTGAGTGGCGTTGCGTGTGTGAGTGGCGTTGCGTGTGTGAGTGGCGCTTGCATGCTTGATAAACAACTTACACGTCTTCTAATGGACTGAAAGGGCTGCAAGGAGGTATAATAATAATAAAAAGAGCCAAAATGGATCAAGGGAGCAGCAGGGCAGGGGGAGAAAGGAGGGGTTATTTTGCGGGGCTTCTGGCGGGTGGGGGGGAGAAAGGAGGGGCAGCGGAATGCGTGCGAGGGGAGGAGAAGTGTGGCAGGCAGATGTGCGGCCTGGTGAGGGGGCGGGAATGCGAGCCTGGTGGGGGCAGGCGAAAGTGAGCTGCTTGTATGCTCACTTTAATTCGGGACAGTTGTGATGAGCATAGTAGTTCTCTGAGAGCCATTTTAGATTGTGACATGCCGGGTGGACAGTGCTGTCCTGGAGATATAACTGTTCTTGCCCTGCTGTTACTTTTCCAGCACACAACATGCTCCGTGGCTTTGGTTTCGTGCAGTTTGAACGTCCTGAAGATGCCCAGGCTGCCGCTGAGGGTGAGAATGGTCGTCTGTTAAAAGGGCATAAATTAGGTAAAGTCAACTTGTACACCCCCGACTTGTGGCGCTGAAAAAAATACAGCAGTCTGCGTACGCATGCACATATTGGGTGTTGTCTTTGCTTGATAAACAACTTACACGTCTGCTAATGGACTGAAAGGGCTGCAAGGAGGTATAATAATAAAAAGAGAGCCAAAATGGATCAAGGGAGCAGCAGGGCAGGGGGAGAAAGGAGGGGTGATTTTGCGAGGCTTCTGGCGGGGGGGGGAGAAAGGATGGGCATCGGAATGCGTGCGAGGGGAGGAGAAGTGTGGCAGGCAGATGTGCGGCCTGGTGAGGGGGCGGGAATGCGAGCCTGGTGGGGGCAGGCGGATTACGGAGATGCTCGTGCTTGTGTGGTCACGTGACCCGCTTTGTGGCCACGTGACCTCACATGCACTGTGAAGAAACGCCAGTGGTTTCACTAGACGATCGAGCACTTGAATTCGATCCTATCCATTCCTGCGGAATGGGACAGGCTCGACCTAAAAATGTGTCTTAGTGGAAACTGACCAAATTTATCTTAGCCATCTGTTGTTAAAATTCATCCGGCACCTCTTGTTCTGCCGTCATCTCTGCAAAATCCGCACAGTCTCCGCATCTCATCCACTTACACTCAGCTACAGCTCAAGCGTTATTTCACCAAACTGATAGAATCCACAAGCAGGCCCATGTTTACAAAGCAAGCTACCCCATTTCTAATGGTTCGATCGAAGGTAGATGGGTCACCCAATAAGACACTTGGGGCCCAATTACAAGTAGGACACATTCCGGGTTTTACAATTGCTTGAGGTGTTGGTTGCAAGGGCAGCGAAGACTGATCCGTTGTCCCTGCTTTTGTCAGCAGGTAATACTCCCCCACAACTAGGACACATTTTAATCCCTCCCTCCCAAGCAATATTTTGGGATTCTGTCAGAGAAAGCATTGGGAAGGCCAATAAGTCAGACTTATACCTGAAAGTGCATCAATTGGCAAATTTGTGTCTGTGGTATTGTAAATTGGTGAGTGACAAATGAAAAAAATAGTCAATGTTTGATTAAAAGAATGCAAAGATGAGTGACCATGTTAATGGGTGAGTAGTAATTGAGTGGATGGCATCATACAATCATCCAACCATTCACTCATTGTGTGCAATCACCTATTCATCCATCCACAATACTCATACACTAATTTTTTTGTAAAGCAGCACTTTCACTTAGAAGCCAAACCAATTCCCTTAAACAAGGCTTGATCTTGCTATTTCAAATTTAGCCTGGTCAAATCAGCTTTCACTTGTAAATGTTTCAGAATAGCAATTGAATAATGAGTCACCCATACTGAAAGTTTGTGGGATATTTTTAATGCAACATCACAAAACAAAACAATGATGCATTTGAAATCACACACGTGATGTTATTAGAATTAATGTTAGTCGAAGTGACTTTAGAGGCCCACCTAAGTTCGGAGTAAGAAGCAAGACAAAGGTTTTTATAGAAAGTGGTTTCTGAATTCCCCCTAGAGAGATATATAGAAATAGAAACTTATAACAAGAGAGGTAAGGAGAGAGATTGAATCAGAGAATTGAGAGACAGCGACTGATGAATGGATATATGGATGAATGTATGGATGGATGAATGAATTAGAATGGGTGAGTGATTGTGTGGATTGATAATGCAGGGGCCTTTAGAGTACTACACACAAGAATGGACACAAAGATTGAGAGATGGACAGAAGAACATGCAGAGGTACATAGAGAAAGATGCTTTATCAGAAAGACAGACAGAGGGACAGATCGAAAGACTGACAGAAAACAGACCAATGAACAGAAAACCACGTAAAAAGAAAGTAATACAAAAAGATGAATAGATAGAAAATTAGATATATAGAAGGAAAAAGACAAATACAGACAGACACAACAGAATGCCAAAAAGACAGAAAATCCAATGATATGATCGATAGCGGACAGGCATGTTTGGGTGTAAACAGGTAGACGGGTAGATACGTATTCCTGAAATGCCTATTCATACAGTACTCTAATATTATACTCTTAAAGACAATTATAAGAGCTCACGATAGCTGAGTAAGAACGAGTTCCTTCTATATTTGGAAAGCCGCTTCCTTTCAGAAAATATCTGCGACAATGAAGCCTATAACACTGACCTGTCGACTGATGCCAATATGTAGAGCCTGCATCTGCATGCTTCTCAATCAGTGGGTTTTCAGCGTACAGAATGAATGTATACACCTCTAAGGGCCAGATGTATGACCATTCAGGTTAGCAAGTCGCAAATTGCAAAGAATTGCGACTCGCAATTTGCGACTCGCTAAGCTGAATGTACAACAGTGTCTCAGACATTGGTTGCGATTCCCAATGGGGTCACAAACTGCATGCCTCATCAATATTCATGAGGCAATCGTAATTTGCGACCCCATAGGAATGGCTAGCACTCTCAGGGACGGTGGCCTGTGGGGTCAGCAGACCACCATGTCTGTGACTGCTTTTTCAATAAAGCAGGTTTTGCATTTAAAAAAGAAAAATGAAACTTTGCAGTTTAATTTTTTTAGGGCAGGTAGTGGTCCCTGGGACCACTGCTTGCTCCTAAATATTGTTTTCACAACCATTCACAAAGGGGAAGGGGTCCCGTGGGGACCCCATTTCATTTGCGAGTGGCTTACCACCTACTTGAAGTAGGTGGTAAACTGCAATTGTTTTACCACCGCAAATGCGGTCACAAACAATGTTAGACTCGCTATTAGGAAGGGACGCCCTTGGCACGCTCCTTCCTAATAGGAAGTCGCAAGCCTAATAGGTTAGCGACTCGCAAAATATGATTTGTGCATGGGGCAGACCAATTCTGCGGTCGCGAACTGGCTGAATTCCCATTTGCGACCGCAAAAAGCGGTCATACTCCTACTTATAAGTGTTTTGCTTTCTGTGGTTCATCCCAAAGTACTCTTGGAGCCAGATGTACGACGTATTTTTGCATGCGCAAATGGGTTTGTGACCCGTTTACGCATGCAAAAATATCTAAGGGCTCGCTGATTAGTATTTGCAACTCGCTATTAGGAAGGGGCGTTTCAAGGGCATCCCTTCCTAATAGCGAGTCTGAGCCCTAGGTATGACTGTCTTGCAATTTTCCACCTACTTCAAGTAGGTTGTAAAGCATTCGCAAATGGGAAGGGGTCCCCAGGGGATCTCTTACCCTTTGGGAATGCATGGGAAAATATTTTGTAAGGGCAGGCAGAGGACCCAGGAACACTGCCTGCCCTTGAAAAATGAACTAGAAACGTATCATTGTAAAAAAAAAATGCAGCCCGTTTTCCTTTAAGGGAGGGCCAGCGATTCCTAATGGGGTCGCAAATTACGAGTGCCTCATGAATATGCATGAGGCATGCAATTTGCGACCCCATTAGGCATCGCTAACAGTGTCTCAGACACTGTTGTACATTTGCATTAGGGACTCGCAATTGCAGCTCCAATTTGCGAGTCTCTAATGCAAATGGTCGTACATCTGGCCCTCGGGGAGTGGCGAGTTACATGGGTGGGTGAAAGGCAAGGCTTTGAGTAACGTACTCATCAGTGGTGGTTCCTCCGCTAAGGCAGAGGATCATCGCCCCACTGCTTTATGCAGTGTAAAAAAGAAAATGATAATAACTTGAGGTTATCATCATAGTATTTGTTCCTGTTGCGGCGTCTTTGTGGGGCGGGGCTGCTCTCAGAGCAAGGGGAGGAGTGGTTTGCACTCCTTATGTGAGCATGAGTGTTTGGCCGGCCCTCTCGGGCCCTCCAAACAGTCATGCGCACAAGGCATGTTCTCCACCTAGGCTGCATTACACCCTGCGTGGAGAAAATGCCAACCCCTCCAGACCCTGGGTGAGCGCAGTGTCACGGTACTCAGACTAATCACAACACTGCATTGCAGCCTTGTGATTGACTGTGGGAAGCGTGAGAGCCCTGGTGCTACCTGCTTCCTGTTTCCCCCAAGAAGCCAGGATGAAGCCAGCCAACCATGAGGTGTGTGATCATTTTTTTAACCCGATCCCCCCACCCCGCACCACTACTGCTTCCAGGTAGCAGCCGCCACTGGTACTCATCTGGTGCGACTTAGACCCATATGTACTAACATGTTTTCCCATTAATGCTGAATGGGAAACCCTTTCATACATCCAGCCCGTTGTGACATTAGCAGAGGGTGAGACGGCGGCTTGTGTATGTAAGTAGGGTGTGCTGTTTCAAAAGGTCAGGGGTCTAGCTTGCCTATAGGGCAGTTTGGCAGTGCCCGAGAGGCTGGTCTCACAGGTCTCACAGATCAGTGTGTGGGCTTGTGTTTTTGCAGTTTGTGGGTTTTTGCTCGGTAGAACGGTTTTCACTGTTGTTTCCCACCACAAACAGAAATACATACTGTCTCTCATGACTTGCAAAATTCCCATAGAGCGTGTTTTTACAAGTTCAAAACGGGCCTGATTTACTAATGTGGGCCACTTTTATCGCCATCTGGTTTGCTAAAGGGGGGCCGTTTTTATTTTGGAGCCCAGGGCAAATTTTTTTGTCCCAGTCCTACCCTACAATTCCCATGCCACAGAAGGTGGATTTGACAAAGAATCCCACTTCCTCTTCCTTTTTTGATAACAGGTGATACTTTTTAAAAACTTTTTTCTCACACGTCTAGTGGTGATTTAAATCAGTGTTGAAACCTTTTATGGTAGATACCCTGGCTGCTGATTTAAGTATGAGCGGAGCCACATGTTTTTTCCTTTTACTGAGAAGCGAGGATCGCTCTATAATTCCTATCAGTCTGAGCTTTGTCGTTGGTGTGTCGTCATCCCACATCCCACTAGTCATTGCATTTAGAGTAGACGGGTGTTGCACAGTACTGAGACCTGAGGGCTCTGGATTAAATCTGGAACGGGAGCCCCTCTGTATACCTAGCAGGGGGGCCCCTTCAACTCTTGTTATGCCACTGCTGAGATCTGTTACAGCTTGCTACCCATTGATACATGTTACAATTCAGGATCCACGGAGACCTGTTACAGCTCACTGCCCATTGATACATATTACATATTGGACCCACTGTGGTGTCTTACAGTTCTCTGCCATTGATGCATAATACATCTCAGGACCCAGTGCAGGTTGCTGCAGCTTGCTTCCCATTGCCACAGTGCAGAGACAGAATATTGAATCAAAAATATCGACTTGCACAAATATCGGGCAAGTCGTTGCTGCATTTTTTTTTTACAATGATACGTTTCTAGTTCATTTTTCAAGGGCAGGCAGTGTTCCTGGGTCCTCTGCCTGCCCTTACAAAATATTTTCCCATGCATTCCCAAAGGGTAAGAGATCCCCTGGGGACCCCTTCCCATTTGCGAATGCTTTACAACCTACTTGAAGTAGGTGGAAAATTGCAAGACAGTCATACCTAGGGCTCAGACTCGCTATTAGGAAGGGATGCCCTTGAAACGCCCCTTCCTAATAGCGAGTTGCAAATACTAATCAGCGAGCCCTTAGATATTTTTGCATGCGTAAACGGGTCACAAACCCATTTGCGCATGCAAAAATACGTCGTACATCTGGCTCCAAGAGTACTTTGGGATGAACCACAGAAAGCGAAACACTTATAAGTAGGAGTATGACCGCTTTTGCGGTCGCAAATGGGAATTCAGCCAGTTCGCGACCGCAGAATTGGTCTGCCCCATGCACAAATCATATTTTGCGAGTCGCTAACCTATTAGGCTTGCGACTTCCTATTAGGAAGGAGCGTGCCAGGGTTCAATTCCTGAAGCGGCAGGGTCGTGGACCAGGGTCAGCGGACTCAACAATTCTCGCCTCGGTGCCTACTCTAACCTGGGGTCCCACTCGGCAACTCTGGGCATTAGCTTGCCTAATCTCCACAACGGCCCCACCAACGCCGGGGATGCCTGGCTCCACCTTGGGGATTCCCAGTAGGGACCATCCCACAGGGAAAGCCAGGACGGGTTCCCCAGCGGTATACAGCGCCGGGACGCCCCTTTGCTGGGGCAGCTGTGCGCTTTACAAGTATACGACATTTAACATTTAACATTTTACTGTCACATTCTTTGGAGTGGGAATAGTAGTTTTTACCCCTCCACTATCCAACACTTTTCCTACTGTTGCACTCACTGGAGTGAGAATAGTAATTTGTACCCCTCTGCTATCTAACACTTTCCCTACGGGTACACTCACTGGAGTGGGAATAGTAATTTCCCTTTCTGCTATCCAACAGTTATTCTACTGTTGCATTTAGTGAAGTGGGAATAGTAATTTTTACCCATCCACTATTTAATACTTTCCCTACTGTTGAATTCTTTGTAGTGGGAATAGTAATTTTTACCCATCCTCTATCCAACACTTTCCCTGCTGTTGCAATCACTGGAGTGAGAATAGTTATTTTTACCTCATAGCTATCGAACACTTTCCCTACTGTTACTCTCACTGGAGTGTGAATACAAATTTTTACCCCTCCACTATCCAACACTTACCCTACTGTTGCACTCTTTGGAGTAGGAATGGTCATTTTTACCCCGCCGCTATTGAATACTTTCACTACTGTTGCACTCTTTGGAGTGGGAATAGCAAGTTTCTCTCCTCTGCTATCCAATACTTTCCCTACTGTTGCATTCTTTGGAGTGGGAATAGTAAATTATTTCCCATCCCCTCTCCAACACTTTCTCTACTGTTGCTCTCACTGGAGTGGGAATAGTAATCTTTACCCCTCAGCTATCCAACACTTTCCCTACTGTTGCACTCACTGGAGTTGGAATAGTAATTTAAATATTTTGCTATCCAAATCTATCCCTACTGTGGCACTGATTGAATTGGGAAGTTTATTTGTTATCTTTTGTTAAATGTATATTTAATGTAATTAATAGTGTTAAAATTAATATTTAATACATTTAATATATATTTCTATTATATATATATATATATATATTCAGAGCTCCGCAGTCCCAAGGGACCAAAGAAACAGCACTCACAGCAGACTAAACTTAATTATAAGTTTATTGCGCAAATTATAATCCAACAGACGCGTTTCAGCACTTGCCTTCGTCAGTGTCATATATTTAAATCGATATTTTTTAAATCAATATTTTTTACATTGATATTTTTAAACTTCTTTTTACTAAACAGCAGTCAGCTTTAACATACATGATCATATGCTTACAAGGGTTCTGCACAATATCATTCGAGTATACATTTTATTAATCAAGACCCACTCAGATAATAATAGTCGAATCACCCAATCCCGGAGCCCAGCCCCACCTAGCTGATCAATACCCACCCCAATCCCCCCCTGTAATCTTCCCATTGTTGCTGAACTTTTTCCCATTTACTGGGACATCCCCTGCCCTCTTAAATAGTTTTTTCCATGCACAACACCAGTCCATACCCCGTTTCCACAGGGAGACCCTAGGCGGCTGAGTCTCCCCCCATGCGCCAGCAATGTTTCTTTTAGCACCCATAGCTGCCACTTGCAGCCAGAGTTTTTGGTATTTGGGCCATGTCAGTTCTCCAGACACACACAGTACATGCCATCTGGGATCTAAAGAGATTTCCTGTTCCAAAACTTCTGACATGATGCGGACCACCTTTTTCCAATATATCTGTATGACTGGGCACTCCCACAGGATATGGAAGAATGTTCCTTTCTGGGTACACCCCTCTGGCACTCCTCAGTAGAAATACACCCCAATCTAAACATAAGTTATTACATTGATATTTTTGTATTTATCTGTGTAGGTATGGGAGTCGATATTTTTGTATTTTATATTTTTTCTGATATTTTTGACAATTATGTTTTTGTCATCGATATGCTATCTGTGAATCCATTGGCACATATAACTGCTTCTGACCAGCTCACTGCCTATCGATACATATTATAGCTTGAGATCGACTGAGACCTGTTACAGCTTGCTGCCCATTGATACATACGAAAGCTTCGTACCCAGTGGGGCCTGTTACAGCTTGCTGCCCATTAATACATACTAAAGCATTCGTACCCACTGGTGCCTGTTACAGCTGGCTGCCCATTAATACATAATAAAACTTGGGACCCACTGCAACCTGTTATACCTCGATGCCCAGTTAAAAATACTACAGCTTGGGTCACACTGAGAACAGTTACTGCTCGCTGCCCATTGATACATGGTATATCTTGAGACCCAAAGTGACCTGTTACAGCTCGCTGCACAGTTCTACATACTACAGCTTGGGCCCAACTGTAGCCTGTTACAGCACGCTGCCCCTTGATTGACAATAGAGCTTAGGACCCACTGAGAACAGACACAGCTCCATCAATATATGTTACAGCTTGGGACCCAATAAGACCTGTCACAACTCGCTGATACATAATAAAGCTTTGTAACCACTGCGGCGTGTTACAGCTCACTGCCCATTGATACAGAATAAGGTTTGGGACACACTGAGAACAGCTACCGCTCGCAGCCCATTGACACATTTTACAGTTTCAGACTCACTCAGAGCTGTGACAGCCCACTGCCTTATTTTCAGCATGCTCTCTCTGGTTTGGCTCCTGCCTGCCCCTACACAACCTTTCAGTCTTTGTGTTTTTGTCTTTGACCCCCCTGCAAGATCCCCAAGAACAGAGATGCATTTTTTGTCACTTTCTACAATTTTTCTCTGTGCTCCTTCATGTAAGTTTCCATTCTATACTCCTGCAAATCTTCTTATTGGCATACATACAGATACACACAGGCTGAGCAGCTAGGACATGGTAACATAGAGAAAGAATCATAGTGCAGGAATACTACACCCTTAGATCAGAAACTCCAGTTTCTGAACAAATTCAAATTTACAAACTTTAAATGAAGGTGTTTGTGGTGTCACAATGAAGATATGATGTAATGCCCAGGCCTTGCTCAAATGAAATTCGAGTTCTAAGATTGACAGTTCTATTTTGTAAAGGACGTTCTAAGTTTGGAATGAGAGTTCTAATTTGGTATTGAAAGAATTCCTTTAGAATGTAGATTGGAACGACACTTCTAATTTGGAACGTCAGAACTATATATGGAATGCAAGTTCTACATTTGGAATTCCTCTTGCACAAGACATAAATGTTTTTTAAGGTTGAAGCAGCAGCTATGTGTGATATCTTAATATTTTTGGTAGGAAACAGTAGATTCCAAGACTACGGACTCCTTGGGCACCTTGACCCCCCAGGGTATCCAGAACTACCTTGTATTGAATGGATGTGTGCAATGCTCTTGAAGCTGTGTATAGTCACACAAGAAGGAGTCTATGGTAGTCTTCACACAGATAAAGACTCAGAGCCCAGCCATAAGACCGCTGCCAGGCTCTGCTAGTCAGTGCAGTAGAATGATGTAAGGTGTCTTCCAATGCTTAGATCCCGCCCTGACATTTGAATACCTGATCACACCTGTGAAGTGGGCAGAGCAGATAGGAAGAAACAGAATGAAAAGCTGTGCATTCATGCGCAGTACACTAGGCCCATCTCACCAGCGTCTTTCCAGATTCTGTTAACATGGGTATGAAGGACATTCTTTTTGGCAGCAACTTTGGAAGGAGATGACTGTTGTGAATTATTAACCTTCGATACTGTGAACCTCATCTTCATCTCCACTAGTACCTTTTACAATTTTAAACTCCCTGATGCCTATTCCTGACCCCCTAATGCTTCACATCCTTGCTGTGGTCTTCCCTGGCCTGGATTTGCAGTTGAGAGCCAGCCAGCAGCTGAGAGGGGTTGAATATGTGCCTTGTCGTGCAACATATTGACCCCGGCATGTGTATCTTAGCCTGTGGGCCCTTTTTCTGGTGTAAGACACACCAGACCACAGTTCAGTATTAAAAGATGCATATGCACAAGGATAAGTCGATGCATGGGTACGCCCCTTTCACCTGGTACATGTGAGGATAAAATGGTCAGGCTATTGACAGTTGTGCCATACAATTGCAATCTGAGCGCATGAGAGCAACATGTGCATGGAGATAACCTTCTTTACTATTGCATGTGCTCAACAAGTGTCAGCACTTTGAGAAATGTCTGGACTGGTCTCTGTGTGGTCACGCCAAGTCTGTGAAGTATGTTGATGGTGAAGCACTCAACTGTGAAATCCTATGCTAAACATCTAGGTAGCAGGTAAAGTCTATGTTCAGGGCGTGGTTAGTGCTGATAGGTCAGTGCGCCAAAGTCAGGTCCCGGCACTGGTGCCCAATGTATCCCAAGAGCACATTACTGCTTTGGTAAATCATGTCACCTGTCACACTGGCCTTTCACATGATTGGGTGTCTGATTCCATCCGCTCCATTCTAAAGTGTGAGTCCATGTTTCAGGCTCTGTAATAGTGACAACACATGCCATTTAGTGGCTAACAAAGCAGGTCATGGATAGAAACAGGGGTTTGATTGCAAGGGATGATGTCAGATACACATTCACAATGGTTCTCATGTTTGTAAATGCTCTTGACTGCTCATGCTGTGATTGTAGAGTTGTACAGGGCCTAGGATTGTAATGTACATCTCATTCTCGCCTAATGCCACAGTTGGAGTGTGAGAGTCTGTAGAAATGTACACACCTATTACGCTATTGATTTTCTTTTATTTATGTATGGTGTCTTAGGCATGTTTTTTCTGTTTTTAGGTACATACAGTTTGGTGGATAACCTCCACTAAGTGGTGCCATTCAGATTGAGATTGGCACACCTATTTCTAATTGTGCAAACCATCGCCGATATTGGACAATTGCTTTGATTGGCTGCACTGTTTAGATTGTTACTCTAGTTTCATACAGGTAGGCCCCATACTCGTGGTCTAGATTTTGTAGGAAAACATGCACCTTTCACAATGGTTTGCATTGTCACAAGCCTTGTGTCTTTTTACTTACAGACGCCGAATATTGGCACACTTATTGAAAAGTGCCCTTTGATATTGGGTACACTAAATTAGATCTGAATAGACGATTTACATCTCTATTGGTACGTTACTTATCTATATGATTTATACATTATATGCACATAGGTCCTTCTTGCCTTCTTCATATTTCTTTTTTACTTAGACCAGATAAGGGACTCTTGCTAGTCTGGGTTTTGGACAGAATTTTTTGAAAATTTCTGACTCGCGGGACGTGTAGTTGAAATAAGCAATTTGAGCGCAGGCATCTTGCCTGCTGATAGCGAGGGAGTCTCCGTTTTAGATAGTTAGGGCAGGCGCCACGTAAAGCCCTGAAAGCCAGGGTCAGTGCCTTGAATTTGATTCTGCTTGCCACTGGGAGCCAGTGCAGATCGTGCAGATGCGGAGATACATGCTGATTAAAGGGGATATGCTTTATTAGCCGCTCAGCCGCATTCTGCACGGTCTGGAGTCGTTGAATCAAATATTTTGGTAGGCCTAAATAGAGGCCGTTCGCGTAGTCCAGCCTTGAAGTGACAGTCGCATGGACTACCGTTTTCCAGCAGTCTACCGGTAATAGCGAGAGAAACCTGCGGAGATTCCTGAGTTTACATAGACACCCTGCTGTGACCTGTTGGATGTGAGAGGAGAAGGAAAGGCTGTCATCCCATCTCACCCCCAAATTTTTTGCATTAGTACTGGGGAGCGGCGGAGGGCCCATTTCAGATGGCCACCACAGGTCCGGAGAGGGTCGTATGCCTTTCCCAAAAAAGACCACCTCCGTCTTGCCTGCGTTCAGTTTTAATTTATTGGAATTCATCCAGCTGGCTACATAACGGAGGCAGCCCTTAAATTTACCAAAAGCCGCCTCCGACACTTCTGAATAAGGGTGGACAAGCTGTGTATCGTCTGCATACGAAATAGCCTTGACCCCCCATTTGGCAATCAGGTTGAAAAGTGGGGCTAGATAAACATTAAATAATAAAGGACTAAGTGCCGATCCCTGGGGGACCCCACACCAGAGACGTTTCGGTTTAGAAGAGAAGGAACCCAGAGTAACTTTCTGGGACCGATCGGTCAGATAGGAGTTAAGCCAACCCAGTGCTCTATCCTTCAGGCCGATATCCTTTAACCACTGCAGGAGTCTGCCGTGGTCGACAGTATCGAACGTGGCAGATAGATCCAGGAGCACCAGCATAGCCGATGGGGCTGAATCGAAGGACCACCTAACCGACTCAGCTACCTCGATGAGGGCGGTCTCAGTGCTGATACCTGACCGGAAACCAGACTGGGTTTCGTGCAGGATACTGTTTTCCTCAATGAAGCTATTCAATTGGCGCTGTATTAATTTTTCAAGCATTTTACCTGGGGCAGTTAGTAGGAAGATCGGTCGGAGATTACTAAGGTCCTCCGGGGCACCATTAGGGGAAGAAGTGTGGCGTGTTTCCAACACTCGGGAAACACCCCCGACACAATAGACGTGTTCCAAATGTGTAAAAGTGTTATTACAATTGAATCTGACATCATATTCCAGAGCTTAGGAGGGCAGGGGTCATTGGGGGCCCCTGATTTACATCTTTGTATTTCCTCCAGTGCCTCAGTAAATGAATTAGAGTGGAATTTCCAGAGCTCTCCCTAGCGAGGGACACTAGGGCTGCGAGCGATTTTTATTGGCTTTTACTAATTGGCATATGTACTAATGAATTGATGTGAAAAACGGCAAAAATAGCGTTTTTACTATTTTTTAAATCGGGGGTTCTAAATTCTGTTTTTAGCTGGGGAATTGTGACAGGCACACTGACACCTTCTTTCACGCTGTACTTTCTTTGCCCTGCCTCGCCCAGCCGTCTTTTTGGAACTGCTGTTTGTGGCGGTGGGCGCCATCTTAGGTAGGGCTGGGGGTGCGCTCTAGTCGCGCCGCCCTCCCAGGCTATTTAGAGCCGGCCTCTCAAGCACTCGCTGCCTTTCCAGAGCTCTCCCTAGCGAGGGACACTAGGGCTGCGAGCGATTTTTATTGGCTTTTACTAATTGGCATATGTACTAATGAATTGATGTGAAAAACGGCAAAAATAGCGTTTTTACTATTTTTTAAATCGGGGGTTCTAAATTCTGTTTTTAGCTGGGGAATTGTGACAGGCACACTGACACCTTCTTTCACGCTGTACTTTCTTTGCCCTGCCTCGCCCAGCCGTCTTTTTGGAACTGCTGTTTGTGGCGGTGGGCGCCATCTTAGGTAGGGCTGGGGGTGCGCTCTAGTCGCGCCGCCCTCCCGCCCTCCTCGCACACTATAAAATGTGTAATCCGCCCAGACGGCGCAGCGGGCTGGCGCAGCGGGCGCGCCGGATGCGCGCCGAAGCCGCGCCTAAGCCAAGCCCGTCTGCGCCCATCCGCGCCAGGACCGCGCCGGGCGCAGGCCATGCTGCCCAAAAACATCCCATCCTCAGGTATGACTTTAACGCGCTACTCTTAGTGCGCTCCATAATGGCTACCTATACCTGCAAGTTTCACCTCCCCACTGACTGTCTCTGGGGCCCTTTTTCATGCCGCTTCTGCAAATGGTCCTCCCTGGGATCCGCTAGCGTAATTTCCTGCCCACTCCCCCCACCCTCACACAAGCCTATTTCCTTTAATTGTGGACTCATTAATGCTCGATCCTTAGCTTGTCATGGACAAGATATCCACGACCTCATTCTTTTTCATGACCTCAATGCTCTCTTCATCACTGAATCCTGGCTAAATGATGCGTCCAACCCCGATCTGTCTACCGCTCTCCCCCCTGATTTTACCATTCACAGGCGGGATAGACTCGGTGGCAGGGGAGGAGGGATAGCCATCATCGTCAAGAAATCATTTATATGCCACACATTCGACTTGGCCTCTCTCAAAGATTGTGAGGGCATAGGCTTCGGGGTACAAATCAACCCCTCCTCCTCTTTTACAGGAGGTCTCGTCTATCATCCCCCTGGGAATGCCACGACCTTTTTGGACTCCCTTGACGAGACTTTGGGATCACTTATGACCCACTACCCCTCTTTCACCCTTCTTGGTGATTTTAATCTTCATTTGGAATCCCACACAGACCCCCACACCTCTAATTTCCGACAGTCACTCGATATTTTCGGCCTCTTGCAACTGGTCACCCCCCCTACACACCGGGCCGGTCACACGCTAGACGGCATCTGCACTAATTCTGTTATTCTAACTGTTTCCCCTCCGATTCCACAAATATGGACTGATCACTGTTTTATTCCTTTCTCCATCAAGGTAAACCCTTCATCGCTACCTAACACTAAGTGCGCCCCCATCCCTTTTTCAATTAATTGGAAGAAAGTGGCCGAGCGCATCAAGCTGAACCCCCAGCCCCTTGCCCCTCCCCCTAATACCGTCGGAGACGTATGCCAAGATTCTAAAAACTTCCACTCATGGATTGACAGTGTGGTTTCTATCTACTCCAATTCAACTAATCAAAAATCAGTCCCCCGCAAAAGAAAGCCCAATGCCCCTTGGTATACTCAGGCCCTCTCCGAATGTCACCTTATGTGCAGGATCCTAGAAAGAGAGTGGAGGAAAACGTACGATCCTACTGCTAGAGCCTCATACATCCTGCAGAGGAAACAATACCTCTCCAACATAAAAAAAGCCAAAATGGAATTTTTCACCACAGCTATAGAAGAAGCTAGTCAGAAACAACACACTATCTTTAATATAGTTAAGTCTTTCACCCATCCCAAGGCCCTTGCATTAGAAATCCCACCATCTCAAGCCCTCTGTGACCAAATTGCAGACTTTTTTATTGAGAAAATTAATAACATCCATAAGGATTTCCCCCCCCCCAATTATTCACACACAATATGCCGTGACCATTCCATCCTCCTTGTGTAATTTCACTACAGTCTCTCTGTCACAAACACAGAAGGCCATTATGACCTGCAGATCGGGAGCCCCCACGGATTCCTGCCCTCCGATCATTTTTCACCATCTCATTGAGGCTGTCAACCCCTCAATCAATGCCATTGTTAACGAATCTCTTAATTCAGGCATTGTCCCCGCAGAATGGAAGAAGGCCATAGTCAAGCCTTTAATGAAAAAACATAACAAATCCCCGACAGACCTATCAAATATGCGCCCAATCTCTCTTCTCCCGGCACTTGGCAAAATCACTGAGCAGTTAGTTCACGAGGAATTAAAAGTCTTTGTGGAAAGCAATCACATTCTACACCCACAGCAATCAGGCTTCCGCCCGGGCCACTCCACTGAAACCGCCTTAATTGAGCTATCGGATACCATTAAGTTCTTGCAGGATGAGGGAAAACAAGCTGTACTCATCCTACTCGACTTAACGGCAGCATTCGACACCATCTCCCATGCCATCCTCATCAACAGAATGAGTGAGATTGGAGTGTCGGGTACTGCCTTAATATGGATTACATCATTCCTATCCAATAGATCACAAACTGTTTCACTAGGTCCATTCCTCTCCGACGAGAGACCTACAACATCTGGAGTGCCCCAGGGGTCCATCCTCAGCCCTCTTTTTTTTAATATATACATGGCCCCCCTTCTCTCACTGATTGAATCCCACGGAACCCTTGTAACTTCCTACGCTGACGACACCCAGCTTGTCGTAACCATAGATAAAAAGCAACCAGACGCTGCCCTCAGATTCCAGAATTGCCTCTCCCAAGTCTTTTCTTGGCTCAACCATAACCACCTTAACTGCAATAGCGCCAAAACTGAAATAATACCTTTGGGCAAAGACATTCTTTTTTCCCCAAAAGATTGGTGGCCCCAAAACTCTGAAGCACCGCCTAGTGCGGTCTCCTCGGCCCGCAATCTCGGTGTTCAATTTGATTCGTCCCTCAGTTTTGACGACCATGTACGCATTACTGCGGGGTGCTGCTTCAGTCTCATCAGACAACTGAAGAAATTTTTTGACTTTCTTCCTATTTCAGCCAGGAAATCAGTCGCGGTGGCATTGATTCTATCCCGGCTGGATTATTGTAATGGCCTTTTGGCAGGAATAAAAAAGTCTTCGCTTAAGAAATTGCAGAGTGTCCAACACGCAGCGGCCAGGCTTGTACTTAAACTCCCAAGAAGGTCCTCGGCCTCTGCAGCCCTCAACACCCTCCACTGGCTGCCCCTCCACAAAAGAATTCTTTTCAAGCTTCTTGTCACGGTCTTTAAAGCCACCAGGAACTCTGGCCCTTCCTATTTGACCAAGCGCTTTTCGCGCTATATTCCATCGCGCTGCTTGAGGTCATCAGGAGCCAACCTAGTTTCTGTCCCTCGAATAAAGCTAAAAACGAGAGGGGGTAAAACCTTCTCGTTCTTGGCGGCTAGGGCATGGAACGGTCTCCCCCTCAACCTTCGGCACGCTCCTACTGAAAGCCTTTTCAGGAAACTCCTGAAGACCTGGATCTTCTCTCTGCCTAATTCATCGGTCCTCGCAGCCATCTGATCCTCACCTCGCCTTGCGGGTTTCTCTGTTGTGCTCAGCGCCAAGATGCTCCTTTCGGAGCGATAGTTGCGCTATACAAATCTCAATAAATATCAAATTGACCTACGGTCGAGGTGGCTACACTACTATCAGCCACGTCCGACATTACCGTGGGACTAGGATGAGAGAAAGTGTCATAAACTTTCTTAATTTTATTGTCAAAGAAATTCGAGATGTCCTCGCAAAGTCTCTCAGACGGGGTGACTTCTGTCTCAATGACTACTGGCTTAAAGAAGGATTGAACAATCTTAAAAACTTCTTTACTTGATTACTCAGCTAGCTGGATAGAAGTAGCAATTTTGATTTTCTTGGCCTTTTTTATGGATTTATGTAGATTGCGGAGGGCTTTTTTATAGCAAATCTTAGCTGATTCGCAATAATTTGCCCGCCACACACGCTCCAGTCTCTTGCAATTGCTCTTTTCTGCCATCAACTCAATTGAGAACCATGGGGCAGAAGGTGATTCCCTGCGTGACAGGGAGAGTTTTGCTAGGGCAATGGCCTCCATCGTGTTGCCTATCCAAAGATTCAGCGCCACGCATCCATGTTCGGGTCTGTGGTCAGGGCTGGGGGATCAATTGCCAGGGCAGGGCCTAGGGTGTCTGGTGAAAGATTTTTCTATTGCCTATGCAAAAAAAGAACATCTACCCTTTGCCTGATTACAAAGGGGCAGCGTAATTACAAAAGAAACCACGAAATGATCCGACCAGAGCAGTGGCTGTGGGGTCTCCGCTATCGTATCCTGGATATTCGAAAAGATCAAAAGAAGCATATGACCTGCCCTGTGCGTCGGCCCAGTAATAATTTGTCTGCATGGACATTAAAATCACCCAGTACTATATAGTGAGGATGCACCAAAGAGCTTTGGACAATAATGTCCATGAGTTCACATGAACTGGCTGAGTGCAATCCGGGGGTCTCTAGATAATCAGCGTTGAGTTGTGGATTGACTTGCAAGCAGAAATGTAGCCCCTCAATACCTGAGATAGTGGTGGGTAGAGAGGACGTAAGCATATATTTTTCTTTGAAAATGAAAGCCACCCCACCACCCCTTCTGTCATCCTCCCTGTTCGAAAAGCTCATTTTAAAGCCCGGAGGGATAGCCAGGGCGATAGAGGCCACGTTGTCTTCATTCAGCCACGTTTCTGTAAGAAATAAGGCGACCCACATTGAATCCGTCAGCAGTAGCCAAATGTCAGCTGCATGCCTTGGGAGGGATCTGCAATTCAGAAGGCCAGCCTTAAATTTTGTCTCAGGGGGGCCACATGTAGGTTGGGATTTTGATGTTATATTCGGGTTAGCCGTCATAGCGTCGCCACATAGTGCCTTGCCACAATGCAGGCACACCAGTGGTAACTCAGTATTTATCAAGTCATACCTATTCGCCTTACATGGCTTAGCTGTATTCAGCGACAATAATTCAAGTCTGGACCAGGTAACCCTTTTATTATCCCTGCACTCACCGGCAGCGTGGCTGGCGCTGGCCGCGGGACGGTCGCAGACGGGCGCAGACGGGCGCAGACGGGCTTGCCTTTTATCGGCGCGGCCGTGCTCCCATCTCCTTTTAAGGAGGAGGGACCCGGAAGTGAGGTGAATGAGGGGGCGGAGTCGCGTCCCTCTGTTCAAGCGGCACCAACAGCCGTGATGGACCGGGGACCGACGGAGATCAGGGTAAGAAGTGTGGAGAAGTGTGGCTCACTGGTTAGAAGCGGCAGACCCTGAAGCAGAGGTCGGCCCGGGACCAGGGTTCAATTCCCGACGCGGCAGGGTCTTGGGTCAATGTCCGCGGACTCGATAATTCTCGCTTAGGTGCCTACGCTAACCATGGGTCCCACTCTGCAACTCTGGGCAATAGCTTGCTTAATCTCCACAACGGCCCCAGCAACGCCGGGGAGGCCTGGCTTCACCTTGGGGTGCCCTTTCACAGGAAAAGCCAGGACGGGTTCCCCAGCGGTACACAGCGCCAGGACGCCACGAGGTAACAATGCGCTTTACAAGTATACATACATTACATTACATTAAGTGAAAGGGGGATGTGCAAAGATCAGTGCAAAGTTCAGCAAAAGCACACACAGTTAATCATAAAAACATTACATCCAGGATTCTTAAAATCGAGCGGTTATTGACTCAACCAGACTCTCTTTAACTAAAAAGCCTCTCGCCACCAACGCAGTGCTCACGCTACTCACACCAGCGCGGCCGGCCTCCCTCACACTTTATCTGAAATGAGGAGGCGGAGTCGCGTCCCTCCGTTCAAGCAGCACCAACAGCCGTGACGGACCGGGGACCGACGGAGATCAGGGTAAGTGAAAGGGGTATGTGCAAAGTTCAGTGCAAAGTTCAGCAAAAGCACACACAGTTAATCATAAAAACATTACATCCAGGATTCTTAAAATCGAGCGGTTATTGACTCAACCAGACTCTCTTTAACTAAAACGCCTCTCGCCACCAGCGCAGTGCCCGCGCTACTCACGTATATCTCATTTTAACTTACAGCCCTGAAGAAGTCCAATGTTTTAATGGACGAAACGCTTTGGCTGATGGTTTTTGGAAATTAACGATAAATAAAGGAAGAGAAAAATATGTGGATTGTATAGAGACTGTCAATTATCTGATTATGAAATGTTGACGCTCTCTTTTACTCACGTTTGCCCTCTTTTTGTGGTGCAGCTCCCATTGTGATTGCTTGTATTGTATTCCCTTGGTAAGGGAGGCACCCTTGGGGAGGGGGTGCATACGAGGAAGTGCACACAGGGATACATAATATTATCCACTACAAAAAAAATAGGTGACTAGCGGTGTGGGTGCTGTATTTGCTGTTTGGTCCACTATCCACAGTCAAGCATTTAACTGTTAGTTGCAGTGTGTTCTCCAACTTTTCAATGAGTATTTATTTGAAATTAAGTGTGTCTACATGGCCAGAGAGGATGTGTGACAAAGAGTATGTGTCTACCTTTTCCACCCAACTCAGCAACTTGCTAGTGCATTTCACATTTGGGCACTAGTTCTAAATGTTGTCGTCTCAGGTATATGATGATTCTGAAATGGGATATGACACGCCTAACATTGTACCTAAGATGGCATACAGTTTGTGTTAGACCTGTCAGCCCTAGGGTGGTCTTTCCCTATTTTTTTCGCCCTTGACTCATTATTCCCACCTTCTTTTTTGTTGGCCTTAGGTCTCCGAGCACCTTCCCATTGATACTCAATGCTAAGGTGCAGGTGCTCTCTTCCCCCAACATGGCTGCCACTGGCCCCTGCTACTGCAGCGTGGTCTTTTTAGGCGCACTCTAGTTGCCAGGAGCTGGCTGGAACTCCTAAACATTGTTGCCATACCAGCCTGCCTTGCCTGCCCATAGCTAGACTAGGGGAGCTCCTGGAACCTTCTAGAATAGGGGCGGAGTCAGCTTTTGCCGCCTCAGAGAGTGGTCACCTGACTTGGGCATATATAAAGAAAAGGAGGGAAAGTTTTCAGTCAGTTGGGGCTTCACTGACCTGGGGTACCCACGCAGGAGACTTAGGCGGTAGGGCCTAGTCAGAAACCTATACCACTGGGGGTGACAGCGTTTAGGCGCTGCCCACCAAGCTGTATGAGGAACACCGAACTAGCCCACTGATCTGGCCCGGCGGAGGGGAACCCAGGGACCACCTGCAGTGACCTGCTGAGGAAACTTGTCAGCAGCCTTTAACTCAACCCCCCTCCTCTGCAAGTAACTGCCTACCAAGGGCGCAGGAACCACCAAGCGCCAAGAAGAAACCTAACTGCCACAGGACTACTGGGGATCAACCAGGTATTGCGCTGTGTCACCCCCTGCGCTCCCTGACTCCACCTGGGCCCCCTTTGCTAATCTGCCACGGACGTGTGGCCTGTCCTGTTTAAACTGCCTGGACTGCCTACCTACTCAGCGCTCTCCTACTGTGCCCTGAGAAGCGCTGTAACCTGCCAGAACTGCTGCGGGTGCCCCCCGTATCGCGTATCACCCAAGCGCTGGGCTCCCTGGAGAAGCGCTATCGTCCACAACTGAATCCTGCCTTCCATCGTGCCGATTTCCCCCCCCCCCCTGAGAAGTGCTGGGCCCTTGTCAACGGCTGTGAGCCTGAGCGCTGTATGTGCTGACGTACCTGCCCACGAAGCGCTGCGAAGCCCTGCTAGCACTGTACCTTGAAGCGCTGAGGAGAAAAGAGCTAACGGCTTTACTCACCGCTGTGGCCCTTGCCGCCTCGCCAGAGCCTCAGACGCCGGTCGCGGCTGCAGCTGGCCCTGAAGTGCCAACCTCCTCACCCCCTCGGCGGCCCCCGGGAGCAAGGAGAGGGCCGCCGTGAATATCAGTCAGGCTAAAGTCGGCCTAGCTAGGCCCGAAGCCTGAAACTAGCATCACGTGATGGGGCGTCGGAAGTGACTCCGCCCCCGCCACGCTCTGATTGGCCGCCGGTGCCGTGCCCCCGCAGGTCGCGCTGCCATAGGCGGCTGCGGGAGCGCCCGCGCCCTCATTGGTCCTCAGGCCCTGTCTCCAACGCGCCTTCCTCCTGATTGGTTCCTGGGCCTCTGACGTCCTTGTGGGCCCGGGAACAGGACGAGACACTGCCGGAGGGCTCCGAGGAGCGTAGGAGCCCTCCCCTTTACCAGCCGGCGCAAGCCCCCTCCGCCCCTCTACAGCCTCTATGGCCCCAACCGAGTGGGAAACCCCGGAGGGCTCCGGGAAGAGCCAGAGCCCCCGACTGTTCAGAAGCCACCGCAAGGGCCCCGGAGGGCCGATGGTTAAAGGTAACCCCTGGGGGAGGAGGGAGACCTCGGGATCGCCCCTCCCCTCGGGGGGGGGGGGAACTGTTGCTGGGTCCCATGGGCCCTAGTTGACTGCGAGGAGCTGGGTAAACCCCCAGGGAGGAAGGCCGGAGGAGGCCCTGAGCTCGCCCCTCCCTGGGGAAGACTGGTGACTGGGCCCCGTTGGCCCCGATTAGCCCCTACCAGGACCCGAACTGGGCCAGGGCCCTTCCAAACACCTATGGGGCCTGAGTACATAGGAAAAGGTTTATTTTTACCTAAGGAAATGTTCAGTAGTGCTATTGAGATTATCTGAAATGTTTTATTCCTGCTTAATGCCATGATTATTCTTGCTTGATGAATTGGTTATTCCTGCCTAATAAAAGTATTCATTCTACCTGATGAAATGCTGATGCATATCTAATGAAAGGTGAACTTAATGCTTACAGTTATAGAGTGAAGTGCTCATTGCTTTACTGAAATGGTTATTGCGACATGCTATGTTGAATGTTGAATTGCTCCCTTTGCGCCCTCTCATGAAATGATTTAATGAGTTATTGGTACTGTGACTATTGATTTGCTCTAAATGATTTACAGAAAGTGATCTTGATCTAGATAAAAGCTACCTGATTTAAATCAAACTTACTGGTGTGGTCTCAGTCATTGTGTGCGCTCACTGGCTCAGTGGATGTGTGTGCTGTGTAGTCACTTTACACCTAAGCTTCGGGTGCCTACCTGCTCGAGCCAAGCTACCCCCCGGGGAACTGGTGACCCCAGTTCCTACAGTTTGTATTTGCCAAAGGCTGCAATACTCAATTCAATTAGATGACACACATGTGACCTGGCTACATATGGATTAGGAGTTGTCACAATAGTGTCAGGAGTGAATTATGCTTGTTGTGTCCAAGATATTACATCTACTTGTTAAGGGTCAATGCTGGGTGCTGCTTGGTCTTTGTGTGTCATTTATGTTGCAGACATCTAGGCAAATGCTATTCATGTCAAAGGGAATTTTTTTTGTATGCCTAATTGTCCAGTTGGGAATGCTAGGCTATGTCAACTGTAAGTGCGTTTTGAGGAAACAACATTTGTCCATGCATGGTCATCCAATGCCCCTTATACCACCTTTATGTGACACAGCTGAAGGTATACCTATTCAGTATGACACTGCACTGCAACAATCTTCTTCTTGGCTCCATTTATGCAAGCAGTTGTTGGCAACAGGAATGGTGTAGAGTGGATTTAGTTTAGGGTAGATAATGTGTGCCAGTCCAGGCTGAAGCTGCCCGTGGACAGCTGCCCAGGGCTTCACAAATGCTAATGACTACAGAGCCCAGCAACAAGGCACTGCCTTTAGTGGCCTGTCACTATTACGAGCTACATATGGAAAGACCCTTCACTTAGGTTTTTATCCATAGTGCATCAGGGTGTTGCACAATCAACGCACAACATCCTTAGGAATGGGATGGGATGGGATGGGATGTCAGTGTTTTTGGCACAAACAGCCCTGCAGTGTACAGACTGGAGTGATAATTGTTTAATCTGAGTTTCTTCTTATGCCACACTTGACTTGCTCACCCCCTCACTCACCTCACACAATACATCGTCATCATTACGGCATGTGGCCACATCACTTGAGGGTGCTATGGATGTGACCGAAACCTGCCCCTGCCTGGATGAACATCGGGGAATCCTCTGCTATGCACCCACAACTGAAGTCTGACAGCCATCATGGCATCGTAGCACAATGGGCACTGCTCAAATGGGATGAGTGAGAATGGATGAGATATTAGATATTTGCACACTTTTCCACTCACAAATGTTTTGTCTGTACAAGTTATGACTATCCAATTTCACCCACAGATCATTAGTAGCTGAGCATATTATATGTGTGTTGTTTTCATTTGTGTGTAGATGACAATAGAGTACGTTTGAGCTATACTTGATGCTGGCCAAGATCACACAGAGATGAACTTGGAGTGTTGTTATGTCTAGTGGATTTCCCTATGCTACATGTAGTAGGTCTAGTGGACTGTGAGTGCACAGAAAGGTTGTGTGCCCGTCTGCTGTGCAGGTGCTATTGGAGCCTGTGTTACAACCATGCAGTAAATTGAAAGACAGGGGAGAGGAGTTGGATCTACGGTAATGAGGCCTAGCTGCACATGTGTTTTGCAAGGTTGATGTTGTATGGGCTGAGCTAGCTAGCTAGCTAGCTGAGCTAGTGGAGAAGTGTGGCTCACTGGTTAGAGGAGGCAGACCTGGAAGCAGAGGTCAGCCCGGGACCAGGGTTCAATTCCCGGCTCGGCGGGGTCTTGAGTCCTAAAATGTCCATGGACTCGACAATTCTCGCTCCGGTGCCTACTCGATTCACGGGTTCACACTCTGCGACTCTGGGCAATAGCTTGCTTAATCTCCACAACGGCCCCTCGCGGCGGGATGCCTGGCTTTCACCTTGCGGATACCCTGCCGGGGTTATCTCACAGGGGAATACCAGGACGGGTTCCCTAAGCAAGCGCTTAGAAACCGCTTGGTGATTTGCGCTATATAAATTCCTGTACATTTACATATGGGCTGAGCTAGCTTAACAAGGGTAGAGGTGAGAGAGACTTTTGCTTCCATTCTGGAAATAGAGTGGAGACTCAGACATAATGGGGACAGAACAATGTAGGAATTTTGAGAGAGTGGAAGGGATGAGTTAAGGTCAAAGGCAGTTCTTGGATAGAAGATAGGAAGTATACTCATTCTTACAATGTAATTGTTTTTAAATGCTGGTGTGTGGGAGCCTTGTAAAGCTGGTTGAAGCCTGGGTAAAGTATGCTGCTAGGAAAAGGTGATTGAGGTAGAATCAGCTAGACAAGGTTATAAGCTGGCAGGAGATGAGAGCTGTAGTTGTTGAGACTATGGTGAGAGATGACTGTGATAGGGTAGTTTCATTGATGAAGGCAGTTGTTAGTGTGCAGAAGTCAATGGTGGTATGGAGCATGGAATTGAGATGTATATATGACAGAGCCGCAGTGAGAGAAGGTTAAAGTTTTTATTTGAAACAAAGTGTATGGGTGTGTATCAAGGGTATACATAGTTTAACCCCCCCACCACCACTTGTGTAAGTTAGGGTGCTGGATGGGGAGATACGAGGTGTTGGGCAGTAGATGGATGTTGTGTTTAGCTCTGTGGATGCCCTAGTTTGTCAAATGACTATTAGTAGGCTTTAAGCAGAGTAGGGTGAGTGAACGGTGAGAGGCGAATGAATGAGGACAGATTCATTGAGCAATGTAAGTCTCTGGGTGAGAGATGTGGTGAGGTGTTAAGTGTAAATGTCAGAGTTGTATATGAATTTGCACCTTGTGAAAAAAGTGCAGTACAAGCCATTAGTGAATGTCAAAATGGGGATGAGAGGGGTATATTTGACATGTTATATTGAACGTCTGTTGAGGGGATGATGAGTACAGTACTTTGTGTATATAGCATGAATGGGAGAGGTGTGGTGTACATAGCGATGAAGTGTGGTGCTAGTAATGTAGGTTTGGGTGTAGGAGGTGCAGCACCAGAATGTGAATGTGAGAGTCTGGGGGAAGAGTTAGAGTACAAGGGTAGAGCTTGGAGGGCAAGAATGGTTTTAGGGATGGCAGCTGCAGAGGGTCATTGTGAAGAGCGTGTGAATGATGGATAGTTTTAGAGATGAGCATGAACTTTGGGGTGGGTGTGAGAGGGGTCAGACCAGCACAAGTAGAGATTATGCAGGCCAAGACGTAATGTTGAAATGTGAACATGGATAGGATAGGTGGGTGTAAGTATGCAAAAACAGTTGCCAGATGGAAGTTGAGGATGTAGTTTGTATTAGCTGCAGCTTTCTTTCTGCCACTGATTGTTCATGACAGATTGTTGACATGGTCACTAGGAGAACACTAGCATAATACAATAACCATTTGGCATCACAGGACACATTCACTCCACCTAGCCTTGCCTTGGCTGAGTTGTGTGTGGGCATAAATGCCAAGTTACCCTTTGTAGGTAGATGTTGTCACTGATTGCTTAGTATTCCCCTTGGGTTCTGCCATGGGAGGGAGATGTTGTGTGTTCATGTTTACTTTCATGAGACAGAAACATTGAATAGCATGTCCACTGATTAGAGGGCTACAGCCCCCCAGGTTAAATCTCCAAGATGTGTGTTGGTGGCCCACCTGGGGGCAGGCTACTCCAGAAATGCCTCCCCACACTTCCCAGTGCACTACACACACATGGGTACGCATTCTGACTTTTAATGCCAGAGGTATGGAGACACCAAGGGAGATACATACATTGTGATGATTTCTCTGAATGCGAAGGGAAAAAACATTGCACTGTTACAAGAGACACATGTGACACCGGAATATTAGACCCAGTTCCAAAAGTGTTTGCATTGCCAATATTTTTGCATCCTCTACTCTGGTTTGGCAATGGTAGCCCTTGTGTGGGTCCATACGGGAGTCTCATTTAGCCCATTAGACACTGTCATGGAGCCTGATGGCAATATTTCTTTGCAGAGGGTCTCCTTGATGTTTTACAATGTTAGGAGGCAGTTTTTCAGTGATGAATGTGGACAAACCAGACTTCATTCTGAACACAAGGTAGCTGTTTCCTAATTCCTTACTGAATTGAAACTACCTGAACTTGATCTGGCAGCATGTGCAGTGATTAACAACCCGTTGGCTAGTACAAGAGACCCAGAGTGATTATGCGCACTGCCACATTGAGAACTCATGTGTTGGACAACCTCCTGCCCAGTCTTAACAATACCTATGAGATTGTAATTGCCCACAGGTGACTGAAGCTCTCTCCGGCCACCTTGAGCGATAGGATGTCCTGATGAAATTCCACTCATCGTACTGGAGAACCCAGGAACAAAATATGTCAACCATTTGACCACTTCCATCATCCAGTAATCACCTTGAGCTGTAGCAGGTTTAATTCTCTTCGCCAGCCACGACTCTCACAGTCGGTTGTTTTTAACCATAGCATCAGTATCCAGCGAATAAAATTATTTTTGGACACATAGCTATATTTAGACAAACTCTCACTCCCATTCTACTCATCGCTCATTCACTCCCCCCCATCTTCTAGGGCCACATGGCTAACAACAAAGAAGACCTCCAGCAAAGAGTCCCCCTGCAGGGCCCATTGGGCATGGCAGTGCCGGCCAAATGATGTGCTTCGCTAGTCTGAAGCATGACACCTCTAGGGGTGTGTGAGGGCCCTTGCTCCTCATAGTAGGTATCCCACTCCCTCCTTTCTTACCCTACCTGGGGCCTTCTGGCACGCCCATCGGCCCCACTCCGTCCCCCTACTTGACTCCAGTCTACTCTCCATAGGAACTGCATACCTCTTGTTCCACTTCTGTGCTTATGGACTTGTATGCTGGACCTACCAAGCCCCTGTCCCTCTTTGTGTGAATGCTAGCATGTGAAGCACATGGAGGTCCTGCTGAGTTATAGTGAGATTAAGGATGTATGAGTTGGTCATGTTGACCTTAAAGCACGACACACCCTCAAAGGCAGAGAGGCAGCTGACCACCACAGGCAAGGAGCATACAGGTTGTGTGAGTGGCAAACAGAAAAAATATCGACTTCAAAATATCGAATGGACAAAATATCGACTTCAAAATATAGAATGGACAAAATATCGAAAAGACAGAATATAGTCATCAAAAATATCGTTTTTAAGGTAAGTAATGTAATATCGAATTTTAAAAATATAGAAAGTCAAAATATCGAAGTATATAATATAGGTTATTAAAATTATTGCATTTTTAATAATATTACATTTTTTATAGTGTTTTTATGTCATTATATGTGTGAAAAGTGTGTATTTATGTTATAATTTTTTTTTTAAATTTAATTGATCAGTTTTATCATAAACTCGGTTAACAGATACATGTCACACTTCAGACACAAGCAATATTCAAGAGATGTACAAAATACAATATCTATAATCTCAGTTTGGCAATCATTATGAGCTCATGTAGTCATCCTATACAATACACTTATTCTCTGGTACTTTTACTGTCAGGAATGGCATGAGATACGACTTAGAAACAAGTCAGAGTGTCAGGAGTCTCTTCAGTTAGATCTGGGTTGGTGCGTAAATACTCTGAAAGCGGGCCCCAAATATCAGAGGGTTTGGATGCAGTTGGTAGCTCTTCCGAGTACATCATAATATTGTCCCTGCAGTAGGCAGCGTCAATCAGCCAGTCCTTAATCTGTGGGGCGCGCCTGCCGCCCCAGTGTATAGAGAGTCTGCGCTTCGCCAGCAGCAGTATGATAGCCATGAGCTTCTTGCCTTGCGCCCTGAGTGGAACATCTAAGCCCAGCAGAGAACACCCTAGGAGTACATTGAACTTCACATAACAGTAGTTTCGTCAAATGGGCAGTGACCTTTATCCAGTACTGCTGACTGCGGACCTGGGGCTTTCCCGTTCGGTAAGGACTTAATAGCTGCAAGAGTTTCCTCCTCCGTTATGAGTAATGCCAAGGATACTCGATGTGAGTCTGACAACCACACCAATGCCACATCGGCAATGTAGTCTAATATTTCCGACTCGGTGGCCGTGTGCTGTGTGGTGTAAAATTCTCGGGACGTGGTGACAAACGTGTGTAAGATGCTAGGGGTGTCAAAGTGCAATTCTCCCTGGTCATCTTTTAATTGCGTAATCAATTGTTGCTTAATTTGCATGCATACCTTCTGTGCCAGTACACGACCGGGGCGTCCCCCCTCTCCCAGCCTGCGCGCTGTATGCCTCGTGGACATGTATTTTATTTCGTCATCCGCTAGTCCGTTATAACGTGTGATTGCCTCACATATGTCAGCTAACTTCCCTGTATCTTGTGTGGAGTCGAACTCTGATTCCAGCCGTCGAATATCGTTCTCGCAGTTCTGTAGTCGTGTTCTGATATCTTTCAGGATTCCCACCCCGCGGAGTGTCGCCTTAAAAGCTTCCCAGAGCGTGCCAGCACTATCTACAGACTAGCCATTGAGAGCAAAGAAGTCCACTATTGCCTTGTGTAGTGTTTCCTTATATAGAGGGTCAACAAGCGCTGAGGCATTAAAGCGCCACGTGAACGGGGGGGGGCAGGGGTGGGGGGTGTATGCTGGGATAGCCAGGGACAGGACCACCGGATTATGATCCGACAGTGTTTTAGGGAGATGTGTGACATCAGTGGTCCACGTAGAGGCCCGATCTGATAGCAACCAATAATCAAGCCGTGACCAACTGGCGTGCGCTGCGGAGGAGTGTGTGCTTTCTCTGTGTGTGGGGTGGCGGTCTCTCCAGACATCTCGTAAATTAAATTCGTCAATGCCATGAAGGAGAGCGTCCGCTGCGCGTTTATGGTGTTCAACAGTATCATGCGAGCGATCTAAAGCATGATCAAGTGCAACATTCAGATCTCCACCCCAGATCCATTCTACCGGGGGATGGTTGCGCAGTTTGGTGAACAGAGACAAATAGAAATCAGGGTCATCCCTATTTGGTCCATATATATTTACAATTCCCACTCTAGGGCTGCGCAGTGTACCAGTAACGATAACAAATCTACCATTGTGGTCTACATCTGTGCTTTCTAAGTGAAACTGAACCCCACGGCGCACCAAAACCACCACCCCATGAGCATAGGAGGAGTATGTGGCAGAGACAGAGTGTTCAGCCCAGCGGTATCCCAGCGTTTTAGCCTTCCCAGGGAGGAGGTGGGTTTCTTGTAGGAGCGCCAGATCTATAGCCTGATTTTCTTAGGACTGTTAAGGCCCCTGACATTCCATGTCAGTAACTTTAAGCGTCTACCCACAACCATTTGAGCATTTCTGCCTTACCAGTAGGCGTAGTGTATCATTGCAACCGAGATAGGAGCATCTAGAACCTGAAACATCGTTGTGGCAGAAGCAATTTGTGACAGCATCAACCTTAGTAAAACCCTCTCCCCCACCCACCACCCACTCCGTCATCCCAATCATGACAAAGCCTGTACCCAAATCAGTCTGCCCAGAACATAATAAAACACAGGTAAGCACCCACAACATCAAGATGCTCACAAACTTGGAACCTCAAACAGGGCAGGTAATGTGGATCACACGGGGGGCCGGTCGCAGCCCGCCAAAGGCCCAGCATTATTATGCAAGTTGATCAAGCCGCACGCGTTAGTGCGAGTTAGTGATAGTTGGGTCTTAGTGCACATAGCAAGTATTTTAGTCGTGATGACATATCGCCACCCACAATCGAACAAAACTGGCATTTCAGGTACGATTCTGTGAACGCTGCAGCAATTGTATTACACATAGACAATCTATCAACAATGTACCAGTATGTGCAGGTGTGCAGTCATGTCCTCTTGTATACGGCAGCTGCGTCAAGTAAGTTACTGCCAGCGAATAGACAATAGTTATTCCGTATCTGAAGGGGGATCTTGTTCGTGTTGTTGACCCCGTGTCTCAGGACATGTGGGTGATTGGCTTGCAGATATTTAATTACTTCTCTCGGCGTGTTACAGATCACACTTTTCCCATTCAGAGTTACCTTCAAACGCGCCGGGTAGAGCATTGCATATGGAACATCATTTTCTCTCAGCTTCCGTTTGACGTCCATATATTGTTTCCTGGTTTCCTGCACCTGAGACGTAAAGTCCGGGTATATTGAGATATTCATGCCCTCATGTGTGAGAGACCCGAGCTCGCGGGCTTTCCGGAGCGCGTCATCCCTATCTCTATAGTTCAGCAGTTTGGCTATGATAGGGCGCGGCTTAGCTCCAACCGCCGGTTTGGGCGCCAAAGTGCAATGCGGCCGTTCCACGATGAATACCGCAGAAAAAATGTCTTTGCCTAAGATGGTGGTTAGGAGAGTCTCAACATATGCCTCCATGTTGTTTATATGTGTCGTCTTTGCGATGCCCATGATTCGTAGGTTGCAGCGTCGCGAACCCGCTGCTAAATCCTCCGTCTTAGCCGCAAGGCCTTGCAAGAGTGCGTCCACCTTCTTATGTTTTAATTCGAGCTGTTGCGTTGCGTCTTCAGTCTCTGTTATTCGGCGTTCCGCCATGTCCACGCGTTCTGCCTGATTGTCCAAGCGCTCCGACATGCGGTCCACCCTATAAGTGAGTGTGTCGATCTTTCCGTCTATATTGGTCAGGGTGGACTGAATAGCGGTAAACATGGCCTGTACATCCAGCGTTGTCTGAGCCGTAGAAGAGGGCACAGAGTCGCGGAGTGGCGTCTGGCAGTCGGCTGATGATGAGTGCAGCTTCCTCTGTTTATCAAATTGTATTTTCGTTTGGGTTTTCTCCGGTTTGCCCATGTTGTCGGCGTGGGCTACTGCCGTCCGTCCCGGCCCCGCACGCTTCAATAGTAAGGCCGCGGCCTAGTGGGGGGAATAGCACTCTGTGGAGGTGCAAGACAACGTGGTCCGGCCAGTATCCAACTGTGGCGTGAGCTGGCGTCAGAGCGCCCCTTTAGTGAGAGCCGACCCTCTGCTGGCTTTTATCGTCAGGAATGAAGGGCATGTCCGGGAGAGTGCTTCGGCCAGTCTCGGCCACCACAGCAGGGTCCGCACAAAGTATCGCACCAGCAGGCAGACACTCAGTTTTGGGGAATATGGCTGGCAGGCCTGGCCACTGTCGAGTCCCGTGTGCGTGGTTCCCCAGCTCGGGCCCTCGGAAGAGTGGAGGAGTAAGAGTAGTCCAACATGTGGCATGCGCAGTACCCAGGCGGTGTCCGCGTTGCTGGGGCGAGATCGTGGAGCTAAATCCGGCTCGCTTCCTCACCTCTATCTCGTTGTCTCCAGCACCATCCTCTGCTGCACGAGAGTATCTCAGGAGCACAGCACGATCTGCCAGTGGGTGGCAGGTGAGGAGCGAATGCAGATCTCCGTATCCGTCGCAGGCTGACACGGCCTACAGCACCCTCGCGCAACTGCTGGCTCGCGTAGCTCGTACGTGATCACGCACGGTCAGGGATGGCGCCTCCTCACTCCCGGGCTGTGTCGGAGCCTTCGCGCCGATGCCGGCCGTTTTCCCCAAGGATGGTACCATCCGGTAGCAGAGACAGACCGCTTAGCAGGTAGGTATATTCAGCGTGTTATGGCACTTTTTAACCCAGGATTTCTTGCAGGATTGTAGCTTGATCCGGAGAGCTCGCCTACGGCGCGGCCATTTCCAAGCGCGGCTAGCTCCGCCCCCCCATGTTATAATTTCATTTAATTAATGAATTTCATGTTATTTAATTTTTGCCTAATTTAATTCTGTAGCGGGTTGTGGGTTTATAGGGGAATAGGGTGGGAAGTAATTTCATTATAATTAATTAAATATGTAAATTTATTTATTGGTATTTATTTTGAATTAATTGTTAATTAATTTTTATTTAGTAATTAATTACATTTTAATTGCCACTTAATTTTAATTAATTGATTAATTGATAATTATGTTAATTTTACTAATTTATTTACTGTAGCGGGTTGTGGGTTTATAGGGGAATAGGGTAGGAAGTAATTTAATTATAATTAATTAAATATGTCAATTTATTTATTGGTATTGTTTTTGAATTAATTGTTAATTAATTTTTATTTGGTAATTAATTAAATTTTAATTGCCAATTAGTTGTATTTAATTGATTAATTGATAATTATGTTAATGTTACTAATTTATTTTCTGTAGTGAGTTGTGTGTTTATAGGGGAATAGGGTGGGATTTTTTTTTTTTTAAATTTATTTTAAGGTTTTTGTAGAGCGCGCAGTAACCCAAGAGCATCCCGGCGCTAGAACCTGGTAGTCAAGAGGGAGTCGCGGCGGGAGGGCGGGAAGATCAGGGAAACAGAAGAGTTTTCAGTGCTTTCCTAAATTGGAGGAGATTTGGTTCGGTTCTCAGTTTCCGGGGGAGACTGTTCCAGTGTTTTGCTGTGTTTACTGAGAAGCGGCGGCCTCCAGCTCGGGCTCTTTTCACTTTATGGACAATGATGAGGTTCTCGTGGTTTGACCGGAGTGACCTGGTGGCTTTGTAGGGAATGATAAAGTTTTTGAGAATGGGTGGACCTTTGTTGTGAAGGAGTTTATGTGCCAGGCAGAGGGCCTTGAAGACCACCCTTTCTCTGACTGGAAGCCAGTGAAGCTGCTTCAAGGCTGGCTTGGCTGATGATCTGGCCGGGGTGTTAGTAAGAAGTCGGGCAGCCACGTTCTGGATTCTCTGAAGGGTGTTAAATGTGGCTTCCGGGGCTCCCAAATAAATTGCGTTGCTGTAATCCAGCCTAGACAAGATAAGGCCCTGGATCAGCAGTTTTCGGGAAGTGAAGGGGAGCAGGGGAAGCACCTTCCTGCATGCCCTGAGTAGTCCAAAGCATATTCCGGCCGCTTTTTTTGCCTGGGATCTAAAGGTCAGATCTTTCTCAAGACATACACCCAAGCTTTTAACCTCATCTTTGGGAGCAGGGGGATCACCCAAGCAGGTAGGCCACATGTTGGGCGGTAGGGGGAGCCCTTTTTGTCCAAGCAGCAGGATTTCGGTCTTAGACCCATTGAGTTTTAGTGCTGAGGAGTTCATCCAGCCGTGGATTTCAGTGAGACAGCCGTGGAGATTGAAGGGTTCTTGGTGCGGGTGTGAAAGGGTCACCACCAGCTGGGTGTCATCGGCGTAGTTGATAATCGTCACTCCGAACGGAGTGACCAACTCCTCCAACGGAGACATATAAACGTTTAATAACGTTGGGCTCAGTGATGAGCCCTGCGGCACTCCACAGCGGAGGGGGACCGCAGGGGAGTGGCTGTCATTCTCCCAGACTTGGAAGGAACGGTTGCTGAGGAATGACGTCAGCCACTTCAAAGCCATGCCCTTCACTCCAATGTCTCTCAGACGCTGGATTAAAACCTGGTGGTTGACAGTATCGAAGGCCTCACTAAGGTCCAGGAGGATCACTGCCACTGATCCTCCTGTATCCAAGATGCTTCTGGCCTTCTCTACTGCCGCTAGGAGGGCGGTGTCGGTGCCCTGGCCAGGGCGAAAGCCTGTCTGAGAGTTCCTAAGCAGGTTGTTAGTTTCTAGGAATAGTGATAGCTTTTTATTCACTAGTATTTCTGTGATTTTGCTATTCCCTGGGAGGAGGGAGATTGGCCTATAGTTGGCTAAGTCCTGAGGGTCCAATGAAGGCTTTTTCAGGAGAACTTTGACTACTGCTGCTTTCCAGCTGGGAGGGACTTCTCCCTGTGATAGAGAAGCGTTGATAAGGGTCGTGAGCGGAGGGATCACCGTGGGGGCCACTTTTTTTAGGAAGCGCAGTGGAACCGGGTCGCTGGGGGAGCCACTTTTGATAGAGGCTACCTCCTCTGTGGTTACTGGACCGAAAGTATCAAGGGAGGGTGCCTGGGTGTTGAGTGGTGGGTTGTGACAGGGGTGGGGGCTGAGACTGTCACCGCCAGTGCAACCGGTGTCGGGAGGAGGTAGGGAGGCGAGAATTTTTTGGATTTTCTCGTCAAAAAATGTTGCAAGTTTGATGCATTTATTTTCCGCTGCTATAGGGTCCAGGGGTTTCGTGGGGGGAACTGGGGCGTGGAGAAGTTCTTTTAGAATGGTGAAAGTTTCCTGAGCGGAACAGGATGCGTTTTTGATTCTTTCCTCGTAGAAAGAGCTCTTGGTTTTCTGGAGCGCAAGCTTGTAGGTCTTTAAGGAAGACCGAAACGTGTCTTTCTTCTCTGCTGACTTATCTTTCCTCCATGTGCGTTCGGTCCTCTTGCATTCCTCCGTAGGGTATTAAGTTCAGAGGTGTACCAAGGGGAGGGGTTAACTCTCTTGGTTTGTTTGAGGGTGCTGGATCGAGGAAGGAGGCAGTCCAGTGATTGGGTGAGCCACGCATTAAATTCAGAGTCCGCAGTTGTGGGGTTGTGAGTGGGGGGAGGGGTAGATTCCCTGAGTTTGGCTGCCCATTCTTCTGGGACAAGTTTGTGCCAACGCCTGATAAGGGTTCTAATTCTAGGCTGTTGGGGTGGAGGGGTATCAAAGTGCCATTCGAAGGGGATCAGGAAATGGTCTGTCAAAGGAAGAGGGAGGTGCACACGGGTTTTAAGATCATGAATGTTTGTGAAGATCGGGTCCAGTAACTGGCCTTTGTCGTGAGTGGGCTGTGGGTTCGTTAAGCAGAGGCCAATAGAGGAGAGGTCCAGCCGCAGTTCAGCTGCGGGGGCGTCGATTGGGTCCAAGAAATGGAGATTGAAATCTCCCAATAGGAGGAAGTTAGAGGAAGTTGTGGCCTTAAGGGTGACATGCTCCATGAGTCTGCTGGGGAACTCGACAAGTGGGCCTGGAGGGCGGTATACAAGTAGGCCAGACATAGACGTTTCTGGCAAGATTTGAACGGTGAAGTGGCAGCTTTCGCAGTCTTTAATGTTTCCGTCAGCAGTTCTGCAAGTAAGGTAATCTTTGTGTATTATAGCTAAACCACCTCCTCTGCCACTTGGTCTATTCAGTGAGCAGATTTGGTAGCCGGGAGGTAGGGCATTAACCATATCAGGGCCATTGTTAGGGGTAAGCAAAGTTTCTGTGAGAAACAGAATGTCAAAGGCGTGTTCTACAATAAGGAGGTTTAACTCGTGGGCATGTTTGACAAGCGACCTGCAATTGAGTAGGCCTAGATGTAGGCCCCGGCGTTCTGTTCTCGCGCAAAGCGTGTTGCAGAGGTTACAGCTGGTAAAAAGGTTGTCTCCCGTATAGATGTAATTACAGATAGGGTGTTTAGGAGGATTCAGGGCCAGGAGACTATCTCGAGTATAGGAAAGGTAATGCCCTGGAGAAATGGGCATAGTGACCGGGCCTAGGGCCGTCCGGGCCCGGACGGGCCCAGACGGGCTTGCCTTAGGCGCGCCTTCGGCGTGCAGACGGCGCGCCCGCTGCGCCCGTCCGCTGCGCGTGCGGTGTAAGCACATACTATCAAGGGAGGGAGGAAGGTGGGGGGCGTGGCCTCGAGTGGGCGTGGCCTCGCGTCTCGCTGTCAATGGCGGCGAGAATAGTTAGGGGAACTTAATTCCACAACCAGCGCTAAAATCCGCTGTGCAGAGAGTTCTCAAACAGAGTTCTGTGGTGCCAGGAGAGGAGTGCGTTTAAAATCAACAAGTAAGTAGTGACACAATTTTTTTTAAAAACGAGCAAACAAACTCCCGGCTTATAGCCTCAGGAGGAAACAGGTTCTGACTCTAGACGCTTGTATTCAGCGTTTTTAGGCCGAGCGAGGTGGGGGGCGTGGCCTTGAGTGGGCGTGGCCTCGCGTCTCGCTGTCGATGGCGGCAATAATAGTTAGGGGAACTTAATTCCACAACCAGCGCTAAAATCCGCTGTGCAGAGAGTTCTCAAACAGAGTTCTGTGGTGCCAGGAGAGGAGTGCGTTTAAAATCAACAAGTAAGTAGTGACACAAAATTTTTAAAAAACGAGCAAACAAACTCCCGGCTTATCGCCTCAGGAGGAAACAGGTTCTGACTCTAGACGCTTGTATTCAGCGTTTTTAAGCCGAGCGAGGCGGGGGGCGTGGCCTCGAGTGGGCGTGGCCTCGCGTCTCGCTGTCAATGGTGGCGAGAATAGTTAGGGGAACTTAATTCCACAACCAGCGCTAAAATCCGCTGTGCAGAGAGTTCTCAGAGTTCTGTGGTGCCAGGAGAGGAGTGCGTTTAAAATCAACAAGTAAGTAGTGACACAAAATTTTTTAAAAACGAGCAAACAAACTCCCGGCTTATCGCCTCAGGAGGAAACAGGGAAGTAATTTAATTATAAATAATTAAGTAATTTAATTCATTTATTTGTATTTATTTTGAATTAATTGTTAATTAATTTTTAATTGGTAATTAATTAATTGTTAATTTGTAATTAATTTGTATTAATAGGTAACTAATTGTAATAATTCATTTTAATTTGTATTTTTAAATTGGTAATTATTTTAATTAATTTGTTATAGATATTAATATATATATATTTTTTAAATAATACATGAAGTATTTACTTTCCCTACTGTTGCACTCACTGGAGTGGGAATAGTAATTTTTACCCCTACGCTATCCAACGCTTTCCCTACTGTTGCGCTCTCTGGAGTGGGAATAGTAATTTTTACCCCTACGCTATCCAACGCATTCCCTACTGTTGCACTCACTGGAGTGGGAATATTAATTTTTACCCCTACGCTATCCAACGCTTTCCCTACTGTTGCACTCTCTTGAGTGGGAATAGTAATTTTTACACTCCCGCTAACCTACGGTAATAATATTGTATATTTTTTTATAATATTATGTTAATATATATATATGCTTTAACAAATAAAATGTTATTATTTTTTTTAATAACTTACATTAATTATTTAATAATTTTAAGGTATTTAAGTATTATTAAGTATATTTTAGTCATGTATTTTTAATATTTTTTTAATTTTACATTATTTTTAAGAAATTTGATATTTTTACAAAGTATATATTTTTAAACGATATTTTGGAGTCGATACTTTTGTACTTACCTGTTTGTAGATAGGATTTCGATATTTTGTCTGTCGATATTTTGGCATCAATATTTTTAGTAGTCTATATTTTGTCCCTCGATATTATGTCATTGATCCTGTGTGAGTTTGAGCAAAAGATCGTCCTGGAAGAGACTTATGTTGTAGGATTAGCCTCCAATGGTTATGTTCCCCACTGCTCCGACTTCCAGATAGTGATAGCTAAGGGCTAGACTACCAGAGCGAAGAGTATGGATGATAGTGGACACCCCTAGTGGGTGCCATGGAAAAGATGAATGGAGTTCATATTGTGTCCATTATTGAGAATTGAGGCTGTCAGGTCTAAATATGATGCCATGATGTTGGTGCTCATGCCTGGCTCTAGACCAGTCTTGCCCAGACTGCACGCAGGAAGGCCCAGCTCATCCTGCAAAGGCCTTCTCCCCTTCAGACGAGAGAAGTCAGGCTAGGCTATTGTTACACTAGGATTTCTCAACCAGGTCCACAACCTGTCGAATGATATCCACTTCCTGCCGATTACAACAAAAACCAACCTGATTAGGGTCTATGAGGCCGGGGAAATATTACCCTATCCTATTGGTGAGGATCTTTGTAAAGATCTTGGCATCTATGTTCAGGAGGACCATTGGGTGGTAAGTGGAACACAGCTGGGGGTCCTTCCCTGGCTTGAGTATGAAGGTGTTTTCAACAGCAGCCATAGTAGGCATAAGATGTGTGTCATGGGTAAAGGAGTTGAACAGTGTCAATAGCCAATCCTGTAAGTTAGGGAGGAATATTCTGTAGAAGTTAATGGGGAGCCCATCAAGGCCTGGCGCTTTCCCACCTGGGTAGCTCCTGGAGGGCCCAGTCAAGCTCCGTGAGTATAATTGGAGTGTGCAGGAGGCCAGCGTGAAGAAGGTTAATTGGTCCCAGACACAGTCCTGTAATTGAGCGTCCATCATGTCCTAGGGGGTGTCATCTCGTCTATATAGGGCTTGGTAGTAGTATAGACATAAAATGCTTGTTGCTTAGCCCTCTCAGTGGTTGCCCAGGGAGCATCCCCTGTCTGGATGTTAGAAATATGGGGTCTTGGCTTGTTGATGGCATAGTTTGCGGGCTAGAAATGAGCAAACCTTGCTCTTCCCCTAATAATACTTCTGTTTTAAGGCCAGTGGAGAGCGTTCAGCCTTGTTGGTCCTATGCACTCTCAACTGTCCCCACAGGATTGCAAGTTGTCCTTTGATGTGTCTGGTGAGGGTGATTTGGTCAAGCATCTCAAGGGCCTTAACGTCTGCTGATATGTCCATTTCTACCAGTCCGGCCTCCCTCACTCTGGCTTTGGTAATAGAAGAAATAACTCTCCTAATGGGAGCCTTGTACATGTTCCAAAGCATCTGATGCAGTGTGTCCAGGAGGGCATTGAGATCATAAGACTTTATAATCCCTTTTTGGATCTTTTCTGTGTCTACCGGGTCAGTAAGTAGATGCGGGGGAAACTCCATTATGACGGTCACCTATGGGAGATGTATGAGATGGTTGCGGTATCAAGATCCCGGAGTAAGGAGTATGTATGAAAGACATAATCAATAGGGGAGTAGGGGGCATGTACATGGGAGTAAAACGAGTAATCTTGCAAGACAGGATATCTATAACGCCAAGCGTCTACTAACACCAGATCTGCTATGTCACGCTTCAGCTTAGCAGACACATTGTGACGGTGCCATGATATGAAGCCATGCTACACAGCAAGCTACAGACCAAGATAAGTCTCCTTCCACTATATCATCACCCACCATATCTGCTTGTTGATCCCAAAGGATGCTCCAAATGTAAATGTTGAACATTTGATTGGGGGAGTAAATGTTAGGCAGGGTGAGAGGACATGTGACCCTTAAGATACTCAACTTTAAAAGGTGTCCTTCCTTTTCCTTGACACCCTTGAAGGTTGTGGAGCTGGATCACCCCTTGCACAGTGTGTCCACTCACCACTCCCAGCATTTCAGTAGGGGCATGTGCCCAGTAACAAAGGGGATATTTTGTGTGTGACATTTGGTGATTGTCCTCCCTCAGCAGATGTGTCTCTTGGAGAAGGATGATGTCCAGATCATGTCACAGGAGGTATCGCCAAACCTGCTTACATTTGTTAGGCGACTTTAAGGCGCAAAGGTTTCGGGAGAGCAGTTTATTGTGTGGGACTGTCCCCATGGCAGGGTTTAGTGCCCACAGCCACTAGAACAGAAGGTGGGCCCCTGTTATGGCTTCTCAGGGGTAGGGCAAGGTGGCACAGGCAAGGGAATGCCATATCCCAGGGGTCAAATAACCAAGATGCTGCTGGTCTCGTGAGAATTTTGTCTGTGGGAGGAGGGAGCGGGACAGGGAATCAGGGAGTGAATCACATGCCGAAGTGTGGTTGTGTATAATTCAGACCATTAGAGAACTGAACATAGGCTCAGCAGTGGGCACTTGACCAAAGAAAGTAGGAAACAAACAGAGAAAACAAATAACAGAGGTCCAACAGGCCCCAACATCTCCAGCAAAGATCGGCGTGTAAGCGCACAGATCCCACTAGAGGTGTCAGGGATGTCTGATTATTAGGGCAAACTCAAGTGATTTTCTACAACCTGCTCCTTCAAGGGTGTTTCTCAATGGTCACTAGAGCAGACGCCAGGTGCCTCCCTGGTGCAGGCGGATGTTGAAGGTGGTTTGGGTGGAAGGAGGGAGGGAATTGCAGCTCAAGCAACAGTCCAGGTATTGTGCCAGCTCCTCAAGCTCAAGGTGCGACTCTACACACACTGAAGGAGTCTTGTTAACAGCAGTCCTCCCAGCATTGGAGGCAGGTGACAACCAGTTCAAGGCTGGGAGAGGCGACCTCCAGGGGCCCTAACGTGGGTGGTCCCGTGCAGGTGGGGCTGGTGATGCTGATTCTTGGCACTAGGTGAGATGCTTTCCAGTTGCTACAGGGGGCCAATGCAAAACGTGACACAGACCACAAGAATTAAGAGGGGGCCTCAGAAGTTTACAGGTCCCAGGGTTGCCCACAGGCATGTCACAGTTTCACGGGCCAGCACGCGCTGTTGTTGAGACATGCGGGTGGGCAGCAACTGCTTCTCTCCTCTCAGGGCTTGCAAGGGTAACCCTATGTCAGGGCCTTGATTTTGGCATTTACCAGCACCCTTTGTGTCGGCACAGCTACTCACTGTTGGGGTGGTCAGCAATTGATGGCCCACACTTTCCACTTCTCCGATTTCACTGGGCTTTATGCTGCAGGTCCAAGACACCCACAGGCATGCCCCCGGGATCAAACAGAGACCAGGGGCACCCACATCCATGCAGGTCTGGGTCTGCCCAGCCCCCACATGGCGTTGCCATGTCGGATGAGCCCCGATGATCAGGCATTCACTATTAGCAGGGCCAGAGGTGTCTCGCACAGCCCAGGCGCTCCCGCAAGACGGCAGACCTTGATAAACCCATCAGCTTCCAGGATCCGCGATCACCCTCGGGGGATCCCCTCTCCTCTGGCCCACAGAGCTGCCCCGCCTATGGGGGTGTCCAGGAAGATGCCCATGGGGAACTGCACAAACAAGCAGGTCCCGGTGCTTCAATACTGCATGAAAGGCCAATGGGAATCCAGAGCAGAGACAAGACATGTCACACTCCATTTCTGTCTTCACCACGCCCCCTGGGAGGCTTCTTTTAGTGGTTGTCTCATGACTCAGGTGTGAATTGTTACGACCACCAATGCCACTATCATTTGTACTACAACCACAACCATTACTTCTCCTCTTACCATCTCCACCAACATCACAATTACCAACCACGATTACAATCATCAAAATAGTAACCACTTGAAAGCCAGGCCTATTCTCTTTGCATTGATTGTTTGGTTTCTATTAAAAATATTTGGTAACTGTATTGATTGTTCTTCTTTATTGTTGCCTATTTTCAACATGCTCTCTCTGGTTTGGCTCCAGCCTGCCCCTATGCATCTTTTCAGTCTTTGTGCTTTTGTCTTCGCCCCAGGAAGATCCCCATTTTTTGTTGATTTCTACAGTTTTTCTCTGTGTTCCTTCATGTAAGTTTCCATTCTATACTCCTGCAAATCTTCTTATTAGCAGGATTATTGCCCTCTGTGAGAACCTATCATAAGCATCTGGATTTTCTTCTAAAAACCCTTAGGGTTTCAACAAATAGAGGTGCAGGGATTCAGATTACACCCTACTGCACAGGGTAATTGGGGTGTTTGGCGACTCTATACCTATTTCCAAAGTTGTGCCTCAGGGGGCACATTGATTGTACGTCACCTCATGTGTGTTGTCCTATCACAGCACCTACTGCTTATCTGTCCTTGTTCCCACCTTTGTAATATCCCTTGGAGTACATGCAATAGGTTCCTTCAATTTCAGGGGTCACATGCAGTTCAAATGAGGGAATACCATTTTTCTCAAGTGAGGAGCACTCTGCGATGGTTGCTGTGATGAATAAGAGAATTGGGTCTGCCCGAAGATTACTCTAACTTGTGCCTCCATCATGTGTTGGTTTTCTGATCCAGCCTTCTACAACTCTAATTTCTACTCTGCTAATTAACAAACTTTCATTTCCTTTACATTCTTTTCTCAAATACTTCAGTCTGAAACAACAATTCTTAAACTGTCGTCTGCAACCCCTACTCAGGGGAATTGTGGCTATTTTGAAAATTAAATTAAAATACCAGATTAATAAAGTGCATTAACATAAAAAAGAAACATGTAAAATCGTTGTTTTTTAAATGGTATATACATATGAAGAAATTTGAAAATGAGGACTAATATTTGAGATGGTACCCACAGTCCCTATATCATTCTCTCCCCTAGGTAGCATCCCATTCTCCCTTCCCCTCCTTGGAATCAGTTAATGGTCCTGGATCTATCCATCCTCTTCTTTGGTGGAGCAGTTGACTGAGAGAACATTGTGATTGTGTGCTGGTTCATTGATGGGCTAATGCTATATTGTGCACGAACACTCATGTGACAGCCGTGCTCTTGCACCATGCCGCTGATCCCATAATGACCAGTGCTGTGCCGACACCGCATCAGAAATGTCATAACTTCAATCGACGATACTGTAGTGTTTAAACATTCTACGATGCAGAATATTGCACTGCTAGGCACTTTCCTCTCAGCACGGGAGAATTATAGCTGATGTCCACCTTTCTGCCCAGATTTTGTTGGGTTTTTCCCAAGCACAGAGCTGTTTTCCATGGACAAGTTCCATAAGGTTTTACCTGACCAAATGTGTCCACGAGAAACCCACAAAGTGCAGTACTGATACTCCGTTTGCCACTCCCCTTAGATCAGAAACTCCAGTTTCTGCGCAAAATCGAATTTACACACTTGTAATGAAGGTGTTTTTGGTGTCACAATGAAGGCATGATGTAATGTCCAGGCTTTGCTCAAATAACATTTGAGTTCTAAGATTGGCAGTTCTATTTTGTAAAGGATGTTCTAAGTTTGGAATGAGAGTTCTAATTTGGATTTGAAAGAATTCCTTTAGAATGTAGATTGGAACAACGCTTCCAATTTGGAACGTTCGAACTATGTATGGAATGCAAATTCTACATTTGGAATGCCTCTTGCACAAAACATACATGTGTTTTTAAGGTTGAAGCAGCCAGCAGCTATGTGTGAAATCTTAATTTTGGGAGTAGAAAACAGTACATCCCAAGACTACAGATTCCTTGTGCACCTTGCCCCCCCAGGGTATCCAGAACTACCTTCTATTGAATGCATGTGTGCAATGCTCTTGAAGCCTTGTATAGTTACACAAGAAGGTGTCTATGGGAGGCCAGGCCAGCAGGCAGGCTAACACAGACGAAGACTCAGAGCCCAGCCATAAGACCGCTGCCAGGCTCTGCTAGTCAGTGCAGAAGACTGATGTAAGGTGTCTTCTACCCTTAGATCCCACCCTGCCATTTGAATACCTGACTCACACCTGTGAAATGGGCAGAGCAGATAGGAAGAAACAGAATGACAAGCTGTGCATTCATGTGCAGTACACTAGGCCCATCTCACCATCACCTTTACAGATTCTGTTAACATGTATGCAATAAAGAGGAAACAGGAACCCTTAATAATAAGATTATTGTAACTGACTTCCTTCGCACAATCTTCTGCTTCTGTGATATTATGCGACAGAAGGACCTATATCTACCAACATAATGTATCACTGGTCCCCAAAGGCAGCCTTGAGTGTTATCAGCATTTCCCATCAATCGGTTGTGATGTCATCTCCTACATCACACCCCTGACCCTGGCAGGTTTGTGACATCATGTACTACATCACACCCCTGGGACTGGCAGGCTTTATGACATCATTCACCTCTTTGCTATATATAGAGGCATAGTCGGGGATGCCTGCAGTGTGTGTGCAGTCTGTGGACTGGGCTATGAATGGTGTGAAAGAGGTGTGAATGGGGGAGTTGGGGGCACCGAGCTAACATCAGACTCGCAGGATGGCCGCGGCAGTTCTGCTTCTCGAGGCCTCTGCCATGTGTTGTTTGGTTGTTCAGTGGGAAAAAACAGGCAGCACCTCGCAGACCGCCAGAGAGATGCACTTTGAGGTGGGGGCGGAGCATTCCATAAGGTGTGGTAAGGCCTTATGAGGTTCCTTGTCGTTGCAGTAAACAGCTTTTAATAGCAATTCCTGGGGTTCTCTTTGCAGGCAAATTGAATTTTGCCTTGAGCTCCAGGAACTCTGGCACCGCCCCTATCTGGAGCTGGGTGCGGAATGTCTGTGGGTCTAATGGGAAGCACGGTAGTATGAATGAAGGTGTGAATGGGGGACTTGGGGGCACCGAGCTAACATCAGACTCACAGGATGGCCGCGGCAGTTCTGCTTCTCAAGGCCTCTGCCATGTGTTGTTTGGTTGTTGAGTGGGAGAAAACAGGCAGCACCTCGCAGACCGCCAGAGAGATGCACTTTGAGGTGGGGGCGGAGCATTCCATAAGGTGTGGTAAGGCCTTATGAGGTTCCTTGTCGTTGCAGTAAACAGCTTTTAATAGCAATTCCTGGGGTTCTCTTTGCAGGCGAATTGAATTTTGCCTTGAGCTCCAGGAACTCTGGCACCGCCCCTATCTGGATCTGGGTGCGGAATGTCTGTGGGTCTAATGGGAAGCACGGTAGTATGAATGAAGGTGTGAAT
The DNA here is from genome assembly GCF_964261635.1 of Lissotriton helveticus. Taxonomy (NCBI): domain Eukaryota; kingdom Metazoa; phylum Chordata; class Amphibia; order Caudata; family Salamandridae; genus Lissotriton; species Lissotriton helveticus. The sequence continues at coordinate 64,436,895 of NC_136059.1, read as the reverse complement.
GGGGGACTTGGGGGCACCGAGCTAACATCAGACTCACAGGATGGCCGTGGCAGTTCTGCTTCTCGAGGCCTCTGCCATGTGTTGTTTAGTCGTTCAGTGGGAGAAAACAGGCAGCACCTCGCAGACCGCCAGAGAGATGCACTTTGAGGTGGGAGGGACGGAGCATTCCATAAGGTGTGGGAAGGCCTTATGAGGTTCCGTGTAGTGGCAGTAAACAGCTTTTAATAGCAATTCCTGGGGTTCTCTTTGCAGACGAATTGAATTTTGCCTTTCGCTCCAGGAACTCTTGCACCGCCCCTATCTGGAGCGGGGTGCGGAATGTCTGTGAGTCTAATGGGAAGCACGGTAGTATGAATGAAGGTGTGAATGGGGGACTTGGGGGCACCGAGCTAACATCAGACTCACAGGATGGCCGTGGCAGTTCTGCTTCTCTAGGCCTCTGCCATGTGTTGTTTGGTCGTTCAGTGGGAGAAAACAGGCAGCACCTCGCAGACCGCCAGAGAGATGCACTTTGAGGTGGGAGGGACGGAGCATTCCATAAGGTGTGGGAAGGCCTTATGAGGTTCCGTGTAGTGGCAGTAAACAGCTTTTAATAGCAATTCCTGGGGTTCTCTTTGCAGACGAATTGAATTTTGCCTTTCGCTCCAGGAACTCTTGCACCGCCCCTATCTGGAGCGGGGTGCGGAATGTCTGTGAGTCTAATGGGAAGCACGGTAGTATGAATGAAGGTGTGAATGGAGGACTTGGGGGCACCGAGCTAACATCAGACTCACAGGATGGCCGTGGCAGTTCTGCTTCTCGAGGCCTCTGCCATGTGTTGTTTGGTCGTTCAGTGGGAGAAAACTGGCAGCACCTCGCAGACCGCCAGAGAGATGCACTTTGAGGTGGGGGGGCGGAGCCTTCCATAAGGTGTGGGAAGGCCTTATGAGGTTCCGTGTAGTGGCAGTAAACAGCTTTTAATAGCAATTCCTGGGGTTCTCTTTGCAGATGAATTGAATTTTGCCTTTCGCTCCAGGAACTCCGGCACCGCCCCTATCTGGAGCGGGGTACGGAATGTCTGTGAGTCTAATGGGAAGCACGGTAGTATGAATGAAGGTGTGAATGTGGGACTTGGGGGCACCGAGCTAACATCAGACTCACAGGATGGCCGTGGCAGTTCTGCTTCTCTAGGCCTCTGCCATGTGTTGTTTGGTCGTTCAGTGGGAGAAAACAGGCAGCACCTCGCAGACCGCCAGAGAGATGCACTTTGAGGTGGGGGCAGAGCATTCCATAAGGTGTGGTAAGGCCTTATGAGGTTCCTTGTCGTTGCAGTAAACAGCTTTTAATAGCAATTCCTGGGGTTCTCTTTGCAGGTGAATTGAATTTTGCCTTGAGCTCCAGGAACTCTGGCACCGCCCCTATCTGGAGCTGGGTGCGGAATGTCTGTGGGTCTAATGTGAAGCAAGGTAGTATGAATGAAGGTGTGAATGGTGTGAATGCCCAGTAGCAAAGGTCAAAACCTTGGCGTGGTGCTACTGCTCACAAGTTTACCCATGAACTTGTGCTAATTTGACCTGTTTTGGATGAAAGGGGTGTGCTCTGTCTTTGATTTAATTTTCTTCCTGTTCTGTGCATTGTTCCTAGCTGCTTTCTTCCTGTCTTTTCTCTCCTGCTTCCTGGAGTGTTATCAGCATTTCCCAACAATCCCTTGTGATGTCATCTACTACATCATACCCTGCCCTTTACAGGCTTTATGACATCATTCACCACTCGGCTGTGTATAGAGGCGTAGTCGGGGATGCCTACAGTGGTGGTGCAGTCTGTGGACTGGGCTATGAATGGTGTGAACGAGGGACCTGGGGCCACCGAGCTAACATCAGACTCACAGGTTGGCCGCGACAGCTCTGCTTCTCATGGCCTCTGCCATTTACTTGTTTGATTGTTCTGTGGGAGAAACCGGGCAGCACCTTGCAAACCACCAGTGAGATGCACTTTGAGGTGGGGACGGAGCCTTCCATGAGGTGTGGTAAGGCCTTATGAGGTTCCTTGTCTTTGTTCCAAACAGCTTTTAATAGCAATTTCTGTGGTTCTACCTCAGGCAAATTCAATTTTGCCTTGAGCTCCAGGAACTCTGGCACCGCCCCTCTCTGGAGCTGGGTGCGGAATGTCTGTGGGTCTAATGGGAAGCAAGGCAGTGTGAATCAGAAACCTTGGGGTCTGGCTTGATGCTGACCTGTCTTTTGGACCCCAGATAGACCGGGTGGCGGGTGTCTGTTTTAGCGTTTTAAAAAGCATACGGAAGGTCCTAGTTCTCCTCCCTACGTCCGCCCGTAGAACGCTGGTGCACGCCCTCGTCACATCGCGTCTAGACTACGGCAACCTATTGTACCTGGGAGCAACCTGTAAGGCAATAAATCGCCTTCAGGTGTTACAGAATGCGGCAGCCCGCCTCATTTTAAAATTCCCCAAAAGATCGGCCTCTAAAGCTGCCCTTCAGACCCTCCATTGGTTGCCAGTAAGGAGCAGAGTTGAATTTAAAGCCCTCTGTACTTGTTATCGCATCCTTACTGGGAAGGCGCCAACACCACTTCAGAACCTAGTCACCAGGTATGTACCATCACGCGCTTTGCGCTCCTCACATGGAGGCCTATTAAAGGTCCCTAGGGTGAGAAGGGCCCGCATGGGAGGAAGATCCTTTCACTACTTGGTGGCGAAGAGCTGGAATGCTCTACCTCTTAATCTTCGCCTGGATTCATCTGAATCTAGCTTCCGGAAGAAACTAAAAACACATCTATTCTCTAGATAACCGGGCCCATTCCTTACTTCTGTTCTGAGTTTTTCAGTTTCAGCGCGGGGACACGCTTCCGAGCGTAACCAAGCGCTATACAAAATTCCCTTATTAATATTATCATAATGAAGGGGTGAATGGTGTGAATGTTCAGTAGCAAAGGTCAAAACCTTGGCGTGGTGCTACTGCTCACAAGTTTACCCATGAACTTGTGCTAATTTGACCTGTTTTGGATGAAAGGGGTGTGCTCTGTCTTTGATTTCTTTTTCCTGTTCTGTTTCTTTTTCCCTGCTAATTTCTTCCAGCTTTTTTCTTTTCTCTGTTTTAACATCTACATCTCACTTCATTCTCCTTACACTTTCTTTCATTCCTTCCTTGTTTAATTCTTCTATGGTCTGTGTGTTTCGTATTGTTTTAGTTGATTCTCAGACTTTCTCTTGTCCAGAATATATTTTCTCATTCCTTCGTCCATACTTTCTCATTTGTTTCTTCTTCATTCTTTATTCTGTCTTTATTTCATCGTTTCATTTCTTGATCATGCATTTTTACTTTCATCATGTAATTTTCCCTGCTCCTTATGTCATTTCTTTCAGACATCGATTTTTCATGTCTTTTCTTTTCTTCACTTTATTCGCTGCTGTTTGGTTTATCATCTTACTCTGCCATTCTTTTATTTCTTACTTGTGAATTTTTTTTGTGCAATTACCAATTTGTTTATTCTAGATTTTTGTTTTTACAAAAATACAAAGATGATATGATAGGGATAGGCATTGGGCCATCCTTACTGATGCTGCAGCATCAGGGGTATGGGGGAAGTGGTGGCCCAGACCGTCATGCGCAGGTAGCCTTCTCCAACCCTTAGCTGTGTTGTACAGCCGGGTGGAGAACCAACAAAGGCTCCTAGTTCCTGTCTGGGGGCCGAACCAGAAAATAGTATTCCCAGCGTGAAAAAAGCCCTGGGATTGGCATCTGGGATCCTGCACAGTGGGCAGCAGTGTCTGACATCAGAAAGATGAGGATCGGGAGCACGTGGGCAGCCGTCGAACCAGGTAAGTGCAATTTTATATATTTTTAGTTCTGTCTTCCGTGATGTTTTTGGTTTGTATTCCCCCTCCCCCGCTTCACCACTTCGCAATGGGAGCAGCCGCTACTTCGATATTCGAGTGCCTAAAATTCCTTCAGCGTGTGTCATCAGTTCAAGAGTTGTACTAAATAAACATTTATTTGGAAAAAAAAACACATTTCAGACAACCCAACATCTCTCAGACCTACCACAAATCCAGAACTCATGTTGGTTGCATGAGGGAGTGGCAGTACACAATACCTGTCCACAATAAGGATTACAACTTATTTCTAAAGACTTCCAAGTGGTAAAAACATTCAACAAATATAGGCAATAAATTGATATCAAGATGGGGGGCTGATGTAACGGAAGGTGAGGGAGCAACTCTTTTTGGTGAGAAACTGTCTGTTGCAGGCGCCTTTAACATAAGCTAGAGGCAGTATATTTAGCTGATACCGGAAATAAGCATGTCTATAGGGTAATGCTTGAAATACTTCATTGGTGTTTCCTAAAACTTTGCTGCTCTGACTTTTTTTGTATTTTTCTACAACTGGAGGGGTTCCACTCTACAAGTCATTCACCACACAAGCACACCTTAAGCTAGACACATAAAATACCTTACTGGAGTAACACAAACTGCTACCAAATAACAACAGATATACATGGACGTCAATTAACCATAATACATGGGGTAGTGGCAGTGACATTACACACCCTTTGATACCCACTTTCACTCACACACTCATACTTACACATTAGTGGAATACAGAATTGACAGAAAATAAAGAGTGTGATGCCCCAGCTGCCCCTGTGTTCCTGCCACTGAATTTGCCACCTCTGAGGCCAGGGGTCGCATAAAGGTAGTGCCAGGGGTAGCAGAGGGCAAGCCAGGGGTCGCAGCTTCGACCCATAAATGACGTCCATGATCAGGGCCGGCTCTAGGGCGGTGCCACCGGTGCCACCGCACCGGGTGCTGACTTTGCATGAGGGCACCTGTTTGCTATACTATATTGTTTTTAAAAGCACCCATAGCAGTGTTCCTGACCTCCAGCAATTTTCAGCCAACAATAAAAATGTCAAGCCTACTAGGGTGAGCGATGTGATGTTCTTCCTGAAGAGAAAGAAGTTTTGTCTAGTTGTAGTTTTGACTGGGGGATGTTTTGATTCATCATAAGTTAGCGCAGAGGGTCAATATGCCTGCTGCATAGAATGTGCATCATGCAAATCCCGAAGTGAACAAAACGTAAATAGGTCAGGGGGTTACTGCTTTGTCAGATACTTTGTTTTGTTACTTGTAGTTTATTAGTTAAAAAACTAATAAAAATCCGTGAGCTATTAACTGTCATCAAAGAACTGAAATGCAGACTTCAAGTATAGTTTAGAACGAATTAATTTTTTTCCCAGACTTTCAATATTCAAAAGTTGTACCAAGTGTTGATTTGGGTAGAAATCAATTCCAATTATTAAAGATAATCCCCAATCATGGTCTTACGTTTTAAATTCTGAGTTTGTGCTTCTCCAGATCAAGCCCACCCAAACTTTACTGCCTACCAGAATGGATGACATATAAATCCTACCACTCTGTCTTATGTAACATTTTCTATACAATGATTTACGCACATATGATTGAGTAATGTGTTTCCAACGTAAAGTACTCTGACACCCTTCACTTTTATGAGTGACACTATAAATCGAATTAAATGCATCTGAGTGAGAGTAGTTATGGAGACTGTTACCCAGTGGTGGTAGTGCGGGAATTTGTTGCGCAGGTGGTCATGGGGGGGGCACCAAAAAACATTGTCACACTGGGCGTCACCAGTGCTAAAGCTGGCCCTGTCCATGATGATACACAGCTCAATGGTGCATTGTGGGTGATTTTGGTTCAAGAAACGTTCCCTCTTTGCTGGCACGTTTGGTGACTACTGCCCCTGGAGTGAAGGCCTGGAGGCCTGCAGGATACACGCACCCTGCTGGTGGGGCATGTGTAGTGCCTGCTCCAGCTGTCAAGGTGCATTATCACCCTGGCAACACATTTTATGTGTCACTGAGTTCAGGAAACAGGAAAAAAAATGGGCAAAAGTACCCACGATAGACCCTGTGTTCAATAGGAGAGAAGCAGAGAGACACGGAAAGAAAGGTACTGCTTTCATAAGATCAAAAGAATATTGAAAGCCTCGCACCTGTCCATAGAGGTGGCAATCTCTGGGCGGAGCTTCTCGGCACTGCAAGGACTGTAACCAGAAAAAGAGGACTGGGCAGTAAACCGTGGAGCTACACCCCCACCCACAACCCCAATTCCTCCCCCCGGATCAAATTACCCACGTGGTCAATTAAGGTGATAAATTGGAGAAAAAATATCTCTGGAATTATAGATATCCATTAGCAGTAAAGGGACTGGTCCTTTCATGTCCACATCATCTTTCTCCATTCTGGGGGGCACAAGCTCGTCATTGCATGTTGTAGGGGTGCCATAACCAGCTGGAATCAGTCATTTTACCCAGTAACTCATACCCAGGCACATGGTCTACCATGAAGCTCATCTTGAGAATCCACTGATGCATTTTACAATTTTAGGCTCACTGATGCCTATTCTAGCTTGGGGGCCATTAATGCCTATTATAGAATGAAGGCGATTGGTACCTGTTACTAGTTGAGACCCATTAATACTGATTACAGCTTGAATCACATTAATGTCTGTTACTACTTGAGGCTGATTGATGCCCCGAGCTGCATGAGGCCTATGAGGCCTTTGAGCGTGTCACAGATCGGGGCCTAATAACGGCAATTACATCTTCAGACCTACTGCAGCCTGTTACAGCTCTCTGCCCATTTGATTCATATTACAGCTTCGGACCCACTGAGGGCTGCCACAACTCACTGCCCATTGATACATGTTACATCTTGGAACCCACTTCGGCCTGTAGCAGCCTGCTGCCCAGTGAGACAAGTTACAGCTCGAGACCCCCCGTGACCTGTTACAGCTTCTCATTGATGCATGTGACCTCTCGGAACCCACTGAGACCTGTTCGCTGCCCGTCGATGCATGTTACCGTTCGGGACATACTGAGATCTGTTACAGCTCGCTGCCCATTGATACATAATAAAGCTTCATACCCATTGCGGCCTGTTACAGCACACTGACCCTTCATAAATGTTACAGCTCGGGACCCATTGCGGCCGGTTACAGCTCGGTGTCTATTGATTCATGTTACAGCTCGGGATCCACTGAGGCCTGTTACAGCTCGCTGCCCTTTGAAACATGTTCCAGCTTGAGGCCAACTGAGACCTGTTACAGCCGGCCGCCCAATGATATATATTACAGATTGGGACGCACTGAGACCTGTTACAGCTCGGTATCTAATGATTCATGTTACAGCCTGGGATCCACTGAGACCTGTTACAGCCGGCCGCCCAATTATATATATATTACAGTTTAGGACATTCTGCGGCCTGTTCCTGGTCGCTGCCCATTGATACATGTTACAGCTTGGGAGGCACTGAGATCCAGGGGCGTAACACAGGGCCCCGCAGCCCAGTGTTGCGGGGGACCCCGAGCTGCAGGGGGCCCCCTCAGCACAGACTGAGCTACAAATTACTGCCATCAAACGCAGCCCCTGTAGGCTGCCAAACAATGCTGACAACAGCAGTTTTCCTTAAAAAGTGGTGTTTCACCACTTTAAATGACTGGTAAAGTGAAACTTGGATTTTTGTAGATTTTTACAATATGTGATCCACTAATCCCTTTTCTCAAATGATCGATAAGCTATTAGAGAAGCCAAAAGCGTATTTGCAATAACAAGTAAGCAAAAACTGTTGCTCCCCAGACATTTGTAAGCTTTAAAGCACACTATGAAATTCATGGTTTTAAAAGTAAGCCTATATAAAAACAAGCATTGGAAATGCAATAGGTCTCGCAATAACGCGAGTCTGAACTATTAGCAGTGTAAATGATAATGCCCTTTATTTTTGCGTTCTGGTTTTTGGAACATAAATAAAAGGCTTTGTCATTTACAAGGCCTATAGCTTAAATTTGCGTTAAAACGAAACCTATTGCATTGCAATGGTGGTGGTGCTGCTGAGTTTTCTCTGAATCTGCACTCTGAATCTGCACCCACAATCTGCACCCACAATCTGCACCCACAATCTGCACCCACAATCTGCACTCTGAATCTGCACCCACAATCTGCACTCTGAATCTGCACCCACAATCTGCACTCTGAATCTGCACCCACAATCTGCACCCACAATCTGCACCCACAATCTGCACCCTGAATCTGCACCCTGAATCTGCACTCTGAATCTGCACTCTGAATCTGCACTCTGAATCTGCACCCACAATCTGCACCCACAATCTGCACCCACAATCTGCACCCACAATCTGCACTCTGAATCTGCACCCACAATCTGCACTCTGAATCTGCACCCACAATCTGCACCCACAATCTGCACCCTGAATCTGCACCCTGAATCTGCACCCTGAATCTGCACCCTGAATCTGCACTCTGAATCTGCACCCACAATCTGCACCCACAATCTGCACCCACAATCTGCACCCACAATCTGCACCCTGAAGCTGCACTCTGAATCTGCACTCTGAATCTGCACCCACAATCTGCACCCACAATCTGCACCCACAATCTGCACCCACAATCTGCACTCTGAATCTGCACCCACAATCTGCACCCACAATCTGCACCCACAATCTGCACCCACAATGTGTGAGTGGCGTTGCGTGTGTGAGTGGCGTTGCGTGGATGAGTGGGGTTGCGTGTGTGAGTGGCGTTGCGTGTGTGGGTGGCGTTGCGTGTGTGAGTGGCGTTGCGTGTGTGAGCGGCGTTGCGTGTGTGAGTGGCGTTGCGTGTGTGAGTGGCGCTTGCATGCTTGATAAACAACTTACACGTCTTCTAATGGACTGAAAGGGCTGCAAGGAGGTATAATAATAATAAAAAGAGCCAAAATGGATCAAGGGAGCAGCAGGGCAGGGGGAGAAAGGAGGGGTTATTTTGCGGGGCTTCTGGCGGGTGGGGGGGAGAAAGGAGGGGCAGCGGAATGCGTGCGAGGGGAGGAGAAGTGTGGCAGGCAGATGTGCGGCCTGGTGAGGGGGCGGGAATGCGAGCCTGGTGGGGGCAGGCGAAAGTGAGCTGCTTGTATGCTCACTTTAATTCGGGACAGTTGTGATGAGCATAGTAGTTCTCTGAGAGCCATTTTAGATTGTGACATGCCGGGTGGACAGTGCTGTCCTGGAGATATAACTGTTCTTGCCCTGCTGTTACTTTTCCAGCACACAACATGCTCCGTGGCTTTGGTTTCGTGCAGTTTGAACGTCCTGAAGATGCCCAGGCTGCCGCTGAGGGTGAGAATGGTCGTCTGTTAAAAGGGCATAAATTAGGTAAAGTCAACTTGTACACCCCCGACTTGTGGCGCTGAAAAAAATACAGCAGTCTGCGTACGCATGCACATATTGGGTGTTGTCTTTGCTTGATAAACAACTTACACGTCTGCTAATGGACTGAAAGGGCTGCAAGGAGGTATAATAATAAAAAGAGAGCCAAAATGGATCAAGGGAGCAGCAGGGCAGGGGGAGAAAGGAGGGGTGATTTTGCGAGGCTTCTGGCGGGGGGGGGGAGAAAGGATGGGCATCGGAATGCGTGCGAGGGGAGGAGAAGTGTGGCAGGCAGATGTGCGGCCTGGTGAGGGGGCGGGAATGCGAGCCTGGTGGGGGCAGGCGGATTACGGAGATGCTCGTGCTTGTGTGGTCACGTGACCCGCTTTGTGGCCACGTGACCTCACATGCACTGTGAAGAAACGCCAGTGGTTTCACTAGACGATCGAGCACTTGAATTCGATCCTATCCATTCCTGCAGAATGGGACAGGCTCGACCTAAAAATGTGTCTTAGTGGAAACTGACCAAATTTATCTTAGCCATCTGTTGTTAAAATTCATCCGGCACCTCTTGTTCTGCCGTCATCTCTGCAAAATCCGCACAGTCTCCGCATCTCATCCACTTACACTCAGCTACAGCTCAAGCGTTATTTCACCAAACTGATAGAATCCACAAGCAGGCCCATGTTTACAAAGCAAGCTACCCCATTTCTAATGGTTCGATCGAAGGTAGATGGGTCACCCAATAAGACACTTGGGGCCCAATTACAAGTAGGACACATTCCGGGTTTTACAATTGCTTGAGGTGTTGGTTGCAAGGGCAGCGAAGACTGATCCGTTGTCCCTGCTTTTGTCAGCAGGTAATACTCCCCCACAACTAGGACACATTTTAATCCCTCCCTCCCAAGCAATATTTTGGGATTCTGTCAGAGAAAGCATTCAAAAGACCAATAAGTCAGACTTATACCTGAAAGTGCATCAATTGGCAAATTTGTGTCTGTGGTATTGTAAATTGGTGAGTGACAAATGAAAAAAATAGTCAATGTTTGATTAAAAGAATGCAAAGATGAGTGACCATGTTAATGGGTGAGTAGTAATTGAGTGGATGGCATCATACAATCATCCAACCATTCACTCATTGTGTGCAATCACCTATCTATTCATCCATCCACAATACTCATACACTAATTTTTTTGTAAAGCAGCACTTTCACTTAGAAGCCAAACCAATTCCCTTAAACAAGGCTTGATCTTGCTATTTCAAATTTAGCCTAGTCAAATCAGCTTTCACTTGTAAATGTTTCAGAATAGCAATTGAATAATGAGTCACCCATACTGAAAGTTTGTGGGATATTTTTAATGCAACATCACAAAACAAAACAATGATGCATTTGAAATCACACACGTGATGTTATTAGAATTAATGTTAGTCGAAGTGACTTTAGAGGCCCACCTAAGTTCGGAGTAAGAAGCAAGACAAAGGTTTTTATAGAAAGTGGTTTCTGAATTCCCCCTAGAGAGATATATAGAAATAGAAACTTATAACAAGAGAGGTAAGGAGAGAGATTGAATCAGAGAATTGAGAGACAGCGACTGATGAATGGATATATGGATGAATGTATGGATGGATGAATGAATTAGAATGGGTGAGTGATTGTGTGGATTGATAATGCAGGGGCCTTTAGAGTACTACACACAAGAATGGACACAAAGATTGAGAGATGGACAGAAGAACATGCAGAGGTACATAGAGAAAGATGCTTTATCAGAAAGACAGACAGAGGGACAGATCGAAAGACTGACAGAAAACAGACCAATGAACGGAAAACCACGTAAAAAGATAGTAATACAAAAAGATGAATAGATAGAAAATTAGATATATAGAAGGAAAAAGACAAATACAGACAGACACAACAGAATGCCAAAAAGACAGAAAATCCAATGATATGATCGATAGCGGACAGGCATGTTTAGGTGTAAACAGGTAGACGGGTAGATACGTATTCCTGAAATGCCTATTCATACAGTACTCTAATATTATACTCTTAAAGACAATTATAAGAGCTCACGATAGCTGAGTAAGAACGAGTTCCTTCCATATTTGGAAAGCCGCTTCCTTTCAGAAAATATCTGCGACAATGAAGCCTATAACACTGACCTGTCGACTGATGCCAATATGTAGAGCCTGCATCTGCATGCTTCTCAATCAGTGGGTTTTTAGCGTACAGAATGAATGTATACACCTCTAAGGGCCAGATGTATGACCATTCAGGTTAGCAAGTCGCAAATTGCACAGAATTGCGACTCGCAATTTGCGACTCGCTAAGCTGAATGTAAAACAGTGTCTCAGACATTATTTTCGATTCCCAATGGGGTCACAAATTGAAAAAAAAAAAAAAAAAAAAAAAAAAAAGATGCCTTTGGGCTTAGTACAGCGTTATAAGATTTATTTCATTCATTCAATGCAACAGTAGAATAACTGTTGGATAGCGGAGAGGGAAGTTAATATTCCCACTCCAGTGAGTGCAACCGTTTGGAAAGTGTTAGATAGCAGAGGGATAAAGTTGACTATTACCACTCCAGTGAGTGCAACAGTAGGGAAAGTGTTGGATAGCGGAGGGGTAAAAAGTACTATTCCCACTACAAAGAATGCAAAAGTAGGGAAAGTATTGGATAGCGTAAGAGTACAAAATTATATTCCACTCCAGTGAGTGCAACAGTAGGGAAAGGGTTGGATAGCGGAGGGGTATAAATTACTATTCTCACTCCAGTGGGTGCAACAGTAGGGAAATCGATATTGTTGACCCCGAGAATCTGTATGTCGATATTTCTGACCCACAATATTTGCAACTCGATATTTGTGCAAGTCGATATTTTTGATTCAATATTCTGTCTCTGCACTGTGGCAATGGGAAGCAAGCTGCAGCAACCTGCACTGGGTCCTGAGATGTATTATGCATCAATGGCAGAGAACTGTAAGACACCACAGTGGGTCCGATATGTAATATGTATCAATGGGCAGTGAGCTGTAACAGGTCTCCGTGGATCCTGAATTGTAACATGTATCAATGGGTAGCAAGCTGTAACAGATCTCAGCAGTGGCATAACAAAAGTTGAAGGGGCCCCCCTGCAAGGTATACAGAGGGGCTCCCGTTCCAGATTTAATCCAGAGCTCTCAGGTCTCAGTACTGTGCAACACCCGTCTACTCTAAATGCAATGACTAGTGGGATGTGGGATGACGACACACCAACGACAAAGCTCAGACTGATAGGAATTATAGAGCGATCCTCGCTTCTCAGTAAAAGGAAAAAACATGTGGCTCCGCTCATACTTAAATCAGCAGCCAGGGTATCTACCATAAAAGGTTTCAACACTGATTTAAATCACCACTAGACGTGTGAGAAAAAAGTTTTTAAAAAGTATCACCTGTTATCAAAAAAGGAAGAGGAAGTGGGATTCTTTGTCAAATCCACCTTCTGTGGCATGGGAATTGTAGGGTAGGACTGGGACAAAAAAATTGCCCTGGGCTCCAAAATAAAAACGGTCCCCCTTTAGCAAACCAGATGGCGATAAAAGTGGCCCACATTAGTAAATCAGGCCCGTTTTGAACTTGTAAAAACACGCTCTATGGGAATTTTGCAAGTCATGAGAGACAGTATGTATTTCTGTTTGTGGTGGGAAACAACAGTGAAAACCGTTCTACCGAGCAAAAACCCACAAACTGCAAAAACACAAGCCCACACACTGATCTGTGAGACCTGTGAGACCAGCCTCTCGGGCACTGCCAAACTGCCCTATAGGCAAGCTAGACCCCTGACCTTTTGAAACAGCACACCCTACTTACATACACAAGCCGCCGTCTCACCCTCTGCTAATGTCACAACGGGCTGGATGTATGAAAGGGTTTCCCATTCAGCATTAATGGGAAAACATGTTAGTACATATGGGTCTAAGTCGCACCAGATGAGTACCAGTGGCGGCTGCTACCTGGAAGCAGTAGTGGTGCGGGGTGGGGGGATCGGGTTAAAAAAATGATCACACACCTCATGGTTGGCTGGCTTCATCCTGGCTTCTTGGGGGAAACAGGAAGCAGGTAGCACCAGGGCTCTCACGCTTCCCGCAGTCAATCACAAGGCTGCAATGCAGTGTTGTGATTAGTCTGAGTACCGTGACACTGCGCTCACCCAGGGTCTGGAGGGGTTGGCATTTTCTCCACGCAGGGTGTAATGCAGCCTAGGTGGAGAACATGCCTTGTGCGCATGACTGTTTGGAGGGCCCGAGAGGGCCGGCCAAACACTCATGCTCACATAAGGAGTGCAAACCACTCCTCCCCTTGCTCTGAGAGCAGCCCCGCCCCACAAAGACGCCGCAACAGGAACAAATACTATGATGATAACCTCAAGTTATTATCATTTTCTTTTTTACACTGCATAAAGCAGTGGGGCGATGATCCTCTGCCTTAGCGGAGGAACCACCACTGATGAGTACGTTACTCAAAGCCTTGCCTTTCACCCACCCATGTAACTCGCCACTCCCCGAGGGCCAGATGTACGACCATTTGCATTAGAGACTCGCAAATTGGAGCTGCAATTGCGAGTCCCTAATGCAAATGTACAACAGTGTCTGAGACACTGTTAGCGATGCCTAATGGGGTCGCAAATTGCATGCCTCATGCATATTCATGAGGCACTCGTAATTTGCGACCCCATTAGGAATCGCTGGCCCTCCCTTAAAGGAAAACGGGCTGCATTTTTTTTTTACAATGATACGTTTCTAGTTCATTTTTCAAGGGCAGGCAGTGTTCCTGGGTCCTCTGCCTGCCCTTACAAAATATTTTCCCATGCATTCCCAAAGGGTAAGAGATCCCCTGGGGACCCCTTCCCATTTGCGAATGCTTTACAACCTACTTGAAGTAGGTGGAAAATTGCAAGACAGTCATACCTAGGGCTCAGACTCGCTATTAGGAAGGGATGCCCTTGAAACGCCCCTTCCTAATAGCGAGTTGCAAATACTAATCAGCGAGCCCTTAGATATTTTTGCATGCGTAAACGGGTCACAAACCCATTTGCGCATGCAAAAATACGTCGTACATCTGGCTCCAAGAGTACTTTGGGATGAACCACAGAAAGCGAAACACTTATAAGTAGGAGTATGACCGCTTTTGCGGTCGCAAATGGGAATTCAGCCAGTTCGCGACCGCAGAATTGGTCTGCCCCATGCACAAATCATATTTTGCGAGTCGCTAACCTATTAGGCTTGCGACTTCCTATTAGGAAGGAGCGTGCCAGGGTTCAATTCCTGAAGCGGCAGGGTCGTGGACCAGGGTCAGCGGACTCAACAATTCTCGCCTCGGTGCCTACTCTAACCTGGGGTCCCACTCGGCAACTCTGGGCATTAGCTTGCCTAATCTCCACAACGGCCCCACCAACGCCGGGGATGCCTGGCTCCACCTTGGGGATTCCGAGTAGGGACCATCCCACAGGGAAAGCCAGGACGGGTTCCCCAGCGGTATACAGCGCCGGGACGCCCCTTTGCTGGGGCAGCTGTGCGCTTTACAAGTATACGACATTTAACATTTAACATTTTACTGTCACATTCTTTGGAGTGGGAATAGTAGTTTTTACCCCTCCACTATCCAACACTTTTCCTACTGTTGCACTCACTGGAGTGAGAATAGTAATTTGTACCCCTCTGCTATCTAACACTTTCCCTACGGGTACACTCACTGGAGTGGGAATAGTAATTTCCCTTTCTGCTATCCAACAGTTATTCTACTGTTGCATTTAGTGAAGTGGGAATAGTAATTTTTACCCATCCACTATTTAATACTTTCCCTACTGTTGAATTCTTTGTAGTGGGAATAGTAATTTTTACCCATCCTCTTTCCAACACTTTCCCTGCTGTTGCAATCACTGGAGTGAGAATAGCCATTTTTACCTCATAGCTATCGAACACTTTCCCTACTGTTACTCTCACTGGAGTGTGAATACAAATTTTTACCCCTCCACTATCCAACACTTACCCTACTGTTGCACTCTTTGGAGTAGGAATGGTCATTTTTACCCCGCCGCTATTGAATACTTTCACTACTGTTGCACTCTTTGGAGTGGGAATAGCAAGTTTCTCTCCTCTGCTATCCAATACTTTCCCTACTGTTGCATTCTTTGGAGTGGGAATAGTAAATTATTTCCCATCCCCTCTCCAACACTTTCTCTACTGTTGCTCTCACTGGAGTGGGAATAGTAATCTTTACCCCTCAGCTATCCAACACTTTCCCTACTGTTGCACTCACTGGAGTTGGAATAGTAATTTAAATATTTTGCTATCCAAATCTATCCCTACTGTGGCACTGATTGAATTGGGAAGTTTATTTGTTATCTTTTGTTAAATGTATATTTAATGTAATTAATAGTGTTAAAATTAATATTTAATACATTTAATATATATTTCTATTATATATATATATATATATATTCAGAGCTCCGCAGTCCCAAGGGACCAAAGAAACAGCACTCACAGCAGACTAAACTTAATTATAAGTTTATTGCGCAAATTATAATCCAACAGACGCGTTTCAGCACTTGCCTTCGTCAGTGTCATATATTTAAATCGATATTTTTTAAATCAATATTTTTTACATTGATATTTTTAAACTTCTTTTTACTAAACAGCAGTCAGCTTTAACATACATGATCATATGCTTACAAGGGTTCTGCACAATATCATTCGAGTATACATTTTATTAATCAAGACCCACTCAGATAATAATAGTCGAATCACCCAATCCCGGAGCCCAGCCCCACCTAGCTGATCAATACCCACCCCAATCCCCCCCTGTAATCTTCCCATTGTTGCTGAACTTTTTCCCATTTACTGGGACATCCCCTGCCCTCTTAAATAGTTTTTTCCATGCACAACACCAGTCCATACCCCGTTTCCACAGGGAGACCCTAGGCGGCTGAGTCTCCCCCCATGCGCCAGCAATGTTTCTTTTAGCACCCATAGCTGCCACTTGCAGCCAGAGTTTTTGGTATTTGGGCCATGTCAGTTCTCCAGACACACACAGTACATGCCATCTGGGATCTAAAGAGATTTCCTGTTCCAAAACTTCTGACATGATGCGGACCACCTTTTTCCAATATATCTGTATGACTGGGCACTCCCACAGGATATGGAAGAATGTTCCTTTCTGGGTACACCCCTCTGGCACTCCTCAGTAGAAATACACCCCAATCTAAACATAAGTTATTACATTGATATTTTTGTATTTATCTGTGTAGGTATGGGAGTCGATATTTTTGTATTTTATATTTTTTCTGATATTTTTGACAATTATGTTTTTGTCATCGATATGCTATCTGTGAATCCATTGGCACATATAACTGCTTCTGACCAGCTCACTGCCTATCGATACATATTATAGCTTGAGATCGACTGAGACCTGTTACAGCTTGCTGCCCATTGATACATACGAAAGCTTCGTACCCAGTGGGGCCTGTTACAGCTTGCTGCCCATTAATACATACTAAAGCATTCGTACCCACTGGTGCCTGTTACAGGTGGCTGCCCATTAATACATAATAAAACTTGGGACCCACTGCAACCTGTTATACCTCGATGCCCAGTTAAAAATACTACAGCTTGGGTCACACTGAGAACAGTTACTGCTCGCTGCCCATTGATACATGGTATATCTTGAGACCCAAAGTGACCTGTTACAGCTCGCTGCACAGTTCTACATACTACAGCTTGGGCCCAACTGTAGCCTGTTACAGCACGCTGCCCCTTGATTGACATTAGAGCTTAGGACCCACTGAGAACAGACACAGCTCCATCAATATATGTTACAGCTTGGGACCCAATAAGACCTGTCACAACTCGCTGATACATAATAAAGCTTTGTAACCACTGCGGCGTGTTACAGCTCACTGCCCATTGATACAGAATAAGGTTTGGGACACACTGAGAACAGCTACAGCTCGCAGCCCATTGACACATTTTACAGTTTCAGACTCACTCAGAGCTGTGACAGCCCACTGCCTTATTTTCAGCATGCTCTCTCTGGTTTGGCTCCTGCCTGCCCCTACACAACCTTTCAGTCTTTGTGTTTTTGTCTTTGACCCCCCTGCAAGATCCCCAAGAACAGAGATGCATTTTTTGTCACTTTCTACAATTTTTCTCTGTGCTCCTTCATGTAAGTTTCCATTCTATACTCCTGCAAATCTTCTTATTGGCATACATACAGATACACACAGGCTGAGCAGCTAGGACATGGTAACATAGAGAAAGAATCATAGTGCAGGAATACTACACCCTTAGATCAGAAACTCCAGTTTCTGAACAAATTCAAATTTACAAACTTTAAATGAAGGTGTTTGTGGTGTCACAATGAAGATATGATGTAATGCCCAGGCCTTGCTCAAATGAAATTCGAGTTCTAAGATTGACAGTTCTATTTTGTAAAGGACGTTCTAAGTTTGGAATGAGAGTTCTAATTTGGTATTGAAAGAATTCCTTTAGAATGTAGATTGGAACGACACTTCTAATTTGGAACGTCAGAACTATATATGGAATGCAAGTTCTACATTTGGAATTCCTCTTGCACAAGACATAAATGTTTTTTAAGGTTGAAGCAGCAGCTATGTGTGATATCTTAATATTTTTGGTAGGAAACAGTAGATTCCAAGACTACGGACTCCTTGGGCACCTTGACCCCCCAGGGTATCCAGAACTACCTTGTATTGAATGGATGTGTGCAATGCTCTTGAAGCTGTGTATAGTCACACAAGAAGGAGTCTATGGTAGTCTTCACACAGATAAAGACTCAGAGCCCAGCCATAAGACCGCTGCCAGGCTCTGCTAGTCAGTGCAGTAGAATGATGTAAGGTGTCTTCCAATGCTTAGATCCCGCCCTGACATTTGAATACCTGATCACACCTGTGAAGTGGGCAGAGCAGATAGGAAGAAACAGAATGAAAAGCTGTGCATTCATGCGCAGTACACTAGGCCCATCTCACCAGCGTCTTTCCAGATTCTGTTAACATGGGTATGAAGGACATTCTTTTTGGCAGCAACTTTGGAAGGAGATGACTGTTGTGAATTATTAACCTTCGATACTGTGAACCTCATCTTCATCTCCACTAGTACCTTTTACAATTTTAAACTCCCTGATGCCTATTCCTGACCCCCTAATGCTTCACATCCTTGCTGTGGTCTTCCCTGGCCTGGATTTGCAGTTGAGAGCCAGCCAGCAGCTGAGAGGGGTTGAATATGTGCCTTGTCGTGCAACATATTGACCCCGGCATGTGTATCTTAGCCTGTGGGCCCTTTTTCTGGTGTAAGACACACCAGACCACAGTTCAGTATTAAAAGATGCATATGCACAAGGATAAGTCGATGCATGGGTACGCCCCTTTCACCTGGTACATGTGAGGATAAAATGGTCAGGCTATTGACAGTTGTGCCATACAATTGCAATCTGAGCGCATGAGAGCAACATGTGCATGGAGATAACCTTCTTTACTATTGCATGTGCTCAACAAGTGTCAGCACTTTGAGAAATGTCTGGACTGGTCTCTGTGTGGTCACGCCAAGTCTGTGAAGTATGTTGATGGTGAAGCACTCAACTGTGAAATCCTATGCTAAACATCTAGGTAGCAGGTAAAGTCTATGTTCAGGGCGTGGTTAGTGCTGATAGGTCAGTGCGCCAAAGTCAGGTCCCGGCACTGGTGCCCAATGTATCCCAAGAGCACATTACTGCTTTGGTAAATCATGTCACCTGTCACACTGGCCTTTCACATGATTGGGTGTCTGATTCCATCCGCTCCATTCTAAAGTGTGAGTCCATGTTTCAGGCTCTGTAATAGTGACAACACATGCCATTTAGTGGCTAACAAAGCAGGTCATGGATAGAAACAGGGGTTTGATTGCAAGGGATGATGTCAGATACACATTCACAATGGTTCTCATGTTTGTAAATGCTCTTGACTGCTCATGCTGTGATTGTAGAGTTGTACAGGGCCTAGGATTGTAATGTACATCTCATTCTCGCCTAATGCCACAGTTGGAGTGTGAGAGTCTGTAGAAATGTACACACCTATTACGCTATTGATTTTCTTTTATTTATGTATGGTGTCTTAGGCATGTTTTTTCTGTTTTTAGGTACATACAGTTTGGTGGATAACCTCCACTAAGTGGTGCCATTCAGATTGAGATTGGCACACCTATTTCTAATTGTGCAAACCATCGCCGATATTGGACAATTGCTTTGATTGGCTGCACTGTTTAGATTGTTACTCTAGTTTCATACAGGTAGGCCCCATACTCGTGGTCTAGATTTTGTAGGAAAACATGCACCTTTCACAATGGTTTGCATTGTCACAAGCCTTGTGTCTTTTTACTTACAGACGCCGAATATTGGCACACTTATTGAAAAGTGCCCTTTGATATTGGGTACACTAAATTAGATCTGAATAGACGATTTACATCTCTATTGGTACGTTACTTATCTACATGATTTATACATTATATGCACATAGGTCCTTCTTGCCTTCTTCATATTTCTTTTTTACTTAGACCAGATAAGGGACTCTTGCTAGTCTGGGTTTTGGACAGAATTTTTTGAAAATTTCTGACTCGCGGGACGTGTAGTTGAAATAAGCAATTTGAGCGCAGGCATCTTGCCTGCTGATAGCGAGGGAGTCTCCGTCTTAGATAGTTAGGGCAGGCGCCACGTAAAGCCCTGAAAGCCAGGGTCAGTGCCTTGAATTTGATTCTGCTTGCCACTGGGAGCCAGTGCAGATCGTGCAGATGCGGAGATACATGCTGATTAAAGGGGATATGCTTTATTAGCCGCTCAGCCGCATTCTGCACGGTCTGGAGTCGTTGAATCAAATATTTTGGTAGGCCTAAATAGAGGCCGTTCGCGTAGTCCAGCCTTGAAGTGACAGTCGCATGGACTACCGTTTTCCGGCAGTCTACCGGTAATAGCGAGAGAAACCTGCGGAGATTCCTGAGTTTACATAGACACCCTGCTGTGACCTGTTGGATGTGAGAGGAGAAGGAAAGGCTGTCATCCCATCTCACCCCCAAATTTTTTGCATTAGTACTGGGGAGCGGCGGAGGGCCCATTTCAGATGGCCACCACAGGTCCGGAGAGGGTCGTATGCCTTTCCCAAAAAAGACCACCTCCGTCTTGCCTGCGTTCAGTTTTAATTTATTGGAATTCATCCAGCTGGCTACATAACGGAGGCAGCCCTTAAATTTACCAAAAGCCGCCTCCGACACTTCTGAATAAGGGTGGACAAGCTGTGTATCGTCTGCATACGAAATAGCCTTGACCCCCCATTTGGCAATCAGGTTGAAAAGTGGGGCTAGATAAACATTAAATAATAAAGGACTAAGTGCCGATCCCTGGGGGACCCCACACCAGAGACGTTTCGGTTTAGAAGAGAAGGAACCCAGAGTTACTTTCTGGGACCGATCGGTCAGATAGGAGTTAAGCCAACCCAGTGCTCTATCCTTCAGGCCGATATCCTTTAACCACTGCAGGAGTCTGCCGTGGTCGACAGTATCGAACGTGGCAGATAGATCCAGGAGCACCAGCATAGCCGATGGGGCTGAATCGAAGGACCACCTAACCGACTCAGCTACCTCGATGAGGGCGGTCTCAGTGCTGATACCTGACCGGAAACCAGACTGGGTTTCGTGCAGGATACTGTTTTCCTCAATGAAGCTATTCAATTGGCGCTGTATTAATTTTTCAAGCATTTTACCTGGGGCAGCTAGTAGGAAGATCGGTCGGAGATTACTAAGGTCCTCCGGGGCACCATTAGGGGAAGAAGTGTGGCGTGTTTCCAACACTCGGGAAACACCCCCGACACAATAGACGTGTTCCAAATGTGTAAAAGTGTTATTACAATTGAATCTGACATCATATTCCAGAGCTTAGGAGGGCAGGGGTCATTGGGGGCCCCTGATTTACATCTTTGTATTTCCTCCAGTGCCTCAGTAAATGAATTAGAGTGGAATTTCCAGAGCTCTCCCTAGCGAGGGACACTAGGGCTGCGAGCGATTTTTATTGGCTTTTACTAATTGGCATATGTACTAATGAATTGATGTGAAAAACGGCAAAAATAGCGTTTTTACTATTTTTTAAATCGGGGGTTCTAAATTCTGTTTTTAGCTGGGGAATTGTGACAGGCACACTGACACCTTCTTTCACGCTGTACTTTCTTTGCCCTGCCTCGCCCAGCCGTCTTTTTGGAACTGCTGTTTGTGGCGGTGGGCGCCATCTTAGGTAGGGCTGGGGGTGCGCTCTAGTCGCGCCGCCCTCCCGCCCTCCTCGCACACTATAAAATGTGTAATCCGCCCAGACGGCGCAGCGGGCTGGCGCAGCGGGCGCGCCGGATGCGCGCCGAAGCCGCGCCTAAGCCAAGCCCGTCTGCGCCCATCCGCGCCAGGACCGCGCCGGGCGCAGGCCATGCTGCCCAAAAACATCCCATCCTCAGGTATGACTTTAACGCGCTACTCTTAGTGCGCTCCATAATGGCTACCTATACCTGCAAGTTTCACCTCCCCACTGACTGTCTCTGGGGCCCTTTTTCATGCCGCTTCTGCAAATGGTCCTCCCTGGGATCCGCTAGCGTAATTTCCTGCCCACTCCCCCCACCCTCACACAAGCCTATTTCCTTTAATTGTGGACTCATTAATGCTCGATCCTTAGCTTGTCATGGACAAGATATCCACGACCTCATTCTTTTTCATGACCTCAATGCTCTCTTCATCACTGAATCCTGGCTAAATGATGCGTCCAACCCCGATCTGTCTACCGCTCTCCCCCCTGATTTTACCATTCACAGGCGGGATAGACTCGGTGGCAGGGGAGGAGGGATAGCCATCATCGTCAAGAAATCATTTATATGCCACACATTCGACTTGGCCTCTCTCAAAGATTGTGAGGGCATAGGCTTCGTGGTACAAATCAACCCCTCCTCCTCTTTTACAGGAGGTCTCGTCTATCATCCCCCTGGGAATGCCACGACCTTTTTGGACTCCCTTGACGAGACTTTGGGATCACTTATGACCCACTACCCCTCTTTCACCCTTCTTGGTGATTTTAATCTTCATTTGGAATCCCACACAGACCCCCACACCTCTAATTTCCGACAGTCACTCGATATTTTCGGCCTCTTGCAACTGGTCACCCCCCCTACACACCGGGCCGGTCACACGCTAGACGGCATCTGCACTAATTCTGTTATTCTAACTGTTTCCCCTCCGATTCCACAAATATGGACTGATCACTGTTTTATTCCTTTCTCCATCAAGGTAAACCCTTCATCGCTACCTAACACTAAGTGCGCCCCCATCCCTTTTTCAATTAATTGGAAGAAAGTGGCCGAGCGCATCAAGCTGAACCCCCAGCCCCTTGCCCCTCCCCCTAATACCGTCGGAGACGTATGCCAAGATTCTAAAAACTTCCACTCATGGATTGACAGTGTGGTTTCTATCTACTCCAATTCAACTAATCAAAAATCAGTCCCCCGCAAAAGAAAGCCCAATGCCCCTTGGTATACTCAGGCCCTCTCCGAATGTCACCTTATGTGCAGGATCCTAGAAAGAGAGTGGAGGAAAACGTACGATCCTACTGCTAGAGCCTCATACATCCTGCAGAGGAAACAATACCTCTCCAACATAAAAAAAGCCAAAATGGAATTTTTCACCACAGCTATAGAAGAAGCTAGTCAGAAACAACACACTATCTTTAATATAGTTAAGTCTTTCACCCATCCCAAGGCCCTTGCATTAGAAATCCCACCATCTCAAGCCCTCTGTGACCAAATTGCAGACTTTTTTATTGAGAAAATTAATAACATCCATAAGGATTTCCCCCCCCCCAATTATTCACACACAATATGCCGTGACCATTCCATCCTCCTTGTGTAATTTCACTACAGTCTCTCTGTCACAAACACAGAAGGCCATTATGACCTGCAGATCGGGAGCCCCCACGGATTCCTGCCCTCCGATCATTTTTCACCATCTCATTGAGGCTGTCAACCCCTCAATCAATGCCATTGTTAACGAATCTCTTAATTCAGGCATTGTCCCCGCAGAATGGAAGAAGGCCATAGTCAAGCCTTTAATGAAAAAACATAACAAATCCCCGACAGACCTATCAAATATGCGCCCAATCTCTCTTCTCCCGGCACTTGGCAAAATCACTGAGCAGTTAGTTCACGAGGAATTAAAAGTCTTTGTGGAAAGCAATCACATTCTACACCCACAGCAATCAGGCTTCCGCCCGGGCCACTCCACTGAAACCGCCTTAATTGAGCTATCGGATACCATTAAGTTCTTGCAGGATGAGGGAAAACAAGCTGTACTCATCCTACTCGACTTAACGGCAGCATTCGACACCATCTCCCATGCCATCCTCATCAACAGAATGAGTGAGATTGGAGTGTCGGGTACTGCCTTAATATGGATTACATCATTCCTATCCAATAGATCACAAACTGTTTCACTAGGTCCATTCCTCTCCGACGAGAGACCTACAACATCTGGAGTGCCCCAGGGGTCCATCCTCAGCCCTCTTTTTTTTAATATATACATGGCCCCCCTTCTCTCACTGATTGAATCCCACGGAACCCTTGTAACTTCCTACGCTGACGACACCCAGCTTGTCGTAACCATAGATAAAAAGCAACCAGACGCTGCCCTCAGATTCCAGAATTGCCTCTCCCAAGTCTTTTCTTGGCTCAACCATAACCACCTTAACTGCAATAGCGCCAAAACTGAAATAATACCTTTGGGCAAAGACATTCTTTTTTCCCCAAAAGATTGGTGGCCCCAAAACTCTGAAGCACCGCCTAGTGCGGTCTCCTCGGCCCGCAATCTCGGTGTTCAATTTGATTCGTCCCTCAGTTTTGACGACCATGTACGCATTACTGCGGGGTGCTGCTTCAGTCTCATCAGACAACTGAAGAAATTTTTTGACTTTCTTCCTATTTCAGCCAGGAAATCAGTCGCGGTGGCATTGATTCTATCCCGGCTGGATTATTGTAATGGCCTTTTGGCAGGAATAAAAAAGTCTTCGCTTAAGAAATTGCAGAGTGTCCAACACGCAGCGGCCAGGCTTGTACTTAAACTCCCAAGAAGGTCCTCGGCCTCTGCAGCCCTCAACACCCTCCACTGGCTGCCCCTCCACAAAAGAATTCTTTTCAAGCTTCTTGTCACGGTCTTTAAAGCCACCAGGAACTCTGGCCCTTCCTATTTGACCAAGCGCTTTTCGCGCTATATTCCATCGCGCTGCTTGAGGTCATCAGGAGCCAACCTAGTTTCTGTCCCTCGAATAAAGCTAAAAACGAGAGGGGGTAAAACCTTCTCGTTCTTGGCGGCTAGGGCATGGAACGGTCTCCCCCTCAACCTTCGGCACGCTCCTACTGAAAGCCTTTTCAGGAAACTCCTGAAGACCTGGATCTTCTCTCTGCCTAATTCATCGGTCCTCGCAGCCATCTGATCCTCACCTCGCCTTGCGGGTTTCTCTGTTGTGCTCAGCGCCAAGATGCTCCTTTCGGAGCGATAGTTGCGCTATACAAATCTCAATAAATATCAAATTGACCTACGGTCGAGGTGGCTACACTACTATCAGCCACGTCCGACATTACCGTGGGACTAGGATGAGAGAAAGTGTCATAAACTTTCTTAATTTTATTGTCAAAGAAATTCGAGATGTCCTCGCAAAGTCTCTCAGACGGGGTGACTTCTGTCTCAATGACTACTGGCTTAAAGAAGGATTGAACAATCTTAAAAACTTCTTTACTTGATTACTCAGCTAGCTGGATAGAAGTAGCAATTTTGATTTTCTTGGCCTTTTTTATGGATTTATGTAGATTGCGGAGGGCTTTTTTATAGCAAATCTTAGCTGATTCGCAATAATTTGCCCGCCACACACGCTCCAGTCTCTTGCAATTGCTCTTTTCTGCCATCAACTCAATTGAGAACCATGGGGCAGAAGGTGATTCCCTGCGTGACAGGGAGAGTTTTGCTAGGGCAATGGCCTCCATCGTGTTGCCTATCCAAAGATTCAGCGCCACGCATCCATGTTCGGGTCTGTGGTCAGGGCTGGGGGATCAATTGCCAGGGCAGGGCCTAGGGTGTCTGGTGAAAGATTTTTTTATTGCCTATGCAAAAAAAGAACATCTACCCTTTGCCTGATTACAAAGGGGCAGCGTAATTACAAAAGAAACCACGAAATGATCCGACCAGAGCAGTGGCTGTGGGGTCTCCGCTATCGTATCCTGGATATTCGAAAAGATCAAAACAAGCATATGACCTGCCCTGTGCGTCGGCCCAGTAATAATTTGTCTGCATGGACATTAAAATCACCCAGTACTATATAGTGAGGATGCACCAAAGAGCTTTGGACAATAATGTCCATGAGTTCACATGAACTGGCTGAGTGCAATCCGGGGGTCTCTAGATAATCAGCGTTGAGTTGTGGATTGACTTGCAAGCAGAAATGTAGCCCCTCAATACCTGAGATAGTGGTGGGTAGAGAGGACGTAAGCATATATTTTTCTTTGAAAATGAAAGCCACCCCACCACCCCTTCTGTCATCCTCCCTGTTCGAAAAGCTCATTTTAAAGCCCGGAGGGATAGCCAGGGCGATAGAGGCCACGTTGTCTTCATTCAGCCACGTTTCTGTAAGAAATAAGGCGACCCACATTGAATCCGTCAGCAGTAGCCAAATGTCAGCTGCATGCCTTGGGAGGGATCTGCAATTCAGAAGGCCAGCCTTAAATTTTGTCTCAGGGGGGCCACATGTAGGTTGGGATTTTGATGTTATATTCGGGTTAGCCGTCATAGCGTCGCCACATAGTGCCTTGCCACAATGCAGGCACACCAGTGGTAACTCAGTATTTATCAAGTCATACCTATTCGCCTTACATGGCTTAGCTGTATTCAGCGACAATAATTCAAGTCTGGACCAGGTAACCCTTTTATTATCCCTGCACTCACCGGCAGCGTGGCTGGCGCTGGCCGCGGGACGGTCGCAGACGGGCGCAGACGGGCGCAGACGGGCTTGCCTTTCATCGGCGCGGCCGTGCTCCCATCTCCTTTTAAGGAGGAGGGACCCGGAAGTGAGGTGAATGAGGGGGTGGAGTCGCGTCCCTCTGTTCAAGCGGCACCAACAGCCGTGATGGACCGGGGACCGACGGAGATCAGGGTAAGAAGTGTGGAGAAGTGTGGCTCACTGGTTAGAAGCGGCAGACCCTGAAGCAGAGGTCGGCCCGGGACCAGGGTTCAATTCCCGACGCGGCAGGGTCTTGGGTCAATGTCCGCGGACTCGATAATTCTCGCTTAGGTGCCTACGCTAACCATGGGTCCCACTCTGCAACTCTGGGCAATAGCTTGCTTAATCTCCACAACGGCCCCAGCAACGCCGGGGAGGCCTGGCTTCACCTTGGGGTGCCCTCTCACAGGAAAAGCCAGGACGGGTTCCCCAGCGGTACACAGCGCCAGGACGCCACGAGGTAACAATGCGCTTTACAAGTATACATACATTACATTACATTAAGTGAAAGGGGGATGTGCAAAGATCAGTGCAAAGTTCAGCAAAAGCACACACAGTTAATCATAAAAACATTACATCCAGGATTCTTAAAATCGAGCGGTTATTGACTCAACCAGACTCTCTTTAACTAAAAAGCCTCTCGCCACCAACGCAGTGCTCACGCTACTCACACCAGCGCGGCCGGCCTCCCTCACACTTTATCTGAAATGAGGAGGCGGAGTCGCGTCCCTCCGTTCAAGCAGCACCAACAGCCGTGACGGACCGGGGACCGACGGAGATCAGGGTAAGTGAAAGGGGTATGTGCAAAGTTCAGTGCAAAGTTCAGCAAAAGCACACACAGTTAATCATAAAAACATTACATCCAGGATTCTTAAAATCGAGCGGTTATTGACTCAACCAGACTCTCTTTAACTAAAACGCCTCTCGCCACCAGCGCAGTGCCCGCGCTACTCACGTATATCTCATTTTAACTTACAGCCCTGAAGAAGTCCAATGTTTTAATGGACGAAACGCTTTGGCTGATGGTTTTTGGAAATTAACGATAAATAAAGGAAGAGAAAAATATGTGGATTGTATAGAGACTGTCAATTATCTGATTATGAAATGTTGACGCTCTCTTTTACTCACGTTTGCCCTCTTTTTGTGGTGCAGCTCCCATTGTGATTGCTTGTATTGTATTCCCTTGGTAAGGGAGGCACCCTTGGGGAGGGGGTGCATACGAGGAAGTGCACACAGGGATACATAATATTATCCACTACAAAAAAAATAGGTGACTAGCGGTGTGGGTGCTGTATTTGCTGTTTGGTCCACTATCCACAGTCAAGCATTTAACTGTTAGTTGCAGTGTGTTCTCCAACTTTTCAATGAGTATTTATTTGAAATTAAGTGTGTCTACATGGCCAGAGAGGATGTGTGACAAAGAGTATGTGTCTACCTTTTCCACCCAACTCAGCAACTTGCTAGTGCATTTCACATTTGGGCACTAGTTCTAAATGTTGTCGTCTCAGGTATATGATGATTCTGAAATGGGATATGACACGCCTAACATTGTACCTAAGATGGCATACAGTTTGTGTTAGACCTGTCAGCCCTAGGGTGGTCTTTCCCTATTTTTTTCGCCCTTGACTCATTATTCCCACCTTCTTTTTTGTTGGCCTTAGGTCTCCGAGCACCTTCCCATTGATACTCAATGCTAAGGTGCAGGTGCTCTCTTCCCCCAACATGGCTGCCACTGGCCCCTGCTACTGCAGCGTGGTCTTTTTAGGCGCACTCTAGTTGCCAGGAGCTGGCTGGAACTCCTAAACATTGTTGCCATACCAGCCTGCCTTGCCTGCCCATAGCTAGACTAGGGGAGCTCCTGGAACCTTCTAGAATAGGGGCGGAGTCAGCTTTTGCCGCCTCAGAGAGTGGTCACCTGACTTGGGCATATATAAAGAAAAGGAGGGAAAGTTTTCAGTCAGTTGGGGCTTCACTGACCTGGGGTACCCACGCAGGAGACTTAGGCGGTAGGGCCTAGTCAGAAACCTATACCACTGGGGGTGACAGCGTTTAGGCGCTGCCCACCAAGCTGTATGAGGAACACCGAACTAGCCCACTGATCTGGCCCGGCGGAGGGGAACCCAGGGACCACCTGCAGTGACCTGCTGAGGAAACTTGTCAGCAGCCTTTAACTCAACCCCCCTCCTCTGCAAGTAACTGCCTACCAAGGGCGCAGGAACCACCAAGCGCCAAGAAGAAACCTAACTGCCACAGGACTACTGGGGATCAACCAGGTATTGCGCTGTGTCACCCCCTGCGCTCCCTGACTCCACCTGGGCCCCCTTTGCTAATCTGCCACGGACGTGTGGCCTGTCCTGTTTAAACTGCCTGGACTGCCTACCTACTCAGCGCTCTCCTACTGTGCCCTGAGAAGCGCTGTAACCTGCCAGAACTGCTGCGGGTGCCCCCCATATCGCGTATCACCCAAGCGCTGGGCTCCCTGGAGAAGCGCTATCGTCCACAACTGAATCCTGCCTTCCATCGTGCCGATTTCCCCCCCCCCCCTGAGAAGTGCTGGGCCCTTGTCAACGGCTGTGAGCCTGAGCGCTGTATGTGCTGACGTACCTGCCCACGAAGCGCTGCGAAGCCCTGCTAGCACTGTACCTTGAAGCGCTGAGGAGAAAAGAGCTAACGGCTTTACTCACCGCTGTGGCCCTTGCCGCATCGCCAGAGCCTCAGACGCCGGTCGCGGCTGCAGCTGGCCCTGAAGTGCCAACCTCCTCACCCCCTCGGCGGCCCCCGGGAGCAAGGAGAGGGCCGCCGTGAATATCAGTCAGGCTAAAGTCGGCCTAGCTAGGCCCGAAGCCTGAAACTAGCATCACGTGATGGGGCGTCGGAAGTGACTCCGCCCCCGCCACGCTCTGATTGGCCGCCGGTGCCGTGCCCCCGCAGGTCGCGCTGCCATAGGCGGCTGCGGGAGCGCCCGCGCCCTCATTGGTCCTCAGGCCCTGTCTCCAACGCGCCTTCCTCCTGATTGGTTCCTGGGCCTCTGACGTCCTTGTGGGCCCGGGAACAGGACGAGACACTGCCGGAGGGCTCCGAGGAGCGTAGGAGCCCTCCCCTTTACCAGCCGGCGCAAGCCCCCTCCGCCCCTCTACAGCCTCTATGGCCCCAACCGAGTGGGAAACCCCGGAGGGCTCCGGGAAGAGCCAGAGCCCCCGACTGTTCAGAAGCCACCGCAAGGGCCCCGGAGGGCCGATGGTTAAAGGTAACCCCTGGGGGAGGAGGGAGACCTCGGGATCGCCCCTCCCCTCGGGGGGGGGGGGAACTGTTGCTGGGTCCCATGGGCCCTAGTTGACTGCGAGGAGCTGGGTAAACCCCCAGGGAGGAAGGCCGGAGGAGGCCCTGAGCTCGCCCCTCCCTGGGGAAGACTGGTGACTGGGCCCCGTTGGCCCCGATTAGCCCCTACCAGGACCCGAACTGGGCCAGGGCCCTTCCAAACACCTATGGGGCCTGAGTACATAGGAAAAGGTTTATTTTTACCTAAGGAAATGTTCAGTAGTGCTATTGAGATTATCTGAAATGTTTTATTCCTGCTTAATGCCATGATTATTCTTGCTTGATGAATTGGTTATTCCTGCCTAATAAAAGTATTCATTCTACCTGATGAAATGCTGATGCATATCTAATGAAAGGTGAACTTAATGCTTACAGTTATAGAGTGAAGTGCTCATTGCTTTACTGAAATGGTTATTGCGACATGCTATGTTGAATGTTGAATTGCTCCCTTTGCGCCCTCTCATGAAATGATTTAATGAGTTATTGGTACTGTGACTATTGATTTGCTCTAAATGATTTACAGAAAGTGATCTTGATCTAGATAAAAGCTACCTGATTTAAATCAAACTTACTGGTGTGGTCTCAGTCATTGTGTGCGCTCACTGGCTCAGTGGATGTGTGTGCTGTGTAGTCACTTTACACCTAAGCTTCGGGTGCCTACCTGCTCGAGCCAAGCTACCCCCCGGGGAACTGGTGACCCCAGTTCCTACAGTTTGTATTTGCCAAAGGCTGCAATACTCAATTCAATTAGATGACACACATGTGACCTGGCTACATATGGATTAGGAGTTGTCACAATAGTGTCAGGAGTGAATTATGCTTGTTGTGTCCAAGATATTACATCTACTTGTTAAGGGTCAATGCTGGGTGCTGCTTGGTCTTTGTGTGTCATTTATGTTGCAGACATCTAGGCAAATGCTATTCATGTCAAAGGGAATTTTTTTTGTATGCCTAATTGTCCAGTTGGGAATGCTAGGCTATGTCAACTGTAAGTGCGTTTTGAGGAAACAACATTTGTCCATGCATGGTCATCCAATGCCCCTTATACCACCTTTATGTGACACAGCTGAAGGTATACCTATTCAGTATGACACTGCACTGCAACAATCTTCTTCTTGGCTCCATTTATGCAAGCAGTTGTTGGCAACAGGAATGGTGTAGAGTGGATTTAGTTTAGGGTAGATAATGTGTGCCAGTCCAGGCTGAAGCTGCCCGTGGACAGCTGCCCAGGGCTTCACAAATGCTAATGACTACAGAGCCCAGCAACAAGGCACTGCCTTTAGTGGCCTGTCACTATTACGAGCTACATATGGAAAGACCCTTCACTTAGGTTTTTATCCATAGTGCATCAGGGTGTTGCACAATCAACGCACAACATCCTTAGGAATGGGATGGGATGGGATGGGATGTCAGTGTTTTTGGCACAAACAGCCCTGCAGTGTACAGACTGGAGTGATAATTGTTTAATCTGAGTTTCTTCTTATGCCACACTTGACTTGCTCACCCCCTCACTCACCTCACACAATACATCGTCATCATTACGGCATGTGGCCACATCACTTGAGGGTGCTATGGATGTGACCGAAACCTGCCCCTGCCTGGATGAACATCGGGGAATCCTCTGCTATGCACCCACAACTGAAGTCTGACAGCCATCATGGCATCGTAGCACAATGGGCACTGCTCAAATGGGATGAGTGAGAATGGATGAGATATTAGATATTTGCACACTTTTCCACTCACAAATGTTTTGTCTGTACAAGTTATGACTATCCAATTTCACCCACAGATCATTAGTAGCTGAGCATATTATATGTGTGTTGTTTTCATTTGTGTGTAGATGACAATAGAGTACGTTTGAGCTATACTTGATGCTGGCCAAGATCACACAGAGATGAACTTGGAGTGTTGTTATGTCTAGTGGATTTCCCTATGCTACATGTAGTAGGTCTAGTGGACTGTGAGTGCACAGAAAGGTTGTGTGCCCGTCTGCTGTGCAGGTGCTATTGGAGCCTGTGTTACAACCATGCAGTAAATTGAAAGACAGGGGAGAGGAGTTGGATCTACGGTAATGAGGCCTAGCTGCACATGTGTTTTGCAAGGTTGATGTTGTATGGGCTGAGCTAGCTAGCTAGCTAGCTGAGCTAGTGGAGAAGTGTGGCTCACTGGTTAGAGGAGGCAGACCTGGAAGCAGAGGTCAGCCCGGGACCAGGGTTCAATTCCCGGCTCGGCGGGGTCTTGAGTCCTAAAATGTCCATGGACTCGACAATTCTCGCTCCGGTGCCTACTCGATTCACGGGTTCACACTCTGCGACTCTGGGCAATAGCTTGCTTAATCTCCACAACGGCCCCTCGCGGCGGGATGCCTGGCTTTCACCTTGCGGATACCCTGCCGGGGTTATCTCACAGGGGAATACCAGGACGGGTTCCCTAAGCAAGCGCTTAGAAACCGCTTGGTGATTTGCGCTATATAAATTCCTGTACATTTACATATGGGCTGAGCTAGCTTAACAAGGGTAGAGGTGAGAGAGACTTTTGCTTCCATTCTGGAAATAGAGTGGAGACTCAGACATAATGGGGACAGAACAATGTAGGAATTTTGAGAGAGTGGAAGGGATGAGTTAAGGTCAAAGGCAGTTCTTGGATAGAAGATAGGAAGTATACTCATTCTTACAATGTAATTGTTTTTAAATGCTGGTGTGTGGGAGCCTTGTAAAGCTGGTTGAAGCCTGGGTAAAGTATGCTGCTAGGAAAAGGTGATTGAGGTAGAATCAGCTAGACAAGGTTATAAGCTGGCAGGAGATGAGAGCTGTAGTTGTTGAGACTATGGTGAGAGATGACTGTGATAGGGTAGTTTCATTGATGAAGGCAGTTGTTAGTGTGCAGAAGTCAATGGTGGTATGGAGCATGGAATTGAGATGTATATATGACAGAGCCGCAGTGAGAGAAGGTTAAAGTTTTTATTTGAAACAAAGTGTATGGGTGTGTATCAAGGGTATACATAGTTTAACCCCCCCACCACCACTTGTGTAAGTTAGGGTGCTGGATGGGGAGATGCGAGGTGTTGGGCAGTAGATGGATGTTGTGTTTAGCTCTGTGGATGCCCTAGTTTGTCAAATGACTATTAGTAGGCTTTAAGCAGAGTAGGGTGAGTGAACGGTGAGAGGCGAATGAATGAGGACAGATTCATTGAGCAATGTAAGTCTCTGGGTGAGAGATGTGGTGAGGTGTTAAGTGTAAATGTCAGAGTTGTATATGAATTTGCACCTTGTGAAAAAAGTGCAGTACAAGCCATTAGTGAATGTCAAAATGGGGATGAGAGGGGTATATTTGACATGTTATATTGAACGTCTGTTGAGGGGATGATGAGTACAGTACTTTGTGTATATAGCATGAATGGGAGAGGTGTGGTGTACATAGCGATGAAGTGTGGTGCTAGTAATGTAGGTTTGGGTGTAGGAGGTGCAGCACCAGAATGTGAATGTGAGAGTCTGGGGGAAGAGTTAGAGTACAAGGGTAGAGCTTGGAGGGCAAGAATGGTTTTAGGGATGGCAGCTGCAGAGGGTCATTGTGAAGAGCGTGTGAATGATGGATAGTTTTAGAGATGAGCATGAACTTTGGGGTGGGTGTGAGAGGGGTCAGACCAGCACAAGTAGAGATTATGCAGGCCAAGACGTAATGTTGAAATGTGAACATGGATAGGATAGGTGGGTGTAAGTATGCAAAAACAGTTGCCAGATGGAAGTTGAGGATGTAGTTTGTATTAGCTGCAGCTTTCTTTCTGCCACAGATTGTTCATGACAGATTGTTGACATGGTCACTAGGAGAACACTAGCATAATACAATAACCATTTGGCATCACAGGACACATTCACTCCACCTAGCCTTGCCTTGGCTGAGTTGTGTGTGGGCATAAATGCCAAGTTACCCTTTGTAGGTAGATGTTGTCACTGATTGCTTAGTATTCCCCTTGGGTTCTGCCATGGGAGGGAGATGTTGTGTGTTCATGTTTACTTTCATGAGACAGAAACATTGAATAGCATGTCCACTGATTAGAGGGCTACAGCCCCCCAGGTTAAATCTCCAAGATGTGTGTTGGTGGCCCACCTGGGGGCAGGCTACTCCAGAAATGCCTCCCCACACTTCCCAGTGCACTACACACACATGGGTACGCATTCTGACTTTTAATGCCAGAGGTATGGAGACACCAAGGGAGATACATACATTGTGATGATTTCTCTGAATGCGAAGGGAAAAAACATTGCACTGTTACAAGAGACACATGTGACACCGGAATATTAGACCCAGTTCCAAAAGTGTTTGCATTGCCAATATTTTAGCATTCTCTACTCTGGTTTGGCAATGGTAGCCCTTGTGTGGGTCCATACGGGAGTCTCATTTAGCCCATTAGACACTGTCATGGAGCCTGATGGCAATATTTCTTTGCAGAGGGTCTCCTTGATGTTTTACAATGTTAGGAGGCAGTTTTTCAGTGATGAATGTGGACAAACCAGACTTCATTCTGAACACAAGGTAGCTGTTTCCTAATTCCTTACTGAATTGAAACTACCTGAACTTGATCTGGCAGCATGTGCAGTGATTAACAACCCGTTGGCTAGTACAAGAGACCCAGAGTGATTATGCGCACTGCCACATTGAGAACTCATGTGTTGGACAACCTCCTGCCCAGTCTTAACAATACCTATGAGATTGTAATTGCCCACAGGTGACTGAAGCTCTCTCCGGCCACCTTGAGCGATAGGATGTCCTGATGAAATTCCACTCATCGTACTGGAGAACCCAGGAACAAAATATGTCAACCATTTGACCACTTCCATCATCCAGTAATCACCTTGAGCTGTAGCAGGTTTAATTCTCTTCGCCAGCCACGACTCTCACAGTCGGTTGTTTTTAACCATAGCATCAGTATCCAGCGAATAAAATTATTTTTGGACACATAGCTATATTTAGACAAACTCTCACTCCCATTCTACTCATCGCTCATTCACTCCCCCCCATCTTCTAGGGCCACATGGCTAACAACAAAGAAGACCTCCAGCAAAGAGTCCCCCTGCAGGGCCCATTGGGCATGGCAGTGCCGGCCAAATGATGTGCTTCGCTAGTCTGAAGCATGACACCTCTAGGGGTGTGTGAGGGCCCTTGCTCCTCATAGTAGGTATCCCACTCCCTCCTTTCTTACCCTACCTGGGGCCTTCTGGCACGCCCATCGGCCCCACTCCGTCCCCCTACTTGACTCCAGTCTACTCTCCATAGGAACTGCATACCTCTTGTTCCACTTCTGTGCTTATGGACTTGTATGCTGGACCTACCAAGCCCCTGTCCCTCTTTGTGTGAATGCTAGCATGTGAAGCGCATGGAGGTCCTGCTGAGTTATAGTGAGATTAAGGATGTATGAGTTGGTCATGTTGACCTTAAAGCACGACACACCCTCAAAGGCAGAGAGGCAGCTGACCACCACAGGCAAGGAGCATACAGGTTGTGTGAGTGGCAAACAGAAAAAATATCGACTTCAAAATATCGAATGGACAAAATATCGACTTCAAAATATAGAATGGACAAAATATCGAAAAGACAGAATATAGTCATCAAAAATATCGTTTTTAAGGTAAGTAATGTAATATCGAATTTTAAAAATATAGAAAGTCAAAATATCGAAGTATATAATATAGGTTATTAAAATTATTGCATTTTAATAATATTACATTTTTTATAGTGTTTTTATGTCATTATATGTGTGAAAAGTGTGTATTTATGTTATAATTTTTTTTTAAAATTTAATTGATCAGTTTTATCATAAACTCGGTTAACAGATACATGTCTCACTTCAGACACAAGCAATATTCAAGAGATGTACAAAATACAATATCTATAATCTCAGTTTGGCAATCATTATGAGCTCATGTAGTCATCCTATACAATACACTTATTCTCTGGTACTTTTACTGTCAGGAATGGCATGAGATACGACTTAGAAACAAGTCAGAGTGTCAGGAGTCTCTTCAGTTAGATCTGGGTTGGTGCGTAAATACTCTGAAAGCGGGCCCCAAATATCAGAGGGTTTTGATGCAGTTGGTAGCTCTTCCGAGTACATCATAATATTGTCCCTGCAGTAGGCAGCGTCAATCAGCCAGTCCTTAATCTGTGGGGCGCGCCTGCCGCCCCAGTGTATAGAGAGTCTGCGCTTCGCCAGCAGCAGTAAGATAGCCATGAGCTTCTTGCCTTGCGCCCTGAGTGGAACATCTAAGCCCAGCAGAGAACACCCTAGGAGTACATTGAACTTCACATAACAGTAGTTTCGTCAAATGGGCAGTGACCTTTATCCAGTACTGCTGACTGCGGACCTGGGGCTTTCCCGTTCGGTAAGGACTTAATAGCTGCCTACCTGCTCGAGCCAAGCTACCCCCCGGGGAACTGGTGACCCCAGTTCCTACAGTTTGTATTTGCCAAAGGCTGCAATACTCAATTCAATTAGATGACACACATGTGACCTGGCTACATATGGATTAGGAGTTGTCACAATAGTGTCAGGAGTGAATTATGCTTGTTGTGTCCAAGATATTACATCTACTTGTTAAGGGTCAATGCTGGGTGCTGCTTGGTCTTTGTGTGTCATTTATGTTGCAGACATCTAGGCAAATGCTATTCATGTCAAAGGGATTTTTTTTTGTATGCCTAATTGTCCAGTTGGGAATGCTAGGCTATGTCAACTGTAAGTGCGTTTTGAGGAAACAACATTTGTCCATGCATGGTCATCCAATGCCCCTTATACCACCCTTATGTGACACAGCTGAAGGTATACCTATTCAGTATGACACTGCACTGCAACAATCTTCTTCTTGGCTCCATTTATGCAAGCAGTTGTTGGCAACAGGAATGGTGTAGAGTGGATTTAGTTTAGGGTAGATAATGTGTGCCAGTCCAGGCTGAAGCTGCCCGTGGACAGCTGCCCAGGGCTTCACAAATGCTAATGACTACAGAGCCCAGCAACAAGGCACTGCCTTTAGTGGCCTGTCACTATTACGAGCTACATATGGAAAGACCCTTCACTTAGGTTTTTATCCATAGTGCATCAGGGTGTTGCACAATCAACGCACAACATCCTTAGGAATGGGATGGGATGGGATGGGATGTCAGTGTTTTGGCACAAACAGCCCTGCAGTGTACAGACTGGAGTGATAATTGTTTAATCTGAGTTTCTTCTTATGCCACACTTGACTTGCTCACCCCCTCACTCACCTCACACAATACATCGTCATCATTACGGCATGTGGCCACATCACTTGAGGGTGCTATGGATGTGACCGAAACCTGCCCCTGCCTGGATGAACATCGGGGAATCCTCTGCTATGCACCCACAACTGAAGTCTGACAGCCATCATGGCATCGTAGCACAATGGGCACTGCTCAAATGGGATGAGTGAGAATGGATGAGATATTAGATATTTGCACACTTTTCCACTCACAAATGTTTTGTCTGTACAAGTTATGACTATCCAATTTCACCCACACATCATTAGTAGCTGAGCATATTATATGTGTGTTGTTTTCATTTGTGTGTAGATGACAATAGAGTACGTTTGAGCTATACGTGATGCTGGCCAAGATCACACAGAGATGAACTTGGAGTGTTGTTATGTCTAGTGGATTTCCCTATGCTACATGTAGTAGGTCTAGTGGACTGTGAGTGCACAGAAAGGTTGTGTGCCCGTCTGCTGTGCAGGTGCTATTGGAGCCTGTGTTACAACCATGCAGTAAATTGAAAGACAGGGGAGAGGAGTTGGATCTACGGTAATGAGGCCTAGCTGCACATGTGTTTTGCAAGGTTGATGTTGTATGGGCTGAGCTAGCTAGCTAGCTAGCTGAGCTAGTGGAGAAGTGTGGCTCACTGGTTAGAGGAGGCAGACCTGGAAGCAGAGGTCAGCCCGGGACCAGGGTTCAATTCCCGGCTCGGCGGGGTCTTGAGTCCTAAAATGTCCATGGACTCGACAATTCTCGCTCCGGTGCCTACTCGATTCACGGGTTCACACTCTGCGACTCTGGGCAATAGCTTGCTTAATCTCTACAACGGCCCCTCGCGGCGGGATGCCTGGCTTTCACCTTGCGGATACCCTGCCGGGGTTATCTCACAGGGGAATACCAGGACGGGTTCCCTAAGCAAGCGCTTAGAAACCGCTTGGTGATTTGCGCTATATAAATTCCTGTACATTTACATATGGGCTGAGCTAGCTTAACAAGGGTAGAGGTGAGAGAGACTTTTGCTTCCATTCTGGAAATAGAGTGGAGACTCAGACATCATGGGGACAGAACAATGTAGGAATTTTGAGAGAGTGGAAGGGATGAGTTAAGGTCAAAGGCAGTTCTTGGATAGAAGATATGAAGTATACTCATTCTTACAATGTAATTGTTTTTAAATGCTGGTGTGTGGGAGCCTTGTAAAGCTGGTTGAAGCCTGGGTAAAGTATGCTGCTAGGAAAAGGTGATTGAGGTAGAATCAGCTAGACAAGGTTATAAGCTGGCAGGAGATGAGAGCTGTAGTTGTTGAGACTATGGTGAGAGATGACTGTGATAGGGTAGTTTCATTGATGAAGGCAGTTGTTAGTGTGCAGAAGTCAATGGTGGTATGGAGCATGGAATTGAGATGTATATATGACAGAGCCGCAGTGAGAGAAGGTTAAAGTTTTTATTTGAAACAAAGTGTATGGGTGTGTATCAAGGGTATACATAGTTTAACCCCCCCACCACCACTTGTGTAAGTTAGGGTGCTGGATGGGGAGATGCGAGGTGTTGGGCAGTAGATGGATGTTGTGTTTAGCTCTGTGGATGCCCTAGTTTGTCAAATGACTATTAGTAGGCTTTAAGCAGAGTAGGGTGAGTGAACGGTGAGAGGCGAATGAATGAGGACAGATTCATTGAGCAATGTAAGTCTCTGGGTGAGAGATGTGGTGAGGTGTTAAGTCTGCATGTCGGAGTTGTATATGAATTTGCACCTTGTGAAAAAAGTGCAGTACAAGCCATTAGTGAATGTCAAAATGGGGATGAGAGGGGTATATTTGACATGTTATATTGAACGTCTGTTGAGGGGATGATGAGTACAGTACTTTGTGTATATAGCATGAATGGGAGAGGTGTGGTGTACATAGCGATGAAGTGTGGTGCTAGTAATGTAGGTTTGGGTGTAGGAGGTGCAGCACCAGAATGTGAATGTGAGAGTCTGGGGGAAGAGTTAGAGTACAAGGGTAGAGCTTGGAGGGCAAGAATGGTTTTAGGGATGGCAGCTGCAGAGGGTCATTGTGAAGAGCGTGTGAATGATGGATAGTTTTAGAGATGAGCATGAACTTTGGGGTGGGTGTGAGAGGGGTCAGACCAGCACAAGTAGAGATTATGTAGGCCAAGACGTAATGTTGAAATGTGAACATGGATAGGATAGGTGGGTGTAAGTATGCAAAAACAGTTGCCAGATGGAAGTTGAGGATGTAGTTTGTATTAGCTGCAGCTTTCTTTCTGCCACTGATTGTTCATGACAGATTGTTGACATGGTCACTAGGAGAACACTAGCATAATACAATAACCATTTGGCATCACAGGACACATTCACTCCACCTAGCCTTGCCTTGGCTGAGTTGTGTGTGGGCATAAATGCCAAGTTACCCTTTGTAGGTAGATGTTGTCACTGATTGCTTAGTATTCCCCTTGGGTTCTGCCATGGGAGGGAGATGTTGTGTGTTCATGTTTACTTTCATGAGACAGAAACATTGAATAGCATGTCCACTGATTAGAGGGCTACAGCCCCCCAGGTTAAATCTCCAAGATGTGTGTTGGTGGCCCACCTGGGGGCAGGCTACTCCAGAAATGCCTCCCCACACTTCCCAGTGCACTAAACACACATGGGTACGCATTCTGACTTTTAATGCCAGAGGTATGGAGACACCAAGGGAGATACATACATTGTGATGATTTCTCTGAATGCGAAGGGAAAAAACATTGCACTGTTACAAGAGACACATGTGACACCGGAATATTAGACCCAGTTCCAAAAGTGTTTGCATTGCCAATATTTTTGCATCCTCTACTCTGGTTTGGCAATGGTAGCCCTTGTGTGGGTCCATACGGGAGTCTCATTTAGCCCATTAGACACTGTCATGGAGCCTGATGGCAATATTTCTTTGCAGAGGGTCTCCTTGATGTTTTACAATGTTAGGAGGCAGTTTTTCAGTGATGAATGTGGACAAACCAGACTTCATTCTGAACACAAGGTAGCTGTTTCCTAATTCCTTACTGAATTGAAACTACCTGAACTTGATCTGGCAGCATGTGCAGTGATTAACAACCCGTTGGCTAGTACAAGAGACCCAGAGTGATTATGTGCACTGCCACATTGAGAACTCATGTGTTGGACAACCTCCTGCCCAGTCTTAACAATACCTATGAGATTGTAATTGCCCACAGGTGACTGAAGCTCTCTCCGGCCACCTTGAGCGATAGGATGTCCTGATGAAATTCCACTCATCGTACTGGAGAACCCAGGAACAAAATATGTCAACCATTTGACCACTTCCATCATCCAGTAATCACCTTGAGCTGTAGCAGGTTTAATTCTCTTCGCCAGCCACGACTCTCACAGTCGGTTGTTTTTAACCATAGCATCAGTATCCAGCGAATAAAATTCTTTTTGGACACATAGCTATATTTAGACAAACTCTCACTCCCATTCTACTCATCGCTCATTCACTCCCCCCCATCTTCTAGGGCCACATGGCTAACAACAATGAAGACCTCCAGCAAAGAGTCCCCCTGCAGGGCCCATTGGGCATGGCAGTGCCGGCCAAATGATGTGCTTCGCTAGTCTGAAGCATGACACCTCTAGGGGTGTGTGAGGGCCCTTGCTTCTCATAGTAGGTATCCCACTCCCTCCTTTCTTACCCTACCTGGGGCCTTCTGGCACGCCCATCGGCCCCACTCCGTCCCCCTACTTGACTCCAGTCTACTCTCCATAGGAACTGCATACCTCTTGTTCCACTTCTGTGCTTATGGACTTGTATGCTGGACCTACCAAGCCCCTGTCCCTCTTTGTGTGAATGCTAGCATGTGAAGCACATGGAGGTCCTGCTGAGTTATAGTGAGATTAAGGATGTATGAGTTGGTCATGTTGACCTTAAAGCACGACACACCCTCAAAGGCAGAGAGGCAGCTGACCACCACAGGCAAGGAGCATACAGGTTGTGTGAGTGGCAAACAGAAAAAATATCGACTTCAAAATATCGAATGGACAAAATATCGACTTCAAAATATAGAATGGACAAAATATCGAAAAGACAGAATATAGTCATCAAAATATCGTTTTTAAGG
This sequence comes from Lissotriton helveticus, assembly GCF_964261635.1. Lineage (NCBI taxonomy): Eukaryota > Metazoa > Chordata > Amphibia > Caudata > Salamandridae > Lissotriton > Lissotriton helveticus. Next base: position 64,395,917 of record NC_136059.1, on the reverse strand, counting down.
TAAGTAATGTAATATCGAATTTTAAAAATATAGAAAGTCAAAATATCGAAGTATATAATATAGGTTATTAAAATTATTGCATTTTTAATAATATTACATTTTTTATAGTGTTTTTATGTCATTATATGTGTGAAAAGTGTGTATTTATGTTATAATTTTTTTTTTAAATTTAATTGATCAGTTTTATCATAAACTCGGTTAACAGATACATGTCACACTTCAGACACAAGCAATATTCAAGAGATGTACAAAATACAATATCTATAATCTCAGTTTGGCAATCATTATGAGCTCATGTAGTCATCCTATACAATACACTTATTCTCTGGTACTTTTACTGTCAGGAATGGCATGAGATACGACTTAGAAACAAGTCAGAGTGTCAGGAGTCTCTTCAGTTAGATCTGGGTTGGTGCGTAAATACTCTGAAAGCGGGCCCCAAATATCAGAGGGTTTGGATGCAGTTGGTAGCTCTTCCGAGTACATCATAATATTGTCCCTGCAGTAGGCAGCGTCAATCAGCCAGTCCTTAATCTGTGGGGCGCGCCTGCCGCCCCAGTGTATAGAGAGTCTGCGCTTCGCCAGCAGCAGTATGATAGCCATGAGCTTCTTGCCTTGCGCCCTGAGTGGAACATCTAAGCCCAGCAGAGAACACCCTAGGAGTACATTGAACTTCACATAACAGTAGTTTCGTCAAATGGGCAGTGACCTTTATCCAGTACTGCTGACTGCGGACCTGGGGCTTTCCCGTTCGGTAAGGACTTAATAGCTGCAAGAGTTTCCTCCTCCGTTATGAGTAATGCCAAGGATACTCGATGTGAGTCTGACAACCACACCAATGCCACATCGGCAATGTAGTCTAATATTTCCGACTCGGTGGCCGTGTGCTGTGTGGTGTAAAATTCTCGGGACGTGGTGACAAACGTGTGTAAGATGCTAGGGGTGTCAAAGTGCAATTCTCCCTGGTCATCTTTTAATTGCGTAATCAATTGTTGCTTAATTTGCATGCATACCTTCTGTGCCAGTACACGACCGGGGCGTCCCCCCTCTCCCAGCCTGCGCGCTGTATGCCTCGTGGACATGTATTTTATTTCGTCATCCGCTAGTCCGTTATAACGTGTGATTGCCTCACATATGTCAGCTAACTTCCCTGTATCTTGTGTGGAGTCGAACTCTGATTCCAGCCGTCGAATATCGTTCTCGCAGTTCTGTAGTCGTGTTCTGATATCTTTCAGGATTCCCACCCGCGGAGTGTCGCCTTAAAAGCTTCCCAGAGCGTGCCAGCACTATCTACAGACTAGCCATTGAGAGCAAAGAAGTCCACTATTGCCTTGTGTAGTGTTTCCTTATATAGAGGGTCAACAAGCGCTGAGGCATTAAAGCGCCACGTGAACGGGGGGGGGCAGGGGTGGGGGGTGTATGCTGGGATAGCCAGGGACAGGACCACCGGATTATGATCCGACAGTGTTTTAGGGAGATGTGTGACATCAGTGGTCCACGTAGAGGCCCGATCTGATAGCAACCAATAATCAAGCCGTGACCAACTGGCGTGCGCTGCGGAGGAGTGTGTGCTTTCTCTGTGTGTGGGGTGGCGGTCTCTCCAGACATCTCGTAAATTAAATTCGTCAATGCCATGAAGGAGAGCGTCCGCTGCGCGTTTATGGTGTTCAACAGTATCATGCGAGCGATCTAGAGCATGATCAAGTGCAACATTCAGATCTCCACCCCAGATCCATTCTACCGGGGGATGGTTGCGCAGTTTGGTGAACAGAGACAAATAGAAATCAGGGTCATCCCTATTTGGTCCATATATATTTACAATTCCCACTCTAGGGCTGCGCAGTGTACCAGTAACGATAACAAATCTACCATTGTGGTCTACATCTGTGCTTTCTAAGTGAAACTGAACCCCACGGCGCACCAAAACCACCACCCCATGAGCATAGGAGGAGTATGTGGCAGAGACAGAGTGTTCAGCCCAGCGGTATCCCAGCGTTTTAGCCTTCCCAGGGAGGAGGTGGGTTTCTTGTAGGAGCGCCAGATCTATAGCCTGATTTTCTTAGGACTGTTAAGGCCCCTGACATTCCATGTCAGTAACTTTAAGCGTCTACCCACAACCATTTGAGCATTTCTGCCTTACCAGTAGGCGTAGTGTATCATTGCAACCGAGATAGGAGCATCTAGAACCTGAAACATCGTTGTGGCAGAAGCAATTTGTGACAGCATCAACCTTAGTAAAACCCTCTCCCCCACCCACCACCCACTCCGTCATCCCAATCATGACAAAGCCTGTACCCAAATCAGTCTGCCCAGAACATAATAAAACACAGGTAAGCACCCACAACATCAAGATGCTCACAAACTTGGAACCTCAAACAGGGCAGGTAATGTGGATCACACGGGGGGCCGGTCGCAGCCCGCCAAAGGCCCAGCATTATTATGCAAGGTGATCAAGCCGCACGCGTTAGTGCGAGTTAGTGATAGTTGGGTCTTAGTGCACATAGCAAGTATTTTAGTCGTGATGACATATCGCCACCCACAATCGAACAAAACTGGCATTTCAGGTACGATTCTGTGAACGCTGCAGCAATTGTATTACACATAGACAATCTATCAACAATGTACCAGTATGTGCAGGTGTGCAGTCATGTCCTCTTGTATACGGCAGCTGCGTCAAGTAAGTTACTTCCAGCGAATAGACAATAGTTATTCCGTATCTGAAGGGGGATCTTGTTCGTGTTGTTGACCCCGTGTCTCAGGACATGTGGGTGATTGGCTTGCAGATATTTAATTACTTCTCTCGGCGTGTTACAGATCACACTTTTCCCATCCAGAGTTACCTTCAAACGCGCCGGGTAGAGCATTGCATATGGAACATCATTTTCTCTCAGCTTCCGTTTGACGTCCATATATTGTTTCCTGGTTTCCTGCACCTGAGACGTAAAGTCCGGGTATATTGAGATATTCATGCCCTCATGTGTGAGAGACCCGAGCTCGCGGGCTTTCCGGAGCACGTCATCCCTATCTCTATAGTTCAGCAGTTTGGCTATGATAGGGCGCGGCTTAGCTCCAACCGCCGGTTTGGGCGCCAAAGTGCAATGCGGCCGTTCCACGATGAATACCGCAGAAAAAATGTCTTTGCCTAAGATGGTGGTTAGGAGAGTCTCAACATATGCCTCCATGTTGTTTATATGTGTCGTCTTTGCGATGCCCATGATTCGTAGGTTGCAGCGTCGCGAACCCGCTGCTAAATCCTCCGTCTTAGCCGCAAGGCCTTGCAAGAGTGCGTCCACCTTCTTATGTTTTAATTCGAGCTGTTGCGTTGCGTCTTCAGTCTCTGTTATTCGGCGTTCCGCCATGTCCACGCGTTCTGCCTGATTGTCCAAGCGCTCCGACATGCGGTCCACCCTATAAGTGAGTGTGTCGATCTTTCCGTCTATATTGGTCAGGGTGGACTGAATAGCGGTAAACATGGCCTGTACATCCAGCGTTGTCTGAGCCGTAGAAGAGGGCACAGAGTCGCGGAGTGGCGTCTGGCAGTCGGCTGATGATGAGTGCAGCTTCCTCTGTTTATCAAATTGTATTTTCGTTTGGGTTTTCTCCGGTTTGCCCATGTTGTCGGCGTGGGCTACTGCCGTCCGTCCCGGCCCCGCACGCTTCAATAGTAAGGCCGCGGCCTAGTGGGGGGAATAGCACTCTGTGGAGGTGCAAGACAACGTGGTCCGGCCAGTATCCAACTGTGGCGTGAGCTGGCGTCAGAGCGCCCCTTTAGTGAGAGCCGACCCTCTGCTGGCTTTTATCGTCAGGAATGAAGGGCATGTCCGGGAGAGTGCTTCGGCCAGTCTCGGCCACCACAGCAGGGTCCGCACAAAGTATCGCACCAGCAGGCAGACACTCAGTTTTGGGGAATATGGCTGGCAGGCCTGGCCACTGTCGAGTCCCGTGTGCGTGGTTCCCCAGCTCGGGCCCTCGGAAGAGTGGAGGAGTAAGAGTAGTCCAACATGTGGCATGCGCAGTACCCAGGCGGTGTCCGCGTTGCTGGGGCGAGATCGTGGAGCTAAATCCGGCTCGCTTCCTCACCTCTATCTCGTTGTCTCCAGCACCATCCTCTGCTGCACAAGAGTATCTCAGGAGCACAGCACGATCTGCCAGTGGGTGGCAGGTGAGGAGCGAATGCAGATCTCCGTATCCGTCGCAGGCTGACACGGCCTACAGCACCCTCGCGCAACTGCTGGCTCGCGTAGCTCGTACGTGATCACGCACGGTCAGGGATGGCGCCTCCTCACTCCCGGGCTGTGTCGGAGCCTTCGCGCCGATGCCGGCCGTTTTCCCCAAGGATGGTACCATCCGGTAGCAGAGACAGACCGCTTAGCAGGTAGGTATATTCAGCGTGTTATGGCACTTTTTAACCCAGGATTTCTTGCAGGATTGTAGCTTGATCCGGAGAGCTCGCCTACGGCGCGGCCATTTCCAAGCGCGGCTAGCTCCGCCCCCCCATGTTATAATTTCATTTAATTAATGAATTTCATGTTATTTAATTTTTGCCTAATTTAATTCTGTAGCGGGTTGTGGGTTTATGGGGGAATAGGGTGGGAAGTAATTTCATTATAATTAATTAAATATGTAAATTTATTTATTGGTATTTATTTTGAATTAATTGTTAATTAATTTTTATTTAGTAATTAATTACATTTTAATTGCCACTTAATTTTAATTAATTGATTAATTGATAATTATGTTAATTTTACTAATTTATTTACTGTAGCGGGTTGTGGGTTTATAGGGGAATAGGGTAGGAAGTAATTTAATTATAATTAATTAAATATGTCAATTTATTTATTGGTATTGTTTTTGAATTAATTGTTAATTAATTTTTATTTGGTAATTAATTAAATTTTAATTGCCAATTAGTTGTATTTAATTGATTAATTGATAATTATGTTAATGTTACTAATTTATTTTCTGTAGTGAGTTGTGTGTTTATAGGGGAATAGGGTGGGATTTTTTTTTTTTTTAATTTATTTTAAGGTTTTTGTAGAGCGCGCAGTAACCCAAGAGCATCCCGGCGCTAGAACCTGGTAGTCAAGAGGGAGTCGCGGCGGGAGGGCGGGAAGATCAGGGAAACAGAAGAGTTTTCAGTGCTTTCCTAAATTGGAGGAGATTTGGTTCGGTTCTCAGTTTCCGGGGGAGACTGTTCCAGTGTTTTGCTGTGTTTACTGAGAAGCGGCGGCCTCCAGCTCGGGCTCTTTTCACTTTATGGACAATGATGAGGTTCTCGTGGTTTGACCGGAGTGACCTGGTGGCTTTGTAGGGAATGATAAAGTTTTTGAGAATGGGTGGACCTTTGTTGTGAAGGAGTTTATGTGCCAGGCAGAGGGCCTTGAAGACCACCCTTTCTCTGACTGGAAGCCAGTGAAGCTGCTTCAAGGCTGGCTTGGCTGATGATCTGGCCGGGGTGTTAGTAAGAAGTCGGGCAGCCACGTTCTGGATTCTCTGAAGGGTGTTAAATGTGGCTTCCGGGGCTCCCAAATAAATTGCGTTGCTGTAATCCAGCCTAGACAAGATAAGGCCCTGGATCAGCAGTTTTCGGGAAGTGAAGGGGAGCAGGGGAAGCACCTTCCTGCATGCCCTGAGTAGTCCAAAGCATATTCCGGCCGCTTTTTTTGCCTGGGATCTAAAGGTCAGATCTTTCTCAAGACATACACCCAAGCTTTTAACCTCATCTTTGGGAGCAGGGGGATCACCCAAGCAGGTAGGCCACATGTTGGGCGGTAGGGGGAGCCCTTTTTGTCCAAGCAGCAGGATTTCGGTCTTAGACCCATTGAGTTTTAGTGCTGAGGAGTTCATCCAGCCGTGGATTTCAGTGAGACAGCCGTGGAGATTGAAGGGTTCTTGGTGCGGGTGTGAAAGGGTCACCACCAGCTGGGTGTCATCGGCGTAGTTGATAATCGTCACTCCGAACGGAGTGACCAACTCCTCCAACGGAGACATATAAACGTTTAATAACGTTGGGCTCAGTGATGAGCCCTGCGGCACTCCACAGCGGAGGGGGACCGCAGGGGAGTGGCTGTCATTCTCCCAGACTTGGAAGGAACGGTTGCTGAGGAATGACGTCAGCCACTTCAAAGCCATGCCCTTCACTCCAATGTCTCTCAGACGCTGGATTAAAACCTGGTGGTTGACAGTATCGAAGGCCTCACTAAGGTCCAGGAGGATCACTGCCACTGATCCTCCTGTATCCAAGATGCTTCTGGCCTTCTCTACTGCCGCTAGGAGGGCGGTGTCGGTGCCCTGGCCAGGGCGAAAGCCTGTCTGAGAGTTCCTAAGCAGGTTGTTAGTTTCTAGGAATAGTGATAGCTTTTTATTCACTAGTTTTTCTGTGATTTTGCTATTCCCTGGGAGGAGGGAGATTGGCCTATAGTTGGCTAAGTCCTGAGGGTCCAATGAAGGCTTTTTCAGGAGAACTTTGACTACTGCTGCTTTCCAGCTGGGAGGGACTTCTCCCTGTGATAGAGAAGCGTTGATAAGGGTCGTGAGCGGAGGGATCACCGTGGGGGCCACTTTTTTTAGGAAGCGCAGTGGAACCGGGTCGCTGGGGGAGCCACTTTTGATAGAGGCAAATGTCACAGCTACCTCCTCTGTGGTTACTGGACCGAAAGTATCAAGGGAGGGTGCCTGGGTGTTGAGTGGTGGGTTGTGACAGGGGTGGGGGCTGAGACTGTCACCGCCAGTGCAACCGGTGTCGGGAGGAGGTAGGGAGGCGAGAATTTTTTGGATTTTCTCGTCAAAAAATGTTGCAAGTTTGATGCATTTATTTTCCGCTGCTATAGGGTCCAGGGGTTTCGTGGGGGGAACTGGGGCGTGGAGAAGTTCTTTTAGAATGGTGAAAGTTTCCTGAGCGGAACAGGATGCGTTTTTGATTCTTTCCTCGTAGAAAGAGCTCTTGGTTTTCTGGAGCGCAAGCTTGTAGGTCTTTAAGGAAGACCGAAACGTGTCTTTCTTCTCTGCTGACTTATCTTTCCTCCATGTGAGTTCGGTCCTCTTGCATTCCTCCGTAGGGTATTAAGTTCAGAGGTGTACCAAGGGGAGGGGTTAACTCTCTTGGTTTGTTTGAGGGTGCTGGATCGAGGAAGGAGGCAGTCCAGTGATTGGGTGAGCCACGCATTAAATTCAGAGTCCGCAGTTGTGGGGTTGTGAGTGGGGGGAGGGGTAGATTCCCTGAGTTTGGCTGCCCATTCTTCTGGGACAAGTTTGTGCCAACGCCTGATAAGGGTTCTAATTCTAGGCTGTTGGGGTGGAGGGGTATCAAAGTGCCATTCGAAGGGGATCAGGAAATGGTCTGTCAAAGGAAGAGGGAGGTGCACACGGGTTTTAAGATCATGAATGTTTGTGAAGATCGGGTCCAGTAACTGGCCTTTGTCGTGAGTGGGCTGTGGGTTCGTTAAGCAGAGGCCAATAGAGGAGAGGTCCAGCCGCAGTTCAGCTGCGGGGGCGTCGATTGGGTCCAAGAAATGGAGATTGAAATCTCCCAATAGGAGGAAGTTAGAGGAAGTTGTGGCCTTAAGGGTGACATGCTCCATGAGTCTGCTGGGGAACTCGACAAGTGGGCCTGGAGGGCGGTATACAAGTAGGCCAGACATAGACGTTTCTGGCAAGATTTGAACGGTGAAGTGGCAGCTTTCGCAGTCTTTAATGTTTCCGTCAGCAGTTCTGCAAGTAAGGTAATCTTTGTGTATTATAGCTAAACCACCTCCTCTGCCACTTGGTCTATTCAGTGAGCAGATTTGGTAGCCGGGAGGTAGGGCATTAACCATATCAGGGCCATTGTTAGGGGTAAGCAAAGTTTCTGTGAGAAACAGAATGTCAAAGGCGTGTTCTACAATAAGGAGGTTTAACTCGTGGGCATGTTTGACAAGCGACCTGCAATTGAGTAGGCCTAGATGTAGGCCCCGGCGTTCTGTTCTCGCGCAAAGCGTGTTGCAGAGGTTACAGCTGGTAAAAAGGTTGTCTCCCGTATAGATGTAATTACAGATAGGGTGTTTAGGAGGATTCAGGGCCAGGAGACTATCTCGAGTATAGGAAAGGTAATGCCCTGGAGAAATGGGCATAGTGACCGGGCCTAGGGCGGCGATAATACCGGGCCTAGAGCGGCGATAATAGTTAGGGGAACTTAATTCCACAACCAGCGCTAAAATCCGCTGTGCAGAGAGTTCTCAAACAGAGTTCTGTGGTGCCAGGAGAGGAGTGCGTTTAAAATCAACAAGTAAGTAGTGACACAAAATTTTTAAAAAACTAGCAAACAAACTCCCGGCTTTTCGCCTCAGGAGGAAACAGGTTCTGACTCTAGACGCTTGTATTCAGCGTTTTTAAGCCGAGCGAGGCGGGGGGCGTGGCCTCGAGTGGGCGTGGCCTCGCGTCTCGCTGTCAATGGTGGCGAGAATAGTTAGGGGAACTTAATTCCACAACCAGCGCTAAAATCCGCTGTGCAGAGAGTTCTCAGAGTTCTGTGGTGCCAGGAGAGGAGTGCGTTTAAAATCAACAAGTAAGTAGTGACACAAAATTTTTTTAAAACGAGCAAACAAACTCCCGGCTTATCGCCTCAGGAGGAAACAGGGAAGTAATTTAATTATAAATAATTAAGTAATTTAATTCATTTATTTGTATTTATTTTGAATTAATTGTTAATTAATTTTTAATTGGTAATTAATTAATTGTTAATTTGTAATTAATTTGTATTAATAGGTAACTAATTGTAATAATTCATTTTAATTTGTATTTTTAAATTGGTAATTATTTTAATTAATTTGTTATAGATATTAATATATATATATTTTTTAAATAATACATGAAGTATTTACTTTCCCTACTGTTGCACTCACTGGAGTGGGAATAGTAATTTTTACCCCTACGCTATCCAACGCTTTCCCTACTGTTGCGCTCTCTGGAGTGGGAATAGTAATTTTTACCCCTACGCTATCCAACGCATTCCCTACTGTTGCACTCACTGGAGTGGGAATATTAATTTTTACCCCTACGCTATCCAACGCTTTCCCTACTGTTGCACTCTCTTGAGTGGGAATAGTAATTTTTACACTCCCGCTAACCTACGGTAATAATATTGTATATTTTTTTATAATATTATGTTAATATATATATATGCTTTAACAAATAAAATGTTATTATTTTTTTTAATAACTTACATTAATTATTTAATAATTTTAAGGTATTTAAGTATTATTAAGTATATTTTAGTCATGTATTTTTAATATTTTTTTAATTTTACATTATTTTTAAGAAATTTGATATTTTTACAAAGTATATATTTTTAAACGATATTTTGGAGTCGATACTTTTGTACTTACCTGTTTGTAGATAGGATTTCGATATTTTGTTTGTCGATATTTTGGCATCAATATTTTTAGTAGTCTATATTTTGTCCCTCGATATTATGTCATTGATCCTGTGTGAGTTTGAGCAAAAGATCGTCCTGGAAGAGACTTATGTTGTAGGATTAGCCTCCAATGGTTATGTTCCCCACTGCTCCGACTTCCAGATAGTGATAGCTAAGGGCTAGACTACCAGAGCGAAGAGTATGGATGATAGTGGACACCCCTAGTGGGTGCCATGGAAAAGATGAATGGAGTTCATATTGTGTCCATTATTGAGAATTGAGGCTGTCAGGTCTAAATATGATGCCATGATGTTGGTGCTCATGCCTGGCTCTAGACCAGTCTTGCCCAGACTGCACGCAGGAAGGCCCAGCTCATCCTGCAAAGGCCTTCTCCCCTTCAGACGAGAGAAGTCAGGCTAGGCTATTGTTACACTAGGATTTCTCAACCAGGTCCACAACCTGTCGAATGATATCCACTTCCTGCCGATTACAAAAAAAACCAACCTGATTAGGGTCTATGAGGCCGGGGAAATATGACCCTATCCTATTGGTGAGGATCTTTGTAAAGATCTTGGCATCTATGTTCAGGAGGACCATTGGGTGGTAAGTGGAACACAGCTGGGGGTCCTTCCCTGGCTTGAGTATGAAGGTGTTTTCAACAGCAGCCATAGTAGGCATAAGATGTGTGTCATGGGTAAAGGAGTTGAACAGTGTCAATAGCCAATCCTGTAAGTTAGGGAGGAATATTCTGTAGAAGTTAATGGGGAGCCCATCAAGGCCTGGCGCTTTCCCACCTGGGTAGCTCCTGGAGGGCCCAGTCAAGCTCCGTGAGTATAATTGGAGTGTGCAGGAGGCCAGCGTGAAGAAGGTTAATTGGTCCCAGACACAGTCCTGTAATTGAGCGTCCATCATGTCCTAGGGGGTGTCATCTCGTCTATATAGGGCTTGGTAGTAGTATAGACATAAAATGCTTGTTGCTTAGCCCTCTCAGTGGTTGCCCAGGGAGCATCCCCTGTCTGGATGTTAGAAATATGGGGTCTTGGCTTGTTGATGGCATAGTTTGCAGGCTAGAAATGAGCAAACCTTGCTCTTCCCCTAATAATACTTCTGTTTTAAGGCCAGTGGAGAGCGTTCAGCCTTGTTGGTCCTATGCACTCTCAACTGTCCCCACAGGATTGCAAGTTGTCCTTTGATGTGTCTGGTGAGGGTGATTTGGTCAAGCATCTCAAGGGCCTTAACGTCTGCTGATATGTCCATTTCTACCAGTCCGGCCTCCCTCACTCTGGCTTTGGTAATAGAAGAAATAACTCTCCTAATGGGAGCCTTGTACATGTTCCAAAGCATCTGATGCAGTGTGTCCAGGAGGGCATTGAGATCATAAGACTTTATAATCCCTTTTTGGATCTTTTCTGTGTCTACCGGGTCAGTAAGTAGATGCGGGGGAAACTCCATTATGACGGTCACCTATGGGAGATGTATGAGATGGTTGCGGTATCAAGATCCCGGAGTAAGGAGTATGTATGAAAGACATAATCAATAGGGGAGTAGGGGGCATGTACATGGGAGTAAAACGAGTAATCTTGCAAGACAGGATATCTATAACGCCAAGCGTCTACTAACACCAGATCTGCTATGTCACGCTTCAGCTTAGCAGACACATTGTGACGGTGCCATGATATGAAGCCATGCTACACAGCAAGCTACAGACCAAGATAAGTCTCCTTCCACTATATCATCACCCACCATATCTGCTTGTTGATCCCAAAGGATGCTCCAAATGTAAATGTTGAACATTTGATTGGGGGAGTAAATGTTAGGCAGGGTGAGAGGACATGTGACCCTTAAGATACTCAACTTTAAAAGGTGTCCTTCCTTTTCCTTGACACCCTTGAAGGTTGTGGAGCTGGATCACCCCTTGCACAGTGTGTCCACTCACCACTCCCAGCATTTCAGTAGGGGCATGTGCCCAGTAACAAAGGGGATATTTTGTGTGTGACATTTGGTGATTGTCCTCCCTCAGCAGATGTGTCTCTTGGAGAAGGATGATGTCCAGATCATGTCACAGGAGGTATCGCCAAACCTGCTTACATTTGTTAGGCGACTTTAAGGCGCAAAGGTTTCGGGAGAGCAGTTTATTGTGTGGGACTGTCCCCATGGCAGGGTTTAGTGCCCACAGCCACTAGAACAGAAGGTGGGCCCCTGTTATGGCTTCTCAGGGGTAGGGCAAGGTGGCACAGGCAAGGGAATGCCATATCCCAGGGGTCAAATAACCAAGATGCTGCTGGTCTCGTGAGAATTTTGTCTGTGGGAGGAGGGAGCGGGACAGGGAATCAGGGAGTGAATCACATGCCGAAGTGTGGTTGTGTATAATTCAGACCATTAGAGAACTGAACATAGGCTCAGCAGTGGGCACTTGACCAAAGAAAGTAGGAAACAAACAGAGAAAACAAATAACAGAGGTCCAACAGGCCCCAACATCTCCAGCAAAGATCGGCGTGTAAGCGCACAGATCCCACTAGAGGTGTCAGGGATGTCTGATTATTAGGGCAAACTCAAGTGATTTTCTACAACCTGCTCCTTCAAGGGTGTTTCTCAATGGTCACGAGAGCAGACGCCAGGTGCCTCCCTGGTGCAGGCGGATGTTGAAGGTGGTTTGGGTGGAAGGAGGGAGGGAATTGCAGCTCAAGCAACAGTCCAGGTATTGTGCCAGCTCCTCAAGCTCAAGGTGCGACTCTACACACACTGAAGGAGTCTTGTTAACAGCAGTCCTCCCAGCATTGGAGGCAGGTGACAACCAGTTCAAGGCTGGGAGAGGCGACCTCCAGGGGCCCTAACGTGGGTGGTCCCGTGCAGGTGGGGCTGGTGATGCTGATTCTTGGCACTAGGTGAGATGCTTTCCAGTTGCTACAGGGGGCCAATGCAAAACGTGACACAGACCACAAGAATTAAGAGGGGGCCTCAGAAGTTTACAGGTCCCAGGGTTGCCCACAGGCATGTCACAGTTTCACGGGCCAGCACGCGCTGTTGTTGCGACATGCGGGTGGGCAGCAACTGCTTCTCTTCTCTCAGGGCTTGCAGGGGTAACTCTATGTCAGGGCCTTTATTTTGGCATTTACCAGCACCCTTTGTGTCGGCACAGTTACTCACTGTTGGGGTGGTCAGCAATTGATGGCCCACACTTTCCACTTCTCCGATTTCACTGGGTTTTATGCTGCAGGTCCAAGCCACCCACAGGCACGCCCCCGGGATCAAACAGAGACCAGGGGCACCCAATTCCATGCAGGTCTGGGTCCGCCCAGCCCCCACATGGCGTTGCCATGTCGGATGAGCCCTGATGATCAGGCATTCACTCTTAGCAGGGCCAGAGGTGTCTCGCACAGCCCAGCCGCTCCCGGAAGACGGCAGACCTTGATAAACCCACCAGCTTCCAGGATCCGCGATCACCCTCGGGGGATCCCCTCTCCTCGGGCCCACAGAGCTGCCCCGCCTATGGGGGTCTCCAGGAAGATGCCCATGGGGAACTGCACAAACAAGCAGGTCCCGGTGCTTCAATACTGCATGAAAGGCCAACGGGAATCCAGAGCAGAGACAAGACATGTCACACTCCAGTTCTGTCTTCACCACGCCCCCTGGGAGGCTTCTTTTAGTGGTTGTCTCGTGAATTGTTACGACCACCAATGCCACTATCATTTGTACTACAACCACAACCATTACTTCTCCTGTTACCATCTCCACCAACATCACAATTACCAACCACGATTACAATCATCAAAATAGTAACCACTTGAAAGCCAGGCCTATTCTCTTTGCATTGATTGTTTGGTTTCTATTAAAAATATTTGGTAACTGTATTGATTGTTCTTCTTTATTGTTGCCTATTTTCAACATGCTCTCTCTGGTTTGGCTCCAGCCTGCCCCTATGCATCTTTTCAGTCTTTGTGCTTTTGTCTTCGCCCCAGGAAGATCCCCATTTTTTGTTGATTTCTACAGTTTTTCTCTGTGTTCCTTCATGTAAGTTTCCATTCTATACTCCTGCAAATCTTCTTATTAGCAGGATTATTGCCCTCTGTGAGAACCTATCATAAGCATCTGGATTTTCTTCTAAAAACCCTTAGGGTTTCAACAAATAGAGGTGCAGGGATTCAGATTACACCCTACTGCACAGGGTAATTGGGGTGTTTGGCGACTCTATACCTATTTCCAAAGTTGTGCCTCAGGGGGCACATTGATTGTACGTCACCTCATGTGTGTTGTCCTATCACAGCACCTACTGCTTATCTGTCCTTGTTCCCACCTTTGTAATATCCCTTGGAGTACATGCAATAGGTTCCTTCAATTTCAGGGGTCACATGCAGTTCAAATGAGGGAATACCATTTTTCTCAAGTGAGGAGCACTCTGCGATGGTTGCTGTGATGAATAAGAGAATTGGGTCTGCCCGAAGATTACTCTAACTTGCGCCTCCATCATGTGTTGGTTTTCTGATCCAGCCTTCTACAACTCTAATTTCTACTCTGCTAATTAACAAACTTTCATTTCCTTTACATTCTTTTCTCAAATACTTCAGTCTGAAACAACAATTCTTAAACTGTCGTCTGCAACCCCTACTCAGGGGAATTGTGGCTATTTTGAAAATTAAATTAAAATACCAGATTAATAAAGTGCATTAACATAAAAAGAAACATGTAAAATCGTTGTTTTTTAAATGGTATATACATATGAAGAAATTTGAAAATGAGGACTAATATTTGAGATGGTACCCACAGTCCCTATATCATTCTCTCCCCTAGGTAGCATCCCATTCTCCCTTCCCCTCCTTGGAATCAGTTAATGGTCCTGGATCTATCCATCCTCTTCTTTGGTGGAGCAGTTGACTGAGAGAACATTGTGATTGTGTGCTGGTTCATTGATGGGCTAATGCTATATTGTGCACGAACACTCATGTGACAGCCGTGCTCTTGCACCATGCCGCTGATCCCATAATGACCAGTGCTGTGCCGACACCGCATCAGAAATGTCATAACTTCAATCGACGATACTGTAGTGTTTAAACATTCTACGATGCAGAATATTGCACTGCTAGGCACTTTCCTCTCAGCACGGGAGAATTATAGCTGATGTCCACCTTTCTGCCCAGATTTTGTTGGGTTTTTCCCAAGCACAGAGCTGTTTTCCATGGACAAGTTCCATAAGGTTTTACCTGACCAAATGTGTCCACGAGAAACCCACAAAGTGCAGTACTGATACTCCGTTTGCCACTCCCCTTAGATCAGAAACTCCAGTTTCTGCGCAAAATCGAATTTACACACTTGTAATGAAGGTGTTTTTGGTGTCACAATGAAGGCATGATGTAATGTCCAGGCTTTGCTCAAATAACATTTGAGTTCTAAGATTGGCAGTTCTATTTTGTAAAGGATGTTCTAAGTTTGGAATGAGAGTTCTAATTTGGATTTGAAAGAATTCCTTTAGAATGTAGATTGGAAAAACGCTTCCAATTTGGAACGTTCGAACTATGTATGGAATGCAAATTCTACATTTGGAATGCCTCTTGCACAAAACATACATGTGTTTTTAAGGTTGAAGCAGCCAGCAGCTATGTGTGAAATCTTAATTTTGGGAGTAGGAAACAGTACATCCCAAGACTACAGATTCCTTGTGCACCTTGCCCCCCCAGGGTATCCAGAACTACCTTCTATTGAATGCATGTGTGCAATGCTCTTGAAGCCTTGTATAGTTACACAAGAAGGTGTCTATGGGAGGCCAGGCCAGCAGGCAGGCTAACACAGACGAAGACTCAGAGCCCAGCCATAAGACCGCTGCCAGGCTCTGCTAGTCAGTGCAGAAGACTGATGTAAGGTGTCTTCTACCCTTAGATCCCACCCTGCCATTTGAATACCTGACTCACACCTGTGAAATGGGCAGAGCAGATAGGAAGAAACAGAATGACAAGCTGTGCATTCATGTGCAGTACACTAGGCCCATCTCACCATCACCTTTACAGATTCTGTTAACATGTATGCAATAAAGAGGAAACAGGAACCCTTAATAATAAGATTATTGTAACTGACTTCCTTCGCACAATCTTCTGCTTCTGTGATATTATGCTTCAGAAGGACCTATATCTACCAACATAATGTATCACTGGTCCCCAAAGACAGCCTTGAGTGTTATCAGCATTTCCCATCAATCGGTTGTGATGTCATCTCCTACATCACACCCCTGACCCTGGCAGGTTTGTGACATCATGTACTACATCACACCCCTGGGACTGGCAGGCTTTATGACATCATTCACCTCTTTGCTATATATAGAGGCATAGTCGGGGATGCCTGCAGTGTGTGTGCAGTCTGTGGACTGGGCTATGAATGGTGTGAAAGAGGTGTGAATGGGGGAGTTGGGGGCACCGAGCTAACATCAGACTCGCAGGATGGCCGCGGCAGTTCTGCTTCTCGAGGCCTCTGCCATGTGTTGTTTGGTTGTTCAGTGGGAAAAAACAGGCAGCACCTCGCAGACCGCCAGAGAGATGCACTTTGAGGTGGGGGCGGAGCATTCCATAAGGTGTGGTAAGGCCTTATGAGGTTCCTTGTCGTTGCAGTAAACAGCTTTTAATAGCAATTCCTGGGGTTCTCTTTGCAGGCGAATTGAATTTTGCCTTGAGCTCCAGGAACTCTGGCACCGCCCCTATCTGGAGCTGGGTGCGGAATGTCTGTGGGTCTAATGGGAAGCACGGTAGTATGAATGAAGGTGTGAATGGGGGACTTGGGGGCACCGAGCTAACATCAGACTCACAGGATGGCCGCGGCAGTTCTGCTTCTCAAGGCCTCTGCCATGTGTTGTTTGGTTGTTGAGTGGGAGAAAACAGGCAGCACCTCGCAGACCGCCAGAGAGATGCACTTTGAGGTGGGGGCGGAGCATTCCATAAGGTGTGGTAAGGCCTTATGAGGTTCCTTGTCGTTGCAGTAAACAGCTTTTAATAGCAATTCCTGGGGTTCTCTTTGCAGGCGAATTGAATTTTGCCTTGAGCTCCAGGAACTCTGGCACCGCCCCTATCTGGATCTGGGTGCGGAATGTCTGTGGGTCTAATGGGAAGCACGGTAGTATGAATGAAGGTGTGAATGGGGGACTTGGGGGCACCGAGCTAACATCAGACTCACAGGATGGCCGTGGCAGTTCTGCTTCTCGAGGCCTCTGCCATGTGTTGTTTAGTCGTTCAGTGGGAGAAAACAGGCAGCACCTCGCAGACCGCCAGAGAGATGCACTTTGAGGTGGGAGGGACGGAGCATTCCATAAGGTGTGGGAAGGCCTTATGAGGTTCCGTGTAGTGGCAGTAAACAGCTTTTAATAGCAATTCCTGGGGTTCTCTTTGCAGACGAATTGAATTTTGCCTTTCGCTCCAGGAACTCTTGCACCGCCCCTATCTGGAGCGGGGTGCGGAATGTCTGTGAGTCTAATGGGAAGCACGGTAGTATGAATGAAGGTGTGAATGGGGGACTTGGGGGCACCGAGCTAACATCAGACTCACAGGATGGCCGTGGCAGTTCTGCTTCTCTAGGCCTCTGCCATGTGTTGTTTGGTCGTTCAGTGGGAGAAAACAGGCAGCACCTCGCAGACCGCCAGAGAGATGCACTTTGAGGTGGGAGGGACGGAGCATTCCATAAGGTGTGGGAAGGCCTTATGAGGTTCCGTGTAGTGGCAGTAAACAGCTTTTAATAGCAATTCCTGGGGTTCTCTTTGCAGACGAATTGAATTTTGCCTTTCGCTCCAGGAACTCTTGCACCGCCCCTATCTGGAGCGGGGTGCGGAATGTCTGTGAGTCTAATGGGAAGCACGGTAGTATGAATGAAGGTGTGAATGGGGGACTTGGGGGCACCGAGCTAACATCAGACTCACAGGATGGCCGTGGCAGTTCTGCTTCTCGAGGCCTCTGCCATGTGTTGTTTGGTCGTTCAGTGGGAGAAAACTGGCAGCACCTCGCAGACCGCCAGAGAGATGCACTTTGAGGTGGGGGGGCGGAGCCTTCCATAAGGTGTGGGAAGGCCTTATGAGGTTCCGTGTAGTGGCAGTAAACAGCTTTTAATAGCAATTCCTGGGGTTCTCTTTGCAGATGAATTGAATTTTGCCTTTCGCTCCAGGAACTCCGGCACCGCCCCTATCTGGAGCGGGGTACGGAATGTCTGTGAGTCTAATGGGAAGCACGGTAGTATGAATGAAGGTGTGAATGTGGGACTTGGGGGCACCGAGCTAACATCAGACTCACAGGATGGCCGTGGCAGTTCTGCTTCTCTAGGCCTCTGCCATGTGTTGTTTGGTCGTTCAGTGGGAGAAAACAGGCAGCACCTCGCAGACCGCCAGAGAGATGCACTTTGAGGTGGGGGCAGAGCATTCCATAAGGTGTGGTAAGGCCTTATGAGGTTCCTTGTCGTTGCAGTAAACAGCTTTTAATAGCAATTCCTGGGGTTCTCTTTGCAGGTGAATTGAATTTTGCCTTGAGCTCCAGGAACTCTGGCACCGCCCCTATCTGGAGCTGGGTGCGGAATGTCTGTGGGTCTAATGTGAAGCAAGGTAGTATGAATGAAGGTGTGAATGGTGTGAATGCCCAGTAGCAAAGGTCAAAACCTTGGCGTGGTGCTACTGCTCACAAGTTTACCCATGAACTTGTGCTAATTTGACCTGTTTTGGATGAAAGGGGTGTGCTCTGTCTTTGATTTAATTTTCTTCCTGTTCTGTGCATTGTTCCTAGCTGCTTTCTTCCTGTCTTTTCTCTCCTGCTTCCTGGAGTGTTATCAGCATTTCCCAACAATCCCTTGTGATGTCATCTACTACATCATACCCTGCCCTTTACAGGCTTTATGACATCATTCACCACTCGGCTGTGTATAGAGGCGTAGTCGGGGATGCCTACAGTGGTGGTGCAGTCTGTGGACTGGGCTATGAATGGTGTGAACGAGGGACCTGGGGCCACCGAGCTAACATCAGACTCACAGGTTGGCCGCGACAGCTCTGCTTCTCATGGCCTCTGCCATTTACTTGTTTGATTGTTCAGTGGGAGAAACCGGGCAGCACCTTGCAAACCACCAGTGAAATGCACTTTGAGGTGATGACGGAGCCTTCCATGAGGTGTGGTAAGGCCTTATGAGGTTCCTTGTCTTTGTTCCAAACAGCTTTTAATAGCAATTTCTGTGGTTCTACCTCAGGCAAATTCAATTTTGCCTTGAGCTCCAGGAACTCTGGCACCGCCCCTCTCTGGAGCTGGGTGCGGAATGTCTGTGGGTCTAATGGGAAGCAAGGCAGTGTGAATCAGAAACCTTGGGGTCTGGCTTGATGCTGACCTGTCTTTTGGACCCCAGATAGACCGGGTGGCGGGTGTCTGTTTTAGCGTTTTAAAAAGCATACGGAAGGTCCTAGTTCTCCTCCCTACGTCCGCCCAGAGAACGCTGGTGCACGCCCTCGTCACATCGCGTCTAGACTACGGCAACCTATTGTACCTGGGAGCAACCTGTAAGGCAATAAATCGCCTTCAGGTGTTACAGAATGCGGCAGCCCGCCTCATTTTAAAATTCCCCAAAAGATCGGCCTCTAAAGCTGCCCTTCAGACCCTCCATTGGTTGCCAGTAAGGAGCAGAGTTGAATTTAAAGCCCTCTGTACTTGTTATCGCATCCTTACTGGGAAGGCGCCAACACCACTTCAGAACCTAGTCACCAGGTATGTACCATCACGCGCTTTGCGCTCCTCACATGGAGGCCTATTAAAGGTCCCTAGGGTGAGAAGGGCCCGCATGGGAGGAAGATCCTTTCACTACTTGGTGGCGAAGAGCTGGAATGCTCTACCTCTTAATCTTCGCCTGGATTCATCTGAATCTAGCTTCCGGAAGAAACTAAAAACACATCTATTCTCTAGATAACCGGGCCCATTCCTTACTTCTGTTCTGAGTTTTTCAGTTTCAGCGCGGGGACACGCTTCCGAGCGTAACCAAGCGCTATACAAAATTTATTATTATTATCATAATGAAGGGGTGAATGGTGTGAATGTTCAGTAGCAAAGGTCAAAACCTTGGCGTGGTGCTACTGCTCACAAGTTTACCCATGAACTTGTGCTAATTTGACCTGTCGTGCATGAAAGGGGCGTGCACGGTCTTTGATTTCTTTTTCCTGTTCTGTTTCTTTTTCCCTGCTAATTTCTTCCAGCTTTTTTCTTTTCTCTGTTTTAACATCTACATCTCACTTCATTCTCCTTACACTTTCTTTCATTCCTTCCTTGTTTAATTCTTCTATGGGCTGTGTGTTTCGTATTGTTTTAGTTGATTCTCAGACTTTCTCTTGTCCAGAATATATTTTCTCATTCCTTCGTCCATACTTTCTCATTTGTTTCTTCTTCATTCTTTATTCTGTCTTTATTTCATCGTTTCATTTCTTGATCATGCATTTTTACTTTCATCATGTAATTTTCCCTGCTCCTTATGTCATTTCTTTCCGACATCGATTTTTCATGTCTTTTCTTTTCTTCACTTTATTCGCTGCTGTTTGGTTTATCATCTTACTCTGCCATTCTTTTATTTCTTACTTGTGAATTTTTTTGGTGCAATTACCAATTTGTTTATTCTAGATTTTGGTTTTTACAAAAATTACAAAGATGATATGATAGGGATAGGCATTGGGCCATCCTTACTGATGCTGCAGCATCAGGGGTATGGGGGAAGTGGTGGCCCAGACCGTCATGCGCAGGTAGCCTTCTCCAACCCTTAGCTGTGTTGTACAGCCGGGTGGAGAACCAGCAAAGGCTCCTAGTTCCTGTCTGGGCGCCGAACCAGAAAATAGTATTCCCAGCGTGAAAAAAGCCCTGGGATTGGCATCTGGGATCATGCACAGTGGGCAGCAGTGTCTGACGTCAGAAAGATGAGGATCGGGAGCACGTGGGCAGCCGTCGGACCAGGTAAGTGCAATTTTATATATTTTTAGTTCTGTCTTCCGTGATGTTTTTGGTTTGTATTCCCCCTCCACCGCTTCACCACTTCGCAATGGGAGCAGCCGCCACTTCGATATTCGAGTGCCTAAAAGTCCTTCAGCGTGTGTCATCAGTTCAATAGTTGTACTAAATAAACATTTATTTGAAAAAAAAAAACACATTTCAGACAACCCAACATCTCTCAGACCTACCACAAATCCAGAACTCATGTTGGTTGCATGAGGGAGTGGCAGTACACAATACCTGTCCACAATAAGGATTACAACTTATTTCTAAAGACTTCCAAGTGGTAAAAACATTCAACAAATATAGGCAATAAATTGATATCAAGATGAGAGCTGATGTAACGGAAGGTGAGGGAGCAACTCTGTTTGGTGAGAAACTGTCTGTTGCAGGCGCCTTTAACATAAGCTAGAGGCAGTATATTTAGCTGATACCGGAAATAAGCATGTCTATAGGGTAATGCTTGAAATACTTCATTGGTGTTTCCTAAAACTTTGCTGCTCTGACTTTTTTTGTATTTTTCTACAACTGGAGGGGTTTCACTCTACAAGTCATTCACCACACAAGCACACCTTAAGCTAGACACATAAAATACCTTACTGGAGTAACACAAACTGCTACCAAATACCAACAGATATACATGGACGTCAATTCACCATAATACATGGGGTAGTGGCAGTGACATTACACACCCTTTGATACCCACTTTCACTCACACACTCATACTTACACATTAGTGGAATAAAGAATTGACAGAAAATAAAGAGTGTGATGCCCCAGCTGCCCCTGTGTTCCTGCCACTGAATTTGCCACCTCTGAGGCCAGGGGTCACATAAAGGTAGTGCCAGGGGTAGCAGAGGGCAAGCCAGGGGTCGCAGCTTCGACCCTTAAATGACGTCCATGATCAGGGCCGGCTCTAGGGCGGTGCCACCGGTGCCACCGCACCGGGTGCTGACTTTGCATGAGGGCGCCTGTTTGCTATACTATATTGTTTTTAAAAGCACCCATAGCAGTGTTCCTGACCTCCAGCAATTTTCAGCCAACAATAAAAATGTCAAGCCTACTAGGGTGAGCGATGTGATGTTCTTCCTGAAGAGAAAGAAGTTTTGTCTAGTTGTAGTTTTGACTGGGGGATGTTTTGATTCATCATAAGTTAGCGCAGAGGGTCAATATGCCTGCTGCATAGAATGTGCATCATGCAAATCCCGAAGTGAACAAAACGTAAATAGGTCAGGGGGTTACTGCTTTGTCAGATACTTTGTTTTGTTACTTGTAGTTTATTAGTTAAAAAACGAATAAAAATCCGTGAGCTATTAACTGTCATCAAAGAACTGAAATGCAGACTTCAAGTATAGTTTAGAGCTAATTAATTTTTTCCCAGACTTTCAATATTCAAAAGTTGTACCAAGTGTTGATTTGGGTAGAAATCAATTCCAATTATTAAAGATAATCCCCAATCATGGTCTTACGTTTTAAATTCTGAGTTTGTGCTTCTCCAGATCAAGCCCACCCAAACTTTACTGCCTACCAGAATGGATGACATATAAATCCTACCACTCTGTCTTATGTAACATTTTCTATACAATGATTTACGCACATATGATTGAGTAATGTGTTTCCAACGTAAAGTACTCTGACACCCTTCACTTTTATGAGTGACACTATAAATCGAATTAAATGCATCTCAGTGAGAGTAGTTATGGAGACTGTTACCCAGTGGTGGTAGTGCGGGAATTTGATGCGCAGGTGGTCATGGGGGGGGGCACCAAAAAACATTGTCACACTGGGCGTCACCAGTGCTAAAGCTGGCCCTGTCCATGATAATACACAGCTCAATGGTGCATTGTGGGTGATTTTGGCACAAGAAACGTTCCCTCTTTGCTGGCACGTTTGGTGACTACTGCCCCTGGAGTGAAGGCCTGGAGGCCTGCAGGATACACGCACCCTGCTGGTGGGGCATGTGTAGTGCCTGCTCCAGCTGTCAAGGTGCATTATCACCCTGGCAACACATTTTATGTGTCACTGAGTTCAGGAAACAGGAAAAAAATGGGCAAAAGTACCCACGATAGACCCTGTGTTCAATAGGAGAGAAGCAGAGAGACACGGAAAGAAAGGTACTGCTTTCATAAGATCAAAAGAATATTGAAAGCCTCGCACCTGTCCATAGAGGTGGCAATCTCTGGGCGGAGCTTCTCGGCACTGCAAGGACTGTAACCAGAAAAAGAGGACTGGGCAGTAAACCGTGGAGCTACACCCCCACCCACAACCCCAATTCCTCCCCCCCGGAACAAATTACCCATGTGGTCAATTAAGGTGATAAATGGGAGAAAAAATATCTGGAATTATAGATATCCATCAGCAGTAAAGGGACTGGTCCTTTCATGTCCACATCATCTTTCTCCATTCTGGGGGGAACAAGCTCGTCATTGCATGTTGTAGGGGTGCCATAACCAGCTGGAATCAGTCATTTTACCAAGTAACTCATACCCAGGCACATGGTCTACCATGAAGCTCATCTTGAGAATCCACTGATGCATTTTACAATTTTAGGCTCACTGATGCCTATTCTAGCTTGGGGGCCATTAATGCCTATTATAGAATGAAGGCGATTGGTACCTGTTACTAGTTGAGACCCATTAATACTGATTACAGCTTGAATCACATTAATGTCTGTTACTACTTGAGGCTGATTGATGCCCAGAGCTGCATGAGGCCTATGAGGCCTTTGAGCGTGTCACAGATCGGGGCCTAATAACGGCAATTACATCTTCAGACCTACTGCAGCCTGTTACAGCTCTCTGCCCATTTGATTCATATTACAGCTTCGGACACACTGAGGGCTGCCACAACTCACTGCCCATTGATACATGTTACATCTTGGAACCCACTTCGGCCTGTAGCAGCCTGCTGCCCAGTGAGACAAGTTACAGCTCGAGACCCCCCGTGACCTGTTACAGCTTCTCATTGATGCATGTGACCTCTCGGAACCCACTGAGACCTGTTCGCTGCCCGTCGATGCATGTTACCGTTCGGGACATACTGAGATCTGTTACAGCTCGCTGCCCATTGATACATAATAAAGCTTCATACCCATTGCGGCCTGTTACAGCACACTGACCCTTCATAAATGTTACAGCTCGGGACCCATTGCGGCCGGTTACAGCTCGGTGTCTATTGATTCATGTTACAGCTCGGGATCCACTGAGGCCTGTTACAGCTCGCTGCCCTTTGAAACATGTTCCAGCTTGAGGCCAACTGAGACCTGTTACAGCCGGCCGCCCAATGATATATATTACAGATTGTGACGCACTGAGACCTGTTACAGCTCGGTATCTAATGATTCATGTTACAGCCTGGGATCCATTGAGACCTGTTACAGCCAGCCGCCTAATGATATATATTACAGATTGTGACGCACTGAGACCTGTTACAGCTCGGTATCTAATGATTCATGTTACAGCCTGAGATCCATTGAGACCTGTTACAGCCGGCCGCCTAATGATATATATATTACAGTTTAGGACATTCTGCGGTCTGTTCCTGGTCGCTGCCCATTGACACATGTTACAGCTTGGGAGGCACTGAGATCCAGGGGCGTAACACAGGGCCCCGCAGCCCAGAGTTGCGGGGGGCCCCGAGCTGCAGGGGGCCCCCTCAGCACAGACTGAGCTACAAATTACTGCCATCAAACGCAGCCCCTGTAGGCTGCCAAACAATGCTGACAACAGCAGTTTTCCTTAAAAAGTGGTGTTTCACCACTTTAAATGACTGGTAAAGTGAAACTTGGATTTTTGTAGATTTTTACAATATGTGATCCACTAATCCCTTTTCTCAAATGATCGATAAGCTATTAGAGAAGCCAAAAGCATATTTGCAATAACAAGTAAGCAAAAACTGTTGCTCCCCAGACATTTGTAAGCTTTAAAGCACACTATGAAATTCATGGTTTTAAAAGTAAGCCTATATAAAAACAAGCATTGGAAATGCAATAGGTCTCGCAATAACGCGAGTCTGAACTATTAGCAGTGTAAATGATAATGCCCTTTATTTTTGCGTTCTGGTTTTTGGAACATAAATAAAAGGCTTTGTCATTTACAAGGCCTATAGCTTAAATTTGCGTTAAAACGAAACCTATTGCATTGCAATGGTGGTGGTGCTGCTGAGTTTTCTCTGAATCTGCACTCTGAATCTGCACTCTGAATCTGCACCCACAATCTGCACCCACAATCTGCACCCACAATCTGCACCCACAATCTGCACTCTGAATCTGCACCCACAATCTGCACTCTGAATCTGCACCCACAATCTGCACTCTGAATCTGCACCCACAATCTGCACCCACAATCTGCACCCACAATCTGCACTCACAATCTGCACCCTGAATCTGCACCCTGAATCTGCACTCTGAATCTGCACTCTGAATCTGCACTCTGAATCTGCACTCTGAATCTGCACCCACAATCTGCACCCACAATCTGCACCCACAATCTGCACCCACAATCTGCACTCTGAATCTGCACCCACAATCTGCACTCTGAATCTGCACCCACAATCTGCACTCTGAATCTGCACCCACAATCTGCACCCACAATCTGCACCCTGAATCTGCACCCTGAATCTGCACCCTGAATCTGCACCCTGAATCTGCACTCTGAATCTGCACCCACAATCTGCACCCACAATCTGCACCCACAATCTGCACCCTGAATCTGCACTCTGAATATGCACTCTGAATCTGCACCCACAATCTGCACCCACAATCTGCACCCACAATCTGCACCCACAATCTGCACTCTGAATCTGCACCCACAATCTGCACCCACAATCTGCACCCACAATGTGTGAGTGGCGTTGCGTGTGTGAGTGGCGTTGCGTGGATGAGTGGCGTTGCGTGGATGAGTGGGGTTGCGTGTGTGAGTGGCGTTGCGTGTGTGAGTGGCGTTGCGTGTGTGAGTGGCGTTGCGTGTGTGAGTGGCGTTGCGTGTGTGAGTGGGGCTTGCATGCTTGATAAACAACTTACACGTCTTCTAATGGACTGAAAGGGCTGCCAGGAGGTATAATAATATTAAAAAGAGCCAAAATGGATCAAGGGAGCAGCAGGGCAGGGGGAGAAAGGAGGGGTTATTTTGCGAGGCTTCTGGCGGGTGGGGGGGAGAAAGGAGGGGCAGCGGAATGCGTGCGAGGGGAGGAGAAGTGTGGCAGGCAGATGTGCGGCCTGGTGAGGGGGCGGGAATGCGAGCCTGGTGGGGGCAGGCGAAAGTGAGCTGCTTGTATGCTCACTTTAATTCGGGACAGTTGTGATGAGCATAGTAGTTCTCTGAGGGCCATTTTAGATTGTGACATGCCGGGTGGACAGTGCTGTCCTGGAGATATAACTGTTCTTGCCCTGCTGTTACTTTTCCAGCACACAACATGCTCCGTGGCTTTGGTTTCGTGCAGTTTGAACGTCCTGAAGATGCCCAGGCTGCCGCTGAGGGTGAGAATGGTCGTCTGTTAAAAGGGC
Source organism: Lissotriton helveticus (assembly GCF_964261635.1). Classification (NCBI taxonomy): domain Eukaryota; kingdom Metazoa; phylum Chordata; class Amphibia; order Caudata; family Salamandridae; genus Lissotriton; species Lissotriton helveticus. Next base: position 64,370,059 of record NC_136059.1, on the reverse strand, counting down.
ATAACTTAGGTAAAGTCAACTTGTACACCCCCGACTTGTGGCGCTGAAAAAAATACAGCAGTCTGCGTACGCATGCACATATTGGGTGTTGTCTTTGCTTGATAAACAACTTACACGTCTGCTAATGGACTGAAAGGGCTGCAAGGAGGTATAATAATAAAAAGAGAGCCAAAATGGATCAAGGGAGCAGCAGGGCAGGGGGAGAAAGGAGGGGTGATTTTGCGAGGCTTCTGACGGGGGGGGGGAGAAAGGAGGGGCAGCGGAATGCGTGCGAGGGGAGGAGAAGTGTGGCAGGCAGATGTGCGGCCTGGTGAGGGGGCGGGAATGCGAGCCTGGTGGGGGCAGGCGGATTACGGAGATGCTCGTGCTTGTATGGTCACGTGACCCGCGTTGTGGCCACGTGACCTCACATGCACTGTGAAGAAACGCCAGTGGTTTCACTAGACGATCGAGCACTTGAATTCGATCCTATCCATTCCTGCGGAATGGGACAGGCTCGACCTAAAAATGTGTCTTAGTGGAAACTGACCAAATTTATCTTAGCCATCTGTTGTTAAAATTCATCCGGCACCTCTTGTTCTGCCGTCATCTCTGCAAAATCCGCACAGTCTCCGCATCTCATCCACTTACACTCAGCTACAGCTCAAGCGTTATTTCACCAAACTGATAGAATCCACAAGCAGGCCCATGTTTACAAAGCAAGCTACCCCATTTCTAATGGTTCGATCGAAGGTAGATGGGTCACCCAATAAGACACTTGGGGCCCAATTACAAGTAGGACACATTCCGGGTTTTACAATTGCTTGAGGTGTTGGTTGCAAGGGCAGCGAAGACTGATCCGTTGTCCCTGCTTTTGTCAGCAGGTAATACTCCCCCACAACTAGGATACATTTTAATCCCTCCCTCCCAAGCAATATTTTGGGATTCTGTCAGAGAAAGCATTGGGAAGGCCAATAAGTCAGACTTATACCTGAAAGTGCATCAATTGGCAAATTTGTGTCTGTGGTATTGTAAATTGGTGAGTGACAAATGAAAAAAATAGTCAATGTTTGATTAAAAGAATGCAAAGATGAGTGACCATGTTAATGGGTGAGTAGTAATTGAGTGGATGGCATCATACAATCATCCAACCATTCACTCATTGTGTGCAATCACCTATTCATCCATCCACAATACTCATACACTCATTTTTTTGTAAAGCAGCACTTTCACTTAGAAGCCAAACCAATTCCCTTAAACAAGGCTTGATCTTGCTATTTCAAATTTAGCCTGGTCAAATCAGCTTTCACTTGTAAATGTTTCAGAATAGCAATTGAATAATGAGTCACCCATACTGAAAGTTTGTGGGATATTTTTAATACAACATCACACAACAAAACAATGATGCATTTGAAATCACACACGTGATGTTATTAGAATTAATATGTTAGTCGTAGTGACTTTAGAGGCCCACCTAAGTTCGGAGTAAGAAGCAGGACAAAAGTATTTATAGAAAGTGGTTTGTGAATTGGGCCTAGAGAGATATATAGAAATAGAAACATATAACAAGAGAGGTAAGGAGAGAGATTGAATCAGAAAATTGAGAGACAGCGACTGCTGAATGGATATATGGATGAATGTATGGATGGATGAATGAATTAGAATGGGTGAGTGATTGTGTGGATGGATAATGCAGGGGCCTTTAAAGTACTACACACAAGAATGGACAAAAAGATTGAGAGATACACAGAAGAACAGGCAGAGGTATATAGAGAAAGATGCTTTATCAGAAAGACAGACAAACAGAGGGACAGATCGAAAGACTGACAGCAAACAGACCAATGAACAGAAAACCACGTAAAAAGAAAGTAATACAAAAAGATGAATAGATAGAAAATCAGATATATAGAGGGAAAAGACAAATACAGACAGATACAACAGAATGCAAAAAAAACAGAAATACCAATGATATGATCGATAGCGGACAGGCATGTTTGGGTGTAAACAGGCAGATGGGCATATATGTATTCCTGAAATGCCTATTCATATAGTACTCTAATATTATACTCTTAAAGACAATTATAAGAGCTCACGATAGCTGAGTAAGAACGAGTTCCTTCTATATTTGGAAAGCCGCTTCCTTTCAGAAAATATCTGCGGACAATGAAGCCTATAACACTGACCTGTCGACTGATGCCAATGTGTAGAGCATGCATCTTCATGCTTTTCAATCAGTGGGTTTTTAGCATACAGAATGAATGTATACACCTCTAAGGGCCAGATGTACGACCATTCAGGTTAGCGAGTCGCAATTTGCACAGAATTGCGACTCGCAATTTGCGACTCGCTAAGCTGAATGTAAAACAGTGTCTCAGACATTATTTTCGATTCCCAATGGGGTCACAAATTGCATGCCTCATCAATATTCATGAGGCAATCGTAATTTGCGACCCCATAGGAATGGCTAGCACTCTCATGGACGGTGGCCTGTGGGGTCAGCAGACCACCATGTCTGTGACTGCTTTTTCAATAAAGCAGGTTTTTTATTTCCTTAAAGGAAAACGCAATGCATTTAAAAAAGAAAAATGAAACTTTGCAGTTTAATTTTTTTAGGGCAGGTAGTGGTCCCTGGGACCACTGCTTGCTCTTAAATATTGTTTTCACAACCATTCACAAAGGGGAAGGGGTCCCTTGGGGACCCCTTTTCATTTGCGAGTGGCTTACCACCTACTTGAAGTAGGTGGTAAACTGCAATTGTTTTACCACCGCAAATGCGGTCACAAAACAATCATACATTGGTGTTAGACTCGCTATTAGGAAGGGACGCCCTTGGCACGCCCCTTCCTAATAGGAAGTCGCAAGCCTAATAGGTTAGTGACTCGCAAAATATGATTTGTGCATGGGGCAGACCAATTCTGCGGTAGCGAATTGGCCGAATTCCCATTTGCGACCGCAAAAAGCGGTCATACTCCTACTAATAAGTGTTTTGCTTCCTGTGGTTCATCCCATAGTACTCTTGGAGCCAGATGTACGACGTATTTTTGCATGCGCAAATGGGTTTGTGACCCGATTACGCATGCAAAAATATCTAAGGGCTCGCTGATTAGTATTTGCAACTCGCTATTAGGAAGGGGAGTTTCAAGGGCATCCCTTCCTAATAGCGAGTCTGAGCCCTAGGTACGACTGTCTTGCAATCTTCCACCTACTTCAAGTAGTGGTAAAGCATTCGCAAATGGGAAGAGGTCCCCAGGGGATCTCTTACCCTTTGGGAATGCATGGAAAAATATTTTGTAAGGGCAGGCAGAGGTCCCAGGAACACTGCCTGCCCTTGAAAAATTAACTGGAAACGTATCATTGTAAAAAAAAATGCAGCCCGTTTTCCTTTAAGGGAGGGCCAGCGATTCCTAATGGGGTCGCAAATTACAAGTGCCTCATGAATATGCATGAGGCATGCAATTTGCGACCCCATTAGGCATCGCTAACAGTGTCTCAGACATTGTTGTACATTTGCATTAGGGACTCGCAATTGTAGCTCCAATTTGCGAGTCTCTAATGCAAATGGTCGTACATCTGGCCCTCGGGGAGTGGCTAGTGGCATGGGTGGGTGAAAGGCAAGGCTTTGAGTAATGTACTCATCAGTGGTGGTTCCTCCGCTAAGGCAGAGGATCATCGCCCCACTGCTTTATGCAGTGTAAAAAAGAAAATGATAATAACTTGAGGTTATCATCATAGTATTTGTTCCTGTTGCGGCGTCTTTGTGGGGTGGGGCTGCTCTCAGAGCAAGGGGAGGAGTGGTTTGCACTCCTTATGTGAGCATGAGTGTTTGGCCGGCCCTCTCGGGCCCTCCAAACAGTCATGCGCACAAGGCATGTTCTCCCTGCAGGCTGCATTACAGCCTGCATGGAGAAAATGCCAACCCCTCCAGAGCCTGGATGAGCGCAGTGTCACGGCACTCAGACTAATCACAACACTGCATTGCAGCCTTGCGATTGACTGCGGGGAGCGTGAGAGCTCTGGTGCTACCTGCTTCCTGTTTCCCCCAAAAAGCCAGGAAGAAGACACAAGAGAGGCGGCGGCGGCCAGCCAGCCAGCCCGGAGGTGAGTGATCATTTTTTTTAACCCGCTCCCCCCACCCCGCACGACTACTGCTTCCAGGTAGGAGCCGCCACTGGTACTCATCTGGTGCGACTTAGACCCATGTGTATTAACATGTTTTCCCATTGATGCTGAATGGGAAACCCTTTCATACATCCAGCCCGTTGTGACATTAGCAGAGGGTGAGACGGCGGCTTGTGTATGTAAGTAGGGTGTGCTGTTTCAAAAGGTCAGGGGTCTAGCTTTGCCTATAGGGCAGTTTGGCAGTGCCCGAGAGGCTGGTCTCACAGGTCTCACAGATCAGTGTGTGGGCTTGTGTTTTTGCAGTTTGTGGGTTTTTGCTCGGTAGACCGGTTTTCACTGTTGTTTCCCACCACAAACACAAATACATACTGTCTCTCATGACTTGCAAAATTCCCATAGAGCGTGTTTTTACAAGTTCAAAACGGGCCTGATTTACTAATGTGGGCCACTTTTATCGCCATCTGGTTTGCTAAAGGGGGGCCGTTTTTATTTTGGAGCCCAGGGCAATTTTTTTGTCCCAGTCCTACCCTACAATTCCCATGCCACCGAAGATGGATTTGACACTGAATCCCACTTCCTCTTCCTTTTTTGATAACAGGTGATACTTTTTAAAAACTTTTTTCTCACACGTCTAGTGGTGATTTAAATCAGCGTTGAAGCCTTTTATGGTAGATACCCTGGCTGCTGATTTAAGTATGAGCTGAGCCGCATGTTTTTTCCTTTTACTGAGAAGCGAGGATCGCTCTATAATTCCTATCAGTCTGAGCTTTGTCGTTGGTGTGTCGTCATTCCACATCCCACTAGTCATTGCATTTAGAGTAGATGGGTGTTGCACAGTACTGAGACCTGAGAGCTCTGGATTAAATCTGGAACGGGAGCCCCTCTGTATACCTTGCAGGGGGGCCCCTTCAACTTTTGTTATGCCACTGCTGAGATCTGTTACAGCTTGCTACCCATTGATACATGTTACAATTCAGGATCCACGGAGACCTGTTACAGCTCACTGCCCATTGATACATATTACATATCGGACCCACTGTGGTGTCTTACAGTTCTCTGCCATTGATGCATAATACATCTCAGGACCCAGTGCAGGTTGCTGCAGCTTGCTTCCCATTGCCACAGTGCAGAGACAGAATATTGAATCAAAAATATCGACTTGCACAAATATCGAGTTGCAAATATTGTGGGTCAGAAATATCGACATACAGATTCTCGGGGTCAACAATATCGATTTCCCTACTGTTGCACCCACTGGAGTGAGAATAGTAATTTATACCCCTCCGCTATCCAACCCTTTCCCTACTGTTGCACTCACTGGAGTGGAATATAATTTTGTACTCTTACGCTATCCAATACTTTCCCTACTTTTGCATTCTTTGTAGTGGGAATAGTACTTTTTACCCCTCCGCTATCCAACACTTTCCCTACTGTTGCACTCACTGGAGTGGTAATAGTCAACTTTATCCCTCTGCTATCTAACACTTTCCAAACGGTTGCACTCACTGGAGTGGGAATATTAACTTCCCTCTCCGCTATCCAACAGTTATTCTACTGTTGCATTGAATGAATGAAATAAATCTTATAACGCTGTACTAAGCCCAAAGGCATCAAGGCGCATTCAGTGGAGTGGGAATAGTAGTTTTTAACCCTCCACTATCCAACACTTTCCCTACTGTTGCTCTCACTGGAGTGGGAATAGTAATTTATACCCCTCCGCTATCCAACACTTTCCCTATTTTTGCACTCCTTGGAGTGGAAATAGTCATTTTTACACCTCCGCTATTCAATACTTTCCCTACTGTTGTATTCTTTGAAGTGGGAATAGTCAAATTTTACCCCTCCTCTATCCAACACTTACCCTACTGTTGCACTCACTGGAGTGACAATAGTAATTTTTACCTCACAGCTATCGCACACTTTCCCTACTGTTGCTCTCACTGGAGTGTGAATACTAATTTTTACCCCTCCGCTATCCAATACTTTTCCTACTGTCACATTCTTTGGAGTGGGAATAGTAGTTTTTACCCCTCCACTATCCAACACTTTCCCTACTGTTGCACTCACTGGAGTGAGAATAGTAATTTGTACCCCTCTGCTATCTAACACTTTCCCTACGGGTACACTCACTGGAGTGGGAATAGTAATTTCCCTTTCTGCTATCCAACAGTTATTCTACTGTTGCATTCAGTGAAGTGGGAATAGTAATTTTTACCCATCCACTATACAACGCTTTCCCTACTGTTGCACTCACTGGAGTGGGAATAGTAATTTTTACCCCTCAGCTATCCAACATTTTCCCTACTTTTGCACTCTTTGCAGTGGAAATAGTCATTTTTACTCCTCCGCTATTTAATACTTTCCCTACTGTTGAATTCTTTGTAGTGGGAATAGTAATTTTTACCCATCCTCTATCCAACACTTTCCCTGCTGTTGCAATCACTGGAGTGAGAATAGTCATTTTTACCTCATAGCTATCGAACACTTTCCCTACTGTTACTCTCACTGGAGTGTGAATACTAATTTTTACCCCTCCACTATCCAACACTTACCCTACTGTTGCACTCTTTGGAGTAGGAATGGTCATTTTTACCCCGCCGCTATTGAATACTTTCACTACTGTTGCACTCCTTGGAGTGGGAATAGCAAGTTTCTCTCCTCTGCTATCCAATACTTTCCCTACTGTTGCATTCTTTGGAGTGGGAATAGTAAATTATTTCCCATCCCCTCTCCAACACTTTCTCTACTGTTGCTCTCACTGGAGTGGGAATAGTAATCTTTACCCCTCAGCTATCCAACACTTTCCCTACTGTTGCACTCACTGGAGTTGGAATAGTAATTTAAATATTTTGCTATCTAAATCTATCCCTACTGTGGCACTGATTGAATTGGGAAGTTTATTTGTTATCTTTTGTTAAATGTATATTTAATGTAACTAATTGTGTTAAAATTAATATTAATATTTAATACATTTAATAGATATTTCTATTATATATATATATATTTTTTTTTTTATCGATATTTTTTAAATCAATATTTTTTACATTGATATTTTTTAAATCAATAGTTTTTTACATTGATATTTTTAGACTTCTTTTTACTAAACAGCAGTCAGCTTTAACATACATGATCATATGCTTACAAGGGTTCTGCACAATATCATTCGAGTATACATTTTATTAATCAAGACCCACTTAGATAATAATAGTCGAATCACCCAATCCCGGAGCCCAGCCTGACCTAGCTGATCAATACCCACCCCAATCCCCCTGTAATCTTCCCATTGTTGCTAAACTTTTTCCCATTTACTGGGACATCCCCTGCCCTCTTAAATAGTTTTTTCCATGCACAACACCAGTCCATACCCCGTTTCCACAGGGAGACCCTAGGCGGCTGAGTCTCCCCCCCATGCGCCAGCAATGTTTCTTTTAGCACCCATAGCTGCCACTTGCAGCCAGAGTTTTTGGTATTTGGGCCATGTCAGTTCTCCAGACACACACAGTACATGCCATCTGGGATCTAAAGAGATTTCCTGTTCCAAAACTTCTGACATGATGCGGACCACCTTTTTCCAATATATCTGTATGACTGGGCACACCCACAGGATATGGAAGAATGTTCCTTTCTGGGTACACCCTCTCTGGCATTACTCAGTAGAAATACGCCCCAATCTAAACATAAGTTTTTACATTGATATTTTTGTATTTATCTGTGTAGGTATGGGAGTCGATATTTTTGTATTTTATATTTTTTCTGATATTTTTGACAATTATGTTTTTGTCATCGATATGCTATCTGTGAATCCATTGGCACATATAACTGCTTCTGACCAGCTCACTGCCTATCGATACATATTATAGCTTGAGATCGACTGAGACCTGTTACAGCTTGCTGCCCATTGATACATACGAAAGCTTCGTACCCAGTGGGGCCTGTTACAGCTTGCTGCCCATTAATACATACTAAAGCATTCATACCCACTGGTGCCTGTTACAGCTGGCTGCCCATTAATACATAATAAAGCTTGGGACCCACTGCAACCTGTTATACCTCGATGCCCAGTTAAAAATACTACAGCTTGGGTCACACTGATAACAGTTACTGCTCGCTGCCCATTGATACAGAATAAGGTTTGGGACACACTGAGAACAGCTACAGCTCGCAGCCCATTGACACATTTTACAGTTTCAGACTCACTCAGAGCTGTGACAGCCCACTGCCTTATTTTCAGCATGCTCTCTCTGGTTTGGCTCCTGCCTGCCTCTACATAACCTTTCAGTCTTTGTGTTTTTGTCTTCGACCCCTGCAAGATCCCCAAGAACAGAGATGCATATTTTGTCACTTTCTACAATTTTTCTCTGTGCTTCATGTAAGTTTCCATTCTATACTCCTGCAAATCTTCTTATTGGCATACATACAGATACACACAGGCTGAGCAGCTAGGACATGGTAACATAGAGAAAGAATCATAGTGCAGGAATACTACACCCTTAGATCAGAAACTCCAGTTTCTGTGCAAATTCAAATTTACAAACTTTAAATGAAGGTGCTTGTGGTGTCACAATGAAGATATGATGTAATGCCCAGGCCTTGCTCAAATGAAATTCGAGTTCTAAGATTGACAGTTCTATTTTGTAAAGGACGTTCTAAGTTTGGAATGAGAGTTCTAATTTGGTATTGAAAGAATTCCTTTAGAATGTAGATTGGAACGACACTTCTAATTTGGAACGTCAGAACTATATATGGAATGCAAGTTCTACATTTGGAATTCCTCTTGCACAAAACATAAATGTTTTTTAAGGTTGAAGCAGCATCTATGTGTGATATCTTAATATTTTTGGTACGAAACAGTAGATTCCAAGACTACGGACTCCTTGGGCACCTTGACCCTCCAGGGTATCCAGAACTACCTTCTATTGAATGGATGTGTGCAATGCCCTTGAAGCTGTGTATAGTCACACAAGAAGGAGTCTATGGCAGTCTTCACACAGATAAAGACTCAGAGCCGAGCCATAAGACCTCTGCCAGGCTCTGCTAGTCAGTGCAGTAGAATAATGTAAGGTGTCTTCCAATGCTTAGATCCCGCCCTGACATTTGAATACCTGATCACACCTGTGAAGTGGGCAGAGCAGATAGGAAGAAACAGAATGAAAAGCTGTGCATTCATGCGCAGTACACTAGGCCCATCTCACCAGCGTCTTTACAGATTCTGTTAACATGGGTATGAAGGACATTCTTTTTGGCAGCAACTTTGGAAGGAGATGACTGTTGTGAATTATTGACCTTCGATACTGTGAACCTCATCTTCATCTCCACTAATACCTTTTACAATTTTAAACTCCCTGATGCCTATTCCTGACCCCCTAATGCTTCACATCCTTGCTGTGGTCTTCCCTGGCCTGGATTTGCAGTTGAGAGCCAGCCAGCAGCTGAGAGGGGTTGAATATGTGCCTTGTCGTGCAACATATTGACCCCGGTATGTGTATCTTAGCCTGTGGGCCCTTTTTCTGGTGTAAGACACACCAAACCACAGTTCAGTATTAAAAGATGCATATGCACAAGGATAAGTCGATGCATGGGTACGCCCCTTTCACCTGGTACATGTGAGGATAAAATGGTCAGGCTATTGACAGTTGTGCCATACAATTGTAATCTGAGCGCATGAGAGCAACATGTGCATGGAGATAACCTTCTTTACTATTGCATGTGCTCAACAAGTTATGTTATGTTATGTTATGTTATTTATTTTCTTCTGTAGCGCACGGCTACTCCCTAGAGCAACCCGGCGCTTTGGCGAAGAGAACTAAGTGCAGAGTGACAACACAGCAGCTAAAAACTAAGGAGAACCAAAGCTACTGTTAAGTAAAGAGCCAAGTTTTCAGTTCTTTCCTGAAAGCGAGAACGCTGTTAGCCTTTCTTAGAGACAGAGGTAGCTCGTTCCAGCCCCGCGGAGCCAGATAACGGAAAGACCGGCCTCCTATTCTGGAACGCTTGATGGCAGGCACAACCACTTTGGCCAAAGAAACTGACCGCAAAGCCCTGCTAGGCAGGTAGAAGGATAGGCATTTCCCAATGTACTTGGGGCCTACACTGTGAAGGGCTTTAAAGGCCAAGGTCAGGCTTTTAAATAAGATTCTCTTGGGGATGGGCAGCCAATGTAATGCTTTGAGTAACTCAGCGGCGCTGGCCCGTCTCGGGAGCCCAAAGATGGCTCGAGCCGCCGAGTTCTGCACCACTTGCAGGCGGGTCAAAAGATATTTAGGTAGACCCAAGTAGAGGGCGTTCGCATAATCCAAACGCGACCCTATCAGGGCCTGCACAATGGTTTTTTTGTGGTGGAGTGACAACAAAGGAAGAAACTTCCTAAGCATCCTGAGAATGCCAAAGCATTTCCCTGAAAGCCCAATGATATGGGGTCTGAAAGATAGGTCACAGTCAATAAGAATTCCAAGGTTTTTCGCCTTGAGGGAAGCATTGTCCGGGGGAAATATATCCTGTGGCCACCAGGCCTTCCAGCTGGGATCAGGGGTACAGCCAAAAAAAAGCAGCTCCGATTTGTCGGAGTTGCATTTTAGGCCATGCCGCCGGAACCACTCGAAGACAGCACCTAGACAGTCCCTAATCTGTGTGCCGTCGAAAGCCCCGCCCCTGTCACACGTGACCAGAAGCTGGGTATCGTCAGCATAGGATATGATCTGGGCGCCAAAGGATTCCGCCACCACCGCCAGAGGGGCCATGAAGATGTTAAAAAGTATGGGGCTAAGAATGGAACCCTGAGGAACCCCCACCTCTAGCAGCGACATATCGGCGGAATAAGGAGGCGCCCAGATCGTTTGCCGGAAAGTGTCAGCACTTTGAGAAATGTCTGGACTGGTCTCTGTGTGGTCACGCCAAGTCTGTGAAGTATGTTGATGGTGAAGCACTCAACTGTGAAATCCCATGCTAAACATCTAGGTAGCAGGTAAAGTCTATGTTCAGGGCGTGGTTAGTACTGATAGGTCAGTGCACCAAAGTCAGATCCCGGCACTGGTGCCCAATGTATCCCAAGAGCACATTACTGCTTTGGTAAATCATGTCACCTGTCACACTGGCCTTTCACATGATTGGGTGTCGGATTCCATCCGCTCCATTCTAAAGTGTGAGTCCATGTTTCAGGCTCTGTAATAGTGACAACACATGCCATTTAGTGGCTAACAAAGCAGGTCACTGATAGAAACAGGGGTTTGATTGCAAGGGATGATGTCAGATACACATTCACAATGGTTCTCATGATTGTAAATACTCTTGACTGGTCATGCTGTGATTGTAGAGTTGTACAGGGCCTAGGATTGTAATGTACATCTCATTCTCGCCTAATGCCACAGTTGGAGTATGAGAGTCTGTAGAAATGTACACACCTATTACGCTATTGATTTTGTTTTATTTATGTATGGTGTCTTAGGCATGTTTTTTCTGTTTTTAGATACATACAGTTTGGTGGATAACCTCCACTAAGTGGTGCCATTCAGATTGAGATTGGCACACCTATTTCTAATTGTGCAAACCATCGCCGATATTGGACAATTGCTTTGATTGGCTTCACTGTTTAGATTGTTTCATACAGGTAGGCCCCATACTCGGGGTCTAGATTTTGTAGGAAAACATGCACCTTTCGCAATGATTTGCATTGTCACAAGCCTTGTGTCTTTTTACTTACAGACGCCTTGCCTGCCTCACCGACCGAACTGCTGACCACGGACCGAAGCTCTCCAGCGGGAGATTTCTTGTGCCTGCTGCTGCTGCCGCTACGCCTCGCAGGACCCGCTTCGCGGGTCCCGCTTCGCGGACAGCAGCGGCCACTTAAGTTCTTCAAGGGGTGCTCCTGATTTGCAAAAGTTACTACCGGCAGGGCTGCGAGCTTGCAGCGGGGGACTCCAAGGACCAGGAGCCCCCGCGCGCCCGTCTTCACCTGGGCTGCTCTCCCTGCCGGCCCCACCCCCAACAGCACAGCTAAAGCAGCGCCGCGCCTTTCCTTCCGTGGATTGCCTGCCTCACCGACCGAACTGCTGACCACGGACCGAAGCTCTCCAGCGGGAGATTTCTTGTGCCTGCTGCTGCTGCCGCTACGCCTCGCAGGACCCGCTTCGCGGGTCCCGCTTCGCGGACAGCAGCGGCCACTTAAGTTCTTCAAGGGGTGCTCCTGATTTGCAAAAGTTACTACCGGCAGGGCTGCGAGCTTGCAGCGGGGGACTCCAAGGACCAGGAGCCCCCGCGCGCCCGTCTTCACCTGGGCTGCTCTCCCTGCCGGCCCCACCCCCTTGACCGCCAATCAGACATCTATAAAGGGAATCCTACATCCCGGCTGCGCGGGAGCGCGCGGGAGGGCGCCGGGAGAAGCCCGGGACAAGGGCGGGACCGTCTGTGGCCGTCCGGGGCCGCAGGAGGCCGGGCTGGGCCCAACCCCTAACATTTTACATCCTACATTTGACCTCACGGCACAGGCAAGGTTCTGCATTTAATGAAAAGACATAATTTTAAAGGTTTATTCTCTGTACCTTTGAACACTGTTGCCTGAATTTTAACATATCCTGATTTTATTAATTTTATATTTACTCGTGTATTTTGTGATCTTTTGACCTGACAATAATGTCTAAAAAAACTGCCTCAGTTACCCCTGCTGCACTTAAAACCCTTGATTCCTTTCTTGTACATGTGGTGAAAAAAATTAACAACGATAGAAGGGAATCTTTGGGCTTAAGCCAATCACCAATTTTGCCCCAAATGAGCCCTGACCAATGTACACATATTGCTGATACCCCATTGCCCGACCCCACCACCGCTATTTCTGATGTTGATTTAATCAATTTGGAAGTTGACGATGGAAACTCTGATTTGCTAGCTGACCAGTCTTTAAATATTGCGCCTGAACTAGAGCAGCAGCAAAATACCGTTGTGGAGATTCCCTCGTCTTCTTCCCCTGTTACTCGCCCTGTGAGAAACTGTAGAAAAGCCCAAGCCAAAAGGGGGGGAAACAGGCAGGAAGGAGGAAGGCTAATTTACCCCCTGCTCACAAGGGGTCAGATGTAGAGTGTGAAGATGTTGATGAGCGTAGACAAATTATAGATGATGATCTATTCAACAGATTTTCTGATATGATAGATATAAAAATTAAAACCATCATCAAACCTCTCATTGGGAAGATCGATAGATTAACAGCTGAAATAAAAAAGATGGGAGGGTTGCAAAGTAAGTTGGCAGACGACTTAGAGAACTTTGTCAACGAAATTTGTAAACCCATAGTAGCCATAGAGGAAGATCCGGGTGCCGCCTCAGGCACTATGGATTTACAACAACAGCCCATCTTGGATGGCCAACCGCTACCATCCGCGCCTACCAATGATGTAATTAGTGAGGCTCCTACGTCTCAACTCATGTCCCAACCTTTGGCACCTGTCCCTTTGCATTCAGGGGATGATTCACTTCAATTTATCCTGGAAGCCTCCCCACTAGTCCTGGTTTTGGCGAATGTGCCCGTCTTATCTCAGGAACAAAGGGAATCCGCCCAAGGCCTTAAGGATAAAGCCCTACATTGGCTTACTAACAATATGCGCATGGCAGACCAGGGGGCAGATCAGTTAGCTGGAGATATTGTTATGGCAAGGAGGGTTCCATGGATTGGGAGTAAGATCAAGAAATTTAATGGGGATTGCGTTATATTAAATTTTGCCAGCGCTGAAGTTCTCCCTAACATACTGGCATACATTCTCCCACCGCAACGCAGAACTGGATCCATAATTCCTCTCACCCTGAAATTCTTTTATACAGAGACTCAGTCGGTGATCTCCTCCAATATTTCGAGGCCTAGAAGGAACGACAGAATTGCTCACTGGGGCGGGGAAACTAGGCCCAGATTTAATAATACCCACTCTCGCCCCCCGAGTAGCCATGGGTTAGGGCAAATCAACTCTCTGCATGGGCCAACGGCCAGAACACCAGGGCCACTTTGGCCCAACTTAAATAGGTGGGGCCTACACACCACGGGTTATGTTAACAGAGGTCAGGGCATTGGTTTTATGCCTAGGCAAGGGAACGATCACCTGTCAATACGACCCAATACCCCCCAGCCCATGTGGACCCCGGCAGTAAACGGATGGGGTCAGGTGCCCACTCCCTTTGATTGGGGATTGGCAATGGGAAATAGATATGGGGTTTTGTCAGGATTAAACGACTGCGACTGACATACAGAGGTCATAAACCAGGGTAAAGATGACACAGCTCAAGAACTGGATGCGTTGCCAGCCCCAGGCCCAGTAGCTGAGATTCCTAGAGATTCATGTAGGCTAGTAAGTTGGAACATTGCGGGGTTAAACGGTAAACGTGAGGACGAATCCTGGTCAAACTTTGTCTTAGGCCATCACATCATAGCCCTCCAAGAAACGTGGGACACTTCAGATAGTTTGTGTTGGGATGGGTTTACCAGTTTTACTAAAGCCGCTGTCCATAGTCGTATGGGAAGGGCCAAAGGTGGCCTTTTATTTTTGTTCTCATTAGACCTGAAGGGCAGTTGGAGGCAAATTGATACTGATTCTCCCAATATCTTGTTGGTCGAAAGAATGATCAAAAGCACTAGTAGGACTATTTTTATCAATTTTTATAATTCAGGTAATAGGGAGCACAGAGGTCGTAACATTAAGGATTTAGATAGGATTTTAAACATGGTCAGTCAAAACAAAACGCTTGATACAGACTACATTTTATTCGGTGATTTTAACATTCATCCGTGCAACTTAAATTGCAGGAAAAGTAGCCTTGATGGGGATGATGGGCCCGAGGAACCCCATTTTGAACATTCTACTGAGGGTGAGGAATTAGAGGATCTTCTTGCCAACTTTGACCTGTATGAACCTGATGGTGGTATCAGACAGCCAACTTTTACTGGCATCCCGCATGGTACCATTATTGACTATATATTTGTATCCCTAAGCATTCTTACACGGGTTAATGCTTATCGCACTACACAATCACACCTCAGTGACCATAACCCTGTAGAGTTAGTAGTGGCGGGGGTGGCAATTTTGGACCATCCCCACTGGAAATCACCTCCCACCCATTAAGGACAACTAGACAAGGGAGATGTCTGAAATGGGCTAAAGTGATCCCAGAAAAATTTTACGCCGAAAACTTCCCTAAGATCAAGGGTAAGGTTGAGGTTTGCATAAATCCGTGTGCACAGGGCCAAGAAATTGTAGAGGCTTTTGAGGCCATATGTACGCAGGTATCACAGGATCTCTTGGTAAAGACCAGTAATGTAACTATAGGCAATAAGCGCTGGTTTGACTCAGCCTGTTCAAAAGCACATAGACTACTAATGATAGCCTTAAAAAATATCCCTAGGGCAAATGACGAGATTACTAGACTCAGGAAAACTTATAAATTAGCATTAAAAAAACGAAAGGATACCATCAAAAATGAAGCCTGGGAAGATCTCCTTTCGGCAGCAGTCCTGAAGAATAGTAAAAAGTTCTGGGAGATCATTAAACAGCCTTTTTTCTCGGATGACGACAACGATATTACGGATTGCGTTATTCCTGATGAAAAATGGTTATCCCATTTTAAAAACGTCTATGGGGACACTGCAGAAGTAACTACCAACGCTCTGCCGATAAGATCAGCCACCTGCTCCATTACTTTTAACCAAGACGAGGTGGAGAAAGCCATCATGTCCACCACTAAGCATAAGGCACCGGGCCCTGATGGCGTGCCCGCTGACTTTTTTATGCATTCCCCAAAATTGTGGGCAGAAGTTTTTACAAATGTGTTTAATGCAGTGAATGAAAACCCTGTACCTGCATCATGGAACATTTCCACAATTGTCCCTATCTTTAAAAAGGGTCAACGAGATAACCCAGGCTGTTATAGGCCCATATCCCTTTTAGCTTCATCTGTTAAAATCCTAGGCAGAGTCCTCTTATCTAGGTTAAGGGTGAATGTTGAGGGCTGTGGCGGATTGTCCGAAATCCAATATGGATTTAGGGAGAAAAAGGGTACCATCGAACAGTGCATTAATTTACATCTGTTAATCTCTAAATACACTATAGCCAAGGAGGGGTCACTATATCTTGCATTTATGGACCTCTCCTCGGCTTTTGACTTGGTCAATAGGACCAAGTTGTGGTCCATCTTGTTGGAGATCGGCATAGATGAAGCTCTGGTCACCTTTATGTCCTCCCTGCACCAAGATTTATTCTCGAGCGTACGAGTGACTAATGAGGGCAGGTGCACCGCTTTATTCAGATCCTTAAGGGGTGTGAGGCAGGGCTGTATTTTGGCCCCCTTATTGTTTACCATCTATATTAATGGCCTGGGGGCACATTTGGAGGGGCAGGAAGCTGACGTCCCGCGTGCAGGAGTTGCCAAGATTCCGGCACTCCTGTACGCGGATGACGCAGTGCTGATTGCGCGCACGGGAGTTGGTCTTCAGCGCCTACTAAATGCTTTCGGCACGTTTATGGATCAATTAGATCTCAAAATAAATGTAGCCAAGTCACACACTATGGTGGTGGGTTCTGAGTGTCGCAGGAAGAAAACCAGAACATTCACTTGTAGAGGGGACTCGGTCTCCAGGGTTTCTACATTCCCCTATCTAGGCATCTTGTTTGACCAGAATGGGACTTGGGGACCACAGGTTAGAGCGAAGAGGTTGGCTGTTACTCGATCATCCTTAGCAATCCTGAGCTTTGCTGTAAGGCTAGGAGCTAGGCCTATGGAAGCTATAATAAAAATCTACAATAGTAAATCCGTGGCTATCGCTCTATACGGCTCTGCATTGTGGGGGTACGTAAATTTGGAGCCTATTCAGAGAGCAGAGAACGGATTCATTAGAGCCCTGCTCTCTGTACCCAAGTCTACTCCAACGTACTCTATTCACAAAGAAGTCGGCCTTCAGTTCCTCTCGGATAAACTGCGTATGGCCCCTCTGATTCTATGGCTAAAACTATGGATGAATGAGGAACTTCCATTAAACCATAAGATCCTGACTGATGTCTTGTCCCTTGATAGATCTAATAAAATTCCCTGGCTGGCTTATCTTGCTAAAGCTTTTGCCGACATAGGTCGCCCGGAGCTTTTCACCTCTCCGGAGTCCATCAGGATCCAGGATCTTGATTTGGTTAAAAAGTCCTTTTTAGGAAGGATGGAGATGTGCCGTGAAGAACGTGAATTAGCAAAGCCTACAGTTAGGGATCATTGTTTGTTGCTTACTACACCTTCACTTGAACCCTATCTTGGCTATGTTACACGTCCTTTTCACAGGTTTCTTTTAATAAAATTTAGATTTAATTTGCTGCATTATTATTTAGGCTCTTTTCAAAATTGGCTGAAACCAGAATTAGCCCCGCCCTGCAGTTGTGACCATTTCTCAGTGCAGGACACAATGCACTTTGTCATGTTTTGTGGTTTATATACAGAGCCTAGGAAGAAATGTTTGATACCAATCCTTAGGGAGGCTGGCTTCACACAGGTGAGGCCGGCTTTACTCTATTTACAGCTATTATCTAACCCTAACATCACTTATTGCGTTGCTAAATTCTTGGTAGCTGCCTCAGGGGCAAAAGCCGCCCGTCAAGATTAATTATAAAAGTTAAGCATATTTTTCTTTTTAAAACTGTTTTTTTTTTTTTTTTTTTATAAATTTTACATTGTTGATGTATATCTGTATCATGTATCCTATGAATATTTTGTATGAAATGAATTTTATTGTTCACTTCTTTGTATGGTTTTTGAAAAAAACCGAATAAAGATACATTGACTGACTGACTACTTACAGACGCCGAATATTGGCATACTTATTGAAAAGTGCCCTTTGATATTGGATACACTAAATTAGATCTGAATAGACGATTTACATCTCTATTGGTACGTTACTCATCTATATGATTTATATATTATATGCACATAGGTCCTTCTTGCCTTCTTCATATTTTCTTTTTATATTAGATCAGATAAGGGACTCTTGCTAGTCTGGGTTTTGGACAGAATTTTTTGAAATTTCAATAGCAGGAGCTCGTACATCTATTATTCTTTGATGGCTTGCTCATTTGATCTTTTTATTTTTATGGTTATATGATACTGCTTTGGAGAATGCACGTTTCTTGGAAGTTGGTGAAGGGAATCTATTGACACTTGTGCATGCCCTGTGTCGCTTTCTTTGCCATTGACTCACTGGGGCATTTTATAAGGTCTCTTTTACATAGCTCATGATTTTAATCAAGTTTTTCACTTTCCTGTTACACTTACATAGTTTTTTCCTCCATACATTTGTTGATTATGTTTATTTTACAATGTTTCGTTTTTTTCTAAATGTGTGTCATTAATTCTGATATGTTTGTGATGGCCTTATATAGTATGGCCTTTCATCTGTGGAAATAGGATGTCTTGGGTATATCTTTTTATCTGTTAATCACTATTTAGGTGTTATCGAACCTAGTTTCATATATGTTTTTATATGTGTGTATTGTTAGTGCTGAATGGTCTGTTTACAATATATGTGTATAATAATACTGAAGCTTATAAAGCGCGAACAGCTACCTCACCTGTGGGTGTCCCGGCGCTATGTGAGCAGCTAGATGAGAAAGTGACAAAGGTGGTTTAAATTCTCTGAGAAAAGAGCCAGGTCTTTAATTGCTTCCTAAACCCTGCTTCTGAAGTTGCAGCCTGAATGGAAGGCGGAAGAGCATTCCACAGCTTCGACGTGCCAGCAGAAAAGGTCCTGCCTCCAAGACAGGCCTTTCTGACTCGCTGGACGTGTAGTTGCAATAAGGAATTTGAGCGCAGGCATCTCGCCTGCTGATAGCGAGGGAGTCTCCGTTTTAGATAGTTAGGGCAGGAGCCACGTAAAGCCCTGAAAGCCAGGGTCAGTGCCTTGAATTTGATTCTGCTTGCCACTGGGAGCCAGTGCAGATCGTGCAGATGCGGAGAGACATGCTGTTTAAAGGGGATATGCTTTATTAGCAGCTCAACCGCATTCTGCACGGTCTGCAGTCGTTGAATCAAATATTTTGGTAGGCCTAAACAGAGGCCGTTCGCGTAGTCCAGCCTTGAAGTGACAGTCGCATGGACTACCGTTTTCCGGCAGTCTACCGGTAATAGCGAGAGAAACTTGCGGAGATTCCTGAGTTTACATAGACACCCTGCTGTGACCTGTTGGATGTGAGAGGAGAAGGAAAGGCTGTCATCCCATCTCACCCCCAAATTGTTTGCATTAGTACTGGGGAGCGGCGGAGGGCCCATTTCAGATGGCCACCACAGGTCCGGAGAGGGTCGTATGCCTTTCCCAAAAAAGACCACCTCCGTCTTGCCTGCGTTCAGTTTTAATTTATTGGAATTCATCCAGCTGGCTACATCACAGAGGCAGCCCTTAAATTTACCAAAAGCCGCCTCCGACACTTCTGAATAAGGGAGGACAAGCTGTGTATCGTCTGCATACAAAATAGCCTTGACCCCCCATTTTGCAATCAGGCTGAAAAGTGGGGATAGATAAACATTAAATAATAAAGGACTAGGTGCCGATCCCTGGGGGACCCCACACCAGAGACGTTTCGGTTTAGAAGAGAAGGAACCCAGAGCTACTTTCTGGGACCGATCGGTCAGATAGGAGTTAAGCCAACCCAGTGCTCTATCCTTCAGGCCGATATCCTTTAACCGCGGCAGGAGTCTGCCGTGGTCGACAGTATCGAACGCGGTAGATAGATCCAGGAGTCACAGCATAGCCGATGGGGCTGAATCGATGGACCACCTAACCGACTCAGCTACCTCGATGAGGGCGGTCTCAGTGCTGAAACCTGACCGGAAACCAGACTGGGTTTCGTGCAGGATACTGTTTTCCTCAATGAAGCTATTCAATTGGCGCTGTATTAATTTTTCAAGCCTTTTACCTGGGGCAGCTCGTAGGGAGATCGATCGGAGATTACTAAGGTCTTCCGGGGCACCATTAGGGGAAGTAGTGTGGCGTGTTTCCAACACTCGGGAAACACCTCCGACACAATAGACGTGTTCCAAATGTGTGAAAGTGTTATTACAATTGAATCTGACATCATATTCCAGAGCTTAGGATGGCAGGGGTCATTTGGGGTCCCTGATTTACATCTTTTTATTTCCTCCAGTGCCTCAGTAAATGAATTAGAGTGGAATTGACCTACGGTCGAGGTGGCTACACTACTATCAGCCGCGTCCGACATTACCGTGGGACTAGGATGAGAGAAAGTGTCATAAACTTTCTTAATTTTATTGTCAAAGAAATTCGAGATGTCCTCGCAAAGTCTCTCAGACAGGGTGACTTCTGTCTCAATGACTACTGGCTTAAAGAAGGATTAAACAATCTTAAAAACTTCTTTACTTGATTACTCAGCTAGCTGGATAGAAGTAGCAATATAGATTTTCTTGGCCTTTTTTATGGATTTATGTAGATTGCGGAGGGCTTTTTTATATATATATTTTATTTTTTTTGATTCGCAATAATTTGCCCGCCACACACGCTCCAGTCTCTTGCAATTGCTCTTTTCTGCCATCAACTCAATTGAGAACCATGGGGCAGAAGGTGATTCCCTGCGTGACAGGGAGAGTTTTGCTGGGCAATGGCCTCCACCGTGTTGCCTATCCACCGCATCCATGTTCGGGTCTGTGGTCAGGGCTGGGGGATCAATTACCAGGGCAGGGCCTAGGGTGTCTGGTGAAAGATTTTTCTATTGCCTATGCAAAAAAAGAACGTCTACCCTTTGCCTGATTACAAAGGGGCAGCGTAATTACAAAAGAAACCACAAAATGATCCGACCAGAGGAGTGGCTGTGGGGTCTCCGCAATCGTATCCTGGATATTGGAAATGATCAAAACAAGCATATGACCTGCCCTGTGCGTCGAGCCAGTAATAATTTATCTTAAGTCGGCTGCTTCCAGAGTTGACATTAGCTGAGCAGCCAAGGGGCAGTTGGGCCTATCTGCATGGACATTAAAATCACCCAGTACTATATAGTGAGGATGCACCAAAGAGCTTTGTACAATATTGTCCATGAGTTCACACGAACTGGCTGAAGTGCAATCCGGGGGTCTCTAGATAATCAGCCCGGCTAGTGAGAGTTGTGGATTGACTTGCAAGCAGAAATGTAGCCCCTCAATACCTGAGATAGTGGTGGGTAGAGAGGACGTACGCATATATTTTTCTTTGAAAATGAAAGCCACCCCACCACCCCTTCTGTCATCCTCCCTGTTCGAAAAGCTCATTTTAAAGCCCAGAGGGATAGCCACGGCGATAGAGGCCATGTTGTCTTCATTCAGCCACGCTTCTGTAAGAAATAAGGCATCCCACATTGAATCCGTCAGCAGTAGCCAAATGTCAGCTGCATGCCTTGGGAGGGATCTGCAATTCAGTAGGCCAGCCTTAAATTTTGTCTCAGGGGGGCCAAATGTAGGTTGGGATTTTGATGTTATATTCGGGTTAGCCGTCATAGCGTCGCCACGTAGTGCCTTGCCACAATGCAGGCACACCAGCGGTAACTCAGTATTTATCAAGTCATATCTATTCGCCTTACATTGCTTAGCTGTATTCAGCGACAATAATTCAAGTCTGGACCAGGTAACCCTCTTATTATCCCTGCACTCACCGGCAGCGTGGCTGGCGCTGGCCGCGGGACGGTCACGGACGGGCGCAGACAGGCTTTCCTTCCATCGGCGCGGCCGTGCCCCCATCTCCTTTTAAGGAGGAGGGACCCGGAAGTGAGGTGAATGAGGGGGCGGAGTCGCGTCCCTCCGTTCAAGCGGCACCAACAGCCGTGATGGACCGGAGACCGACGGAGATCAGGGTAAGTGAAAGGGGTATGTGCAAAGTTCAGTGCAAAGTTCAGCAAAAGCACACACAGTTAATCATAAAAACATTACATCCAGGATTCTTAAAATCGAGCGGTTATTGACTCAACCAGACTCTCTTTAACTAAAACGCCTCTCGCCACCAGCGCAGTGCTCGCGCTACTCACGTATATCTCATTTTAACTTACAGCTCTGAAGAAGTCCAATGTTTTAATGGACGAAACGCTTTGGCTGATGGTTTTTGGAAATTCACGATAAATAAAGGAAGAAAAAAATATGTGGATTGTATAGAGACTGTCAATTATCTGATTATGAAATGTTGACGCTCTCTTTTACTCACGTTTGCCCTCTTTTTGTGGTGCAGCTTCCATTGTGATTGCTTGTATTGTATTCCCTTGGTAAGGGAGGCACCCTTGGGGAGGGGGTGCATACGAGGAAGTGCACACAGGGATACATAATATTATCCACTACAAAAAAATAGGTGACTAGCGGTGTGGGTGCTGTATTTGCTGTTTGGTCCACTATCCACAGTCAAGCATTTAACTGTTAGTTGCAGTGTGTTCTCCAACTTTTCAATGAGTATTTATTTGAAATTAAGTGTGTCTACATGGCCAGAGAGGATGTGTGACAAAGAGTATGTGTCTACCTTTTCCACCCAACTCAGCAACTTGCTAGTGCATTTCACATTTGGGCACTAGTTCTAAATGTTGTCGTCTCAGGTATATGATGATTCTGAAATGGGATATGACACGCCTAACATTTTACCTAAGATGGCATACAGTTTGTGTTAGACCTGTCAGCCCTAGGGTGGTCTTTCCCTATTTTGTTCGCCCTTGACTCATTATTCCCACCTTCTTTTTTGTTGGCCTTAGGTCTCCGAGCACCTTCCCATTGCTACTCAATGCTAAGGTGCAGGTGCTCTCTTCCCCCAACATGGCTGCCACTGGCCCCTGCTACTGCAGCGTGGTCTTTTTAGGCCCACTCTAGTTGCTCAGAGCTGGCTGGAACCCCTAAACATTGTTGCCATACCAGCCTGCCTTGCCTGCCCATAGCTAGACTAGGGGAGCTCCTGGAACCTTCTAGAATAGGGGCGGAGTCGGCTTTTGCCGCCTCAGAGAGTGGTCACCTGACTTGGGCATATATAAAGAAAAGGAGGGAACATTTTCAGTCAGTTGGGGCTTCACTGACCTGGGGGACCCACGCAGGAGACTTAGACGGTAGGGCCTAGTCAGAAACCTATACCACTGGGGGTGACAGGGTTTAGGCGCTGCCCACCAAGCTGTGTGAGGAACACCGAACTAGCCCACTGATCTGGCCCGGCGGAGGGGAACCCAGGGACCACCTGCAGTGAGCTGCTGAGGAAACTTGTCAGCAGCCTTTAACTCAACCCCCCTCCTCTGCAAGTAACTGCCTACCAAGGGCGCAGGAACCACCAAGCGCCAAGAAGAAACCTAACTGCCACAGGACTACTGGGGATCAACCAGGTATTGCGCTGTGTCACCCCCTGCGCTCCCTGACTCCTCCTGGGCCCCCTTTGCTAATCTGCCACGGACGTGTGGCCTGTCCTGTTTAAACTGCCTGGACTGCCTACCTACTCAGCGCTCTCCTACAGTGCCCTGAGAAGCGCTGTAACCTGCCAGAACTGCTGCGGGTGCCCCCCATATCGCGTGTCACCCAAGCACTGGGCCCCCTGGAGAAGCGCTATCGTTCACAACTGAATCCTGCCTTCCATCGTGCCGATTTGCCCCCCCCCCCCTGAGAAGCGCTGGGCCCTTCTCACCGGCTGTGAGCCTGAGCGCCATGAGTGCTGACGTACCTGCCCACGAAGCGCTGCGAAGCCCTGCTAGCACTGTACCTTGAAGCGCTGAGGAGAAAAGTGCATACGGCTCTACTCACTGCCGCTGACCTTGCCGCCTCGCCAGAGCCCCAGGCGCCGGTCGCGGCTGCAGCCGGCCCTGAAGAGCCGACCTCCTCACCCCCTCAGCGGTCCCCGGGAGCCAGAGAGGGCCACCGTGAATTTCATTGAGGCCGTAGCCGGCCTCGCTAGGCCCGAAGCCTGAAACTAGCATCACGTGATGGGGGCGTCGGAAGTGACTCGGCCCTGCCATGCTCTGATTGGCCGCCGGCGCTGTGCCCCCGCAGCCCGCGCTGCTATTGGTTGCTGCGGGAGCGCCCACGCCCTCATTGGTCCTCAGGCCCTGCCTCAACGTGCCTTCCTCCTGATTGGTTCCCGGGCCTCTGACGTCCTCGTGGGCCCGGGAACAGGACGAGACACTGCGGGAGGGCTCCTAGGAGCGTAGGAGCCCTCCCCTTCACCAGCGGGCACGAGCCTCCTCCGCCCCTCTACACCCTCTACGACCCCAACCAAGTGGGAAACCCTGGAGGGCTCCGGGAAGAGCCAGAGCCCCCCGGCTGTTCAGAAGCCGCCGCAAGGGCCCCGGAGGGCCGAAGGTTAAAGGTAACCCCTGGGGGAGGAGGGAGACCTTGGGAGCACCCCTCCCCTCGGGGGAGAAACTGTTGCTGGGTCCCATGGGCCCTAGTTGACTGCGAGGAGCTGGGTAAAACCCCCAGGGAGGAAGGCCGGAGGAGGCCCTGAGCTCGCCCCTCCCTGGGGAAGACTGGTGACTGGGCCCCGTTGGCCCCGATTAGCCCCTACCAGGACCCGAACTCGGCCAGGGCCCTTCCAAACACCTATGGGGCCTGAGTACATAGGAAAAGGTTTATTTTTAGCTAAGGAAATGTTCAGTACTGCTAATGAGATTTTTTGAAATGTTTTATTCCTGCTTAATGCCATGATTATTCTTGCTTGATGAATTGGTTATTCCTGCCTAATAAAAGTAGTCATTTTACCTGATGAAATGCTGATGCATAGCTAATGAAAGGTGAACTTAATGCCTACAGTTATAGAGTGAAGTGCTCATTGCTTTACTGAAATGGTTATTGCGACATGCTATGTTGAATGTTGAATTGCTCCCTTTGCGCCCTCTCATGAAATGATTTAATGAGTTATTGCTACTGTGACTATTGATTTGCTCTAAATGATTTACAGAACGTGATCTTGATCTAGATAAAAGCTACTTGGTTTAAATCAAACTTACTGGTGTGGTCTCAGTCATTGTGTGCGCTCACTGGCTCAGTGGATGTGTGTGCTGTGTAGTCACTTTACACCTAAGCTTCGGGTGCCTACTTGCTCGAGCTAAGCTACCCCCCGGGGAACTGGTGACCCAGTTCCTACAGTTTGTATTTGCCAAAGGCTGCAATACTCAATTCAATTAGATGACATACATGTGACCTGGCTACATATGGATTAGGAGTTGTCACAATAGTGTCAGGAGTGAATTATGCTTGTTGTGTCCAAGATATTACATGTACTTGTTAAGGGTCAATGCTGGGTGCTGCTTGGTCTTTGTGTGTCATTTATGTTGCTGACATCTAGGCAAATGCTAATCATGTCAAAGGGAATTTCTTTTGTATGCCTAATTGTCCGGTTGGGAATGCTAGGCTATGTCAACTGTAAGTGCGTTTTGAGGAAACAACATTTGTCCATGCATGGTCATCCAATGCCCCTTATACCACCCTTATGTGACACAGCTGAAGGTATACCTATTCAGTATGACACTGCACTGCAACAATCTTCTTCTTGGCTCCATTTATGCAAGCAGTTGTTGGCAACAGGAATGGTGTAGAGTGGATTTAGTTTAGGGTAGATAATGTGTGCCAGTCCATGCTGAAGCTGCCCGTGGACAGCTGCCCAGGGCTTCACAAATGCTAATGACTACAGAGCCCAGCAACAAGGCACTGCCTTTAGTGGCGTGTCACTATTACGAGCTACATATGGAAAGACCCTTCACTTAGGTTTTTATCCATAGTGCATCAGGGTGTTGCACAATCAACGCACAACATCCTTAGTAACCAGATGGGATGGGATGTCAATGTTTTTGGCACAAACAGCCCTGCAGTGTACAGACTGGAGTGATAATTGTTTAATCTGAGTTTCTTCTTATGCCACACTTGACTTGCTCACCCCCTCACTCACCGTACACAATACATCGTCATCATTACGGCATGTGACCACATCACTCGAGGGTGCTATGGATGTGACCGAAACCTGCCCCTGCCTGGATGAACATCGGGGAATCCTCTGCTATGCCCCCACAACTGAAGTCTGACAGCCATCATGGCATCGTAACACAATGGGCACTGCTCAAATGGGATGAGTGAGAATGGATGAGATTTTAGATATTTGCACACTTTTCCACTGACAAATGTTTTGTCTGTACAAGCTATGACTATCCAATTTCACCCACACATCATTAGTAGCTGAGCATATGATATGTGTGCTGTTTTCATTTGTGTGCAGATGACAATAGAGTACGTTTGAGCTATACTTGATGCTGGCCAAGATCACACAGAGATGAACTTGGAGTGTTGTTATGTCTAGTGGATTTCCCTATGCTACATGTAGTAAGCTAAGTGGACTGTGAGTGCACAGAAATGTTGTGTGCCCGTCTGCTGTGCAGGTGCTATTGGAGCCTGTGTTACAACCATGCAGTAAATTGAAAGACAGGGGAGGAGTTGGATCTACGGATATGAGGCCTAGCTGCACATGTGTTTTGCAAGGTTGATGTTGTATGGGCTGAGCTAGCTTAACAAGGTTAGAGGTGAGAGAGACTTTTGCTTCCATTCTGAAAATAGAGTGGAGACTCAGACATAATGGGGACAGAACAATGTAGGAATTTTGAGAGAGTGGAAGGGATGAGTTAAGGTCAAAGGCAGTTCTTGGATAGAATATATGAAGTATACTCATTCTTACAATGTAATTCTTTTTAAATGCTGGTGTGTGGAAGCCTTGTAAAGCTGGTTGAAGCCTGGGTGAGGTATGCTGCTAGGAATAGGTGATTGAGGTAGAATCAGCTAGGCAAGGTTATAAGCTGGCAGGAGATGAGAGCTGTAGTTGTTGAGACTATGGTGAGAGATGACTGTGATAGGGTAGTTTCATTGATGAAGGTAGTTGTTAGTGTGCAGAAGTCAATGGTGGTATGGAGCATGGAATTGAGATGTATATATGACAGAGACAAGGTTAAAGTTTTCATTTGAAACAAAGTGTATGGGTGTATATCAAGGGTATACATAGTTTAACCCCCCCACCACCACTTGTGTAAGTTAGGGTGCTGGATGGGGAGATGCGAGGTGTTGGGCAGTAGATGGATGTTGTGTTTAGCTCTGTGGATGCCCTAGTTTGTCAAATCACTATTAGTAGGCTTTAAGCAGAGTAGGGTGAGTGAACGGTGAGAGGCGAATGAATGAGGACAGATTCATTGAGCAATGTAAGTCTCTGGGTGAGAGATGTGGTGAGGTGTTAAGTGTAAATGTCAGAGTTGTATATGAATCTGCACCTTGTGAAAAAAGTGCAGTACAAGCCATTAGTGAATGTCAAAATGGGGATGAGAGGTGTATATTTGACATGTTATGTTGAACGTCTGTTGAGGGGATGATGAGTACAGTACTTTGTGTTTATAGCATGAATGGTAGAGGTGTGGTGTACATAGCGATGAAGTGTGATGCTGGTAATGTAGGTTTGGGTGTAAGAGGTGCAGCACCAGAATGTGAATGTGAGAGTCTGGGGGAAGTGTTAGAGTACAAGGGTAGAGCTTGGAGGGCAAGAATGGTTTTAGGGATGGCAGCTGCAGAGGGTCATTGTGAAGAGCTTGTGAATGATGGATAGTTTTAGAGATGAGCATGTACTTTGGGGTGGGTGTGAGAGGGGTCAGACCAGCACAAGTAGAGATTATGCAGGCCAAGACGTAATGTTGAAATGTGAACATGGATAGGATAGGTGGGTGTAAGTATGCAAAAACAGTTGCCAGATGGAAGTTGAGGATGTCGTTTGTATTAGCTGCAGCTTGCTGTCTGCCACTGATTGTTCATGACAGATTGTTGACATGGTCACTAGGAGAACACTAGCATAATACAATACCCATTTTGCATCACAGGACACATTCACTCCACCTAGCCTTGCCTTGGCTGAGTTGTGTGTGGGCATAAATGCCAAGTTACCCTTTGTAGGTAGATGTTGTCACTGATTGCTTAGTATTCCCCTTGGGTACTGCCATGGGAGGGAGATGTTGTGTGTTCATGTTTACTTTCATGAGACAGAAACATTGAATAGCATGTCCACTGATTAGAGGGCTACAGCCCCCCAGGTTAAATCTCCAAGATATGTGTTGGTGGCCCACCTGGGGGCAGGCTACTCCAGAAATGCCTCCCCACACTTCCCAGTACACTATACACACATGGGTACTCAAGGCATTCTGACTTTTAATGCCAGAGGTATGGGGACACCAAGGTAGATACATGCATTGTGATGATTTCTCTGAATGCTTGCGAAGAGATAAAACATTGCACTGTTACAAGAGACACATGTGACACCGGAATATTAGACCCAGTTCCAAAAGTGTTTGCATTGCCAATATTTTTGCATCCTCTACTCTGGTTTTGCAATGGTAGCCCTTGTGTGGGTCCATACGGGAGTCTCATTTAGCCCATTAGACACTGCCATGGAGCCTGATGGCAATATTTCTTTGTAGAGGGTCTCCTTGATGTTTTACAAGGTTAGGGGGCAGTGTTTCAGTGACGAATGTGGACAAACCAGACTTCATTCTGAACACAAGGTAGCTGTTTCCTAATTCCTTACTGAATTGAATCTACCTGAACTTGATCTGGCAGCATGTGCAGTGATTAACAACCCGTTGGCTAGTACAAGAGACCCAGAGTGATTATGCGCACTGCCACATTGAGAACTCATGTGTTGGACAACCTCCTACCCAGTCTTAACAATACCTATGAGATTGTAATTGCCCACAGGTGACTGAAGCTCTCTCCGGCCACCTTGAGCGATAGGATGTCCTTATGAAATTCCACTCATCGTACTGGAGAACCCAGGCACAAAATATGTCGACCATTTGACCACTTCCACCATTCAGTAAGCACCTTGAGCTGTAGCAGGTTTAATTCTCTTCGCCAGCCACGACTCCCACAGTCGGTTGTTTTTAACCATAGCATCAGTATCCAGCGAATAAATTTATTTTTGGACACATAGCTATTTTTAGACAAACTCTCACTCCCATTCTACTCATCGCTCATTCACTCCCCCCCCCCCCCATCTTGTAGGGCCACATGGCTAACAACAAAGAAGACCTCCAGCAAAGAGTCCCCCTGCAGGGCCCATTGGGCATGGCAGTGCCGGCCAAATGATGTGCTTCGCTATGCTGAAGCATGACACCTCTAGGGGTGTGTGAGGGCCCTTGCTCCTCATAGTAGGTATCCCATTCCCTCCTTTCTTACCCTACCTGGGGCCTTCTGGCACGCCCATCGGCCCCGCTCCGTCCCCCTACTTGACTCCCAGTCTACTCTCCATAGGAACTGCATACCTCTTGTTCCACTTCTGTGCTTATGGGCTTGTATGCTGGACGTACCAAGCCCCTGTCCCTCTTTGTGTGAATGCTGGCATGTGAAGCGCATAGAGGTCCTGCTGAGTTATAGTGAGATTAAGGATGTATGAGTTGGTCATGTTGACCTTAAAGCCCGACACACCCTCAAAGGCAGAGAGGCAGCTGACCACCACCGGCAAGGAGCATACAGGTTGTGTGAGTGGTAAACAGACAAAATATCGACTTCAAAATATCGAATGGACAAAATATCGACTTCAAAATATAGAATGGACAAAATATCGAAAGGACAGAATATAGTCATCAAAAATATCGTTTTTAAGGTAAGTAATGTAATATCGAATTTAAAAAATATAGAAAGTCAACATATCGAAGTATATAATATAGGTTATTAAAATTATTGCATTTTTAATAATATTAACATTTTTATAGTGTTTTTATGTCATTATATGTGTGAAAAGTGTGTATTTATGTTATAATTTAATTTAATTAATGAATTTCATGTTATTTAATTTTTGCCTAATTTAATTCTGTAGCGGGTTGTGGGTTTATAGGGGAATAGGGTGGGAAGTAATTTCATTATAATTAATTAAATATGTAAATTTATTTATTGGTATTTATTTTGAATTAATTGTTAATTAATTTTTATTTAGTAATTAATTACATTTTAATTGCCAATTAATTTTAATTAATTGATTAATTGATAATTATGTTAATTTTACTAATTTATTTTCTGTAGCGGGTTGTGGGTTTATAGGGGAAAAGGGTGGGAAGTAATTTAATTATAATTAATTAAATATGTAAATGTATTTATTGGTATTGTTTTTTAATTAATTGTTAATTAATTTTTATTTGGTAATTGATCACATTTTAATTGCCAATTAATTGTATTTAATTGATTACTTGATAATTATGTTAATGTTACTAATTTATTTTCTGTAGTGGGTTGTGTGTTTATAGGGGAATAGGGTGGGAAGTAATTTAATTATAAATAATTAAGTAATTTAATTTACTTATTTGTATTTATTTTGAATTAATTGTTAATTAATTTTTAATTGCTAATTAATTAATTGTTAATTTGTAATTAATTTGTATTAATAGGTAACTAATTGTAATAATTCATTTTAATTTGTATTTTTAAATTGGTAATTACTTTTAATTAATTTGTTATAGATATTAATATATATATATTTTTTAAATAATACATGAAAGTATTTACTTTCCCTACTGTTGCACTCACTGGAGTGGGAATAGTTATTTTTACCCCTACGCTATCCAACGCTTTCCCTACCTTTGCACTCTCTGGAGTGGGAATAGTAATTTTTACCCCTACGCTATCCAACGCATTCCCTACTGTTGCACTCACTGGAGTGGGAATAGTAATTTTTACCCCTACGCTATCCAACGCTTTCCCTACTGTTGCACTCTCTTGAGTGGGAATAGTAATTTTTACACTCCCGCTATCCTACGGTAATAATATTGTATATTTTTTTATAATATTATGTTAATATATATATATGCTTTAACAAATACAATTGTATTATTATTTTTGTATAACTTAAATTAATTATTTAATAATTTTAAGGTATTTAAGTATTATTAAGTATATTTTAGTTATTTATTTTTAATATTTTTTTAATTTTACATTATTTTTAAGAAATTCAATATTTTTACAAAGTATATATTTTTAAATGATATTTTGGAGTCGATACTTTTGTACCTGTTTGTAGATAGGATTTCGATATTTTGTCTGTCGATATTTTGGCATCGATATTTTTAGTATCCTATATTTTGTCCCTCGATATTATGTCATTGATCCTGTGTGAGTTTGAGCAAAAGATCGTCCTGGAAGAGACTTATGTTGTAGGATTAGCCTCCAATGGGTATGTTCCCCACTGCTCCAACTTCCAGATAGTGATAGCTAAGGGCTAGACTACCAGAGCGAAGAGTATGGATGATAGTGGACACCCCTAGTGGGTGCCATGGAAAAGATGAATGGAGTTCGTATTGTGTCCATTATTGAGGATGGAGGCTGTCAGGGCTAAATATGATGCCATGATGTTGGTGCTCATGCCTGGCTCTAGACCAGTCTTGCCCAGACTGCACGCAGGAAGGCCCAGCTCATCCTGCAAAGGCCTTCTCCCCTTCAGACGAGAGAAGTCAGGATAGGCTATTGTGACACTAGGATTTCTCAACCAGGTCCACAACCTGTCGAATGATATCCACTTCCCTCCGATTACGACAAAAAACAACCTTATTAGTGTCTATGAGGCCGGGGAAATATTACCCTATCCTATTGGTGAGGATCTTTGTAAAGATCTTAAAATCTATGTTCAGGAGGACCATTGGGTGGTAAGTGGAACACAGCTGGGGGTCCTTTCCTGGCTTGAGTATGAAGGTGTTTTCAACAGCAGCCATAGTAGGCATAAGATGTGTGTCATGGGTAAAGGAGTTGAACAGTGTCAATAGCCAATCCTGTAAGTTAGGGAGGAATATTCTGTAGAAGTTAATGGGGAGCCCATCAAGGCCTGGCGCTTTCCCACCTGGGTAGCTCCTGGAGGGCCCAGTCAAGCTCCGTGAGTATAATTGGAGTGTGCAGGAGGCCAGCGTGAAGAAGGTTAATTGGTCCCAGACACAGTCCTGTAATTCAGCGTCCATCATGTCCTAGGGGGTGTCATCTCGTCTATACAGGGCTTGGTAGTAGTATAGACATAAAATGCTTGCTGCTTAGCCCTCTCAGTGGTTGCCTAGGGAGCATCCCCTGTCTGGATTTTAGAAATATGGGGTTTTGGCTTGTTGATGGTATAGTTTGCGGGCTAGAAATGAGCAAACCTTGCTCTTCCCCTAATAATACTTCTGTTTTAAGGCCAGTGGAGAGCGTTCAGCCTTGTTGGTCCTATGCACTCTCAACTGTCCCCACAGGATTTCAAGTTGTCCTTTGATGTGTCTGGTGAGGGTAATTTGGTCAAGCATCTCAAGGGCCTTAACGTCTGCTGATATGTCCATTTCTACCAGTCCGGCCTCCCTCACTCTGGCTTTGGTAATAGAAGAGATAACCCTCCTAATGGGAGCCTTGTACATGTTCCAAAGCATCTGATGCAGTGTGTCCAGGAGGGCATTGAGATCAAAAGACTTTATAATCCCTTTTTGGATCTTTTCTGTGTCTACCGGGTCAGTAAGTAGATGCGGGGGAAGCTCCATTATGACGGTCACCTATGGGAGCTCGAGCCACTAGTCCATACCAGCTCCACTTGACCATAATCTGAGATTGAGATGTATGAGATGGTTGCGGTATCAAGATCCCGGAGTAAGGAGTATGTATGAAAGACATAATCAATAGGGGAGTAGGGGGCATGTACATGGGAGTAAAACGAGTAATCTTGCAAGACAGGATATCTATAACGCCAAGCGTCTACTAACACCAGATCTGCTATGCCACGCTTCAGCTTAGCTGACTTTGTGACGGTGCCATGATATGAAGCCATGCTACACACCAAGCTACAGACCAAGATAAGTCTCCTTCCACTATACCATCAGCCACCATATCTGCTTGTTGATCCCAAAGGATGCTCCAAATGTAAATGTCGAACATTTGATTGGGGGAGTAAATGTTAGGCAGGGTGAGAGGACATGTGACCCTTAAGATACTCAACTTTAAAAGGTGCCCTTCCTTTTCCTTGACACCCTTGAAGGTTGTGGAGCTGGATCACCCCTTGCACAGTGTGTCCACTCACCACTCCCAGCATTTCAGTAGGGGCATGTGCCCAGTAACAAAGGGGATATTTTGTGTGTGACATTTGGTGATTGTCCTCCCTCAGCAGATGTGTCTCTTGGAGAAGGATGATGTCCAGATCATGTCACAGGAGGTATCGCCAAACCTGCTTACATTTGTTAGGCGACTTTAAGGCGCAAAGGTTTCGGGAGAGCAGTTTATTGTGTGGGACTGTCCCCATGGCAGGGTTTAGTGCCCACAGCCACTAGAACAGAAGGTGGGCCCCTGTTATGGCTTCTCAGGGGTAGGGCAAGGTGGCACAGGCAAGGGAATGCCATATCCCAGGGGTCAAATAACCAAGATGCTGCTGGTCTCGTGAGAATTTTGTCTGTGGGAGGAGGGAGCGGGACAGGGAATCAGGGAGTGAATCACATGCCGAAGTGTGGTTGTGTATAATTCAGACCATTAGAGAACTGAACATAGGCTCAGCAGTGGGCACTTGACCAAAGAAAGTAGGAAACAAACAGAGAAAACAAATAACAGAGGTCCAACAGGCCCCAACATCTCCAGCAAAGATCGGCGTGTAAGCGCACAGATCCCACTAGAGGTGTCAGGGATGTCTGATTATTAGGGCAAACTCAAGTGATTTTCTACAACCTGCTCCTTCAAGGGTGTTTCTCAATGGTCACGAGAGTAGACGCCAGGTGCCTCCCTGGTGCAGGCGGGTGTTGAAGGTGGTTTGGGTGGAAGGAGGGAGGGAATTGCAGCTCAAGCAACAGTCCAGGTATTGTGCCAGCTCCTCAAGCTCAAGGTGCGACTCTACACACACTGAAGGAGTCTTGTTAACAGCAGTCCTCCCAGCATTGGAGGCAGGTGATAACCAGTTCAAGGCTGGGAGAGGCGACCTCCAGGGGCCCTAACGTGGGTGGTCCCGTGCAGGTGGGGCTGGTGATGCTGATTCTTGGCACTAGGTGAGATGCTTTCCAGTTGCTACAGGGGGCCAATGCAAAACGTGACACAGACCACAAGAATTAAGAGGGGGCCTCAGAAGTTTACAGGTCCCAGGGTTGCCCACAGGCATGTCACAGTTTCACGGGCCAGCACGCGCTGTTGTTGCGACATGCGGGTTGGCAGCAACTGCTTCTCTCCTCTCAGGGCTTGCAGGGGTAACCCTATGTCAGGGCCTTTATTTTGGCATTTACCAGCACCCTTTGTGTCGGCACAGTTACTCACTGTTGGGGTGGTCAGCAATTGATGGCCCACACTTTCCACTTCTCCGATTTCACTGGGTTTTATGCTGCAGGTCCAAGCCACCCACAGGCACGCCCCCGGGATCAAGCAGAGACCAGGGGCACCCAATTCCATGCAGGTCTGGGTCCGCCCAGCCCCCACATGGCGTTGCCATGTCGGATGAGCCCCGATGATCAGGCATTCACTCTTAGCAGGGC
Source organism: Lissotriton helveticus (assembly GCF_964261635.1). NCBI lineage: Eukaryota > Metazoa > Chordata > Amphibia > Caudata > Salamandridae > Lissotriton > Lissotriton helveticus. The sequence goes on along the minus strand of NC_136059.1, from coordinate 64,335,518 downwards.
CAGAGGTGTCTCGCACAGCCCAGCCGCTCCCGGAAGACGGCAGACCTTGATAAACCCACCAGCTTCCAGGATCCGCGATCACCCTCGGGGGGATCCCCTCTCCTCTGGCCCACAGAGCTGCCCCGCCTATGGGGGTGTCCAGGAAGATGCCCATGGGGAACTGCACAAACAAGCAGGTCCCGGTGCTTCAATACTGCATGAAAGGCCAACGGGAATCCAGAGCAGAGACAAGACATGTCACACTCCATTTCTGTCTTCACCACGCCCCCTGGGAGGCTTCTTTTAGTGGTTGTCTCATGACTCGGGTGTGAATTGTTACGACCAAAAATGCCACTATCATTTGTACTACAACCACAACCATTACTTCTCCTGTTACCATCTCCACCAACATCACCATTACCAACCACGATTACAATCATCAAAATAGTAACCACTTGAAAGCCAGGCCTATTCTCTTTGCATTGATTGTTTGGTTTCTATTCAAAATATTTGGTAACTGTATTGATTGTTCTTCTTTATTGTTGCCTATTTTCAACATGCTCTCTCTGGTTTGGCTCCAGCCTGCCGCTATGCATCTTTTCAGTCTTTGTGCTTTTGTCTTCGCCCCCAGGAAGATCCCCATTTTTTGTTGATTTCTACAGTTTTTCTCTGTGTTCCTTCATGTAAGTTTCCATTCTATACTCCTGCAAATCTTCTTATTAGCAGGATTATTGCCCTCTGTGAGAACCTTTCATAAGCATCTGGATTTTCTTCTAAAAACCCTTAGGGTTTCAACAAATAGAGGTGCAGGGATTCAGATTACACCCTACTGCACAGGGTAATTGGGGTGTTTGGCGACTCTGTACCTATTTCCAAAGTTGTGCCTCAGGGGGGCACATTGATTGTACGTCACCTCATGTGTGTTGTCCTATCACAGCACCTACTGCTTATCTGTCATTGTTCCCACCTTTGTAATATCCCTTGGAGTACATGCAATAGGTTCCTTCAATTTCAGGGGTCACATGCAGTTCAAATGAGGGAATACCATTTTTCTCAAGTGAGGAGCACTCTGCGATGGTTGCTGTGATGAATAAGAGAATTGGGTCTGCCCGAAGATTACTCTAACTTGCGCCTCCATCATGTGTTGGTTTTCTGATCCAGCCTTCTACAACTCTAATTTCTACTCTGCTAATTAACAAACTTTCATTTCCTTTACATTCTTTTCTCAAATACTTCAGTCTGAAACAACAATTCTTAAACTGTCGTCTGCAACCCCTACTCAGGGGAATTGTGGCTATTTTGAAAATTAAATTAAAATACCAGATTAATAAAGTGCATTAACATAAAAAAGAAACATGTAAAATCGTTGTTTTTTAAATGGTATATACATATGAAGAAATTTGAAAATGAGGACTAATATTTGAGATGGTACCCACAGTCCCTATATCATTCTCTCCCCTAGGTAGCATCCCATTCTCCCTTCCCCTCCTTGGGATCAGTTAATGGTCCTGGATCTGTCCATCCTCTTCTTTGGTGGAGCAGTTGACTGAGAGAACATTGTGATTGTGTGCTGGTTCATTGATGGGCTAATGCTATATTGTGCACGAACACTCATGTGACAGCCGTGCTCTTGCACCATGCCGCTGATCCCATAATGACCAGTGCTGTGCCGACACCGCATCAGAAATGTCATAACTTCAATCGACGATACTGTAGTGTTTAAACATTCTACGATGCAGAATATTGCACTGCTAGGCACTTTCCTCTCAGCACGGGAGAATTATAGCTGATGTCCACCTTTCTGCCCAGATTTTGTTGGGTTTTTCCCAAGCACAGAGCTGTTTTCCATAAGGTTTTACCTGACCAAATGTGTCCACGAGAAACCCACAAAGTGCAGTACTGATACTCCTTTTGCCACTCCCCTTAGATCAGAAACTCCAGTTTCTGCGCAAAATCGAATTTACACACTTGTAATGAAGGTGTTTTTGGTGTCACAATGAAGGCATGATGTAATGTCCAGGCTTTGCTCAAATAACATTTGAGTTCTAAGATTGGCAGTTCTATTTTGTAAAGGATGTTCTAAGTTTGGAATGAGAGTTCTAATTTGGATTTGAAAGAATTCCTTTAGAATGTAGATTGGAACAACGCTTCCAATTTGGAACGTTCGAACTATGTATGGAATGCAAATTCTACATTTGGAATGCCTCTTGCACAAAACATACATGTGTTTTTAAGGTTGAAGCAGCCAGCAGCTATGTGTGAAATCTTAATTTTGGGAGTAGAAAACAGTACATCCCAAGACTACAGATTCCTTGTGCACCTTGCCCCCTCAGGGTATCCAGAACTACCTTCTATTGAATGCATGTGTGCAATGCTCTTGAAGCCTTGTATAGTTACACAAGAAGGTGTCTATGGGAGGCCAGGCCAGCAGGCAGGCTAACACAGACGAAGACTCAGAGCCCAGCCATAAGACCGCTGCCAGGCTCTGCTAGTCAGTGCAGAAGACTGATGTAAGGTGTCTTCTAACCCTTAGATCCCACCCTGCCATTTGAATACCTGAATCACACCTGTGAAATGGGCAGAGCAGATAGGAAGAAACAGAATGACAAGCTGTGCATTCATGTGCAGTACACTAGGCCCATCTCACCATCACCGTTACAGATTCTGTTAACATGTATGCAATAAAGAGGAAACAGGAACCCTTAATAATAAGATTATTGTAACTGACTTCCTTCGCTCAATCTTCTGCTTCTGTGATATTATGCGACAGAAGGACCTATATCTACCAACATAATGTATCACTGGTCCCAAAGGCAGCCTTGAGTGTTATCAGCATTTCCCATCAATCGGTTGTGATGTCATCTCCTACATCACACCCCTGACCCTGGCAGGTTTGTGACATCATGTACTACATCACACCCCTGGGTCTGGCAGGCTTTATGACATCATTCACCTCTTTGCTATATATAGAGGCATAGTCGGGGATGCCTGCAGTGTGTGTGCAGTCTGTGGACTGGGCTATGAATGGTGTGAAAGAGGTGTGAATGGGGGACTTGGGGGCACCGAGCTAACATCAGACTCGCAGGATGGCCGCGGCAGTTCTGCTTCTCGAGGCCTCTGCCATGTGTTGTTTGGTTGTTCAGTGGGAAAAAACAGGCAGCACCTCGCAGACCGCCAGAGAGATGCACTTTGAGGTGGGGGCGGAGCATTCCATAAGGTGTGGTAAGGCCTTATGAGGTTCCTTGTCGTTGCAGTAAACAGCTTTCAATAGCAATTCCTGGGGTTCTCTTTGCAGGCGAATTGAATTTTGCCTTGAGCTCCAGGAACTCTGGCACCGCCCCTATCTGGAGCTGGGTGCGGAATGTCTGTGGGTCTAATGGGAAGCACGGTAGTATGAATGAAGGTGTGAATGGGGGACTTGGGGGCACCGAGCTAACATCAGACTCACAGGATGGCCGCGGCAGTTCTGCTTCTCAAGGCCTCTGCCATGTGTTGTTTGGTTGTTGAGTGGGAGAAAACAGGCAGCACCTCGCAGACCGCCAGAGAGATGCACTTTGAGGTGGGGGCGGAGCATTCCATAAGGTGTGGTAAGGCCTTATGAGGTTCCTTGTCGTTGCAGTAAACAGCTTTTAATAGCAATTCCTGGGGTTCTCTTTGCAGGCGGATTGAATTTTGCCTTGAGCTCCAGGAACTCTGGCACCGCCCCTATCTGGATCTGGGTGCGGAATGTCTGTGGGTCTAATGGGAAGCACGGTAGTATGAATGAAGGTGTGAATGGGGGACTTGGGGGCACCGAGCTAACATCAGACTCACAGGATGGCCGTGGCAGTTCTGCTTCTCGAGGCCTCTGCCATGTGTTGTTTGGTCGTTCAGTGGGAGAAAACAGGCAGCACCTCGCAGACCGCCAGAGAGATGCACTTTGAGGTGGGAGGGACGGAGCATTCCATAAGGTGTGGGAAGGCCTTATGAGGTTCCGTGTAGTGGCAGTAAACAGCTTTTAATAGCAATTCCTGGGGTTCTCTTTGCAGACGAATTGAATTTTGCCTTTCGCTCCAGGAACTCTTGCACCGCCCCTATCTGGAGCGGGGTGCGGAATGTCTGTGAGTCTAATGGGAAGCACGGTAGTATGAATGAAGGTGTGAATGGGGGACTTGGGGGCACCGAGCTAACATCAGACTCACAGGATGGCCGTGGCAGTTCTGCTTCTCTAGGCCTCTGCCATGTGTTGTTTGGTCGTTCAGTGGGAGAAAACAGGCAGCACCTCGCAGACCGCCAGAGAGATGCACTTTGAGGTGGGAGGGACGGAGCATTCCATAAGGTGTGGGAAGGCCTTATGAGGTTCCGTGTAGTGGCAGTAAACAGCTTTTAATAGCAATTCCTGGGGTTCTCTTTGCAGACGAATTGAATTTTGCCTTTCGCTCCAGGAACTCTTGCACCGCCCCTATCTGGAGCGGGGTGCGGAATGTCTGTGAGTCTAATGGGAAGCACGGTAGTATGAATGAAGGTGTGAATGGGGGACTTGGGGGCACCGAGCTAACATCAGACTCACAGGATGGCCGTGGCAGTTCTGCTTCTCGAGGCCTCTGCCATGTGTTGTTTGGTCGTTCAGTGGGAGAAAACTGGCAGCACCTCGCAGACCGCCAGAGAGATGCACTTTGAGGTGGGGGGGCGGAGCCTTCCATAAGGTGTGGGAAGGCCTTATGAGGTTCCGTGTAGTGGCAGTAAACAGCTTTTAATAGCAATTCCTGGGGTTCTCTTTGCAGATGAATTGAATTTTGCCTTTCGCTCCAGGAACTCTGGCACCGCCCCTATCTGGAGCGGGGTGCGGAATGTCTGTGAGTCTAATGGGAAGCACGGTAGTATGAATGAAGGTGTGAATGGGGGACTTGGGGGCACCGAGCTAACATCAGACTCACAGGATGGCCGTGGCAGTTCTGCTTCTCTAGGCCTCTGCCATGTGTTGTTTGGTCGTTCAGTGGGAGAAAACAGGCAGCACCTCGCAGACCGCCAGAGAGATGCACTTTGAGGTGGGGGCGGAGCATTCCATAAGGTGTGGTAAGGCCTTATGAGGTTCCTTGTCGTTGCAGTAAACAGCTTTTAATAGCAATTCCTGGGGTTCTCTTTGCAGGTGAATTGAATTTTGCCTTGAGCTCCAGGAACTCTGGCTCCGCCCCTATCTGGAGCTGGGTGCGGAATGTCTGTGGGTCTAATGTGAAGCAAGGTAGTATGAATGAAGGTGTGAATGGTGTGAATGCCCAGTAGCAAAGGTCAAAACCTTGGCGTGGTGCTACTGCTCACAAGTTTACCCATGAACTTGTGCTAATTTGACCTGTTTTGGATGAAAGGGGTGTGCTCTGTCTTTGATTTAATTTTCTTCCTGTTCTGTGCCTTGTTCCTAGCTGCTTTCTTCCTGTCTTTTCTCTCCTGCTTCCTGGAGTGTTATCAGCATTTCCCAACAATCCCTTGTGATGTCATCTACTACATCATACCCTGGCCTTTACAGGCTTTATGACATCATTCACCACTCGGCTGTGTATAGAGGCGTAGTCGGGGATGCCTACAGTGGTGGTGCAGTCTGTGGACTGGGCTATGAATGGTGTGAATGAGGGACCTGGGGCCACCGAGCTAACATCAGACTCACAGGATGGCCGCGACAGCTCTGCTTCTCATGGCCTCTGCCATTTACTTGTTTGATTGTTCAGTGGGAGAAACCGGGCAGCACCTTGCAAACCACCAGTGAAATGCACTTTGAGGTGGGGACGGAGCCTTCCATGAGGTGTGGTAAGGCCTTATGAGGTTCCTTGTCTTTGTTCCAAACAGCTTTTAATAGCAATTTCTGTGGTTCTACCTCAGGCAAATTCAATTTTGCCTTGAGCTCCAGGAACTCTGGCACCGCCCCTCTCTGGAGCTGGGTGCGGAATGTCTGTGGGTCTAATGGGAAGCAAGGCAGTGTGAATCAGAAACCTTGGGGTCTGGCTTGATGCTGACCTGTCTTTTGGACCCCCGATAGACCGGGTGGCGGGTGTCTGTTTTAGCGTTTTAAAAAGCATACGGAAGGTCCTAGTTCTCCTCCCTACGTCGGCCCGTAGAAAGCTGGTGCACGCCCTCGTCACATCGCGTCTAGACTACGGCAACCTATTGTACCTGGGAGCAACCTGTAAGGCAATAAATCGCCTTCAGGTGTTACAGAATGCGGCAGCCCGCCTCATTTTAAAATTCCCCAAAAGATCGGCCTCTAAAGCTGCCCTTCAGACCCTCCATTGGTTGCCAGTAAGGAGCAGAGTTGAATTTAAAGCCCTCTGTACTTGTTATCGCATCCTTACTGGGAAGGCGCCAACACCACTTCAGAACCTAGTCACCAGGTATGTACCATCACGCGCTTTGCGCTCCTCACATGGAGGCCTATTAAAGGTCCCTAGGGTGAGAAGGGCCCGCATGGAAGGAAGATCCTTTCACTACTTGGTGGCGAAGAGCTGGAATGCTCTACCTCTTAATCTTCGCCTGGATTCATCTGAATCTAGCTTCCGGAAGAAACTAAAAACACATCTATTCTCTAGATAACCGGGCCCATTCCTTACTTCTGTTCTGAGTTTTTCAGTTTCAGCGCGGGGACACGCTTCCGAGCGTAACCAAGCGCTATACAAAATTCCCTTATTATTATTATCATAATGAAGGGGTGAATGGTGTGAATGTTCAGTAGCAAAGGTCAAAACCTTGGCGTGGTGCTACTGCTCACAAGTTTACCCATGAACTTGTGCTAATTTGACCTGTCGTGCATGAAAGGGGCGTGCACGGTCTTTGATTTCTTTTTCCTGTTCTGTTTCTTTTTCCCTGCTAATTTCTTCCAGCTTTTTTCTTTTCTCTGTTTTAACATCTACATCTCACTTCATTCTCCTTACACTTTCTTTCATTCCTTCCTTGTTTAATTCTTCTATGGGCTGTGTGTTTCGTATTGTTTTAGTTGATTCTCAGACTTTCTCTTGTCCAGAATATATTTTCTCATTCCTTCGTCCATACTTTCTCATTTGTTTCTTCTTCATTCTTTATTCTGTCTTTATTTCATCGTTTCATTTCTTGATCATGCATTTTTACTTTCATCATGTAATTTTCCCTGCTCCTTATGTCATTTCTTTCCGACATCGATTTTTCATGTCTTTTCTTTTCTTCACTTTATTCGCTGCTGTTTGGTTTATCATCTTACTCTGCCATTCTTTTATTTCTTACTTGTGAATTTTTTTTGTGCAATTACCAATTTGTTTATTCTAGATTTTTGTTTTTACAAAAATTACAAAGATGATATGATAGGGATAGGCATTGGGCCATCCTTACTGATGCTGCAGCATCAGGGGTATGGGGGAAGTGGTGGCCCAGACCGTCATGCGCAGGTAGCCTTCTCCAACCCTTAGCTGTGTTGTACAGCCGGGTGGAGAACCAACAAAGGCTCCTAGTTCCTGTCTGGGGGCCGAACCAGAAAATAGTATTCCCAGCGTGAAAAAAGCCCTGGGATTGGCATCTGGGATCCTGCACAGTGGGCAGCAGTGTCTGACGTCAGAAAGATGAGGATCGGGAGCACGTGGGCAGCCGTCGGACCAGGTAAGTGCAATTTTATATATTTTTAGTTCTGTCTTCCGTGATGTTTTTGGTTTGTATTCCCCCTCCCCCGCTTCACCACTTCGCAATGGGAGCAGCCGCTACTTCGATATTCGAGTGCCTAAAATACCTTCAGCGTGTGTCATCAGTTCAATAGTTGTACTAAATAAACATTTATTTGAAAAAAAAACACATTTCAGACAACCCAACATCTCTCAGACCTACCACAAATCCAGAACTCATTTGGTTGCATGAGGGAGTGGCAGTACACAATACCTGTCCACAATAAGGATTACAACTTATTTCTAAAGACTTCCAAGTGGTAAAAACATTCAACAAATATAGGCAATAAATTGATATCAAGATGGGGGGCTGATGTAACGGCAGGTGAGGGAGCAACTCTGTTTGGTGAGAAACTGTCTGTTGCAGGCGCCTTTAACATAAGCTAGAGGCAGTATATTTAGCTGATACCGGAAATAAGCATGTCTATAGGGTAATGCTTGAAATACTTCATTGGTGTTTCCTAAAACTTTGCTGCTCTGACTTTTTTTGTATTTTTCTACAACTGGAGGGGTTTCACTCTACAAGTCATTCACCACACAAGCACACCTTAAGCTAGACACATAAAATACCTTACTGGAGTAACACAAACTGCTACCAAATAACAACAGATATACATGGACGTCAATTCACCATAATACCAGGGGTAGTGGCAGTGACATTACACACCCTTTGATACCCACTTTCACTCACACACTCATACTTACACATTAGTGGAATAAAGAATTGACAGAAAATAAAGAGTGTGATGCCCCAGCTGCCCCTGTGTTCCTGCCACTGAATTTGCCACCTCTGAGGCCAGGGGTCGCATAAAGGTAGTGCCAGGGGTAGCAGATGGCAAGCCAGGGGTCGCAGCTTCGACCCTTAAATGACGTCCATGATCAGGGCCGGCTCTAGGGCGGTGCCACCGGTGCCACCGCACCGGGTGCTGACTTTGCATGAGGGCACCTGTTTGCTATACTATATTGTTTTTAAAAGCACCCATAGCAGTGTTCCTGACCTCCAGCAATTTTCAGCCAACAATAAAAATGTCAAGCCTACTAGGGTGAGCAATGTGATGTTCTTCCTGAAGAGAAAGAAGTTTTGTCTAGTTGGAGTTTTGACTGGGGGATGTTTTGATTCATCATAAGTTAGCGCAGAGGGTCAATATGCCTGCTGCATAGAATGTGCATCATGCAAATCCCGAAGTGAACAAAACGTAAATAGGTCAGGGGGTTACTGCTTTGTCAGATACTTTGTTTTGTTACTTGTAGTTTATTAGTTAAAAAACTAATAAAAATCCGTGAGCTATTAACTGTCATCAAAGAACTGAAATGCAGACTTCAAGTATAGTTTAGAGCGAATTAATTTTTTTCCCAGACTTTCAATATTCAAAAGTTGTACCAAGTGTTGATTTGGGTAGAAATCAATTCCAATTATTAAAGATAATCCCCAATCATGGTCTTACGTTTTAAATTCTGAGTTTGTGCTTCTCCAGATCAAGCCCACCCAAACTTTACTGCCTACCAGAATGGATGACATATAAATCCTACCACTCTGTCTTATGTAACATTTTCTATACAATGATTTACGCACATATGATTGAGTAATGTGTTTCCAACGTAAAGTACTCTGACACCCTTCACTTTTATGAGTGACACTATAAATCGAATTAAATGCATCTGAGTGAGAGTAGTTATGGAGACTGTTACCCAGTGGTGGTAGTGCGGGAATTTGTTGCACAGGTGGTCATGGGGGGGGCACCAAAAAACATTGTCACACTGGGCGTCACCAGTGCTAAAGCTGGCCCTGTCCATGATGATACACAGCTCAATGGTGCATTGTGGGTGATTTTGGTTCAAGAAACGTTCCCTCTTTGCTGGCACGTTTGGTGACTACTGCCCCTGGAGTGAAGGCCTGGAGGCCTGCAGGATACACGCACCCTGCTGGTGGGGCATGTGTAGTGCCTGCTCCAGCTGTCAAGGTGCATTATCACCCTGGCAACACATTTTATGTGTCACTGAGTTCAGGAAACAGGAAAAAAAATGGGCAAAAGTACCCACGATAGACCCTGTGTTCAATAGGAGAGAAGCAGAGAGACACGGAAAGAAAGGTACTGCTTTCATAAGATCAAAAGAATATTGAAAGCCTCGCACCTGTCCATAGAGGTGGCAATCTCTGGGCGGAGCTTCTCGGCACTGCAAGGATTGTAACCAGAAAAAGAGGACTGGGCAGTAAACTGTGGAGCTACACCCCCACCCACAACCCCAATTCCTCCCCCCGGATCAAATTACCCACGTGGTCAATTAAGGTGATAAATTGGAGAAAAAATATCTCTGGAATTATAGATATCCATCAGCAGTAAAGGGACTGGTCCTTTCATGTCCACATCATCTTTCTCCATTCTGGGGGGAACAAGCTCGTCATTGCATGTTGTAGGGGTGCCATAACCAGCTGGAATCAGTCATTTTACCAAGTAACTCATACCCAGGCACATGGTCTACCATGAAGCTCATCTTGAGAATCCACTGATGCATTTTACAATTTTAGGCTCACTGATGCCTATTCTAGCTTGGGGGCCATTAATGCCTATTATAGAATGAAGGCGACTGGTACCTGTTACTAGTTGAGACCCATTAATACTGATTACAGCTTGAATCACATTAATGTCTGTTACTACTTGAGGCTGATTGATGCCCAGAGCTGCATGAGGCCTATGAGGCCTTTGAGCGTGTCACAGATCGGGGCCTAATAACGGCAATTACATCTTCAGACCTACTGCAGCCTGTTACAGCTCTCTGCCCATTTGATTCATATTACAGCTTCGGACCCACTGAGGGCTGCCACAACTCACTGCCCATTGATACATGTTACATCTTGGAACCCACTTCGGCCTGTAGCAGCCTGCTGCCCAGTGAGACAAGTTACAGCTCGAGACCCCCGTGACCTGTTACAGCTTCTCATTGATGCATGTGACCTCTCGGAACCCACTGAGACCTGTTCGCTGCCCGTCGATGCATGTTACCGTTCGGGACATACTGAGATCTGTTACAGCTCGCTGCCCATTGATACATAATAAAGCTTCATACCCATTGCGGCCTGTTACAGCACACTGACCCTTCATAAATGTTACAGCTCGGGACCCATTGCGGCCGGTTACAGCTCGGTGTCTATTGATTCATGTTACAGCTCGGGATCCACTGAGGCCTGTTACAGCTCGCTGCCCTTTGAAACATGTTCCAGCTTGAGGTCAACTGAGACCTGTTACAGCCGGCCGCCCAATGATATATATTACAGATTGGGACGCACTGAGACCTGTTACAGCTCGGTATCTAATGATTCATGTTACAGCCTGGGATCCACTGAGACCTGTTACAGCTCGGTATCTAATGATTCATGTTACAGCCTGGGATCCACTGAGACCTGTTACAGCTCGGTATCTAATGATTCATGTTACAGCCTGGGATCCACTGAGACCTGTTACAGCCGGCCGCCCAATGATATATATTACAGATTGGGACGCACTGAGACCTGTTACAGCTCGGTATCTAATGATTCATGTTACAGCCTGGGATCCACTGAGACCTGTTACAGCCGGCCGCCCAATGATATATATATTACAGTTTAGGACATTCTGCGGCCTGTTCCTGGTCGCTGCCCATTGATACATGTTACAACTTGGGAGGCACTGAGATCCAGGGGCGTAACACAGGGCCCCGCAGCCCAGCATTGCGGAGGACCCCTAGCTGCAGGGGGCCCCCTCAGCACAGACTGAGCTACAAATTACTGCCATCAAACGCAGCCCCTGTAGGCTGCCAAACAATGCTGACAACAGCAGTTTTCCTTAAAAAGTGGTGTTTCACCACTTTAAATGACTGGTAAAGTGAAACTTGGATTTTTGTAGATTTTTACAATATGTGATCCACTAATCCGTTTTCTCAAATGATCGATAAGCTATTAGAGAAGCCAAAAGCATATTTGCAATAACAAGTAAGCAAAAACTGTTGCTCCCCAGACATTTGTAAGCTTTAAAGCACACTCTGAAATTCATGGTTTTAAATGTAAGCCTATATAAAAAAAATGTGTCTTAGTGGAAACTGACCAAATTTATCTTAGCCATCTGTTGTTAAAATTCATCCGGCACCTCTTGTTCTGCCGTCATCTCTGCAAAATCCGCACAGTCTCCGCATCTCATCCACTTACACTCAGCTACAGCGCTAGCGTTATTTCACCAAACTGATAGAATCCACAAGCAGGCCCATGTTTACAAAGCAAGCTACCCCATTTCTAATGGTTCGATCGAAGGTAGATGGGTCACCCAATAAGACACTTGGGGCCCAATTACAAGTAGGACACATTCCGGGTTTTACAATTGCTTGAGGTGTTGGTTGCAAGGGCAGCGAAGACTGATCCGTTGTCCCTGCTTTTGTCAGCCGGTAATACTCCCCCCCAACTAGGACACATTTTAATCCTTCCCTCCCAAGCAATATTTTGGGAGTCTGTCAGAGAAAGCATTAGGAAGGCCAATAAGTCAGACTTATACCTGAATGTGCATCAATTGGCAAATTTGTGTCTGTGGTATTGTAAATTGGTGAGTGACAAATGAAAAAAATAGTCAATGTGTGATTACATGAATGCAAAGATGAGTGACCATGTTAATGGGGGAGTAGTCATTGAGTCGGTTGCATCATACATCCATCCAACCATTCACTCATTTTGTGCAATCACCTATTCATCCATCCACAATACTCATACACTCATTTTTTTGTAAAGCAGCACTTTCACTTAGAAGCCAAACCAATTCCCTTAAACAAGGCTTGATCTTGCTATTTCAAATTTAGCCTGGTCAAATCAGCTTTCACTTGTAAATGTTTCAGAATAGCAATTGAATAATGAGTCACCCATACTGAAAGTTTGTGGGATATTTTTAATGCAACATCACACAACAAAACAATGATGCATTTGAAATCACACACGTGATGTTATTAGAATTAATATGTTTATCGAAGTGACTTTAGAGGCCCACCTAAGTTTGGAGTAAGAAGCAAGACAAAGGTTTTTATAGAAAGTGGTTTCTGAATTCGGCCTAGAGAGATATATAGAAATAGAAACATATAACAAGAGAGGTAAGGAGAGAGATTGAATCAGAAAATTGAGAGACAGAGACTGATGAATGGATATATGGATGAATGCATTGATGGATGAATTATTTAGAGTGGGTGAGTGTTTGTGTGGATGGATGATGCAGGGGCCATTAGAATATTAGACACAAGAATGGAAAAAAAGATTGAGAGATGGACAGAAGAACATGCAGAGGTACATAGAGAAAGATGCTTTATCAGAAAGTCAGACAGAGGGACAGATCTAAAAAATGACTGACAGCAAACAGACCAATGAACAGAAAACCACGTAAAAAGAAAGTAATACAAAAAGATGAATAGATAGAAAATCAGATATATAGAGGGAAAAGACAAATACAGACAGATACAACAGAATGCAAAAAAAACAGAAATACCAATGATATGATCGATAGCGGACAGGCATGTTTGGGTGTAAACAGGCAGATGGGCATATATGTATTCCTGAAATGCCTATTCATATAGTACTCTAATATTATACTCTTAAAGACAATTATAAGAGCTCACGATAGCTGAGTAAGAACGAGTTCCTTCCATATTTGGAAAGCCGCTTCCTTTCAGAAAATATCTGCGGACAATGAAGCCTATAACACTGACCTGTCGACTGATGCCAATGTGTAGAGCCTGCTCCTGCATGCTTCTCAATCAGTGGGTTTTCAGCGTACAGAATGAATGTATACACCTCTAAGGGCCAGATGTATGACCATTCCGTTTGCAAGTCGCAAATTGTGCAGAATTGCGACTCGCAATTTGTGGCCCGCTAAACTGAATGTACAACAGTGTTTTAAACACTGTGATTCCCAATGGGGTCTCAAATTGCATGCCTCATCAATATTCATGAGGCAAGCGCAATTTGCGACCCCATTGGGAATGGCTAGCTCTCTCAGGGACGGTGGCCTGTGGGGTCAGCAGACCACCATGTCTGTGACTGCTTTTTCAATAAGGCAGGTTTTTTTTATTAAATGCAGCACCTTTTCCTTAAAGGAAAACGGGCTGCATTAAAAAAAGAAAGATGAAACTTTTCAATTTCATTTTTTAAGGGCAGGCAGTGGTCCCTGGGACCACTGCCTGCTCATAAATAATATTTTCGCAACCATTCACAAAGAGAAGGGGTCCCTTGGGGACCCCTTTCCGTTTGCGAGGGGCTTACCACCTACTTGAAGTAGGTGGTAACAGGGGCGTGGCTGGGGGGAGCAGTGGGGGTGGTCCCCCATGCACCACTATTTTGGGGGCAGCGCGGCGTCGGCTGCGCTGCACACATGTATGAAATGCAAGCGCCAAGTCGTACTTCTGATTGCAGCCACAAGCGCCCTTTACCGAATTGCCGCGCTCACAAGCTTCAAATTGCAGCGAAAAGTAAGTAGAGCAGGGAATTCTCCGCTTTTGTTTTCTAAGTCATAATTTAAATAGGCAGCGGCCGGCCGGTAACTGTTAGGATATAAATAAATAATTCTCGTTTATTGTCAGGGCAGGCTCCTTTCAATGCACTCAAGCATGCCTCCACAGCCTGGCTGGCTCCGCCAGTGGATGGCGCTAGACTAACTAAGCCCTGACTCCTGCCGGGACATTGCTGCGACCCTGGTAGGGCCTGGGCAAAATAAAGTACTCCACTTGTTTCCTGTTACGTTATGGTGATCGCTGTTTTTAAAAGGCGCCCACTGCAGTCCTGCTGCTGAGAGCATTGGCACTTTCTGCCCCGGTCCGAGCACCGAGGTGTATGGACTGCCCCACAGACTGGAGCACAGCACTGCCTGTGAACAGCTGAGCAGAGCAGCTGTCAGCAGCGAGTTCGCCACTACATCTTAGAGACTAACCAGTGCAGTGATGTTTGGGCCATATGTATCAAGCCAAATTGCATTCGCAAAGCGTTTGCGAATGCAATGTGGCAAAATGGTATGTATGAAACAATTTTGGTGCAAAATAAGAAATCGCAAAATTTGCCATTCCTTATTTTGCGATTGTATTTAAGGAATTGAAAATTTTGCGATTCCTTAAATGCAATGTATCAAGGAAAAAAAAAATCCAAAATGCCCTTAAGGAATCGCAAATTACCACCAACTTCTAGTTGGTGGTAAGTTGCAAATTCTTTTAAAAAAGCATTTTCTTAAAAATCAAAAGGTGCTTTGTGACGCTCATACATGCCCTTAGGGCATGTATGTGCGCCATATGCGCACACATGTCGTTTTCAGGGGTGCAGCTCACCCTTGAAAATATTCTCAATTTGCGATTAGGAAATTGCTAATCGCACATTTCCCCTTGATTCCTATGGGCCTAGATTCAGATGGATCAGGTTAAAACGAAAACGAGTTAAAAGAAACCTATGGTAGGGACGGTTCACCATATTAAGGTAAATTTCAGGTCCTGGTGAGCTGGCTACAATGAGATTAGCCCTTACAGTGGGTTTTCTAAGTTCTAATTCCTCTCTCTCCAGAGTCAACATCTGTACCATGGCTTCCTTAGTTTGTGTGATGTCCTTAGATGTTATTAACTCTGGTGAGGAGAAAAGCTCCAGTCTCCCCAGTTTAAGAAAGCTGTTTAGGTCTCGCCCTGGAATAAGCATCCAAAGGATGCATTCCAGGGACGGAGACGTATAGTCATCTGTCTGGAGGGAAGGACGGACGAGAAGGTGCACGCGCTTCTCCCCGGCTGGATTCAGCTGCTTGCACGCGCACGTCGGCTCCGTCCACATTCACAGCAATTCCCGCGCCGTGCACATCCCCACACATACACACATGCATGCGCATACACACACACAGACACTCGCTCGCACACACTCTCTCCCCCCCCGCAGTCATCACACACGCATACACACACGCACGCATACACACAGACTCCAAGACACATACACACACGCACGCGCGCTCACACACATACAGAGCCCCCCGCCGCCCCACGCACACACACATGCCCCCCGCAGCTCAGCAAAGGCCCCCACTCACCGGTACTCGTCTCCAGGCGAGGGCTCGTTGCAGGCGGTGGCGGTCTCTTCCTTCTGTGCGTGCGAGGCTCTCTCACCGGGAGCCCGCCCGGGCTTCCGGTGTGTCTTGACGTCCCGCCCCCGGCCTGCCTGACTTCCGCCCGGGATTGTACACCTTGTTTTTCTCGCCGTCTGTCTCGCTGTGACGGCCTGGTCGTGGAGCAGCGCTGCGTCACAGTGAGGTCTGGCTATCTCTCGGGCTATCGGGCTTACAGTCATGCTATATTCAGAGGGCTGGCAAGCTTGGAATGCGCATTTTATAACAATAGGGAAACTCTGGAATCCACAGGGTCCTGGTAAGGCTAATATTTCAAGGTAAAGTTGTCCCTTTGAGAGCAAAAGTGTTGACTCAATAATCACGAATGTGTGAATTCAAAACAATGTTTTCATAATAATGTAGATCAGACAATACTTGCAAAAATAACGTTGAGGTGAGCAAAACGCGAATTGAGGACTAAGTGCTCAGTGCTGAGGCAAGCACGATACATATGTGTGATTTTAATTTATGAACTGTTTGTTTATTTTCAAAGTAGAAATACAGCCCAATTATTACAAATAAATTTCATGAAACTGGTTCTGTATTAATTTTCAATGACATTTCAAACTACAGATTTAGAGTCGTTATCAGGACAAAATTAAATGTAGTCTGGGTTAATTGTACATAAAATACAATACATAGACAAAAAAAAAAAAAAACAAACGGAGATAACTTGGTGTGCAGTGCTGTGTTCTAGAGTGTGTTAGGTGTAAAGACAAAGACACCATGGTTCCAAGATGTAGGCTTTATTTACAGACGTAGTAACAGCACACCAGAAAGGGAGGCGCAGAAAAACACAACGTGCTTACTCCCCAAAGAATTTCCTTAATCTGACTCAACATTCAGCTGGCGTTTAGAACACCAGCTGATTACATCATAATGGAGGTAAGTGTGCGAGGAAGTACGGGGGCCTAAGAGGGAAAAGGGTGGAAGGTTCTGGAAGGAGGATACCAACACAACACATCTCCCTCGAGGAAAAGAGAAGGGAGGGGAAGAGTGGGAGACCAGTAGAAGGTCAAGGTGGAAAGGAAGCAAGAGAGTTATATAATCACAACAAAAATGAAAAGTACGTAAAAGCTTAACTTGAGTAATAACATTAGGTAACATGGCAAGACAAATGTGGCCGAAGTGGCAAGCCACTAGTAGCACTCACAATCCTTAAGGTTTAACAATCACTCGACTACAACTGCTCGTACTGTTTTCTTCTGCAAATGTAACCCCTAGAAGGACTCTCACATCTTACAGGTTGACTCGAGGCACTATTAACCTGAACCACCCCCGATTTAATGGCATTGTTAGCTGAACTCTCTTGTTGCTCTACCTCTTGAATTTGGGCCAAGGCAACGTCACAGTCACGTGGCTGTATGTCCCCACAACCTTTGTCTATGTCGAAATCATCTTCATACATCCACTTGGTACACTGTTTAATGTGTACAACATCATATGGCACACACTTATCTTGTTCCTGAGACTTCTTTCTCTTGCACACAGAAAGTGCGGACACAAGCCACGCTTCTGCCATCGCTAAGTAAAGCAGAGTTGCAAAGAACTTTCTTCACAGAAAATGGCTGGGTATAACGGCTTTGCCTTTTCTCAATGAATCCACTCCACTTGACTCTTACCAAATCACCCACAGTTAGGGCCTCTGGCTTACATTTGTATTTTAAGTCGTGTTGTTCCTTGTACATACTCTGGGCATCTAACAAATTCTCCTTCACAATTTCAGGAGACCACTCAACTCGGCTGTTTCCATCCATCCAACATTATCTTTCGACATGGGAGGTCTTTCTGTCATCAATTCAAAGGGACTGGATGCTGTGCTGTCACTAGGAGTTACTCTGTACACCCATACCATTTTATACAATTCATTTCTCCAGGACAATCCATTATTGTCAGCGAACTGTACAATACCTTTAACCATCCGATTAAACTGTTCCACTGCCCAGTTCCCGGCAGGATGGTACACAGAAGTCATCTTATGTACACTACCATTCCTTTCTTTGTTTTTGGGCGTAGGAGCTTCCCTTGTGGCCATCAACAATTCTTTTTTTAGTTCAACGCTTTCCTGTGTGATTTCATGACTCAAATACATCTCCTGTTTCATTGCGAATTTACACTTTCTGTACTCAGCAGTCATACCTTTATCATGCAATATGCTTAAAACTTGAAACAAATTTCTGTTGTGTTCATCTATACTTCTACCCATCATCAAAAGGTCATCTTGAAAGATAAGCAGGTCCCCAAACCCTTTGAATATCACAAGCATTAATCTTTGGAACATTGTGCCCGCTAACACTAATCCAAAGAGGACTCTTTTAAATCTAAAACACCCAAACAGTGAAATAAACATTGTAAACTTTCTACTGTATGGATGCAGAGATACCTGATGGTAGGCCACCGTGAGATCAATGGCTAATTATTTTACCCAGTTGCTATCACAATAGACATTAACAGCAGGAAACCACATCCAGCGTTATAAAAACAAAACGTAACTACTGCAAAAAAAAATAGCCAATGCCATTTACAATACTAAAAGCTCAAACTTATCCTAATGCGAGACCTATTGCATTGCAAATGCTTGTTTTAATGTATGTCAGCCTCTGAATCGTGCTGGAATTTTCTAGTAGGAGACAATCTTTCATGATAATATGGTTCAAGGAGATTTCCTGGTTCAACCAGCTCTTCATCCAGCATATTAAGGGAGCCATTCTTATTGTGTCAGAAATGAAGCCTACCCGGAGTTCAGAATGGATAGTATATGAGGGAGTGGACTGTGGCACTGATAGGACAGATCTCATGAATTTATTTTCGGTCACCTGTAGACAATCTGGGGCACTATAGCCCCATATTGAGCTACCATATGTGGCTACTGCGAGGCATTTCCCTTTATATATCTTCATTAGTGCTGCTATAGGTCTTGCCCCCAGTTTTTTTGTGAAGCCCTGGAGTGCAGAAGTAGTTCTTGCAAAGGAGATGTTTCTGTTTTTGAGTTGGGGGCCCCAATTCCATCTTTCATCAAAGGTGATCCCAAGATAAGGGAATGTGGGCACTCTGCACAGTTCTTCTTCGCAGCAATAAAAAGTTTTAATTTGCTTCTTTCTAGAGCACCTCCCCATAATCATAATTTGTGACTTCTTTTGCGTTCATTTTAATATCCAGGGATCCCATGAAATTCCCAAAGACATCTAGCAGCCGTTGTAGCCCAACCCCCGTCCGTGAGAGAAGGACAGCGTCATCCGCATAGAGGAGAACTGGAATACCAAGTTCCCCTATACGCGGTATGTCAAGAGTTGCCTCCTTTAGTGCAGGTTCTAGGGCATTGATATATACAGTAAAAAGAAGGGGGGCCAGGATGCACCCTTGCCTGACCCCCCTTTCTGAGTTAAAATGGCTAGAGCAGCGCCCCTCAGCAGTAACCCTGACGGAAGCCAGTAGACCAGAATGTAAGTCCGCCAGGAGGTTAACTAAGGCCCGATCAAGTCCCATGTTGAGTAAAATTTGCCATAACTTTGACCGGTTTACGAGGTCAAATGCCGATGAGAGGTCCATGAACCCCAGGTACATTGACCCCTCCTTGGCCTTGGTATATTTGTCCAGTAGCAGTTGCAGATTAAGGCATTGTTGTTGTTGTTGATTGCTTTATTTCGATATGCATGTATCATAAAAGCATTACAGAAAGATAGGAAAGTAAAACAGCATATCGAAAATGTGACTGTACATTAAGAATAAGAGGAATAAAAGCTCAATTGATTAGAATAAATTATCTAAGACAAAATTAAATTGATACGGACAGTCTTTTTAGTCGAATCAACCACGCCCATTTTAAAAACTTGGAAACAGCACAAACAATAGTGGGGGCTGTGTTGGTTAATAAAATCCGGAGGGCGACCGTATGCTGGCGGGTGCCCAGTTCTCTGCAAATTGGTTTGAGCCATCGAGATCTGGGGCGCACATAATCCGGACATTCGAATAGAAGATGTGGCACAGTCTCTGGTTTATCGGAGCATAGGGCACAATAACGTGATGCTGACTGAGACTTATTCCACCTGGAGCAAAGGTCAGCAAGGGGTAGAGTTCCTAATCGGAATTTAATGTACAAAGACCGTTCCATGGCGATGGTGATTAAGTCCATGTAGGGCTCAAAGGCAACAACATCTTTTATTAGCAAAAAAGCTGCGGTGGCATTGCAGTGCTGCTGGTTGCTGGTGCGCTTCGTGGAGACCCATTCCCAATATAGTTTTTTTAAAGAGTCCTTTGGGGGGGCGGAGTGGCTAAGCCAACAGGATTCCAAACCTAGATCCCCTAGAAGTTGATTAATGTCCCTGAGCCATTTGATCTTCCGCCAACCAACAGAGCACATCACCTCTGCTAATCCGTCAGCATAGGGTTTTAACTCCGGAACCCTCCACAGGCGAGCCCAAAGCAGGAGAGGGCGAAGGCGTGCCTGATCCCCAATTGCTTTGCAGCCTACATCCATTAGCACCGGGACTGTCGGGGTGCTCATCGGGATAGCAAGGAGATCTTTAATGAATTTGTTCTCGGCCTTGCTCAGAGATTCCAATTTGCCTTGGCCCCACAGTTCAGCTCCGTAAAGTGACGCGGAAACAGCTCGGGCTTTATAGATGTCAATTAATGGAGCAACACAATGTTTGGTTGAGTTGCTGTACTCCTTGAGAAGGGCCCCCCCACCCTTTTATGGCTGATTATCATTTTATTGATGTGGGCAGACCAGTTCATCGAATCACTTAAACGGATTCCCAGGTAGTCAAATTCTGCCACTCTTTCAAGGGGGGTTGAATTCAGAGCAGGGGGACGGCCAAGCTTGCGAGGAGGGTGCATGACTAAATACTTGGTCTTGTCCACATTAATGACGAGTCCTCTGATGGTGCAAAAGTGCTGGAAGCGATTCAGGAGTTTCTGGAGTCCTTGGGGGGTTTTTGAAATGAGGAGGGTGTCATCGGCGAACAGCAATGTTGGAATTTTTACGCCTCACAAGGTGGGGGCGTCTGCTGGTTCGCCGAGCAGGTGCTCTACCACCCCATTGATGTAGAGGGAAAATAGGGTGGGAGCCAAAACACAGCCCTGCCGCACTCCCCTCTCGACCCTGATCTTTTCGGTCTTTTCCCCATTTAGGCCCCATCTAACCTGGGCATAGGTGGCATTATGCAATTTAATAAGCAGGTTTAGAATGTACGGGGGCATCCCTAGGCCGTGCAACACCCTCCAGAGTTCCTCCCTCGGAACCAGGTCAAAGGCAGTCTTTAGATCTATAAAGGCCAGGTAAAGACTGCCTTTGCCTAGCTCCACCACCTTCCAGTACAATACCATGAGCCTGAACACTTGTTCTATAGTTCCGGTTCCTGAGCGAAACCCGGCTTGCATGTCAGACAGAATGTGGTTGTCATCCACCCATTGTAAGATCCTCCCCAGAATAGCTTTCCCCGCCAGTTTCTGACTTGAGTCTATTAGGCTTATAGGCCTATAGTTCCCGGGTAGGTCCCTGCAACCCTTTTTAAAAATAGGCACTACCACGGCCCCTTTCCAGGAATCTGGGACAGGACCTCCCTTGATGATTGCATTAAGAAGGGCCGAGATCAGTACCCCCCATTCTTCTGAATAGGCTCGGAGAATATCTCCTGGGAGGCCGTCCGGGCCAGCTGCTTTTAGAGGCACCAGGGTTTTAATCTGCTTTGTAACATCCTGTACAGAAAACAGGTCCAGGTCTCTATCAAGGGTGTATGGCGGAAGAATGAAGGGATCATTAAGCTGGCCTTCTATGGCGGAATAGAGTGTTTGAAAGTGGGTAAACCATGTCTGGGCATTAATGCTACAGGTCCTCAGGGTATCCTCAGGACGATTCCTGTTTCCCACCAAGTCCCAAAAGCCGTTAGCATCTCTCCTTTGGCTGGCTGCCAAAAGGTCCTGCCAGTAGTTGTCCTCCCACTCCTTCTTAGCGTTTTTTTGGCAAAGGGAATAGTGCCTTCTGGCCACCCTGGTCCTAATGGGAATTTTAGATTTGACTGCTTCAATAAGGAGTAATTTCGCCTCCCTACACTTCTGGTTAAACCAGCCCTGTCTAGCCCTTAAACGGGGATTCCTCCTGTTGGTACTAACTGGGACTATAAAAAGGTCACTGATAGCCTGGGTTAGGGCACAGAACCTGGTAGTCACATTCAACAACCCAGCCTCGCAAGTGTCGAGGTTATCTAAAGCTGCGGTGAGAAGCTGCATTATGGCATTAGTCTTCTCCTCTGAGAGTAACAGCTTTGCCCACTTTAGTCGTCGACCGCAGTTGGAGACTGCTGTCGAATCCGGGGTGGGATTGCAAGCAGTTCTACTCTCAGTGCCAGATAGCCACCTATGGGACAATGTGAGCGAGAGGAGATTGTGATCACTCTCCACGGAAGGTAAAATCACCATGTCATTAACCATGCTCCACAAATTTACGTCAAGAAGAAAATAATCAATTCTTGACGAATGTCCAGGCCTGTTGTAAGTATGGGCTCCTGCTTTGTCAGAACCAGTCCTGCCGTTAGCTGCCCTCAGACCAAACTCCATGGTGATGGAGTTAATCTGAAGGGCCACCTCTGTCCACTTTTTAATGGTGCTAAGTTCTAAGGACGGTATCCCCCACCTATTATCATGTGCCTCATGATCTTGCGAAATTTCGGGGCCCAGGGGCTCGAAGGTACAATTAAAATCGCCTGCCTCCAGAGTGCAATGCTTATGTGGGGACGAACAAACCAGGGCTTCCAGGCAAGCTATAACTGGGGATTCTCTACCCCCCTTCGTACCTCGGGCATAAATATTGAAGATGTTTAGGATGACTCGACCTTGAGGGTTTTTCAGGGAAATATTGAGAAGGTCCGGGCATTTAGTATCCCGCTCCACCACCCTGCAATTGAGTTCAGAGGCCACCCAGATGGGGAGGCCGCCAGAGGGGCGCCCCCTACCAGTCACTGAGTGGACAGCTGGTGAATAGTGGGTAGAGTATCCTGCCTTGTGTAGAGGCCCCTTGCTCCAGGTTTCCTGGAACAAGCATATGGAGTATTGCTCCACAAGCGAGTTCCAGTTGGGCAGTGCCAACTTTCTCTCAAGGCCTGCTACGTTCCAGCTGAGAACCCTAATGATTGGGTCCGCCACAGCCGCAACGCTACAGGTCTCGACGGGAGCAGACAAATCTACGGCACCCACAGCTGGTAAGCCAACTGAAGGGTCAAGTGGCACCCTCGCCTCCCCTGGTACCCCTGAAGTCTCGACAATGACCTGATCTTCTAATGTGGGCGGAGGGCTATAGATTTTAGCAGAATAGGGGGACACGACACAGGGACTCCTAGTCACCAAGGTCTCCTTGGCAGCGCCACGAAGTCAGCAACCCCAAAAGCCCCAATTCGGTGGGAGGGGGCGTGTATACGCCTGCGCTACAGTATTACCTGGGAAAAATTGGCCATGGGCGTTGTTATTATGAGGGGGGGGCCCGGAATGGATGAAAGGGGTAGTCGGGGTCGTCCGCGGGTAAAAGAATGTTAGATCAACTGCGTCAACGCCCGTGCCGGCCGTGGATCGCCCTTGGCGGCATATTGAGTGGGCAACTCTTGCGTCTTGGAAATTAACCACCACACAGTCACCTTCTGAAGATTTTTTCCCGTGTCCAATCCAGCCCACCCTACGTACGCCAAGAATTAGGCCATCCACCCCCAATGGGAGGGGTCTGTTGCTTTTCAACCAGTGGATGACCTTGTTCTTTAGCGCCTGGTGAGTTTCCTGCTGAGTATCTTTTATAGGGGGAACTTTAATAAGAACAGCAACATACGGGTGGCACTCAGGGGGGAGGTTGACCGGGGGGCTCTTACGTGTTGGTTTCTGCGGGATGACCACTGGAGAGGGATTTTTGAGCGGAAGGGTGGTGGGTTTAACCTTAGAAATTATCACTGTTCCGCTAGTATTAACGTGTGGAGCAGCCGGGGATTGAGAGTTTGAGCCAGTCCCTCCCTTCTGTTGTTTCTTATGGGCGGGATTGAACACGGGAATTGTCGCTACTGGGGAGGGAGTAGCATGCACTTGAGCAGCATGAGTGGAAACACTCGGCCTTGCCTGCCTCGCGCCGGCCTGGGAAGCTGGAGAAAAAGCATTCCCGGTGGCTGGTGACTTAGCTGGCAGTGTCGACTGATCTCCCGGAGGTTGGCTCACTAGGGCCCCTTTTCCAACATTACTATCTGTTTTGTCCTCGCTAGGCTTTGGCTGCAGTTTAAACAAGGTTTTCAGGGAAAAAAAATTGTCCCTGGTAGCCTGTTCAAATCGGTCAAGCCTATCCCCCAGACTTTTAACTTGGTCAATGAGTGGTACCAGAAGAGACTTTACCAGTTTCTCAAAGGGCTCAAGTGGAAAGCCCTCGTTAGCTGAGACAAGTATTGCTGGGACCAAGGGGGGAGGTTGCGGGGTGTCTGCTACAGTCTGTAGGGAATTGGGGTTCCCAGGTGATTCAGGCCCTCCGGAGTCTGGATGTGTAAGACCCCTTTGGGGCTGAGACCTAGGGCGCTTATATAGCGTGGAGTAACAACCCTTCCGAATGCTGGTCCCCCCTTTCCTTTTCCTATGCACCGGGATAGGTCGGATCTGAGACAGTGGTTTTTTGATCGGGTGTAGGGACATTGGAGCTGGATTGAGACATAATGCCGGGAGAGCAGACTATGGGATGAGCGGGGCGGGAATCTGCTACCACAGTGCAAGCACTGCTAGGAAGGGAAACAGATATCAAACTTTCTGTCCTGTCTATTCCAGCCTCTAGTGCTACAATATGTGGCTCCCCCGGAAAAACCCCAAGCGGAGGTGCGGGGGGGATGGAGGAAATTGGGGACATGACATGTGCCACAGCTCCCAGGGAAGAGCGTTTAGAAGGGAGGAAGTCTAGTGAGAGGCGGCGTTGCGATATTGCAATCTCCTTGTCAATAACAGCCGCCACCCTGGTAATGAATTTGTCCATAGAGCCAATCATCATTGCACCCCCTGAGGCACTTTCTCCACCGCCCCTCAAAGCCTTACCAGAGCGGGTAGACATACTGGCTTCGGGGCCCACAGATTAACTCCAGGGTCTTGGACCAGTGGCAATAAATGTAAGGGGGGAGGCCCAGCCCAGCCTCTGTCAGCCCCTGACTGCCACAGATGGCCCCGCCCTTGTCCCGGGCTTCTCCCGCGCGCGACTCGCGGGGCGAGTGGGGTGGTCAGCCTTTTACTGGCGCCTCCGGGCGCTCCCTGCGCGTCACGGGCCGCTGCCGCCCCAGAGCCTGCTGGGGAGTGTAGTCCGCTGGACCGGGCTGCCTCCCGGCGTCTTTAGCTTTCCGCCGTTCCCCTCACGGCTCCTGCCCGTTGGCGTCAGGTAGGTAATCCTTTGGTGTTAAGGCATTGGTCTAAAGTGCTCCTTTTCGATCTAAACCCATATTGCACATTCAACAGAACCCCTCTGTCGTCGAGCCAGTCCTTTAATTTGTGCAAAATAACACGTCCCAAGATTTTGACCGAGGAATCTATTAGGGAGATAGGTCTATAACAGGAGGGGTCCTGCCTGTCTCCCTTCTTGAAAACTGGGATAATAATAGATTTTTTCCAGGACACCGGTATGTTATTTTGGTTCAGAGCGTTAAAAACACTACACAAGATCTTAGACCAGAATTTTGGCGCACATTTTAAAACATCTGCAGGAACCCCGTCAGGACCTCGAGCCTTATTTTTTAGGGTCTGTTTAATCGCTCTTTCTACCTCTATGTCCTCAAAAATCACCTGGGAACCCTCAGATCTAGAAAGAGTATTAGTCATGTGGTTCTCTGGACCTGGGGTAGAATATATTTTAGCAAAATGTGTTATCCAGCCCTCGTCTGGGATGTTGGACTCAAGGGGAGAATTCTCCTCACCCGAAAATAGCGGTTGATTTACGATTTTCCAGAACTGCCCACTATTCTTTAAGGTCTCAGGGGCAAGTAATTGTGACCAGGCCTCTTCTTTCAGCTAATTTTTCCTGTCTTGAATAGCTTTCTTATAAGCATATCTTAAGCTGGCTATTTGAGCTCAATCTTTAGGGGTAGCCTTCAGGGCTTTAAGTAAAACTGCATGTGCCCTAGAGCAACTTTTATTAAACCATCTTTTACCAAGATCTCTCGTCTGTCTGGGGCCAGCAAGTAGGCTTTGGTTAATTTGTCTGCAAATGTTATCAAAAGCAGTGACCACATGTGTGTTTTGAGCCTGCTTCTCTAGGCATATGGCCACATCGTCCTCAACCTTGACCAGTACTTCCTGCAAGAAAGTTTCAGGGACTATGTGTGACCATTTTAGCCGACGTCCTTGATCTTTAACAACCACGTTTAGGCCACCCTTATGAGTCACAGTTTTGAGGGTTAATAAGTCCGCGGGCAGTATTTCTATTAACACCGGGTTATGATCACTGAAGACCGAGACCTCAGTCTTATACCTTAGAACTAACACAATATAAAAGAAGACATAAAAATATAGTCAATAATAGTACCATCGTCTGTTCCTTTGAATGTGGGGGACCTAGAGCCACCTTCCCCGCAACCTGACTCATAGAGGTTCCATCTCACCAAAAAGTTTTCAAGGGCCTCCCCCCGTTTCGAGTGTTCAAGGTGTAAGGGTGAAGAGTATGCGGGCCCCTCCTCTTCTATATTGGCACACGGTTGGTTACAGGGATGGATGTTAAAGTCCCCTAGGAATATTATTTCAAAAGTGTTCACATTAGTGCTATAGACTGACAGAAATTTCTCCAGTAGGTCCAAATTAAAACTGGTGCACTCATTGGCGCATGAATTATAAAAATTAATAAATACAATCTTAGGGGTGTCAGAAGGGGATAGTTCAACAATTAGACAATTTTGGCAACCTGAGTTACACTGAGTTAATGTGCCCTTTAAGTCAAGTTTAAATAAGCTTAGTAAGCCTCCCTTAGCTCTACCTGCCACACTACTAGTTGCTGGAATGCAAAAATGTCTATACCCATCCAGAGAGAAACTGTTTGTCAGATCCCAGGTCTCTTGGAGCGCTATAATATCATAGGTTTTTAATGAATTGATCCAGGTGTTGTTCCCTACTGTAGCCTTAATACCACCAATGTTCCAAGTCATAATCCTAAAAGTAGAGTATGGGGGCTGTACATTAGTCCTCGGATTAGTTGACAGTCAGTCATTTTCCTCCAGAGATGATAGAGGGGTATATCGATTGGCCAGTGGGAGGGCTTGATCAAATTGATGAATCGGCCTGGACAACCTATAATAATATGGGTCCAGTCTACTAGGGGGTCGATTTTCGATATGGGGAGGGGTAACAAGACCACACCTATGTAGAAAAGGCTTGGGCTGATCAGTATATGAGTGTGGAATATTACTAAGATGATTATAAAAGAAACCAAGAGGGCGTGCACATACAGTATTATTAGCAGTTGGTAGGGAAGCCGCTCTAAGCAGAACTGTGGCGACATGCTGCGGATGTTTAAAATTAACAATAATACAGTCCCCCCTGCTATTTTTCCTAGAGTTTCCTATCCAGCTAACTCTTCTGGTAGATATTATGTCATTTGAGAAGGCAAATGGGAACCCACAATTTCTGTTCAGCCACGATACTGATTTATTTTTCTGGGCGTCGTGGGTTTATAGCCGTGACTCAGTAAGATGGGAGTCCACCCCAGGTACATTAGTTAATCCTACTATGTATGGGGCGCAATCTGGGGGGAGATTAACTGAGGGTCTTCTATTTGCTTCACTGCTCCCCTCGTTGTTCCCCCCTGCTGTGGTAGGTTGGTTACTAGAAGTCATTGGGCGTGGTTGAACAGCTGGTACAGGGGGTGGTTGAGTGGCTGGTACAGGGGGTGATTAGCGGTGCGTCCATTGGGGCGTAGGGGCGTAGCCCCACCAGCCACCATGGGCCCGCATCGCGGCCGCCGGCCGTATCTGTAAATAAAATACATTGCGCTGAATTGCGCAGGGGGGGTGGCCTGCTGCAGCTGGGGAACTTACAGTGCGCATGCTTGAGAAAGTTGGCAACTTTCTCAAGCATGCGCGGGACCCAGGGGTGCTTCACCGTGCGTCGTGCTGCTCGCCTGCCTCAGCCCGGGTTTCCTAAGGGCGACAGGGCGAGCAGCAAATGTGCCCCCCCCAGCGCCAGGATTGGCTGGTCCACCGGCGCAGCATCCCATTGGATGCCGCGAGTGGGGGTGGCCCGGCATTCGTCAGGAGCAGCAAGCCAAGGAGGACTGATTTTTTTTAATGTGCTGCTTCGTGTATTATTCTTTGTAGCTGCATTGCAAGTGAGTTTTCTAACAGTACTGGGTTTCTTCCATGTTCTTAGTTTTCCACTTCCTCGTAGCATTTGGTTTTTAACAGAATCCAGTGTTGTGGGCCACAGTCAGCATAGTGACGCACGTACGGTACGGCCTGACAAGATGCTAATGAAATCAATTGTGAAAATTGTTGGACCACAGTTGCTGTTGATATTCAGTAAATGTCATGGGGCTGGTACTTATGTTTCATTGCAAGTCGCTGCTGGCATCAGCAGTGCCCAGTACAGTGTTTCATCTGTGTACAGTAGGTAGATTTGTTACAGGTCTTCGAGCCGGGCACTTTGACTGCTCAGGACAGAGTTTGCCGTCTTTATCTGGGTGTATATTAGCTAAGTGTGACTGTACGTAAATCTGGTAGTTGTAAATGCATGGCGTTTGCAGGTACATTCATAGCATCTTTCATACAAGAAGACAGTTCACCCAAGTATCAGCTTTCTTGGTGGTTGTTTAAGGTCATATAGTACGCTAACTTCGATGCTGAAAATATGTTGGTAGTTTCAGCAGCCTTCTGCTATGAGTTGAGCAAAATACACTTTTGGACTTCAAAAGAGTGTTCAGCCTGTTGGCGCAATTTATTTTACTGCTATCAATGTAGACAGTGCAATGCAAAACTGTATCACTTTAACAATCATGGCCACAGCACATACCACTTATCTTGCTTCTCCAAAACCAACTCTCCACTTATCCACACAAACTGCCTGCTGATCAGGGTGTTATGTCAGCTGTTGCATTTATTTATTTTTGGGGGAAGCGTGCGTAGTGAGAAGTGGTACCATGTAATTGGACTAGGAACGTCTGTGTCCGGTTGCTCAGGGCGAGAGAAATAGTGAGAGAGTATGTGGGTGTGTCATGTGAAGTAGACCCATGCAGATAGGCCATGAGTGTTTCTGTTGTCCATCTGTTTTGTAAAGGTATGCTGGTGGAAGCTGCGTGATTTAGTGGTGCTAAACATGTGTTTGTAAAGTAGTGCTGGAGAATTGACTTGTTTTGGCTAATTACCATGATTTGGTGCATCGTGTTGTCCCTGTCATCCCTTGTGTGATTTGTTTTCCAGAGACCAGTTCTTACAATACTACAGTGTTTGTTCCTTTGCTGCTTAGCAACTTTCATGGGTGATTTGTCTTTCACATGATGGGTGCAATGTGTTGTCTGCCACTATGATAATATCTTTGGGCTGCATAAGAGCTCTTGAGTTTTCTGTCTTTGTAGGGCAGGTTTGATGTAAGGGGTCTTGGACTCTATGTGATAGGTTCATAGTAAAGTAGTAAGAAGAATTGGCTGATTTTCTATTGTAAGTGGTCCTGGAATGGGGCTTTCTCAGCTGTAGATGCAGGCGCACCTGTAGCTGGCATGGAGACAGACTTGTTTCCTTATTTTTTCTTTCCTTTTGTGTTCTTTTCCCTTCACTTTTTATCTCCTTTCTGTTCATTTGCCATCTTCCCCTTCTTACTCCCCTCTTCTTTTTTCCCTGTTGACCTCAGTCCTTCCCGCTTCCATGTCGATTCACTCCTCCCCACTCCCCCTCAAATTTATTTGGGATGTGTTCCTCATCTGCTGTGAAGTTTGACTGCTGTAGGAGGCATGGTACAGGACATTTGCAGAGATGGTTCTTTGCTTTGTCTACTTTAGAGGCATGTAGAGCTTCAGTGCAGATGGGAGTGCTTTGGAATACTCCCGAATGTTCTCCTGTGCTCTGCTTTGATATGGAGCATGTGAAGCTGTTGTGGATCCCCTTGAGATGGTGCTTCTCCCCTCTGTTAAGGGGACTTAAAAGGCCACTGTAGATGGAGTGACCTGTGTGGAGCTGGGAGAAGAGTGACGTCCTATGGAATGATAGTGTCTGAGGCTGTTATATGTGCTGAGAGAGCGCTTGGGAGAAGTCTCTGGAAGTTTAATGGCGCACCCCAGCTGTCGCCAGACAATTAAGTTAGAATCACTAGGAGAGGGGCCTTGGCTCCACACACATGTTGGGAGTCAGGAGTAAATGTTTTGATTGGTCAGAAGTTGTGTGCTTCCCCAAAAAAGTGCTTGCCTTCCTCACAGCTGTGAGCATTTTGATTATTTATCCAGCTGCCTGAGCTTGAAATTTCAGGGGCGCACATAACATTGTAATACTATTCAAGTTTCTAACATAACTAGATCATTTATGTTGTTTTTTTTCTCTGGCAGCAGCCCGGATGGGAGTAGGGTAGCAATGAATCTACATATATTTTTAACTCTGGCTTGACAGTGCAACGGCCAGACTGGGTAGCAAACCTAGCCCTGACAGAATAGTTTAAACTAAAGCTACGCTAATACTTTAGTGGACACATCCGTCTTTAAGGAAGGCGCATTTATCATGTGGAGGACAAAAGAAAAGTAACTGAGACCTCGAAACAATAAGGGAGTGGAAGGATGAAAAATAATGAAACAGGAAAAAAAAACAAGCAGTCGCTCTGTGTTGAGTAATGTAGTCTTTTTAAACCATACTGCTCACGGTTCACAGGATATAAGCAATACACCGTGGTCACCGTGATACTGGTCCCCCCAGGGATCTGTAGTGGTGCTTAAAGTTTCAGTAAAAAACACTCTTGATTTCTGAATAATAAGTATAAAAGTGTTAAGGTAGCCATGTTGTTCTACTTACATTTCATATGCTTTACTTAATCTTGCATCCATATGAGGGTTTGCTTTTTCCAGGAAGGTACTTTTTTTCCAGGCAGCATATCACTCTTGTGCATAATTTGAATTGAGCCGCATCCAGGTATATGTAGCAGGGCACAACTGGGTTGTAGCTGAAGGCAGTGTGGGTGTCTCAGTGGGATAGTATGGTGTTCATTGGGGGATGTGGCTCTACGCCAGAGCTGCCAAATTTCGTTCTGGGGAACCAGGTTCAGCCTTCATGAACAGTCCACCAGACCACTCTCCTTGATTCCTGGAGTGCCTCTGACTTCGTTCTGTTTCTTTACTTTTTGTGACTGTTGGTCCTGCGGGGAAACATTTTCAATTTATGTTGTCTTGTTTACTGGGAGCATTGCTTTTATTTTCCTTTAGTTTAATAGGCTGGCTGGTGAAGTGCACTTCCCATAGTGTGCAGTCACTTCAATTTGCCTTTAGGTGACTACCTGGCTTGATGGTGGTTTTCTATTTGATTTCATGTAACTCCTTGTCTTGATGAGTGCATTGGTTTTAGTTTGTTTGAGGTAACTGCTTCACATGCTGGTTTCATCACACAGCTGACACCCACCCTGAGAAAGCCAGAGCTGCCCTGTTAGTGGTATCCACACCAGTGCACTTAGGTTCCTTACAGCTCCTTCACTTGAAGTGGGTTACCACCTACCCGTTACTTTTTGTATCCTGCTCGTACCAAGTCAGATCCAGACCAGTCCCCACAGTTGCTCCGGATTAAGGGACATTGTCATGTCATCTCAGGCGCGCTATAAAGACTCCCAGTGAGCTGAGGACTCTTTTGGCTCAAGAACCAACTAGCTGGAGACCCTTGTGGTTGTTTAAGGATTTAAGATCAGCCTGTAACTCAGTCTTGAGCTGGGTGGGTGACCTCGATTACAAAGCGGCTGTGCCAGATGTCCCATTATGACCCCTTTTGCCTGTCTCCCCTTCAGACGCAGAGGGCATAAAACTGGGGGGTGCTCAACCGTGCCAAAAAACTGAGGGGTGACCCTAAGAGCACTGCTGCCATCCAATCAGGGGTGGGATGCTTTGGTGTGCTGGTCTGGTTTTCTGGGTGCATTGGCTCAAGTTTTTCCCATGTAATTGATTGGGTGTCTTTGTAAGTTGCTTTTATGTGAATGTCTGACTTATGACTGCGCATTCCTTTCAGTGTGCACTTGCTTAAGTTTAATTTTTGAGTCACTGTCTAGTTTGCTGGATGTATTGCTTTCATTTTTCTTTCATTAAACTGTTTGACTTGCTTGGTGCTTTTATGTTGGTGCCTGCATGCTGAAGTGTACTCTTCTTCAGTTTAAATGTATGTGACTGGCCTGTTGACTAGCACCCTGCTTTCAAAGTGAAAGTTCACAGGTTCACACTTGCTTTAGTTTACTTTTGTATGGTTGACTGCATGCACTGTTTTGCTGGATGCATTGCTTTAAGTTACTACTTGATGCATTGCTTTCAGTTTGCTTTCAAGTAATTGCCTCTCATTTTCCTAATGCTTTGTGAAGGCTGTTTCCCAACTGCTGTGCAACTTCTACTCTTAGAGCTGAGATTTTCATGAAAGTCTTATAGACTGAATTCAGCACCTGAGTGTAATAGGACGAAATGTATAAAGCTCTGTGGTTATACTGAATAAGCAGCTACCTATGTTATGCCATCTATTAATGTAATAACTGCACTATCACTATTGGTTTATTAACCTTCCTGCTTTCTCAAATTTGCTTGAAAATGCACGATTTTCTTCTTTTTTTCCAAAATTTTCTTGGGGGGGGTTATCCCCCCAAACCCCCCTTTTGGGGTTCGGGATCGCTCGCTGCGCTCGCTCGCTACAGTGCTGTATGCAAATCACTTTGCGCCCACCACTTTGAAATGTCACCCACCGCTCCTGGTGGCTGGTACAGTTTGTACAGTTTGTGTGATCCTATTCCCCCTATTGCAGGGAGCAGCTGCATCCTTGTTTACGTTGTTGCCACCCTTTATACTCTTATTAGTATTAGTCATGGCTAAATGAGAATTCAAAAGGCCGCCCAATCTACTTACTTCTTTTGAAACCTGGTCTAATTTGGCCACAAGAGGTTTAATCATGAGTTCCAATTTGGATTAAAAAATACTGGCCAGCAAGTCAATTTGGTCAGGGTTCAGGTTAGTCGTGTCGGCCTTATTTGAGGTCTCATTTACTCCCCCTGTGCTTATGGGTGGTGTGCCAGCTCTTTTAGTTTTCCTGTTCTCCCCCCCGCTTAGCCGGTAACTTCCTGCAGGCCCTTACTACTCTTCGTACAGGGGAGGATGCTGGAGAAGATATCGGGGAAAGTTGTAATGAGGTATCCAGGGGGTTATCCAGCACTACCTGGCACTGGACTGGAGGAGCAGTTATTTCACTCTCAATTAGTATTTGCGAGCCTTCAGTGCAGCTACGATCTAAGACAAGAGCATCTGGGGGGACGTACAAGCTTGAAGGTGAAGCCGGAGGGCTTACCCGGTTTAATGAAAGGCGCCTTTCTTTGTTAATTTTGCTTACTACTTTGACCAAGTAGTTATCCATTGTGCTCGTCACTAGGGGGGTTTTAGCCGATCTAAGTTTGGACAATATTATAATTCAAGATGACAATTACGGAATAATATTTTAAAGGCACCGTAGCTATTGCAAGTAGCGAGCTCTGATAGCAATAGCGACGACGAAGGCTACACATGTGATAATACAGAATATGTAACATAAAAAGTCTCACAGTTTTTTGGGTGTGTGTAGGCAGGAAAAACCAAAATCCGTGGCCCAGCCCAGCCTCGGTCAGCCCTGGACGGCCACAGACGGCCCGCCCTTTGCCCGGGCTTCGCCTGGCTCGTCCCGCGCGTGTTCTGCGATACGCGTCTCCCATGCTGATTATAAGCACCTGGTCGTCTTTGTGCAGGGCGTTGCCATAGATGTTCAGGGTGCTGCACTGCCTTGTGTGAAGTGTAGTCAGGTATACAATGACTACTCGGTGTCCCTTAGTGCGAGCGTTTCCCGCGAAGCGGTAAACGCGAGATGTAGCGTTTTTCCAAGGGGTTTCAAGTTCTACCCCGGTCCTTTGGTCGCGCTGATGCTGCTCACCAACTTCGCAGCTCACAAGAAAAGAAAGGTCTCCCGCAGTCTCCTTCTCCGGCGCTGATTATAAGCACCTGGTCGTCTTTGTGCAGGGCGTTGCCGTAGATGTTCAGGGTGCCGCACTGCCTTGTGTGAAGTGTAGTCAGGTTTACAATGACTACTCGGTGCCCCTTAGTGCAAGCGTTTCCCGCGAAGCGGGAAACGCGAGATGTAGCGTTTTTCCAAGGGGTTTCAAGTTCTACCCCGGTCCTTTGGTCGCGCTGATGCTGCTCACCAACTTCGCAGCTCACAAGAAAAGAAAGGTCTCCCGCAGTCTCCTTCTCCGGCGCTGATTATAAGCAAAAAACCAAAATCCGTGGCCCAGCCCAGCCTCGGTCAGCCCTGGACGGCCACAGACGGCCCGCCCTTTGCCCGGGCATCGCCTGGCTCGTCCCGCGCGCGTTCCGCGATGCGCGTCTCCCGTGCTGATTATAAGCACCTGGTCGTCTTTGTGCAGGGCGTTGCCGTAGATGTTCAGGGTGCCGCACTGCCTTGTGTGAAGTGTAGTCAGGTATCCAATGACTACTCGGTGTCCCTTAGTGCGAGCGTTTCCCGCGAAGCGGGAAACGCGAGATGTAGCGTTTTTCCAAGGGGTTTCAAGTTCTACCCCGGTCCTTTGGTCCCACTGATGCTGCTCACCAACTTCGCAGCTCACAAGAAAAGAAAGGTCTCCCGCAGTCTCCTTCTCCGGCGCTGATTATAAGCACCTGGTCGTCTTTGTACAGGGCGTTGCCGTAGATGTTCAGGGTGCTGCACTGCCTTGTGTGAAGTGTAGTCAGGTTTACAATGACTACTCGGTGCCCCTTAGTGCGAGTGTTTCCCGCGAAGCATGAAACGCGAGATGTAGCGTTTTTCCAAGGGGTTTCAAGTTCTACCCCGGTCCTTTGGTCGCGCTGATGCTGCTCACCAACTTCGCAGCTCACAAGAAAAGAAAGGTCTCCCGCAGTCTCCTTCTCCGGCGCTGATTATAAGCACCTGGTCGTCTTTGTGCAGGGCGTTGCAGTAGATGTTCAGGGTGCCGCACTGCCTTGTGTGAAGTGTAGTCAGGTTTACAATGATTACTCGGTGCCCCTTAGTGCGAGCGTTTCCCGCAAAGCGGGAAACGCTAGATGTAGCGGTTTTCCAAGGGGTTTCAAGTTCCACCCCAGTCCTTTGGTCGCAGATTAAAAATGGTTTCCTTCAAACCATAATCAATTAATCTACGCCGACATGTTTCGTTGCCAAGGGAAAATTTCGGGCAACTTCTTCAGGGCTGCTGGGGTTCCAAATTAGAATCTCATGGTAGGTTCACATCAAACCATTTGGTTGCGTCCATCATGTATACCTGCAAGTGGGAAACGCGAGATGTAGCGTTTTTCCAAGGGGTTTCAAGTTCTACCCCGGTCCTTTGGTCCCACTGATGCTGCTCACCAACTTCGCAGCTCACAAGAAAAGAAAGGTCTCCCGCAGTATCCTTCTCCGGCGCTGATTATAAGCACCTGGTCGTCTTTGTACAGGGCGTTGCCGTAGATGTTCAGGGTGCTGCACTGCCTTGTGTGAAGTGTAGTCAGGTTTACAATGACTACTCGGTGCCCCTTAGTGCGAGTGTTTCCCGCGAAGCATGAAACGCGAGATGTAGCGTTTTTCCAAGGGGTTTCAAGTTCTACCCCGGTCCTTTGGTCGCGCTGATGCTGCTCACCAACTTCGCAGCTCACAAGAAAAGAAAGGTCTCCCGCAGTCTCCTTCTCCGGCGCTGATTATAAGCACCTGGTCGTCTTTGTGCAGGGCGTTGCAGTAGATGTTCAGGGTGCCGCACTGCCTTGTGTGAAGTGTAGTCAGGTTTACAATGATTACTCGGTGCCCCTTAGTGCGAGCGTTTCCCGCAAAGCGGGAAACGCTAGATGTAGCGTTTTTCCAAGGGGTTTCAAGTTCCACCCCGGTCCTTTGGTCGCAGATTAAAAATGGTTTCCTTCAAACCATAATCAATTAATCTACGCCGACATGTTTCGTTGCCAAGGGAAAATTTCGGGCAACTTCTTCAGGGCTGCTGGGGTTCCAAATTAGAATCTCATGGTAGGTTCACATCAAACCATTTGGTTGCGTCCATCATGTATACCTGCAAGCGGGAAACGCGAGATGTAGCGTTTTTCCAAGGGGTTTCAAGTTCTACCCCGGTCCTTTGGTCGCGCTGATGCTGCTCACCAACTTCGCAGCTCACAAGAAAAGAAAGGTCTCCCGCAGTCTCCTTCTCCGGTGCTTATTATAAGCACCTGGTCGTCTTTGTGCAGGGCGTTGCCGTAGATGTTCAGGGTGCCGCACTGCCTTGTGTGAAGTGTAGTCAGGTTTACAATGACTACTCGGTGCCCCTTAGTGCGAGCGTTTCCCGCGAAGCGGGAAATGCTAGATGTAGCGTTTTTCCAAGGGGTTTCAAGTTCTACCCCGGTCCTTTGGTCGCAGATTAAAAATGGTTTCCTTCAAACCATAATCAATTAATCTACGGCGACATGTTTCGTTGCCAAGGGAAAATTTCGGGAAACTTCTTCAGGGCTGCTGGGGTTCCAAATTAGAATCTCATGGTAGGTTCACATCAAACCATTTGGTTGCGTCCATCATGTATACCTGCAACCATGCATAAAAAGGGGGATCTAATATGCGTCAATGGATCGCATTTCCCCACACAGTGAATGCCCAAAGGACCTATCACCGCTACCGCATACGTCCGGTCCTTAATTCGGTGTTACAGATGACCTGATCTTTCATGTGTTTTTCTTCTCTCAAACCATCACCAGCCACCTTTGCCTGCCTCCACTCACCCACTCACAACGACCCCCTCTTACCTTCAAGGGGCCCTTCACACTCTTTCCCCCTTGTGCATGGGTGACCTGTGATGTTTGTGGCACCCAAACACATCCTTTTTCCTCTTCCTATAGCGCACTGCGTCATTCATAAAGCACGCGGTGGAACCTTCAGGCCTACCACCACCCCATGTCTAAATTATTGCTAGAGCTCCTATTGCTCACTCCCAACACCCATCTTGGTAGCCTTTAGGTAAACAACCTTTAACAAACGAGCCTCCCTCACAGGTTAGAAGAGAGTAGTTCTCGCAGTTTTCTTTTTTTACA
Source organism: Lissotriton helveticus (assembly GCF_964261635.1). Classification (NCBI taxonomy): domain Eukaryota; kingdom Metazoa; phylum Chordata; class Amphibia; order Caudata; family Salamandridae; genus Lissotriton; species Lissotriton helveticus. Next base: position 64,298,541 of record NC_136059.1, on the reverse strand, counting down.
ATTTATTTTTATTCATGAAATTTTGTGACAAACTTGTATGCAGTATTGACAAATAGTATTAGTCGGTTGCATTCGCTGTAGTACATTTCACAGAGGTTGATAAAGCAGATATTTCAAAATGCTACTTCTCTAGCCATATTTCTACTCAGTTCTAACTCCACCGTGGGCAATACACAGACATCCCCTCTATAAACGTTCCAATTCATCCATTTTTTGTCCCATTTCTTCGGGCACCCCCTGGTTATAAACACTCCCTTCTCTGCAATCATACATCTATCCAGTTCCTTCAGCCATATCAATACGGAAGGTGGTGTCACTCCACCACATCCACTTGCGAGTTCTCTTTTTACTAGTGTGTACCCTAATGTCACCAGCTGCTGTTCAATCTCCGTCAGGTCAGTGCCCGCCCATATGTTCAGCAAGCCCAGTTGTGGTGTCATGTCAACCGTCTTCCCCAGTGCAGACTGCACATGATGTGTTGCTCTCTCCCAGATGTTATGTACCCGGGGGCACTCCCATATTGTATGATAAAAGGTAGCTAGCTGCCTGCAACCTCGGAGACAGAAGTCATCCTGTCTCGCACCTATTTTTGCGAGAGTTATCCCCGTCATATAAGACCTGTGTAAAATTCTGAGTGGTATCAGTCTAAACCTAAGCGTAATGGCTGCCTCTCTGGGTGACATAAAGGCCAAACGCCAATCTTCTTCTGCAATTGGCCCCAGGTCTCTCTCCCACTGCTCCTTGAGCTTACCTAAACTGTCCGGAAGATTATTTCTATGTTTTTTGTATGTTAAGGATATGACCTTAGATTGTAGTGGCCCATCAAGCAGGCGGTCCACCAGAGGCGACGAGTCTGGTATGACCTCGCAGATCGGGAAAGCCGCCTGTAAGGCATGCCGTATTTGCAGGTACCTAAATACCTCTCCTGGAGACATCTGGTAGACCCTCTGGAGGTCTTCGAATTTAAGTATCGCACCCTTTTTAACAGTCCCTCACTACTGAGATTCCTATCGTGTCCCACCTATCAAACCCTGGTTGAAAGCACAGCATGCCCAGCTTCTGAGTGTACCACAGCGGTGTTACCTTGGTAAGAACATTGGCCCACCCGTCTTTAGTTTGCCAGCCGCCAGATTTGTATTGTGTGCAGTGTGGGACCAATATATCTTCGCTACTTAGTGCGGGAATAGAGGGCACCTAAGTATCCTGAGCGATATTTCTGATATCTATCTAAAGCGTACGCAGGGTCGGATGGTGGGGCGTACATCCATTGAATCACGGCCACCAGCTGAGAGGCCCAGTAATACAGCCTGAGGTCTGGCAACGCTATCCCCCATCATACCACCCCTTGGTTAGTTTTTTAAATGCCACTCTAGGGGTCCCCCCATCCCACAACAGTGTCCGTATCTCCCCTTCAACCGCTACAAAGTACGTTTCTGGGATCCGATGTGGGCTGTTCTGGAGGATATACAAAAATTGCGGGAGTGCCAACATTTTAAAAAGAGCAGCCTGGCCCACCAACGACAGAGGCAGCGACCTCCAGTGTTTTACACCCGCTCACAGTCTAGTCAATGGGGCTGCTAAATTACGACTATAGAAGAGGGCCGGGTCCGATGTAATAAAGACTCCAAGGTATTTAAATACTTCCTCAGCACCCACCAACGGGCAGTCCCTAAGGAGACGGGGAGTCGGACCTTGCAGCACAAGCAGCACAGACTTACCCCAGTTGATTGCATATCCCGAGTACTTCCCAAAATTTGTAAAAATGTTCAAAACAGTGTGCATGGACTTATACGGGAATGCAAGATATAGCAGTACATCGTCGGCATACAGCGTTATTCTATCCTCACATTCCAATGTCGATCGCAGACCCCTCACCATCACATCGCGACGGATCCAGGCCGCCAGGGGTTCAAGCATAAGAGAGAACAGCAGTGGGGACAGTCGACACCCCTGTCTGGTGCCCCTCCTCAGTATGAACGCCTGAGATGTATAGTTATTGACCCTCACCTGCCCCTGTGTGTTGGTATTCAACAGTTTCACCCAACCTATAAATTTAGGGCCCATGCCAACCCTAGCCAGAACCTTAAATAAATATGGCCACTCTATGGAATTAAACGCCATAGAGGCATCCAGGGACAATATGACTTCGTCTTCCATCAAGAAGTCCCTGCGCACCATTACATTATGCAGTCGGCGAATGTTAAGAGGCGTATTCCTTCCTTGCATAAAGCCAGACTGGTCATGGTGCACCAGGAAGGAAATCACCATTCCAAGCCGCATGGCAAGGACCTATGCCAAAATCTTTGCCTCCACATTAATAAGTGAAATAGGCCTGTAGGAGCTACAGTCATCTACTGGTTTACCAGTCTTGTGGATAACAACAATACTTGCTATACCTTGATCTATTGGCAAATGTCCCTTCTCGTAGCTTTCCTCATACATAGCCCGAAAGTGCGGGACAACCTGAGAGGCCATGACCTTGATGAACTCAACGGGGGTGCAATTTGGTACCATCGCTTTCCCAGAATTAATGTGGCCTATAGCTTTCTGAATTTCTTCATTAGTCAAGACCGCCTCTAGCGCTTCTTTATCTAGTCCCGAGAGAGCTGGCACGTCGCTATCCACCAGAAGCTGGTGGGAATCCTCCGCTATATACGTAGTGGAAGGAGAATACACTCTTTCAAAGTGATCCGCAAATGCCTCCGCTATATTTTTAGGATGATGAAGGATCTCACCGCTAGGCAGTGTCAGTCGGGGCACCCATCTAGTACCCTGCTCCCTTCTGTCCAACCACGCCAGGGTTTTCCCTGCCATATCTCCCAGTTCGCACAGCCTATGTTGGGTGGCTCGGTGCCTGGCCATCATGTTTTCGCGTGTCTTGAGTCTGTATTCATCTTGCTTCAAGGTCAATCTATACTGTGTATCGCTCGAGGGATTCATTGCATGTTCTGTCTCTAGTCCCCGGAGCTCTTCCTCCAACTGAACCACTATTTGGCGTCTCTTTGCTAAATATCTCGTCTTTAGGGACAGAGCATGCCCCTTTAGAACCACCTTGTATGCCTCCCATATAGTTTGCGCCGAGTCCACTGGTCCCAGATTTTCTGTCAAATAATTCCCGGTTTGGGCACGTAGTTCTTCTTTGATGTCAGGTATTTTCAACAGCCATGGGCTAATAACTATAGTAGTACGTGCTTGCTGCTCCCTGTGAGTGAACTCAATCCCAATGGGGGAATGGTCAGATATACCCCATGGCAGTATCCGGGGGCGTCTGAAACTACCTATCGAGGCTGTGTATGTTAGAAAGTAATCAATGCGGGAAAGACTACAATGTGCACTAGAGAAGTATGTATATTTGGAATCTGCCGCTTATAGTTCCCGTCCCACATCTGAAAGCCCCAGTGCCGTGGTGAACTCTGCCATTAGGTCATTCGGTCTGGCCCCTAGTCTCTGTGGGTGTCTGTCTGTCGCATCATCCATAGTCATATTGTAGTCCCCCCCCCATTATCAAGCTACCATCAGGGAGCCCGGTCATCACTTTACCAAGATCTGCTAAGGCCACCTTACCCAAGGCCGGTGGCAGGTAAACAAACACAATTGAGACCTCTCCCCTCCCATTAGGCTTCGGCCACGGCAAATGTCTTGTGAATGATAAGAGGCGTGCCCTTCTTAACCAGGATACATGTACCTCTGGAACCCGTGGTATAATCAGCGTGGATCAGAAGCTTGTATCCCCATCTATTGAGGTCTTTGCTTTCATTTCCCACCAGGTGGGTCTCCTGTAACAGCACATGGTCTGGGGATTGTCTCTTCAGGTACTGTTGGACAATACCCCTCTTTATTTTATCGCCCATTCCATTAACATTCCAACACAGGACAGAGAGCAATAATTCCCTGTCAAAACCCCATCCCACAGCATGATAATAGCTACTGCATGACAGGTCAAAAATAAGGTAACTACGTCATGGCTCACCATGTGGACGAGAGCAACCCTTCTATTGGTGTGTCTGTCACTTCCAAAGCCAAAATGAAGATCATCACAAAGCAAAATAATACATTCACAATTCAACTTGTCACAAAAACATCCCTCCCTCCTCCCCTCCTCCACCCCCCTCCCTGCCCCCCTGCCCGTGGATCTAAAACTACCCACTCCCAAACATGGCAGAGTGCCTCTCTCCCTCCCGAAAATGCTGAAAATGCACGGGGTCGGTGAGTCCCCTCCCCGCATACACATATCAAAATGTATGAGTTTTGCCATCCACATTATGTGATCAAGTAAGTCTTGGGTGGATCTTACCAATTAAGTCTGCGTTACTGTGCCAAATCACCAGCGCCCACAATCAGCATCTTGCACGAGGTCATATCCGGAACCCAGACCCTACCCCACCATAGTTGCTCTGCCAGCAGGGCTCCAATTACGTCCGGCACCCACAAAAATGTTCTTATGCCTGCTCCCTTGCCGGGTCTCCCCTGTCCGCCGGGTCCATCCTAGGCCCTTCCGTTCGGCAGCTCCCTTGCTGGACTGATCTGCCCGCACAATTTCGTCGCTCGCTCCCAGCCTTGCGCCAACCCTCCATTCAGTCCCATACTGCCTCCGGTGACTCAAAAAAACACGCTTTTCCTTCTGACTCCACTCGTCGGGAATAGCAATGCATACTTCACTTCCCGGTCGCAAAGTTCACTTTTCATTGCTTGAAAGCTACGACTTTGGACCTGTACCTTGGCCGTGAAGTCCGGAAAAAAGGGTACCTCGTACTTGTCGACTTTCAAAGGGGGACCAGATCTCGCCGTCTGTAGGATAATGTTGTGGTCCCAGTAGTTAAAGACTCGGGCTCTGAGGGGCCTCGAGGGGGCTCCCGGTTTGGGTCTACCTCCCGGCACCCTGTGAGCTCTTTCAATCGAGAAATAGCCAGCATCTTAGGTTTGAGGTGTTTGATGATTAGGTCTTCCACGTAGAGGTTTGCAGCAGGCTTCTCTGCCCGCTCCGGAACTCCCAAAATACTTATATTATTGTCACGGGTGCGGCCTTCATAATCTTCCAGCTGCTGTGCCATTCGCTCCTGTTTCTTTTGCGGTACAAAAGGGGGTGGGGATGGACGGAGCATCTGAATCAATCAAACACTCACACCCATTCAAAAGATCTGGGTTTAATCCATCATCATTCTTTAGCCCACTCTGCCACAGTCCAGCCCGAACTGCCAAGCCATGTCTCCCCTGAACAAGCTTCCGAGGACCGGTTTCTGGCATTCCAGCCGTCTTTAGCCCGGCTTGCTTGAATCCAGAAGCCAAAAGCGGTACAAAAGGGGGTGGTGATGGACGGGTTGAAGACGGCTGTAAAGCCAGAAACCGGTCCTCGGAAGCTTGTTTCCGGTCCAGGGAAGACATGGCTTGGCAGTTCGGGCTGGACTGTTCCCATGAGGCACAGGGTGAGACTGATTTGCATATAGCCATGTCTGAACTGGGGTGGCAGAGTGGGCTAAAGAACGGTGATGGATTAAACCTAGATCTTTTGACTGAGTGTGAGTGTTTGATTGATTCAGATGCTCCGTCCATCACCACCCCCTTTTGTACCCCATGTTTCTTTTGCAGCTCGACCACCTGCGTTTGGAGCTCCGTGTCAGTTTGCAAAGCAGAAGTGACTATCTTAAGCTCCTTCATCTATTCGTCCATCTTTCTGAAGTCCGCTCTGATGAGAGATCAATCAATCAATCAAGAACATTTGTAAAGCGCGCTACTCACCCGCTAGGGTCTCAAGGCGCTGGGGAGAGGGGGGCTGCTACTGCTTGAAAAGCCAGGTCTTGAGTTGCTTCCTGAAGGAGAGATGGTCCTGGGTGAGTCGTAGGTGGGTGGGGAGGGTGTTCCAGGTCTTGGCCGCCAGGTAGGTGATGGATCTTCCTCTGGTGGTGGTTCTGTGGATCCGTGGGACGGTGGCGAGGGCGAGGCTGGTGGAGCGGAGCTGGCGGGTTGGCGTGTAGAACGTGAGGCGGTTGTTGAGGTATTCGGGGCCCAAGTCGTGGAGAGCCTTGTGTGCGTGGGTGAGGAGTCTGAACGTGATCCTCTTGCTGACGTGGAGCCAGTGTAGGTCCCTCAGGTGGGCGGAGATGTGGCTGTGTCGGGGGATGTCCAAGACGAGTCGTGCTGAGGCGTTCTGTATGCGCTGGAGTTTTTTCTGTAATTTGGCGGTGGTCCCAGCGTAGAGGGCGTTCCCGTAGTCCAGACGGCTGGTGACGAGGGCCTGGGTGACCGATTTCCTGGTTCCTGTGGGGATCCAGCGGAAGATCTTACGGAGCATGCGGAGTGTGTTGAAGCAGGAGGAGGTAACGGCGTTAACTTGCCTGGCCAACGTGAGGGAGGAGTCAAGGATGAAGCCCAGGTTGCGTGCGTGGTCCGTGGGCTTGGGTGGGGGGCTCAGAGCAGGGGGCCACCAGGAGTCGTCCCAGGCGGAGATGGATGGGCCGAGGATGAGGACTTCAGTCTTGTCTGAGTTCAGTTTCAGGCGGCCGAGCTTCATCCAGTCTGCGATGTCTTTCATTCCGTCCTGGAAGCTGGCTCTGGCGGAGGTGGGGTCGTTGGTGAGGGAGAGGATCAGTTGGGTATCGTCAGCATAGGAGACGATGTTGAGGTTGTGCTTGCATGCGATGGCTGCGAGGGGGCTCATGTAGACGTTGAAGAGGGTGGGGCTGAGCGAGGAGCCTTGAGGTACGCCGCAGATGATCTTGGTGGCTTCTGTGAGGAAGGGCGGGAGACGGACTCTTTGGGTTCTGTCGGAGAGGAAGGAGGGGATCCATTCCAGGGCCTTTCCTTGGATCCCGGCGTGGCGGAGGCGGGTTGTCAGGGTGCGGTGGCAGACTGTGTCGAACGAGGCCGAAAGGTTGAGCAGGATGAGGGCGGCGGTTTCTCTGTTGTCCAGCAGGGTCCGGATGTCGTCGGTGGCCGCGATGAGGGCGGTCTCGGTGCTGTGGTTCGCTCGGAATCCGGACTGCGATGGGTCGAGGGAGCCGTTTGTCTCCAGGAAGGCTGTCAGCTGTTTGGTTTTTTTTTTTTGGTTTTTTTTTTTCCAACACCTTTATTGTACAGGGAAAGCTCACAAATACGGGCCTACAACCCCACGGGCTGGCCACCACACGGTAAAAAACGTAGCAAATGAGAAGAAGTTCTTCACAGAATATGACACCAGAAACACAGGAGAAACAACAAAAGTCATCGAGCAGTCAGTAAAAACAGGATAATAAAAGGTTAATTTTCTAATACGGGGCGGGAGAACAGAAGACTAACGGGCCGTGTAAGAAACAACAAGGGAGGGGACGCGGCAAGCCGCCATTTTATGAACACAGAATGACACAAGAAGCCATACAAACATAGCTACCCAAGAATATACACATAATCGGATTACAAAGAAGCTACAATGGCATCAGTCAAACCGCGCCCACCCATCACCGCCCCCACCCAAATTGAGAAAACATAATCAAAAAGGCCCCCATTGCAAAGACAATACGATACGCACCCCAACGGAAATAAAGGAACCCCCATAAAGGAGGAAGGGGAAGAGGGAAAAAGGGGACGAAAGAAGGGACTCCCACCAAACCACGCACCCCCAGGGGACAGGGCAGGACAACATGATCCGGTAAGCGATATACCAAAAAATTGATACCAAAAGAACCAGCGGGCCACATTCAGACACACACCGGAATACGAACACCACAGAAACTCCCCAGGGGGACACATGGGGAGACAGAGTCCCGAAAAAGTGAATACACAAGAGCCATAGAACAAAAAAAGGAGGAAATAAGGGGGGAAAAAGACCCCCCAATACAGACAGACCCCCCCCACCCACCCCTAAAGCCCACCCTGCACCCCTGCAGAAGGCTACGGCCTACCCCCCCGCAGCGTGCCTGTCGCCCTAATTAGAACCCGAAATATAGCAGAGCAAAGTTGAGTCGGAACCAGAAGACAAAAATGGGAAGGGAAAGGGAAAGGAACATGGGATAGGAAACACACACATACACACACGGGGGAGGGCCGGGAGACAGGAGGAAACGCACCCAGCCACCCGCCTGAGTCGAAGGTCCAAGTCCCCGGGAAGCCAAAAATTATCAGGTTACAGTCCAGGAGCACCAACCAGTCACACAGAACCATACCAGGACACGTTGACCATCCAAACCATTACAGGACCACCGCACGCAGATGCCAGTGCACTTCAGCCCTGTCCCTGTTTGTCCAAAGTGGGAACGGTCCGATCCAGCGAGGACCAGGCCACGAAGAACAGAAGGCAGACAGCAGAAAAATCCAACGGCAGTCCAGAAAATACACGTGAAGGAAAACACGGAAGATCCAGGAAAGTCACGAAGTGTAGCAAACGATGCAGGCACAAGTCCAAGGATATGTCCAGAGAAACCGACCCATCTGGGCCAGCACAGGAGAGATCGCCGGGCAGCGGCGGCAGAAAGGAACCGGGAGAGTCATGAAGGTCGGGCCAAGCAAAATCCAGCTCCCGGGCCAGAGGCAAAGGAGGTAGCGCAGGAGGAGGAGGCGCCATCAAGTTCCGCACATCCGCAGACGCAGTCGTAGCCGGGGCCAATTCCGCCAGGATAATTCCAGCCGCACCCCGCGACGACAAAGCCACATCCGGCCGTGGGGGCCCGGGAGGCCCGCTGCGAGGAACCACCTCTGAAGCTATGACAGGCGCGGCCACCAAGAGTCGCCAGGAGAGCAGGGCGTCCAGGACCTCCTTAAGTGTAGGAAAACCTTTACAGTATCCGGCACCCGGGCCATGCGGCGGGCCTCCAGCGCTCGTCCAGGCCCGGCCAAGACAATTGGGGTCGGTCGCCATTTGAGAGCCCAACAAGGCCGCGCGGCCGATAACCTCCGCCGGGGCGACGGCAAGGCAAGTGTAGTCCCGCCGACCAGCGGCAGAGCACCCCGGACAGGAAGGGGGGCCACCAGAAGAAAGGGGCCTCACCGGCCACCCGATGCCGCCGGTCCCGTTCTCCGAGTCCGGGCGGAAAAATCAAAATGGCCGGACCGGAGAACAAAGGGGGAGCAAGCCGGATACACGAGGAGCTCCGACAATGGAAGGCAGCGTCTCCACCAAAGGCCTCCTCCCCACTGGAATAGGCCAGAAAGGACCTCCGGCCCACACGAACAACGGCCCTCTGACCACCGCCACCGCGCCCCGAAGGGCAGATCCGCAGGCTCCGTCCGGCCCGGGAGCCGGCAAGAAGATCCAGGCCAGTCCGCCTCTGACTCCCCGAAGCGGTCGGGGGCACCGCACCGAATCCACAGCAGCCAGGACAACCGGAACAAGAGGTACGTGCCTGCAGGGCGTCGTAGCACTACCACACAGCAAAGAGGGCTTCCCGGGGCAGGATAACAGCAGGATAAATGTGAAAACACAGGCGGGCGATCGGAGCCGAGCTAAAGCGCGGCCATCTCGGTCGCGAGCTAGGCTCCTCCCCCCTGTCAGCTGTTTGTTGACGGTTTTCTCGATGACTTTTGCAGGGAAGGGGAGGAGCGAGATGGGGCGGAAGTTCTTGAGGTCTGAGGGGTCTGCGGTGGGTTTCTTCAGGAGGGCGCTGATCTCTGCATGCTTCCAGCTCTCCGGGAAGGTGGCGGAAATGAATGAGTTGTTGATGATGTCCCGAAGTTTGGGTGTGATGATGGAGTCGGCCTTGTTGAAGATGTGGTGTGGACAGGGATCGGCTGGGGAGCCCAAGTGGATGGTGTTCATCGTGTGGGTGGTATCTTCCGTGCTGACCTGAGTCCAGGCGCACAGGGTGGTGGCGGGGGGTGTAGGTTCGGTGGTGGGGTACGAGTTCTGAGTGCCGAAGCTGTTGTGTATGTCGACGATCTTACGGTGAAAAAAGGTGGCCAGAGAGTTTCAGAGGTCTTGAGAAGGCGTGATGTCGTTGTTGCTGGCTTTGGGGTTGGAGAGCTCTTTCACGACGTTGAAGAGTTCCTTGCTGTTGTGGGTGTTGTTGTCCAGTCGTTCTCTGAAGGATGACCTTTTGGTGGTGCGGATCAGCTGGTGGTGTTTGCGGGTGGCGTTCTTGAGGCCTGTCATGTTTTCCGTTGACTGGTTGTGGCACCAGGCTTTCTCGAGGTCACGGCAGGATTTCTTGGAGTCTTTGAGATCGTGGTGAACCACGCGGCTTGCTTGCTGTTGAGGTTGCTGGGAGGGTTTTTCAGTGGAGCAAGGGTGACGGGGCAGTCGGTGATCCACTGTGTGAGGTTGGGGGCTCCTTCATTGGGGTCCGTGGTGTTGGTGGGAGGGTTTAGGCTCAAGGAGGTGGTGAGTCGGTCAGTGGTGATCTTACTCCAGCATCTTCGGGGGGTTTGTTGAGGGCGGTGGTGGGTCGTTGTGTTCCTGAAGTTGAAGTGTACGCAGCTGTGGTCGCTCCAGGTGGTGTGGCTGAAGGAGATGTGGTTGCTGGAGGAGAAGACGGCGTTGAGCGTGTGGCCGGCGTAAAGGGTGGGGGTGTTGACCAGTTGCTTGAATCCGAGGTTGGCGAGATTGTCTAGTAGGGCGGTGTTGTTGTTGTACTGGTCGTTCTCCAGGTGGAAGTTGAGGTCTCCTAGGAGGATGTAGTCGGGGGAGGCGAGGGCGAGCGGTCTGATGAAGTCTGCGAGGGCCTCGCTGAAGTGTGAGCGTGGTCCCGGGGGTCTGTAGATGAGGGTTCCTCTGAGAGTGGTCTTGGGGTCGGTGTGAATCTGGAAGTGCAGGTGCTCTGCGGTGGTGAGGGTGTCGTCGGTGTTGGTCGTGATGCGGATAGTGTTTCTATGGGCGATGGAGATGCCTCCTCCGGTCTGGTTGACGCGGTCCCTCCGGATAATCTTGTAGCCGTCCGGGATGGCAATGGCGATGTCGGGGGCTGAGGAGGCGTTCATCCAGGTTTCCGTGAAGAAGGCGACGTCTAGTGCCGTTTTGTCCAGGAGGTCCCATAGTTCGACGCGTGCCTGTGGATGGAGCGGGTGTTGAGCAGGATGCACTTGAGGTGGTTGTTGTTGGCGGCTGTTTTGGCTGGCGCGGTGCAGGACCGAGTGCAGGTGAAGTAGCAGGCGTGGCAGGTGAAGGCTCTGTGAGTGCGTTTCGGGGTGGCTTGGTAGCAGGCTGGATGTCGGCCGGTGTTGAGTGCGTGGAGGGTGGCGGCGTCGTAGCTCAGTCGGGTTGGCTGGCTCTGGCGGGGTCCAGGGGTTCTGGCGCTGGGCGCAGTCCAGGCGTGGACGGGCGTCGACGGGTTTGCCTTTGGCGCGCCTTCGGCGCGCAATCGGCGCGCCTGCTGCGCGTACGTGCGGTCCCCGTCATTTATGGCGAAGTGGGAGGGAGGAGCAGCTGGGAGGCGGGAGCGGGGCGGCGAATGGGGAGTAGGAGACAGGAGAAGGGGGCGGGGTCGCAGGAGAGCAGCGGCGGGGAGCAGAGGGGGGTTGGAAAGAGCGGGAAAGCGGAGCGGGGGAGAGCGAGGGCAAGCCTGGGCAAGCCTGGAGAGCGAGGGCAAGCCTGGGCAAGCCTGGAGAGCGAGGGCAAGCCTGGAGAGCAGGGGCCCTAAGGAGAGGCAGCAGCAAGAGGGCCAAGCAGGCAGCGGCAGCAGAATCCGGGCACACGGGGGCCGTGCGGTAGTGGAGTGACCTTGTCAAGGGACCAAGAGACCTCCACCGTAACCGAATCAAGTGAGGTGGGCACTCTATTAATCGCCACGATAACATCATGTAGCGTCGGCTCTGCTCCCTGTTTAGGAGCGGTCTGCCCTCCTTCCTTCTCCATCTGTTGCGGCTCTCCCTTGTCTCCAGCCTTAGACCAAGCAAATTTGGCTAGCTGTTTCTGGGCGTTTGCCTTAGGACCCTTTCCTCCTGTCGCCATGTATACCCGGGGCTGGACAAGACCCCAGGGCGGTTTTGGAAAGTGTCTATCGCCTCCGTCAGCCGGTATGGCGGTATTCTCACCCACCCGGGCAGCGCGACCAAGTCCTACACTCTTATGCCACCTAGAAAAGGTCTGGAGCCCCCAACAAGGATGACTATCAGGTTCGGATCTCCACTTCCACAGGGTAGGAGGCCAACCCGGTCACGGCCTAGTCCTATGCTAGTTAGGATCTCAGACACTGCCAGGTCTCGTCTTTCTGTCGACACTCTCAACACTGATCATTTTCTAGTGGCACCCAGAAAGAAGCATATTCTCCGCAGAGGCCTCCTGAGACCCAGGAAAGGTCGCAATCTAGCTGTCCCAGTGATCACCCAGCCCCGACTCCAGACTACGCCAAAATTACTCACAGTGCTTTAATGAGGGCTTCTCATTTGCCAATGCAGGGATTGTGCCCACCGCTTCTTGAGGCCAAGGCATCCACTCCAGTGTATGTAGGCCACTTTCACCACCTCCAGGAGGACTTCAAAGCACACCCCAGATGATCTCACCGGCAGCAAATTTCTATTTACAGCACAGCCTCCAGTGTTGTCTTGTTTTTTCTTTGAAACACAATTGAGCCTCCAGTGTTTAAACAAGGCACACTGCAAAGGAGTGCACGGCCCCGAGCAGCGCAGCCGGCCATGAGAAATACTGGGTATAATATACTGAGGGGTGTGGGGCCCCCGCTCCCTCAAAGCGTTCCAATTTAGCGGGCCGCCATCAAGAAATGAGGGCCCAGCAGGCCACCCAGCTGGGGCTTCAAGTAGCGAGGCCCGCTGCCTCGCCTGCGTCAGGTCTCTGGATATTACTAGGACCCCTCTCCAGTGCCTCACATTTCCACGATCTGCTCCTCTCCCCACCGTTGACTGCTGCCTCTCGGGGCTTACGGACAGGCTCCGCAATCCTTCTGGCTCCGCCTGACGCAGGTCCCCCTGCGATGGATACGATAGGCCGCAGCACCAGGCCATCAAGCCGGGGACTCAATTGAGAGGGCCTGTCCCTCAGCGCTCACCTCCTTGGCCCCGGCATCACTCGCGGCTCACCCCGATCTTCCTCCCCGCGGCTGTGAAGTCCTCGTGGCCGCCCACGCGACCTACAAACACCCGCTGGGCACTTTTGGACCATCACTTTGCCTCCATCTTTAGGCCCCAGGTTTCAGCTCCGGAAGGCCGCCATTACTGCAGTTCCTGCATCTCCAAGAAAGGGAATCCACGACTTTCGAGCCCGCCAGCTGCAACCCCATAGGTAGGGAGTGCTGGACCGTCTTGCTTTGCCGACTTTTAACCTTGTGGATGGCACAGGATAAGCAAAAATTCATGTGGGGAAAAGGGAGCCTACTTAGGCAGCGGCCATTCTCGGTGGCTACTATCCACGCCCCCCGTTCTCGCAGTTTTGACTGTTTAGTCACTGACCTCTGTTACTTCAGCAACACTGGAAGCTATACAGTTCTTTTACCAGGAGTGCAGTCCTTTGGAAGACATGTAGATGAGAGAGCATGAAATTTCCTGCGCTGTGGGCAAAAATAGGTACATTGCATTTTTTTTTACTCTTGAATGTAATGGGGGGTAATTTGGGGAAAAAACAGATTTTGTTTTTGGGTAAAATTATTCCTTCCTAAAATGGTATGCCTTGAAGCTGTGGACTTTCTTCAAGCTCCAGCACATGGGTGGGGAATAACCTAGTTAGTCAGTATGCAAGCGACATCATAGTGTGTGCCATCACAGACACTGATGTCACAATGCATGACATCACACATGGCATCACAGTAACTGACAGCACAAGAAGTAACATCGGATCTTATGATCTCACACATTTGTTTTTATTGGATATATCATGAGTGCATTTAAGCACATTATGAGATTTAACAAATTAGATTTTGCTCTGGGGCGGTGCTAAAAAAAAGAAGTGGCGCAATCCCGAAGCAAAATCTGCATCTCAACTAATTTAAAAAAAAATGTAAAACCCTGCCACAAAGAAATTGGCAACAAGGAGAATCATGTTAGTAGATCTTTTATGATTAATTGGTTACAAAGTCTGTGTTTTCTAATATTTGTATAGTGTTAAGACATCTGCTGCAGAGGTGCTGTTGCAAAGTCATCCTGTGCCCTGGGCACCCCCCAACTTTTTGCTGACTGGAACTGGTGGTAACTGACTCTGACTGACCCTGGGCTCTGTTTAACCAGGCCCAGGGTCTGTGCCAAGCTAAAAGGAACACATTAGAAGACAGTCAAGACCCCCAACATACACTAGGATACACTATGGTATGGTGGGGTACCCCTGTAATTGGCATGACCTACCACATACGCCCCTAGTATGTAATATGGCAGGGGATTGAAACTACCTAGAAGTCTCCAGTATCCTGGGGCATGGCAGTTTAGAGGCCAGCAGATTCTCTGCACCTGCATGTGTGCAGTGCTGAAGCATGAGGTCAGTTTAAAAGCAGCACTGGTTGCCAGGACAGTTTTAAAACCTTAAATTGTGCCCAAACTCGACTTCACGGGTAGGGGCCATTAAAAATTAGCAACCTACCATGTTTTTGCATATTAGGGCCCCCCAGGGTCACCCCTAGGTATCCCAGGGGTGGGGGTCAGTTATCTATAAGGTACAACCTTATAAAACGAGTTTTTATGTGCCAGGGTAAAGTGAAATTTTACGTTTCACTCCCCACATTGTATTAAAGAGCTGCTCAAATTTTGACTTTGATGCTAGAAGAAGTGGGTATGGAGGAACTGCAATAGTTCTGCAGATTCAGAACCTCTGAAGTCTCCCCTAGTTGCACAGAGGGTGGGGGGTCATGTAGAAATTAGGGAAATACCTATGAAATATGGTTTTATAAGCCCTGGTGCTAGAAAAGTGGCCCAAGTCATTTTGCCCATTGCAAACCCCACATGGCCCATAGGTTAACATGGTAGGAAGTTATTGATTAATAGATATTGATAGGAGAGGACTAGCCGGACCATTCAAAGACTTCCCAGAATGGTAGTAGTAAATCCAACAATATGATATTGTTGAATTTCTCCTAAAGTTATAAGACTTTCTTGTTTGTAAGTCCAAATTCAGCCTTTCAGTGGCCTGCCCTGATTGGTCAGAGTTAAGTGGATTAGCCAGGCTGCTTTGAAGGGGTGATAAAGAACCCCTCTGCTGGGAGGGCAGTTTGCTGGTCTATAAGAATGCCAGGCCAGAGGGTGGAGTCGTAAACCATCCTCTTCAAAGGCAGAGGGGAGGCCTGGGTTTCAGTTTCAATCTGACACTCTTGACCCAGAGTCAAGGCTAGGCTTAAGGAAGGTATGTGCAGATGATAGGGGAGAGTCCATGGAAGTAAGCCATGCCAGGGGGTGTGTTTAGCCAGCTCTTACCTCCTTGCTGTAAAATCAGCCAGTGTGGATTTGGAAGAATGATGCACTCTGGGACAAACTAATGTCACACTCTACAGGATGTGGTCATAACTATGAGGAGTTGCCCTGCTCTCATTGGTCAGAAGTGACCTGGTACTTGACCCAGAGAATTTTGAATAAGTATGTGAGAGGGGCAGAGCCCTCCAGATCTGCTGCCTGAAACTGAATGAAGCAATAAGTGTCCTACGGAAAAGATTTTACTGTGCAAAGAACTCTAAGGCCTGACCTGTGAAGACTGCACCAAGTAAAACTGCAGCCCTGTGGATTACCTTGCTGCAAAAGGACTCAGTGGACTCCCTGCAAGCTACAGGTTAACAGAGCTCACCTGGACAGCCCCACAAAGAATTCAAAGCTTGGAGTACCAGTGGATTTGTAAGGGTTTTGTTCAAGTGGATTGCATAATTGAAGTTTCACACTTTCATGGACCCTCTTGGAGATTCCAGAACCTTGGATTGTGTGTTGGATACTTTGGGACCCGCAAGCAGAACTCCAGGAAGGTGTTCTAACTGGACCCCGCTTGCTGAAGAAGGCGGCCCTCCAGAGTGGTGAGTGGCGACTCCTATATCGCCCACCCCTTGGATGCTATATATCACCTCCCCCTCCGTGTCCTCGCCCCCCATAATCCCACAGCAACTCTTTCAACTCGCCCGCTGTCCACTTCCTCTCACACGCCCTTGCTCTCTCCTCCTACCCTCCTTAATACACCTACTTCCACATCCTGTTTTATCCCTCCCCTTCCTTTATCTAACGATCTTATTAAACACAATTCCCCAACCTCTCCTATCTCCTTGATCCCACCCTTCCCTACCACGAAAGATCAAACCTATCATAACCCCCTTCTCCTTCCCCCCCTGGTTACTCCTCCCTTCCTCTACCTAATCCTAACACTTACTCTTCACCCCTCCCAAAAACGCTTGATCCTCTCCACTCCTCTCTACTTACACTATCACTCCTTAATATCGAACTTCTCCTCTCGTCCCTTGTTTTTGATCTCTCCTCCCTCAGATCTGAAGTCTCTCTCCTTACTAAAGCCCACTCTTCGGATCACACACGCACATCTGCCCCTTCATTTAAAAGCGCATCATCACTCATCAGCTCCCCTTCTACTTCCCATAGCAACAACTCCCCTATTATAGACATCATCGAGCACTCTTCTTTTGTCGCCCTCCTCCCTTCAAACTCCCCTACTTCACCTAAACCCATGGAACCCGCCAATGCACCTCTACCCTATACGGATGCCTTGATTTCTTCTCCCCAACATTTTACAGACCCAATATCCTTGGAGATTAACTTATCCCTGAACCCTCCCATCTCCCCCTTCCCCCACGCCCTCCAGTCCCCAGTTCCCTCAATCTACTATCCCTGTCCTCCTAGGAACAAGTCGTCTCCCCCTTCACCTGATATCTCCTAGACCCCCTCAACAACTAACTTCTTTCCTCCCTGATCCCAGCACGCAACCCCCCGACCCCTCAGCTGCTTGCTGATTAACTGCCGATCCGCTTCCTGCCATGCGACTGATATTGCTGAAATCCTTCTTAATGAAAACATTGATATTGCTTTCCTTACCGAAACCTGGCTCAACCCCCACTCGACTCCTATCCTTGACCTGCTCATTCCTCCTGGCTATTCCATCATCAGAAAAGACAGAATAAAGCAAATTGGTGGAGGCCTTGCCCTAATTCATAAAAAGGAACTGAATCTCACTCACGTTCATCTACAGGACCCTTCTTCCTTTGAATACCTTTGTGTTGATCTTATTGCTACGGACTCCCCCACCATTCGGCTACATACTATCTATCATCCACCCGGTAATACCATCCCCTTCAGCACTGAGCTGTCTGATCTTATCACTCAATCCTTGCTCACTCACTCCAAGAATCTCTTTCTTGGCGACTTTCACATTCACTGGAATAATAACGATGACCCATCAGTCATCCTCCTTAAAGATATCGTGGACATTACTGACCTGACTCAACTCTGCCAATCCCCTACTCACTCTAAAGGCGCCACCCTTGATGCCATTATGACTAGCAAGGATCTGGCCTCTCTCTCAAAGATTCTTCCAGTTGACTGGTCTGATCATCACCTTATCCTCTTCACTATGAACTGCTCTATTCCCCTCCCCACTCTTATTGACACTTTACTCTTGAAACTTACTCGTAATCTTCACCTTATTCCCCCCGGTGAGTTGGAATCCTCTATCAAATCCCGCTTTCTCCTCCCCCCCCTTCGCACAGCACCAATGACCTAACTGAACATTATAATAATTCTATCCTGCAAGTGCTTGACCAAATTTCCCCAATCAAAATGAAACAGCAAAAAAAAATTCCTCCCAAATCCTGGTTTAATTCTGACCTTAATTACGAAAGACGGGCCCTCAGACATTCGGAACGCTCTTGGAGGAATCATCCCTCCCCTGATAACCTGACACTCCTCAGACACGCCAGTGCCAATTACAAGAAACACATCTTCGCTGCAAAAGCTTCTTTCTTCCGCACACAACTTGACCAGGCTAAAAACCGGCCCAGAGAACTCTTTAGCATTATTAAAAAACAAACCTCCTTTGGCCCCCCTAAAATAACAGCCACTACCGAAAGATGTGAAGAAATCGCCAACTTCTTTTCGAACAAAGTCAACTCTATTGAATTATCCTTCTCTTCTCCACCTCTATCATCCCAATCTACCATCAGCCAACAACTCCCCCTAACATTCATACCTCAACATGCCCATCTGCCGCTCCATGTCACGACCCCTCTATACACCCACCAACTCTATTCCACCCTGACCCTATCGCTAAAGACACCTTAACCAAAAACAATGCCTCCTGGACGGAATTTCAGCCAGTTTCTGAATCTACTGTCCTCAATATCATCTCTAAACTCAAACCATCTTCTCACACCAATGACCCCCTACCCGCCCAATTTGTCCAGGAACTTAAACACATCATTGCCCCCATCTGGACTAATATCATCAATTCCTCCCTTGCCACGGGTTGCGTGCCAGCATCCCTTCAACTTGGTCAAATCTCTCCCATCCTTAAAAACCCCACCGCTGATCCTAATGACCTGAACAACCTACGCCCTATCTCTAATCTTCCCTTCCTCTCCAAAGCCCTTGAAAAATGTGTACTTTTCCAGTTAGACAAACATATCACTTCCTTCAATCTCCTTGACGTTTTCCAATCTGGTTTTAGAAAAGGTTGCAGCACAGAAACTGCCATGCTCAGTATCACTGATGACATTCATCGCTCTCTTGACAAAGGTGAATCCTCCCTCCTTATCCTCCTTGACCTCTCTGCGGCGTTCGACACTGTCCACCATCCCACCCTTCTTAATACTCTTAAAGACCGCTTTGGGTTTGAGGGCATTGTTCACCAATGGTTCTCTTCCTATCTCCAAAACAGATCCCAGCAAATTAAACTCAGTCACTGCCTCTCCAAACCTCAACCTGTCTCTCTTGGGGTCCCTCAAGGCTCTATCCTTTCTCCTACCCTATTTAATTTATTCATGGAACCACTCACCCTCATCCTTAAACAGACTAATATTAGTTATCACCTCTATGTGGACGACACACAACTTTACTACAAGATTAAATCCCGCCATGACATCCATCTCCTCAACGATACCTTGAATAAAGTCCAAGCCTGGTTCCATCTCAACCATCTCAAATTGAATCCCAAAAAAACTGAAGTCATTCTTTTCACCCTCAAAAACTGCTCTCTACCCATTCAAACCTGGATCAATGACATCAATGCACTCAACTGATCCCTCTCCACTTCTAACTCGGTCAAATCCTTAGGCATCAGCATTGATAACAATCTTACTCTTATTCCACACATTAAAAATGCAGCGAAAGGTGCTCTCTTCTCCCTTCTCCACCTTAAAAAAATCAAACCTTTCATTCCTGCAGACGATTTCAAAATTATTGTCCAATCTCTTGTACTTTCCAGACTTGATTATGGTAACACCACCCTTGCCGGCACCCCTAAAGTCCACCTTACCCCGATCAAATCTGTCCTCAACCTGGCTGCTAGACTCATCTCTGATTGTAACGTTTCAATCACATTTCTCCTATCCTCAAAAACCTTAACTGGCTCCCAATTGAAGGTAGATCCACCTTCAAGTTGGCATGTATTACTCACAAAGCCCTTCACAAGAACACCCACTGTGACCTCTCTAACAAACTACAAAAAGCTGGGTGCTCTAGGTCCTTGAGAAGCACCAACGCACTCGTCCTCATCCCCCCGAGACTCAATTGTACAAAGACACAATCACGTGCATTCTCTGGTAATGCCCCTACGATTTGGAACTCGCTCCCCAAAGATCTTCGCTGCAACCCCTCCTACCCTCTCTTCAAAAAAAGACTCAAGGTGCTTCTTCTAAATAAATATTGGGGCACCTAATAGTCCCTATTCTGATTCAGTCCTCATTTCATTCTCCTCTACCCAACCCGTCTCTCTTATTTTCATACTACCTCCCCTCCTTTTCACACTACCCTTTTC
Organism: Lissotriton helveticus; assembly: GCF_964261635.1. Taxonomy (NCBI): domain Eukaryota; kingdom Metazoa; phylum Chordata; class Amphibia; order Caudata; family Salamandridae; genus Lissotriton; species Lissotriton helveticus. The sequence continues at coordinate 64,278,752 of NC_136059.1, read as the reverse complement.
TCTACTATATTTCTATCCACCCTCATCCCCCTACCTACCCCTAATTTACTCCCTTTCCTCAATCTCCTCTTTTAACTGATATGTTTGTTCACATGCCAGTTTCTATTCACTCTGTAACTGCTCTATTTTGTTCTAGATGTTTAATTGTTCTTATGTTTATTATGTGTACTAGATATGTATTCGTTTTATCTGTCTGTAAAGCGCTCTGATACTCCTGGGTCCAGTAGCGCTATATAAAACCTTTTAAATAAATAAAAAATAAATAAAAATAAAATTCTTCAGAACAATTTATAAAGGTGTGTCTCTGACAGAGAAAACGAAATGACTTGGTGTAATTTAAAAGATAAAAATATTACCTATTTTTATAAATTGGTGTGGGATTTTTATTTTGTGTTGTGTCTTAATTATTTACTAAAATTGTGTTTTTAAATGCTTTACATACCTGTCTTTGAAGTTAAGCCTGTCTGCTCGCAGCCACGTTACCAAGAGTTGAGAATGGGAATACGTTTTGGGGGGCGTGGCTAGCCAGTCACCATGGCGGACGTAACTCCCTAGAGCTCTGTCTGAAGGGGCCCGATTTCTCCTGTAATTATCCTGCGAGAGTGGATCAAGCTTACTCAAGTTGAGCGGAGCAGACACGGCACTGGTTGGGGCGCCTGCCGGTGTAAAAAACTGCCGGATCTGAGTCAGCAGCGGAGAGGAATTGCCTGCCGGACTGCGAAGGTGTGGGAGAGCTGCAGTGGTGCGAAACTCGACCGGGGTCGGGACGAGCAGGAAAGCTCCCGGCTTCGGCGCTGAGGCGGAAGTGGAGGAAGCCGGACCTGAGCGGCGCTGCGGACCCCTGCGCGGACCGAAGGTGTGTGGCAGCGGACCTGGAGTGGACCACCGGGTGGCAGACGGCGCCTGGAGCAGTCGTGCGGGGGAAAGTTAGGTGAGGCCCTGCAGCGGCTGACTTGTGGCACTGCAGCTCAGAGAGAGCCTACAGCCGCACGCCCACGGGAGGACCCTGGAGTGTGCGGGAGAAGCGAAGTGGAGAACCCGACCGCAGACGGACACTGCATGTGGGCGGCGGCGGCGAGAAGTTAGGGAAGCAGGCTGCAGGGTGCCTATCCCGGGACTGGTGTGCTCTGGAGACCCGAGGCGCGGCTGGGGGCAGCGGCGGAGGATCGGCGGGCCCAGAGGCGGGCAACAGAACTGTACTCCGGCCGCGATGCCCGGCCGATGCGTGGACAATGCTGTATGAGACGGCCATCGGCTGGTGAGTCATCGGGGACTGCGGCGCTACGAGCCGGCTGATCTGGCGATAGCGGGAGCACTGGACGCTATAACAGGAGACTTGGGGCGCAGAGAGACAGAGGAGGCAGCGAGCTGACGGAGGTGAGACGGGCTGTGGACTGCACCCGGCGGGCGCCATCTCGCCCCGGGCGCCATTTTAATCGCGCGCACGCTGAGAGGCCCTAGCCCCTTGTCCTACACTGGTCACGCCGTCTACTGGGACTGTCGCTGGCTGCTGGGGCCGTGCTGCGAGCCGACTGGTCTTGCGGCGGAGGGGGCACTGGACACTGCCACTGGAGTCGTGGGGCGCATCGAGACGGAGGAGGCCGCGAGGTGACAGAGGTGAGACAGGGTGTGGACTGCACTCGTCGGGCGCCATTTCGCCCCAGGTGCCATTTTGTTTGCACACATGTTGTGAGGCCCTAGCCCCTGACACTATATTCGCGCTAGCAGTGCGCGCCCGGGGGGTGAGGGGAGGGGTGTTGTTGGGACGAGGGTGCATCGGGCAGAGCTTCGCTGTCTACGCCCATGTGCATTGAAGGTTTGGACCCCGCCTATTTGGTCCGCGGACCCTAAAAGCACCTGGGCAGTGGCGCTAGAGGACCGGGATCTGCCGCAGCTAATTCCCACGTACCGGGCTGACTCCCCCTACAGTCACACCTCGCAAACGGACTGGCCAGAGACTTATTGAGAGGCTACCGCTGTCTATGCCAGCTGGCCCTGGCGAGAGAAGACTCACGTGAGGCCCTGGAAGCAGACACGAAGGGTGCGCTGTCCTTGACTTTGGACCCCTGGACGGGCCCGCGGAACGTGACGGTGGCCCCGGCGCTGGTGGTGCCCAGGGGGCTGTGACGGGTTGACGGCGCAATCCGCTGGGGTGGGCGCACCTGGACCCGCTGGTCACTGTTGGCCACGCAGCATTGACCCTTCCGACGAGTGCAGTGAACCTGACAGGTTGGGAGCCCCGCTGCCGCCACTGCTGCTCCACCGGCGGGGGCGCCGATACCACGGCGCAGCAGCTCACATTGGATAGGCTGAGAGACAAGCCGCAGTCAAAGCAACAAGGTCCGAGTGGCCCCGACCCGCCACAGGATCAGCGGCGGACAGAGATGGAGCACGCAACTACTCTGGCAGCCAAAATGGACACTATCTTGGCGGCAGTGGAACGTATCGGGACTGCTTTAGCACAAACCAAGACTTCCCTGGAGGCGCGACTGGACATAGTCACTTCCGACTTCACGCTGCTGCACGTGGACCATCGCAAGCTGTCGGACACGGTCGCCGCGCAGCGCCACACAGTCCAGGAACTACAGCCGGTGGTGCACAGCCATGCCTCTACTGTACAGGACCTGACTGATAGGGTCCACACACTAGAAGACCGCACGGAGGATGCGGAAGGGCGCTCCCGGCGCAGTAATGTCCGGGTGGTGGGCCTGCCGGAAGGGGAAGAAGGGAAGAATCCCGAACAGTGCATGGAGGGCTGGCTGCGGACACTTTTGCCGACTGGAACGCTGTCGCCGCACTTCGAGGTGGAACGGGCTCACAGGGTGCCCGCGCAAGCCCTAAAACCCGGGACTCGGCCCCGCCCGTTCCTCTTCAAGCTCCTCAACTACAGAGACCGGGATGCGGTGCTACGAGAAACTCGGGAAGTTGGGGGACATCAAGCTGGGCAACAGTCAGGTCCTGTTCTTTCCGGACTACACGGCGACTGTGCAGAGGAGGCGTGGCTCGTACCTGACAGTGAAGAAACAATTGCGAACCCTGGAGTTGCCCTACTCCTTACTCTTCCCGTCACGTCTGAGAGTAGTCATCAAGGAGGGCACGCGCTTCTTCGACGCCCCGTCTGATGTCTGGGACTGGCTGGAGGAAACAGGACAATGGTCGGGACCGCGACCGGCGGGCCCGGAGGGGGGCGGTTGGCAGGAGCAGCGTTCCAGGAGGCAAAGGAGGAAGAGGGGAACACAGCAGAATGCAAGCCTCGGACAGGTCGCCCCGAGCCCGGAGAAAATGCGACAGGAAAGACAGGAGGCGCTAGAGGCGGTGGCGACGCTGGGTGCGGGGACTGTCGGCAATGACCTAAGCCATAGTCAGCAAAGTGAAGGGCAGGCTAGTGGATCATCATCGCCGTCCACAGAGATGTCGGACGACATTGTTATGCCTGTGGTCACGCCTCAGACAGCAGACTTCATAGCGTGACCAGAGCCAGCCTTGAGACAACTAGATACATGGGCTGTACTTCACATATTGCATATTGTATCCTTTCATTGATCACCCACTACACTGCTGTCATGGGTAGAGGGCCGGTGCCCAGCGCGCAACACACTGCAGATACACACCCGCGTCTGGCGTAGAGGTAAAGTGGGGCACTTTGCGCGCGAACCGCACGGGTGGCTTACCCATACCAGTTTGACGAATGACACTGATTGGATGCTTCGAGTCCATCTCCGCAACCTTACGGGCCTTGGGAGAGAGGGGACACTGCGATGCACCACTGACTGCGCGCTTCCCCACACACACACTAATTGTGGACACGTTACCTTGAGAAGTAATTGCCTCACTAAGTTTGGACGCTTGCCCCGTTGGGAAAGCGCCCGTCGAGTTACAATGTTACTGTTAGTTTACACATTACAGAAGCGACACTCAGTGAGCACCTTGCACCAGTCAGGCCCCGAGGCCCGGAGAGGTGACCCCCTCAGCTCCCCGGGTGACTACATCACAACACACGTCATGGCGTCCACCACTATCATGACATGGAACGTCCGCGGCATGCAGACCCCGTCGCGCAGGTACTCTATCTTCGCCTACATGCAGCGGCACAGGGTGGGGATTGCACTCCTCCAGGAAACAGGAAACCCATATTTCCCAAGTAGAACTGGAGAGGCTGCGCAGGAGGTGGAGGGGGCAGATATATGGCACAACGTACTCATCGCAGGCGTGCGGCGCCCTGATATGGGTGAGAGCTGGCGTACCCTTTGCTTGTTTAGATGTTCATACGGATGCTGAAGGGAGGTACTCATTTGTTAGGGGGAGACTTAACGGGCAGGAGATGCTGCTGGGTTCCATTTATACTCCCAACACAGACCAAGCCGCCTTCCTGGCGTCCCTCAATCCCATCCTCCAGCGACATGCGGGGCTCCCCTGGTTGTTGGGCGGCGACTTTAACATGGTCCTGGACATGCGCCTGGACCGCTCCTTCCCGCCCCTACGCGCAGCGGCAACGGCATCAACAGCGCAAGCCTTTAGGGACTGGTTACTGCACTGGGACATACATGATCTTTGGCGCACACAAGACAAGATATACTCGTATTACTCAGCTGTGCATGACCTCCATGTCCGCCTGGACCGTATAGAGGGCTCCCAGTCTTTGCTCCCGTTACTGTCCAAGACGGAGTACCTGGGCAGGACGCACTCAGACCATAATCCTCTATGTTTCCATCTCGGTTGGTCGGCGGATAGGCCTCCGGTGCCCACATGGCGACTGCAGCCTGCAGCACTAGAAGATGCTGAATTCCGATTGTCTCTAGGCACAGCCAATCTATCCTACTTTGCGGAAAACGAGGGCATGGCGAGCGACCCAGGGGCGGAATGGGACGCTCACAAGGTGACCATTCGTGGGCACTGTATAGGTTCCACATGGAATATCCGTACGCAGGTGTCCAACTCACTAACCCGCATAGAGACCGAGCTGCTGCAGCATGAAAGGGAGGGGGAGGGCACGGGTGAACGTGCACGCAGGCTGAGGGACCTTCGAAGCGAGCACGTAGTCCTCCTAGAGCGACTACGGTGCCACAATTATGCGGCGCACAGGCCAGGACACACTCGAAGACAGACAGGGCAGGCCGCTTGCTCGCCTGGTTAATTCAGAGGGCAGAGCGCACGACCCCGATCGGTGCCATACGATCCAACGATGGGATAGTGGTGTACACGCAGCCCGAAATCCACCGGGCGCTGACGGATCACTATCGGGAGCTTTACAGGTCACGAGGCGCTGGCCGCCCACACCTGCTGACGGAGTTTCTCGAGTCGGTCGCTCTATCTACTGCCACGGAAAGCCACAATAGGGAGCTCGGTGCTCCATTGACATTGGAGGGGGTGGGGATGCCATTCGAGCGCTAGCATCTGGGAAGACGCCGGGACCAGATGGTCTGCCGGCCGAATATTACAAAGCAAACAGGGACATTCTAGCGCCTGAGCTCCTCCGGATGTATAGGACATCGATATACGCTGTCCGGCTCCCACCCTCGCTGAGAGAGGCGTTTTTAGTGTCCCTAGCCAAGCCCGACAGAGACCCCATATCCTTGGGCTCCTACCGCCCGCTGGCAATGCTGAATGTCGATTATAAGATATTCGCCAAGCTCCTAGCGGAGCGGCTGGTGCTAGTGGTCCCGCATCTAATGCACCCGGACCAGAACGGTTTTGTGCCAGCGAGATCCACATCTCAGAACCTCAGGAGGCTCTTCCGGGTAGCAGCGGAGGCAACATCGGTCTGGCCCAGGGCGGGATGCATGGTGCTTGACCTAGAAAAGGCCTTTGACTTCCTGGAGTGGGGATACCTGCGGGCAGTGTTGGAGGCGTATGGGATAGATGGCGGTTTCTTGCAGATGGTGGGACTCCTATACGGTGGCCACGTGGTCCGCGTCCGTCCGTCCTAGGGCAGTATGTCTCGGAAGCCGTGGCGGTCGGCAGAGGCACCCGGCAGGGCTGCCCTCTGTCACCGCTGCTCTTTGCGCTGGCCATGGAGCCCTTGGCTGCGGCCCTGAGGCAGTATTTGGCAGATGGCATTATACTGGGAGACGGAGTTCACCAGGTGTCATTGTATGCGGATGACTTGCTGGTCTTCATCCGCGATGTGAGCCGCATGCCGGAGCAACTGGCCCCCTTGCTGAGCCGCTTCGCTGAACTCTCGGGGCTCCGAGTCAATGCCGGCAAGTCGTGTCTCTATGCGTTTGGAAACGAGGTGGCGGACCCAGAGTACAACCTCCATGGCACGAGAGTAGTTTGGAAGGCGGACACCTTCAAATATCTGGGGATCCAGATATACCACCGGCAAGAGGATTTATTAGACGGGAACCTGGGCAGAGCGGTGGCGGCGCTCAGGGCCCAGATCTGTTTCTGGTCTACACTCCCACTCTCGCCCACAGGCAGAGTGGCCCTCGCTAAAATGGTGATGCTCCCCCGCCTCCTCTACTATTTTGCGAACCTACCACTCTTCCTACCCGCGTCCTTCTTCTCCAACCTCAACAGGATTCCACGCGACTTTATTTGGGGTGCCTCTAGACACCGCCTAGCGCTCGGGAAGCTGTTCCTGCCCACAGACAGAGGCGGGCTAGCTGCCCCCTGCTTTGAGCAGTATTACTTGGCAGTGCAGCTCCAAAGGGTCGCCCGCTGGCTGGCAGACAGAGGGCGGGAGGACACCGCCGCGGCTGAGCCAGCATACACACTAGCGCGGCTCACTGCGCTATTCCACCCACTGGCGACGCCGGCGCGCCCCACTCCATTGCTGCTGGCAGTGGCATTCAAATGCTTTCGCAGGGCATTGTACCTCATGAGAAGGGTGCGCCCATACGCGCCTGCGGTGCCCCTGGAGGACTCACCCGGGGGCGGGGGGACACTCACGCATTCCACGCTAGAGCAATGGCATGAGGTGGATGTCCAAACATTGGGCGACTTGTACCAGGATGGAGCATTAATACCCTATGAGACGCTGGTCGCGGACGCGGGACTCCCCCCAGGAGGATTCCTCATGCATAGGTCCCTAACAGCGCATATGGCGGCTAAGTGGGGTGATGTGGCGGAAGAGCCAACACAGCATCTGACGGTGCAGTACCTACACGTGATGGGCAGGGGCAGGCACTTGGTCAAGTGGTTTGCTGCGTCCCTACGGACGCACACGGAACTGGACTTAACTTCACTACGGGCGAAGTGGGAGGGGGACATGGGGCGTGAACTGGCGGATAAGGAGTGGGAAAAGGTCCTTAAAGGTCCGGTACGAATCCCTAGGAATGTGAGGTATATATAGTGCACAGAGCCTATCTCACCCCAGACCTAATCAACAAATATTTTCACAGAACGGACGCGGCCTGCCCCAGATGTGGAGAAGTGAATGCGGATCTCCTCCACACCTTATGGCACTGTCCGGGCCTCGGCGCCTATTGGAAAGACATTCACACACTACTTGCAAGAGGCACTGGTCGCGTCATCCCCTGTAATTGGCCCGAGTACCTCCTACATCATTTCAAATGGCCGCCTAAGGACAAAGCGTCGTCTCGGTTCCTCGATCTGGGGATGGTGACGGCGGTGCGTCTTCTTACTAGGAGATGGAAGGAGAGGGACTCGCCCAACATTAGGGCGCGGGTTCTGTCATTCTCGTCATGGGCGCGAGCGGAGTGGACCGCCATTCTGAGGGAGGAAACTCTGGGACTCCGTAAGGAGCCTATGGCAGAGAGGTGAAAGCACATGCTGAGCGCCCTACAGGAGGCGGCAGAGGCTGCAACAGAGGGGGTGGCGGGGCATTAAACAGACATCACAGAGGAAAGGGGAAGGGGCGCAGCGGCGATTGTACCGGAGGCATACCCTGGCGCACTAAGTGACACAGTGGCAGGGCGCCATCAGCTACAGCACTGTGCGAGCTACATCAGTGGGAGCGGGGGAGGGGGGACCTTTGACTGGAGGGGCCAAGAACTGGGGCAAAAGGCAATGTAATTTGGTGACAGTGTCGCAGTTTGTTGTTATTGTTCTTGTTTTATTGCACATGGTTATCCTCCGGGGTTGGGATGATTGCACATGCCTGTCCCTTCCCCTATAGGGAGGTGAAACGGGTCAACCTCTGCCTTTCAGAGGGAAGGCACACCTGGGCGCTTATATCCTGTCCTGGGAATAAGTTTCTAAGACGTATGCTGGGTTCTATAATGTGTTAGTGGCCTTATTGCCAGTGGCAGACCTACATTTGCCCCTACCAATAACCCACTTTCCAACAGGTGCCCAGTAAATATCAGGGAATAATAGTTGGTGAGTGTTTGACCTGTCAGCCCTAGGGTGGTCTTTCCCTGTTTTTTTCGCCCTTGCCTTATTTTTTCACCCTCTTTTTGTTGGCCTTAGGTCTCTGGGCACCTTCCCATTGCTAATCAATGCTAAGGTGCAGGTGCTCTCTTCCCCCAACATGGCTGCCACTGACTGCTGCTACCACAGCGTGGTCTTGTTAGACGCACTCTAGTAGCCAGGAGCTGGCTGGAAACCCTAAACATTGTAGCAATGCCAGCCTGCCTGCCTGCCCATAGCTAGAGTGAGGGAGCGCCTGGAACCTTCCAGAATAGGGGAGTGGTCACCAACTGCCAACTGCCCCTATAAAAGGAAAGGGAGGGAAACTTTCTAGTCAGTTGGGGCATCACTGACCGGAAGGACCCTACGCAGGATATTTAGGCGGTAGGGCCTAGTCAGAAACCTACACCACTGGGGGTGACAGGGTTTAGGCACTGCCCACTAAGCTGAGTGAGGAACACTGAACTAGCCCACTGATCTGGCCCGGCGGGAGGGGAACCCAGGGAACATCTGAAGTGACCTGCTGAGGGAAGCCTTCAATTCAAACACCCCCCGTCCTCAGGAAACCAAGAATCTACTGCACATGGGCGCAGGATCCATCTCGCGCCAAAGAAGAAACCCACCTGACTGCCACAGGACTACTGGGGATCAACCAGGGACAGGGCTGTGTCCACTTTGCGCCCCTCTACTTCAACCTGGGCCCCTGCACTGTCCTGTCTCATCCCCTCTGTTGTCCTGCCTTGCCTATACTGGCTGAACTGTGAAGCGCCGGGCGCTAGAGACAGTGGCTGCCCCAAATCGCTATACCCCTGAAGCGCCATTGCTGAGAAGCGCTGTGAGTCCAGAGCCCTTGCTGCCCTGAAGCTCGATGTCCTGAAGCACTGAGGTGCTAGAGATTATTGTGCCCTGAAGAGCTGTGGCCCCAAGCGCTATCTCTGCTAAGCGCTGGCTCCCGGTATCCTGACGCCGCTGAAGCGCTACTGCCCTTCGAGCGCTCTGCTCCTCACGGCGCTACAATCGCCAGCCTGTTGCCGGCACCGCGCTGTGGTGGGCGTCGGAACCTTGCAAATCCCCCCTGCTGGACCGGAGCCAGGGCCCCTAGACACTGTGAGGGCCCTATGGGAAAAGAGTTAACCCCTGCCTAGAGTACAGTTGAGTGCGAGTTACGTTAGCCTTTTGCCTGGCTTAGTTTGAATAAGATGAAATGCCAAACTGTGCTGGATGCTTTGATTATCAGGGTCTCATAAAAGGTTTAGTGAAGGGTAAAGCAGCGTTTATCCTTACCTGCTGCGCTGGTTATTATTGATGTGATGTTCTCCGTGGTTAAAGAGATGTTTACCCTGGCCTGAGGAAGTGCTGAGTTCTATTTAAAGTGATTACTGAGAGGATTACTGCTAATTAATGAACCGTTTTACTCTAGCCACATGAAAGGTTAAGTTCTTGTTTAATAACCTGCGGATTTCTGACTCAAGGAAATGTGTATTGCTAAGCAATGAAATGCTATTACCTAATGAAATGTTTTGATCCTGTCGAATACAGTATTATCTGAAGGGCCTACAGTTATTTACTATTTAATATTTATTTATTTATGTATTTATGGGCAAGTAATGAAAAACATGTGTTTTTAAGGAACGGTAATGAGTTATTACTACTGTGATTTTTGATTGCCCTGATCTTGATCTTAGATAAAACTTATTTATTTGAATCAAGCATATTGGTGTGGTCTCAGTCTTTGCTTGCATTTAATCGTCTCAGCGGTTGTGTGTGCTGTTTAGTCACTTAACACCTAAGCTTCGGGTGCCTTCCTGCTCGGTCCAAGCTACCCCCAGGGGACCTGGTGAACCCAGTTCCTACATTTGGTGGCGAGCGGTGGGATTCAGGACCTGTGACTATACATCACCCTCCAGTGAGACAGAGTGCGCTGCAATTAGACTAGACACCTATCGTGCATGCAAGCCTGCTCAATTGACCCCCCACTGTCTAACCTGAGTGTATAGAGACCTGTTTTGACCTCATCCTGTTACCTACGTCCTAGTGCTTTCCCTTTATTGTATCTGGGTCCCCACCTGTCAAAATGGAGTTCCAGCTAGTCGACCTGGAAGAGTACACAGTGGTGCAGCTAAGGGAATTTTGTCAGGGGATGGGGGTGCCGGTTGGGCGGAGAGCCGCAAAGGAGGATTTCCGTACCACTTTGAGGGCATGGGTAAGGGCCCACCCAGAGTGGAGAGGGGATGGGGAACAGGAGGGGCAGGTCACACAAGGGGAGGCGGGTGCTTCAGGAGAACTAGACCTACTAAACATTGATGTGTCTGAAAATGTGTTGCCAGGAAGACGTTCCAGGGCAAGTAGTAGTGGGTCTAGAAAGAGTACGTCGTCGCAGGAGTATGAGGACAGGAGGGAGGAGAGGCAATTGAAGAGGAAGCTTGCCAAGCTAGAGCATGAGAGGGAGAGAGAAAGGGAAGATAAAAAGTTTGCATTGGAAGAGAAGAAGCTGGCGCACGAGCTTCAGCTTAAGGAGCTGGAGCTGGGAGCCTTGCAACTGAGTGCGCCAGGAAGTCCCAATGGTGGCAGCGTACAAGGGTCTCAATACGAGCCTAGATTTTGGTTACCCAAGGAGGTGATAGCGAGCTATACTCAGGGGGATGACATCGCCAAGTGGTTGGTGGCGTATGAAGTGGCCTTGACCGCCCATGGGGTGCCCGAGAAACACTGGGGAGGTGGCCTGTATCGTTACATACCTCCCAATGTTAGGGACACCCTCCTGTACCTTGATAAGGTGGATAGGTTCAGGTATTCCCCCATGAAGAAGGCGCTCATTAAAAAGTTTGGCCTCAACCCCGAAAGGTACCTCCAGAAGTTCCGTGGCAGCCATAAGCTGTCCACGCAGAATTGGGTGGATTTTTTTGATTATGCCTGTAAGGCTCTGGATGGTTGGGTGCGTGGAAGCGAGGTGCATGATTACGAGGGCCTGTACAATTTATTTTTGAGAGAGCACCCCTTGGATAAATGTTTTCCGGAGCTACGCCAACATCTGGTGGACCACAAGCTAACTGATCCCCGTGAGCTTGCGGAGGAGGCGGATACTTGGGTTAGCACCCGGGTGTCAAACAAGGGCCCCGGGGGAGATAGCGTGAAAGGCGGACAGGGCGTCCCCCAGAAGAAAGAGGGGGAGATAAAAAGAAGGAGTTCTCATGAGGCCCACAAACTAGACAGTTTGGGAGAGGAGTAGGTACCCCACCTCATTCCAGTTCCCCAAAGCCCACTTACCCTGACAAGAGTCAGCAGCCAAAAGTTGTCCAGTGCTACGAATGCGGGGAGGTTGGACACTACAAGGGGGATCCCCAGTGTCGCAAGAGACCTTCAGCCCCCACAGGTGGCAAGAGTCCCGGGGTGGCTAGTGTAGCGCTTGGGATGGAGCTGCCCCTAGATAGGGAAGGGGAGTGGACAGGCCTGACCCTGGTTTCACTCGGGGACAGAGAGTTGGTCCCAGTGACGTCCTTACCATCGAACACTGCTAAGTACCAGCCGAGGGTGAAGGTTAATGGGGAGGAGGTGGAGGCTCTGAGGGACACAGGTGCCAGCATGACCACCGTAGTGAGGCGGCTGGTGTCCGCTGAGCAAGTAGTACCTGATGTGTTCCATCCGGCCGTGTCGGCTGACGGCAGTCTGAGCTACTATCCCATGGCTCAGGCTCCCTTCGAGTGGGGAGGAGTGAAAGGCCCGTTGAGAGTTGCGATAAGCCCTGCCTTGCCTGTGGACGGTCTGCTAGGAAACGACCTGGAACATACTGCCTGGAAGGAAGTGGAGTTTAAGGCCCACACTGAGATGCTGGGGTTACCATGGTGGACTTGCGTGGTCACGCGGTCCATGGCTGCCCGGCAAGAAACTCAACCTGGGTTGGAGCCTGAAAATACGGCCTAACCCAATGCTGGTCCGGAGGAGAACACACCCCGTGTGATGGATGGGGAGCCCGCGGAGGTACCCCCGGAGTTTGCGGAGGTGGAGGTTGTTCCCGTGGGGAACTTGCCGACCCTTGCCGAGTGGCATGTGGAAGGAGGGCCTACCCGGGAGGAATTCTGTCGGGCACAGAAAGAGTGCCCCATGCTTGAAGGCATGCGGCGACAGGCCGAAGCCCAAGCGACGGATCAGGAGACCGGCAGTTTTCACGTGAACTGGGAGGATGGCCTCCTTTACAGTGAGCCTAAGGTTCCGGTGCATGGATCCTCAAGGGCCTTAGTGGTCCCCCAATGCTACCGGGCCTTCCTATTGGAATTGGCGCATGAGATTCCTTTGGCTGGACATCTGGGCAAGGACAAAACCTTTGCGCGGTTGGTCCCGCATTTTTATTGGCCCAGGATGAGAGTTGCCTCTGACACCTATTGCAAGACCTGCAAGACTTGCCAGGCAAGTGGCAAGACTGGGACTAAAGTGAAGGTCCCTTTGGAACCGCTCCCGGTGGTCGGGACCCATTTTGAGCGGGTCGGAATTGACATCGTTGGGCCGTTGGACCCTCCGACCTCTGCGGGACACCGGTTCATCTTGGTGTTAGTGGACCACGCCACTCGGTACCCGGAGGCTATTTCTTTGAGGACCGTCACTGCACCTGTGGTGGCGGCGGCCCTGATGGGGATATTTACCAGAGTGGGATTCCCCAAGGTCGTGGTGTCAGATAGGGGCACGAACTTCATGTCGGCCTACATGCAGGCCATGTGGAAGGAGTGCGGAGTGACCTACCGGTTCTCCACTCCTTACCACCCCCAGACTAACGGGCTCGTAGAGCGCTTCAACAAGACCTTGAAGGGGATGATCCGGAGCCTGCCAGAGGACTTGAGGAGGAAATGGGACATCCTCCTCCCTTGCCTGCTGTTTTCGTACCGCGAGGTGCCACAGAAGGGAGTCGGGTTTAGCCCCTTTCAACTGCTCTATGGCCATCCCATTAGGGGGCCCCTCATCCTTGTAAAGGAGGGGTGGGAGAAGACTTCGAAGAATCTTCCCCGTGATGGCATCAGCTACATGATGGCCTTCCGCAGCCAGATGGCCAAGCTGTGGAAGGAAGCCTCAGACAACTTGAAGGCTAGCCAAGCCATCATGAAGGAGTGGTATGACGGGGCGTGGCTGAACACGCAATGGTAGCGAACGTGCCTGGGTAGAGCTCTGTAAGAAGCTCCCCTACCACAGGCCATTTCTCCTCTACATTCATCCGTACTGCCCTGCAATCGTCAGCGGGTGTACATGAAGCGCCTACCTATCGTCTGATGAAGTTTGAGGCGGTTTGCTCCTTCAGAACCGCCCCGGCGAGGAGAGGTACCAGACGCCCCGTCCACGAGCGATCCCGGTCGGCGTGGAACAACACCTGAGGTCGGGGACTTAATCGTCCTGCTAGGCCCTGTGGCGGAAGACAACAACAACCAGGAGCTTTTGGCGAAACTTAACCGGCACCGGAGCTCGAGCTGAGGGGCAAGAGAGTCGAATATGGAGGAGAGGTGAGATTGGCCCTTAACTGCCTGCTACGTGGAGGGGTGCGAAGACGGGGACCGTTGATCACAAGTCTTGCTGGCATCGGAACGGCTGGATCACGCCTGGAGTGTACCGAGAGGAGACCTGAAGCGCGCCTTCCTTACCCTGCGGAACTTTTGCATGCCAGCCAGCCCCGGACTGTACCGCTGAGCGTTGGGTACGCCGGCCCCGACAGGGCCTGCTTCTAATTACTGCTGCAGCCTAATTGAGCCCGGGGTCGCGGCCTACCTGCTGGGCCCTGTGGAGGCGGAGCGCGACAGAGACCGATAAGCCCCATTACGCCTTGATCGACCCCCCACTGGACACTGCGCACCACTGTAGGCGATCACTGATTATCGAGTCTGTCGTTTGGACCGGAGGCAGCGAGACGAGGAGCGTGTTGCACATGGCCCCCCTGACTGCCTACCATGGTGATACGGAACTAGACACTTACAAGCACTCTCGCTGTGATCGGCGATAAAGTTAGGGGATGGACCTGGGACCCACTCGCCGCCTTGCCCCGCCATTTCCCCGACCCTGACACAGTCGCCCTTAGGGGCGCTACGTTGCACAGACCATACCCTGATCCAGGCTGCGCACCGACGATTTACCACGTCAGCGGGACATGGAAACGAACTGAGAGCCACTCCCATCACACACAATCCTGCGGTGCGGAGTCGTGCACTGGGACTGTCACATCACTGCTGTGGTATATGCAAATATACAAAGCGGACTCCCTCGTGACGGAGGCGGATATGGACCTGAACACAGACGGACCCATGAGGTGCATGGGGAAGCTGGCGTAAGCCCTACAAAGTGTGAGGGGAGGCAGTGGGGGTCGCTAATTGGTCTCCCTAGTCTGATACAAACATTAACCATAGCAACGGACGAGCGAACGCTTGGAGGACGAGGCTGCCCCTCTTGGATTGAGCCCCCCCTACACGAGATACTTACACGAGGCAACTGTCCACTGACTGGCGGCACTTTTGACCCTCTCTTGCGCCTGAGCGGTGATGTGGTTGTATTGGGATTAACACGATGTCCGGCAGCACCCGAGCCCATCGGGGACATCTCCACAGTAGTTCCTGTGGGTCGTGAGAGAATCCGGTCCCACTGCGCCTGGATCGCGCAGCCCCCCGGGTGAGCTGTTCTTTTGTGAGCTGCGTAATCAGGCACTCTGATACACACCCTTGACTACACGCTTCAAAGACTCCCATGTCTGCAGGACCTAAAACAAGAGCTGTAACTGGTGGCGTACAAGCAAAGGGGAGGATGGCGAAGCAGGCTGAACAGGACCAATCTGCCTCCAAACTGAATACGATGTTGGCAGCAATGGAAAGGCTGGAGGAATCGATGCAGCTGACCCGCGCCTCTTTAGAGACTAAAATTGACAGCGTGGCCATAGATCTGACACACCTCCGAGCTGACCACAAAAAGATCTCTGAACGGACGCCTACCCTGGAGGCTACAATAACCGACCTGACCCCCAAGGTCACTCAGGTAGACAAACATGTTCAAGATCTTCTTAACAGGGTGGAGTTCCTTGAAGACCGCGCAGAGGATGCGGAAGGGCGAGCTAGAAGGAACAACATTCGCATAGTGGGCCTACCGGAGCGATGGGAGCCTAGAGAAGCGCCGGAACATGTGGAACGGTGGCTTAGAGCCATACTCCCGGAGGACACCCTTTCGCAGCACTTTGTTGTAGAGAGAGCCCACCGAGTGCCGGCCCGGCCTCCCCCTACGGGCTCAAACCCGAGGCCACTGCTAATCCGCGTATTGAACTATCGAGATCGCGACACAATACTACGAGAAGTTAGGAAGTTATCCGAAGTTAGGGTTGACAACGCAAAAACTATGTTCTTCCCGGACCACACAATACAAGTGCAGCGTCAACGACATTCATTTCTGGCGGTAAAACAACGCCTCCGCCTCCTGGCTCTCAAGTATTCCTTGCTATTTCCTGCCCGCTTACGAGTCGTGGCTCAGGACAAGACACACTTTTTTAACACCCCGGAAGCGGTTGAGGCCTGGCTCGACTCGGGTGTTGGCACCGAACCCAATGAATTACCCCCGAAGATTCGCCGCATCGGGGGAGCTTGGCGGCGCCGATCCAGAAGACCCTTAATGGCGAATCTGTCGCGTACCGACACTGATGTGGGCCCCACCCCTGAACATCGGCAAAATGAACAACAGGAGGCCCTCCGAATGGTGGCGGAGATCAGTGGTTCGCTGACGGGGGTTCCTGCCCCAGGAACTAGCCCCGAAAGACAGGTGAGTGATGACGAGTACCTGTACGGATTGACTGACTTACAGGTATCGGAGGATCTCCCAGAGGTTACACCACAAACCGCGGACCTGCTCCACTGACGCTGCTTTTATCCACACAGCTTGCGATTGAAATGCAAAGGTGCACCTGCAGCCGAGGCACTGCTGGACCCTCAGACTGCTGGTGAACTGAGGGTAGTACTACAATGGCACAGCAGAGAGATTCGGATTTGCTTGCTGCAGCTCTAAGTACCAGCCCTAACATTAGTATCTTGTCACCGATGACCCCACTGCTGACAAGTACTGGGATAATGTAACGGGGGTGGATGAACCCCCCAAAGGTGAGTGCCTGAGTGCGCCCCGCCGGCCGCAGCTACCGATCACTCAGCCCCTGAATTGTTTGGATTGACTGACCCATACACCGAGGGCCTTCGCTGATGATGGGCTGTATAACATTGACTGCCTGTGCTGGGGGGTCTACACCCTCACCCTGATCGCATGGTTCCTTTGACACTGCAACCTCAGTGAAACCCCCCTGAACTTAAGGATTGTTAGTGCTCACTAGAGCGTTTGGACGAAAACATGTTCCGTTGTTGTTCTTTTGGTATTATGATTATGTTTTCCAAGTTTTTGAGACTGGTTATTTTTTCCTTTCCGTCTGATTGATGCTTGCGGGGAGGTGGGACAATGAGGAAGATGCAGCTGACATGGTGCGACATTTTGAACTGTTGTGCTGGTGTGTGGGGGTTGGGGGTGGGTGTTGGGGGTGGGGTGTGGGGAGGCAAAGATGCAATGGCTGCTGTTAAAATTTGCACCTGGAACGTGCGCGGCATGCATACCCCCTCGCGACGTTACCAGGTATACTCATATCTCAAACGACACCGAGTGCAGGTGGCGCTGCTTCAAGAGACACATTTAACAGAACAGGAGGCACGTGCACTGCGTCATCGGTGGAGAGGACAGCTGTATGCCACGGATTTTTCAGCATATGCACGTGGGTCTTTTGCTCTCACTCAAAGTAAAATAGATACTGAGGGCAGGTATGTGTTGCTTCAGGGTAGACTAGATGGACAACAAATAGTCATAGCCTCTGTGTATGCACCTAACATTGACCAAGGGCGTTTCCTTGCGCACTTATCGACAGCATTAGCCCCATGGCCAGGCGTCCCACTCTTGCTTGGCGGCGACTACAATTGTGTTTTAGATGTTAACATAGACCGCTCAATTCCCCCACTGGCAGACGCGCCAATGCATGAAACAGCGCGAGCGTTCGCTGACTGGGCAACACAGTGGGATCTTCACGATGTCTGGCGTAGTCGCAACCCCAACACGAGGACCTATTCGTATTACTCGGGTGCGCCCGCACTGCATGTCAGACTTGACAGATTCATGTTATCTAGTGATCTACTACCCCATGTCACAGACTCTTGCTATCTGGTTCGCACTCACTCGGATCACAACCCTCACACGCTTGACTTTGCCTGGGAGTGCCCACACCCGCCGATTCCCACGCGGCAGCTCCAACCAGATGTCTTGTTGGATGCCCCATTTCGAGATTTACTCTCGACTCATATCATGCAATACTTTGAGGATAACATTGACACTGCGTCCACCCCACAGGTTGAGTGGGATGCATTCAAGGTGGTCACACGTGGTCATTGTCTGGGCGCGCAGGTGGGTATGAGACGCCAGGTGGAGAGGGACTTGACGAGGGTGGAATCTGCCTTATTGGTTGGCGAGCAAGAGGCAGCGGAGGGCGACGAAACGAGACTAGTAACTGCCCGCGAACAACACACAAAACTTATGGATAGACAGAAGAACTTGAACTATGCAGCACACTCAGCACGCATGCATCATGCTGGGGACAAGCCAGGCAAACTCCTGACTTGGCTGATACGACGTGACACGCAAGCGTTGCCGGTGATGTCAATCCGCACCACACAAGGGACTGTGGTGTACACGCAGAGGGCAATACATGAAGCTTTTACGGACCATTATAGAAATCTGTACTGTTCCCGTTTACGGGCCACTGGAGATGATATCTCCAGGTACCTGTCAGATTTACTGCTACCAGCGGCCACTAATGCACAACGCGATGAGCTAGGTGCGCCACTCGCGACGGAGGAACTTCGGACTGTTATATTTTCTCTTTCCAACGGCAAGACCCCAGGCCCTGGCGGCTTGCCCGCGGAGTTTTACAAAGCCTACTCTACCATCCTCTTCCCCGAGCTTCTAAGAATGTATAAAGCGGCAATAGAGAGTGACACTCTCCCTCCCACACTTAACGAGGCGAACGTGATATCGCTCTTGAAGCCTGGCAGGGACGAGCTCAACATGGGTTCTTACAGGCCATTGGCCCTCCTCAACACGGACTACAAGATCCTAGCGTCCGCACTGGCTCAGAGACTGGCACCTCTAGTCCCCACACTAGTACATACTGACCAGAATGGTTTTGTGCCCACCCGCAGCACGTCCTATAATATCAGACGGCTCTTTCGGGTGCAGAGTCTGGCCATGTCCCAGTGGCCTCGCTTGCTTTGTGTAATTTTGGTCCTTGAGAAAGCGTTCGACTCAGTGGAATGGCCCTACCTCCTGCGAGTCCTGGAAAAGTTTGAGTTGGGTGCTGCCTACCTCCGTATGGTGGAACTCCTTTACTCTGGCCTTGTGGTGCGTGTCCGCACGGGCAAACATTTCTCTGACCCGGTCCGAGTTCGAAGAGGCACTAGACAGGGTTGTCCCCTCTCCCCCCTAATTTTTGCATTAATGATGGAACCCCTGGCGGCACAGCTGCGTGCTTCCTGCGCAGATTAGGGCATCCCCTGGCTGACAGGGTGCACTCGGTGTCACTGTATGCTGACGACCTACTGTTATATATTAGAGACCTGACCCGCTTTCCGAACACGCTCACTGCCATATTTAGCGACTTTGGGGACATGTCGGGACTCCGAGTTAATTGGGAGGAATCGGGGGTATACTCTTTCCCCGCGGGCACCCCGGAGTGCGACATACGGTAATGGATGAGCTACTCCTCTGGTATCCGACCGTGTTTAGATATCTAGGAATTCAAGTTTACCGTGAACCCGCTGATTTGTTGGAGGGTAACCTCACGAGAACAATCTCGTCGCTGACAGCTCAAGTGTCCTTTTGGACTTCCCTACCACTGAATGTCCCCAGCCGCATTACATTAGCAAAAATGGTCGCCCTACCTCGGCTGCTGTACTTTTACGCAAACTTACCGGTGTATGTCCCCACTCGCATTTTCCGTGAGCTGGAAACTCTGACCAGACGTCTGATCTGGAGCACGGGGCGACCCAGAGTTGCGTTGAAGACTCTATACGCTGCCACTGAAAGCGGAGGGTTGTCGGTCCCTAACCACGAGCTTTATTATTTGGCAGCGCAGCTGCAATGGGTCACTTACTGGCTGTGTGGGAAGAATCTGGGAGATACTGCCTCAGACGACGTGATCATGATGGCCCCGCAAATACACGCGCTGTTTCATCCCTTATCTAGTGCCCGCTGCCCAGCCCAGCTGCACCTCGCGGTGGCGAGAAAGTGCTATGTGAGATGTCTGAAACTCACGAGCGCTACCACACCATACGCACCTAACCTGCCACTACTGGGCACACCCTGGGAGGGGGGAGCGCTCACGGAGCCTGCATTGCGTGGCTGGGCGGCAGCGGACCTGGAGAGTTTGGGCGACTTATTTGAGGATGGCGCACTGCTTCCTTTTGCGACACTAGCAGACAACACAGGCCTGCCAACTGGGCAATTCCTGACCCATGCAACACTTCTGCATACATTGACACGAGCCTGGGGAACCCTGATGGAGGAGCCCCCGACACATCTACTAATCCAATATCTACATGTGATGGGGAACGGCTCGTACATAGTACATTGGCTTGCCCAGGCGCTACACATGCACACGCAGTTTTCGGCACAGCGGCTGAGGGACAAGTGGACAGCTGATAGAGGCCGAGACTGGACTGACGGAGAATGGGCGCGGATACTAGCCGGAACATTAAACATACCACGAAATGCACGCTTCAAGATGATACAATATTATATCGTGCACCGCGCCTATTTGTCTCCAGACAAACTCAATAGTTACTTTGGGCTTAACACGTCTGCATGCCCCAGATGCGGACTTGTAGATGCACAACTCCTACATGTAGTCTTGGCATGCCCTTCTCTACACACCTACTGGGTCACAGTGTCGGGCACCTTAGCAAAAGCGACAGGAGGCACCCTGCCACACACGTGGAAGGCTTGTCTGCTGGGATTGTTTACAAGAAAGAAACAGACAAGAGTCCAAGGGAGGTTTTGGGATCTGGGACTGATAACTGCTAAGCGCTGGAAGAATAGTGCACCCTCCCTGGCGATACACTGGAGTACTTCGTTTGACAACTGGGCAAGGGCGGAAAGCGTAGCATTACACAATGAGGACACGGCGGGGCTCCGCAAGTATCCCATAGCACAAGACTGGGATAGCACCTTGACGACATACCACCAAGAGTTCTTGCGAAGTGGCATAGTTTAGACGCTGGTGCCTCCCTCCGCGTGGATTCTGCTGGACACTTTCCTCCCCCCCTCTTCCACCTGGGCCCTCCCCCTCCCCCACCGCTGCGCACTTAGCAGATCATGTGATTAGATCTCCATGACCGATATAACGCAGAACATGCCAGTTCTCCCCGCCTGCCCCGAGAGCACTGCACGTACATACGCACTCGCTGTTAAACACCGACTAGTCTCCCGATTCCGTAGTTTTTAGTTTGTTCTTTACACTTGTTGGTTTCCTTTGTAATAAAGCTTTGGACATATGTTAAATTGCAGATGTACCCATTTTACCTTGATTCGCTCCCACGGCGTACTCAGTAACCGGATAAGAACGAATTTCTGTTGTATTATTGGGAAGCAACACTTGCATTATCATCACCAACATTGATCAATGTTCTCTATTATGATCAGTCAGTGGCTAATGAGATTGACACGCTGTCTTAACTGGACTGCCTTTGAATTGTTCCTTACGAACAGACTCCTTTCTGTATCTGTGCCACCGAAACAGCCTGAGACTAATTTTCAGTACTACGCCATGACTAATCATTTCAATTTCATATGTGTGATGCTGTGTAATGGCGAAAAATGCAATAAACATATTCAAACAAAAAAAATGAAGGAGTGGTACGACCGCAACGCTCGGACGGTGGAGTTGGATGCTGGACAGAAGGTGTGGGTCATGGAGCCTGGGGAGCTTAGGGCCCTCCAGGGCCGGTGGACTGGTCCGTACGAAATTGTGGAGCGTCGAGGACAGACCACCTATGTCGTTGACTTGAAGACCCCCCGTCAGCCCCATCGGGAGCTCCACGTCAACCGCCTGAAACCCTACCATGAGCGATCTGAGCTTGCTCTCCTCATGGTGACGAATGGAGTGAGCCTCTTCCTGACCTTCTGGCGGCCCAGGAGAAGGATGGATCGGTGGAGGGTGTTGTCCTCTCCCCATCCTTGACCCCAGAGCAACAGAGAGACTGCCGCCAGGAATGACACATCTGTGTACCCATGATGTGGACACAGGGGACAGTCCGCCTGTAAAAACCAAGTCTTACCAGCTGTCCGATAAAGTGAAGAACAGCATCCAGGGTGAGGTGGCCATAATGCTGGAGCTGGGGGTGATCGAACCTTCCAGCAGCCCTTGGGCTAGTCCGGTTGTGTTGGTGCCGAAAGCGGCCCCACCGGGCACCACACCAGAACTTCGGTTCTGTGTGAACTATCGGGGATTGAACTCTGTCACCAAGACAGACGCTCACCCGATCCCACGGGCAGATGAGCTGATTGACCGGCTGGGAGCAGCCCGGTACCTCAGCACCATTGATCTAACATCAGGGTACTGGCAGATTGCCATGGCCGAAGGAGCAAAGGACAAAACAGCGTTCTCCACCCCTGAAGGCCACTTTCAATTTAGAGTGATGCCCTTCGGGCTCAAGAATGCTCCGGCCACCTTCCGGCGGTTGGTGAACCAGGTGCTGTCTGGCCTGGAGTCCTTCTCAGCGGCATACCTGGATGACATAGCTGTCTTCAGTAGCACCTGTGAGGACCATCTGCAGCATCTCCAGGAGGTGCTGCAGGCTTTGCAGCGTGCTGGCCTGACCATCAAGGCTAGAAAGTGCCAGATTGGACAGGGATCTGTCGTCTACCTGGGGCACCTGGTGGGCGGGGGTAAGGTGCAACCCCTCCAGGCCAAAATTGAGACCATCATGGCCTGGGAAACCACCAAAACCCAGACTGAGGTCTGAGCTTTCCTCGGCCTCACTGGCTATTACCGCCAGGTCATCAAGGGATATGGTACCATCGTAGCCCCCTTGACTGAGTTGACGTCCAAGAAGCAGCCACGAAAAGTGATCTGGACGGCTGCTTGCCAAGAGTCATTTGAAACACTGAAGCACGCGATGTGCTCCGCTCCGGTGCTTGCAACACCTGACTTCTCGAAGGAATTCATCATGCAGACGGACGCCTCTGAGCACGGCATAGGCGCTGTGCTTTCGCAACTCGACAACAATGGCCAAGACCAAACTGTGGCCTTCATCTCCAGAAGACCCCTTCCTCGGGAACGGCGATGGAGTTCCATCAAGCGAGAAGCCTTCGCTGTGGTCTGGGCTTTGAAGAAGTTGAGGCCATACCTTTTTGGCTCTCACTTCCTAATTCAAACCGACCACCGACCCCTTCTCTGGCTCATGCAGATGAGAGGCGAAAACCCCAAGTTGCTAAGGTGCACCATTTCCCTACAGGGGATGGACTTTAGGGTGGGACATCGGCCCGGAGTTGACCACGCCAATGCTGACGGTCTCTCCCGGTTTTTCCGCCTTAGTGACAAGAACTCCCTAGAGGTTGGGTAGCTCTCCCCACTTTCAGCTGGGGGGACGCATGTTAGACCTGTCAGCCCTAGGGTGGTATTTCCCTGTTTTTTTCGCCCTTGCCTTATTTTTTCCCAACCTCTTTTTGTTGGCCGTAGGTCTCTGGGCACCTTCCCATTGCTAACCAATGCTAAGGTGCAGGTGCTCTCTTCCCCCAACATGGCTGCCACTGACCCCTGCTACAGCAGCGTGGTCTTGTTAGACGCACTGTAGTAGCCAGGAGCTGGCTGGAACCCCTAAACATTGTAGCAATGCCAGCCTGCCTGCCTTCCCATAGCTAGAGTGAGGGAGCTCCTGGAACCTGCCAGAAAAGGGGAGTGGTCACCAACTGCCAACTGCCACTATAAAAGGAAAGGGAGGGAAACTTTCTAGTCAGTTGGGGCATCACTGACCTGGGGGGCCCTACGCAGGAGATTTAGGTGGTAGGGCCTAGTCAGAAAACACCACTGGGGGTAACAGGGTTTAGGCACTGCCCACCAAGCTGTGTGAGGAACACTGAACTAGCCCACTGATCTGGCCCGGCGGGAGGGGAACCCAGGGAACATCTGAAGTGACCTGCTGAGGGAAGCCTTCAACTCAACCCCCCCCCCCTCCTCAGGAAACCAAGAATCTACTGCACAAGGGCGCAGGATCCATCTCGCACCAAAGAAGAAACCCACCTGATTGCCACAGGACTACTGGAGATCAACCAGGTACAGGGCTGTGTCCACTTTGCGCCCCTCTACTTCAACCTGGGCCCCTGCACTGTCCTGTCTCATCCCCTCTGCTGCCCTGCCTTGCCTATACTGCCTGAACTGTGAAGCGCCAGGACGCTAGAGACAGTGGCTGCCCCAAAACGATATACCCCTGAAGCGCCATTGCTGAGAAGCGCTGTGAGTCCAGAGCCCTTGCTGCCCTGAAGCGCGATGTCCTGAAGCACTGAGGTGCTAGAGATTATTGTGCCCTGAAGAGCTGTGGCCCCAAGCGCTATCTCTGCTAAGCGCTGGCTCCCGGTATCCTGACGCCGCTGAAGCGCTACTGCCCTTCGAGCGCTCTGCTCCTCA
This sequence comes from Lissotriton helveticus, assembly GCF_964261635.1. Lineage (NCBI taxonomy): Eukaryota > Metazoa > Chordata > Amphibia > Caudata > Salamandridae > Lissotriton > Lissotriton helveticus. Next base: position 64,254,730 of record NC_136059.1, on the reverse strand, counting down.
CGGCGCTACAATCATCAGCCTGTTGCTGGCACCGCGCTGTGGTGGGCCACGGAACCTTGCAATTCCCCCCCTCGCGCTATACCTGAAGAGCACTAGCGGCCTCACTCACCGCCGCGGCCCTTGCCGCCTCACCGGAGCCCCAAACACTGGTCGCGGCCGCTTCTGAAGCGCCGACCTCATCACCCCCCACAGCGGCCCTCGGGAGCCAGGACAGGGCCGCCACATTATTGCACTGGGCCGCGCTAGGCCCTACTAGGCCTGAAGCCATCCTGCTATCCTCACGTGACGGGGGCGTCGGAAGTGACTCCGCCGCACTCTGATTGGCTGCCGGCGCTGCGCCCCCCATCGATCCCCGGGTGCAGCCAGGCCCAGGAAAGCCGACAAAGGAACCAGCGCCAGCGCTCGAAGAGAGCGAGAACCCCCATCAGCCTCGAGAGGAGCGGCGGAACTGGGTGGGCCTCTTTGGATCGGCCCCCCTCCCTCCCGAGGCCTGCTAGAATCGTCGCAAGGGCCCGGAGTGGGCCGAAGAGTGACGTAAACCCCCGGGGAGGAGGGCGGAAGGCCGGTGGAGGCCCAGAGTTCGCCCCTCCCTGGGGAAGACTTAAGACTGGGCCCCGTTGGCCCTATTTGGCCCCTCTGGAGTGCTGGACCGGGGCCAGGGCCCCTAGACACTGTGAGGGCCCTATGGGAAAAGAGTTAACCCCTGCCTTGAGTACAATTAAGTGCCAGTCATGTTAGCCTTTTGCCTGGCTTAGTTTGAATAAGATGAAATGCTTAACTGTGCAGGATGCCTTAATTATCAGGGCCTCATAAAAGGTTTAGTGAAGGGTAAAGCAGCGTTTATCCTTACCTGCTGCGCTGGTTACTATTGATGTGATGTTCTCCGTGGTTAAAGAGATGTTTACCCTGGCCTGAGGAAGTGCTGAGTTCGATTCAAAGTGATTACTGAGAGGTTTACTGCTAATTAATGAACCGTTTTACTCTAGCCACATGAAAGGTTAAGTTCTTGTTTAATAACCTGCGGATTTCTGACTCAAGGAAATGTGTATTGCTAAGCAATGAAATGCTATTACCTAATGAAATGTTTTGATCCTGTCTAATGCAGTATTATCTGAAGGGCCTACAGTTATTTACCATTTAATATTTATTTATTTATGTATTTATGGCCAAGTAATGAAAAACATGCGTTTTTAAGGAAAGGTAATGAGTTATTACTACTGTGATTTTTGATTGCCCTGATCTTGATCTTAGATAACACTTATTTATTTGAATCAAGCATATTGGTGTGGTCTCAGTCTTTGCTTGCATTTAATCGTCTCAGCGGTTGTGTGTGCTGTGTAGTCACTTAACACCTAAGCTTCGGGTGCCTTCCTGCTCGGGCAAAGCTACCCCCAGGGGACCTGGTGAACCGAGTTCCTACAGTGAGATAACCCTGGAGGTTAAAATATTTCTTGGAGAGATTTCTGTTTGTGTAGTCCCATATCTGACTCAAAGTAGTATAAAAGGTTAATGTGCCTGCAAAGCACATCATGTAATATGCAGAAGGCATACATTTTTTTTGGATGTAGCTAGGTAAGTGGGTTACTGCTTTGAATACAGATCCTTTTGTTATTTGCAGTTCTTAAATACCAAGCCTTTTCATATAGCACAGTCAGTGAGCTATGTAGGATATGTGACTGCTACACCTTTAAACCCAAACTGACTCATGCAACACATCTTGTACACTGATTTACACACTTGCGTGATTTATTGTCAATCTGTATGTTATGTAAATCTCTCTGACACCCTGCATTGGGATGGGAGGTTAGTGTTGGGCACGCTGCACCTCCGCTCCGACCTTTGCTTTCACCTGCAGTTGGAGTAGAATTTGAGTAGAGAGTGGCCTCATAACTTAAATACTACCAATCCACCCCACTGCTCGCAGTCCTTTTTCCCCCGCACCACACCCTGCTACCTGCCATGGGCAGCAATCTGGGGGATAGCCCTGGGTGCCAGAAGCTCTAGCTACGCCACCTTGGGGGTGAACTGCAATTGTTTTGCATCTTGAGGTTATTATCATTTTATTCTTTCCTGTTTTGCCGCATCTTTGTGGGGCGGGACTGCTCTCAGAGCAGGGGGAGGATTGGTGCGCCGTCATCCCACATCCCACTAGAGAGTAGATGGGTGTTGCACAGTACTGAGGCCTGAGAGCTCTGGATTAAATCCGGAGTGGGGGCCCCTCTGTGTTCCTTGCAGGGGGGCCCCTTCAACTTTCGTTACGCCACTGCTGAGATCTGTGACAGCTTGCTACCCATTGATACATGTTACAGTTCAGGATCCACGGAGACCTGTTACAGCTCGCTGCCCATTGATTCATGTTACCCCCTTGGGACCATCTGAGCCCTGTTACAGCCAGCTACCCATTGATACACAGTACAGCTTCGAACCCTTTGCAGCATGTTATAGCTGGGTGACCACCAATACATATTACAACTCCCGACTGACAATGGCCAGTTACAGCTCGCTGCCCATTGATACGTATTACATTTCGTACCCACTGTGGCGTGATACAGTTCTCTGCCATTGATACATACTACATCTCAGGACCAACTGCAGCCTGCTGCAGCTTGCTGCCCATTGTAACGATGCAGAGACAAAATATTGAATCAGAAATATCGACTTGCACAAATATCGACTTGTAAATATTGTGGTTCAAAAATATCGACATACAGATTCTCGTGGTCAAGAATATCAATTTCCCTACTGTTACACCCACTGGAGTGGGAATAGTAATTTTTACCCCTCCGCTATCTAACACTTTCCCTACTGTTGCATTCTTTGAAGTGGGAATAGTAATTTTTCCCCTCTGTTATACAACACTTTCCCTACTGTTGCTCTCACTGGAGTGGAAATAGTAATTTTTACTCCTCCGCTGTTCAATACTTTCCCAACTGTTGCACTCACTGGAGTGAAAATAGTAATTTTTACCTCACAGCTATCGAACACTTTCCCTACTGCTGCTCTCACTGGAGTGTGAATGTACCTTTTTACCCCTCCGCTATCCAACACTTTCACGACTGTTGCACTCTTTGGAGTGAGAATAGTAAGTTTCTCAATTCTGCTATCCAATACTTTTCCTACTCCTGCATTCTTTGGAGTGGGAATAGTAATTCTTACCTCTCCGCTATCCAACACTTTCCCTAATGTTGCACTGTTTGGAGTGGGAATAGTAATTTTTTCCCCTCCGCTATTCAACACTTTCCCTACTGTTGCACTCTTTAGAGTGGGAATAGTATTTTGTTCCCTCAGCGATCCATCACTTTCCCTACTGTTGCTCTCACTGGAGTGGAAATAGTATTTTTACCCCTCCGGTATCAAACACTTTCCTTACTGTTGCACTCACTGGAGGTGGAATGTAAATTTAAATATTTCGCTATCCAACTCTTTCCCTACTGTTGCACTGATTGAATTGGGAAGTTAATTTGTTATATTTTGTTAAAATGTATATTAAATTTAATTAATTGTGTTAAAATTAATATTTAATACATTTAATATCATATTTTATTGTATATATATATATATATATTTATCAATATTTAAATCGATATTTTTTACATCAATATTTTTTACATCGATATTTTTGTTTTAAATTTCTTTCTATTAAACAGCAGTCAGCTTTAACATACATGGTCATATGCTTACAATGGGTTGTGCACAATATAATTTGAGTATACATTTTATTAATCAAGAGGCACTCAGATGTAATAGTCAAAATCACCCAATCTCGGACCCATCCCGCCTAGCTGATCAATACCCACCCCAATCCCCCTGTAATCTTTCCATTGTTGCCAAACTTTTTCCCATTTCCTGGGACATCCCCTGCCCTCATAAATAGTTTTTTTGCTGCACAACACCAGTCCATACCCCGTTTCCACTGAGAAACCCTAGGCGGCTGGATCGCCCCCCCATACACCAGCAATGTTTCTTTCAGCAACCATATCTGCCATTTGCAGCCAGAGTTTTTGGTATTTGGGTGATGTCAGTTCTCCAGAAACACACAGTACATGCCATCTGGGATCTAAAGGGATTTCCTGTTCCAAAACTTCTGACATGATGCGGACCACCTCTTTCCAATATATCTGTATGACTGGGCACTCCTTTCTGGGTACACCCCTCTGGCACTCCTCAGTAGAAATACGCCCAAATCTAAACATAAGTTTTTCCATCGATATTTTTGATTTTATTTTTTTGGACTTATCTGTGTAGGTATGCGAATCGATATTTTTGTATTTTATATTTTTTTTTGTTATTTTTAACATTGATGTTTTTTGTCATTGATATTCTACAAGTGAACCCATTGGCACATATAACTGATTCTGACCCACTGCGGCCTGTTACAGCTCACTGCCTATCGATACATATTATAGCTTGGGATCGACTGAGACCTGTCTCAGCTCGCTGCCGATGAATACATAATAAAGCTTGGGACCCACTGCGACCTGTTATACCTCGATGCCCAGTTATAAGTACTACAGCTGGGGACACCCTGAGAACAGTTACTGCTCGCTACCTATTGATACCTGTTATATCTTGAGACCCACATTGACCTGTTAGAGCTCGCTGCACAGTTCTACATACTACAGCTTGGGCCCAACAGCAGCCTATTACAGCACGCTGCTCCTTGATATATATTACAGCTTAGGACCCACTGAGAACAGTCACGGCTCGCTGCCCATTGATATATGTTACAGCTTTGTACCCACTGCGGCTTGTTACAGATCACTGCCCATTGATACAGATTAAAGTTTGGGACACACCAGGTAGCCTTCTCCAACACTTAGTTGTGTTGTACAGCCAGATGGAGAACCAGCAAAGGCTCCTAGTTCCTGTCTGGGCGCCGAACCAGAAAATAGTATTCCCAGCGTGAAAAAAGCCCTGGGATTGGCATCTGGGATCCTGCACAGTGGGCAGCAGTGTCTGACGTCAGAAAGATGAGGATCGGGAGCACGTGGGCAGCCGTCGGACCAGGTAAGTGCAATTTTATATATTTTTAGTTCTGTCTTCCGTGATGTTTTTGGTTTGTATTCCCCCTCCCCCGCTTCACTACTTCGCAATGGGAGCAGCAGCTACTTCGATATTGGAGTGCCTAAAAGTCCTTCAGCGTGTGTCATCAGTTCAATAGTTGTACTAAATAAACATTTATTTGAAAAAAAAACACATTTCAGACAACCCAACATCTCTCAGACCTACCACAAATCCAGAACTCATGTTGGTTGCATGAGGGAGTGGCAGTACACAATACCTTTCCACAATAAGGATTACAACTTATTTCTAAAGACTTCCAAGTGGTAAAAACATTCAACAAATATAGGCAATAAATTGATATCAAGATGGGAGCTGATGTAACGGCAGGTGAGGGAGCAACTCTGTTTGGTGAGAAACTGTCTGTTGCAGGCGCCTTTAACATAAGCTAGAGGCAGTATATTTAGCTGATACCGGAAATAAGCATGTCTATAGGGTAATGCTTGAAATACTTCATTGGTGTTTCCTAAAACTTTGCTGCTCTGACTTTTTTGTATTTTTATGCAACTGGAGGGGTTTCACTCTACAAGTCATTCACCACAGAAGCACACCTTAAGCTAGACACATAAAATAACTTACTGGAGTAACACAAACTGCTACCAAATAACAACAGATATACATGGACGTCAATTCACCATAATACCAGGGGTAGTGGCAGTGACATTACACACCCTTTGATACCCACTTTCACTCACACACTCATACTTACACATTAGTGGAATAAAGAATTGACAGAAAATAAAGAGTGTGATGCCCCAGCTGCCCCTGTGTTCCTGCCACTGAATTTGCGACCTCTGAGGCCAGGGGTCGCCAAGGCAGTGCCAGGGGTAGCAGAGGGCAAGCCAGGGGTCGCAGCTTCGACCCTTAAATGACGTCCATGATCAGGGCCGGCTCTAGGGCGGTGCCACCGGTGCCACCGCACCGGGTGCTGACTTTGCATGAGGGCGCCTGTTTGCTATACTATATTGTTTTTAAAAGCACCCGTAGCAGTGTTCCTGACCTCCAGCAATTTTCAGCCAACAATAAAAATGTCAAGCCTACTAGGGTGAGCGATGTGATGTTCTTCCTGAAGAGAAAGAAGTTTTGTCTAGTTGGAGTTTTGACTGGGGGATGTTTTGATTCATCATAAGTTAGCGCAGAGGGTCAATATGCCTGCTGCATAGAATGTGCATCATGCAAATCCCGAAGTGAACAAAACGTAAATAGGTCAGGGGGTTACTGCTTTGTCAGATACTTTGTTTTGTTACTTGTAGTTTATTAGTTAAAAAAACTAATAAAAACCAGTGAGCTATTAACTGTCATCAAAGAACTGAAATGCAGACTTCAAGTATAGTTTAGAGCGAATTAATTTTTTTCCCAGACTTTCAATATTCAAAAGTTGTACCAAGTGTTGATTTGGGTAGAAATCAATTCCAATTATTAAAGATAATCCCCAATCATGGTCTTACGTTTTAAATTCTGAGTTTGTGCTTCTCCAGATCAAGCCCACCCAAACTTTACTGCCTACCAGAATGGATGACATATAAATCCTACCACTCTGTCTTATGTAACATTTTCTATACAATGATTTACGCACATATGATTGAGTAATGTGTTTGCAACGTAAAGTACTCTGACACCCTTCACTTTTATGAGTGACACTATAAATCGAATTAAATGCATCGGAGTGAGAGTAGTTATGGAGACTGTTACCCAGTGGTGGTAGTGCGGGAATTTGTTGCGCAGGTGGTCATGGGGGGGGGGGGGGCACCAAAAAACATTGTCACACTGGGCGTCACCAGTGCTAAAGCTGGCCCTGTCCATGATGATACACAGCTCAATGGTGCATTGTGGGTGATTTTGGTTCAAGAAACGTTCCCTCTTTGCTGGCACGTTTGGTGACTACTGCCCCTGGAGTGAAGGCCTGGAGGCCTGCAGGATACACGCACCCTGCTGGTGGGGCATGTGTAGTGCCTGCTCCAGCTGTCAAGGTGCATTATCACCCTGGCAACACATTTTATGTGTCACTGAGTTCAGGAAACAGGGAAAAAATGGGCAAAAGTACCCACGATAGACCCTGTGTTCAATAGGAGAGAAGCAGAGAGACACGGAAAGAAAGGTACTGCTTTCATAAGATCAAAAGAATATTGAAAGCCTCGCACCTGTCCATAGAGGTGGCAATCTCTGGGCGGAGCTTCTCGGCACTGCAAGGACTGTAACCAGAAAAAGAGGTCTGGGCAGTAAACCGTGGAGCTACACCCCCACCCACAACCCCAATTCCTCCCCCCGGATCAAATTACCCACGTGGTTAATTAAGGTGATAAATGGGAGAAAAAATCTCTCTGGAATTATAGATATCCATTAGCAGTAAAGGGACTGGTCATTTCATGTCCACATCATCTTTCTCCATTCTGGGGGGAACAAGCTCGTCATTGCATGTTGTAGGGGTGCCATAACCAGCTGGAATCAGTCATTTTACCAAGTAACTCATACCCAGGCACATGGTCTACCATGAAGCTCATCTTGAGAATCCACTGATGCATTTTACAATTTTAGGCTCACTGATGCCTATTCTAGCTTGGGGGCCATTAATGCCTATTATAGAATGAAGGCGACTGGTACCTGTTACTAGTTGAGGCCCATTAATACTGATTACAGCTTGAATCACATTAATGTCTGTTACTACTTGAGGCTGATTGATGCCCAGAGCTGCATGAGGCCTATGAGGCCTTTGAGCGTGTCACAGATCGGGGCCTAATAACGGCAATTACATCTTCAGACCTACTGCAGCCTGTTACAGCTCTCTGCCCATTTGATTCATATTACAGCTTCGGACCCACTGAGGGCTGCCACAACTCACTGCCCATTGATACATGTTACATCTTGGAACCCACTTCGGCCTGTAGCAGCCTGCTGCCCAGTGAGACAAGTTACAGCTCGAGACCCCCCGTGACCTGTTACAGCTTCTCATTGATGCATGTGACCTCTCGGAACCCACTGAGACCTGTTCGCTGCCCGTCGATGCATGTTACCGTTCGGGACATACTGAGATCTGTTACAGCTCGCTGCCCATTGATACATAATAAAGCTTCATACCCATTGCGGCCTGTTACAGCACACTGACCCTTCATAAATGTTACAGCTCGGGACCCATTGCGGCCGGTTACAGCTCGGTGTCTATTGATTCATGTTACAGCTCGGGATCCACTGAGGCCTGTTACAGCTCGCTGCCCTTTGAAACATGTTCCAGCTTGAGGCCAACTGAGACCTGTTACAGCCGGCCGCTCAATGATATATATTACAGATTGGGACGCACTGAGACCTGTTACAGCTCGGTATCTAATGATTCTTGTTACAGCCTGGGATCCACTGAGACCTGTTACAGCCGGCCGCCCAATGATATATATTACAGATTGGGACGCACTGAGACCTGTTACAGCTCGGTATCTAATGATTCATGTTACAGCCTGGGATCCATTGAGACCTGTTACAGCCGGCCGCCTAATGATATATATATTACAGTTTAGGACATTCTGCGGCCTGTTCCTGGTCGCTGCCCATTGACACATGTTACAGCTTGGGAGGCACTGAGATCCAGGGGCGTAACACAGGGCCCCGCAGCCCAGCGTTGCGGGGGGCCCCGAGCTGCAGGGGGCCCCCTCAGCACAGACTGAGCTACAAATTACTGCCATCAAACGCAGCCCCTGTAGGCTGCCAAACAATGCTGACAACAGCAGTTTTCCTTAAAAAGTGGTGTTTCACCACTTTAAATGACTGGTAAGTTGAAACTTGGATTTTTGTAGATTTTTACAATATGTGATCCACTAATCCCTTTTTCTCAAATGATCGATAAGCTATTAGAGAAGCCAAAAGCATATTTGCAATAACAAGTAAGCAAAAACTGTTGCTCCCCAGACATTTGTAAGCTTTAAAGCACACTATGAAATTCATGGTTTTAAAAGTAAGCCTATATAAAAAAAATGTGTCTTAGTGGAAACTGACCAAATTTATCTTAGCCATCTGTTGTTAAAATTCATCCGGCACCTCTTGTTCTGCCGTCATCTCTGCAAAATCCGCACAGTCTCCGCATCTCATCCACTTACACTCAGCTACAGCTCAAGCGTTATTTCACCAAACTGATAGAATCCACAAGCAGGCCCATGTTTACAAAGCAAGCTACCCCATTTCTAATGGTTCGATCGAAGGTAGATGGGTCACCCAATAAGACACTTGGGGCCCAATTACAAGTAGGACACATTCCGGGTTTCACAATTGCTTGAGGTGTTGGTTGCAAGGGCAGCGAAGACTGATCCGTTATCCCTGCTTTTGTCAGCAGGTAATACTCCCCCACAACTAGGACACATTTTAATCCTTCCCTCCCAAGCAATATTTTGGGAGTCTGTCAGAGAAAGCATTGGGAAGGCCAATAAGTCAGACTTATACCTGAAAGTGCATCAATTGGCAAATGTGTGTCTGTGGTATTGTAAATTGGTGAGTGACAAATGAAAAAAATAGTCAATGTGTGATTACATGAATGCAAAGATGAGTGACCATTTTAATGGGGGAGTAGTCATTGAGTCGGTTGCATCATACATCCATCCAACCATTCACTCATTTTGTGCAATCACCTATTCATCCATCCACAATACTCATACACTCATTTTTTTTGTAAAGCAGCACTTTCACTTAGAAGCCAAACCAATTCCCTTAAACAAGGCTTGTTCTTGCTATTTCAAATTTAGCCTGGTCAAATCAGCTTTCACTTGTAAATGTTTCAGAATAGCAATTGAATAATGAGTCACCCATACTGAAAGTTTGTGGGATATTTTTAATGCAACATCACACAACAAAACAATGATGCATTTGAAATCACACATGTGATGTTATTAGAATTAATATGTTAGTCGAAGTGACTTTAGAGGCCCACCTAAGTTTGGAGTAAGAAGCAAGACAAAGGTTTTTATAGAAAGTGGTTTCTGAATTCGGCCTAGAGAGATATATAGAAATAGAAACATATAACAAGAGAGGTAAGGAGAGAGATTGAATCAGAGAATTGAGAGACAGCGACTGATGAATGGATATATGGATGAATGTATGGATGGATGAATGAATTAGAATGGGTGAGTGATTGTGTGGATGGATAATGCAGGGGCCTTTAGAGTACTACACACAAGAATGGACAAAAAGATTGAGAGATGGACAGAAGAACATGCAGAGGTACATAGAGAAAGATGCTTTATCAGAAAGTCAGACAAACAGAGGGACAGATCTAAAAAATGACTATCAGCAAACAGACCAATGAACAGAAAACCACGTAAAAAGAAAGTAATACAAAAAGATGAATAGATAGAAAATGAGATATATAGAGGGAAAAGACAAATACAGACAGACACAACAGAATGCAAAAAAAACAGAAACGCCAATGATATGATCGATAGCGGACAGGCATGTTTGGGTGTAAACAGGTAGACGGGTAGATACGTATTCCTGAAATGCCTATTCATACAGTACTCTAATATTATACTCTTAAAACAATTATAAGAGCTCACGATAGCTGAGTAAGAACAAGTTCCTTCTATATTTCGAAAGCCGCTTCCTTTCAGAAAATATCTGCGGACAATGAAGCCTATAACACTGACCTGTCGACTGATGCCAATGTGTAGAGCCTGCTCCTGCATGCTTCTCAATCAGTGGGTTTTTAGCGTACAGAATGAATGTATACACCTCTAAGGGCCAGATGTATGACCATTCCGTTTGCAAGTCGCAAATTGTGCAGAATTGCGACTCGCAATTTGTGGCTCGCTAATCTGAATGTACAACAGTGTTTTAAACACTGTGATTCCCAATGGGGTCTCACATTGCATGCCTCATCAATATTCATGAGGCAAGCGCAATTTGCGACCCCATTGGGAATGGCTAGCTCTCTCAGGGACGGTGGCCTGTGGGGTCAGCAGACCACCATGTCTGTGACTGCTTTTTCAATAAAGCAGGGTTTTTTTAAATGCAGCACCTTTTCCTTAAAGTAAAACGGGCTGCATTAAAAAAAGAAAGATGAAACTTTTCAATTTCATTTTTTAAGGGCAGGCAGTGGTCCCTGGGACTGGGACCACTGCCTGCTCATAAATAATATTTTCGCAACCATTCACAAAGAGAAGGGGTCCCTTGGGGACCCCTTTCCGTTTGCGAGGGGCTTACCACCTACTTGAAGTAGGTGGTAACAGGGGCGTGGCTGGGGGGAGCAGTGGGGGTGGTCCCCCATGCACCACTATTTTGGGGGCAGCGCGGCGTCGGCTGCGCTGCACACATGTATGAAATGCAAGCGCCAAGTCGTACTTCTGATTGCGGCCACAAGCGCCCTTTACCGAATTGCCGCGCTCACAAGCTTCAAATTGCAGCGAAAAGTAAGTAGAGCAGGGAATTCTCCGCTTTTGTTTTCTAAGTCATAATTTAAATAGGCAGCGGCCGGCCGGTAACTGTTAGGATATAAATAAATAATTCTCGTTTATTGTCAGGGCAGGCTCCTTTCAATGCACTCAAGCATGCCTCCACAGCCTGGCTGGCTCCGCCAGTGGATGGCGCTAGACTAACTAAGCCCTGACTCCTGCCGGGACATTGTTGCGACCCTGGTAGGGCCTGGGCAAAATAAAGTACTCCACTTGTTTCCTGTTACGTTATGGTGATCGCTGTTTTTAAAAGGCGCCCACTGCAGTCCTGCTGCTGAGAGCATTGGCACTTTCTGCCCCGGTCCGAGCACCGAGGTGTATGGACTGCCCCACAGACTGGAGCACAGCACTGCCTGTGAACAGCTGAGCAGAGCAGCTGTCAGCAGCGAGTTCGCCACTGCATCTTAGAAACTAACCAGTGCAGTGATGTTTGGGCCATATGTATCAAGCCAAATTGCATTCGCAAACGCCGAAATTCGCAGAATTTCGGCGTTTGCGAATGCAATTTGGTAAAATGGTATGTATGAAACAATTTTGGTGCAAAATAAGAAATCGCAAAATTTGCCATTCCTTATTTTGCGATTGTATTTAAGGAATTGCAAATTTTGCGATTCCTTAAATGCAATGTATCAAAAAAAAAAATCCAAAATGCCCTTAAGGAATCGCAAATTTACACCAACTTCTAGTTGGTGGTAAGTTGCGAATTCTTTTAAAAAAACTTTTTCTTAAAAATCAAAAGGTGCCATGTGACGCTCATACATGCCCTTAGGGCATGTATGTGCGCCATATGCGCACACATGTCATTTTCACGGGTGCAGCAGGGTGTCCTTGGGACACACACCCCTGCACCCTTGAAAATATTCTCAATTTGCGATTAGCAAATTGCTAATCGCACATTTCCCCTTCATTCCTATGGGCCTCCTGGCCCATAGAAATGAATGGGAAATTATTCCTTAATTGCAATTAGCAATTTGCTAATCGCAATTAAGGAATGTTAAGGAATCGCTAAAAAGAAGCGATTTTCTACATACATACCATTTTGCGATTTCTAAATAGCGATTCCTTAAAAATCGCTATTTAGGAATCGCAAATCGGAATGTTGATACATATGGCCCTTTGTGTTTAGGAAGAGAACACGCAATAAGGTTCAGATTGCAATCAGAAAATGAGTTGAGCTGCTGAACTGAGTGGGATAAGGTGTTCCATAGTCAAACATGATCTGGCAATTTTACACTCTCGAATGCAATTTGTCTGCGGCTTTGCAAGAAGCAGTAATGATTACAAGTGTAAAATCATGGAAGATGTGAGTAGTTTGTGGGTATATACTCGTTTTACAGTGGGATCAGGTGTTTTGCAGCAGTTTCAAGTTCTTTTCATAACTTGTCCTTGCTCAAATGAGTCTAACTTCTTAACGTTTATCTGTTTCCATGTACTTAATTTGTTGATTTTGCTCGAAACATAGTGTCATACATTTAGTAGTTGAATGTCATTCATAGGTGTCCTGAAACCTTGAAAATGACGCACATCAGCACTCTTAAAACGTGGCCGCTATGCAGTCTGTGTTTCGCGTCATACAGTGCCCTTCCATTTCTGGTGCTTTGCAATAGTTTTAAGATCTTTGTAGGGTCTTTCATTGCTGAAATGCTGTAATTTCTGATAGATATGTTTCTCTCATCTTCATTGCTTGATTTTTGCTGGCGAGAAAGTGTCACTCATAGTTGTTGAATGTCACTCATAAATAATGACATTGAAAATATGAAAATGTCATACATAAGCAATCTGAAACCTTGGCAGCTATGAAGTCCGTGCTGGAGGTGGGACTGGAGCGCCGACTGCTGCTCCCTGTCACAGTCCGGTGAGTGACGAGCCGGGGCTGACCGATCTGCAGGCGGACGGCAGCCCTGAGCCCTGCCCGCTGCCTCGTGTTTACCTTTGGGCCAGCAGCTGGGCATCGCTGACTTTTGAACCCTTAAGTAATATACAAACACACCCTGAGCTCTGCACCACCACCAACCTGTCTATTGGAGGCTGTTTCGCAGTAACCCATAGCACCCCCATGGTCCGGGATCCATGTGCGAGGCTCCCGGGGAGTACGGGGGTGAGAAAGAGCGATACATCCCGAGACTCAGGGCCGGGGCGGAGCCAGGCCTTAGCGAGTCCGAACACCTGCAGCCAGGCCGCGGGCACGCTCGAGTCCGACACGATTTCATCTCTTCTAGCCACCCTAGACCACTCTCCATTGCAGCCATCCTAAACATTGGACTGTAAACACCATCATAGCGTCTCCTATTCTCAACCTCCCCCACCCCGGCACCCCCACACCCCTAACTCATTTCTAAATCGTAATCTTCTTGAATTCGAGCTGTGCCACTCTCCTTCAGTAATAGATTTCCTGGCCTCTGTTACAGATGATTCAAGCAATAGGAGCTAAAGGCGGAAGAAATGACCAGGCCGCCCCCCCACTCAACGTATTATAAATCAACAATGGGCCTGATCACCAAACGTCACACCCAAATCTGTGTATCCAGCAATAGAGGGGTCACTATAAGCTTTATAACTCCCTCGCGGACTAACTAAGTCCCTAAGCTGTGTTGTATCCAAGTTCTAAAATATTTATACCATCATAATCCACCCAATGTGCAAGAAAAAAGTGTGGAGCGGAAAGGAGGCACCTCACGGTCGTAACACCAAGGGGACTGCTGGCTGGTACTCGTCAGCAAGTCCACTTATCATCATCGATTACCACCTTTCCGTTTGAAAAAAGGAAACGTGTGTGTTTATTATTTAACAGAAACTCAAAACCCTGAAGTCAAGAAAAACTAAAGACCTAAGTGTGATAACATGCTAATAACATGTATACCCAATGGACCCCCTGAGGATATAAACAGAAAATCCTCACCACTAAAACTTGGTGAAGCTACTTAGCTATAACTAACTTTATTTGATGCTGGTAGCTTCCCAGATTAAAAATGGTTTCCTTCAAACCATAATCAATTAATCTACGCCAACATGTTTCGTTGCCAAGGGAAAATTTCGGGCAACTTCTTCAGGGCTGCTGGGGTTCCAAATTAGAATCTCATGGTAGGTTTACATCAAACCATTTGGTTGCGTCCATCATGTATACCTGCAACCATGCATAAAAAGAGGGATCTAATATGCGTCAATGGATCGCGTTTCCCCACACAGTGAATGCCCAAAGGTCCTATCACCGCTACCGGATACGTCCGGTCCTTAATTCGGTGTTACTGATGACCTGATCTCTCACGTGTTTTTCTTCTCTCAAACCATCACCAGCCACCTTTGCCTGCCTCCACTCACCCACTCACAACGACCCCCCTCTTACCTTCATGGGGCCCTTCACACTCTTCCCCCCTTGTGCGTGCATGGGTGACCTGTGTGGCACCCAAACACATCCTTTTTCCCCTTCTTATAGCGCACTGCGTCATTCATAAAGCACGCGGTGGAACCTTCAGGCCCACCACCACCCCGTGTCTAAATTATTGCTAGAGCTCCTATTGCTCACGCCCAACACCCATCTTGGTAGCCTTTAGGCAAACAACCTTTAACAAACGAGCCCCCCTCCAAGGTTAGAAGAGAGTAGTTCCCGCAGTTTTTTTTTATTTACAATTTATTTTTATTCCTGAAATTTTGTGACAAACTTGTATGCAGTATTGATAAATAGTATTAGTCGGTTGCATTAGCTATAGTGCATTTCACAGAGGTTGATAAAGCAGATATTTCAAAATGCTACTTCTCTATCCATATTTCTACGCAGTTCTAACTCCACCATGGGCAATACACAGACATCCCCTCTATAAACGTTCCACTTCATCCATTTTTTGTCCCATTTCTTCGAGCACCCCCTGGTTATAAACACCTTCTCTGCAATCATACATCCATCCAGTTCCTTCAGCCATATCGATACAGAAGGCGGTGTCACTCCACCACATCCACTTGCGAGTTCTCTTTTTTCTACTGTGTACCCTAATGTCACCAGCTGCTGTTCAATCTACGTCAGGTCAGTGCCGCCCATATGTTCAGCAAGCCCAGTTGTGGTGTCATGTCAACCGTCTTCCCCAGTGCAGACTGCACATGATGTGTTGCTCTCTCCCAGATGTTATGTACCCGGGGGCACTCCCATATTGTATGATAAAAGGTAGCTAGCTGCCTGCAACCCCGGAGACAGAGGTCATCCTGTCTCGCACCTATTTTTGCGAGAGTTGTCCCCGTCATATAAGACCTGTGTAAAATTCTGAGTTGTATCAGTCTAAACCTAAGCGTAATGGCTGCCTCTCTGGGTGACATAAGGGCCAATCGCCAATCTTCTTCTGCAATTGGCCCCAGGTCTCTCTCCCACTGCTCCTTGAGCTTACCTAAACTGCCTGGAAGATTATTACTAAGTTTTTTGTATGTTAAGGATATGACCTTAGATTGTAGTGGCCCATCAAGCAGGCGGTCCTCCAGAGGCGACGAGCCTGGTATGTCCTCGCAGCTCGGGAAAGCCGCCTGTAAGGCATGCCGTATTTGCAGGTACCTAAATACCTCTCCTGGAGCCATCTGGTAGACCCTCTGGAGGTCTTTGAATTTAAGTATCGCACCCTTTTTAACAGTCCCTCACTACTGAGATTCCTATTGTGTCCCACCGATCAAACCCTGGTTGATAGCACAGCATGCCCAGCTTCTGAGTGTACCACAGCGGTGTTACCTTGGTAAGAACATTGGCCCACCCCAGTCTTGAGTTTGCCAGCCGCCAGATTTGTATTGTGTGCAGTGTGGGACCAATATATCTTCGCTACTTAGTGCGGGAATAGAGGGCGCCTAAGTATCCTGAGCGATATTTCTGATATCTATCTAAAGCGTACGCCGGGTCGGTCGGTGGGGTGTACATCCATTGAATCACGGCCACCAGCTGAGAGGCCCAGTAATACAGCCTGAGGTCTGGCAACGCTATCCCCCATCATACCACCCCTTGGTTAATTTTTTAAATGCCACTCCAGGGGTCCCCTCATCCCACAACAGTGTCCGTATCTCCCCTTCAACCGCTACAAAGTACGTTTCTGGGATCCGATGTGGGCTGTTCTGGAGGATATACAAAAATTGCGGGAGCGCCAACATTTGAAAAAAAAGCAGCCTGGCCCACCAACGACAGAGGCAGCGACCTCCAGTGTTTTACACCCGCTCACAGTCTAGTCAATGGGGCTGCTAAATTACGACTATAGAAGAGGGCCGGGTCCGATGTAATAAAGACTCCAAGGTATTTAAATACTTCCTCAGCACCCACCAACGGGCAGTCCCTAAGGAGACGGGGAGTCGGACCTTGCAGCACAAGCAGCACAGACTTACCCCAGTTGATTGCATATCCCGAGTACTTCCCAAAATTTGTAAAAAATTTCAAAACAGTGTGTATGGACTTATACGGGAAGGCAAGATATAGCAGTACATCGTCGGCATACAGGGTTATTCTATCCTCACATTCCAATGTCCATCGCAGACCCCTCACCATCACATTGCGACGGATCCAGGCCGCCAGGGGTTCAAGCATAAGGGAGAACAGCATTGGGGACAGTGGACACCCCTGTCTGGTGCCCCTCCTCAGTATGAACGCCTGAGATGTATAGTTATTGACCCTCACCTGCCCCTGTGTGTTGGTATTCAACAGTTTCACCCAACCTATAAATTTAGGGCCCAGGCCGACCCTAGCCAGAACCTCAAATAAATATGGCTACTCTATGTAATCAAACGCCATAGAGGCATCCAGGGACAATATGATTTCGTCTTCCATCAAGAAGTCTCTGCGCGCCCCATTACATTATGCAGTCGGCGAATGTTAAGAGCCGTATTCCTTCCTTGCATAAAGCCAGACTGCACCAGGGAGGAAATCACTGTTCCAGGCCGCATGGCATGGACCTTTGCCAAAATCTTTGCCTCCACATTAATCAGTGAAATAGGCCTGTAGGAGCTACAGTCATCTACTGGTTTACCAGTCTTGTGGATAACAACAATACTTGCTATACGTTGATCTATTGGCAAATGTTCCTTCTCGTGGCTTTCCTCATACATAGCCCGAAAGTGCGGGACAACCTGAGAGGCCATGACCTTGATGAACTCAATGGGGGTGCCATTTGGTCCCATCGCTTTCCCAGACTTAATGTGGCCTATAGCTTTCTGAATTTCTTCATTAGTCAAGACCACCTCTAGCACTTCTTTATCTAGTTCCGAGAGAGCTGGCACGTCGCTATCCACCAGAAGCTGGCGGGAATCCTCTGCTGTATACGTAGTGGAAGGAGAATACACCCCATACACCCCATCTATTGAGGGCTTTGCTTTCATTTCCCACCAGGTGGGTCTCCTGTAACAGCACAAGGTCTGGGGATTGTCTCTTCAGGTACTGTTGGACAATACCCCTCT
Source organism: Lissotriton helveticus (assembly GCF_964261635.1). Lineage (NCBI taxonomy): Eukaryota > Metazoa > Chordata > Amphibia > Caudata > Salamandridae > Lissotriton > Lissotriton helveticus. Next base: position 64,236,839 of record NC_136059.1, on the reverse strand, counting down.
TTATTTTATCGCCCATTCCATTAACATTCCAAGACAGGACAGAGAGCAATAATTCCCTGTCAAACCCCATTCCACAGCATGATAATAGCTACTGCATGACAGGTTAAAAATTAGGTAACTACGTCATGGCTCACCATGTGGACGAGAGCAACCCTTCTATAGGTGTGTCTGTCCCTTCCAAAGCCAACATGAAGATCATCACAAAGCAAAATAATACATTCACAATTCAACTTGTCACAAAAATACTCCTCCCCTCCTCCACCCCCCTCCCTGTCCCCCTGCCCGTGGATCTAAAACTACCCACTCCCAAACATGGCAGAGTGCCTCTCTCCCTCCCGAAAATGCTGAAAATGCACGGGGTCGGTCAGTCCTCTCCCCGCATACACATATCACAAATTATGAGTTTTGCCATCCACAATATGTGATCACGTAAGTCTTGGGTGGATCTTACCAATGAAGTCTGCGTTACTGTGCCAAATCAACAGCGCCCACCATCAGCATCTTGCACGAGGTCATATCCGGAACCCAGACCCTACCCAACCATAGTTGCTCTGCCAGCAGGGCTCCAATTCCTTCTGGCACCCACAAAAATGATCTTATGCCTGCTCCCTTGCCGGGTCTCCCCTGTCCGCCGTGTCCATCCCAGGCCCTTCCGTACGGCCGCTCCCTTGCTGGCCTGATCTGCCCGTACGATTTCGTCGCTCGCTCCCAGCCTTGCTCCAACCCTCCATCCAGTCCCATACTGCCTCCGGTGACTCAAAAAAAGTGCTTTCCCTTCTGACTCCACTCTTAGTTTCGCCAGGAATAGCAATGCATACTTCACTTCCCGGTCGCGAAGTTCTCTTTTCACTGCTTGAAAGCTACGACGTTTATTTATTTATATTCTTATATAGCGCAGGATTCGACCCCCAAAGGGGTATCTCCGCGCTAGCGCTTTACTACAGATGTTAGACTGAGTCATGAATTTAGGAGGCTGCCATTAGTTAGGAAGTCGAATATAGGTAGGTTTTAAGAGACTTCCTAAAGGTTTGGAAATTAGAGTTTTGTTTTAGGGTGAGTGGCAGTGAATTCCAGAGAATGGGGCCTTTATAAGAGATGGCTCGGCCTCCCTGCCTAACCCTCCTATTTCTAGGGACCTGAAGCAGCTGCTGATTACTTGAATGCAGGGAGCGTCCAGGGCTGTAGGGAATACATTTATCAATTAAATATTTAGGACCAGACCCAAAAAGACATTTGTGTATGGTACAGCAGATTTTATATTTGACACGCTGCCGGTCAGGCAACCAGTGGAGTTTGTCCAGAAGGGGGCGTGAGGAAGTCCTGGGCAGGGCATTAAGAACCAGTCTCGAAGCGGTATTTTGGACCACTTGCAATCTGTTAAGTTGTTCCTCGTTGGCTGAGATGAGCAGGCCATTACAGTAGTCCAGCCTGCTGACCACCAGGGTCTGGATCAAGGTTTTTCTGTGACAGTCAGGCAGGAATGGAAAGACACATCGCAAAAGTCCGATGGTATGGAAACATGATCCAGCAACTTGATTGGCATGTTCTTTAAGCGATAGTGCCTGATCTAGACGCACAACAAGGTTTTTTACTGTCTGTTTTGGACTTGGTACTGGTACTTGGTATCCTGCACCCTATCTTGCTTGGGTAACACAGGCTTACAATATCTGCAGCAGCTGGGAATACCATGGTGGAAGCTGCAAGGCAGCCATTTTGTGGATGCGCAGATGCCGTCCTGGGAGTCCGATCCTGCAGACCTGATCCAGCGGTAATGCAAAAAGATCTGGGATGGGCTTACTTTCGTGGCCTTTCCACAGCTGAATTACTGCACTGAAGTTCCTGGGTTGTGTCAGTGGGGAGGACCATGGCACAGCTCCTGCAATAAACGATCCTGCTGTGCAGCCTTATCTGGAGTCATCCCCTCACTCTTGACCTTCACAAATAGTGGGTTTCTGCTACTGGCCTCCTCATTCCACAGGGCGGCGATACCACACATCTGAACTCTCCAGCTGGTGACCCCTCGATAGTTTGCATCCGCACTTCGGGCTTAACATTCTCCTTGATGTCACTGGGCTTTGTTTGATGTCCGATGGAGCTACATGGCTTAGCTATAGGGGAGATGGACCGTGGATTCCCTCCTTGGTCGTCACCTACCCAGTCGGTCTTTAGACAGACTTCCTCTTGTCTCTCCTTGTTGTCTTTTCTCTCTTTCCTCCCTTTCCCACCTCCCCTGCCCCCCTCCAATGCTTTTCTCTCTCCTTTCTCTCGTCTCCTAATGTATTGCCTATTATTCTTGATGTATTGTGTAATTGTTGATCTTATCTGATACATTGTTGATCCTCATGTATAGTGCTCTGACCCTTTGGGTCTAGCCAATCTCACTTTCCCTCCTCCCCTCCCCCCCACTACTTTCTCGCTCCTCTCTCTCCTCCCCTAATGTATTGCTGACTGTTTGATATAATGTTTTCTTGTTTGATCTTTTCCTATATATTGTTAAACCACATGTTGCACTTCCTTTCGTCTCTCCTACTGTCTCCTACCGCATCCGCCCCCCATTCATGTCTCTCCTTCCCTCCTCTCTTAATGTATTGAGACTGACCTTTTTTGTCTGACGCCCGATGGAGCTACTTAGTTTAGCTATAGGGGAGATGGGCCGTGGATTCCCTCCTTGGTCGTCACCTACCCAGTCGGTCTTTACACAGACTTCTTTTCGTCTCTCCTCATTGTCTCGTCCCTAGCTCCTATCCCCTCTCCCCCGAATTCTCTCCCCTTGCCTGCTACTCTGCCTACCCCCTGTCCTTTGTGCCCTTTGACTAAGCACTCCTTCTCCCCTTGTTGGGGAAAGATCCAATATTTATACTCTGGAGTCTCAGCGAACCCGCTGAGTGAGTCCACTGCGCCAAGGGAGCCACTCACACTTGAGGTATGGTATGGCACCCCTTGCCAAAGCACTCCCTCTCCCCTTTCTGGGGAAGGATCCAGTATATAGGCCTTGGAGTCTCAGAGACCTCTCTGAGAGAGTCCACTGCGCAAAGGGAGCCTCTCGCAACAGAGATAGGGAAGTGATACCACAGGTCTAGGGGCCACCATTCTGGGGACCACAAAAGAAGGGCCTCCCCAAATAACATCACCTCTGTTTTGCCTACGTTACATTGGAGGCAATTTATAGCCATCCAGTCTGAGACCGCTCTCATAACATCCGCAAAGGATTTTTTTATTGCGGGCGTGAGGGACTGAAAAGGGAACAAAAGCTGGGTGTCGTCAGCGTACGACACCGGGGTGAACCCATATTCTCTCACAATGTCAGCCAAGGGGGCCACATACACATTAAAAAGTGTAGGGCTTAGACATGAGCCTTGTGGCACTCCCTTGGTGAGCTCCCTCAAGGTGGAATGAAGGGAGCCCAATCTGACTCCTTGTGAGCGGTCTGAGAGAAAACTCTCCAACCAGGACAGAGCCACACCTCCTATACCCACCTCCCTCAGACGGCCGATAAGAATCTCATGTGACACCGTGTCAAAGGCAGCGGATAAATCTAACAGCACCGGAATCATCGAGCCCCCTCCATGCAGTGCCATCCGGATGGTATCGGTCACTGAGAGGAGGGCAGATTCGGTGCTGTGATTGGGCCTAAACCCTGATTGAGAGTAGTCTAGACCTCCCGCTGCCTCGATGTATTTTGACAGATGGGTGTTCACATGTTTCTCGGTCATCTTGCTAAAGTATGGCAGGAGGGAGATGGGTCGGAGGTTAGAAAGGTCAGTCCATGGATGTACCGTGTTCTTACGAATAGGGTTCACCACCGCTTTCTTCCACTCCGTAGGTACCCGCCCTTCACTGAGAGAAAGATTTAATACTGATTGGATCTCTGGTCCAATCAAAGTCCTCAGGGAAGCAATCATTTTGGCGGGCAGAAAATCATCCGGAGACCCTGATTTTATATGACTGACAAGGATAGAAAAATCAGAGTCATTGATTGGTGGAAAGATAGTAAATTAATGGTTTCCGAATGTGGATAATTTGTAGGGAGCAGGGATGCTGTTCCTTTGACTGGAGGCTTTCATGATCTTATCATAGATCGTATTTATTTTATTCTAAAAAAACAAAGAGATGTCATCACAAAGAGTCTGGGAAAACTCATCCAGACTTTCGCACGCCGCCGGCTTTACAAAGGCCTGTAATATTTTATAAAGTTTCTTAGAGGAATTACCTGCCTCTTCAAATTGCTGGATGGACCTGTACCTTGGCCGTGAAGTCCAGAAAAAAGTGTACCTCGTACTTGTCGACTTTCAAAGGGGGACCAGATCTCGCCGTCTGTAGGATAATGTTGTGGTCCCAGTAGTTAAAGACTCGGGCTATGAGGGGCATCGGGGGGGGGGGGCTCCCGGTTTGGGTCTACTTCCCAGCATCCTGTGAGCTCTTTCAATCGAGAAATAGCTGGACAGCATCTTAGGTTTGAGGTGTTTGGTGATTAGGTCTTCCACGTAGAGGTTTGCAGCAGGCCCCTCTGCCCACTCCGGAACTCCCAAAATACGTATATTATTGTGACGGGTGCGGCCTTCATAATCGTCCAGCTGCTGTGCCATTCGCTCCTATTTCTTTTGCAGCTCGACCACCTGCGTTTGGAACTCCGACGTGTCCGTTTGCAAAGCGGAAGTGACTATCTTAAGCTCCTTCACCTTTTCGTCCATCTTTCTGAAGTCCGCTCTGATGAGAGAGACCTCCACCGTAATCGAATCAAGTGAGGTGCGCACTCCATTAATCGCCACCATAACATCATGTAGCGTCGGCTCTGCTCCCTGTTTAGGAGCGGTCTGCCCTCCTTCCTTGTCCATCTGTTGCAGCTCTCCCTTGTCTCCGGCCTTAGACCAAGCAAATTTGGCTAGTTGTTTCTGGGCGTTTGCCTTAGGACCCTTTCCTCCTGTCGCCATGTATACCCGGGGCTGGACAAGACCCCAGGGCGGTTTTGAAAAGTGTCTATCGCCTCCGTCAGCCGGTATGGCGTTATTCTCACCCACCCGGGCAGCGCAACCAAGTCCTACTCTTATGCCACCTTGAAAAGGTCAGAAGCCGCCAATGACTATAAGGTTCGGAACTCCACTTCCGCAGAGTAGGAGGGCAACCCGGTCACGGCCTAATCCTATGCTAGTAAGGATCTCAGACACTGCCAGGTCTCCTCTTTCTGTCGACACTCTCAACACTGATCATTTTCTAGTGGCACCCAGCATATTCTCAGCAGAGGCCTCCTGAGACCCAGGAAAGGTCGCAATCTAGCTGTCCCAGCAATCACCCAGCCCGACTCCAGACTACGCCAAAATTACTCACAGTGCTCCAATGAGGGCTTCTCATTTGCCAATGCATGGATCGTGCCCACCGCTTCTTGAGGCCAAGGCATCCACTCCAGTGTATGTAGGCCACTGTCACCACCTCCAGGAGGACGCCAAAGCACACCCCAGATCATCTCACCGGCAGCAAATTTCTATTTATAGCACAGCCTCCAGTGTTGTCTTGTTTTTTCTTTGAAACATAATTGAGCCTCCAGTGTTTAAACAAGGCACACTGCAAAGGAGCGCATGGCCCCGAGCAGCGCAGCCGGCCGTGAGAAATACTGGGTATAATGTACTGAGTGGCGTGGGGCCCCAGCACCCTCAAAGCGTTCCAATTTAGCGGGCCGCCATCAAGAAATGAGGGCCCAGCAGGCCTCCCAGCTGGGGCTTCAAGTAGCGAGGCCCACTGCCTCGCCTGCGTCAGGTCTCTGGATATAACTAGCACCCCTCTCCAGTGCCTCACCACTCCACGAACTGCTCCTCTCCCCACCGTTGACTGCTGCCTCTCGGGGCTTACGGACAGGCCTCGCAATCCTTCCGACTCCGCCCGACGCCGGTCCCCCTGCGATGGATACGACAGGCCGCAGCACCAGGCCATCAAGCCGGGGCCTCAATTGAGAGCACCTGCGCCTCAGCTCTCACCTCCTTGGCCCCGGCGTTACTCGCGGCTCACCCCGATCTTCCTCCCCGCGGCTGTCGAGTCCTCGTGGCCACCCACGCAACCCCCAAACACCCGCTGGGCACTTCGGGCCCATCACTTTGCCCCCATCTTTAGGCCCCAGGTTTCAGCTCCGGAAGGCCACCATTACTGCAGTTCCTGCATCTCCAAGAAAGGGAATCCACGACTTTATAGCCCGCCAGCTGCAACCCCATAGGTAGGGAGTGCGGGATTGTCTTGCTTTGCTGACTTTTAACCTTGTGGATGGCACAGGATAAGCAAAAATTCATGTGGGGAAAAGGGAGCCTACTTAGGCAGCGGCCATTCTCAGTGGCTACTTGCCATGCCTCCCCAGTTCTCGCAGTTTTGACTGTTTAGTCACTGACCTCTGTTACTTCAGCAACACTGAAAGCTATACAGTTCTTTTACGAGGAGTGCAGGACTTTGGAAGGCATGTGGATGAGAGAGCATGAAACTGCCTGCGCTGTGAGCAGGTACATTGCATTTTTTTTTACTCTTGAAAGTAATGGGGGGTAATTTGGGGAAAAACAGGATTTGTTTTTGAGTAAAATTATTCCTTCCTAAAATGGTATGCCTTGAAGCTGTGGACTTTCTTCAAGCTCCAGCACATGAGTGGGGAATAACCTACTTAGTCAGTATGCAAGTGACATCATGGTGTGTGCCATCACAGTCAGTGATGTCACAATGCATGACATCACACATGGCATCACAGTGACTGACAGCACAAGAACTAACATCAGATCTTACGATCTCACACATTTGTTTTTATTAGATATATCATGAGTGCATTTAAGCACATTATGAGATTTAACAAATTAGATTTTGCTTTGGGGCTGTGCTAAAAAAAAAAAAAGTGGCGCAATCCCGAAGCAAAATCTGCATCTCAACTAATTATAAAAAAAATGTAAAACCCTGCCACAAAGAAATTGGCAACTAAGAGAAGCATGTTAGTAGATCTTTTATGATTAATTGATTACAAAGTCTGTGTTTTCTAATATTTTTATAGGGTTAAGACATCTGCTGCAGAGGTGCTGTTGCAAAGTTACCCTGTGCCCTGGGCACATCCCAACTTTTTGCTGACTGGTGGTAACTGACTCTGACTGACCCTGGGCTCTGTTTAACCAGGCCCAGGGCCAGTGACATGCTAAAAGGAACACATTAGAATACAGTTAGGACACCCAGGTACTAGGGTAAACTATGGTATGGTGGGGTACCCCTGTAATTAGCATGACCTACCCCATAAGCCCCTAGTATGTAATATGGCAGGGGATTGAAACTACCTAGAAGTCTCCAGTATCCTGGGGCATGGCTGTTTAGAGGGCAGCAGATTCTCTGCACCAGCATGTGTGCAGTGCTGAAGCATGAGGTCAGTTTAAAAGCAGCACTGGTTGCCAGGACAGCTTTTAAACCTTAAATTGTGCCCAAACCCGACTTTGGGGGAAGGGGCCCTTAAAAATGAAACTCCTACCATGTTTTTGCATATTAGGGACCCCCAGGGTCACCCTTAGGTATCCCAGGCGTGGGGGGGTCAGTTATATATAGGGTACGCCCTTATAAAATTTTAGATGCCTTAGTAAAGTTAAATTTTACATTTCACCCCCCACATTGTATTAAAGAGCTGCTCAAATTCGACTATGATGCTAGAAGAAGTGGGTATGGAGGAAGTGCAATAGGTCTGCAGATTCAGAACCTCTGAAGTCTCCCCTAGTTTCACAGGGGGTGGGGGCCCTGTAGCAATTAGGGAAAACTTATAAAATATGGTTTTTAAGCCCCGGTGCTAGAAAAGTGCCCTAAGTCATTTTCCCCATTGCAAACCCCATGGCCCATAGGTTAACATGGTAGGAAGTTATTGATTAATAAATATTGATAGGAGAGGACTAGCTGGACCATTCAAAGACTTCCCAGAATGGTAGTAGTAAATCCAACAATATGATATTGTTGAATTTCTCCTAAAGTATACATACAAGAAGTTATACGACTTTCTTGTTTGTAAGTCCAAATTCAGCCTTTCAGTGGCCTGCCCTGATTGGTCAGAGTTAAGTGGATTAGCCAGGCTGCTTTGAAGAGGTGATAAGGAACCCCTCTGCTGGGAGGGCAGTTTGCTGGTCTATAAGAATGCCAGGCCAGGGGGTGGAGTCGTAAACCATCCTCTTCAATGGCAGAGGGGAGGCCTGGGTTTCAGTTTCAATCTGACACTCTTGACCCAGAGTCAAGGCTAGGCTTAAGGAAGGTATGTGCAGATGATAGGGGAGAGTCCATGGAAGTAAGACATCCCAGGGGGTGTGTTTAGCCAGCTCTTACCTCCTTGATGGAAATTCAGCCATTATGGGTTTGGAAGAATGATGTACTCTGGGACAAACTAATGCCACCCTCTACAGGATGTGCTCATAACTATGAGGAGTTGCCCTGCTCTCATTGGTCAGAAGTGACCTGGTACTTGACCCAGAGAATTTTGAATAGGTATCTGAGAGGGGCAGAGCCCTCCAGATCTGCTGCTTGAAACTGAATGAAACAAGAAGTGCCCTGCGGAAACGATTTTGCTGTGCAAGGAACTCTAAGGCCTGACGTCTGAAGACTGCACCAAGTGAAACTGCAGCCCTGTGGATTACCTTGCTGCAAAATGACTCAGTGGACTCCCTGCAAGCTACAGGTTAACAGATCTCACCTGGACAGTCCCACAAAGAATTCAAAGCCTGGAGTACCAGTGGATTTATAGGGCTGAGTTCTGTAGTGTACCTGGGCCACCTGGTAGGTGAGGGCCATGTACAGCCTCTCCAAGCTAAAATCCAAATTATTTTGGATTGAACAGCTCCTGTTACCCAGACTCATGTCAGGGCATTCCTTGGACTGACAGGGTACTATAGAAGGTTTGTTCAAAATGATGGGACCATTGTGGGGCCCCTAACAGAACTGACCTCTAAAAAGAGGCCCAAAAAGGTGATTTGGACCCCAGAATGTCAGAAGGCTTTTGACACTCTGAAAGCGGCTAGGTGTTCAACACCAGTGTTACTGGCCCCTGACTACAAAAAATAATTTGTAGTTCAGACTGATGCTTCAGAGCAAGGGATTGGGGCAGTTTTGTCACAGCTAAATGAAGGGGGCCTTGATCAGCCAGTTGCCTTTATTAGCAGGAGGCTTCTTCCCAGAGAGCAGAGGTGGAGTGCCATTGAGAGAGAGGCTTTTGCTGTGGTGTGGTCTCTGAAAACGTTGAGGCCATATTTGTTTGGGACTCACTTTTGTGTTCAAACTACCCACAGGCCTCTCCGGTGGCTCATGCAGATGAGAGGGGAGAATCCCAAGCTGTTAAGGTGGTCCATTTCCCTACAGGGAATGGACTTTACAGTAGAACACAGACTTGGGGTTGCCCATGGCAATGCAGATGGACTTTCCAGGTTTTTCCACTTAGCCGATGATGACTACCAGGGTGTAGGTTAGTAACCCATCACCTTTCGTTTGGGGGGGCTATGTTGCAAAGTCATCCTGTGCCCTGGGCACCTCCCAACATTTTGCTGACTGGAACTGGTCGTAACTGATTCTGACTGACCCTGGGCTCTGTTTAACCAGGCCCAGGGCCCGTGCCAAGCTAAAAGGAACCCATTAGAATACAGTTAAGACACCCAACATACACTAGGGTACACTATGGAATGGTGGGGTACTCTTGTTATTGGCATTACCTACCCCATAAGCCCCTAGTATGTAATATGGCAGGGGATTGAAACTACCTAGAAGTCTCCATTATCCTTGGCATGGCAGTTTAGAGGCCAGCAGATTCTCTGCACCAGCATGTGTGCAGTACTGAAGCCTGAGGTCAGTTTAAAAGCAGCACTGGTTGCCAGGACAGCTTTTAAACCTTAAATTGTGCCCAAACTCAACTTTGGGGGAAGGGTCCATTAACAATTAAAATCCTACCATGTTTTTGCATATTAGGGACCTCCAGTGTCACCCCTAGGTATCCCAGGGGTGGGGGTCAGTTATATATAAGGTACGCCCTTATAAAATGAGTTTTTATATGCCGGTAAAGTGAAATGTTACATTTCACACCCCACATTGTATTAAAGAGCTGCTCAAATTAGACTATGATGCTAGAAGAAGTGGGTATGGAGAAACTGCAATAGTTCTGCAGATTCAGAACCTCTGAAGTCTCCCCTAGTTGCACAGGGGGTGGGGGCCCTCTAGCAATTAGGGAAATACTTATAAAATATGGTTTCTAAGCCCTGGTGCTAAAAAAGTGGCCCAAGCCATTTTCCCCATTGCAAACCCCATGGCCCATAGGTTAACATGTTAGGAATTTATTGATTAATAAATATTGATAGGAGAGGACTAGCCGGACCATTCAAAGACTTCCCAGAATGGTAGTAGTAAATCTAACAATATGATATTGTTAAATTTCTCCTAAAGTGTACATACAAGAAGTTATAAGACTTTCTTGTTTGTAAGTCCAAATTCAGCTTTCAGTGGCCTGCCCTGATTGGTCAGAGTTAAGTGGATTAGCCAGGCTGCTTTGAAGAGGTGATAAAGAACCCCTCTACTGGGAGGACAGTTTGCTGGTCTATAGGAATGCCAGGCCAGGGGATGGAGTCATAAACCATCCTCTTCAAAGGCAGAGGGGAGGCCTGGGTTTCAGTTTCAATCTGACACTCTTGACCCAGAGTCAAGGCTAGGCTTAAGGAAGGTATGTGCAGATGATAAGGGGAGAGTCCATGGAAGTAAGCCATGCCAGGGGGTGTGTTTAGCCCGCTCTTACCTCCTTGATGGAAATTCAGCCATTACGGGTTTGGAAGATTGATGCACTCTGGGACAAACTAATGCCACACTCTACAGGATGTGGTCGTAAGTAAGAGGAGTTGCCCTGCTCTCATTGGTCAGAAGTGACCTGGTACTTGACCCAAAGAATTTTGAATAAGTATCTGTGAGGGGCAGAGCCCTCCAGATCTGCTGCTTGAAACTGAATGAAGCAAGAAGTGTCCTGCGGAAAAGATTTTGCTGTGCAAGGAACTCTAAGGCCTGAGTCCTTTCTGCAAAAGGACTCAGTGTACTCCCTGCAAGTTACAGGTTAACAGAGCTCACCTGGACAGCCCCACAAAGAATTCAAAGCTTGGAGTAGCAGTGGATTTGTAAGGCTTTTGTTCAAGTGGATTGCGTAATTGAAGTTTCACACTTTCAAGGACCCTCTTGGAGATTCCAGAACCTTGGACTGTGTGTTGGATACTTTGGGACCCACAAGCAGAACTCCAGGAAGGTGTTCTCACTGTACCCCGCTTGCAGAAGAAGGCGGCCCTCTAGAGTGGTGAGAAAATTCTTCAGAACAATTTATAAAGGAGTGTCGCTGACAGAGAAAACGAAATGACTTGGTGTCATTTAAAAGATACAAATATTACCTATTTTTATAAATTGGTGTGGGATTTTTATTTTGTGTTGTGTCTTCATTATTTACTGAAATTGTGTTTTTCAATTCTTTACATACCTGTCTTTAAAGTTATGCCTGTCTGCTCGCAGCCACGTTACCAAGGGTTGAGCATGGGAATAAGTTTCTAAGACGTATGCTGGGTTCTATCATGTGTTAGTGGCCTTATTGCCAGTGGCAGACCTACATTTGCCCCTACCAATAACCCACTTTCCAACAGGTGCCCAGTAAATATCAGGGAATAATAGTTGGTGAGATAACCCTGGAGGTTAAAATATTTCTTGGAGAGATTTCTGTTTGTGTAGTCCCATATCTGACTCAAAGTAGTATAAAAGGTTAATGTGCCTGCAAAGCACATCATGTAATATGCAGAAGGCAGAAGTTTTTTTTTATGTAGCTAGGTAAGTGGGTTACTGCTTTGAATACAGATCCTTTTGTTATTTGCAGTTCTTAAATACCAAGCCTTTTCATATAGCAGTCAGGGCCCGATGTAGGTAGGTATTTACCGGTCGGTAACGGCCGAATTTGGCCGTTACCGACCGGTAAATGCCTTTTCCAATGTAGGGGGCATGTATTTACAGTTTCGGTATTTTTACCGAATCTGTATTTACCGAATCGGTAAAATTACCCAATTGGTAAATACAGACTCTGTAAAAATACCGAATCTGTAAATGCAGATGTAGGTGCCGCTTTAAACAGTGCCACAGGCCCCTCAGAATTCGTTATTTACCATGTAATACTATTGCATGGTAAATAACGAATTCAGGTGTACATGCACATCTGTGCATGTACACCTATGCCATGTGACACACAGACATGCCCTTAGGGCATGTATGTGTGCCACATGGCACACAAGCCTGACATTGGGGTGCTACAGGGTGTCAAAGTGACACCCCGTTCCCCCTGGCAGGATTCGGTATTTACCGATTTGGTAATTACCGAATCGGTATTTGCCATTGATTCCTATGGGCTTCAAGGCCCATAGGAATCAATGGCAAATACTGATTCGGTATTTACCGAATCGGTAAATACCGAATCATACAGATTCGGTAATTTAAAAAGAAAATCTACCTACATCTGCCTACTTCATATTTACCTACTCTTAAATACCGAATCGGTATGATTTGGTATTTGAGAGTAGGTAAATCGAAATTACCTACATCGGGCCCTCAGTGAGCTATGTAGGATATGTGACTGCTACACCTTTTAACCCACACTGACTCATGCAACACATCTTGTACACTGATTTACACACTTGCGTGATTTATTGTCATTCTGTATGTTATGTAAATCTCTCTGACACCTTGCATTGGGATGCGAGGTTAGTGTTGGGCGCGCTGCACCTCTGCTCCGACCTTTGCTTTCACCTGCAGTTGGAATCGAGGTGGAGTAGAGAGTGGCCTTATAACTTAAATACTGCCAATCCACCCCACTGCTCGCCGTCCTTTTTCCCCCGCACCCCACCCTGCTACCTGCCGTGGGCAGCACTCTGGGGGATAGCCCTGGGCGCCAGAAGCTCTAGCTATGCCACTGAGGGTTGAACTGCAATTGTTTTGCATCTTGAGGTTATTATCATTTTATTCTTTCCTGTTTTGTCCCGTCTTTGTGGGGCAGGACTGCTCTCAGAGCAGGGGGAGGATTGGTGTGCCGTCATCCCACATCCCACCAGTCATTGCTTTTAGAGTAGACGGGTGTTGTATCATACTGAGGCCTGAGAGCTCTGGATTAAATCCGGAGTGGGGGCCGCTCTGTGTTCCTTGCAGGGGGGCCTCTTCAACATTCGTTACGCCCCTGCTGAGATCTGTTACAGCTTGCTACCCATTGATACATGTTACAGTTCAGGATCCACGGAGACCTGTTACAGCTCGCTGCCCATTGATTCATGTTACCCCCTTGGGACCATCTGAGCCCTGTTACAGCCAGCTACCCATTGATACACAGTATAGCTTCGAACCCATTGCAGCATGTTATAACTGGGTGACCACCAACACATATTACAGCTCCCGACTGACTATGGCCTGTTACAGCCCGCTGCCCATTGATACGTATTACATTTCGTACCCACTGTGGCGTGATACAGTTCTCTGCCATTGATACATACTACATTTCAGGACCAACTGCAGCCTGCTGCAGCTTGCTGCCCATTGCAACGGTGCAGAGACAAAATATTGAATCAGAAATATCGACTTGCACAAATATCGAATTGTAAATATTGTGGTTCAAAAATATCGACATACAGATTCTCGTGGTCAAGAATATCAATTTCCCTACTGTTGCACCCACTGGAGTGGGAATAGTAATTTTTACCCCCCGCTATCCAACACTTTCCCTACTGTTGCACTCTCTGGAGTGGAATATAATTTTTTACTCTTACGCTATCCAATACTTTCCCTACTGTTGCATTCTTTGTAGTGGGAATAGTAGTTTTTACCCCTCCGCTATCCAACACTTTCCCTACTGTTGAACTCACTGGAGTGAGAATAGTAATTTTTACCTCACAGCTATCGAATACTTTCCCTACTGTTGCACTCACTGGAGTGGGAATAGTCAACTTTATCCCTCTGCTATCTAACACTTTCCCAACGGTTGCACTCACTGGAGTGGGAATATTAACTTCCCTCTCCGCTATCCAACAGTTATTCTACTGTTGCATTGAATGAATGAATGAATGAAATAAATCTTATAACGCGCTACTAAGCCCAAAGGAATCAAGGCACATTCAGTGGAGTGGGAATAGTAGTTTTTACCCCTCCACTATCCAACACTTTCCCTACTGTTGCTCTCACCGGTGTGGGAATAGTAATTTATACCCCTCCGCTATCCAACACTTTCCCTACTTTTGCACTTTTTGGAGTGGAAATAGTCATTTTTACACCTCCACTATTCAATACTTTCCCTACTGTTGTATTCTTTGAAGTGGGAATAGTCAAATTTTACCCCTCCTCTATCCAACACTTCCCCTACTGTTGCCCTCACTGAAGTGACAATAGTAATTTTTACCTCACAGCTATCGAACACTTTCCCTACTGTTGCTCTCACTGGAATTTTTACCCCTCCGCTATCCAATACTTTTCCTACTGTCACATTCTTTGGAGTGGGAATAGTAGTTTTTACCCCTCCACTATCCAACACTTTCCCTACTGGTGCACTCACTGGAGTGAGAATAGTAATTTGTACCCCTCTGCTATCTAACACTTTCCCTACGGGTACACTCACTGGAGTGGGAATAGTAATTTCCCTTTCTGCTATCCAACAGTTATTCTACTGTTGCATTCAGTGAAGTGGGAATAGTAATTTTTAGCCATCCACTATACAACGCTTTCCCTACTGTTGCTCTCACTGGAGTGGGAATAGTAATTTTTACTCCTTAGCTATCCAACATTTTCCCTACTTTTGCACTCTTTGCAGTGGAAATAGTCATTTTTACTCCTCCACTATTTAGTACTTTCCCTACTGTTGAATTCTTTGTAGTGGGAATAGTAATTTTTACCCATCCTCTATCCAACACTTTCCCTGCTGTTGCAATCGCTGGAGTGAGAATAGTCATTTTTACCTCATAGCTATCGAACACTTTCCCTACTGTTACTCTCACTGGAATGTGAATACTAATTTTTACCCCTCCACTATCCAACACTTACCCTACTGTTGCACTCTTTGGAGTAGGAATGGTCATTTTTACCCCGCCGCTATTGAATACTTTCACTACTGTTGCACTCTTTGGAGTGGGAATAGCAAGTTTCTCTCCTCTGCTATCCAATACTTTCCCTACTGTTGCATTCTTTGGAGTGGGAATAGTAAATGATTTCCCATCCCCTCTCCAACACTTTCTCTACTGTTGCTCTCACTGGAGTGGGAATAGTAATCTTTACCCCTCAGCTATCCAACACTTTCCCTACTGTTACACTCACTGGAGTTGGAATAGTAATTTAAATATTTTGCTATCCAAATCTATCCCTACTGTTGCACTGATTGAATCGGGAAGTTTATTTGTTATCTTTTGTTCAAATGTATATTTAATGTAATTAATTGTGTTAAAATTAATATTAATATTTAATACATTTAATATATATTTCTATTTTATATATATATATATATTTAAATCGATATTTTTTAAATCAATATTTTTTACATTGATATTTTTAAACTTCTTTTTACTAAACAGCAGTCAGCTTTAACACACATGATCATATGCTTACAAGGGTTCTGCACAATATCATTCGAGTATACATTTTATTAATCAAGACCCACTCAGATAATATTAGTCAGAATCACCCAATCCCGGAGCCCAGCCCCACCTAGCTGATCAATACCCACCCCAATCCCCCTGTAATCTTCCCATTGTTGCTGAACTTTTTCCCATTTACTGGGACATCCCCTGCCCTCTCAAATAGTTTTTTCCATGCACAACACCAGTCCATACCCCGTTTCCACAGGGAGACCCTAGGCGGCTGAGTCTCCCCCCATGCGCCAGCAATGTTTCTTTTAGCACCCATAGCTGCCACTTGCAGCCAGAGTTTTTGGTATTTGGGCCATGTCCGTTCTCCAGACACACACAGTACACGCCATCCGGGATCTAAAGAGATTTCCTGTTCCAAAACTTCTGACATGATGCGGACACCTTTTTCCAATATATCTGTATGACTGGGCCCACCCACAGGATATGGAAGAATGTTCCTTTCTGGGTACACCCTCTCTGGCATTACTCAGTAGAAATACGCCCCAATCTAAACATAAGTTTTTACATTGATATTTTTGATTTGATATTTTTGTACTTATCTGGGTAGGTATGGGAGTCGATATTTTTGTATTTTATATTTTTTCTGATATTTTTGACAATTATGTTTTTGTCATCGATATGCTATCTGTGAATCAATTGGCACATATAACTGCTTCTGACCAGCTCACTGCCTATCGATACATATTATAGCTTGAGATCGACTGAGACCTGTTACAGCTTGCTGCCCATTGATACATACGAAAGCTTCGTACCCAGTGGGGCCTGTTAAAGCTTGCTGCCCATTAATACATACTAAAGCATTCGTACCCACTGGTGCCTGTTACAGCTGGCTGCCCATTAATACATAATAAAGCTTGGGACCCACTGCAACCTGTTATACCTCGATGCCCAGTTAAAAATACTACAGCTTGGGTCACACTGAGAACAGTTACTGCTCGCTGCCCATTGATACATGGTATATCTTGAGATCCACAGTGACCTGTTACAGCTCGCTGCACAGTTCTACATACTACAGCTTGGGCCCAACTGTAGCCTGTTACAGCACGCTGCCCCTTGATTGACATTAGAGCTTAGGACCCACTGAGAACAGACACAGCTCCATGGATATATGTTACAGCTTGGGACCCAATGAGACCTGTCACAACTCGCTGATACATAATAAAACTTTGTAACCACTGCGGCGTGTTACAGCTCACTGCCCATTGATACAGAATAAGGATTGGGACACACTGAGAACAGCTACAGCTCGCAGCCCATTGACACATTTTACAGTTTCAGACTCACTCAGAGCTGTGACAGCCCACTGCCTTATTTTCAGCATGCTCTCTCTGGTTTGGCTCCTGCCTGCCCCTACACAACCTTTCCGTCTTTGTGTTTTTGTCTTTGACCCCCCTGCAAGATCCCCAAGAACAGAGATGCATATTTTGTCACTTTCTACAATTTTTCTCTGTGCTCCTTCATGTAAGTTTCCATCCTATACTCCTGCAAATCTTCTTATTGGCATACATACAGATACACACAGGCTGAGCAGCTAGGACATGGTAACATAGAGAAAGAATCATAGTGCAGGAATACTACACCCTTAGATCAGAAACACCAGTTTCTGTACAAATTCAAATTTACAAACTTTAAATGGAGGTGTTTGTGGTGTCACAATGAAGATATGATGTAATGCCCAGGCCTTGCTCAAATGAAATTCGAGTTCTAAGATTGACAGTTCTATTTTGTAAAGGACGTTCTAAGTTTGGAATGAGAGTTCTAATTTGGTATTGAAAGAATTCCTTTAGAATGTAGATTGGAACGACACTTCTAATTTGGAACGTCAGAACTATATATGGAATGCAAGTTCTACATTTGGAATTCCTCTTGCACAAAACGTAAATGTTTTTTAAGGTTGAAGCAGCAGCTATGTGTGATATCTTAATATTTTTGGTACGAAACAGTAGATTCCAAGACTACGGACTCCTTGGGCACCTTGACCCCCCAGGGTATCCAGAACTACCTTCTATTGAATGGATGTGTGCAATGCCCTTGAAGCTGTGTATAGTCACACAAGAAGGAGTCTATGGCAGTCTTCACACAGATAAAGACTCAGAGCCCAGCCATAAGACCGCTGCCAGGCTCTGCTAGTCAGTGCAGTAGAATAATGTAAGGTGTCTTCCAATGCTTAGATCCCGCCCTGACATTTGAATACCTGATCACACCTGTGAAGTGGGCAGAGCAGATAGGAAGAAACAGAATGAAAAGCTGTGCATTCATGCGCAGTACACTAGGCCCATCTCACCAGCGTCTTTCCAGATTCTGTTAACATGGGTATGAAGGACATTCTTTTTGGCAGCAACTTTGGAAGGAGATGACTGTTGTGAATTATTGACCTTCGATACCCCACGACAGCACCTGCACCCCCCACCACCACCCTCCACGCCTGGACCCCGATCAACACCGAGGAAACCCTACGCACGATGAACTCCATCCACTCCGGATCTCCAACCGACCCCTGCCCTCACCACGTCTTCAACAAGGCCGACTCCGTCATCGCACCCCACCTGCGGGACATCATCAACACCTCCTTCGACACAGCGACCTTCCCGGAGAGCTGGAAGCATGCCGAACTCAGCGCCCTACTGAAGAAACCATCAGCGGACCCCACCGAACTCAAAAACTACCGCCCCATCTCGCTCCTCCCGTTCCCGGCCAAAGTCATCGAGAAGACCGTCAACAAGCAGCTGGCCGCCTTCCTCAAGACGAATGGATCCCTCGACCACTCGCAGTCCGGCTTCCGGGCCAACCACAGCACCGAGACCGCCCTCATTGCTGCCACTGATGACATCCGAGCCCTGCTCGACAACGGCGAAACAGCGGCCCTCATCCTCCTGGACCTTTCCGCGGCTTTCGACACTGTCTGCCACCGCACCCTAGAGCAGCGCCTCAGCAACGTCGGAATCCAAGAGAAGGCACTAAACTGGATCATCTCCTTCCTCGCCGGAAGGACTCAGAGAGTCCGCCTCCCCCCTTCAGATCAGAAGCCCCCAAAGTCATCTGCGGCGTTCCTCAAGGCTCCTCGCTCAGCCCCACCCTCTTCAATGTCTACATGAGCCCCCTCGCGGCCATCGCACGCCAGCACAACCTCAACATCATCTCTTACGCCGACGACACCCAGCTGATCCTCTCCCTCACCAACGACCCCGCCACCGCCAGAGCCAGCCTACACGAGGGGATGAAAGACGTAGCCAAGTGGATGAAGAACAGCCGCCTGAAACTGAACTCAGACAAGACGGAAGTCCTCATCCTGGGATCTTCACCCTCCGCCTGGGACGACTCCTGGTGGCCCCCCGCCCTGGGCAGTGCACCCAAACCAACAGACCACGCACGCAACCTGGGCTTCATCCTGGACTCCTCCCTCTCCATGACCAGACAAGTCAACGCCGTCTCCTCGTCATGCTTCAACAGCCTGCGCATGCTACGTAAGATCTTCCGGTGGATCCCCACCGAGACCAGGAAGACGGTCACCCAGGCCCTCGTCACCAGCCGACTGGACTACGGCAACTCCCTCTACGCCGGAACCACTGCCAGACTCCAGAAGAGACTCCAGCGAATCCAGAACGCCTCTGCAAGACTCATCCTGGACATCCCCTGACACAACCACATCTCCGGACACCTGAGAGACCTGCACTGGCTCCCGGTCAACAAGAGAATCACGTTCCGACTCCTCACCCACGCACACAAGGCCCTACACAACCAAGGACCAAGATACCTCAACAGCCGCCTCAACTTCTACACTCCCACACGCCAGCTTCGATCAGCCAACCACGCCCTCGCCGCCGTCCCCCGCATCCGAAGAGCCACCACAGGAGGAAGATCCTTCTCCTACCTTGCCGCCAAGACGTTGAACTCCCTCCCGACTCACCTCCGCCTGACCCAAGACCACCTCGCCTTCAGGAAGCAGCTCAAGACCTGGCTGTTCGAGCAGTAGCGGACCCCCCCCCCTCCCCAAGCGCCTTGAGACCCTCCGGGTGAGTAGCGCGCTATATAAATGCTATGATTGATTGATTGATTGATACTGTGAACCTCATCTTCATCTCCACTAGTACCTTTTACAATTTTAAACTCCCTGATGCCTATTCCTGACCCCCTAATGCTTCACATCCTTGCTGTGGTCTTCCCTGGCCTGGATTTGCAGTTGAGAGCCAGCCAACAGCTGAGAGGGGTTGAATATGTGCCTTGTCGTGCAACATATTGACCCCGGCATGTGTATCGTAGCCTGTGGGCCCTTTTTCTGGTGTAAGACACACCAAACCACAGTTCAGTATTAAAAGATGCATATGCACAAGGATAAGTCGATGCATGGGTACGCCCCTTTCACCTGGTACATGTGAGGATAAAATGGTCAGGCTATTGACAGTTGTACCATACAATTGTAATCTGAGCGCATGAGAGCAACATGTGCATGGAGATAACCTTCTTTACTATTGCATGTGCTCAACAAGTGTCAGCACTTTGAGAAATGTCTGGACTGGTCTCTGTGTGGTCACGCCAAGTCTGTGACGTATGTTGATGGTGAAGCACTCAACTGTGAAATCCCATGCTAAACATCTAGGTAGCAGGTAAAGTCTATGTTCAGGGCGTGGTTAGTACTGATAGGTCAGTGCGCCAAAGTCAGGTCCCGGCACTGGTGCCCAATGTATCCCAAGAGCACATTACTGCTTTGGTAAATCATGTCACCTGTCACACTGGCCTTTCACATGATTGGGTGTCTGATTCCATCCGCTCCATTCTAAAGTGTGAGCCCATGTTTCAGGCTCTGTAATAGTGACAACACATGCCATTTAGTGGCTAACAATGCAGGTCACTGATAGAAACAGGGGTTTGATTGTAAGGGATGATGTCAGATACACATTCACAATGGTTCTCATGTTTGTAAATGCTCTTGACTGGTCATGCTGTGATTGTAGAGTTGTACAGGGCCTAGGATTGTAATGTACATCTCATTCTCGCCTAATGCCACAGTTGGAGTGTGAGAGTCTGTAGAAATGTACACACCTATTACACTATTGATTTTGTTTTATTTATGTATGGTGTCTTAGGCATGTTTTTTCTGTTTTTAGGTACATACAGTTTGGTGGATAACCTCCACTAAGTGGTGCCATTCAGATTGAGATTGGCACACCTATTTCTAATTGTGCAAACCATGGCCGATATTGGACGATTGCTTTGATTGGCTTCACTGTTTAGATTGTTACTCTAGTGTCATACAGGTAGGCCCCATACTCGTGGTCTAGATTTTGTAGGAAAACATGCACCATTCGCAATGATTTGCATTGTCACAAGCCTTGTGTCTTTTTACTTACAGACGCCAAATATTGGCACACTTATTGAAAAGTGCCCTTTGATATTGGGTACACTAAATTAGATCTGAATAGACGATTTACATCTCTATTGGTACGTTACTCATCTATATGATTTATTTATTATATGCACATAGGTCCTTCTTGCCTTCTTCATCTTTTCTTTTTATATTAGGCCAGATAAGGGACTCTTGCTAGCCTGGGTTTTGGACAGAATGTTTTGAAATTTCAATAGCAGGAGCATGTACATCTATTATTCTTTGATGGCTTGCTCATTTGATATTTTTATTTTTATGGTTATATGATACTGCTTTGGAGAATGCACGTTTCTTGAAATTTGGTGAAGGGGATCTATTGACACTTGTGTGTGCCCTGTGTCACTTTCTTTGCCATTGACTCACTGGGGCATTTTATAAGGTCTCTTTTACATAGCTCATGATTTTAATCAAGTTTTTCACTTTTCTCTTACACTTACATAGTTTTTTCCTCCATACATTTGTTGATTATGTTTATTCCACAATGTTTCGTTTTTTTCTGAATGTGTGTCATTTATTCTGATATGTTTGTGACGGCCTTATATAGTATGGCTTTTCATCTGTGGAAATGGAATGTCTTGGTGTTATCTAACCTAGTTGCATATATGTGTTTATATGCGTGTATTTTTAGTACTGAATAGTCTGTTTACAATATATGTGTATCTCATTTTAACTTACAGCCCTGAAGAAGTCCAATGTTTTAATGGACGAAACGCTTTGGCTGATGGTTTTTGGAAATTCACGATAAATAAAGGAAGAGAAAAATATATGGATTATATAGAGACTGTCAATTACAAACAAAAGTTGTATCTGATTATGAAATGTTGACGCTTTCTTTTACTCACGTTTACCCTCTTTTAGTGGTGCAGCTCCCATTGTGTTTGGTTGTATTGTATTCCCTTGGTAAGGGAGGCACCCTTGGGGAGTGGGTGCATACGGGGAAGTGCACACAGGGATACATAATATTATCCACTACAAAAAAACATAGGTGGCTAGCGGTGTGGGTGCTGTATTTGCTGTTTGGTCCACTATCCACAGTCAATCATTTAACTGTTAGTTGCAGTGTGTTCTCCAACTTTTCAATGAGTATTTATTTGAAATTAAGTGTGTCTACATGGCCAGAGAGGATGTGTGACAAAGAGTATGTGTCTACCTTTTCCACCCAACTCAGCAACTTTCTAGTGCATTTCACATTTGGGCACTAGTTCTAAATGTTGTCGTCTCAGGTATATGATGATTCTGAAATGGGATATGACACGCCTAATATTGTACCTAAGATGGCATACAGTTTGTATTTGCCAAAGGCTGTGATACTCATTTCAATTAGATGACACACATGTGACCTAGCTACATATGGATTAGGAGTTGTCACAATAGTGTCAGGAGTGGATTATGCTTGTTTTGTCCAAGATATTACATCTACTTGTTAAGGGTCAATGCTGGGTGCTGCTTGGTCTTTGTGTGTCATTTATGTTGCAGACATCTAGGCAAATGCTATTCATGTCAAAGGGAATTTCTTTTGTATGCCTAATTTTCCGCTTGGGAATGCTAGGCTATGTCAAGTCCTGTAAGTGTGTTCTGAGGAAACAACATTTGTCCATGCATGGTCATCCAATGCCCCTTCTACCCCCCTCATGTGACACAGCTGAAGGTATACCTATTCAGTATGACACTGCACTGCAACAATCTTCTTCTTGGCTCCATTTATGCAAGCAGTTGTTGGCAACAGGAATGGTGTAGAGTGGATTTAGTTTAGGGTAGATAATGTGTGCTAGTCCAGGCTGAAGCTGCCCGTGGACAGCTGCCCAGGGCCTCACAAATGCTAATGACTACAGAGCCCAGCAAGAAGGCACTGCCTTTAGTGGCCTGTCACTATTACGAGCTACCTATGGACAGACCCTTCACTTAGGTTTTCAACCATAGTGCATCATGGTCTTGCACAATCAACGCACAACTCCCTTAGGAATGGGATGGGATGGGATGTCAATGTTTTGGCACAAACAGCCCTGCAGTGTACAGACTGGAGTGATAACTGTTTAAACTGAGTTTCTTCTTATGCCACACTTGACTTGCTCACCCCCTCACTCACCGTACACAATACATCGTCATCATTACAGCATGTGGCCACATCACTTGAGGGTGCTATGGATGTGACAGAAACATGCCCCTTGCTGGATGAACATCGGGGAATCCTCTGCTATGCCCCCACAACTGAAGTCTGACAGCCATCATGGCATCGTAGCACAATGGGCACTGCTCAAAAAGGATGAGTGAGAATGGATGAGATTTTAGATATTTGCACACTTTTCCACTGACAAATGTTTTGTCTGTACAAGCTATGACTATCCAATTTTACCCACACATCATTAGTAGCTGAGCATATGATATGTGTGTTGTTTTCATTTGTGTGTAGATGACAATAGAGTGTGTTTGAGCTATACTTGATGCTGGCCAAGATCACACAGAGATGAACTTGGAGTGTTGTTATGTCTAGTGGATTTCCCTAGGTTACATGTAGTAAGCCAAGTGGACTGTGAGTGCACAGAAATGTTGTGTGCCCGTCTGCTGTGCAGGTGCTATTGGAGCCTATGTTACACCCAGGCAGTAAATTGAAAGACAGGGGAGGAGTTGGATCTACGGATGTGAGGCCTAGCTGCACATGTGTTTTGCAAGGTTGATGTTGTATGGGCTGGGGCGCTAGAGGGCGCACAAGCGGAATGGCTGCCTAACTACGTAGCTCCCGCTCCTTGGCACGTTATCCGACAATTATCCTATGCCACAGGGTGAGCAAACAGCAAATTCACCCACCATTTGCTGCAGCTGGTGGCCCTCTGCAATCGACCTGAAGCTGGGGCTGCTGTTGCCACCGGAGCCGGTGTCGGCGCCGATTAAAAATTGACCGCCAGCACACGCGGAGCACGCGAGCAGAGAGGGGCGGCTGTGGCAGACTACGCGAGTCCGGGGCTTGCCACGAGGAGGTAGGCCCAGGTCGCGTCTGTGCTCTCTGAGTCTGAGTGACGCCTGCCCGGAGGCTTGGAACCGGAGTGCGATACTAACGCTATCGCATGCTACTCGCCCCCGGCTGTGAGATCGGCCTGAGCCTGCCTGACCGGAGAGGACTACAGGACATAGTGGGAGAGCTCAGATTAACTTTGCGACTCCTGACGCCGCTGTGAGGTGCCGGACATAGACTGCTCCTGCCACGGAGCAGCACGAGGTGAGTGGCGCTCGACCCTCGCGTGGAGCACAACCTCTGCGGTTTCTGCAGGCGGTAGGGAGCCGAGTATCAACGTCTCTCCCCGACCGTCGGACTGCGGGTGGGTCCCTACTGATACTGGGCCTGCATACTCTCTGTCCCAACACATAAGAAGCGGCCCTGACCCCTGGGACTTCACTGCCTGCTTTAAACCCACGGCGGTGACCTGCTGGAACTGGACTTAACCCACGCTTGGGCTGCACTGGTCGTTTGCCGCTTTTATAGGCAGAGCTGGACACTGCCCTGACTCTTTGCCACGAACTTGTGCACTGTATCTTCGCTTTCACGCAGCGGTGCTGACCTCAGACCTGCCTTCTGCTAACGTGGCTATAGATGTACTATTGCTGCTAACGACGTCTGTTGCATATTTACTACAGAGGGCTTGGCGGCACGAGGAGTGGCTGGCGGCCTGTGCCCCCCCGAGGAGCGCTTATCGGGCACTTGAGGTGGTACATCGGGCTTGGGCTGGCACTGGGGACACGCGCGGAGGTTTACCAGAGCGCAGGTACGCCCACTGTTGAGTCTGCACTACTACCCCTCGGTAGAAACTTGGCTGTACGGCGGGGGTGGGGCACGAGGCGGCATAGAGGCAGCGTCCAGCCACCAGCATGGTGCACCCCGAGAATCGTCAAGAGAAACTAAGCTTCGATGGCGTCAAAAAAGGCCCAAATTTGGTGCCTGCTAACCCTGGACCGAGCGATACTAACTCGAGGGCCGACGCTACTCCCACTAAAGACCTTGATTTGCACAGTCTGTTCCAGGAGATGAGGCAGGGGTTTGCCACTGTGGTGGAGAAGGTTGACGGCGTGACCTCTAGGCTTGATGCCCTGGTTCACAAAGTAGATCGTCACGAGAAGCGACTAACGGCTACGGAACAGCGCATTTCTGATAATGACGATATCACCTCGTCCCACACCACGCAATTGGCCCGAATGGACAACCTGCTCGGAGTCATAGCGGCCAAGAATGAGGACTTGGAAGCCCGTAGCCGAAGCAACAACATACGTGTCACGGGCATTCCGGAATCCACAGACACGGGCAGAATGGAACTCTATGTTGAAAAGCTACTCAAAGGCTTGATTGGAGAGGACGCTTTCTCACCTCAATTTATCATCGAGAGGGCACACCGATCATTAGCACCTGTTCCCAAGCCCGGACTGCCGCCTAGACCAATCATTGCTAAACTGTTGAACTATCGTGATCGCGACATCGCGCTGAGGGCGACCCGGTCTCAACAAACCCTACAATACAATGGAATTACTTTCTCCATATATCCGGACTTCACCCCTCTGGTGCAGGAAGAGAGGCGCAAGTTCATCCCTGTGAAGAAGAAGCTGCGGGAGGCTCGATTGGACTATGCTCTGCTCTTCCCGGCGAAGCTGTGGATCACACATCAGGGAAAACAACGCTTCTTTACAAATCCTCAAAAAGTAGAGGATTTCCTAAAAACGATCCATAAGGCTCGAAGAGGAGAGCGCAATGCTGGGGCGGATCTGGAGGACGAGGACCCATCCTCGGCGGCGGATGTACACTGAACACTTGCATCTACTGGGCTTCTTATTCCTTTGCCCTGTCATTCTCTGGCCCTTGCTTCGAGTGTACGAGGAGCGGCGACCACACACGACGGAACTACGCTGGCTCATCGTTCCTGTGGTAATGTACTCCAAGGACCACTTTCCTGACCCTGGCCTCCACCAAGGGCGGTACAGTTTCGGAGGCCATTGGCGGGTGAAGTGTCTGTGCGACCTTGATGTTATGTCCCTATCGGGTGTTCCCCATGCACACTTTTACGTTGTTGAAGTGGAGGGGAGGGGGGTTCGGGGGGGAGGTGTGGGGGGGTACGGATGGCTGCTGACATGTTTGGGATGCTGTAGTGGGAGGGGGGCGGACTGTTTTGGGGAGATGAGAGGCACACATGGATTGTTTGATCGTGACACGAAATGCTATACTACACTGACTCTTCTGACTGTGTTGGTCGTTGTGGCTTTCTGACCACCAAGGGAGACTACATCAAAACTCCATTGTTTATGGCGATCTTAGTAACTGATGCTCAATTAAATTGCATGTCATGGAATGTTAGAGGGCCTAATAATGCCAAAAAATGTCATAATGTGATAGCATATCTTACCAGACATAATGTTCATATTGCCATGCTGCAGGAAACTCACTTGTCACCGCAGATACGGGCCACCTTTGCCAGCAAATGGGCTGGAATTCGTACATTCTCCTCTTACTCCACATATGCAAGAGGGGTTACCATTCTTCTTAGACGCAATGTGCCATTCCAGAAGTGCGGAGACCTGACCGATGGCGAGGGCCGCTATGCCTTACTATGGGGGCGACTGGGTCGCGACACAGTCACGTTTGTTAATTGTTATGCACCTAACACAGACATGCCTACTTTCTTCACCACACTTTGGGGCAAAATAGTGGATGTGGGATCCCGACATATTATTTGGGGAGGAGACTTCAACTTGGCACCAATACCTCACCTGGATAGGGCGGACAGGGCAACTCACTACAAACCTAGGGCACGTGAGGCGTTGGGAGACATTGTAGCTGAGGGTGCACTGGTAGACATGTGGCGACACCTGCACCCAACTAGGAGAGAGGGTACGCATTTCACTACACAGACGGGCACATGGGCGCGACTGGACTACTTCCTTGCCAACAAAGAGATCACTCCGGAGGTTCTGGAGGTTAGACACTTGCCGAGAACATATTCGGATCACAGCCCTGTCATAATGCACACACGAATTCCTGGGTGGGATAATCCTAGACCCCAATGGAGGCTACAACCGGCGACACTATTGGACAGCTTATTTCGTGCCGAACTAGGTGAGGAAATAGCGGACTACTTTCCTAGGAACAAGGGGTCAGTAGAATCGGTAGAACACATCTGGGAAGCCTTCAAAGTCCCAAAAAACAAAGAAGTAGGAGGGTCTAGATGGGTTGGTTTAATGACCAAAATGCCTCACAACCCTAGTCACATCAACAAATGCAAAAGGAGGCATAAAGTCAAACAAGAAGTGTGTGCTGTCTTGAAAAAGAGGTTGTGTGGAAATGAAATTACACTTGGCTGAAAAAATTCCCATCAGCCCACCAGGTATGGCGGAGAATCGTCATGTGGGATACAAATGGTATGTTCCAAATCTCACCCAACCCATCTATTGATGGTGCAGAGATAGGAAAACCTGATGACCGTCTAGCCACAGTGTATTTCAAGGTAGTGCTGATTAGTGTGCAGTGCTCAGTGAGAAAAAATTGTGAAAATATGTTAAGAATAACTACGAGAATAGAAAATATGTTTATTAGGCACTATTCAAGTGTTATGATTAAAAAGGGGGCGCTATATAGTCTGAAAATATAACTGTAATACAGCGCAGGGCAGTGTGGTCAACATGTTTCAGCTGTTAAAGATGTAGTATCCAGCTTTCGTCAGGACCGTGATGTCAAAAAGGGCAACTGCTAATATATGGAATGGCAATTCAAACAACTAAAAGTACTCCTACCAGGAACTTGGAGCCCCAATGTTAACTGGAGGGAACTTTAAATGAATCATCCTTTTCCTGTGAAAAAAGAGAATAGTGCAAACAACAAATGTAGTGTCATGAACTTGTATCCTCAGTGTTCACAAATAACACAATAAAACAAAAACAGTACACACATAAATAGCAAGAAGAAAAGGTCTCCCTGCTGTTACAAGAGGCTAAATGTCCTCCTGAATCCAAAAATGGCAAAAGTAATTAGTACTCAAATTGTTTAAATGTACTCACCCAGCATTGTGTGGGAAGTATCCTCACCTCACCCGGCACCCGCTCGGGAAAAAAATGAGGCCCCGCTCTGTTAGAATAGGAAAATAGCTATAACATATGCATCTACTCAGTGAGTAAACTACCAAGTAAAGTATAGCTATATTAAGATGGTTTCCTTTATTAAACAAGTCTCAGTTGTCTCCAAGGAGAATGGCTGCCCCTCTACTCCAAACATGGAGGACAAAGTAGGTCAAATGTAAAAGTATAGTATTGAACTCAACACTAAGCCTTAAAAGATGATGCTGTTTAAAAGCTCAAAGAGTATATAGAGCAAAATACCAGGATTCACACAAAAAAAGGGGGGGAGTTGTATTGCGCAAACCTACCTGTCCGTCGGCACCTCAAGCCAGCTTCCGAGTGGGAGTGGAGGTAGCGGACAGGCAGGAAGCGCGCCCTTTTATGTGAGTGCTGATTGGTTAATTACTTCAATCGAGTGATTAACAAGCATTACGCCCGTCGATAGTCTCCCAATCACGATAGAAATGCGCATGCTCGAAGCAAATACAAAATCGGCATATACGCGGCTGAAAGCGGAGGACTAATCCCGAGCGTATGCGCAGATGTGAGCGCTGGTAGAGAGTCAACCTAGCGCATGCGCAGTGTGTCATTTGACGCGCATGCGCGGTATAATCGAAACGCCATGGACAGCGGGAGCGGTGCAGCGTGTTGCTGCTTATTACTAGAGGAGCCACTGTGTGCGATCTAAATGTGAAACAGTATATCAAAGCCCATAGATATCTATTACTGCCACCCATTGCTTGAGAGTGTATTATCAGGCTGGAAGTAATAAACATCATAAAGATCATAAAGAAGGCACAAAGATGATTAAGAAGGCCTGCTCAGTGGAAGAAGGTATTGTGAAAAATTCTCTATAGTAAGTAGGCTAACAACGGAGTCATGTATGTGTAGAACATCATACACATGACAAAGGTGTCCACAGAAAATCTACAAAAATATTAGATATTACAGTGATGTCCAAGGAATATCGTCATTGAGACCCAGACTATCACTTTTAAGCGAAAAAATCCATTTCTGTTCTTTGATAAAGAGATATCTGGATATGTCGCTAATATGGGGCGGTATGTAAGGTTGTTCCAGCACAACCCATCTAAGGTCTTCTGCAGAGTGTTTCTGATTCAAAAAGTGCTCAGTTAGTCTGGTCGACTGTTTACGACAGCGGATGGTACTTTTATGTTCCCCAATCCTAAGTTTAATCTTTCTGGTCGTGAACCCTATGTACCTCAAAGAGCAGGGGCAGGTAATCATGTATATGACTCTTTCTGTGTTGCAGTTAGTGTGTTTCTTGAGCAACCACATTTTGCCTGTACCAAGATCTAACTGCTCAGTTCTAGAGGTTTGCGGACAGACACTACATGAGCCGCATGGGTAGTGACCCTGTACTGGTGGTAGATCCCAGAGAGTAGGTGGTCTAGGTGTCTCCTGGGATCTAGGTCTCGTGTGTACTAGACTATCACGCAGACTGGGTGCTCTTTTAAAAGAGAACAAAGGTAGAGAAATATTCTCGTCGGTGATATTTAGAATACTCCAGTGCTTGTGTATAGTCTTTTGGATACTGTTGGACAGCACACTAAAAGTGCTAACAAATGTTAGTCTATCAAGTGGGGGTTTCTCTTGTCGGTTCTCCAATGGGGATTCTCGATGGTTATTGGAGGCACGTTTCAATGCTCTTCTCACAAGGTTTTTGGGATATTGTCTCGCTTGTAGTTGTTGAGACAGTAGGCTAGCATGCTTATCAAACAAGACTCTGGAAGAACAGTTCCTTCTGAGGCGAAGAAACTGGCCCACCGGCAAATTGGCCCGTAGTGAGCGAGGGTAATGACTATTGAATAGTAAAAGGGAATTTATAGCCATAGGTTTAGTGTACAGCTCACATTCCAGTTTACCTGCAGCAGGAAAGATTGACAAATCCAGAAACGAGAGTCTCTCATTACTGAATTCGACTGTAAACTTAAGATATGGGTTTTGAACATTAAGCCATTGGTGAAACCGTTGTACCTCGTCGGTAGAGCCTCGCCATACCACCAGGATATCATCAATGTATCTCCGCCATAGCAACACCTGGTGGAAAAAAGGGTTGCTATGGTGGAGGACATGATCCTGTTCAAATTGGTGGACAGATAGGTTGGCGAGGCTCGGAGCAAAAATACTCCCCATTGAGGTGCTGGAGATCTGGAGGAAGAAATCTTCCTCAAATTTGAAAAAGTTTTCAGTCATGGCTATTTTGGCGCAATCCATAATGAAATGGATGGGGGTGATGCTATCAAGATCACGTAGAGACAGCAGATGTCTAATGGTCTCCAAAGTCTCCAACTGCGGGATACAAGTATAAAGAGACTCAACGTCGAAACTGACCAATAGGTCAGTCTCGACTTTGAATTTCATGTCCGGGAGCGTTCTCAGGACATCAGCCGTATCCTGTAAAAACGTCGGCATTTCCTTCACAATAGGTTGGAGAAACCAGTCCACGAAAGTGGAGAGGGGCTCCAAGAGAGATCCAATGCCCGAAATGACCACCCGGTGGTGGTCTAGTGGCTTTGTGTATTTTCGGTAAACAATAAAAGCCCGGTGTGACCGGGTTTTCTGTAACCAAAAATCTGGCTTCGTGGGGTGTGATCCATCCCTCTGCACTACCTTCGTCTACCAAGGTCTTGATTTCAATTAGGAGGTGTGGAGTCGGATCTAGAGACGATCGACGATAAAATTGTGGATTGTTCAATTGTCTTAGACACTCTTGTCGATATTGTATAGTATCAAGTATGACTGTAGCTCCCCCTTTATCCGACGGTTTGATTGTAATTGACGGATCTTTAGATAAGGTGGTCAGAGCATTTCTTTCTCTTTTTGGAAGATTTTGGAAAAACTCAGGCTCGCCATCATGTAGCCTCATAATGTCATGGGTGACTGCTCGCTCGAACGTCATCACTTGAGAGGGAACCTGATGGCTAAGAGGAGTGAATGTAGACTTTGGGTGTAGCCCAGTATTGATTTGGTGCCCATCCGAGCACTCAGAGTCTGGTTTGCCTCTAAAAAAGAAGTGTAAGCGTATTTTTCTGTAAATTTTTTCCAGTTCAGTCCTTAATTGGAAGGGGTCACCTTTATTTGTAGGGACAAAGCCCAGACCTCTCTCTAGGACAGCTAGCTCGTTAGATGTAAGTACTCGAGAGCTCAAATTCACAGTTAAGTTACAGTCGGTTCTGTGCTGGTGCTCTGTTGAGCTGCCCTCCTGCTCCGTGTGTTCGGGAAAGAGGGGTCTGCCTCCCACTGGACAGTCTGTTGTCCTCTCCTTTTGCCGCGATTGAATCCGCGGCCACGTCCTAAAAAAGACGGATCAGGGAAGAACTGTGGGGGCCGGATGTAGGGATTCATATTGGATGCAAAAGGGGGTGGTTGGAAACCCCAGGGGCCAGGGGGCCACCATGGACCTGGATTCTGGTAATTGCCTGGATGGTTACCACCTCTCTGTCTGTTCCCTCTTTTAGAAAAATGTTGTTGTCCCCCGCCACGGGATTGTGGTCCCTGGAAATTCGAGCTATCTGAGTCACTGGAATCTGTGCCTGAGGTTGAGTAATTGGAACCATGCCGTCTTCCTCCATTGTTAGATCCAGATGCCGCATAATTATCACTGGTGTAAGGATAAATTTTCACGAATGAGAAGCGGGCAAGGTCTTTCTTAAATTTGTCGATCTTACTAGACAATATATTGTCCTTATAGTCTTTGTTGGTTTTATTGGTCTCATCAAGATGTTTTTTGAAGAGTGTACTGCAAGTAGTCTTTATTTGACCTTCCAGAGTCTGTATCTCGATAAGCATGGTATCTGCTATTCTCTTTGCAGAGCTCACGATCAAGATTAACCAATCCCTCGTGCATCTCCATGCTATAAGAGACCAATCTCGAATGAATTCGTTATCAGTTAAGAATAGCCTAGGGGCATTTGTCACAATTAGTCCTGTTGGAGCGCACTTTCCACGTAGATACTCTGCCATGATAAGTCCATGGAATGAAATCCGGGACTGTGCTTTTTTCAGATTGAGTAAAGTAGGCCAATCATCTTTCGCTGTGCCTGTAGTTTCGGGCAAAGAATCCAGAATGCAAGGATTATCTTCGAGAATAGAGTTAAGATAATCATCATCAAAGGCAAGACCAGCAAAGTCCGCCATGGTCAAGCACAAGGAGTACCAAAGAATTAGAAGACAACTGAGTGAGCTAAACCATCAGGGAAAGAATGAACCTGATAGAAAATGAAGACCCGCAACCAAGGTTGCTCTAAATACCAAAAAACAAAGAAGTAGGGGGGTCTAGATGGGTTGGTTTAATGACCAAAATGCCTCACAACCCTAGTCACATCAACAAATACAAAAGGAGGCATAAAGTCAAACAAGAAGTGTGTGCTGTCTTGAAAAAGAGGTTGTGTGGAAATGAAATTACACTTGGTTGAAAAAATTCCCATCAGCCCACCAGGTATGGCGGAGAATCGTCATGTGGGATACAAATGGTATGTTCTAAATCTCACCCAACCCATCTATTGATGGTGCAGAGATAGGAAAACCTGATGACCGTCTAGCCACAGTGTATTTCAAGGTAGTGCTGATTAGTGTGCAGTGCTCTGTGAGAAAAAATTGTGAAAATATGTTAAGAATAACTACGAGAATAGAAAATATGTTTATTGGGCACTATTCAAGTGTTATGATTAAAAAGGGGGCGCTATATATAGTCTGAAAATATAACTATAATACAGCGCAGGGCAGTGTGGTCAACATGTTTCAGCTGTTAAAGATGTAGTATCCAGCTTTCGTCAGGACCGTGATGTCAAAAAGGGCAACTGCTAATTTATGGAATGGCAATTCAAACAACTAAAAGTACTCCTACCAGGAACTTGGAGCCCCAATGTTAACTGGAGGGAACTTTAAATGAATCGTCCTTTTCCTGTGAAAAAAGAGAATAGTGCAAACAACAAATGTAGTGTCATGAACTTGTATCCTCAGTGTCCACAAATAACACAATAAAACAAAAACAGTACACACATAAATAGCAAGAAGAAAAGGTCTCCCTGCTGTTACAAGAGGCTAAATGTCCTCCTGAATCCAAAAATGGCAAAAGTAATTAGTACTCAAATTGTTTAAATGTACTCACCCAGCATTGTGTGGGAAGTATCCTCACCTCACCCGGCACCCGCTCGGGAAAAAAATGAGGCCCCGCTCTGTTAGAATAGGAAAATAGCTATAACATATGCATCTACCCAGTGAGTAAACTACCAAGTAAAGTATAGCTATATTAAGATGGTTTCCTTTATTAAACAAGTCTCAGTTGTCTCCAAGGAGAATGGCTGCCCCTCTACTCCAAACATGGAGGACAAAGTAGGTCAAATGTAAAAGTATAGTATTGAACTCAACACTAAGCCTTAAAAGATGATGCTGTTTAAAAGCTCAAAGAGTATATAGAGCAAAATACCAGGATTCAAACAAAAAAAGGGGGGGAGTTGTATTGTGCAAACCTACCTGTCCGTCGGTACCTCAAGCCAGCTTCTGAGTGGGAGTGGAGGTAGCGGACAGGCAGGAAGCGCGCCCTTTTATGTGAGTGCTGATTGGTTAATTACTTCAATCGAGTGATTAACAAGCAATACGCCCGTCAATAGTCTCCCAATCATGATAGAAATGCGCATGCTCGAAGCAAATACAAAATCGGCATATGCGCGGCTGAAAGCGGAGAACTAATCCCGAGCGTATGCGCAGATGTGAGCGCTGGTAGAGTGTCAACCTAGCGCATGCGCAGTGTGTCATTTGACGCGCATGCGCGGTATAATCGAAACGCCATGGACAGTGGGAGCGGTGCAGCGTGTTGCTGCTTATTACTAGAGGAGCCACTGTGTGTGATCTAAATGTGAAACAGTATATCAAAGCCCATAGATATCTATTACTGCTACCCATTGCTTGAGAGTGTATTATCAGGCTGGAAGTAATAAACATCATAAAGATCATAAAGAAGGCACAAAGATGATTAAGAAGGCCTGCTCAGTGGAAGAAGGTATTGTGAAAAATTCTCTATAGTAAGTAGGCTAACAACGGAGTCATGTATGTGTAGAACATCATACACATGACAAAGGTGTCCACAGAAAATCTACAAAAATATTAGATATTACAGTGATGTCCAAGGAATATCGTCATTGAGACCCAGACTATCACTTTTAAGCGAAAAAATCCATTTCTGTTCTTTGATAAAGAGATATCTGGATATGTCGCTAATGTGGGGCTAATGTAAGGTTGTTCCAGCACAACCCATCTAAGGTCTTCTGCAGAGTGTTTCTGATTCAAAAAGTGCTCAGTTAGTCTGGTCGACTGTTTACGACAGCGGATGGTACTTTTATGTTCCCCAATCCTAAGTTTAATCTTTCTGGTCGTGAACCCTATGTACCTCAAAGAGCAGGGGCAGGTAATCATGTATATGACTCTTTCTGTGTTGCAGTTAGTGTGTTTCTTGAGCAATCACATTTTGCCTGTACCAAGATCCAACTGCTCAGTTCTAGAGGTTTGCGGACAGACACTACATGAGCCGCATGGGTAGTGACCCTGTACTGGTGGTAGATCCCAGAGAGTAGGTGGTCTAGGTGTCTCCTGGGATCTAGGTCTCGTGTGTACTAGACTATCACGCAGACTGGGTGCTCTTTTAAAAGAGAACAAAGGTAGAGAAATATTCTCGTCGGTGATATTTAGAATACTCCAGTGCTTGCGTATAGTCTTTTGGATACTGTTGGACAGCACACTAAAAGTGCTAACAAATGTTAGTCTATCAAGTGGGGGTTTCTCTTGTCGTTTCTCCAATAGGGATTCTCGATGGTTATTGGAGGCACGTTTCAATGCTCTTCTCACCAGGTTTTTGGGATATTGTCTCGCTTGTAGTTGTTGAGACAGTAGGTTAGCATGCTTATCAAACAAGACTCTGTGAGAACAGTTCCTTCTGAGGCGAAGAAACTGGCCCACCGGCAAATTGGCCCGTAGTGAGCGAGCGTGATGACTATTGAATAGTAAAAGGGAATTTATAGCCATAGGTTTAGTGTACAGCTCACATTCCAGTTTACCTGCAGCAGGAAAGATTGACAAATCCAGAAGCGAGAGTCTCTCATTACTGAATTCGACTGTAAACTTAAGATATGGGTTTTGAACATTAAGCCATTGGTGAAACCGTTGTACCTCGTCGATAGAGCCTCGCCATACCACCAGGATATCATCAATGTATCTCCGCCATAGCAACACCTGGTGGAAAAAAGGGTTGCTATGGTGGAGGACATGATCCTGTTCAAATTGGTGGAAGGGGTCACCTTTATTTGTAGGGACAAAGCCCAGACCTCGCTCTAGGACAGCTAGCTCGTTAGATGTAAGTACTCGAGAGCTCAAATTCACAGTTAAGTTACAGTCGGTTCTGTGCTGGTGCTCTGTTGAGCTGCCCTCCTGCTCCGTGTGTTCGGGAAAGAGGGGTCTGGAGTTGGAGACTTTGGAGACCATTAGACATCTGCTGTCTCTACGTGATCTTGATAGCATCACCCCCATCCATTTCATT
Source organism: Lissotriton helveticus (assembly GCF_964261635.1). Taxonomy (NCBI): domain Eukaryota; kingdom Metazoa; phylum Chordata; class Amphibia; order Caudata; family Salamandridae; genus Lissotriton; species Lissotriton helveticus. The sequence goes on along the minus strand of NC_136059.1, from coordinate 64,201,168 downwards.
ATGGATTGCGCCAAAATAGCCATGACTGAAAACTTTTTCAAATTTGAGGAAGATTTCTTCCTCCAGATCTCCGGCACCTCAATGGGGAGTATTTTTGCTCCGAGCCTCGCCAACCTATATGTCCACCAATTTGAACAGGATCATGTCCTCCACCATAGCATCCCTTTTTTCCACCAGGTATTGCTATAGCGGAGATACATTGATGATATCCTGGTGGTATGGCGAGGCTCTACCGATGAGGTACAACGGTTTCACCAATGGCTTAATGTTCAAAACCCATATTTTAAGTTTACAGTCGAATTCAGTAATGAGAGACTCTCGTTTCTGGATTTGTCAATCTTTCCTGCTGCAGGTAAACTGGAATGTAAGCTGTACACTAAACCTATGGCTATAAATTCCCTTTTACTATTCAATAGTCATCACCCTCGCTCACAACGGGCCAATATTACGGTGGGACAGTTTCTTCGCCTTAGAAGGAACTGTTCTTCCAGAGTCTTGTTTGATAAGCATGCTAGCCTACTGTCTCAACAACTACAAGCGAGACAATATCCCAAAAACCTGGTGAGAAGAGCATTGAAACGTGCCTCCAATAACCATCGATAATCCCTATTGGAGAAATGACAAGAGAAACCCCCACTTGATAGACTAACATTTGTTAGCACTTTTAGTGTGCTGTCCAACAGTATCCAAAAGACTATACGCAAGCACTGGAGTATTCTAAATATCACCGACGAGAATATTTCTCTACCTTTGTTCTCTTTTAAAAGAGCACCCAGTCTGCGTGATAGTCTAGTACACAGGAGACCTAGATCCCAGGAGACACCTAGACCACCTACTCTCTGGGATCTACCACCAGTACAGGGTCACTACCCATGCGGCTCATGTAGTGTCTGTCCGCAAACCTCTAGAACTGAGCAGTTAGATCTTGGTACAGGCAAAATGTGGTTGCTCAAGAAACACACTAACTGCAACACAGAAAGAGTCATATACATGATTACCTGCCCCTGCTCTTTGAGGTACATAGGGTTCACGACCAGAAAGATTAAATTTAGGATTGGGGAACATAAAAGTACCATCCGCTGTCATAAACAGTCGACCAGACTAACTGAGCACTTTTTGAATCAGAAACACTCTGCAGAAGACCTTAGATGGGTGGTGCTGGAACAACCTTACATACCTCCCCACATTAGCGACATATCCAGATATCTCTTTATCAAAGAACAGAAATGGATTTGTTCGCTTAAAAGTGATAGTTTGGGTCTCAATGACGATATTCCTTGGACATCACTGTAATATCTAATGTTTTTGTAGATTTTCTATGTACACCTTTGTCATGTGTATGATGTTCTACACATACATGACTCCGTTGTTAGCCTACTTACTATAGAGAATTTTTCACAATACCTTCTTCCACTGAGCAGGCCTTCTTAATAATCTTTGTGCCTTCTTTATGATCTATATGATGTTTATTACTTCCAGCCTGATAATACACTCTCAAGCAATGGGTGGCAGTAATAGATATCTATGGGCTTTGATATACTGTTTCACATTTAGCTCGCACACAGTGGCTCCTCTAGTAATAAGCAGCAACACGCTGCACCGCTGAATTTAAAGTTCCCTCCAGTTAACATTGGGGCTCCAAGTTCCTGGTAGGAGTACTTTTAGTTGTTTGAATTGCCATTCCATAAATTAGCAGTTGCCCTTTTTGACATCACGGTCCTGACGAAAGCTGGATACTACATCTTTAACAGCTGAAACATGTTGACCACACTGCCCTGCGCTGTATTATAGTTATATTTTCAGACTATATAGCGCCCCCTTTTTAATCATAACACTTGAATAGTGCCTAATAAACATATTTTCTATTCTCGTAGTTATTCTTAACATATTTTCAGAATTTCTTCTCACAGAGCACTGCACACTAATCAGCACTACCTTGAAATACACTGTGGCTAGACGGTCATCAGGTTTTCCTATCTCTGCACCATCAATAGATGGGTTGGGTGAGATTTGGAACATACCATTTGTATCCCACATGACGATTCTCCGCCATACCTGGTGGGCTGATGGGAATTTTTTCAGCCAAGTGTAATTTCATTTCCACACAACCTCTTTTTCAAGACAGCACATACTTCTTGTTTGACTTTAAGCCTTCAAAGTCACCATCAGAGGCTATTGCATATCTAAAAGCTTTGGGGTCCTGCGGGACATACAGACCACTATTCGTACACTGCATAGGGATCTGAGGACACTGGAACTCTGAATGGTAGAGAATGACAGTCCTGAGGTACATGCAGAATTCCGGGACACGTTATCAAAATATGAGGAGGAGGCTAACAGGGAGGCTAAATTCAGGGGGAAACACTGGCATGCCAGAAGGTATTGCGAGGGGGATAGGCCGGCGAGAGCTCTAGCGGTGCTTACGCGTCCCCCACGAGACCACAACACCATACTGGAGATCACCGATGAACAAGGACACACGATCAGAGACTCAGATGCACTGTTAGATGCCTTCACTTCTCACTACCACTCCCTTTACACCACTACTGCAACAGCTGATACACCTTATGCAGCATTCCTGGGGGACGTGGCACTTTGTTGGCTCAGCGATGGAGATAGGGCCTTCCTAGCAGCCCCCTTTGAGTTGGATGAAATCCGCGAGGCCATTATGTCACTTAAGAACGGCAAGGCGCCTGGTTTGGATAGCATACCTGCCGAATTTTATAAAACCTACATAGATATTATGGCCCCGGTTCTCCGAGAGGTATACGAAGAATCGCTCGCTGACGGCATCCTCCCTAGCTCCATGCGGGAGGTGGTCATACACTCGCTTTTAAAACCGGGCAAGACGCCTAGTTCGTGTAGTTCATATCGCCCCCTTTCCCTCCTAAACTGCGACATTAAAATTCTCGCGAAGGTCCTGGCCACCAGACTTTCCCTGCTCATGACTAGAATTGTATTGCCTGATCAATCTGGTTTTGTCCCCGGGCGGTCCACCTCGCATAACTTGCGCACTCTGTTCTCTCTGCTTCGTACCATTCACCCTGATCTTCCAGTGGCAGCCGTTTTCCTAGATGCCACCAAGGCATTCGACTCGGTAGAGTGGCCCTACCTGTTTTCAGTCCTGTCGAGCATGGGATTCCCCAGTCTTTTCATCTCCTGGGTTCAGCTCCTCTACATTCAACCCATGGCGAAGGTCCTCATCAATGGGTGTTTATCACACTCCATTGCCATTACCAGAGGAACGCGTCAGGGATGCCCCCTATCCCCTCTACTGTTTGCAATAGCGGTTGAACCGCTAGCCTGTAGGCTTCGCCAGCTGCATCGAGAGGGCGCGGTACAATGCCTCCAGAGACAAATTGATGTGTCATTATACGCTGATGATATTACACTCTACGTTAAGCACCCTGACGTGCACCTTAACCCACTATTGAGAGAGTTCATAAGCTTTGGAGGAATGTCGGGAATACACATAAATTGGTCCAAGTCGCAGTTTTTCCCTCTCACGGATGCGTCACGAACTTCCCCCTTGACTACCCACTCGAGTGGTGTCGGACGGAGCTCCGGTACCTTGGCATACAAATATCGCGTGATAGGGATGAGACGATCCGCTCCAATTATGGAGTGGCAATCACAAAACTCACAGCTGCAGTGGATCGCTGGATCACCCTTCCGCTTTCCATGGCTGGTAGAGTATCCCTCATTAAAATGGTGGTGCTGCCCCGATTTCTTTACCTCTTTCTCAATATCCCATACTACCCGGGTGCTTTCTTCTTCAAAACCTTGAAATCGGAACTCTGTCGGCTATTCTGGGGAGGCAAGAGTCCACGGTTGAAATGGACCACGTTGACCCAGCCCTATGATTCTGGTGGCTTTGATGTGCCTGACCTTGAGGCATACTACCTGTGCGCACAAGCGCATTATTCTTATCACTGGCTGGCCCCCACACCATTCATGCCACAATTAGCGGTAGAGGACTGGATTGTGCACCCCGTTCCGCTCAATGGCCTGCTCCACTGCCCAGAAGCGTTAATTCAAACATCCAATACCTCTGTTTCCTGCACTCTCGATGCGTGGCGCCGTATAGCTAAGAGGCTATCCTGCTGCTTCCCATACTCTCCTAAATTACCACTGACATTCCACCCTGCCCTTGCACTATTGCAGGAGCGAGGCTTTGGGTTGCTTTGCGAACGACTGCGGATCACCTCCTGGGGCGATCTCTTCGCCAACGGGAAATTTAAAACTGCAGAAGAGTTCTTTGCCTCCCAAGACCGCACCCCGGTTGACGTATTTTACTACCTGCGCCTACGACAAGGGATGAAGGACATTCTCCCTGAGTTCCCCGATGAACCCGAGATCCTTCTTCCACTTCAGTTCCTGTTATGCTCACAGGAAGGGACACACTTGGTCTCCGGCTTGTATCGTCAACTCAGATCGGCTGTCATGCCGGCTGAGGCGGGAGCGCGGGTGCACTGGAGTACTGACCTAGCTACCGCGCTCACTGACGACCAATGGCACTACTGTTGCGCCCTCACGGCTCGGATATCGGCCAGCAGTAGACTTAAAATAATACACTACAAATTCTTGCAAAGGTTGTATTATACACCAGTAAAAAAACACAGATTTCACCTAGCAGACACCGACAGATGCGAACGCTGCAATGCCGAGCGCGCGGGTTTTTTACATTTGGCCTGGGAATGCCCACCTGTTCGTATATTCTGGCAGCAGGTAACTGACGCTCTTACAGCGATGACTAAGGTGCCCATAGCGGAGGACCCGCTCCTCATGCTGCTTGGGCACACGCCGCACATCCCGAAAACCTGTAGAAAATTTATTGGCAACGCGCTGCTCTTGGCAAAGCGTCGAGTAGCGTGTCGCTGGGGTCGAGGCAGAGCACCCAAATTTAAGGAATGGCTGGCAGATATGACTTACTGTCAGGAACAACACGTTACATTTGCTGAACTATTACCGATCCCTAGCCGCCCGAAAGATATCTGGAGCCCGCTGACTGGATACTTGCTGGCCCAGGCAGATGATACTGCTGCTCCAGAATGAGGACAAGTGAATGATCAGCTACACTAATGACACTTGGGGCTGGGAGCTTTACACACTGGTGCGCATGTGATACATTTCTCCTACCCTGCCGCGATGCACCGCATGTTCCTCTACAGGTTACCACCTTACACAGCATTACACCGCCTGCTACTATTGTGACACTGTATATGCAGATATCACCACAGAGCCGGTGCCCGCTAGATAGCAATCGCTGCCCTGCTCATTCCATACACCCTTATCATCACCCTGGGTGGCCCCTTGGGACGCTGCGCGCGACCTCTACACTTCAGACGCACACTTAACGTTGCGACCGCTGACAACTCACTATATAGCGAAGAACGATCAATGAACCGTACTCTAATGTACTGACTCAGAATTCCTTATTCGAAAGGGACCATGATGCCTCTCTGGTTTTGTTTAATGTTGGGAACTGGAAGGGAAAGAAACCTACAAAAAACTTGTTCTACTGCAATGCGTCCTTGTTCATTTGCTTTCACTTTGCACTAGCTATCAGGCCCCCATAGTATAATACTACTGTACGCCACCGGACCTCCGGGCTGTGTTACATCAATAAGGACTTTTGTATGGGTTTACATGTAATGCTGCCGGCCTCTGGGTTGTAGGCGATTGAAGCAGTGTACTGTCCATAATACACAATAAAGCAGTTTGAACACCAAAAAAAAAAAAAAATTGATGTTGTATGGGCTGAGCTAGCTTAACAAGGGTAGAGGTGAGAGAGACTTTTGCTTCCATTCTGGAAATAGAGTGGAGACTCAGACATAATGGGGACAGAACAATTTAGGAATTTTGAGAGAGTGAAAGGGATGAGTTAAGGTCAAAGGCAGTTCTTGGATGGGAGATATGAAGTATCACGTCAACAACCATCCGTCCCTCCGAGCCCCACCACCCTCTATCCCACAGCCCCAAACGCCCGCTCCCCTCTCCCAAACATCCAGAACCCCCCCACCCCCCTCTCACCTACATCCCCAAACGTCCTCCCCCTTCTCCCAAACTTCCAGAACTCCCCCACCCCCTACCCCTCCGACCTCCCTCCCCCTCACCACGTCTCCCTCACCCCCACAGGTTCTCAGTCCCCTCCCCTTAGAGCTCCCAGTCCCCCCTCTGTCTATGAGTCACATCGCCCTGCGCGATCCCTCACTCCCACTGCTCACGCCATCCCCCGTAGTGAAGACATCCACCTCCCCCAAAGAGACCGCAACCCCCCTCCCTCCCTACCCCCGCCCATCCGAACTCGAAACACCAATCAGTTCCTCCCATCCCGACTACTCCCCCTAATAGTAACGCGCCCAGCAGCCCCTCCCACCACCCTGCACTTGACCAAAAGTTCACGAAAGCTAACTCCGTGCCTCCCTCTCCCGTCTCACTTCCTAACAGTATCTCGCCCCAAACCCGCTCTCCCTCACTAGGCCTCCCACAATCGAACTCCAACCTGGACCCGGTCCCCCCGTCACAGACCCCCCCATTCGACGTCCTGCTCCACGACCTCTCCCACGCCAAACCCAACTTCACCCACTCGCCCCCCTACTCCCCAGCACCTAAACTGACACAACGCCTGGACTTTCTAGAAGCCCAGATCGCGACTCTGATCTTTGGCCTGAAAGAAACCCTATCCTCCCTAGAGAAACTCCAGCCTCCCTCCCAGAACGTTCCTCCTCCTCACCTCCAGCCGCCTACCGACAAGACTGACTCTCATACCCACACTGGGTCCAAGCCCCCCACAGGCTCCCAGCCTCTTCTCTCCAATCCCAGGACTGAGGCTCGAGTCGACAGTCCTAGAAGAACGGCTCCCTCCCTTTCGCCACAGGAAGTGACCTCCCTCATCGCCTCCTATGAAACCCCGCCTAATCAGCCAGCTCAAACAATTCCCCCTGACCACCCTCCCTTCTCCTCAATTCAAGTCATCACTGGAGTGGGAAGGGACCCGTCCCACCGTAAAGCTGCCAGACCACCACCCTATCTCTCCTCCTTACCCAGAGCTACCTCTGTCAATCATATCTCACAGGATGACTCCCAAATAAATTGTATGCTCATCAATTGCAGATCCGCCGTCAAACATGCAACAGAAATAGCCGAAACCATCCTCTCCCATGACCTGGACGTAGCCTTCATCACTGAAACATGGCTAAACACTCTATCCAGCCCCATCCTGGACACGCTGGTGCCGCCCGGTTTCTCAATTATACACAAAGACAGGCCCATTCACAAAGGTGGCGGAATAGCTATTATCCATAAAAGCGACCTCTCCATCACTGAATCTCCTTCCATCATTTACAACTCCTTTGAATCCCTCTCGGTCAACATCAATTCTCCTCACCACCCTTCACTCCAATGCCTTCTCCTCTACCATCCCCCGGGCAACACTTCCGAATTTGGCGCTCACCTGATGGATCTGATCACGCAAACCGCTCTCAACAGTGATTTCAGAATAATTCTGGGTGACCTCAACCTAAGATGGAATGTATAAAAAAAAACGCTCATTCAATCCCTCACCACCCTTATTCATGACCATGACATGACCCAGCACTGCACAGAGGAAACCCACCACAGAGGAGCAACCCTGGATGCTATCATCGCAGATAGAAAGACAATTTCAATTGACCACATCATCCCAGTAGACTGGTCAGACCATCACGCCATCCTCTTTCATATCAATCACCCGGCGCTTTCCGTCCCTCCCACTCAAACCTCCCCCAAGTGGACCAGAAACGTATCGAGAGTACCTCTTGACAAGCTAGAAAAGGGCCTCAGCTCACTCCTCCCGAACTCGACAGAACCCCTTTCAACCACAGAACTCACCTCACTCTATCATTCCAACTTGGAGCTCGTCTTAGACCAGCTGGCACCGAGGAAGCTAAAAAAACAAAGAAACATCCCCTCCAGATCCTGGTTCTCCACTGACATTAACTATGAAAGAAGACACCTAAGATACATGGAAAGATCCTGGAGGTCCAACCCCTCCTCACGCAACCGGGACCAGCTCAAGGTAGCCCGCAAAAGCTACTACAGCCATATCAAGAACAAAAAGTCGTCCTTCTTCTGTGCGGCCCTTGATAATGCCAAAAACCGCCCCAAAGAACTTTTCAACATCATCAAGAACCAAATCTCCATTCCGGTAACAAGAGACATGGTGGCGTCCAAATCCCAATGTGACGACTTTGCCAGCTTCTTCAACGAAAAAATTGCCAAAATTGACCGATCTCTCGGCACGTTGCCCTCATACCACCCCGCTACAACTCCCCTTTTAAGACCAACAATCACATCCACTCGCTGGTCCTCCTTCCAACCTATCCAGTTTGAATTGATAAGTAATCTCATAGCCACCGCCAAACCCTCAACCCACTCCCTTGATCAGCTTCCCCCGAGAGTGACCAAAGACTTGAAGCTCACTCTAGCCCCTATCTGGGCCAAGATTATCAACAGCTCGCTGAGCGAGGGCTCCATCCCGGACTGCCTTAAAATAGGTCAAGTCACGCCTCTACTAAAAAAAACGGGCCTTGACCTACAGGATATGAACCACTTCAGACCAGTCTCGAACCTTCCACTATTATCCAAAATCTTGGAAAGATGTGTGCTGTCGCAACTATCCCAGCACTTAGAGAACACGAAGCTTCTCGACCCATATCAATCAGAGTTCAGAAAAGGCTGCAGTACTGAAACCGCAATCCTTAACGTCCTGGACGATCTTCACATGTCGCTCGACTCCAACCAATGCAGCCTTCTAATCCTCTTAGACCTATCGGCTGCATTTGACACAGTTGATCATGCCCTACTAATCAATGTCCTAAAGGAGAGAGCAGGCCTTGAAAAGACTGTCCTAAAATGGTTCTCCTCCTTTCTCAACAACCGCACACAAAGAATCAAAATTAAAAGCTGCGAATCAGACATTCTTCCCATCAGCAGAGGAGTCCCTCAAGGGTCAGTACTCTCTCCTCAACTCTTCAACATCTACATGGAGCCCCTCACCTCAATTCTAAGGAAAGCTAACATCCCCTTCCACCTTTATGCGGACAACACGCAACTCTATCTGGAAACCACATCGATCTCAGACATCCACAGACTGAACCACACACTTACCGAAGTTCAGCTCTGGCTCTCTTCCAACCACCTCAAACTCAATGAGGAAAAAACTGAACTGCTCCTCATCTCTAACAAAGAAGAAAACCCCCAAATTCTTGAATGGCTCAAAGCCTTAAACGCCCTGAATTTTCCTCTTGTTCCATCGAACTCCATAAAATCCCTAGGGATCACCCTTGACCCCAAACTGGATATGAAAGAACACGTCTCAAAAACTGCCAAAAGTGCCTTCCTGAACCTGAAATTGCTCTACAAACTAAAACCATTTCTCCCCATAAAAGACTTGAAACAGGCCACGCAGGCTCTGGTTCTCTCCAGAATTGACTACGGCATTGCCACTCTGACTGGAACAGCCAAATCGCACCTGCGTTCTTTGACCTCTACCCTAAATGCCACTACAAGAATGATCACGGGAACAAAGAAATATGAACACATCACCCCAGCTCTTAAGGATCTGAAGTGGCTCCCTATTGACCAACGAGCTAGCTTCCGCACAGCTTGCCTCACACATAAAGCCCTGCATACGGGCAAACCGGAATACCTGGCCAACAAGCTCAAAAGGGCCGGTCAGTCTAGAAACCTCAGAAGCTCCAACACGCTCCTACTCATTCCTCTGAAATCCCAGAAACTTTCAACATCTAGCAAATCCTTTGCGGGCAATGCTCCCAAGATATGGAACTCCATCCCCCCACACATCAGAATGACCGCATGCTTCCCGAAATTCAAGAAGCTACTCAAAGTCCTCTTCCTCGAGCGTTCCGGAACCAACTAGAACTCAACCTAGACTTTATAGTTCCATGTTCTCGTTCACCCCAGAGCTGATTGACTTGCCTACGACTCTCCGCCCTGTTTCACGCCTGGCTGCTATTGTACAGACTGTACTCACTCCTGTGCTCATTGCCTTGTTTTTTTGTCCGCATTGTCTGTCTAAATGCCTTTATTCTTGCTGTGAAGCGCTCTGATACCCTCGGGTCCAGCTAGCGCTATACAAACTTTAATAAAAAGTATACTCATTCTTACAATGTAATTGTTTTAAATGCTGGTGTATGGGAGCCTTGTAAAGCTGGTTGAAGTCTGGGTGAGGTATGCTGCTAGGAATAGGTGATTGAGGTAGAATCAGCTAGACAAGGTTATAAGATGGCAGGAGATGAGAGCTGTAGTTGTTGACACTATGGTGAGAAATTACTGTGATAGGGTAGTGTCATTGATGAAGGTAGTTGATAGTGTGCAGAAGTCAATGGGGGTATGGAGCATGGAATTGAGATGTATATATGACAAAGCCGCAGTGAGACAAGGTTAAAGTTTTTATTTGAAACAAAGTGTATGGGTGTATATCAAGGGTATACATAGTTTAGCCCCCCCACCACCACTTGTTTAAGTTAGGGTGCTGGATGGGGAGATACAAGGTGTTGGGCAGTAGATGGATGTTGTGTTTAGCTCTGTGGATGCACTAGTTTGTCAAATGACTATTAGTAGGCTTTAAGCAGAGTAGGGTGAGTGAACGGTGAGAGGCGAATCAATGAGGACAGATTCATTGAGCAATGTAAGATGTGGTGAGGTGTTAAGTGTAAATGTCAGAGTTGTATATGAATCTGCACCTTGTGAAAAAAGTGCAGTACAAGCCATTAGTGAATGTCAAAATGGGGATGAGAGGTGTATATTTGACATGTTACGTTTAACGTCTGTTGAGGGGATGATGATTACAGCACATTGTGTATATAGCATGAATGGGAGAGGTGTGGTGTACATAGCGATGAAGTGTGGTGCTGGTAATGTAGGTTTGGGTGTAGGAGGTGCAGCACCAGAATGTGAATGTGAGTCTGGGGGAAGAGTTAGAGTACAAGGGTAGAGCTTGGAGGGCAAAAATGATTTTAGGGATGGCAGCTGCAGTAGGTCATTGTGAAGAGCGTGTGAATGATGGATAGTTTTAGATATGAGCATGTACTTTGGGGTGGGTGTGAGAGGGGTCAGACCAGCACAAGTAGAGATTATGCAGGCCAAGAGCTAATGTTGAAATGTGAACATGGATAGGATAGGTGGGTGTATGTATGCAAAAACAGTTGCCAGATGGAAGTTGAGGATGTAGTTTGTATTAGCTGCAGCTTGCTGTCTGCCACTGATTGTTCATGACAGATTGTTGACATGGTCACTAGGAGAACACTAGCATAATACAATACCCATTTGGCATCACAGGACACATTCACTCCACCTAGCCTTGCCTTGGCTGAGTTGTGTGTGGGCATAAATGCCAAGTTACCCTTTGTAGGTAGATGTTGTCACTGATTGCTTTGTATTCCCCTTGGGTTCTGCCATGGGAGGGAGATGTTGTGTGTTCATGTTTACTTTCATGAGACAGAAACATTGAATAGCATGTCCACTGATTACAGGGCTACAGCCCCCCAGGTTAAATCTCCAAGATGTGTGTTGGTGGCCCACCTGGGGGCAGGCTACTCCAGAAATGCCTCCCCACACTTCCCAGTGCACTACACACACATGGGTATGCATTCTGACTTTTAATGCCAGAGGTATGGGGACACCAAGGGAGATACATACATTGTGATGATTTCTCTGAATGCGAAGGGAAAAAACATTGCACTGTTACAAGAGACACATGTGACACCGGAATATTAGACCCAGTTCCAAAAGTGTTTGCATTGCCAATATTTTTGCATCCTCTACTCTGGTTTGGCAATGGTAGCCCTTGTGTGGGTCCATACGGGAGTCTCATTTAGCCCATTAGACACTGTCATGGAGCCTGATGGCAATATTTCTTTGTAGAGGGTCTCCTTGATGTTTTACAAGGTTAGGAGGCAGTTTTTCAGTGACGAATGTGGACAAACCAGACTTCATTCTGAACACAAGGTAGCTGTTTCCTAATTCCTTACTGAATTGAATCTACCTGAACTTGATCTGGCAGCATGTGCAGTGATGAACAACCCGTTGGCTAGTACAAGAGACCCAGAGTGATTATGCGCACTGCCACATTGAGAACTCATGTGTTGGACAACCTCCTGCCCAGTCTTAACAATACCTATGAGATTGTAATTGCCCACAGGTGACTGAAGCTCTCTCCGGCCACCTTGAGCGATAGGATGTCCTGATGAAATTCCACTCATCGTACTGGAGAACCCAGGAACAAAATATGTCAACCATTTGACCACTTCCATCATCCAGTAATCACCTTGAGCTGTAGCAGGTTTAATTCTCTTCGCCAGCCACGACTCTCACAGTCGGTTGTTTTTAACCATAGCATCAGTATCCAGCGAATAAAATTATTTTTGGACACATAGCTATATTTAGACAAACTCTCACTCCCATTCTACTCATCGCTTATTCACCCCCCCCCCCATCTTCTAGGGCCACATGGCTAACAACAAAGAAGACCTCCAGCAAAGAGTCCCTCTGCAGGGCCCATTGGGCATGGCAGTGCCGGCCAAATGATGTGCTTCGCTATTCTGAAGCATGACACCTCTAGGGGTGTGTGAGGGCCCTTGCTCCTCATAGTAGGTATCCCACTCCCTCCTTTCTTACCCTACCTGGGGCCTTCTGGCACGCCCATCGGCCCCACTCCGTCCCCCTACTTGACTCCAGTCTACTCTCCATAGGAACTGCATACCTCTTGTTCCACTTCTGTGCTTATGGACTTGTATGCTGGACCTACCAAGCCCCTGTCCCTCTTTGTGTGAATGCTAGCATGTGAAGCACATGGAGGTCCTGCTGAGTTATAGTGAGATTAAGGATGTATGAGTTGGTCATGTTGACCTTAAAGCACGACACACCCTCAAAGGCAGAGAGGCAGCTGACCACCACAGGCAAGGAGCATACAGGTTGTGTGAGTGGCAAACAGAAAAAATATCGACTTCAAAATATCGAATGGACAAAATATCGACTTCAAAATATAGAATGGACAAAATATCGAAAGGACAGAATATAGTCATCAAAAATATCGTTTTTAAGGTAAGTAATGTAATATCGAATTTTAAAAATATAGAAAGTCAAAATATCGAAGTATATAATATAGGTTATTAAAATTATTGCATTTTTAATAATATTACATTTTTTATAGTGTTTTTATGTCATTATATGTGTGAAAAGTGTGTATTTATGTTATAATTTTTTTTTTAATTTAATTGATCAGTTTTATCATAAACTCGGTTAACATATACATGTCACACTTCAGACACAAGCAATATTCAAGAGATGTACAAAATACAATATCTATAATCTCAGTTTGGCAATCATTATGAGCTCATGTAGTAATCCTATACAATACACTTATTCTCTGGTACTTTTACTGTCAGGAATGGCATGAGATACGACTTAGAAACAAGTCAGAGTGTCAGGAGTCTCTTCAGTTAGATCTGGGTTGGTGCGTAAATACTCTGAAAGCGGGCCCCAAATATCAGAGGGTTTGGATGCAGTTGGTAGCTCTTCCGCGTACATCATAATATTGTCCCTGCAGTAGGCTGCGTCAATCAGCCAGTCCTTAATCTGTGGGGCGCGCCTGCCGCCCCAGTGTATAGAGAGTCTGCGCTTCGCCAGCAGCAGTAAGATAGCCATGAGCTTCTTGCCTTGCGCCCTGAGTGGAACATCTAAGCCCAGCAGAGAACACCCTAGGAGTACATGGAACTTCACATAACAGTAGTTTCGTCAAATGGGCAGTGACCTTTATCCAGTACTGCTGACTGCGGACCTGGGGCTTTCCTGTTCGGTAAGGACTTAATAGCTGCAAGAGTTTCCTCCTCCGTTATGAGTAATGCCAAGGATACTCGATGTGAGTCTGACAACCACACCAATGCCACATCGGCAATGTAGTCTAATATTTCCGACTCGGTGGCCGTGTGCTGTGTGGTGTAAAATTCTCGGGACGTGGTGACAAACGTGTGTAAGATGCTAGGGGTGTCAAAGTGCAATTCTCCCTGGTCATCTTTTAATTGCGTAATCAATTGTTGCTTAATTTGCATGCATACCTTCTGTGCCAGTACACGACCGGGGCGTCCCCCCTCTCCCAGCCTGCGCGCTGTATGCCTCGTGGACATGTATTTTATTTCGTCATCCGCTAGTCCGTTATAACGTGTGATTGCCTCATGTATGTCAGCTAACTTCCCTGTATCTTGTGTGGAGTCGAACTCTGATTCCAGCCGTCGAATATCGTTCTCGCAGTTCTGTAGTCGTGTTCTGATATCTTTCAGGATTCCCACCCCGCGGAGTGTCGCCTTAAAAGCTTCCCAGAGCGTGCCAGCACTATCTACAGACTAGCCATTGAGAGCAAAGAAGTCAACTATTGCCTTGTGTAGTGTTTCCTTATATAGAGGGTCAACAAGCGCTGAGGCATTAAAGCGCCACGTGAACGGGGGGGGTCAGGGGGGGGTGTATGCTGGGATAGCCAGGGACAGGACCACCGGATTATGATCCGACAGTGTTTTAGGGAGATGTGTGACATCAGTGGTCCACGTAGAGGCCCGATCTGATAGCAACCAATAATCAAGCCGTGACCAACTGGCGTGCGCTGCGGAGGAGTGTGTGCTTTCTCGGTGTGTGGGGTGGCGGTCTCTCCAGACATCTCGTAAATTAAATTTGTCAATGCCATGAAGGAGAGCGTCCGCTGCGCGTTTATGGTGTATCATGCGAGCGATCTAGAGCATGATCAAGTGCAACATTCAGATCTCCACCCCAGATCCATTCTACCGGGGGATGGTTGCACAGTTTGGTGAACAGAGACAAATAGAAATCAGGGTCATCCCTATTTGGTCCATATATATTTACAATTCCCACTCTAGGGCTGCGCAGTGTACCAGTAACGATAACAAATCTACCATTGTGGTCTACATCTGTGCTTTCTAAGTGAAACTGAACCCCACGGCGCACCAAAACCACCACCCCATGAGCATAGGAGGAGTATGTGGCAGAGACAGAGTGTTCAGCCCAGCGGTATACCAGCGTTTTAGCCTTCCCAGGGAGGAGGTGGGTTTCTTGTAGGAGCGCCAGATCTTTAGCCTGATTTTCTTAGGACTGTTAAGGCCCCTGACATTCCATGTCAGTAACTTTAAGCGTCTACTCACAACCATTTGAGCATTTCTGCCTTACCAGTAGGCGTAGTGTATCATTGCAACCGAGATAGGAGCATCTAGAACCTGAAACATCGTTGTGGCAGAAGCAATTAGTGACAGCATCAACCTTAGTAAAACCCTCTCCCCCACCCACCACCCACTCCGTCATCCCAATCATGACAAAGCCTGTACCCAAATCAGTCTGCCCAGAACATAATAAAACACAGGTAAGCACCCACAACATCAAGATGCTCACAAACATGGAACCTCAAACAGGGCAGGTAATGTGGATCACACGGGGGGGCCGGTCGCAGCCCGCCAAAGGCCCAGCATTATTATGCAAGGTGATCAAGCCGCACGCGTTAGTGCGAGTTAGTGATAGTTGGGTCTTAGTGCACATAGCAAGTATTTTAGTCGTGATGACATAACGCCACCCACAATCGAACAAAGCTGGCATTTCAGGTACGATTCTCTGAACGCTGCAGCAATTGTATTACACATAGACAATCTATCAACAATGTACCAGTATGTGCAGGTGTGCAGTCATGTCCTCTTGTATACGGCAGCTGCGTCAAGTAAGTTACTGCCAGCGAATAGACAATAGTTATTCCGTATCTGAAGGGGGATCTTGTTCGTGTTGTTGACCCCGTGTCTCAGGACATGTGGGTGATTGGCTTACAGATATTTAATTACTTCTCTCGGCGTGTTACAGATCACACTTTTCCCATCCAGAGTTACCTTCAAACGCGCCGGGTAGAGCATTGCATATGGAACATCGTTTTCTCTCAGCTTCCGTTTGACGTCCATATATTGTTTCCTGGTTTCCTGCACGTGAGACGTAAAGTCCGGGTATATTGAGATATTCATGCCCTCATGTGTGAGAGACCCGAGCTCGCGGGCTTTCCGGAGCGCGGCATCCCTATCTCTATAGTTCAGCAGTTTGGCTATGATAGGGCGCGGCTTAGCTCCAACCGCCGGTTTGGGCGCCAAAGTGCAATGCGGCCGTTCCACGATGAATACCGCAGAAAAAATGTCTTTGCCTAAGATGGTGGTTAGGAGAGTCTCAACATATGCCTCCATGTTGTTTATATGTGTCGTCTCTGCGATGCCCATGATTCGTAGGTTGCAGCGTCGCGAACGCGCTGCTAAATCCTCCGTCTTAGCCGCAAGGCCTTGCAAGAGTGCGTCCACCTTCTTATGTTTTAATTCGAGCTGTTGCGTTGCGTCTTCAGTCTCTGTTATTCGGCGTTCCGCCATGTCCACGCGTTCCGCCTGATTGTCCAAGCGCTCCGACATGCGGTCCACCCTATAAGTGATTGTGTCGATCTTTCCGTCTATATTGGTCAGGGTGGACTGAATAGCGGTAAATATGGCCTGTACATCCAGCGTTGTCTGAGCCGTAGAAGAGGGCACAGAGTCGCGGAGTGGCGTCTGGCAGTCGGCTGATGATGAGTGCAGCTTCCTCTGTTTATCAAATTGTATTTTCGTTTGGGTTTTCTCCGGTTTGCCCATGTTGTCGGCGTGGGCTACTGCCGTCCGTCCCGGCCCCGCACGCTTCAATAGTAAGGCCGCGGCCTAGTGGGGGGAATAGCACTCTGTGGAGGTGCAAGACAACGTGGTCCGGCCAGTATCCGACTGTGGCGTGAGCTGGCGTCAGAGCGCCCCTTTAGTGAGAGCCGACCCTCTGCTGGCTTTTATCGTCAGGAATGAAGGGCATGTCCGGGAGAGTGCTTCGGCCAGTCTCGGCCACCACAGCAGGGTCCACACAAAGTATCGCACCAGCAGGCAGACACTCAGTTTTGGGGAATATGGCTGGCAGGCCTGGCCACTGTCGAGTCCCGTGTGCGTGGTTCCCCAGCTCGGGCCCTCGGAAGAGTGGAGGAGTAAGAGTAGTCCAACATGTGGCATGCGCAGTACCCAGGCGGTGTCCGCGTTGCTGGGGCGAGATCGTGGAGCTAAATCCGGCTCGTTTCCTCACCTCTATCTCGTTGTCTCCAGCACCATCCTCTGCTGCACGAGAGTATCTCAGGAGCACAGCACGATCTGCCAGTGGGTGGCAGGTGAGGAGCGAATGCAGATCTCCGTATCCGTCGCAGGCTGACACGGCCTACAGCACCCTCGCGCAACTGCAGGCTCGCGTAGCTCGTACGTGATCACGCACGGTCAGGGATGGCGCCTCCTCACTCCCGGGCTGTGTCGGAGCCTTCGCGCCGATGCCGGCCGTTTTCCCCAAGGATGGTACCATCCGGTAGCAGAGACAGACCGCTTAGCAGGTAGGTATATTCAGCGTGTTATGGCACTTTTTAACCCAGGATTTCTTGCAGGATTGTAGCTTGATCTGGAGAGCTCGCCTACGGCGCGGCCATTTCCAAGCGCGGCTAGCTCCGCCCCCCCATGTTATAATTTCATTTAATTAATGAATTTCATGTTATTTAATTTTTGCCTAATTTAATTCTGTAGCGGGTTGTGGGTTTATAGGGGAATAGGGTGGGAAGTAATTTCATTATAATTAATTAAATAGGTACATTTATTTATTGGTATTTATTTTGAATTAATTGTTAATTAATTTTTATTTAGTAATTAATTACATTTTAATTGCCACTTAATTTTAATTAATTGATTAATTGATAATTATGTTAATTTTACTAATTTATTTACTGTAGCGGGTTGTGGGTTTATAGGGGAATAGGGTAGGAAGTAATTTAATTATAATTAATTAAATATGTCAATTTATTTATTGGTATTGTTTTTCAATTAATTGTTAATTAATTTTTATTTGGTAATTAATTAAATTTTAATTGCCAATTAGTTGTATTTAATTGATTAATTGATAATTATGTTAATGTTACTAATTTATTTTCTGTAGTGAGTTGTGTGTTTATAGGGGAATAGGGTGGGATTTTTTTTTTTTTAAATTTATTTTAAGGTTTTTGTAGAGCGCGCAGTAACCCGAGAGCATCCCGGCGCTAGAACCTGGTAGTCAAGAGGGAGTCGCGGCGGGAGGGCGGGAAGATCAGGGAAACAGAAGAGTTTTCAGTGCTTTCCTAAATTGGAGGAGATTTGGTTCGGTTCTCAGTTTCCGGGGGAGACTGTTCCAGTGTTTTGCTGTGTTTACTGAGAAGCGGCGGCCTCCAGCTCGGTCTCTTTTCACTTTATGGACAATGATGAGGTTCTCGTGGTTTGACCGGAGTGACCTGGTGGCTTTGTAGGGAATGATAAAGTTTTTGAGAATGGGTGGACCTTTGTTGTGAAGGAGTTTATGTGCCAGGCAGAGGGCCTTGAAGACCACCCTTTCTCTGACTGGAAGCCAGTAAAGCTGCTTCAAGGCTGGCTTGGCTGATGATCTGGCCGGGGTGTTAGTAAGAAGTCGGGCAGCCACGTTCTGGATTCTCTGAAGGGTGTTAAATGTGGCTTCCGGGGCTCCCAAATAAATTGCGTTGCTGTAATCCAGCCTAGACAAGATAAGGCCCTGGATCAGCAGTTTTCGGGAAGTGAAGGGGAGCAGGGGAAGCACCTTCCTGCATGCCCTGAGGAGTCCAAAGCATATTCCGGCCGCTTTTTTTGCCTGGGATCTAAAGGTCAGATCTTTCTCAAGCCATACACCCAAGCTTTTAACCTCATCTTTGGGAGCAGGGGGATCACCCAAGCAGGTAGGCCACATGTTGGGCGGTAGGGGGAGCCCTTTTTGTCCAAGCAGCAGGATTTCGGTCTTAGACCCATTGAGTTTTAGTGCTGAGGAGTTCATCCAGCCGTGGATTTCAGTGAGACAGCCGTGGAGATTGGAGGGTTCTTGGTGCGGGTGTGAAAGGGTCACCACCAGCTGGGTGTCATCGGCGTAGTTGATAATCGTCACTCCGAACGGAGTGACCAACTCCTCCAACGGAGACATATAAACGTTTAATAACGTTGGGCTCAGTGATGAGCCCTGCGGCACTCCACAGCGGAGGGGGACCGCAGGGGAGTGGCTGTCATGCTCCCAGACTTGGAAGGAACGGTTGCTGAGGAATGACGTCAGCCACTTCAAAGCCATGCCCTTCACTCCAATGTCTCCCAGACGCTGGATTAAAACCTGGTGGTTGACAGTATCGAAGGCCGCACTAAGGTCCAGGAGGATCACTGCCACTGATCCTCCTGTATCCAAGATGCTTCTGGCCTTCTCTACTGCCGCTAGGAGGGCGGTGTCGGTGCCCTGGCCAGGGCGAAAGCCTGTCTGAGAGTTCCTAAGCAGGTTGTTAGTTTCTAGGAATAGTGATAGCTTTTTATTCACTAGTTTTTCTGTGATTTTGCTATTCCCTGGGAGGAGGGAGATTGGCCTATAGTTGGCTAAGTCCTGAGGGTCCAATGAAGGCTTTTTCAGGAGACCTTTGACTACTGCTGCTTTCCAGCTGGGAGGGACTTCTCCCTGTGATAGAGAAGCGTTGATAAGGGTCGTGAGCGGAGGGATCACCGTGGGGGCCACTTTTTTTAGGAAGCGCAGTGGAACCGGGTCGCTGGGGGAGCCACTTTTGATAGAGGCAAATGTCACAGCTACCTCCTCTGTGGTTACTGGACCGAAAGTATCAAGGGAGGGTGCCTGGGTGTTGAGTGGTGGGTTGTGACAGGGGTGGGGGCTGAGACTATCACCGCCAGTGCAACCGGTGTCGGGAGGAGGTAGGGAGGCGAGAATTTTTGGGATTTTCTCGTCAAAAAATGTTGCAAGTTTGATGCATTTATTTTCCGCTGCTATAGGGTCCAGGGGTTTCGTGGGGGGAACTGGGGCGTGGAGAAGTTCTTTTAGAATGGTGAAAGTTTCCTGAGCGGAACAGGATGCGTTTTTGATTCTTTCCTCGTAGAAAGAGCTCTTGGTTGTCTGGAGCGCAAGCTTGTAGGTCTTTAAGGAAGACCGAAACGTGTCTTTCTTCTCTGCTGACTTATCTTTCCTCCATGTGCGTTCGGTCCTCTTGCATTCCTCCGTAGGGTATTAAGTTCAGAGGTGTACCAAGGGGAGGGGTTAACTCTCTTGGTTTGTTTGAGGGTGCTGGATCGAGGAAGGAGGCAGTCCAGTGATTGGGTGAGCCACGCATTAAATTCAGAGTCCGCAGTTGTGGGGTTGTGAGTGGGGGGAGGGGTAGATTCCCTGAGTTTGGCTGCCCATTCTTCTGGGACAAGTTTGTGCCAACGCCTGATAAGGGTTCTAATTCTAGGCTGTTGGGGTGGAGGGGTATCAAAGTGCCATTCGAAGGGGATCAGGAAATGGTCTGTCCAAGGAAGAGGGAGGTGCACACGGGTTTTAAGATCATGAATGTTTGTGAAGATCGGGTCCAGTAACTGGCCTTTGTCGTGAGTGGGCTGTGGGTTCGTTAAGCAGAGGCCAATAGAGGAGAGGTCCAGCCGCAGTTCAGCTGCGGGGGCGTCGATTGGGTCCAAGAAATGGAGATTGAAATCTCCCAATAGGAGGAAGTTAGAGGAAGTTGTGGCCTTAAGGGTGACATGCTCCATGAGTCTGCTGGAGAACTCGACAAGTGGGCCTGGAGGGCGGTATACAAGTAGGCCAGACATAGACGTTTCTGGCAAGATTTCAATGGTGAAGTGGCAGCTTTCGCAGTCTTTAATGTTTCCGTCAGCAGTTCTGCAAGTAAGGTAATCTTTGTGTATTATAGCTAAACCACCTCCTCTGCCACTTGGTCTATTCAGTGAGCAGATTTGGTAGCCGGGAGGTAGGGCATTAACCATATCAGGGCCATTGTTAGGGGTAAGCCAAGTTTCTGTGAGAAACAGAATGTCAAAGGCGTGTTCTACAATATGGAGGTTTAACTCGTGGGCATGTTTGACAAGCGACCTGCAATTGAGTAGGCCTAGATGTAGGCCCCGGCGTTCTGTTCTCGCGCAAAGCGTGTTGCAGAGGTTACAGCTGGTAAAAAGGTTGTCTCCCGTATAGATGTAATTACAGATAGGGTGTTTAGGAGGATTCAGGGCCAGGAGACTATCTCGAGTATAGGAAAGGTAATGCCCTGGAGAAATGGGCATAGTGACCGGGCCTAGCGCCGTCCGGGCCCGGACAGGCCCACACGGGCTTGCCTTAGGCGCGCCTTTGGCGCGCAGACGGCACGCCCGCTGCGCCCGTCCGCTGCGCGTGCGGTGTAAGCACATACTATCAAGGGAGGGAGGAAGGCGGGGGCGTGGCCTCGAGTGGGCGTGGCCTCGCGTCTCGCTGTCAATGGCGGCGAGAATAGTTAGGGGAACTTAATTCCACAACCAGCGCTAAAATCCGCTGTGCAGAGAGTTCTCAAACAGAGTTCTGTGGTGCCAGGAGAGGAGTGCATTTAAAATCAACAAGTAAGTAGTGACACAAAATTTTTTAAAAACGAGCAAACAAACTCCCGGCTTATCGCCTCAGGAGGAAACAGGTTCTGACTCTAGACGCTTGTATTCAGCGTTTTTAGGCCGAGCGAGGTGGGGGGCGTGGCCTTGAGTGGGCGTGGCCTCGCGTCTCGCTGTCAATGGCGGCGATAATAGTTAGGGGAACTTAATTCCACAACCAGCGCTAAAATCCGCTGTGCAGAGAGTTCTCAAACAGAGTTCTGTGGTGCCAGGAGAGGAGTGCGTTTAAAATCAACAAGTAAGTAGTGACACAAAATTTTTAAAAAACGAGCAAACAAACTCCCGGCTTATCGCCTCAGGAGGAAACAGGTTCTGACTCTAGACGCTTGTATTCAGCGTTTTTAAGCCGAGCGAGGTGGGGGGCGTGGCCTCGAGTGGGCGTGGCCTCGCGTCTCGCTGTCAATGGCGGCGAGAATAGTTAGGGGAACTTAATTCCACAACCAGCGCTAAAATCCGCTGTGCAGAGAGTTCTCAAACAGAGTTCTGTGGTGCCAGGAGAGGAGTGCGTTTAAAATCAACAAGTAAGTAGTGACACAAAATTTTTAAAAAACGAGCAAACAAACTCCCGGCTTATCGCCTCAGGAGGAAACAGGTTCTGACTCTAGACGCTTGTATTCAGCGTTTTTAAGCTGAGCGAGGCGGGGGGCGTGGCCTCGAGTGGGCGTGGCCTCGCGTCTCGCTGTCAATGGTGGCGAGAATAGTTAGGGGAACTTAATTCCACAACCAGCGCTAAAATCCGCTGTGCAGAGAGTTCTCAGAGTTCTGTGGTGCCAGGAGAGGAGTGCGTTTAAAATCAACAAGTAAGTAGTGACACAAAATTTTTAAAAAAACGAGCAAACAAACTCCCGGCTTATCGCCTCAGGAGGAAACAGGGAAGTAATTTAATTATAAATAATTAAGTAATTTAATTCATTTATTTGTATTTATTTTGAATTAATTGTTAATTAATTTTTAATTGCTAATTAATTAATTGTTAATTTGTAATTAATTTGTATTAATAGGTAACTAATTGTAATAATTCATTTTAATTTGTATTTTTAAATTGGTAATTATTTTAATTAATTTGTTATAGATATTAATATATATATATTTTTTAAATAATACATGAAGTATTTATTCTCCCTACTGTTGCACTCACTGGAGTGGGAATAGTAATTTTTACCCCTACGCTATCCAACGCTTTCCCTAATGTTGCGCTCTCTGGAGTGGGAATAGTAATTTTTACCCCTACGCTATCCAACGCATTCCCTACTGTTGCACTCACTGGAGTGGGAATAGTAATTTTTACCCCTACGCTATCCAACGCTTTCCCTACTGTTGCACTCTCTTGAGTGGGAATAGTAATTTTTACACTCCCGCTAACCTACGGTAATAATATTGTATATTTTTTTATAATATTATGTTAATATATATATATGCTTTAACAAATAAAATGTTATTATTTTTTTTTAATAACTTACATTAATTATTTAATAATTTTAAGGTATTTAAGTATTATTAAGTATATTTTAGTCATGTATTTTTAATATTTTTTTAATTTTACATTATTTTTAAGAAATTTGATATTTTTACAAAGTATATATTTTTAAACGATATTTTGGAGTCAATACTTTTGTACTTACCTGTTTGTAGATAGGATTTCGATATTTTGTCTGTCGATATTTTGGCATCGATATTTTTAGTAGTCTATATTTTGTCCCTCGATATTATGTCATTGATCCTGTGTGAGTTTGAGCAAAAGATCGTCCTGGAAGAGACTTATGTTGTAGGATTAGCCTCCAATGCTTATGTTCCCCACTGCTCCGACTTCCAGATAGTGATAGCTAAGGGCTAGACTACCAGAGCGAAGAGTATGGATGATAGTGGACACCCCTAGTGGGTGCCATGGAAAAGATGAATGGAGTTCATATTGTGTCCATTATTGAGAATTGAGGCTGTCAGGGCTAAATATGATGCCATGATGTTGGTGCTCATGCCTGGCTCTAGACCAGTCTTGCCCAGACTGCACGCAGGAAGGCCCAGCTCATCCTGCAAAGGCCTTCTCCCCTTCAGACGAGAGAAGTCAGGCTAGGCTATTGTTACACTAGGATTTCTCAACCAGGTCCACAACCTGTCGAATGATATCCACTTCCTGCCGATTACAACAAAAACCAACCTGATTAGGGTCTATGAGGCCGGGGAAATATTACCCTATCCTATTGGTGAGGATCTTTGTAAAGATCTTGGCATCTATGTTCAGGAGGACCATTGGGTGGTAAGTGGAACACAGCTGGGGGTCCTTCCCTGGCTTGAGTATGAAGGTGTTTTCAACAGCAGCCATAGTAGGCATAAGATGTGTGTCATGGGTAAAGGAGTTGAACAGTGTCAATAGCCAATCCTGTAAGTTAGGGAGGAATATTCTGTAGAAGTTAATGGGGAGCCCATCAAGGCCTGGCGCTTTCCCACCTGGGTAGCTGCTGGAGGGCCCAGTCAAGCTCCGTGAGTATAATTGGAGTGTAAAGGAGGCCAGCGTGAAGAAGGTTAATTGGTCCCAGACACAGTCCTGTAATTGAGCGTCCATCATGTCCTAGGGGGTGTCATCTCGTCTATATAGGGCTTGGTAGTAGTATAGACATAAAATGCTTGTTGCTTAGCCCTCTCAGTGGTTGCCCAGGGAGCATCCCCTGTCTGGATGTTAGAAATATGGGGTCTTGGCTTGTTGATGGCATAGTTTGCGGGCTAGAAATGAGCAAACCTTGCTCTTCCCCTAATAATACTTCTGTTTTAAGGCCAGTGGAGAGCGTTCAGCCTTGTTGGTCCTATGCACTCTCAACTGTCCCCACAGGATTGCAAGTTGTCCTTTGATGTGTCTGGTGAGGGTGATTTGGTCAAGCATCTCAAGGGCCTTAACGTCTGCTGATATGTCCATTTCTACCAGTCCGGCCTCCCTCACTCTGGCTTTGGTAATAGAAGAAATAACTCTCCTAATGGGAGCCTTGTACATGTTCCAAAGCATCTGATGCAGTGTGTCCAGGAGGGCATTGAGATCATAAGACTTTATAATCCCTTTTTGGATCTTTTCTGTGTCTACCGGGTCAGTAAGTAGATGCGGGGGAAGCTCCATTATGACGGTCACCTATGGGAGCTCGAGCCACTAGTCCATACAAGCTCCACTTGACCATAATCTGAGATTGAGATGTATGAGATGGTTGCGGTATCAAGATCCCGGAGTAAGGAGTATGTATGAAAGACATACTCAATAGGGGAGTAGGGGGCATGTACATGGGAGTAAAACGAGTAATCTTGCAAGACAGGATATCTATAACGCCAAGCGTCTACTAACACCAGATCTGCTATGTCACGCTTCAGCTTAGCAGACACATTGTGACGGTGCCATGATATGAAGCCATGCTACACACCAAGCTACAGACCAAGATAAGTCTCCTTCCACTATATCATCACCCACCATATCTGCTTGTTGATCCCAAAGGATGCTCCAAATGTAAATGTTGAACATTTGATTGGGGGAGTAAATGTTAGGCAGGGTGAGAGGACATGTGACCCTTAAGATACTCAACTTTAAAAGGTGTCCTTCCTTTTCCTTGACACCCTTGAAGGTTGTGGAGCTGGATCACCCCTTGCACAGTGTGTCCTCTCACCACTCCCAGCATTTCAGTAGGGGCATGTGCCCAGTAACAAAGGGGATATTTTGTGTGTGACATTTGGTGATTGTCCTCCCTCAGCAGATGTGTCTCTTGGAGAAGGATGATGTCCAGATCATGTCACAGGAGGTATCGCCAAACCTGCTTACATTTGTTAGGCGACTTTAAGGCGCAAAGGTTTCGGGAGAGCAGTTTATTGTGTGGGACTGTCCCCATGGCAGGGGTTAGTGCCCACAGCCACTAGAACAGAAGGTGGGCCCCTGTTATGGCTTCTCAGGGGTAGGGCAAGGTGGCACAGGCAAGGGAATGCCATATCCCAGGGGTTAAATAACCAAGATGCTGCTGGTCTCGTGAGAATTTTGTCTGTGGGAGGAGGGAGCGGGACAGGGAATCAGGGAGTGAATCACATGCCGAAGTGTGGTTGTGTATAATTCAGACCATTAGAGAACTGAACATAGGCTCAGCAGTGGGCACTTGACCAAAGAAAGTAGGAAACAAACAGAGAAAACAAATAACAGAGGTCCAACAGGCCCCAACATCTCCAGCAAAGATCGGCGTGTAAGCGCACAGATCCCACTAGAGGTGTCAGGGATGTCTGATTATTAGGGCAAACTCAAGTGATTTTCTACAACCTGCTCCTTCAAGGGTGTTTCTCAATGGTCACGAGAGCAGACGCCAGGTGCCTCCCTGGTGCAGGCGGGTGTTGAAGGTGGTTTGGGTGGAAGGAGGGAGGGAATTGCAGCTCAAGCAACAGTCCAGGTATTGTGCCAGCTCCTCAAGCTCAAGGTGCGACTCTACACACACTGAAGGAGTCTTGTTAACAGCAGTCCTCCCAGCATTGGAGGCAGGTGATAACCAGTTCAAGGCTGGGAGAGGCGACCTCCAGGGGCCCTAACGTGGGTGGTCCCGTGCAGCTGGGGCTGGTGATGCTGATTCTTGGCACTAGGTGAGATGCTCTCCAGTTGCTACAGGGGGCCAATGCAAAACGTGACACAGACCACAAGAATTAAGAGGGGGCCTCAGAAGTTTACAGGTCCCAGGGTTGCCCACAGGCATGTCACAGTTTCACGGGCCAGCACGCGCTGTTGTTGCGACATGCGGGTGGGCAGCAACTGCTTCTCTCCTCTCAGGGCTTGCAGGGGTAACCCTATGTCAGGGCCTTTATTTTGGCATTTACCAGCACCCTTTGTGTCGGCACAGTTACTCACTGTTGGGGTGGTCAGCAATTGATGGCCCACACTTTCCACTTCTCCGATTTCACTGGGTTTTATGCTGCAGGTCCAAGCCACCCACAGGCACGCCCCCGGGATCAAACAGAGACC
Source organism: Lissotriton helveticus (assembly GCF_964261635.1). Classification (NCBI taxonomy): domain Eukaryota; kingdom Metazoa; phylum Chordata; class Amphibia; order Caudata; family Salamandridae; genus Lissotriton; species Lissotriton helveticus. Next base: position 64,174,645 of record NC_136059.1, on the reverse strand, counting down.
AGGGGCACCCAATTCCATGCAGGTCTGGGTCCGCCCAGCCCCCACATGGCGTTGCCATGTCGGATGAGCCCCGATGATCAGGCATTGACTCTTAGCAGGGCCAGAGGTGTCTCGCACAGCCCAGCCGCTCCCGGAAGACGGCAGACCTTGATAAACCCACCAGCTTCCAGGATCTGCGATCACCCTCGGGGGATCCCCTCTCCTCTGGCCCACAGAGCTGCCCCGCCTATGGGGGTGTCCAGGAAGATGCCCATGGGGAACTGCACAAACAAGCAGGTCCCGGTGCTTCAATACTGCATGAAAGGCCAACGGGAATCCAGAGCAGAGACAAGACATGTCACACTCCATTTCTGTCTTCACCACGCCCCCTGGGAGGCTTCTTTTAGTGGTTGTCTCGTGAATTGTTACGACCACCAATGCCACTATCATTTGTACTACAACCACAACCATTACTTCTCCTCTTACCATCTCCACCAACATCACCATTACCAACCACGATTACAATCATCAAAATAGTAACCACTTGAAAGCCAGGCCTATTCTCTTTGCATTGATTGTTTGGTTTCTATTCAAAATATTTGGTAACTGTATTGATTGTTCTTCTTTATTGTTGCCTATTTTTAACATGCTCTCTCTGGTTTGGCTCCAGCCTGCCGCTATGCATCTTTTCAGTCTTTGTGCTTTTGTCTTCGCCCCAGGAAGATCCCCATTTTTTGTTGATTTCTACAGTTTTTCTCTGTGTTCCTTCATGTAAGTTTCCATTCTATACTCCTGCAAATCTTCTTATTAGCAGGATTATTGCCCTCTGTGAGAACCTATCATAAGCATCTGGATTTTCTTCTAAAAACCCTTAGGGTTTCAACAAATAGAGGTGCAGGGATTCAGATTACACCCTACTGCACAGGGTAATTGGGGTGTTTGGCGACTCTGTACCTATTTCCAAAGTTGTGCCTCAGGGGGGCACATTGATTGTACGTCACCTCATGTGTGTTGTCCTATCACAGCACCTACTGCTTATCTGTCCTTGTTCCCACCTTTGTAATATCCCTTGGAGTACATGCAATAGGTTCCTTCAATTTCAGGGGTCACATGCAGTTCAAATGAGGGAATACCATTTTTCTCAAGTGAGGAGCACTCTGCGATGGTTGCTGTGATGAATAAGAGAATTGGGTCTGCCCGAAGATTATTATTATTATTATTATTATTATTATTATTATTATTAACCATTTTATAACGCACTCCATTACTGGGGAGTATCCTGGCGCGAAAAGAGGGAAAAAGAAACAGACAGCAGAACACAGAGAAAGAAAAAACACATCAGATTGTACTCTTGAAGAGGTGAGTTTTCAAGTGTTTTTTGAATGCAGCCACTGTTGGCATGGAACGCAGATGGAAAGGGAGAGCGTTCCAGGCCCGGGCCACAATCACAGAAATCGACTGGCCACCAAGTCTGGCACGTTTAAAGCGTGGAAGGGACAATTTAAACAGAGTAGAAGATCTCAGGGTACGTGCAGGGACATAGCTGATAAATCTCTTTCTCAGATAGAGGGGGCCTTGATCATGGGTTGCCCGAAATGCCAGCACCAGAGATTTAAACACAATGCGCTGTCTAACAGGGAGCCAATGGAGCGTGCGCATCTCCGCGCGAACGCTCATCCATCTAGGTATGTTAAATAATAGACGGGCGGCCGCATTCTGAATAATTTGCAGGCGCTGCACCAGATAGGCAGGAATGCCACTAAATAGTGCATTGGCATAATCCAACCTAGCCAATATGAGCGCCCGAGCAACCGACTCCCTCGCATCCCTGGGAAGCAGGGGGAAGAATTTGCGAAGCATTCTCAAGGTGGCGAAGCAGGTGCCTGTAAGCTTCTTAATATGATGCTCAAATTTAAGGTCCTCCGCGAACCAGATGCCAAGATTTTTGGCAGGTCTCCCCATCTCCTTAGGGCCAGGAATGTTAGAAGGCCACAGTGAGCTCCTGAACGAGAGGGGAAAAGAGCCATAAAAGAGCACCTCTGATTTGTCCTCATTACACTTCAGCTGGGCCTGCGTTAACCAGCGAAATACAGAGGACAAACACAAGTGGACCGTAGATGTATCCAGATCGGCATCAGGCTAGGTGAACAGCAGTTGGGTATCGTCAGCATACCCTATGATCTTAGCCCCAAACTGTTCCGCTAGATAAACCAGGGGAGTGATGTAAATATTGAACAGTAAGGGGCTAAGAGTTGACCCCTGCGGGACACCTGTGAGCAGAGGTTTAGGCTCAGAGGCATGGGGAGGCAGCCAGACCTGCTGGGTCCTATCAGATAAAAAAGAGGACAGCCAATCTAGGACAACACCCCCAATGCCTATAGCCGCCAGCCGGCCGAGGAGGAGCTCATGAGGGACAGTATCGAACGCGGCAGAGAGGTCCAATAAAATTAGGACCGCTCTGCCACCTCCGTCTAAACAGTCCCGGATAGCCTCGGTCATCTCCACCAGGGCCGTCTCGGTGCTGTAAGCAGCCCTGAAGCCCGATTGGGCGGGATGGAGGGCGTTAGAGGTTTCAACAAAGCTCTCCAATTGTTGAAGTACTACCTTCTCACAAATTTTAGTAAGTGCCGGTAAAAGGGAAATCGGGCGATAATTCCCAGGAGTCGCCACGTCCAGTCCAGGTTTCTTCAAGAGTGGCAGAAGTTTGGCCCGTTTCCAGACAGGAGGAACCTCGCCCGCAACCAGGGAGAGGTTCACTATCTGCGTGGTCTCAGCACAGACTATATTTGCCACTTCCGAAAGCACCCGGGCCGGACACGGGTCAGATGGAGAGCCAGATTTTAGGGACTGAAGGAGGGGGAGAACAGCATCCTCCGCAATCTGCACAAAATTAGTAAGTTGCTGTCCCGAGCATGGGCAGAAAGAGGGGTGCGGGGCATCTGTGGAGCTGTCACTGGGAAGAGCAGCTAGCAGGTCCTGCTGGATCCTTGCTATTTTGGTAGAAAAAAAAGTTGACAGCTCTTCGCACCATTGCGCCGAGGGCAAAAGGGAAACAGCCTCAGCGACAGGTGCAACAAAGCTTTTAACAATGGCAAAGATCTCCCTGCCATTGTTATCTGCCTTGGCAATTCGTCCCGCATAATAGTTCCCCTTAGCCACCTTGATTGCTGCATAATAATCTTTTTGGGCAAGCCGTAGGGCGGATTTAGCCTCAGAGCTATATGCACGTCTCCACGCTCGTTCAAGTTTTTTGCACCCCAGCTTCATTTCCCTCAGTTCAGGGGAGAACCAAGGTTGAGAAGGAGCGCGTCTAGCTCTGGCCAGCGTGGTTTGCTTAGTGGAGGCAGCAGCCGCCTGCCGTATCCACTCATTAAACTCGCCAACCGCATCGTCCAAAATTGCCCTAGAATTTGGACGGGTTTTTGACAGAGCCTGTCTGAACACAGGTAGGTTAATTTTTTGGGAATAACATATAAGAGGTGGAGGGCTAGACTCTTCCATCTCCCACATAAATCTAACCAATTCATGGTCAGACCAGGTTGTTTTTTCAGTGACCACAGACTGAATAGGGAAATTGGAGCACACCAGATCAAGCAGATGACCACCCGAATGCGTCAGAGCGGTCACCCATTGCTTAAGCTGAGCGAGCTCGAAAATTTCACCAAGCCTGCGTGCATCAGGCGAGTCAGGAACATCCATATGAATATTTAGGTCGCCGACCAAAAGAAACTTACTCTAACTTGCGCCTCCATCATGTGTTGGTTTTCTGATCCAGCCTTCTACAACTCTAATTTCTACTCTGTTAATTAACAAACTTTCATTTCCTTTACATTCTTTTCTCAAATACTTCAGTCTGAAACAACAATTCTTAAACTGTCGTCTACAACCCCTACTCAGGGGAATTGTGGCTATTTTGAAAATTAAATTAAAATACCAGATTAATAAAGTGCATTAACATAAAAAAGAAACATGTAAAATCGTCGTTTTTTAAATGGTATATACATATGAAGAAATTTGAAAATGAGGACTAATATTTGAGATGGTACCCACAGTCCCTATATCATTCTCTCCCCTAGGTAGCATCCCATTCTCCCTTCCCCTCCTTGGGATCAGTTAATGGTCCTGGATCTGTCCATCCTCTTCTTTGGTGGAGCAGTTGACTGAGAGAACATTGTGATTGTGTGCTGGTTCATTGACGGGCTAATGCTATATTGTGCACGAACACTCATGTGACAGCCGTGCTCTTGCACCATGCCGCTGATCCCATAATGACCAGTGCTGTGCCGACACCGCATCAGAAATGTCATAACTTCAATCGACGATACTGTAGTGTTTAAACATTCTACGATGCAGAATATTGCACTGCTAGGCACTTTCCTCTCAGCACGGGAGAATTATAGCTGATGTCCACCTTTCTGCCCAGATTTTGTTGGGTTTTTCCCAAGCACAGAGCTGTTTTCCATAAGGTTTTACCTGACCAAATGTGTCCACGAGAAACCCACAAAGTGCAGTACTGATACTCCTTTTGCCACTCCCCTTAGATCAGAAACTCCAGTTTCTGCGCAAAATCGAATTTACACACTTGTAATGAAGGTGTTTTTGGTGTCACAATGAAGGCATGATGTAATGTCCAGGCTTTGCTCAAATAACATTTGAGTTCTAAGATTGGCAGTTCTATTTTGTAAAGGATGTTCTAAGTTTGGAATGAGAGTTCTAATTTGGATTTGAAAGAATTCCTTTAGAATGTAGATTGGAACAACGCTTCCAATTTGGAACGTTCGAACTATGTATGGAATTCAAATTCTACATTTGGAATGCCTCTTGCACAAAACATACATGTGTTTTTAAGGTTGAAGCAGCCAGCAGCTATGTGTGAAATCTTAATTTTGGGAGTAGAAAACAGTACATCCCAAGACTACAGATTCCTTGTGCACCTTGCCCCCCCAGGGTATCCAGAACTACCTTCTATTGAATGCATGTGTGCAATGCTCTTGAAGCCTTGTATAGTTACACAAGAAGGTGTCTATGGGAGGCCAGGCCAGCAGGCAGGCTAACACAGACGAAGACTCAGAGCCCAGCCATAAGACCGCTGCCAGGCTCTGCTAGTCAGTGCAGAAGACTGATGTAAGGTGTCTTCTAACCCTTAGATCCCACCCTGCCATTTGAATACCTGAATCACACCTGTGAAATGGGCAGAGCAGATAGGAAGAAACAGAATGACAAGCTGTGCATTCATGTGCAGTACACTAGGCCCATCTCACCATCACCGTTACAGATTCTGTTAACATGTATGCAATAAAGAGGAAACAGGAACCCTTAATAATAAGATTATTGTAACTGACTTCCTTCGCACAATCTTCTGCTTCTGTGATATTATGTGACAGAAGGACCTATATCTACCAACATAATGTATCACTGGTCCCAAAGGCAGCCTTGAGTGTTATCAGCATTTCCCATCAATCGGTTGTGATGTCATCTCCTACATCACACCCCTGACCCTGGCAGGTTTGTGACATCATGTACTACATCACACCCCTGGGTCTGGCAGGCTTTATGACATCATTCACCTCTTTGCTATATATAGAGGCATAGTCGGGGATGCCTGCAGTGTGTGTGCAGTCTGTGGACTGGGCTATGAATGGTGTGAAAGAGGTGTGAATGGGGGACTTGGGGGCACCGAGCTAACATCAGACTCGCAGGATGGCCGCGGCAGTTCTGCTTCTCGAGGCCTCTGCCATGTGTTGTTTGGTTGTTCAGTGGGAAAAAACAGGCAGCACCTCGCAGCCCGCCGAGAGATGCACTTTGAGGTGGGGGCGGAGCATTCCATAAGGTGTGGTAAGGCCTTATGAGGTTCCTTGTCGTTGCAGTAAACAGCTTTCAATAGCAATTCCTGGGGTTCTCTTTGCAGGCGAATTGAATTTTGCCTTGAGCTCCAGGAACTCTGGCACCGCCCCTATCTGGAGCTGGGTGCGGAATGTCTGTGGGTCTAATGGGAAGCACGGTAGTATGAATGAAGGTGTGAATGGGGGACTTGGGGGCACCGAGCTAACATCAGACTCACAGGATGGCCGCGGCAGTTCTGCTTCTCAAGGCCTCTGCCATGTGTTGTTTGGTTGTTGAGTGGGAGAAAACAGGCAGCACCTCGCAGACCGCCAGAGAGATGCACTTTGAGGTGGGGGCGGAGCATTCCATAAGGTGTGGTAAGGCCTTATGAGGTTCCTTGTCGTTGCAGTAAACAGCTTTTAATAGCAATTCCTGGGGTTCTCTTTGCAGGCGAATTGAATTTTGCCTTGAGCTCCAGGAACTCTGGCACCGCCCCTATCTGGATCTGGGTGCGGAATGTCTGTGGGTCTAATGGGAAGCACGGTAGTATGAATGAAGGTGTGAATGGGGGACTTGGGGGCACCGAGCTAACATCAGACTCACAGGATGGCCGTGGCAGTTCTGCTTCTCGAGGCCTCTGCCATGTGTTGTTTGGTCGTTCAGTGGGAGAAAACAGGCAGCACCTCGCAGACCGCCAGAGAGATGCACTTTGAGGTGGGAGGGACGGAGCATTCCATAAGGTGTGGGAAGGCCTTATGAGGTTCCGTGTAGTGGCAGTAAACAGCTTTTAATAGCAATTCCTGGGGTTCTCTTTGCAGACGAATTGAATTTTGCCTTTCGCTCCAGGAACTCTTGCACCGCCCCTATCTGGAGCGGGGTGCGGAATGTCTGTGAGTCTAATGGGAAGCACAGTAGTATGAATGAAGGTGTGAATGGGGGACTTGGGGGCACCGAGCTAACATCAGACTCACAGGATGGCCGTGGCAGTTCTGCTTCTCTAGGCCTCTGCCATGTGTTGTTTGGTCGTTCAGTGGGAGAAAACAGGCAGCACCTCGCAGACCGCCAGAGAGATGCACTTTGAGGTGGGAGGGACGGAGCATTCCATAAGGTGTGGGAAGGCCTTATGAGGTTCCGTGTAGTGGCAGTAAACAGCTTTTAATAGCAATTCCTGGGGTTCTCTTTGCAGACGAATTGAATTTTGCCTTTCGCTCCAGGAACTCTAGCACCGCCCCTATCTGGAGCGGGGTGCGGAATGTCTGTGAGTCTAATGGGAAGCACGGTAGTATGAATGAAGGTGTGAATGGGGGACTTGGGGGCACCGAGCTAACATCAGACTCACAGGATGGCCGTGGCAGTTCTGCTTCTCGAGGCCTCTGCCATGTGTTGTTTGGTCGTTCAGTGGGAGAAAACTGGCAGCACCTCGCAGACCGCCAGAGAGATGCACTTTGAGGTGGGGGGGCGGAGCCTTCCATAAGGTGTGGGAAGGCCTTATGAGGTTCCGTGTAGTGGCAGTAAACAGCTTTTAATAGCAATTCCTGGGGTTCTCTTTGCAGATGAATTGAATTTTGCCTTTCGCTCCAGGAACTCTGGCACCGCCCCTATCTGGAGCGGGGTGCGGAATGTCTGTGAGTCTAATGGGAAGCACGGTAGTATGAATGAAGGTGTGAATGGGGGACTTGGGGGCACCGAGCTAACATCAGACTCACAGGATGGCCGTGGCAGTTCTGCTTCTCTAGGCCTCTGCCATGTGTTGTTTGGTCGTTCAGTGGGAGAAAACAGGCAGCACCTCGCAGACCGCCAGAGAGATGCACTTTGAGGTGGGGGCGGAGCATTCCATAAGGTGTGGTAAGGCCTTATGAGGTTCCTTGTCGTTGCAGTAAACAGCTTTTAATAGCAATTCCTGGGGTTCTCTTTGCAGGTGAATTGAATTTTGCCTTGAGCTCCAGGAACTCTGGCTCCGCCCCTATCTGGAGCTGGGTGCGGAATGTCTGTGGGTCTAATGTGAAGCAAGGTAGTATGAATGAAGGTGTGAATGGTGTGAATGCCCAGTAGCAAAGGTCAAAACCTTGGCGTGGTGCTACTGCTCACAAGTTTACCCATGAACTTGTGCTAATTTGACCTGTTTTGGATGAAAGGGGTGTGCTCTGTCTTTGATTTAATTTTCTTCCTGTTCTGTGCCTTGTTCCTAGCTGCTTTCTTCCTGTCTTTTCTCTCCTGCTTCCTGGAGTGTTATCAGCATTTCCCAACAATCCCTTGTGATGTCATCTACTACATCATACCCTGGCCTTTACAGGCTTTATGACATCATTCACCGCTCGGCTGTGTATAGAGGCGTAGTCGGGGATGCCTACAGTGGTGGTGCAGTCTGTGGACTGGGCTATGAATGGTGTGAATGAGGGACCTGGGGCCACCGAGCTAACATCAGACTCACAGGATGGCCGCGACAGCTCTGCTTCTCATGGCCTCTGCCATTTACTTGTTTGATTGTTCAGTGGGAGAAACCGGGCAGCACCTTGCAAACCACCAGTGAAATGCACTTTGAGGTGGGGACGGAGCCTTCCATGAGGTGTGGTAAGGCCTTATGAGGTTCCTTGTCTTTGTTCCAAACAGCTTTTAATAGCAATTTCTGTGGTTCTACCTCAGGCAAATTCAATTTTGCCTTGAGCTCCAGGAACTCTGGCACCGCCCCTTTCTGGAGCTGGGTGCGGAATGTCTGTGGGTCTAATGGGAAGCAAGGCAGTGTGAATCAGAAACCTTGGGGTCTGGCTTGATGCTGACCTGTCTTTTGGACCCCCGATAGACCGGGTGGCGGGTGTCTGTTTTAGCGTTTTAAAAAGCATACGGAAGGTCCTAGTTCTCCTCCCTACGTCGGCCCGTAGAACGCTGGTGCACGCCCTCGTCACATCGCGTCTAGACTACGGCAACCTATTGTACCTGGGAGCAACCTGTAAGGCAATAAATCGCCTTCAGGTGTTACAGAATGCGGCAGCCCGCCTCATTTTAAAATTCCCCAAAAGATCGGCCTCTAAAGCTGCCCTTCAGACCCTCCATTGGTTGCCAGTAAGGAGCAGAGTTGAATTTAAAGCCCTCTGTACTTGTTATCGCATCCTTACTGGGAAGGCGCCAACACCACTTCAGAACCTAGTCACCAGGTATGTACCATCACGCGCTTTGCGCTCCTCACATGGAGGCCTATTAAAGGTCCCTAGGGTGAGAAGGGCCCACATGGAAGGAAGATCCTTTCACTACTTGGTGGCGAAGAGCTGGAATGCTCTACCTCTTAATCTTCGCCTGGATTCATCTGAATCTAGCTTCCGGAAGAAACTAAAAACACATCTATTCTCTAGATAACCGGGCCCATTCCTTACTTTTGTTCTGAGTTTTTCAGTTTCAGCGCGGGGACACGCTTCCGAGCGTAACCAAGCGCTATACAAAATTCCCTTATTATTATTATCATAATGAAGGGGTGAATGGTGTGAATGTTCAGTAGCAAAGGTCAAAACCTTGGCGTGGTGCTACTGCTCACAAGTTTACCCATGAACTTGTGCTAATTTGACCTGTCGTGCATGAAAGGGGCGTGCACGGTCTTTGATTTCTTTTTCCTGTTCTGTTTCTTTTTCCCTGCTAATTTCTTCCAGCTTTTTTCTTTTCTCTGTTTTAACATCTACATCTCACTTCATTCTCCTTACACTTTCTTTCATTCCTTCCTTGTTTAATTCTTCTATGGGCTGTGTGTTTCGTATTGTTTTAGTTGATTCTCAGACTTTCTCTTGTCCAGAATATATTTTCTCATTCCTTCGTCCATACTTTCTCATTTGTTTCTTCTTCATTCTTTATTCTGTCTTTATTTCATCGTTTCATTTCTTGATCATGCATTTTTACTTTCATCATGTAATTTTCCCTGCTCCTTATGTCATTTCTTTCCGACATCGATTTTTCATGTCTTTTCTTTTCTTCACTTTATTCGCTGCTGTTTGGTTTATCATCTTACTCTGCCATTCTTTTATTTCTTACTTGTGAATTTTTTTTGTGCAATTACCAATTTGTTTATTCTAGATTTTTGTTTTTACAAAAATTACAAAGATGATATGATAGGGATAGGCATTGGGCCATCCTTACTGATGCTGCAGCATCAGGGGTATGGGGGAAGTGGTGGCCCAGACCGTCATGCGCAGGTAGCCTTCTCCAACCCTTAGCTGTGTTGTACAGCCGGGTGGAGAACCAACAAAGGCTCCTAGTTCCTGTCTGGGGGCCGAACCAGAAAATAGTATTCCCAGCGTGAAAAAAGCCCTGGGATTGGCATCTGGGATCCTGCACAGTGGGCAGCAGTGTCTGACGTCAGAAAGATGAGGATCGGGAGCACGTGGGCAGCCGTCGGACCAGGTAAGTGCAATTTTATATATTTTTAGTTCTGTCTTCCGTGATGTTTTTGGTTTGTATTCCCCCTCCCCCGCTTCACCACTTCGCAATGGGAGCAGCCGCTACTTCGATATTCGAGTGCCTAAAATACCTTCAGCGTGTGTCATCAGTTCAATAGTTGTACTAAATAAACATTTATTTGAAAAAAAAACACATTTCAGACAACCCAACATCTCTCAGACCTACCACAAATCCAGAACTCATTTGGTTGCATGAGGGAGTGGCAGTACACAATACCTGTCCACAATAAGGATTACAACTTATTTCTAAAGACTTCCAAGTGGTAAAAACATTCAACAAATATAGGCAATAAATTGATATCAAGATGGGGGGCTGATGTAACGGCAGGTGAGGGAGCAACTCTGTTTGGTGAGAAACTGTCTGTTGCAGGCGCCTTTAACATAAGCTAGAGGCAGTATATTTAGCTGATACCGGAAATAAGCATGTCTATAGGGTAATGCTTGAAATACTTCATTGGTGTTTCCTAAAACTTTGCTGCTCTGACTTTTTTTGTATTTTTCTACAACTGGAGGGGTTTCACTCTACAAGTCATTCACCACACAAGCACACCTTAAGCTAGACACATAAAATACCTTACTGGAGTAACACAAACTGCTACCAAATAACAACAGATATACATGGACGTCAATTCACCATAATACCAGGGGTAGTGGCAGTGACATTACACACCCTTTGATACCCACTTTCACTCACACACTCATACTTACACATTAGTGGAATAAAGAATTGACAGAAAATAAAGAGTGTGATGCCCCAGCTGCCCCTGTGTTCCTGCCACTGAATTTGCCACCTCTGAGGCCAGGGGTCGCATAAAGGTAGTGCCAGGGGTAGCAGATGGCAAGCCAGGGGTCGCAGCTTCGACCCTTAAATGACGTCCATGATCAGGGCCGGCTGTAGGGCGGTGCCACCGGTGCCACCGCACCGGGTGCTGACTTTGCATGAGGGCACCTGTTTGCTATACTATATTGTTTTTAAAAGCACCCATAGCAGTGTTCCTGACCTCCAGCAATTTTCAGCCAACAATAAAAATGTCAAGCCTACTAGGGTGAGCAATGTGATGTTCTTCCTGAAGAGAAAGAAGTTTTGTCTAGTTGGAGTTTTGACTGGGGGATGTTTTGATTCATCATAAGTTAGCGCAGAGGGTCAATATGCCTGCTGCATAGAATGTGCATCATGCAAATCCCGAAGTGAACAAAACGTAAATAGGTCAGGGGGTTACTGCTTTGTCCGATACTTTGTTTTGTTACTTGTAGTTTATTAGTTAAAAAACTAATAAAAATCCGTGAGCTATTAACTGTCATCAAAGAACTGAAATGCAGACTTCAAGTATAGTTTAGAGCGAATTAATTTTTTTCCCAGACTTTCAATATTCAAAAGTTGTACCAAGTGTTGATTTGGGTAGAAATCAATTCCAATTATTAAAGATAATCCCCAATCATGGTCTTACGTTTTAAATTCTGAGTTTGTGCTTCTCCAGATCAAGCCCACCCAAACTTTACTGCCTACCAGAATGGATGACATATAAATCCTACCACTCTGTCTTATGTAACATTTTCTATACAATGATTTACGCACATATGATTGAGTAATGTGTTTCCAACGTAAAGTACTCTGACACCCTTCACTTTTATGAGTGACACTATAAATCGAATTAAATGCATCTGAGTGAGAGTAGTTATGGAGACTGTTACCCAGTGGTGGTAGTGCGGGAATTTGTTGCGCAGGTGGTCATGGGGGGGGCACCAAAAAACATTGTCACACTGGGCGTCACCAGTGCTAAAGCTGGCCCTGTCCATGATGATACACAGCTCAATGGTGCATTGTGGGTGATTTTGGTTCAAGAAACGTTCCCTCTTTGCTGGCACGTTTGGTGACTACTGCCCCTGGAGTGAAGGCCTGGAGGCCTGCAGGATACACGCACCCTGCTGGTGGGGCATGTGTAGTGCCTGCTCCAGCTGTCAAGGTGCATTATCACCCTGGCAACACATTTTATGTGTCACTGAGTTCAGGAAACAGGAAAAAAAATGGGCAAAAGTACCCACGATAGACCCTGTGTTCAATAGGAGAGAAGCAGAGAGACACGGAAAGAAAGGTACTGCTTTCATAAGATCAAAAGAATATTGAAAGCCTCGCACCTGTCCATAGAGGTGGCAATCTCTGGGCGGAGCTTCTCGGCACTGCAAGGACTGTAACCAGAAAAAGAGGACTGGGCAGTAAACTGTGGAGCTACACCCCCACCCACAACCCCAATTCCTCCCCCCGGATCAAATTACCCACGTGGTCAATTAAGGTGATAAATTGGAGAAAAAATATCTCTGGAATTATAGATATCCATTAGCAGTAAAGGGACTGGTCCTTTCATGTCCACATCATCTTTCTCCATTCTGGGGGGCACAAGCTCGTCATTGCATGTTGTAGGGGTGCCATAACCAGCTGGAATCAGTCATTTTACCCAGTAACTCATACCCAGGCACATGGTCTACCATGAAGCTCATCTTGAGAATCCACTGATGCATTTTACAATTTTAGGCTCACTGATGCCTATTCTAGCTTGGGGGCCATTAATGCCTATTATAGAATGAAGGCGATTGGTACCTGTTACTAGTTGAGACCCATTAATACTGATTACAGCTTGAATCACATTAATGTCTGTTACTACTTGAGGCTGATTGATGCCCCGAGCTGCATGAGGCCTATGAGGCCTTTGAGCGTGTCACAGATCGGGGCCTAATAACGGCAATTACATCTTCAGACCTACTGCAGCCTGTTACAGCTCTCTGCCCATTTGATTCATATTACAGCTTCGGACCCACTGAGGGCTGCCACAACTCACTGCCCATTGATACATGTTACATCTTGGAACCCACTTCGGCCTGTAGCAGCCTGCTGCCCAGTGAGACAAGTTACAGCTCGAGACCCCCCGTGACCTGTTACAGCTTCTCATTGATGCATGTGACCTCTCGGAACCCACTGAGACCTGTTCGCTGCCCGTCGATGCATGTTACCGTTCGGGACATACTGAGATCTGTTACAGCTCGCTGCCCATTGATACATAATAAAGCTTCATACCCATTGCGGCCTGTTACAGCACACTGACCCTTCATAAATGTTACAGCTCGGGACCCATTGCGGCCGGTTACAGCTCGGTGTCTATTGATTCATGTTACAGCTCGGGATCCACTGAGGCCTGTTGCAGCTCGCTGCCCTTTGAAACATGTTCCAGCTTGAGGCCAACTGAGACCTGTTACAGCCGGCCGCCCAATGATATATATTACAGATTGGGACGCACTGAGACCTGTTACAGCTCGGTATCTAATGATTCATGTTACAGCCTGGGATCCACTGAGACCTGTTACAGCCGGCCGCCCAATGATATATATATTACAGTTTAGGACATTCTGCGGCCTGTTCCTGGTCGCTGCCCATTGATACATGTTACAGCTTGGGAGGCACTGAGATCCAGGGGCGTAACACAGGGCCCCGCAGCCCAGTGTTGCGGGGGACCCCGAGCTGCAGGGGGCCCCCTCAGCACAGACTGAGCTACAAATTACTGCCATCAAACGCAGCCCCTGTAGGCTGCCAAACAATGCTGACAACAGCAGTTTTCCTTAAAAAGTGGTGTTTCACCACTTTAAATGACTGGTAAAGTGAAACTTGGATTTTTGTAGATTTTTACAATATGTGATCCACTAATCCCTTTTCTCAAATGATCGATAAGCTATTAGAGAAGCCAAAAGCGTATTTGCAATAACAAGTAAGCAAAAACTGTTGCTCCCCAGACATTTGTAAGCTTTAAAGCACACTATGAAATTCATGGTTTTAAAAGTAAGCCTATATAAAAACAAGCATTGGAAATGCAATAGGTCTCGCAATAACGCGAGTCTGAACTATTAGCAGTGTAAATGATAATGCCCTTTATTTTTGCGTTCTGGTTTTTGGAACATAAATAAAAGGCTTTGTCATTTACAAGGCCTATAGCTTAAATTTGCGTTAAAACGAAACCTATTGCATTGCAATGGTGGTGGTGCTGCTGAGTTTTCTCTGAATCTGCACTCTGAATCTGCACCCACAATCTGCACCCACAATCTGCACCCACAATCTGCACCCACAATCTGCACTCTGAATCTGCACCCACAATCTGCACTCTGAATCTGCACCCACAATCTGCACTCTGAATCTGCACCCACAATCTGCACCCACAATCTGCACCCACAATCTGCACCCTGAATCTGCACTCTGAATCTGCACTCTGAATCTGCACTCTGAATCTGCACTCTGAATCTGCACCCACAATCTGCACCCACAATCTGCACCCACAATCTGCACCCACAATCTGCACTCTGAATCTGCACCCACAATCTGCACTCTGAATCTGCACCCACAATCTGCACCCACAATCTGCACCCTGAATCTGCACCCTGAATCTGCACCCTGAATCTGCACCCTGAATCTGCACTCTGAATCTGCACCCACAATCTGCACCCACAATCTGCACCCACAATCTGCACCCACAATCTGCACCCTGAAGCTGCACTCTGAATCTGCACTCTGAATCTGCACCCACAATCTGCACCCACAATCTGCACCCACAATCTGCACCCACAATCTGCACTCTGAATCTGCACCCACAATCTGCACCCACAATCTGCACCCACAATCTGCACCCACAATGTGTGAGTGGCGTTGCGTGTGTGAGTGGCGTTGCGTGGATGAGTGGGGTTGCGTGTGTGAGTGGCGTTGCGTGTGTGGGTGGCGTTGCGTGTGTGAGTGGCGTTGCGTGTGTGAGTGGCGTTGCGTGTGTGAGTGGCGTTGCGTGTGTGAGTGGCGCTTGCATGCTTGATAAACAACTTACACGTCTTCTAATGGACTGAAAGGGCTGCAAGGAGGTATAATAATAATAAAAAGAGCCAAAATGGATCAAGGGAGCAGCAGGGCAGGGGGAGAAAGGAGGGGTTATTTTGCGGGGCTTCTGGCGGGTGGGGGGGAGAAAGGAGGGGCAGCGGAATGCGTGCGAGGGGAGGAGAAGTGTGGCAGGCAGATGTGCGGCCTGGTGAGGGGGCGGGAATGCGAGCCTGGTGGGGGCAGGCGAAAGTGAGCTGCTTGTATGCTCACTTTAATTCGGGACAGTTGTGATGAGCATAGTAGTTCTCTGAGAGCCATTTTAGATTGTGACATGCCGGGTGGACAGTGCTGTCCTGGAGATATAACTGTTCTTGCCCTGCTGTTACTTTTCCAGCACACAACATGCTCCGTGGCTTTGGTTTCGTGCAGTTTGAACGTCCTGAAGATGCCCAGGCTGCCGCTGAGGGTGAGAATGGTCGTCTGTTAAAAGGGCATAAATTAGGTAAAGTCAACTTGTACACCCCCGACTTGTGGCGCTGAAAAAAATACAGCAGTCTGCGTACGCATGCACATATTGGGTGTTGTCTTTGCTTGATAAACAACTTACACGTCTGCTAATGGACTGAAAGGGCTGCAAGGAGGTATAATAATAAAAAGAGAGCCAAAATGGATCAAGGGAGCAGCAGGGCAGGGGGAGAAAGGAGGGGTGATTTTGCGAGGCTTCTGGCGGGGGGGGGGAGAAAGGATGGGCATCGGAATGCGTGCGAGGGGAGGAGAAGTGTGGCAGGCAGATGTGCGGCCTGGTGAGGGGGCGGGAATGCGAGCCTGGTGGGGGCAGGCGGATTACGGAGATGCTCGTGCTTGTGTGGTCACGTGACCCGCTTTGTGGCCACGTGACCTCACATGCACTGTGAAGAAACGCCAGTGGTTTCACTAGACGATCGAGCACTTGAATTCGATCCTATCCATTCCTGCAGAATGGGACAGGCTCGACCTAAAAATGTGTCTTAGTGGAAACTGACCAAATTTATCTTAGCCATCTGTTGTTAAAATTCATCCGGCACCTCTTGTTCTGCCGTCATCTCTGCAAAATCCGCACAGTCTCCGCATCTCATCCACTTACACTCAGCTACAGCTCAAGCGTTATTTCACCAAACTGATAGAATCCACAAGCAGGCCCATGTTTACAAAGCAAGCTACCCCATTTCTAATGGTTCGATCGAAGGTAGATGGGTCACCCAATAAGACACTTGGGGCCCAATTACAAGTAGGACACATTCCGGGTTTTACAATTGCTTGAGGTGTTGGTTGCAAGGGCAGCGAAGACTGATCCGTTGTCCCTGCTTTTGTCAGCAGGTAATACTCCCCCACAACTAGGACACATTTTAATCCCTCCCTCCCAAGCAATATTTTGGGATTCTGTCAGAGAAAGCATTCAAAAGACCAATAAGTCAGACTTATACCTGAAAGTGCATCAATTGGCAAATTTGTGTCTGTGGTATTGTAAATTGGTGAGTGACAAATGAAAAAAATAGTCAATGTTTGATTAAAAGAATGCAAAGATGAGTGACCATGTTAATGGGTGAGTAGTAATTGAGTGGATGGCATCATACAATCATCCAACCATTCACTCATTGTGTGCAATCACCTATCTATTCATCCATCCACAATACTCATACACTAATTTTTTTGTAAAGCAGCACTTTCACTTAGAAGCCAAACCAATTCCCTTAAACAAGGCTTGATCTTGCTATTTCAAATTTAGCCTAGTCAAATCAGCTTTCACTTGTAAATGTTTCAGAATAGCAATTGAATAATGAGTCACCCATACTGAAAGTTTGTGGGATATTTTTAATGCAACATCACAAAACAAAACAATGATGCATTTGAAATCACACACGTGATGTTATTAGAATTAATGTTAGTCGAAGTGACTTTAGAGGCCCACCTAAGTTCGGAGTAAGAAGCAAGACAAAGGTTTTTATAGAAAGTGGTTTCTGAATTCCCCCTAGAGAGATATATAGAAATAGAAACTTATAACAAGAGAGGTAAGGAGAGAGATTGAATCAGAGAATTGAGAGACAGCGACTGATGAATGGATATATGGATGAATGTATGGATGGATGAATGAATTAGAATGGGTGAGTGATTGTGTGGATTGATAATGCAGGGGCCTTTAGAGTACTACACACAAGAATGGACACAAAGATTGAGAGATGGACAGAAGAACATGCAGAGGTACATAGAGAAAGATGCTTTATCAGAAAGACAGACAGAGGGACAGATCGAAAGACTGACAGAAAACAGACCAATGAACGGAAAACCACGTAAAAAGATAGTAATACAAAAAGATGAATAGATAGAAAATTAGATATATAGAAGGAAAAAGACAAATACAGACAGACACAACAGAATGCCAAAAAGACAGAAAATCCAATGATATGATCGATAGCGGACAGGCATGTTTAGGTGTAAACAGGTAGACGGGTAGATACGTATTCCTGAAATGCCTATTCATACAGTACTCTAATATTATACTCTTAAAGACAATTATAAGAGCTCACGATAGCTGAGTAAGAACGAGTTCCTTCCATATTTGGAAAGCCGCTTCCTTTCAGAAAATATCTGCGACAATGAAGCCTATAACACTGACCTGTCGACTGATGCCAATATGTAGAGCCTGCATCTGCATGCTTCTCAATCAGTGGGTTTTTAGCGTACAGAATGAATGTATACACCTCTAAGGGCCAGATGTATGACCATTCAGGTTAGCAAGTCGCAAATTGCACAGAATTGCGACTCGCAATTTGCGACTCGCTAAGCTGAATGTAAAACAGTGTCTCAGACATTATTTTCGATTCCCAATGGGGTCACAAATTGAAAAAAAAAAAAAAAAAAAAAAAAAAAAGATGCCTTTGGGCTTAGTACAGCGTTATAAGATTTATTTCATTCATTCAATGCAACAGTAGAATAACTGTTGGATAGCGGAGAGGGAAGTTAATATTCCCACTCCAGTGAGTGCAACCGTTTGGAAAGTGTTAGATAGCAGAGGGATAAAGTTGACTATTACCACTCCAGTGAGTGCAACAGTAGGGAAAGTGTTGGATAGCGGAGGGGTAAAAAGTACTATTCCCACTACAAAGAATGCAAAAGTAGGGAAAGTATTGGATAGCGTAAGAGTACAAAATTATATTCCACTCCAGTGAGTGCAACAGTAGGGAAAGGGTTGGATAGCGGAGGGGTATAAATTACTATTCTCACTCCAGTGGGTGCAACAGTAGGGAAATCGATATTGTTGACCCCGAGAATCTGTATGTCGATATTTCTGACCCACAATATTTGCAACTCGATATTTGTGCAAGTCGATATTTTTGATTCAATATTCTGTCTCTGCACTGTGGCAATGGGAAGCAAGCTGCAGCAACCTGCACTGGGTCCTGAGATGTATTATGCATCAATGGCAGAGAACTGTAAGACACCACAGTGGGTCCGATATGTAATATGTATCAATGGGCAGTGAGCTGTAACAGGTCTCCGTGGATCCTGAATTGTAACATGTATCAATGGGTAGCAAGCTGTAACAGATCTCAGCAGTGGCATAACAAAAGTTGAAGGGGCCCCCCTGCAAGGTATACAGAGGGGCTCCCGTTCCAGATTTAATCCAGAGCTCTCAGGTCTCAGTACTGTGCAACACCCGTCTACTCTAAATGCAATGACTAGTGGGATGTGGGATGACGACACACCAACGACAAAGCTCAGACTGATAGGAATTATAGAGCGATCCTCGCTTCTCAGTAAAAGGAAAAAACATGTGGCTCCGCTCATACTTAAATCAGCAGCCAGGGTATCTACCATAAAAGGTTTCAACACTGATTTAAATCACCACTAGACGTGTGAGAAAAAAAGTTTTTAAAAAGTATCACCTGTTATCAAAAAAGGAAGAGGAAGTGGGATTCTTTGTCAAATCCACCTTCTGTGGCATGGGAATTGTAGGGTAGGACTGGGACAAAAAAATTGCCCTGGGCTCCAAAATAAAAACGGTCCCCCTTTAGCAAACCAGATGGCGATAAAAGTGGCCCACATTAGTAAATCAGGCCCGTTTTGAACTTGTAAAAACACGCTCTATGGGAATTTTGCAAGTCATGAGAGACAGTATGTATTTCTGTTTGTGGTGGGAAACAACAGTGAAAACCGTTCTACCGAGCAAAAACCCACAAACTGCAAAAACACAAGCCCACACACTGATCTGTGAGACCTGTGAGACCAGCCTCTCGGGCACTGCCAAACTGCCCTATAGGCAAGCTAGACCCCTGACCTTTTGAAACAGCACACCCTACTTACATACACAAGCCGCCGTCTCACCCTCTGCTAATGTCACAACGGGCTGGATGTATGAAAGGGTTTCCCATTCAGCATTAATGGGAAAACATGTTAGTACATATGGGTCTAAGTCGCACCAGATGAGTACCAGTGGCGGCTGCTACCTGGAAGCAGTAGTGGTGCGGGGTGGGGGGATCGGGTTAAAAAAATGATCACACACCTCATGGTTGGCTGGCTTCATCCTGGCTTCTTGGGGGAAACAGGAAGCAGGTAGCACCAGGGCTCTCACGCTTCCCGCAGTCAATCACAAGGCTGCAATGCAGTGTTGTGATTAGTCTGAGTACCGTGACACTGCGCTCACCCAGGGTCTGGAGGGGTTGGCATTTTCTCCACGCAGGGTGTAATGCAGCCTAGGTGGAGAACATGCCTTGTGCGCATGACTGTTTGGAGGGCCCGAGAGGGCCGGCCAAACACTCATGCTCACATAAGGAGTGCAAACCACTCCTCCCCTTGCTCTGAGAGCAGCCCCGCCCCACAAAGACGCCGCAACAGGAACAAATACTATGATGATAACCTCAAGTTATTATCATTTTCTTTTTTACACTGCATAAAGCAGTGGGGCGATGATCCTCCGCCTTAGCGGAGGAACCACCACTGATGAGTACGTTACTCAAAGCCTTGCCTTTCACCCACCCATGTAACTCGCCACTCCCCGAGGGCCAGATGTACGACCATTTGCATTAGAGACTCGCAAATTGGAGCTGCAATTGCGAGTCCCTAATGCAAATGTACAACAGTGTCTGAGACACTGTTAGCGATGCCTAATGGGGTCGCAAATTGCATGCCTCATGCATATTCATGAGGCACTCGTAATTTGCGACCCCATTAGGAATCGCTGGCCCTCCCTTAAAGGAAAACGGGCTGCATTTTTTTTTTACAATGATACGTTTCTAGTTCATTTTTCAAGGGCAGGCAGTGTTCCTGGGTCCTCTGCCTGCCCTTACAAAATATTTTCCCATGCATTCCCAAAGGGTAAGAGATCCCCTGGGGACCCCTTCCCATTTGCGAATGCTTTACAACCTACTTGAAGTAGGTGGAAAATTGCAAGACAGTCATACCTAGGGCTCAGACTCGCTATTAGGAAGGGATGCCCTTGAAACGCCCCTTCCTAATAGCGAGTTGCAAATACTAATCAGCGAGCCCTTAGATATTTTTGCATGCGTAAACGGGTCACAAACCCATTTGCGCATGCAAAAATACGTCGTACATCTGGCTCCAAGAGTACTTTGGGATGAACCACAGAAAGCGAAACACTTATAAGTAGGAGTATGACCGCTTTTGCGGTCGCAAATGGGAATTCAGCCAGTTCGCGACCGCAGAATTGGTCTGCCCCATGCACAAATCATATTTTGCGAGTCGCTAACCTATTAAGCTTGCGACTTCCTATTAGGAAGGAGCGTGCCAGGGTTCAATTCCTGAAGCGGCAGGGTCGTGGACCAGGGTCAGCGGACTCAACAATTCTCGCCTCGGTGCCTACTCTAACCTGGGGTCCCACTCGGCAACTCTGGGCATTAGCTTGCCTAATCTCCACAACGGCCCCACCAACGCCGGGGATGCCTGGCTCCACCTTGGGGATTCCGAGTAGGGACCATCCCACAGGGAAAGCCAGGACGGGTTCCCCAGCGGTATACAGCGCCGGGACGCCCCTTTGCTGGGGCAGCTGTGCGCTTTACAAGTATACGACATTTAACATTTAACATTTTACTGTCACATTCTTTGGAGTGGGAATAGTAGTTTTTACCCCTCCACTATCCAACACTTTTCCTACTGTTGCACTCACTGGAGTGAGAATAGTAATTTGTACCCCTCTGCTATCTAACACTTTCCCTACGGGTACACTCACTGGAGTGGGAATAGTAATTTCCCTTTCTGCTATCCAACAGTTATTCTACTGTTGCATTTAGTGAAGTGGGAATAGTAATTTTTACCCATCCACTATTTAATACTTTCCCTACTGTTGAATTCTTTGTAGTGGGAATAGTAATTTTTACCCATCCTCTATCCAACACTTTCCCTGCTGTTGCAATCACTGGAGTGAGAATAGCCATTTTTACCTCATAGCTATCGAACACTTTCCCTACTGTTACTCTCACTGGAGTGTGAATACAAATTTTTACCCCTCCACTATCCAACACTTACCCTACTGTTGCACTCTTTGGAGTAGGAATGGTCATTTTTACCCCGCCGCTATTGAATACTTTCACTACTGTTGCACTCTTTGGAGTGGGAATAGCAAGTTTCTCTCCTCTGCTATCCAATACTTTCCCTACTGTTGCATTCTTTGGAGTGGGAATAGTAAATTATTTCCCATCCCCTCTCCAACACTTTCTCTACTGTTGCTCTCACTGGAGTGGGAATAGTAATCTTTACCCCTCAGCTATCCAACACTTTCCCTACTGTTGCACTCACTGGAGTTGGAATAGTAATTTAAATATTTTGCTATCCAAATCTATCCCTACTGTGGCACTGATTGAATTGGGAAGTTTATTTGTTATCTTTTGTTAAATGTATATTTAATGTAATTAATAGTGTTAAAATTAATATTTAATACATTTAATATATATTTCTATTATATATATATATATATATATTCAGAGCTCCGCAGTCCCAAGGGACCAAAGAAACAGCACTCACAGCAGACTAAACTTAATTATAAGTTTATTGCGCAAATTATAATCCAACAGACACGTTTCAGCACTTGCCTTCGTCAGTGTCATATATTTAAATCGATATTTTTTAAATCAATATTTTTTACATTGATATTTTTAAACTTCTTTTTACTAAACAGCAGTCAGCTTTAACATACATGATCATATGCTTACAAGGGTTCTGCACAATATCATTCGAGTATACATTTTATTAATCAAGACCCACTCAGATAATAATAGTCGAATCACCCAATCCCGGAGCCCAGCCCCACCTAGCTGATCAATACCCACCCCAATCCCCCCCTGTAATCTTCCCATTGTTGCTGAACTTTTTCCCATTTACTGGGACATCCCCTGCCCTCTTAAATAGTTTTTTCCATGCACAACACCAGTCCATACCCCGTTTCCACAGGGAGACCCTAGGCGGCTGAGTCTCCCCCCATGCGCCAGCAATGTTTCTTTTAGCACCCATAGCTGCCACTTGCAGCCAGAGTTTTTGGTATTTGGGCCATGTCAGTTCTCCAGACACACACAGTACATGCCATCTGGGATCTAAAGAGATTTCCTGTTCCAAAACTTCTGACATGATGCGGACCACCTTTTTCCAATATATCTGTATGACTGGGCACTCCCACAGGATATGGAAGAATGTTCCTTTCTGGGTACACCCCTCTGGCACTCCTCAGTAGAAATACACCCCAATCTAAACATAAGTTATTACATTGATATTTTTGTATTTATCTGTGTAGGTATGGGAGTCGATATTTTTGTATTTTATATTTTTTCTGATATTTTTGACAATTATGTTTTTGTCATCGATATGCTATCTGTGAATCCATTGGCACATATAACTGCTTCTGACCAGCTCACTGCCTATCGATACATATTATAGCTTGAGATCGACTGAGACCTGTTACAGCTTGCTGCCCATTGATACATACGAAAGCTTCGTACCCAGTGGGGCCTGTTACAGCTTGCTGCCCATTAATACATACTAAAGCATTCGTACCCACTGGTGCCTGTTACAGCTGGCTGCCCATTAATACATAATAAAACTTGGGACCCACTGCAACCTGTTATACCTCGATGCCCAGTTAAAAATACTACAGCTTGGGTCACACTGAGAACAGTTACTGCTCGCTGCCCATTGATACATGGTATATCTTGAGACCCAAAGTGACCTGTTACAGCTCGCTGCACAGTTCTACATACTACAGCTTGGGCCCAACTGTAGCCTGTTACAGCACGCTGCCCCTTGATTGACATTAGAGCTTAGGACCCACTGAGAACAGACACAGCTCCATCAATATATGTTACAGCTTGGGACCCAATAAGACCTGTCACAACTCGCTGATACATAATAAAGCTTTGTAACCACTGCGGCGTGTTACAGCTCACTGCCCATTGATACAGAATAAGGTTTGGGACACACTGAGAACAGCTACAGCTCGCAGCCCATTGACACATTTTACAGTTTCAGACTCACTCAGAGCTGTGACAGCCCACTGCCTTATTTTCAGCATGCTCTCTCTGGTTTGGCTCCTGCCTGCCCCTACACAACCTTTCAGTCTTTGTGTTTTTGTCTTTGACCCCCCTGCAAGATCCCCAAGAACAGAGATGCATTTTTTGTCACTTTCTACAATTTTTCTCTGTGCTCCTTCATGTAAGTTTCCATTCTATACTCCTGCAAATCTTCTTATTGGCATACATACAGATACACACAGGCTGAGCAGCTAGGACATGGTAACATAGAGAAAGAATCATAGTGCAGGAATACTACACCCTTAGATCAGAAACTCCAGTTTCTGAACAAATTCAAATTTACAAACTTTAAATGAAGGTGTTTGTGGTGTCACAATGAAGATATGATGTAATGCCCAGGCCTTGCTCAAATGAAATTCGAGTTCTAAGATTGACAGTTCTATTTTGTAAAGGACGTTCTAAGTTTGGAATGAGAGTTCTAATTTGGTATTGAAAGAATTCCTTTAGAATGTAGATTGGAACGACACTTCTAATTTGGAACGTCAGAACTATATATGGAATGCAAGTTCTACATTTGGAATTCCTCTTGCACAAGACATAAATGTTTTTTAAGGTTGAAGCAGCAGCTATGTGTGATATCTTAATATTTTTGGTAGGAAACAGTAGATTCCAAGACTACGGACTCCTTGGGCACCTTGACCCCCCAGGGTATCCAGAACTACCTTGTATTGAATGGATGTGTGCAATGCTCTTGAAGCTGTGTATAGTCACACAAGAAGGAGTCTATGGTAGTCTTCACACAGATAAAGACTCAGAGCCCAGCCATAAGACCGCTGCCAGGCTCTGCTAGTCAGTGCAGTAGAATGATGTAAGGTGTCTTCCAATGCTTAGATCCCGCCCTGACATTTGAATACCTGATCACACCTGTGAAGTGGGCAGAGCAGATAGGAAGAAACAGAATGAAAAGCTGTGCATTCATGCGCAGTACACTAGGCCCATCTCACCAGCGTCTTTCCAGATTCTGTTAACATGGGTATGAAGGACATTCTTTTTGGCAGCAACTTTGGAAGGAGATGACTGTTGTGAATTATTAACCTTCGATACTGTGAACCTCATCTTCATCTCCACTAGTACCTTTTACAATTTTAAACTCCCTGATGCCTATTCCTGACCCCCTAATGCTTCACATCCTTGCTGTGGTCTTCCCTGGCCTGGATTTGCAGTTGAGAGCCAGCCAGCAGCTGAGAGGGGTTGAATATGTGCCTTGTCGTGCAACATATTGACCCCGGCATGTGTATCTTAGCCTGTGGGCCCTTTTTCTGGTGTAAGACACACCAGACCACAGTTCAGTATTAAAAGATGCATATGCACAAGGATAAGTCGATGCATGGGTACGCCCCTTTCACCTGGTACATGTGAGGATAAAATGGTCAGGCTATTGACAGTTGTGCCATACAATTGCAATCTGAGCGCATGAGAGCAACATGTGCATGGAGATAACCTTCTTTACTATTGCATGTGCTCAACAAGTGTCAGCACTTTGAGAAATGTCTGGACTGGTCTCTGTGTGGTCACGCCAAGTCTGTGAAGTATGTTGATGGTGAAGCACTCAACTGTGAAATCCTATGCTAAACATCTAGGTAGCAGGTAAAGTCTATGTTCAGGGCGTGGTTAGTGCTGATAGGTCAGTGCGCCAAAGTCAGGTCCCGGCACTGGTGCCCAATGTATCCCAAGAGCACATTACTGCTTTGGTAAATCATGTCACCTGTCACACTGGCCTTTCACATGATTGGGTGTCTGATTCCATCCGCTCCATTCTAAAGTGTGAGTCCATGTTTCAGGCTCTGTAATAGTGACAACACATGCCATTTAGTGGCTAACAAAGCAGGTCATGGATAGAAACAGGGGTTTGATTGCAAGGGATGATGTCAGATACACATTCACAATGGTTCTCATGTTTGTAAATGCTCTTGACTGCTCATGCTGTGATTGTAGAGTTGTACAGGGCCTAGGATTGTAATGTACATCTCATTCTCGCCTAATGCCACAGTTGGAGTGTGAGAGTCTGTAGAAATGTACACACCTATTACGCTATTGATTTTCTTTTATTTATGTATGGTGTCTTAGGCATGTTTTTTCTGTTTTTAGGTACATACAGTTTGGTGGATAACCTCCACTAAGTGGTGCCATTCAGATTGAGATTGGCACACCTATTTCTAATTGTGCAAACCATCGCCGATATTGGACAATTGCTTTGATTGGCTGCACTGTTTAGATTGTTACTCTAGTTTCATACAGGTAGGCCCCATACTCGTGGTCTAGATTTTGTAGGAAAACATGCACCTTTCACAATGGTTTGCATTGTCACAAGCCTTGTGTCTTTTTACTTACAGACGCCGAATATTGGCACACTTATTGAAAAGTGCCCTTTGATATTGGGTACACTAAATTAGATCTGAATAGACGATTTACATCTCTATTGGTACGTTACTTATCTACATGATTTATACATTATATGCACATAGGTCCTTCTTGCCTTCTTCATATTTCTTTTTTACTTAGACCAGATAAGGGACTCTTGCTAGTCTGGGTTTTGGACAGAATTTTTTGAAAATTTCTGACTCGCGGGACGTGTAGTTGAAATAAGCAATTTGAGCGCAGGCATCTTGCCTGCTGATAGCGAGGGAGTCTCCGTCTTAGATAGTTAGGGCAGGCGCCACGTAAAGCCCTGAAAGCCAGGGTCAGTGCCTTGAATTTGATTCTGCTTGCCACTGGGAGCCAGTGCAGATCGTGCAGATGCGGAGATACATGCTGATTAAAGGGGATATGCTTTATTAGCCGCTCAGCCGCATTCTGCACGGTCTGGAGTCGTTGAATCAAATATTTTGGTAGGCCTAAATAGAGGCCGTTCGCGTAGTCCAGCCTTGAAGTGACAGTCGCATGGACTACCGTTTTCCGGCAGTCTACCGGTAATAGCGAGAGAAACCTGCGGAGATTCCTGAGTTTACATAGACACCCTGCTGTGACCTGTTGGATGTGAGAGGAGAAGGAAAGGCTGTCATCCCATCTCACCCCCAAATTTTTTGCATTAGTACTGGGGAGCGGCGGAGGGCCCATTTCAGATGGCCACCACAGGTCCGGAGAGGGTCGTATGCCTTTCCCAAAAAAGACCACCTCCGTCTTGCCTGCGTTCAGTTTTAATTTATTGGAATTCATCCAGCTGGCTACATAACGGAGGCAGCCCTTAAATTTACCAAAAGCCGCCTCCGACACTTCTGAATAAGGGTGGACAAGCTGTGTATCGTCTGCATACGAAATAGCCTTGACCCCCCATTTGGCAATCAGGTTGAAAAGTGGGGCTAGATAAACATTAAATAATAAAGGACTAAGTGCCGATCCCTGGGGGACCCCACACCAGAGACGTTTCGGTTTAGAAGAGAAGGAACCCAGAGTTACTTTCTGGGACCGATCGGTCAGATAGGAGTTAAGCCAACCCAGTGCTCTATCCTTCAGGCCGATATCCTTTAACCACTGCAGGAGTCTGCCGTGGTCGACAGTATCGAACGTGGCAGATAGATCCAGGAGCACCAGCATAGCCGATGGGGCTGAATCGAAGGACCACCTAACCGACTCAGCTACCTCGATGAGGGCGGTCTCAGTGCTGATACCTGACCGGAAACCAGACTGGGTTTCGTGCAGGATACTGTTTTCCTCAATGAAGCTATTCAATTGGCGCTGTATTAATTTTTCAAGCATTTTACCTGGGGCAGCTAGTAGGAAGATCGGTCGGAGATTACTAAGGTCCTCCGGGGCACCATTAGGGGAAGAAGTGTGGCGTGTTTCCAACACTCGGGAAACACCCCCGACACAATAGACGTGTTCCAAATGTGTAAAAGTGTTATTACAATTGAATCTGACATCATATTCCAGAGCTTAGGAGGGCAGGGGTCATTGGGGGCCCCTGATTTACATCTTTGTATTTCCTCCAGTGCCTCAGTAAATGAATTAGAGTGGAATTTCCAGAGCTCTCCCTAGCGAGGGACACTAGGGCTGCGAGCGATTTTTATTGGCTTTTACTAATTGGCATATGTACTAATGAATTGATGTGAAAAACGGCAAAAATAGCGTTTTTACTATTTTTTAAATCGGGGGTTCTAAATTCTGTTTTTAGCTGGGGAATTGTGACAGGCACACTGACACCTTCTTTCACGCTGTACTTTCTTTGCCCTGCCTCGCCCAGCCGTCTTTTTGGAACTGCTGTTTGTGGCGGTGGGCGCCATCTTAGGTAGGGCTGGGGGTGCGCTCTAGTCGCGCCGCCCTCCCGCCCTCCTCGCACACTATAAAATGTGTAATCCGCCCAGACGGCGCAGCGGGCTGGCGCAGCGGGCGCGCCGGATGCGCGCCGAAGCCGCGCCTAAGCCAAGCCCGTCTGCGCCCATCCGCGCCAGGACCGCGCCGGGCGCAGGCCATGCTGCCCAAAAACATCCCATCCTCAGGTATGACTTTAACGCGCTACTCTTAGTGCGCTCCATAATGGCTACCTATACCTGCAAGTTTCACCTCCCCACTGACTGTCTCTGGGGCCCTTTTTCATGCCGCTTCTGCAAATGGTCCTCCCTGGGATCCGCTAGCGTAATTTCCTGCCCACTCCCCCCACCCTCACACAAGCCTATTTCCTTTAATTGTGGACTCATTAATGCTCGATCCTTAGCTTGTCATGGACAAGATATCCACGACCTCATTCTTTTTCATGACCTCAATGCTCTCTTCATCACTGAATCCTGGCTAAATGATGCGTCCAACCCCGATCTGTCTACCGCTCTCCCCCCTGATTTTACCATTCACAGGCGGGATAGACTCGGTGGCAGGGGAGGAGGGATAGCCATCATCGTCAAGAAATCATTTATATGCCACACATTCGACTTGGCCTCTCTCAAAGATTGTGAGGGCATAGGCTTCGTGGTACAAATCAACCCCTCCTCCTCTTTTACAGGAGGTCTCGTCTATCATCCCCCTGGGAATGCCACGACCTTTTTGGACTCCCTTGACGAGACTTTGGGATCACTTATGACCCACTACCCCTCTTTCACCCTTCTTGGTGATTTTAATCTTCATTTGGAATCCCACACAGACCCCCACACCTCTAATTTCCGACAGTCACTCGATATTTTCGGCCTCTTGCAACTGGTCACCCCCCCTACACACCGGGCCGGTCACACGCTAGACGGCATCTGCACTAATTCTGTTATTCTAACTGTTTCCCCTCCGATTCCACAAATATGGACTGATCACTGTTTTATTCCTTTCTCCATCAAGGTAAACCCTTCATCGCTACCTAACACTAAGTGCGCCCCCATCCCTTTTTCAATTAATTGGAAGAAAGTGGCCGAGCGCATCAAGCTGAACCCCCAGCCCCTTGCCCCTCCCCCTAATACCGTCGGAGACGTATGCCAAGATTCTAAAAACTTCCACTCATGGATTGACAGTGTGGTTTCTATCTACTCCAATTCAACTAATCAAAAATCAGTCCCCCGCAAAAGAAAGCCCAATGCCCCTTGGTATACTCAGGCCCTCTCCGAATGTCACCTTATGTGCAGGATCCTAGAAAGAGAGTGGAGGAAAACGTACGATCCTACTGCTAGAGCCTCATACATCCTGCAGAGGAAACAATACCTCTCCAACATAAAAAAAGCCAAAATGGAATTTTTCACCACAGCTATAGAAGAAGCTAGTCAGAAACAACACACTATCTTTAATATAGTTAAGTCTTTCACCCATCCCAAGGCCCTTGCATTAGAAATCCCACCATCTCAAGCCCTCTGTGACCAAATTGCAGACTTTTTTATTGAGAAAATTAATAACATCCATAAGGATTTCCCCCCCCCCAATTATTCACACACAATATGCCGTGACCATTCCATCCTCCTTGTGTAATTTCACTACAGTCTCTCTGTCACAAACACAGAAGGCCATTATGACCTGCAGATCGGGAGCCCCCACGGATTCCTGCCCTCCGATCATTTTTCACCATCTCATTGAGGCTGTCAACCCCTCAATCAATGCCATTGTTAACGAATCTCTTAATTCAGGCATTGTCCCCGCAGAATGGAAGAAGGCCATAGTCAAGCCTTTAATGAAAAAACATAACAAATCCCCGACAGACCTATCAAATATGCGCCCAATCTCTCTTCTCCCGGCACTTGGCAAAATCACTGAGCAGTTAGTTCACGAGGAATTAAAAGTCTTTGTGGAAAGCAATCACATTCTACACCCACAGCAATCAGGCTTCCGCCCGGGCCACTCCACTGAAACCGCCTTAATTGAGCTATCGGATACCATTAAGTTCTTGCAGGATGAGGGAAAACAAGCTGTACTCATCCTACTCGACTTAACGGCAGCATTCGACACCATCTCCCATGCCATCCTCATCAACAGAATGAGTGAGATTGGAGTGTCGGGTACTGCCTTAATATGGATTACATCATTCCTATCCAATAGATCACAAACTGTTTCACTAGGTCCATTCCTCTCCGACGAGAGACCTACAACATCTGGAGTGCCCCAGGGGTCCATCCTCAGCCCTCTTTTTTTTAATATATACATGGCCCCCCTTCTCTCACTGATTGAATCCCACGGAACCCTTGTAACTTCCTACGCTGACGACACCCAGCTTGTCGTAACCATAGATAAAAAGCAACCAGACGCTGCCCTCAGATTCCAGAATTGCCTCTCCCAAGTCTTTTCTTGGCTCAACCATAACCACCTTAACTGCAATAGCGCCAAAACTGAAATAATACCTTTGGGCAAAGACATTCTTTTTTCCCCAAAAGATTGGTGGCCCCAAAACTCTGAAGCACCGCCTAGTGCGGTCTCCTCGGCCCGCAATCTCGGTGTTCAATTTGATTCGTCCCTCAGTTTTGACGACCATGTACGCATTACTGCGGGGTGCTGCTTCAGTCTCATCAGACAACTGAAGAAATTTTTTGACTTTCTTCCTATTTCAGCCAGGAAATCAGTCGCGGTGGCATTGATTCTATCCCGGCTGGATTATTGTAATGGCCTTTTGGCAGGAATAAAAAAGTCTTCGCTTAAGAAATTGCAGAGTGTCCAACACGCAGCGGCCAGGCTTGTACTTAAACTCCCAAGAAGGTCCTCGGCCTCTGCAGCCCTCAACACCCTCCACTGGCTGCCCCTCCACAAAAGAATTCTTTTCAAGCTTCTTGTCACGGTCTTTAAAGCCACCAGGAACTCTGGCCCTTCCTATTTGACCAAGCGCTTTTCGCGCTATATTCCATCGCGCTGCTTGAGGTCATCAGGAGCCAACCTAGTTTCTGTCCCTCGAATAAAGCTAAAAACGAGAGGGGGTAAAACCTTCTCGTTCTTGGCGGCTAGGGCATGGAACGGTCTCCCCCTCAACCTTCGGCACGCTCCTACTGAAAGCCTTTTCAGGAAACTCCTGAAGACCTGGATCTTCTCTCTGCCTAATTCATCGGTCCTCGCAGCCATCTGATCCTCACCTCGCCTTGCGGGTTTCTCTGTTGTGCTCAGCGCCAAGATGCTCCTTTCGGAGCGATAGTTGCGCTATACAAATCTCAATAAATATCAAATTGACCTACGGTCGAGGTGGCTACACTACTATCAGCCACGTCCGACATTACCGTGGGACTAGGATGAGAGAAAGTGTCATAAACTTTCTTAATTTTATTGTCAAAGAAATTCGAGATGTCCTCGCAAAGTCTCTCAGACGGGGTGACTTCTGTCTCAATGACTACTGGCTTAAAGAAGGATTGAACAATCTTAAAAACTTCTTTACTTGATTACTCAGCTAGCTGGATAGAAGTAGCAATTTTGATTTTCTTGGCCTTTTTTATGGATTTATGTAGATTGCGGAGGGCTTTTTTATAGCAAATCTTAGCTGATTCGCAATAATTTGCCCGCCACACACGCTCCAGTCTCTTGCAATTGCTCTTTTCTGCCATCAACTCAATTGAGAACCATGGGGCAGAAGGTGATTCCCTGCGTGACAGGGAGAGTTTTGCTAGGGCAATGGCCTCCATCGTGTTGCCTATCCAAAGATTCAGCGCCACGCATCCATGTTCGGGTCTGTGGTCAGGGCTGGGGGATCAATTGCCAGGGCAGGGCCTAGGGTGTCTGGTGAAAGATTTTTTTATTGCCTATGCAAAAAAAGAACATCTACCCTTTGCCTGATTACAAAGGGGCAGCGTAATTACAAAAGAAACCACGAAATGATCCGACCAGAGCAGTGGCTGTGGGGTCTCCGCTATCGTATCCTGGATATTCGAAAAGATCAAAACAAGCATATGACCTGCCCTGTGCGTCGGCCCAGTAATAATTTGTCTGCATGGACATTAAAATCACCCAGTACTATATAGTGAGGATGCACCAAAGAGCTTTGGACAATAATGTCCATGAGTTCACATGAACTGGCTGAGTGCAATCCGGGGGTCTCTAGATAATCAGCGTTGAGTTGTGGATTGACTTGCAAGCAGAAATGTAGCCCCTCAATACCTGAGATAGTGGTGGGTAGAGAGGACGTAAGCATATATTTTTCTTTGAAAATGAAAGCCACCCCACCACCCCTTCTGTCATCCTCCCTGTTCGAAAAGCTCATTTTAAAGCCCGGAGGGATAGCCAGGGCGATAGAGGCCACGTTGTCTTCATTCAGCCACGTTTCTGTAAGAAATAAGGCGACCCACATTGAATCCGTCAGCAGTAGCCAAATGTCAGCTGCATGCCTTGGGAGGGATCTGCAATTCAGAAGGCCAGCCTTAAATTTTGTCTCAGGGGGGCCACATGTAGGTTGGGATTTTGATGTTATATTCGGGTTAGCCGTCATAGCGTCGCCACATAGTGCCTTGCCACAATGCAGGCACACCAGTGGTAACTCAGTATTTATCAAGTCATACCTATTCGCCTTACATGGCTTAGCTGTATTCAGCGACAATAATTCAAGTCTGGACCAGGTAACCCTTTTATTATCCCTGCACTCACCGGCAGCGTGGCTGGCGCTGGCCGCGGGACGGTCGCAGACGGGCGCAGACGGGCGCAGACGGGCTTGCCTTTCATCGGCGCGGCCGTGCTCCCATCTCCTTTTAAGGAGGAGGGACCCGGAAGTGAGGTGAATGAGGGGGCGGAGTCGCGTCCCTCTGTTCAAGCGGCACCAACAGCCGTGATGGACCGGGGACCGACGGAGATCAGGGTAAGAAGTGTGGAGAAGTGTGGCTCACTGGTTAGAAGCGGCAGACCCTGAAGCAGAGGTCAGCCCGGGACCAGGGTTCAATTCCCGACGCGGCAGGGTCTTGGGTCAATGTCCGCGGACTCGATAATTCTCGCTTAGGTGCCTACGCTAACCATGGGTCCCACTCTGCAACTCTGGGCAATAGCTTGCTTAATCTCCACAACGGCCCCAGCAACGCCGGGGAGGCCTGGCTTCACCTTGGGGTGCCCTCTCACAGGAAAAGCCAGGACGGGTTCCCCAGCGGTACACAGCGCCAGGACGCCACGAGGTAACAATGCGCTTTACAAGTATACATACATTACATTACATTAAGTGAAAGGGGGATGTGCAAAGATCAGTGCAAAGTTCAGCAAAAGCACACACAGTTAATCATAAAAACATTACATCCAGGATTCTTAAAATCGAGCGGTTATTGACTCAACCAGACTCTCTTTAACTAAAAAGCCTCTCGCCACCAACGCAGTGCTCACGCTACTCACACCAGCGCGGCCGGCCTCCCTCACACTTTATCTGAAATGAGGAGGCGGAGTCGCGTCCCTCCGTTCAAGCAGCACCAACAGCCGTGACGGACCGGGGACCGACGGAGATCAGGGTAAGTGAAAGGGGTATGTGCAAAGTTCAGTGCAAAGTTCAGCAAAAGCACACACAGTTAATCATAAAAACATTACATCCAGGATTCTTAAAATCGAGCGGTTATTGACTCAACCAGACTCTCTTTAACTAAAACGCCTCTCGCCACCAGCGCAGTGCCCGCGCTACTCACGTATATCTCATTTTAACTTACAGCCCTGAAGAAGTCCAATGTTTTAATGGACGAAACGCTTTGGCTGATGGTTTTTGGAAATTAACGATAAATAAAGGAAGAGAAAAATATGTGGATTGTATAGAGACTGTCAATTATCTGATTATGAAATGTTGACGCTCTCTTTTACTCACGTTTGCCCTCTTTTTGTGGTGCAGCTCCCATTGTGATTGCTTGTATTGTATTCCCTTGGTAAGGGAGGCACCCTTGGGGAGGGGGTGCATACGAGGAAGTGCACACAGGGATACATAATATTATCCACTACAAAAAAAATAGGTGACTAGCGGTGTGGGTGCTGTATTTGCTGTTTGGTCCACTATCCACAGTCAAGCATTTAACTGTTAGTTGCAGTGTGTTCTCCAACTTTTCAATGAGTATTTATTTGAAATTAAGTGTGTCTACATGGCCAGAGAGGATGTGTGACAAAGAGTATGTGTCTACCTTTTCCACCCAACTCAGCAACTTGCTAGTGCATTTCACATTTGGGCACTAGTTCTAAATGTTGTCGTCTCAGGTATATGATGATTCTGAAATGGGATATGACACGCCTAACATTGTACCTAAGATGGCATACAGTTTGTGTTAGACCTGTCAGCCCTAGGGTGGTCTTTCCCTATTTTTTTCGCCCTTGACTCATTATTCCCACCTTCTTTTTTGTTGGCCTTAGGTCTCCGAGCACCTTCCCATTGATACTCAATGCTAAGGTGCAGGTGCTCTCTTCCCCCAACATGGCTGCCACTGGCCCCTGCTACTGCAGCGTGGTCTTTTTAGGCGCACTCTAGTTGCCAGGAGCTGGCTGGAACTCCTAAACATTGTTGCCATACCAGCCTGCCTTGCCTGCCCATAGCTAGACTAGGGGAGCTCCTGGAACCTTCTAGAATAGGGGCGGAGTCAGCTTTTGCCGCCTCAGAGAGTGGTCACCTGACTTGGGCATATATAAAGAAAAGGAGGGAAAGTTTTCAGTCAGTTGGGGCTTCACTGACCTGGGGTACCCACGCAGGAGACTTAGGCGGTAGGGCCTAGTCAGAAACCTATACCACTGGGGGTGACAGCGTTTAGGCGCTGCCCACTAAGCTGTATGAGGAACACCGAACTAGCCCACTGATCTGGCCCGGCGGAGGGGAACCCAGGGACCACCTGCAGTGACCTGCTGAGGAAACTTGTCAGCAGCCTTTAACTCAACCCCCCTCCTCTGCAAGTAACTGCCTACCAAGGGCGCAGGAACCACCAAGCGCCAAGAAGAAACCTAACTGCCACAGGACTACTGGGGATCAACCAGGTATTGCGCTGTGTCACCCCCTGCGCTCCCTGACTCCACCTGGGCCCCCTTTGCTAATCTGCCACGGACGTGTGGCCTGTCCTGTTTAAACTGCCTGGACTGCCTACCTACTCAGCGCTCTCCTACTGTGCCCTGAGAAGCGCTGTAACCTGCCAGAACTGCTGCGGGTGCCCCCCATATCGCGTATCACCCAAGCGCTGGGCTCCCTGGAGAAGCGCTATCGTCCACAACTGAATCCTGCCTTCCATCGTGCCGATTTCCCCCCCCCCCCCTGAGAAGTGCTGGGCCCTTGTCAACGGCTGTGAGCCTGAGCGCTGTATGTGCTGACGTACCTGCCCACGAAGCGCTGCGAAGCCCTGCTAGCACTGTACCTTGAAGCGCTGAGGAGAAAAGAGCTAACGGCTTTACTCACCGCTGTGGCCCTTGCCGCATCGCCAGAGCCTCAGACGCCGGTCGCGGCTGCAGCTGGCCCTGAAGTGCCAACCTCCTCACCCCCTCGGCGGCCCCCGGGAGCAAGGAGAGGGCCGCCGTGAATATCAGTCAGGCTAAAGTCGGCCTAGCTAGGCCCGAAGCCTGAAACTAGCATCACGTGATGGGGCGTCGGAAGTGACTCCGCCCCCGCCACGCTCTGATTGGCCGCCGGTGCCGTGCCCCCGCAGGTCGCGCTGCCATAGGCGGCTGCGGGAGCGCCCGCGCCCTCATTGGTCCTCAGGCCCTGTCTCCAACGCGCCTTCCTCCTGATTGGTTCCTGGGCCTCTGACGTCCTTGTGGGCCCGGGAACAGGACGAGACACTGCCGGAGGGCTCCGAGGAGCGTAGGAGCCCTCCCCTTTACCAGCCGGCGCAAGCCCCCTCCGCCCCTCTACAGCCTCTATGGCCCCAACCGAGTGGGAAACCCCGGAGGGCTCCGGGAAGAGCCAGAGCCCCCGACTGTTCAGAAGCCACCGCAAGGGCCCCGGAGGGCCGATGGTTAAAGGTAACCCCTGGGGGAGGAGGGAGACCTCGGGATCGCCCCTCCCCTCGGGGGGGGGGGAACTGTTGCTGGGTCCCATGGGCCCTAGTTGACTGCGAGGAGCTGGGTAAACCCCCAGGGAGGAAGGCCGGAGGAGGCCCTGAGCTCGCCCCTCCCTGGGGAAGACTGGTGACTGGGCCCCGTTGGCCCCGATTAGCCCCTACCAGGACCCGAACTGGGCCAGGGCCCTTCCAAACACCTATGGGGCCTGAGTACATAGGAAAAGGTTTATTTTTACCTAAGGAAATGTTCAGTAGTGCTATTGAGATTATCTGAAATGTTTTATTCCTGCTTAATGCCATGATTATTCTTGCTTGATGAATTGGTTATTCCTGCCTAATAAAAGTATTCATTCTACCTGATGAAATGCTGATGCATATCTAATGAAAGGTGAACTTAATGCTTACAGTTATAGAGTGAAGTGCTCATTGCTTTACTGAAATGGTTATTGCGACATGCTATGTTGAATGTTGAATTGCTCCCTTTGCGCCCTCTCATGAAATGATTTAATGAGTTATTGGTACTGTGACTATTGATTTGCTCTAAATGATTTACAGAAAGTGATCTTGATCTAGATAAAAGCTACCTGATTTAAATCAAACTTACTGGTGTGGTCTCAGTCATTGTGTGCGCTCACTGGCTCAGTGGATGTGTGTGCTGTGTAGTCACTTTACACCTAAGCTTCGGGTGCCTACCTGCTCGAGCCAAGCTACCCCCCGGGGAACTGGTGACCCCAGTTCCTACAGTTTGTATTTGCCAAAGGCTGCAATACTCAATTCAATTAGATGACACACATGTGACCTGGCTACATATGGATTAGGAGTTGTCACAATAGTGTCAGGAGTGAATTATGCTTGTTGTGTCCAAGATATTACATCTACTTGTTAAGGGTCAATGCTGGGTGCTGCTTGGTCTTTGTGTGTCATTTATGTTGCAGACATCTAGGCAAATGCTATTCATGTCAAAGGGAATTTTTTTTGTATGCCTAATTGTCCAGTTGGGAATGCTAGGCTATGTCAACTGTAAGTGCGTTTTGAGGAAACAACATTTGTCCATGCATGGTCATCCAATGCCCCTTATACCACCTTTATGTGACACAGCTGAAGGTATACCTATTCAGTATGACACTGCACTGCAACAATCTTCTTCTTGGCTCCATTTATGCAAGCAGTTGTTGGCAACAGGAATGGTGTAGAGTGGATTTAGTTTAGGGTAGATAATGTGTGCCAGTCCAGGCTGAAGCTGCCCGTGGACAGCTGCCCAGGGCTTCACAAATGCTAATGACTACAGAGCCCAGCAACAAGGCACTGCCTTTAGTGGCCTGTCACTATTACGAGCTACATATGGAAAGACCCTTCACTTAGGTTTTTATCCATAGTGCATCAGGGTGTTGCACAATCAACGCACAACATCCTTAGGAATGGGATGGGATGGGATGGGATGTCAGTGTTTTTGGCACAAACAGCCCTGCAGTGTACAGACTGGAGTGATAATTGTTTAATCTGAGTTTCTTCTTATGCCACACTTGACTTGCTCACCCCCTCACTCACCTCACACAATACATCGTCATCATTACGGCATGTGGCCACATCACTTGAGGGTGCTATGGATGTGACCGAAACCTGCCCCTGCCTGGATGAACATCGGGGAATCCTCTGCTATGCACCCACAACTGAAGTCTGACAGCCATCATGGCATCGTAGCACAATGGGCACTGCTCAAATGGGATGAGTGAGAATGGATGAGATATTAGATATTTGCACACTTTTCCACTCACAAATGTTTTGTCTGTACAAGTTATGACTATCCAATTTCACCCACAGATCATTAGTAGCTGAGCATATTATATGTGTGTTGTTTTCATTTGTGTGTAGATGACAATAGAGTACGTTTGAGCTATACTTGATGCTGGCCAAGATCACACAGAGATGAACTTGGAGTGTTGTTATGTCTAGTGGATTTCCCTATGCTACATGTAGTAGGTCTAGTGGACTGTGAGTGCACAGAAAGGTTGTGTGCCCGTCTGCTGTGCAGGTGCTATTGGAGCCTGTGTTACAACCATGCAGTAAATTGAAAGACAGGGGAGAGGAGTTGGATCTACGGTAATGAGGCCTAGCTGCACATGTGTTTTGCAAGGTTGATGTTGTATGGGCTGAGCTAGCTAGCTAGCTAGCTGAGCTAGTGGAGAAGTGTGGCTCACTGGTTAGAGGAGGCAGACCTGGAAGCAGAGGTCAGCCCGGGACCAGGGTTCAATTCCCGGCTCGGCGGGGTCTTGAGTCCTAAAATGTCCATGGACTCGACAATTCTCGCTCCGGTGCCTACTCGATTCACGGGTTCACACTCTGCGACTCTGGGCAATAGCTTGCTTAATCTCCACAACGGCCCCTCGCGGCGGGATGCCTGGCTTTCACCTTGCGGATACCCTGCCGGGGTTATCTCACAGGGGAATACCAGGACGGGTTCCCTAAGCAAGCGCTTAGAAACCGCTTGGTGATTTGCGCTATATAAATTCCTGTACATTTACATATGGGCTGAGCTAGCTTAACAAGGGTAGAGGTGAGAGAGACTTTTGCTTCCATTCTGGAAATAGAGTGGAGACTCAGACATAATGGGGACAGAACAATGTAGGAATTTTGAGAGAGTGGAAGGGATGAGTTAAGGTCAAAGGCAGTTCTTGGATAGAAGATAGGAAGTATACTCATTCTTACAATGTAATTGTTTTTAAATGCTGGTGTGTGGGAGCCTTGTAAAGCTGGTTGAAGCCTGGGTAAAGTATGCTGCTAGGAAAAGGTGATTGAGGTAGAATCAGCTAGACAAGGTTATAAGCTGGCAGGAGATGAGAGCTGTAGTTGTTGAGACTATGGTGAGAGATGACTGTGATAGGGTAGTTTCATTGATGAAGGCAGTTGTTAGTGTGCAGAAGTCAATGGTGGTATGGAGCATGGAATTGAGATGTATATATGACAGAGCCGCAGTGAGAGAAGGTTAAAGTTTTTATTTGAAACAAAGTGTATGGGTGTGTATCAAGGGTATACATAGTTTAACCCCCCCACCACCACTTGTGTAAGTTAGGGTGCTGGATGGGGAGATGCGAGGTGTTGGGCAGTAGATGGATGTTGTGTTTAGCTCTGTGGATGCCCTAGTTTGTCAAATGACTATTAGTAGGCTTTAAGCAGAGTAGGGTGAGTGAACGGTGAGAGGCGAATGAATGAGGACAGATTCATTGAGCAATGTAAGTCTCTGGGTGAGAGATGTGGTGAGGTGTTAAGTGTAAATGTCAGAGTTGTATATGAATTTGCACCTTGTGAAAAAAGTGCAGTACAAGCCATTAGTGAATGTCAAAATGGGGATGAGAGGGGTATATTTGACATGTTATATTGAACGTCTGTTGAGGGGATGATGAGTACAGTACTTTGTGTATATAGCATGAATGGGAGAGGTGTGGTGTACATAGCGATGAAGTGTGGTGCTAGTAATGTAGGTTTGGGTGTAGGAGGTGCAGCACCAGAATGTGAATGTGAGAGTCTGGGGGAAGAGTTAGAGTACAAGGGTAGAGCTTGGAGGGCAAGAATGGTTTTAGGGATGGCAGCTGCAGAGGGTCATTGTGAAGAGCGTGTGAATGATGGATAGTTTTAGAGATGAGCATGAACTTTGGGGTGGGTGTGAGAGGGGTCAGACCAGCACAAGTAGAGATTATGCAGGCCAAGACGTAATGTTGAAATGTGAACATGGATAGGATAGGTGGGTGTAAGTATGCAAAAACAGTTGCCAGATGGAAGTTGAGGATGTAGTTTGTATTAGCTGCAGCTTTCTTTCTGCCACAGATTGTTCATGACAGATTGTTGACATGGTCACTAGGAGAACACTAGCATAATACAATAACCATTTGGCATCACAGGACACATTCACTCCACCTAGCCTTGCCTTGGCTGAGTTGTGTGTGGGCATAAATGCCAAGTTACCCTTTGTAGGTAGATGTTGTCACTGATTGCTTAGTATTCCCCTTGGGTTCTGCCATGGGAGGGAGATGTTGTGTGTTCATGTTTACTTTCATGAGACAGAAACATTGAATAGCATGTCCACTGATTAGAGGGCTACAGCCCCCCAGGTTAAATCTCCAAGATGTGTGTTGGTGGCCCACCTGGGGGCAGGCTACTCCAGAAATGCCTCCCCACACTTCCCAGTGCACTACACACACATGGGTACGCATTCTGACTTTTAATGCCAGAGGTATGGAGACACCAAGGGAGATACATACATTGTGATGATTTCTCTGAATGCGAAGGGAAAAAACATTGCACTGTTACAAGAGACACATGTGACACCGGAATATTAGACCCAGTTCCAAAAGTGTTTGCATTGCCAATATTTTTGCATTCTCTACTCTGGTTTGGCAATGGTAGCCCTTGTGTGGGTCCATACGGGAGTCTCATTTAGCCCATTAGACACTGTCATGGAGCCTGATGGCAATATTTCTTTGCAGAGGGTCTCCTTGATGTTTTACAATGTTAGGAGGCAGTTTTTCAGTGATGAATGTGGACAAACCAGACTTCATTCTGAACACAAGGTAGCTGTTTCCTAATTCCTTACTGAATTGAAACTACCTGAACTTGATCTGGCAGCATGTGCAGTGATTAACAACCCGTTGGCTAGTACAAGAGACCCAGAGTGATTATGCGCACTGCCACATTGAGAACTCATGTGTTGGACAACCTCCTGCCCAGTCTTAACAATACCTATGAGATTGTAATTGCCCACAGGTGACTGAAGCTCTCTCCGGCCACCTTGAGCGATAGGATGTCCTGATGAAATTCCACTCATCGTACTGGAGAACCCAGGAACAAAATATGTCAACCATTTGACCACTTCCATCATCCAGTAATCACCTTGAGCTGTAGCAGGTTTAATTCTCTTCGCCAGCCACGACTCTCACAGTCGGTTGTTTTTAACCATAGCATCAGTATCCAGCGAATACAATTATTTTTGGACACATAGCTATATTTAGACAAACTCTCACTCCCATTCTACTCATCGCTCATTCACTCCCCCCCATCTTCTAGGGCCACATGGCTAACAACAAAGAAGACCTCCAGCAAAGAGTCCCCCTGCAGGGCCCATTGGGCATGGCAGTGCCGGCCAAATGATGTGCTTCGCTAGTCTGAAGCATGACACCTCTAGGGGTGTGTGAGGGCCCTTGCTCCTCATAGTAGGTATCCCACTCCCTCCTTTCTTACCCTACCTGGGGCCTTCTGGCACGCCCATCGGCCCCACTCCGTCCCCCTACTTGACTCCAGTCTACTCTCCATAGGAACTGCATACCTCTTGTTCCACTTCTGTGCTTATGGACTTGTATGCTGGACCTACCAAGCCCCTGTCCCTCTTTGTGTGAATGCTAGCATGTGAAGCACATGGAGGTCCTGCTGAGTTATAGTGAGATTAAGGATGTATGAGTTGGTCATGTTGACCTTAAAGCACGACACACCCTCAAAGGCAGAGAGGCAGCTGACCACCACAGGCAAGGAGCATACAGGTTGTGTGAGTGGCAAACAGAAAAAATATCGACTTCAAAATATCGAATGGACAAAATATCGACTTCAAAATATAGAATGGACAAAATATCGAAAAGACAGAATATAGTCATCAAAAATATCGTTTTTAAGGTAAGTAATGTAATATCGAATTTTAAAAATATAGAAAGTCAAAATATCGAAGTATATAATATAGGTTATTAAAATTATTGCATTTTAATAATATTACATTTTTTATAGTGTTTTTATGTCATTATATGTGTGAAAAGTGTGTATTTATGTTATAATTTTTTTTTTAAATTTAATTGATCAGTTTTATCATAAACTCGGTTAACAGATACATGTCACACTTCAGACACAAGCAATATTCAAGAGATGTACAAAATACAATATCTATAATCTCAGTTTGGCAATCATTATGAGCTCATGTAGTCATCCTATACAATACACTTATTCTCTGGTACTTTTACTGTCAGGAATGGCATGAGATACGACTTAGAAACAAGTCAGAGTGTCAGGAGTCTCTTCAGTTAGATCTGGGTTGGTGCGTAAATACTCTGAAAGCGGGCCCCAAATATCAGAGGGTTTTGATGCAGTTGGTAGCTCTTCCGAGTACATCATAATATTGTCCCTGCAGTAGGCAGCGTCAATCAGCCAGTCCTTAATCTGTGGGGCGCGCCTGCCGCCCCAGTGTATAGAGAGTCTGCGCTTCGCCAGCAGCAGTAAGATAGCCATGAGCTTCTTGCCTTGCGCCCTGAGTGGAACATCTAAGCCCAGCAGAGAACACCCTAGGAGTACATTGAACTTCACATAACAGTAGTTTCGTCAAATGGGCAGTGACCTTTATCCAGTACTGCTGACTGCGGACCTGGGGCTTTCCCGTTCGGTAAGGACTTAATAGCTGCCTACCTGCTCGAGCCAAGCTACCCCCCGGGGAACTGGTGACCCCAGTTCCTACAGTTTGTATTTGCCAAAGGCTGCAATACTCAATTCAATTAGATGACACACATGTGACCTGGCTACATATGGATTAGGAGTTGTCACAATAGTGTCAGGAGTGAATTATGCTTGTTGTGTCCAAGATATTACATCTACTTGTTAAGGGTCAATGCTGGGTGCTGCTTGGTCTTTGTGTGTCATTTATGTTGCAGACATCTAGGCAAATGCTATTCATGTCAAAGGGATTTTTTTTTGTATGCCTAATTGTCCAGTTGGGAATGCTAGGCTATGTCAACTGTAAGTGCGTTTTGAGGAAACAACATTTGTCCATGCATGGTCATCCAATGCCCCTTATACCACCCTTATGTGACACAGCTGAAGGTATACCTATTCAGTATGACACTGCACTGCAACAATCTTCTTCTTGGCTCCATTTATGCAAGCAGTTGTTGGCAACAGGAATGGTGTAGAGTGGATTTAGTTTAGGGTAGATAATGTGTGCCAGTCCAGGCTGAAGCTGCCCGTGGACAGCTGCCCAGGGCTTCACAAATGCTAATGACTACAGAGCCCAGCAACAAGGCACTGCCTTTAGTGGCCTGTCACTATTACGAGCTACATATGGAAAGACCCTTCACTTAGGTTTTTATCCATAGTGCATCAGGGTGTTGCACAATCAACGCACAACATCCTTAGGAATGGGATGGGATGGGATGGGATGTCAGTGTTTTTGGCACAAACAGCCCTGCAGTGTACAGACTGGAGTGATAATTGTTTAATCTGAGTTTCTTCTTATGCCACACTTGACTTGCTCACCCCCTCACTCACCTCACACAATACATCGTCATCATTACGGCATGTGGCCACATCACTTGAGGGTGCTATGGATGTGACCGAAACCTGCCCCTGCCTGGATGAACATCGGGGAATCCTCTGCTATGCACCCACAACTGAAGTCTGACAGCCATCATGGCATCGTAGCACAATGGGCACTGCTCAAATGGGATGAGTGAGAATGGATGAGATATTAGATATTTGCACACTTTTCCACTCACAAATGTTTTGTCTGTACAAGTTATGACTATCCAATTTCACCCACACATCATTAGTAGCTGAGCATATTATATGTGTGTTGTTTTCATTTGTGTGTAGATGACAATAGAGTACGTTTGAGCTATACTTGATGCTGGCCAAGATCACACAGAGATGAACTTGGAGTGTTGTTATGTCTAGTGGATTTCCCTATGCTACATGTAGTAGGTCTAGTGGACTGTGAGTGCACAGAAAGGTTGTGTGCCCGTCTGCTGTGCAGGTGCTATTGGAGCCTGTGTTACAACCATGCAGTAAATTGAAAGACAGGGGAGAGGAGTTGGATCTACGGTAATGAGGCCTAGCTGCACATGTGTTTTGCAAGGTTGATGTTGTATGGGCTGAGCTAGCTAGCTAGCTAGCTGAGCTAGTGGAGAAGTGTGGCTCACTGGTTAGAGGAGGCAGACCTGGAAGCAGAGGTCAGCCCGGGACCAGGGTTCAATTCCCGGCTCGGCGGGGTCTTGAGTCCTAAAATGTCCATGGACTCGACAATTCTCGCTCCGGTGCCTACTCGATTCACGGGTTCACACTCTGCGACTCTGGGCAATAGCTTGCTTAATCTCCACAACGGCCCCTCGCGGCGGGATG
Organism: Lissotriton helveticus; assembly: GCF_964261635.1. NCBI lineage: Eukaryota > Metazoa > Chordata > Amphibia > Caudata > Salamandridae > Lissotriton > Lissotriton helveticus. The sequence goes on along the minus strand of NC_136059.1, from coordinate 64,130,559 downwards.
CCTGGCTTTCACCTTGCGGATACCCTGCCGGGGTTATCTCACAGGGGAATACCAGGACGGGTTCCCTAAGCAAGCGCTTAGAAACCGCTTGGTGATTTGCGCTATATAAATTCCTGTACATTTACATATGGGCTGAGCTAGCTTAACAAGGGTAGAGGTGAGAGAGACTTTTGCTTCCATTCTGGAAATAGAGTGGAGACTCAGACATAATGGGGACAGAACAATGTAGGAATTTTGAGAGAGTGGAAGGGATGAGTTAAGGTCAAAGGCAGTTCTTGGATAGAAGATAGGAAGTATACTCATTCTTACAATGTAATTGTTTTTAAATGCTGGTGTGTGGGAGCCTTGTAAAGCTGGTTGAAGCCTGGGTAAAGTATGCTGCTAGGAAAAGGTGATTGAGGTAGAATCAGCTAGACAAGGTTATAAGCTGGCAGGAGATGAGAGCTGTAGTTGTTGAGACTATGGTGAGAGATGACTGTGATAGGGTAGTTTCATTGATGAAGGCAGTTGTTAGTGTGCAGAAGTCAATGGTGGTATGGAGCATGGAATTGAGATGTATATATGACAGAGCCGCAGTGAGAGAAGGTTAAAGTTTTTATTTGAAACAAAGTGTATGGGTGTGTATCAAGGGTATACATAGTTTAACCCCCCCACCACCACTTGTGTAAGTTAGGGTGCTGGATGGGGAGATGCGAGGTGTTGGGCAGTAGATGGATGTTGTGTTTAGCTCTGTGGATGCCCTAGTTTGTCAAATGACTATTAGTAGGCTTTAAGCAGAGTAGGGTGAGTGAACGGTGAGAGGCGAATGAATGAGGACAGATTCATTGAGCAATGTAAGTCTCTGGGTGAGAGATGTGGTGAGGTGTTAAGTGTAAATGTCAGAGTTGTATATGAATTTGCACCTTGTGAAAAAAGTGCAGTACAAGCCATTAGTGAATGTCAAAATGGGGATGAGAGGGGTATATTTGACATGTTATATTGAACGTCTGTTGAGGGGATGATGAGTACAGTACTTTGTGTATATAGCATGAATGGGAGAGGTGTGGTGTACATAGCGATGAAGTGTGGTGCTAGTAATGTAGGTTTGGGTGTAGGAGGTGCAGCACCAGAATGTGAATGTGAGAGTCTGGGGGAAGAGTTAGAGTACAAGGGTAGAGCTTGGAGGGCAAGAATGGTTTTAGGGATGGCAGCTGCAGAGGGTCATTGTGAAGAGCGTGTGAATGATGGATAGTTTTAGAGATGAGCATGAACTTTGGGGTGGGTGTGAGAGGGGTCAGACCAGCACAAGTAGAGATTATGCAGGCCAAGACGTAATGTTGAAATGTGAACATGGATAGGATAGGTGGGTGTAAGTATGCAAAAACAGTTGCCAGATGGAAGTTGAGGATGTAGTTTGTATTAGCTGCAGCTTTCTTTCTGCCACTGATTGTTCATGACAGATTGTTGACATGGTCACTAGGAGAACACTAGCATAATACAATAACCATTTGGCATCACAGGACACATTCACTCCACCTAGCCTTGCCTTGGCTGAGTTGTGTGTGGGCATAAATGCCAAGTTACCCTTTGTAGGTAGATGTTGTCACTGATTGCTTAGTATTCCCCTTGGGTTCTGCCATGGGAGGGAGATGTTGTGTGTTCATGTTTACTTTCATGAGACAGAAACATTGAATAGCATGTCCACTGATTAGAGGGCTACAGCCCCCCAGGTTAAATCTCCAAGATGTGTGTTGGTGGCCCACCTGGGGGCAGGCTACTCCAGAAATGCCTCCCCACACTTCCCAGTGCACTACACACACATGGGTACGCATTCTGACTTTTAATGCCAGAGGTATGGAGACACCAAGGGAGATACATACATTGTGATGATTTCTCTGAATGCGAAGGGAAAAAACATTGCACTGTTACAAGAGACACATGTGACACCGGAATATTAGACCCAGTTCCAAAAGTGTTTGCATTGCCAATATTTTTGCATCCTCTACTCTGGTTTGGCAATGGTAGCCCTTGTGTGGGTCCATACGGGAGTCTCATTTAGCCCATTAGACACTGTCATGGAGCCTGATGGCAATATTTCTTTGCAGAGGGTCTCCTTGATGTTTTACAATGTTAGGAGGCAGTTTTTCAGTGATGAATGTGGACAAACCAGACTTCATTCTGAACACAAGGTAGCTGTTTCCTAATTCCTTACTGAATTGAAACTACCTGAACTTGATCTGGCAGCATGTGCAGTGATTAACAACCCGTTGGCTAGTACAAGAGACCCAGAGTGATTATGCGCACTGCCACATTGAGAACTCATGTGTTGGACAACCTCCTGCCCAGTCTTAACAATACCTATGAGATTGTAATTGCCCACAGGTGACTGAAGCTCTCTCCGGCCACCTTGAGCGATAGGATGTCCTGATGAAATTCCACTCATCGTACTGGAGAACCCAGGAACAAAATATGTCAACCATTTGACCACTTCCATCATTCAGTAATCACCTTGAGCTGTAGCAGGTTTAATTCTCTTCGCCAGCCACGACTCTCACAGTCGGTTGTTTTTAACCATAGCATCAGTATCCAGCGAATAAAATTATTTTTGGACACATAGCTATATTTAGACAAACTCTCACTCCCATTCTACTCATCGCTCATTCACTCCCCCCCATCTTCTAGGGCCACATGGCTAACAACAAAGAAGACCTCCAGCAAAGAGTCCCCCTGCAGGGCCCATTGGGCATGGCAGTGCCGGCCAAATGATGTGCTTCGCTAGTCTGAAGCATGACACCTCTAGGGGTGTGTGAGGGCCCTTGCTCCTCATAGTAGGTATCCCACTCCCTCCTTTCTTACCCTACCTGGGGCCTTCTGGCACGCCCATCGGCCCCACTCCGTCCCCCTACTTGACTCCAGTCTACTCTCCATAGGAACTGCATACCTCTTGTTCCACTTCTGTGCTTATGGACTTGTATGCTGGACCTACCAAGCCCCTGTCCCTCTTTGTGTGAATGCTAGCATGTGAAGCACATGGAGGTCCTGCTGAGTTATAGTGAGATTAAGGATGTATGAGTTGGTCATGTTGACCTTAAAGCACGACACACCCTCAAAGGCAGAGAGGCAGCTGACCACCACAGGCAAGGAGCATACAGGTTGTGTGAGTGGCAAACAGAAAAAATATCGACTTCAAAATATCGAATGGACAAAATATCGACTTCAAAATATAGAATGGACAAAATATCGAAAAGACAGAATATAGTCATCAAAATATCGTTTTTAAGGTAAGTAATGTAATATCGAATTTTAAAAATATAGAAAGTCAAAATATCGAAGTATATAATATAGGTTATTAAAATTATTGCATTTTTAATAATATTACATTTTTTATAGTGTTTTTATGTCATTATATGTGTGAAAAGTGTGTATTTATGTTATAATTTTTTTTTTAAATTTAATTGATCAGTTTTATCATAAACTCGGTTAACAGATACATGTCACACTTCAGACACAAGCAATATTCAAGAGATGTACAAAATACAATATCTATAATCTCAGTTTGGCAATCATTATGAGCTCATGTAGTCATCCTATACAATACACTTATTCTCTGGTACTTTTACTGTCAGGAATGGCATGAGATACGACTTAGAAACAAGTCAGAGTGTCAGGAGTCTCTTCAGTTAGATCTGGGTTGGTGCGTAAATACTCTGAAAGCGGGCCCCAAATATCAGAGGGTTTGGATGCAGTTGGTAGCTCTTCCGAGTACATCATAATATTGTCCCTGCAGTAGGCAGCGTCAATCAGCCAGTCCTTAATCTGTGGGGCGCGCCTGCCGCCCCAGTGTATAGAGAGTCTGCGCTTCGCCAGCAGCAGTAAGATAGCCATGAGCTTCTTGCCTTGCGCCCTGAGTGGAACATCTAAGCCCAGCAGAGAACACCCTAGGAGTACATTGAACTTCACATAACAGTAGTTTCGTCAAATGGGCAGTGACCTTTATCCAGTACTGCTGACTGCGGACCTGGGGCTTTCCCGTTCGGTAAGGACTTAATAGCTGCCTACCTGCTCGAGCCAAGCTACCCCCCGGGGAACTGGTGACCCCAGTTCCTACAGTTTGTATTTGCCAAAGGCTGCAATACTCAATTCAATTAGATGACACACATGTGACCTGGCTACATATGGATTAGGAGTTGTCACAATAGTGTCAGGAGTGAATTATGCTTGTTGTGTCCAAGATATTACATCTACTTGTTAAGGGTCAATGCTGGGTGCTGCTTGGTCTTTGTGTGTCATTTATGTTGCAGACATCTAGGCAAATGCTATTCATGTCAAAGGGAATTTTTTTTGTATGCCTAATTGTCCAGTTGGGAATGCTAGGCTATGTCAACTGTAAGTGCGTTTTGAGGAAACAACATTTGTCCATGCATGGTCATCCAATGCCCCTTATACCACCCTTATGTGACACAGCTGAAGGTATACCTATTCAGTATGACACTGCACTGCAACAATCTTCTTCTTGGCTCCATTTATGCAAGCAGTTGTTGGCAACAGGAATGGTGTAGAGTGGATTTAGTTTAGGGTAGATAATGTGTGCCAGTCCAGGCTGAAGCTGCCCGTGGACAGCTGCCCAGGGCTTCACAAATGCTAATGACTACAGAGCCCAGCAACAAGGCACTGCCTTTAGTGGCCTGTCACTATTACGAGCTACATATGGAAAGACCCTTCACTTAGGTTTTTATCCATAGTGCATCAGGGTGTTGCACAATCAACGCACAACATCCTTAGGAATGGGATGGGATGGGATGGGATGTCAGTGTTTTTGGCACAAACAGCCCTGCAGTGTACAGACTGGAGTGATAATTGTTTAATCTGAGTTTCTTCTTATGCCACACTTGACTTGCTCACCCCCTCACTCACCTCACACAATACATCGTCATCATTACGGCATGTGGCCACATCACTTGAGGGTGCTATGGATGTGACCGAAACCTGCCCCTGCCTGGATGAACATCGGGGAATCCTCTGCTATGCACCCACAACTGAAGTCTGACAGCCATCATGGCATCGTAGCACAATGGGCACTGCTCAAATGGGATGAGTGAGAATGGATGAGATATTAGATATTTGCACACTTTTCCACTCACAAATGTTTTGTCTGTACAAGTTATGACTATCCAATTTCACCCACACATCATTAGTAGCTGAGCATATTATATGTGTGTTGTTTTCATTTGTGTGTAGATGACAATAGAGTACGTTTGAGCTATACTTGATGCTGGCCAAGATCACACAGAGATGAACTTGGAGTGTTGTTATGTCTAGTGGATTTCCCTATGCTACATGTAGTAGGTCTAGTGGACTGTGAGTGCACAGAAAGGTTGTGTGCCCGTCTGCTGTGCAGGTGCTATTGGAGCCTGTGTTACAACCATGCAGTAAATTGAAAGACAGGGGAGAGGAGTTGGATCTACGGTAATGAGGCCTAGCTGCACATGTGTTTTGCAAGGTTGATGTTGTATGGGCTGAGCTAGCTAGCTAGCTAGCTGAGCTAGTGGAGAAGTGTGGCTCACTGGTTAGAGGAGGCAGACCTGGAAGCAGAGGTCAGCCCGGGACCAGGGTTCAATTCCCGGCTCGGCGGGGTCTTGAGTCCTAAAATGTCCATGGACTCGACAATTCTCGCTCCGGTGCCTACTCGATTCACGGGTTCACACTCTGCGACTCTGGGCAATAGCTTGCTTAATCTCCACAACGGCCCCTCGCGGCGGGATGCCTGGCTTTCACCTTGCGGATACCCTGCCGGGGTTATCTCACAGGGGAATACCAGGACGGGTTCCCTAAGCAAGCGCTTAGAAACCGCTTGGTGATTTGCGCTATATAAATTCCTGTACATTTACATATGGGCTGAGCTAGCTTAACAAGGGTAGAGGTGAGAGAGACTTTTGCTTCCATTCTGGAAATAGAGTGGAGACTCAGACATCATGGGGACAGAACAATGTAGGAATTTTGAGAGAGTGGAAGGGATGAGTTAAGGTCAAAGGCAGTTCTTGGATAGAAGATATGAAGTATACTCATTCTTACAATGTAATTGTTTTTAAATGCTGGTGTGTGGGAGCCTTGTAAAGCTGGTTGAAGCCTGGGTAAAGTATGCTGCTAGGAAAAGGTGATTGAGGTAGAATCAGCTAGACAAGGTTATAAGCTGGCAGGAGATGAGAGCTGTAGTTGTTGAGACTATGGTGAGAGATGACTGTGATAGGGTAGTTTCATTGATGAAGGCAGTTGTTAGTGTGCAGAAGTCAATGGTGGTATGGAGCATGGAATTGAGATGTATATATGACAGAGCCGCAGTGAGAGAAGGTTAAAGTTTTTATTTGAAACAAAGTGTATGGGTGTGTATCAAGGGTATACATAGTTTAACCCCCCCACCACCACTTGTGTAAGTTAGGGTGCTGGATGGGGAGATGCGAGGTGTTGGGCAGTAGATGGATGTTGTGTTTAGCTCTGTGGATGCCCTAGTTTGTCAAATGACTATTAGTAGGCTTTAAGCAGAGTAGGGTGAGTGAACGGTGAGAGGCGAATGAATGAGGACAGATTCATTGAGCAATGTAAGTCTCTGGGTGAGAGATGTGGTGAGGTGTTAAGTCTGCATGTCGGAGTTGTATATGAATTTGCACCTTGTGAAAAAAGTGCAGTACAAGCCATTAGTGAATGTCAAAATGGGGATGAGAGGGGTATATTTGACATGTTATATTGAACGTCTGTTGAGGGGATGATGAGTACAGTACTTTGTGTATATAGCATGAATGGGAGAGGTGTGGTGTACATAGCGATGAAGTGTGGTGCTAGTAATGTAGGTTTGGGTGTAGGAGGTGCAGCACCAGAATGTGAATGTGAGAGTCTGGGGGAAGAGTTAGAGTACAAGGGTAGAGCTTGGAGGGCAAGAATGGTTTTAGGGATGGCAGCTGCAGAGGGTCATTGTGAAGAGCGTGTGAATGATGGATAGTTTTAGAGATGAGCATGAACTTTGGGGTGGGTGTGAGAGGGGTCAGACCAGCACAAGTAGAGATTATGCAGGCCAAGACGTAATGTTGAAATGTGAACATGATTAGGATAGGTGGGTGTAAGTATGCAAAAACAGTTGCCAGATGGAAGTTGAGGATGTAGTTTGTATTAGCTGCAGCTTTCTTTCTGCCACTGATTGTTCATGACAGATTGTTGACATGGTCACTAGGAGAACACTAGCATAATACAATAACCATTTGGCATCACAGGACACATTCACTCCACCTAGCCTTGCCTTGGCTGAGTTGTGTGTGGGCATAAATGCCAAGTTACCCTTTGTAGGTAGATGTTGTCACTGATTGCTTAGTATTCCCCTTGGGTTCTGCCATGGGAGGGAGATGTTGTGTGTTCATGTTTACTTTCATGAGACAGAAACATTGAATAGCATGTCCACTGATTAGAGGGCTACAGCCCCCCAGGTTAAATCTCCAAGATGTGTGTTGGTGGCCCACCTGGGGGCAGGCTACTCCAGAAATGCCTCCCCACACTTCCCAGTGCACTAAACACACATGGGTACGCATTCTGACTTTTAATGCCAGAGGTATGGAGACACCAAGGGAGATACATACATTGTGATGATTTCTCTGAATGCGAAGGGAAAAAACATTGCACTGTTACAAGAGACACATGTGACACCGGAATATTAGACCTAGTTCCAAAAGTGTTTGCATTGCCAATATTTTTGCATCCTCTACTCTGGTTTGGCAATGGTAGCCCTTGTGTGGGTCCATACGGGAGTCTCATTTAGCCCATTAGACACTGTCATGGAGCCTGATGGCAATATTTCTTTGCAGAGGGTCTCCTTGATGTTTTACAATGTTAGGAGGCAGTTTTTCAGTGATGAATGTGGACAAACCAGACTTCATTCTGAACACAAGGTAGCTGTTTCCTAATTCCTTACTGAATTGAAACTACCTGAACTTGATCTGGCAGCATGTGCAGTGATTAACAACCCGTTGGCTAGTACAAGAGACCCAGAGTGATTATGCGCACTGCCACATTGAGAACTCATGTGTTGGACAACCTCCTGCCCAGTCTTAACAATACCTATGAGATTGTAATTGCCCACAGGTGACTGAAGCTCTCTCCGGCCACCTTGAGCGATAGGATGTCCTGATGAAATTCCACTCATCGTACTGGAGAACCCAGGAACAAAATATGTCAACCATTTGACCACTTCCATCATCCAGTAATCACCTTGAGCTGTAGCAGGTTTAATTCTCTTCGCCAGCCACGACTCTCACAGTCGGTTGTTTTTAACCATAGCATCAGTATCCAGCGAATAAAATTATTTTTGGACACATAGCTATATTTAGACAAACTCTCACTCCCATTCTACTCATCGCTCATTCACTCCCCCCCCATCTTCTAGGGCCACATGGCTAACAACAAAGAAGACCTCCAGCAAAGAGTCCCCCTGCAGGGCCCATTGGGCATGGCAGTGCCGGCCAAATGATGTGCTTCGCTAGTCTGAAGCATGACACCTCTAGGGGTGTGTGAGGGCCCTTGCTTCTCATAGTAGGTATCCCACTCCCTCCTTTCTTACCTTACCTGGGGCCTTCTGGCACGCCCATCGGCCCCACTCCGTCCCCCTACTTGACTCCAGTCTACTCTCCATAGGAACTGCATACCTCTTGTTCCACTTCTGTGCTTAGGGCTTGTATGCTGGACCTACCAAGCCCCTGTCCCTCTTTGTGTGAATGCTAGCATGTGAAGCGCATGGAGGTCCTGCTGAGTTATAGTGAGATTAAGGATGTATGAGTTGGTCATGTTGACCTTAAAGCACGACACACCCTCAAAGGCAGAGAGGCAGCTGACCACCACAGGCAAGGAGCATACAGGTTGTGTGAGTGGCAAACAGAAAAAATATCGACTTCAAAATATCGAATGGACAAAATATCGACTTCAAAATATAGAATGGACAAAATATCGAAAAGACAGAATATAGTCATCAAAATATCGTTTTTAAGGTAAGTAATGTAATATCGAATTTTAAAAATATAGAAAGTCAAAATATCGAAGTATATAATATAGGTTATTAAAATTATTGCATTTTTAATAATATTACATTTTTTATAGTGTTTTTATGTCATTATATGTGTGAAAAGTGTGTATTTATGTTATAATTTTTTTTTTAAATTTAATTGATCAGTTTTATCATAAACTCGGTTAACAGATACATGTCACACTTCAGACACAAGCAATATTCAAGAGATGTACAAAATACAATATCTATAATCTCAGTTTGGCAATCATTATGAGCTCATGTAGTCATCCTATACAATACACTTATTCTCTGGTACTTTTACTGTCAGGAATGGCATGAGATACGACTTAGAAACAAGTCAGAGTGTCAGGAGTCTCTTCAGTTAGATCTGGGTTGGTGCGTAAATACTCTGAAAGCGGGCCCCAAATATCAGAGGGTTTGGATGCAGTTGGTAGCTCTTCCGAGTACATCATAATATTGTCCCTGCAGTAGGCAGCGTCAATCAGCCAGTCCTTAATCTGTGGGGCGCGCCTGCCGCCCCAGTGTATAGAGAGTCTGCGCTTCGCCAGCAGCAGTATGATAGCCATGAGCTTCTTGCCTTGCGCCCTGAGTGGAACATCTAAGCCCAGCAGAGAACACCCTAGGAGTACATTGAACTTCACATAACAGTAGTTTCGTCAAATGGGCAGTGACCTTTATCCAGTACTGCTGACTGCGGACCTGGGGCTTTCCCGTTCGGTAAGGACTTAATAGCTGCAAGAGTTTCCTCCTCCGTTATGAGTAATGCCAAGGATACTCGATGTGAGTCTGACAACCACACCAATGCCACATCGGCAATGTAGTCTAATATTTCCGACTCGGTGGCCGTGTGCTGTGTGGTGTAAAATTCTCGGGACGTGGTGACAAACGTGTGTAAGATGCTAGGGGTGTCAAAGTGCAATTCTCCCTGGTCATCTTTTAATTGCGTAATCAATTGTTGCTTAATTTGCATGCATACCTTCTGTGCCAGTACACGACCGGGGCGTCCCCCCTCTCCCAGCCTGCGCGCTGTATGCCTCGTGGACATGTATTTTATTTCGTCATCCGCTAGTCCGTTATAACGTGTGATTGCCTCACATATGTCAGCTAACTTCCCTGTATCTTGTGTGGAGTCGAACTCTGATTCCAGCCGTCGAATATCGTTCTCGCAGTTCTGTAGTCGTGTTCTGATATCTTTCAGGATTCCCACCCCGCGGAGTGTCGCCTTAAAAGCTTCCCAGAGCGTGCCAGCACTATCTACAGACTAGCCATTGAGAGCAAAGAAGTCCACTATTGCCTTGTGTAGTGTTTCCTTATATAGAGGGTCAACAAGCGCTGAGGCATTAAAGCGCCACGTGAACGGGGGGGGGCAGGGGTGGGGGGTGTATGCTGGGATAGCCAGGGACAGGACCACCGGATTATGATCCGACAGTGTTTTAGGGAGATGTGTGACATCAGTGGTCCACGTAGAGGCCCGATCTGATAGCAACCAATAATCAAGCCGTGACCAACTGGCGTGCGCTGCGGAGGAGTGTGTGCTTTCTCTGTGTGTGGGGTGGCGGTCTCTCCAGACATCTCGTAAATTAAATTAGTCAATGCCATGAAGGAGAGCGTCCGCTGCGCGTTTATGGTGTTCAACAGTATCATGCGAGCGATCTAGAGCATGATCAAGTGCAACATTCAGATCTCCACCCCAGATCCATTCTACCGGGGGATGGTTGCGCAGTTTGGTGAACAGAGACAAATAGAAATCAGGGTCATCCCTATTTGGTCCATATATATTTACAATTCCCACTCTAGGGCTGCGCAGTGTACCAGTAACGATAACAAATCTACCATTGTGGTCTACATCTGTGCTTTCTAAGTGAAACTGAACCCCACGGCGCACCAAAACCACCACCCCATGAGCATAGGAGGAGTATGTGGCAGAGACAGAGTGTTCAGCCCAGCGGTATCCCAGCGTTTTAGCCTTCCCAGGGAGGAGGTGGGTTTCTTGTAGGAGCGCCAGATCTATAGCCTGATTTTCTTAGGACTGTTAAGGCCCCTGACATTCCATGTCAGTAACTTTAAGCGTCTACCCACAACCATTTGAGCATTTCTGCCTTACCAGTAGGCGTAGTGTATCATTGCAACCGAGATAGGAGCATCTAGAACCTGAAACATCGTTGTGGCAGAAGCAATTTGTGACAGCATCAACCTTAGTAAAACCCTCTCCCCCACCCACCACCCACTCCGTCATCCCAATCATGACAAAGCCTGTACCCAAATCAGTCTGCCCAGAACATAATAAAACACAGGTAAGCACCCACAACATCAAGATGCTCACAAACTTGGAACCTCAAACAGGGCAGGTAATGTGGATCACACGGGGGGCCGGTCGCAGCCCGCCAAAGGCCCAGCATTATTATGCAAGGTGATCAAGCCGCACGCGTTAGTGCGAGTTAGTGATAGTTGGGTCTTAGTGCACATAGCAAGTATTTTAGTCGTGATGACATATCGCCACCCACAATCGAACAAAACTGGCATTTCAGGTACGATTCTGTGAACGCTGCAGCAATTGTATTACACATAGACAATCTATCAACAATGTACCAGTATGTGCAGGTGTGCAGTCATGTCCTCTTGTATACGGCAGCTGCGTCAAGTAAGTTACTGCCAGCGAATAGACAATAGTTATTCCGTATCTGAAGGGGGATCTTGTTCGTGTTGTTGACCCCGTGTCTCAGGACATGTGGGTGATTGGCTTGCAGATATTTAATTACTTCTCTCGGCGTGTTACAGATCACACTTTTCCCATCCAGAGTTACCTTCAAACGCGCCGGGTAGAGCATTGCATATGGAACATCATTTTCTCTCAGCTTCCGTTTGACGTCCATATATTGTTTCCTGGTTTCCTGCACCTGAGACGTAAAGTCCGGGTATATTGAGATATTCATGCCCTCATGTGTGAGAGACCCGAGCTCGCGGGCTTTCCGGAGCGCGTCATCCCTATCTCTATAGTTCAGCAGTTTGGCAATGATAGGGCGCGGCTTAGCTCCAACCGCCGGTTTGGGCGCCAAAGTGCAATGCGGCCGTTCCACGATGAATACCGCAGAAAAAATGTCTTTGCCTAAGATGGTGGTTAGGAGAGTCTCAACATATGCCTCCATGTTGTTTATATGTGTCGTCTTTGCGATGCCCATGATTCGTAGGTTGCAGCGTCGCGAACCCGCTGCTAAATCCTCCGTCTTAGCCGCAAGGCCTTGCAAGAGTGCGTCCACCTTCTTATGTTTTAATTCGAGCTGTTGCGTTGCGTCTTCAGTCTCTGTTATTCGGCGTTCCGCCATGTCCACGCGTTCTGCCTGATTGTCCAAGCGCTCCGACATGCGGTCCACCCTATAAGTGAGTGTGTCGATCTTTCCGTCTATATTGGTCAGGGTGGACTGAATAGCGGTAAACATGGCCTGTACATCCAGCGTTGTCTGAGCCGTAGAAGAGGGCACAGAGTCGCGGAGTGGCGTCTGGCAGTCGGCTGATGATGAGTGCAGCTTCCTCTGTTTATCAAATTGTATTTTCGTTTGGGTTTTCTCCGGTTTGCCCATGTTGTCGGCGTGGGCTACTGCCGTCCGTCCCGGCCCCGCACGCTTCAATAGTAAGGCCGCGGCCTAGTGGGGGGAATAGCACTCTGTGGAGGTGCAAGACAACGTGGTCCGGCCAGTATCCAACTGTGGCGTGAGCTGGCGTCAGAGCGCCCCTTTAGTGAGAGCCGACCCTCTGCTGGCTTTTATCGTCAGGAATGAAGGGCATGTCCGGGAGAGTGCTTCGGCCAGTCTCGGCCACCACAGCAGGGTCCGCACAAAGTATCGCACCAGCAGGCAGACACTCAGTTTTGGGGAATATGGCTGGCAGGCCTGGCCACTGTCGAGTCCCGTGTGCGTGGTTCCCCAGCTCGGGCCCTCGGAAGAGTGGAGGAGTAAGAGTAGTCCAACATGTGGCATGCGCAGTACCCAGGCGGTGTCCGCGTTGCTGGGGTGAGATCGTGGAGCTAAATCCGGCTCGCTTCCTCACCTCTATCTCGTTGTCTCCAGCACCATCCTCTGCTGCACGAGAGTATCTCAGGAGCACAGCACGATCTGCCAGTGGGTGGCAGGTGAGGAGCGAATGCAGATCTCCGTATCCGTCGCAGGCTGACACGGCCTACAGCACCCTCGCGCAACTGCTGGCTCGCGTAGCTCGTACATGATCACGCACGGTCAGGGATGGCGCCTCCTCACTCCCGGGCTGTGTCGGAGCCTTCGCGCCGATGCCGGCCGTTTTCCCCAAGGATGGTACCATCCGGTAGCAGAGACAGACCGCTTAGCAGGTAGGTATATTCAGCGTGTTATGGCACTTTTTAACCCAGGATTTCTTGCAGGATTGTAGCTTGATCCGGAGAGCTCGCCTACGGCGCGGCCATTTCCAAGCGCGGCTAGCTCCGCCCCCCCATGTTATAATTTCATTTAATTAATGAATTTCATGTTATTTAATTTTTGCCTAATTTAATTCTGTAGCGGGTTGTGGGTTTATAGGGGAATAGGGTGGGAAGTAATTTCATTATAATTAATTAAATATGTAAATTTATTTATTGGTATTTATTTTGAATTAATTGTTAATTAATTTTTATTTAGTAATTAATTACATTTTAATTGCCACTTAATTTTAATTAATTGATTAATTGATAATTATGTTAATTTTACTAATTTATTTACTGTAGCGGGTTGTGGGTTTATAGGGGAATAGGGTAGGAAGTAATTTAATTATAATTAATTAAATATGTCAATTTATTTATTGGTATTGTTTTTGAATTAATTGTTAATTAATTTTTATTTGGTAATTAATTAAATTTTAATTGCCAATTAGTTGTATTTAATTGATTAATTGATAATTATGTTAATGTTACTAATTTATTTTCTGTAGTGAGTTGTGTGTTTATAGGGGAATAGGGTGGGATTTTTTTTTTTTTTAATTTATTTTAAGGTTTTTGTAGAGCGCGCAGTAACCCAAGAGCATCCCGGCGCTAGAACCTGGTAGTCAAGAGGGAGTCGCGGCGGGAGGGCGGGAAGATCAGGGAAACAGAAGAGTTTTCAGTGCTTTCCTAAATTGGAGGAGATTTGGTTCGGTTCTCAGTTTCCGGGGGAGACTGTTCCAGTGTTTTGCTGTGTTTACTGAGAAGCGGCGGCCTCCAGCTCGGGCTCTTTTCACTTTATGGACAATGATGAGGTTCTCGTGGTTTGACCGGAGTGACCTGGTGGCTTTGTAGGGAATGATAAAGTTTTTGAGAATGGGTGGACCTTTGTTGTGAAGGAGTTTATGTGCCAGGCAGAGGGCCTTGAAGACCACCCTTTCTCTGACTGGAAGCCAGTGAAGCTGCTTCAAGGCTGGCTTGGCTGATGATCTGGCCGGGGTGTTAGTAAGAAGTCGGGCAGCCACGTTCTGGATTCTCTGAAGGGTGTTAAATGTGGCTTCCGGGGCTCCCAAATAAATTGCGTTGCTGTAATCCAGCCTAGACAAGATAAGGCCCTGGATCAGCAGTTTTCGGGAAGTGAAGGGGAGCAGGGGAAGCACCTTCCTGCATGCCCTGAGTAGTCCAAAGCATATTCCGGCCGCTTTTTTTGCCTGGGATCTAAAGGTCAGATCTTTCTCAAGACATACACCCAAGCTTTTAACCTCATCTTTGGGAGCAGGGGGATCACCCAAGCAGGTAGGCCACATGTTGGGCGGTAGGGGGAGCCCTTTTTGTCCAAGCAGCAGGATTTCGGTCTTAGACCCATTGAGTTTTAGTGCTGAGGAGTTCATCCAGCCGTGGATTTCAGTGAGACAGCCGTGGAGATTGAAGGGTTCTTGGTGCGGGTGTGAAAGGGTCACCACCAGCTGGGTGTCATCGGCGTAGTTGATAATCGTCACTCCGAACGGAGTGACCAACTCCTCCAACGGAGACATATAAACGTTTAATAACGTTGGGCTCAGTGATGAGCCCTGCGGCACTCCACAGCGGAGGGGGACCGCAGGGGAGTGGCTGTCATTCTCCCAGACTTGGAAGGAACGGTTGCTGAGGAATGACGTCAGCCACTTCAAAGCCATGCCCTTCACTCCAATGTCTCTCAGACGCTGGATTAAAACCTGGTGGTTGACAGTATCGAAGGCCTCACTAAGGTCCAGGAGGATCACTGCCACTGATCCTCCTGTATCCAAGATGCTTCTGGCCTTCTCTACTGCCGCTAGGAGGGCGGTGTCGGTGCCCTGGCCAGGGCGAAAGCCTGTCTGAGAGTTCCTAAGCAGGTTGTTAGTTTCTAGGAATAGTGATAGCTTTTTATTCACTAGTTTTTCTGTGATTTTGCTATTCCCTGGGAGGAGGGAGATTGGCCTATAGTTGGCTAAGTCCTGAGGGTCCAATGAAGGCTTTTTCAGGAGAACTTTGACTACTGCTGCTTTCCAGCTGGGAGGGACTTCTCCCTGTGATAGAGAAGCGTTGATAAGGGTCGTGAGCGGAGGGATCACCGTGGGGGCCACTTTTTTTAGGAAGCGCAGTGGAACCGGGTCGCTGGGGGAGCCACTTTTGATAGAGGCAAATGTCACAGCTACCTCCTCTGTGGTTACTGGACCGAAAGTATCAAGGGAGGGTGCCTGGGTGTTGAGTGGTGGGTTGTGACAGGGGTGGGGGCTGAGACTGTCACCGCCAGTGCAACCGGTGTCGGGAGGAGGTAGGGAGGCGAGAATTTTTTGGATTTTCTCGTCAAAAAATGTTGCAAGTTTGATGCATTTATTTTCCGCTGCTATAGGGTCCAGGGGTTTCGTGGGGGGAACTGGGGCGTGGAGAAGTTCTTTTAGAATGGTGAAAGTTTCCTGAGCGGAACAGGATGCGTTTTTGATTCTTTCCTCGTAGAAAGAGCTCTTGGTTTTCTGGAGCGCAAGCTTGTAGGTCTTTAAGGAAGACCGAAACGTGTCTTTCTTCTCTGCTGACTTATCTTTCCTCCATGTGCGTTCGGTCCTCTTGCATTCCTCCGTAGGGTATTAAGTTCAGAGGTGTACCAAGGGGAGGGGTTAACTCTCTTGGTTTGTTTGAGGGTGCTGGATCGAGGAAGGAGGCAGTCCAGTGATTGGGTGAGCCACGCATTAAATTCAGAGTCCGCAGTTGTGGGGTTGTGAGTGGGGGGAGGGGTAGATTCCCTGAGTTTGGCTGCCCATTCTTCTGGGACAAGTTTGTGCCAACGCCTGATAAGGGTTCTAATTCTAGGCTGTTGGGGTGGAGGGGTATCAAAGTGCCATTCGAAGGGGATCAGGAAATGGTCTGTCAAAGGAAGAGGGAGGTGCACACGGGTTTTAAGATCATGAATGTTTGTGAAGATCGGGTCCAGTAACTGGCCTTTGTCGTGAGTGGGCTGTGGGTTCGTTAAGCAGAGGCCAATAGAGGAGAGGTCCAGCCGCAGTTCAGCTGCGGGGGCGTCGATTGGGTCCAAGAAATGGAGATTGAAATCTCCCAATAGGAGGAAGTTAGAGGAAGTTGTGGCCTTAAGGGTGACATGCTCCATGAGTCTGCTGGGGAACTCGACAAGTGGGCCTGGAGGGCGGTATACAAGTAGGCCAGACATAGACGTTTCTGGCAAGATTTGAACGGTGAAGTGGCAGCTTTCGCAGTCTTTAATGTTTCCGTCAGCAGTTCTGCAAGTAAGGTAAGCTTTGTGTATTATAGCTAAACCACCTCCTCTGCCACTTGGTCTATTCAGTGAGCAGATTTGGTAGCCGGGAGGTAGGGCATTAACCATATCAGGGCCATTGTTAGGGGTAAGCAAAGTTTCTGTGAGAAACAGAATGTCAAAGGCGTGTTCTACAATAAGGAGGTTTAACTCGTGGGCATGTTTGACAAGCGACCTGCAATTGAGTAGGCCTAGATGTAGGCCCCGGCGTTCTGTTCTCGCGCAAAGCATGTTGCAGAGGTTACAGCTGGTAAAAAGGTTGTCTCCCGTATAGATGTAATTACAGATAGGGTGTTTAGGAGGATTCAGGGCCAGGAGACTATCTCGAGTATAGGAAAGGTAATGCCCTGGAGAAATGGGCATAGTGACCGGGCCTAGGGCCGTCCGGGCCCGGACGGGCCCAGACGGGCTTGCCTTAGGCGCGCCTTCGGCGTGCAGACGGCGCGCCCGCTGCGCCCGTCCGCTGCGCGTGCGGTGTAAGCACATACTATCAAGGGAGGGAGGAAGGTGGGGGGCGTGGCCTCGAGTGGGCGTGGCCTCGCGTCTCGCTGTCAATGGCGGCGAGAATAGTTAGGGGAACTTAATTCCACAACCAGCGCTAAAATCCGCTGTGCAGAGAGTTCTCAAACAGAGTTCTGTGGTGCCAGGAGAGGAGTGCGTTTAAAATCAACAAGTAAGTAGTGACACAATTTTTTTTAAAAACGAGCAAACAAACTCCCGGCTTATAGCCTCAGGAGGAAACAGGTTCTGACTCTAGACGCTTGTATTCAGCGTTTTTAGGCCGAGCGAGGTGGGGGGCGTGGCCTTGAGTGGGCGTGGCCTCGCGTCTCGCTGTCGATGGCGGCGATAATAGTTAGGGGAACTTAATTCCACAACCAGCGCTAAAATCCGCTGTGCAGAGAGTTCTCAAACAGAGTTCTGTGGTGCCAGGAGAGGAGTGCGTTTAAAATCAACAAGTAAGTAGTGACACAAAATTTTTAAAAAACTAGCAAACAAACTCCCGGCTTTTCGCCTCAGGAGGAAACAGGTTCTGACTCTAGACGCTTGTATTCAGCGTTTTTAAGCCGAGCGAGGCGGGGGGCGTGGCCTCGAGTGGGCGTGGCCTCGCGTCTCGCTGTCAATGGTGGCGAGAATAGTTAGGGGAACTTAATTCCACAACCAGCGCTAAAATCCGCTGTGCAGAGAGTTCTCAGAGTTCTGTGGTGCCAGGAGAGGAGTGCGTTTAAAATCAACAAGTAAGTAGTGACACAAAATTTTTTTAAAACGAGCAAACAAACTCCCGGCTTATCGCCTCAGGAGGAAACAGGGAAGTAATTTAATTATAAATAATTAAGTAATTTAATTCATTTATTTGTATTTATTTTGAATTAATTGTTAATTAATTTTTAATTGGTAATTAATTAATTGTTAATTTGTAATTAATTTGTATTAATAGGTAACTAATTGTAATAATTCATTTTAATTTGTATTTTTAAATTGGTAATTATTTTAATTAATTTGTTATAGATATTAATATATATATATTTTTTAAATAATACATGAAGTATTTACTTTCCCTACTGTTGCACTCACTGGAGTGGGAATAGTAATTTTTACCCCTACGCTATCCAACGCTTTCCCTACTGTTGCGCTCTCTGGAGTGGGAATAGTAATTTTTACCCCTACGCTATCCAACGCATTCCCTACTGTTGCACTCACTGGAGTGGGAATATTAATTTTTACCCCTACGCTATCCAACGCTTTCCCTACTGTTGCACTCTCTTGAGTGGGAATAGTAATTTTTACACTCCCGCTAACCTACGGTAATAATATTGTATATTTTTTTATAATATTATGTTAATATATATATATGCTTTAACAAATAAAATGTTATTATTTTTTTTAATAACTTACATTAATTATTTAATAATTTTAAGGTATTTAAGTATTATTAAGTATATTTTAGTCATGTATTTTTAATATTTTTTTAATTTTACATTATTTTTAAGAAATTTGATATTTTTACAAAGTATATATTTTTAAACGATATTTTGGAGTCGATACTTTTGTACTTACCTGTTTGTAGATAGGATTTCGATATTTTGTTTGTCGATATTTTGGCATCAATATTTTTAGTAGTCTATATTTTGTCCCTCGATATTATGTCATTGATCCTGTGTGAGTTTGAGCAAAAGATCGTCCTGGAAGAGACTTATGTTGTAGGATTAGCCTCCAATGGTTATGTTCCCCACTGCTCCGACTTCCAGATAGTGATAGCTAAGGGCTAGACTACCAGAGCGAAGAGTATGGATGATAGTGGACACCCCTAGTGGGTGCCATGGAAAAGATGAATGGAGTTCATATTGTGTCCATTATTGAGAATTGAGGCTGTCAGGTCTAAATATGATGCCATGATGTTGGTGCTCATGCCTGGCTCTAGACCAGTCTTGCCCAGACTGCACGCAGGAAGGCCCAGCTCATCCTGCAAAGGCCTTCTCCCCTTCAGACGAGAGAAGTCAGGCTAGGCTATTGTTACACTAGGATTTCTCAACCAGGTCCACAACCTGTCGAATGATATCCACTTCCTGCCGATTACAACAAAAACCAACCTGATTAGGGTCTATGAGGCCGGGGAAATATGACCCTATCCTATTGGTGAGGATCTTTGTAAAGATCTTGGCATCTATGTTCAGGAGGACCATTGGGTGGTAAGTGGAACACAGCTGGGGGTCCTTCCCTGGCTTGAGTATGAAGGTGTTTTCAACAGCAGCCATAGTAGGCATAAGATGTGTGTCATGGGTAAAGGAGTTGAACAGTGTCAATAGCCAATCCTGTAAGTTAGGGAGGAATATTCTGTAGAAGTTAATGGGGAGCCCATCAAGGCCTGGCGCTTTCCCACCTGGGTAGCTCCTGGAGGGCCCAGTCAAGCTCCGTGAGTATAATTGGAGTGTGCAGGAGGCCAGCGTGAAGAAGGTTAATTGGTCCCAGACACAGTCCTGTAATTGAGCGTCCATCATGTCCTAGGGGGTGTCATCTCGTCTATATAGGGCTTGGTAGTAGTATAGACATAAAATGCTTGTTGCTTAGCCCTCTCAGTGGTTGCCCAGGGAGCATCCCCTGTCTGGATGTTAGAAATATGGGGTCTTGGCTTGTTGATGGCATAGTTTGCAGGCTAGAAATGAGCAAACCTTGCTCTTCCCCTAATAATACTTCTGTTTTAAGGCCAGTGGAGAGCGTTCAGCCTTGTTGGTCCTATGCACTCTCAACTGTCCCCACAGGATTGCAAGTTGTCCTTTGATGTGTCTGGTGAGGGTGATTTGGTCAAGCATCTCAAGGGCCTTAACGTCTGCTGATATGTCCATTTCTACCAGTCCGGCCTCCCTCACTCTGGCTTTGGTAATAGAAGAAATAACTCTCCTAATGGGAGCCTTGTACATGTTCCAAAGCATCTGATGCAGTGTGTCCAGGAGGGCATTGAGATCATAAGACTTTATAATCCCTTTTTGGATCTTTTCTGTGTCTACCGGGTCAGTAAGTAGATGCGGGGGAAACTCCATTATGACGGTCACCTATGGGAGATGTATGAGATGGTTGCGGTATCAAGATCCCGGAGTAAGGAGTATGTATGAAAGACATAATCAATAGGGGAGTAGGGGGCATGTACATGGGAGTAAAACGAGTAATCTTGCAAGACAGGATATCTATAACGCCAAGCGTCTACTAACACCAGATCTGCTATGTCACGCTTCAGCTTAGCAGACACATTGTGACGGTGCCATGATATGAAGCCATGCTACACAGCAAGCTACAGACCAAGATAAGTCTCCTTCCACTATATCATCACCCACCATATCTGCTTGTTGATCCCAAAGGATGCTCCAAATGTAAATGTTGAACATTTGATTGGGGGAGTAAATGTTAGGCAGGGTGAGAGGACATGTGACCCTTAAGATACTCAACTTTAAAAGGTGTCCTTCCTTTTCCTTGACACCCTTGAAGGTTGTGGAGCTGGATCACCCCTTGCACAGTGTGTCCACTCACCACTCCCAGCATTTCAGTAGGGGCATGTGCCCAGTAACAAAGGGGATATTTTGTGTGTGACATTTGGTGATTGTCCTCCCTCAGCAGATGTGTCTCTTGGAGAAGGATGATGTCCAGATCATGTCACAGGAGGTATCGCCAAACCTGCTTACATTTGTTAGGCGACTTTAAGGCGCAAAGGTTTCGGGAGAGCAGTTTATTGTGTGGGACTGTCCCCATGGCAGGGTTTAGTGCCCACAGCCACTAGAACAGAAGGTGGGCCCCTGTTATGGCTTCTCAGGGGTAGGGCAAGGTGGCACAGGCAAGGGAATGCCATATCCCAGGGGTCAAATAACCAAGATGCTGCTGGTCTCGTGAGAATTTTGTCTGTGGGAGGAGGGAGCGGGACAGGGAATCAGGGAGTGAATCACATGCCGAAGTGTGGTTGTGTATAATTCAGACCATTAGAGAACTGAACATAGGCTCAGCAGTGGGCACTTGACCAAAGAAAGTAGGAAACAAACAGAGAAAACAAATAACAGAGGTCCAACAGGCCCCAACATCTCCAGCAAAGATCGGCGTGTAAGCGCACAGATCCCACTAGAGGTGTCAGGGATGTCTGATTATTAGGGCAAACTCAAGTGATTTTCTACAACCTGCTCCTTCAAGGGTGTTTCTCAATGGTCACGAGAGCAGACGCCAGGTGCCTCCCTGGTGCAGGCGGATGTTGAAGGTGGTTTGGGTGGAAGGAGGGAGGGAATTGCAGCTCAAGCAACAGTCCAGGTATTGTGCCAGCTCCTCAAGCTCAAGGTGCGACTCTACACACACTGAAGGAGTCTTGTTAACAGCAGTCCTCCCAGCATTGGAGGCAGGTGACAACCAGTTCAAGGCTGGGAGAGGCGACCTCCAGGGGCCCTAACGTGGGTGGTCCCGTGCAGGTGGGGCTGGTGATGCTGATTCTTGGCACTAGGTGAGATGCTTTCCAGTTGCTACAGGGGGCCAATGCAAAACGTGACACAGACCACAAGAATTAAGAGGGGGCCTCAGAAGTTTACAGGTCCCAGGGTTGCCCACAGGCATGTCACAGTTTCACGGGCCAGCACGCGCTGTTGTTGCGACATGCGGGTGGGCAGCAACTGCTTCTCTTCTCTCAGGGCTTGCAGGG
The DNA here is from genome assembly GCF_964261635.1 of Lissotriton helveticus. Taxonomy (NCBI): domain Eukaryota; kingdom Metazoa; phylum Chordata; class Amphibia; order Caudata; family Salamandridae; genus Lissotriton; species Lissotriton helveticus. The sequence continues at coordinate 64,108,646 of NC_136059.1, read as the reverse complement.
GTAACTCTATGTCAGGGCCTTTATTTTGGCATTTACCAGCACCCTTTGTGTCGGCACAGTTACTCACTGTTGGGGTGGTCAGCAATTGATGGCCCACACTTTCCACTTCTCCGATTTCACTGGGTTTTATGCTGCAGGTCCAAGCCACCCACAGGCACGCCCCCGGGATCAAACAGAGACCAGGGGCACCCAATTCCATGCAGGTCTGGGTCCGCCCAGCCCCCACATGGCGTTGCCATGTCGGATGAGCCCTGATGATCAGGCATTCACTCTTAGCAGGGCCAGAGGTGTCTCGCACAGCCCAGCCGCTCCCGGAAGACGGCAGACCTTGATAAACCCACCAGCTTCCAGGATCCGCGATCACCCTCGGGGGATCCCCTCTCCTCTGGCCCACAGAGCTGCCCCGCCTATGGGGGTCTCCAGGAAGATGCCCATGGGGAACTGCACAAACAAGCAGGTCCCGGTGCTTCAATACTGCATGAAAGGCCAACGGGAATCCAGAGCAGAGACAAGACATGTCACACTCCAGTTCTGTCTTCACCACGCCCCCTGGGAGGCTTCTTTTAGTGGTTGTCTCGTGAATTGTTACGACCACCAATGCCACTATCATTTGTACTACAACCACAACCATTACTTCTCCTGTTACCATCTCCACCAACATCACAATTACCAACCACGATTACAATCATCAAAATAGTAACCACTTGAAAGCCAGGCCTATTCTCTTTGCATTGATTGTTTGGTTTCTATTAAAAATATTTGGTAACTGTATTGATTGTTCTTCTTTATTGTTGCCTATTTTCAACATGCTCTCTCTGGTTTGGCTCCAGCCTGCCCCTATGCATCTTTTCAGTCTTTGTGCTTTTGTCTTCGCCCCAGGAAGATCCCCATTTTTTGTTGATTTCTACAGTTTTTCTCTGTGTTCCTTCATGTAAGTTTCCATTCTATACTCCTGCAAATCTTCTTATTAGCAGGATTATTGCCCTCTGTGAGAACCTATCATAAGCATCTGGATTTTCTTCTAAAAACCCTTAGGGTTTCAACAAATAGAGGTGCAGGGATTCAGATTACACCCTACTGCACAGGGTAATTGGGGTGTTTGGCGACTCTATACCTATTTCCAAAGTTGTGCCTCAGGGGGCACATTGATTGTACGTCACCTCATGTGTGTTGTCCTATCACAGCACCTACTGCTTATCTGTCCTTGTTCCCACCTTTGTAATATCCCTTGGAGTACATGCAATAGGTTCCTTCAATTTCAGGGGTCACATGCAGTTCAAATGAGGGAATACCATTTTTCTCAAGTGAGGAGCACTCTGCGATGGTTGCTGTGATGAATAAGAGAATTGGGTCTGCCCGAAGATTACTCTAACTTGCGCCTCCATCATGTGTTGGTTTTCTGATCCAGCCTTCTACAACTCTAATTTCTACTCTGCTAATTAACAAACTTTCATTTCCTTTACATTCTTTTCTCAAATACTTCAGTCTGAAACAACAATTCTTAAACTGTCGTCTGCAACCCCTACTCAGGGGAATTGTGGCTATTTTGAAAATTAAATTAAAATACCAGATTAATAAAGTGCATTAACATAAAAAGAAACATGTAAAATCGTTGTTTTTTAAATGGTATATACATATGAAGAAATTTGAAAATGAGGACTAATATTTGAGATGGTACCCACAGTCCCTATATCATTCTCTCCCCTAGGTAGCATCCCATTCTCCCTTCCCCTCCTTGGAATCAGTTAATGGTCCTGGATCTATCCATCCTCTTCTTTGGTGGAGCAGTTGACTGAGAGAACATTGTGATTGTGTGCTGGTTCATTGATGGGCTAATGCTATATTGTGCACGAACACTCATGTGACAGCCGTGCTCTTGCACCATGCCGCTGATCCCATAATGACCAGTGCTGTGCCGACACCGCATCAGAAATGTCATAACTTCAATCGACGATACTGTAGTGTTTAAACATTCTACGATGCAGAATATTGCACTGCTAGGCACTTTCCTCTCAGCACGGGAGAATTATAGCTGATGTCCACCTTTCTGCCCAGATTTTGTTGGGTTTTTCCCAAGCACAGAGCTGTTTTCCATGGACAAGTTCCATAAGGTTTTACCTGACCAAATGTGTCCACGAGAAACCCACAAAGTGCAGTACTGATACTCCGTTTGCCACTCCCCTTAGATCAGAAACTCCAGTTTCTGCGCAAAATCGAATTTACACACTTGTAATGAAGGTGTTTTTGGTGTCACAATGAAGGCATGATGTAATGTCCAGGCTTTGCTCAAATAACATTTGAGTTCTAAGATTGGCAGTTCTATTTTGTAAAGGATGTTCTAAGTTTGGAATGAGAGTTCTAATTTGGATTTGAAAGAATTCCTTTAGAATGTAGATTGGAAAAACGCTTCCAATTTGGAACGTTCGAACTATGTATGGAATGCAAATTCTACATTTGGAATGCCTCTTGCACAAAACATACATGTGTTTTTAAGGTTGAAGCAGCCAGCAGCTATGTGTGAAATCTTAATTTTGGGAGTAGGAAACAGTACATCCCAAGACTACAGATTCCTTGTGCACCTTGCCCCCCCAGGGTATCCAGAACTACCTTCTATTGAATGCATGTGTGCAATGCTCTTGAAGCCTTGTATAGTTACACAAGAAGGTGTCTATGGGAGGCCAGGCCAGCAGGCAGGCTAACACAGACGAAGACTCAGAGCCCAGCCATAAGACCGCTGCCAGGCTCTGCTAGTCAGTGCAGAAGACTGATGTAAGGTGTCTTCTACCCTTAGATCCCACCCTGCCATTTGAATACCTGACTCACACCTGTGAAATGGGCAGAGCAGATAGGAAGAAACAGAATGACAAGCTGTGCATTCATGTGCAGTACACTAGGCCCATCTCACCATCACCTTTACAGATTCTGTTAACATGTATGCAATAAAGAGGAAACAGGAACCCTTAATAATAAGATTATTGTAACTGACTTCCTTCGCACAATCTTCTGCTTCTGTGATATTATGCTTCAGAAGGACCTATATCTACCAACATAATGTATCACTGGTCCCCAAAGGCAGCCTTGAGTGTTATCAGCATTTCCCATCAATCGGTTGTGATGTCATCTCCTACATCACACCCCTGACCCTGGCAGGTTTGTGACATCATGTACTACATCACACCCCTGGGACTGGCAGGCTTTATGACATCATTCACCTCTTTGCTATATATAGAGGCATAGTCGGGGATGCCTGCAGTGTGTGTGCAGTCTGTGGACTGGGCTATGAATGGTGTGAAAGAGGTGTGAATGGGGGAGTTGGGGGCACCGAGCTAACATCAGACTCGCAGGATGGCCGCGGCAGTTCTGCTTCTCGAGGCCTCTGCCATGTGTTGTTTGGTTGTTCAGTGGGAAAAAACAGGCAGCACCTCGCAGACCGCCAGAGAGATGCACTTTGAGGTGGGGGCGGAGCATTCCATAAGGTGTGGTAAGGCCTTATGAGGTTCCTTGTCGTTGCAGTAAACAGCTTTTAATAGCAATTCCTGGGGTTCTCTTTGCAGGCGAATTGAATTTTGCCTTGAGCTCCAGGAACTCTGGCACCGCCCCTATCTGGAGCTGGGTGCGGAATGTCTGTGGGTCTAATGGGAAGCACGGTAGTATGAATGAAGGTGTGAATGGGGGACTTGGGGGCACCGAGCTAACATCAGACTCACAGGATGGCCGCGGCAGTTCTGCTTCTCAAGGCCTCTGCCATGTGTTGTTTGGTTGTTGAGTGGGAGAAAACAGGCAGCACCTCGCAGACCGCCAGAGAGATGCACTTTGAGGTGGGGGCGGAGCATTCCATAAGGTGTGGTAAGGCCTTATGAGGTTCCTTGTCGTTGCAGTAAACAGCTTTTAATAGCAATTCCTGGGGTTCTCTTTGCAGGCGAATTGAATTTTGCCTTGAGCTCCAGGAACTCTGGCACCGCCCCTATCTGGATCTGGGTGCGGAATGTCTGTGGGTCTAATGGGAAGCACGGTAGTATGAATGAAGGTGTGAATGGGGGACTTGGGGGCACCGAGCTAACATCAGACTCACAGGATGGCCGTGGCAGTTCTGCTTCTCGAGGCCTCTGCCATGTGCTGTTTAGTCGTTCAGTGGGAGAAAACAGGCAGCACCTCGCAGACCGCCAGAGAGATGCACTTTGAGGTGGGAGGGACGGAGCATTCCATAAGGTGTGGGAAGGCCTTATGAGGTTCCGTGTAGTGGCAGTAAACAGCTTTTAATAGCAATTCCTGGGGTTCTCTTTGCAGACGAATTGAATTTTGCCTTTCGCTCCAGGAACTCTTGCACCGCCCCTATCTGGAGCGGGGTGCGGAATGTCTGTGAGTCTAATGGGAAGCACGGTAGTATGAATGAAGGTGTGAATGGGGGACTTGGGGGCACCGAGCTAACATCAGACTCACAGGATGGCCGTGGCAGTTCTGCTTCTCTAGGCCTCTGCCATGTGTTGTTTGGTCGTTCAGTGGGAGAAAACAGGCAGCACCTCGCAGACCGCCAGAGAGATGCACTTTGAGGTGGGAGGGACGGAGCATTCCATAAGGTGTGGGAAGGCCTTATGAGGTTCCGTGTAGTGGCAGTAAACAGCTTTTAATAGCAATTCCTGGGGTTCTCTTTGCAGACGAATTGAATTTTGCCTTTCGCTCCAGGAACTCTTGCACCGCCCCTATCTGGAGCGGGGTGCGGAATGTCTGTGAGTCTAATGGGAAGCACGGTAGTATGAATGAAGGTGTGAATGGGGGACTTGGGGGCACCGAGCTAACATCAGACTCACAGGATGGCCGTGGCAGTTCTGCTTCTCGAGGCCTCTGCCATGTGTTGTTTGGTCGTTCAGTGGGAGAAAACTGGCAGCACCTCGCAGACCGCCAGAGAGATGCACTTTGAGGTGGGGGGGCGGAGCCTTCCATAAGGTGTGGGAAGGCCTTATGAGGTTCCGTGTAGTGGCAGTAAACAGCTTTTAATAGCAATTCCTGGGGTTCTCTTTGCAGATGAATTGAATTTTGCCTTTCGCTCCAGGAACTCCGGCACCGCCCCTATCTGGAGCGGGGTACGGAATGTCTGTGAGTCTAATGGGAAGCACGGTAGTATGAATGAAGGTGTGAATGTGGGACTTGGGGGCACCGAGCTAACATCAGACTCACAGGATGGCCGTGGCAGTTCTGCTTCTCTAGGCCTCTGCCATGTGTTGTTTGGTCGTTCAGTGGGAGAAAACAGGCAGCACCTCGCAGACCGCCAGAGAGATGCACTTTGAGGTGGGGGCAGAGCATTCCATAAGGTGTGGTAAGGCCTTATGAGGTTCCTTGTCGTTGCAGTAAACAGCTTTTAATAGCAATTCCTGGGGTTCTCTTTGCAGGTGAATTGAATTTTGCCTTGAGCTCCAGGAACTCTGGCACCGCCCCTATCTGGAGCTGGGTGCGGAATGTCTGTGGGTCTAATGTGAAGCAAGGTAGTATGAATGAAGGTGTGAATGGTGTGAATGCCCAGTAGCAAAGGTCAAAACCTTGGCGTGGTGCTACTGCTCACAAGTTTACCCATGAACTTGTGCTAATTTGACCTGTTTTGGATGAAAGGGGTGTGCTCTGTCTTTGATTTAATTTTCTTCCTGTTCTGTGCATTGTTCCTAGCTGCTTTCTTCCTGTCTTTTCTCTCCTGCTTCCTGGAGTGTTATCAGCATTTCCCAACAATCCCTTGTGATGTCATCTACTACATCATACCCTGCCCTTTACAGGCTTTATGACATCATTCACCACTCGGCTGTGTATAGAGGCGTAGTCGGGGATGCCTACAGTGGTGGTGCAGTCTGTGGACTGGGCTATGAATGGTGTGAACGAGGGACCTGGGGCCACCGAGCTAACATCAGACTCACAGGTTGGCCGCGACAGCTCTGCTTCTCATGGCCTCTGCCATTTACTTGTTTGATTGTTCAGTGGGAGAAACCGGGCAGCACCTTGCAAACCACCAGTGAAATGCACTTTGAGGTGATGACGGAGCCTTCCATGAGGTGTGGTAAGGCCTTATGAGGTTCCTTGTCTTTGTTCCAAACAGCTTTTAATAGCAATTTCTGTGGTTCTACCTCAGGCAAATTCAATTTTGCCTTGAGCTCCAGGAACTCTGGCACCGCCCCTCTCTGGAGCTGGGTGCGGAATGTCTGTGGGTCTAATGGGAAGCAAGGCAGTGTGAATCAGAAACCTTGGGGTCTGGCTTGATGCTGACCTGTCTTTTGGACCCCAGATAGACCGGGTGGCGGGTGTCTGTTTTAGCGTTTTAAAAAGCATACGGAAGGTCCTAGTTCTCCTCCCTACGTCCGCCCAGAGAACGCTGGTGCACGCCCTCGTCACATCGCGTCTAGACTACGGCAACCTATTGTACCTGGGAGCAACCTGTAAGGCAATAAATCGCCTTCAGGTGTTACAGAATGCGGCAGCCCGCCTCATTTTAAAATTCCCCAAAAGATCGGCCTCTAAAGCTGCCCTTCAGACCCTCCATTGGTTGCCAGTAAGGAGCAGAGTTGAATTTAAAGCCCTCTGTACTTGTTATCGCATCCTTACTGGGAAGGCGCCAACACCACTTCAGAACCTAGTCACCAGGTATGTACCATCACGCGCTTTGCGCTCCTCACATGGAGGCCTATTAAAGGTCCCTAGGGTGAGAAGGGCCCGCATGGGAGGAAGATCCTTTCACTACTTGGTGGCGAAGAGCTGGAATGCTCTACCTCTTAATCTTCGCCTGGATTCATCTGAATCTAGCTTCCGGAAGAAACTAAAAACACATCTATTCTCTAGATAACCGGGCCCATTCCTTACTTCTGTTCTGAGTTTTTCAGTTTCAGCGCGGGGACACGCTTCCGAGCGTAACCAAGCGCTATACAAAATTCCCTTATTATTATTATCATAATGAAGGGGTGAATGGTGTGAATGTTCAGTAGCAAAGGTCAAAACCTTGGCGTGGTGCTACTGCTCACAAGTTTACCCATGAACTTGTGCTAATTTGACCTGTCGTGCATGAAAGGGGCGTGCACGGTCTTTGATTTCTTTTTCCTGTTCTGTTTCTTTTTCCCTGCTAATTTCTTCCAGCTTTTTTCTTTTCTCTGTTTTAACATCTACATCTCACTTCATTCTCCTTACACTTTCTTTCATTCCTTCCTTGTTTAATTCTTCTATGGGCTGTGTGTTTCGTATTGTTTTAGTTGATTCTCAGACTTTCTCTTGTCCGGAATATATTTTCTCATTCCTTCGTCCATACTTTCTCATTTGTTTCTTCTTCATTCTTTATTCTGTCTTTATTTCATCGTTTCATTTCTTGATCATGCATTTTTACTTTCATCATGTAATTTTCCCTGCTCCTTATGTCATTTCTTTCCGACATCGATTTTTCATGTCTTTTCTTTTCTTCACTTTATTCGCTGCTGTTTGGTTTATCATCTTACTCTGCCATTCTTTTATTTCTTACTTGTGAATTTTTTTGGTGCAATTACCAATTTGTTTATTCTAGATTTTGGTTTTTACAAAAATTACAAAGATGATATGATAGGGATAGGCATTGGGCCATCCTTACTGATGCTGCAGCATCAGGGGTATGGGGGAAGTGGTGGCCCAGACCGTCATGCGCAGGTAGCCTTCTCCAACCCTTAGCTGTGTTGTACAGCCGGGTGGAGAACCAGCAAAGGCTCCTAGTTCCTGTCTGGGCGCCGAACCAGAAAATAGTATTCCCAGCGTGAAAAAAGCCCTGGGATTGGCATCTGGGATCATGCACAGTGGGCAGCAGTGTCTGACGTCAGAAAGATGAGGATCGGGAGCACGTGGGCAGCCGTCGGACCAGGTAAGTGCAATTTTATATATTTTTAGTTCTGTCTTCCGTGATGTTTTTGGTTTGTATTCCCCCTCCACCGCTTCACCACTTCGCAATGGGAGCAGCCGCCACTTCGATATTCGAGTGCCTAAAAGTCCTTCAGCGTGTGTCATCAGTTCAATAGTTGTACTAAATAAACATTTATTTGAAAAAAAAAAACACATTTCAGACAACCCAACATCTCTCAGACCTACCACAAATCCAGAACTCATGTTGGTTGCATGAGGGAGTGGCAGTACACAATACCTGTCCACAATAAGGATTACAACTTATTTCTAAAGACTTCCAAGTGGTAAAAACATTCAACAAATATAGGCAATAAATTGATATCAAGATGAGAGCTGATGTAACGGCAGGAGAGGGAGCAACTCTGTTTGGTGAGAAACTGTCTGTTGCAGGCGCCTTTAACATAAGCTAGAGGCAGTATATTTAGCTGATACCGGAAATAAGCATGTCTATAGGGTAATGCTTGAAATACTTCATTGGTGTTTCCTAAAACTTTGCTGCTCTGACTTTTTTTGTATTTTTCTACAACTGGAGGGGTTTCACTCTACAAGTCATTCACCACACAAGCACACCTTAAGCTAGACACATAAAATACCTTACTGGAGTAACACAAACTGCTACCAAATACCAACAGATATACATGGACGTCAATTCACCATAATACATGGGGTAGTGGCAGTGACATTACACACCCTTTGATACCCACTTTCACTCACACACTCATACTTACACATTAGTGGAATAAAGAATTGACAGAAAATAAAGAGTGTGATGCCCCAGCTGCCCCTGTGTTCCTGCCACTGAATTTGCCACCTCTGAGGCCAGGGGTCACATAAAGGTAGTGCCAGGGGTAGCAGAGGGCAAGCCAGGGGTCGCAGCTTCGACCCTTAAATGACGTCCATGATCAGGGCCGGCTCTAGGGCGGTGCCACCGGTGCCACCGCACCGGGTGCTGACTTTGCATGAGGGCGCCTGTTTGCTATACTATATTGTTTTTAAAAGCACCCATAGCAGTGTTCCTGACCTCCAGCAATTTTCAGCCAACAATAAAAATGTCAAGCCTACTAGGGTGAGCGATGTGATGTTCTTCCTGAAGAGAAAGAAGTTTTGTCTAGTTGTAGTTTTGACTGGGGGATGTTTTGATTCATCATAAGTTAGCGCAGAGGGTCAATATGCCTGCTGCATAGAATGTGCATCATGCAAATCCCGAAGTGAACAAAACGTAAATAGGTCAGGGGGTTACTGCTTTGTCAGATACTTTGTTTTGTTACTTGTAGTTTATTAGTTAAAAAACGAATAAAAATCCGTGAGCTATTAACTGTCATCAAAGAACTGAAATGCAGACTTCAAGTATAGTTTAGAGCTAATTAATTTTTTCCCAGACTTTCAATATTCAAAAGTTGTACCAAGTGTTGATTTGGGTAGAAATCAATTCCAATTATCAAAGATAATCCCCAATCATGGTCTTACGTTTTAAATTCTGAGTTTGTGCTTCTCCAGATCAAGCCCACCCAAACTTTACTGCCTACCAGAATGGATGACATATAAATCCTACCACTCTGTCTTATGTAACATTTTCTATACAATGATTTACGCACATATGATTGAGTAATGTGTTTCCAACGTAAAGTACTCTGACACCCTTCACTTTTATGAGTGACACTATAAATCGAATTAAATGCATCTGAGTGAGAGTAGTTATGGAGACTGTTACCGAGTGGTGGTAGTGCGGGAATTTGATGCGCAGGTGGTCATGGGGGGGGGCACCAAAAAACATTGTCACACTGGGCGTCACCAGTGCTAAAGCTGGCCCTGTCCATGATGATACACAGCTCAATGGTGCATTGTGGGTGATTTTGGTTCAAGAAACGTTCCCTCTTTGCTGGCACGTTTGGTGACTGCTGCCCCTGGAGTGAAGGCCTGGAGGCCTGCAGGATACACGCACCCTGCTGGTGGGGCATGTGTAGTGCCTGCTCCAGCTGTCAAGGTGCATTATCACCCTGGCAACACATTTTATGTGTCACTGAGTTCAGGAAACAGGAAAAAAAATGGGCAAAAGTACCCACGATAGACCCTGTGTTCAATAGGAGAGAAGCAGAGAGACACGGAAAGAAAGGTACTGCTTTCATAAGATCAAAAGAATATTGAAAGTCTCGCACCTGTCCATAGAGGTGGCAATCTCTGGGCGGAGCTTCTCGGCACTGCAAGGACTGTAACCAGAAAAAGAGGACTGGGCAGTAAACTGTGGAGCTACACCCCCACCCACAACCCCAATTCCTCCCCCCGGATCAAATTACCCACGTGGTCAATTAAGGTGATAAATTGGAGAAAAAATATCTCTGGAATTATAGATATCCATCAGCAGTAAAGGGACTGGTCCTTTCATGTCCACATCATCTTTCTCCATTCTGGGGGGCACAAGCTCGTCATTGCATGTTGTAGGGGTGCCATAACCAGCTGGAATCAGTCATTTTACCAAGTAACTCATACCCAGGCACATGGTCTACCATGAAGCTCATCTTGAGAATCCACTGATGCATTTTACAATTTTAGGCTCACTGATGCCTATTCTAGCTTGGGGGCCATTAATGCCTATTATAGAATGAAGGCGACTGGTACCTGTTACTAGTTGAGACCCATTAATACTGATTACAGCTTGAATCACATTAATGTCTGTTACTACTTGAGGCTGATTGATGCCCAGAGCTGCATGAGGCCTATGAGGCCTTTGAGCGTGTCACAGATCGGGGCCTAATAACGGCAATTACATCTTCAGACCTACTGCAGCCTGTTACAGCTCTCTGCCCATTTGATTCATATTACAGCTTCGGACCCACTGAGGGCTGCCACAACTCACTGCCCATTGATACATGTTACATCTTGGAACCCACTTCGGCCTGTAGCAGCCTGCTGCCCAGTGAGACAAGTTACAGCTCGAGACCCCCGTGACCTGTTACAGCTTCTCATTGATGCATGTGACCTCTCGGAACCCACTGAGACCTGTTCGCTGCCCGTCGATGCATGTTACCGTTCGGGACATACTGAGATCTGTTACAGCTCGCTGCCCATTGATACATAATAAAGCTTCATACCCATTGCGGCCTGTTACAGCACACTGACCCTTCATAAATGTTACAGCTCGGGACCCATTGCGGCCGGTTACAGCTCGGTGTCTATTGATTCATGTTACAGCTCGGGATCCACTGAGGCCTGTTACAGCTCGCTGCCCTTTGAAACATGTTCCAGCTTGAGGTCAACTGAGACCTGTTACAGCCGGCCGCCCAATGATATATATTACAGATTGGGACGCACTGAGACCTGTTACAGCTCGGTATCTAATGATTCATGTTACAGCCTGGGATCCACTGAGACCTGTTACAGCTCGGTATCTAATGATTCATGTTACAGCCTGGGATCCACTGAGACCTGTTACAGCTCGGTATCTAATGATTCATGTTACAGCCTGGGATCCACTGAGACCTGTTACAGCTGGCCGCCCAATGATATATATTACAGATTGGGACGCACTGAGACCTGTTACAGCTCGGTATCTAATGATTCATGTTACAGCCTGGGATCCACTGAGACCTGTTACAGCCGGCCGCCCAATGATATATATATTACAGTTTAGGACATTCTGCGGCCTGTTCCTGGTCGCTGCCCATTGATACATGTTACAACTTGGGAGGCACTGAGATCCAGGGGCGTAACACAGGGCCCCGCAGCCCAGCATTGCGGAGGACCCCTAGCTGCAGGGGGCCCCCTCAGCACAGACTGAGCTACAAATTACTGCCATCAAACGCAGCCCCTGTAGGCTGCCAAACAATGCTGACAACAGCAGTTTTCCTTAAAAAGTGGTGTTTCACCACTTTAAATGACTGGTAAAGTGAAACTTGGATTTTTGTAGATTTTTACAATATGTGATCCACTAATCCGTTTTCTCAAATGATCGATATGCTATTAGAGAAGCCAAAAGCATATTTGCAATAACAAGTAAGCAAAAACTGTTGCTCCCCAGACATTTGTAAGCTTTAAAGCACACTCTGAAATTCATGGTTTTAAATGTAAGCCTATATAAAAAAAATGTGTCTTAGTGGAAACTGACCAAATTTATCTTAGCCATCTGTTGTTAAAATTCATCCGGCAGCTCTTGTTCTGCCGTCATCTCTGCAAAATCCGCACAGTCTCCGCATCTCATCCACTTACACTCAGCTACAGCTCAAGCGTTATTTCACCAAACTGATAGAATCCACAAGCAGGCCCATGTTTACAAAGCAAGCTACCCCATTTCTAATGGTTCGATCGAAGGTAGATGGGTCACCCAATAAGACACTTGGGGCCCAATTACAAGTAGGACACATTCCGGGTTTTACAATTGCTTGAGGTGTTGGTTGCAAGGGCAGCGAAGACTGATCCGTTATCCCTGCTTTTGTCAGCCGGTAATACTCCCCCCCAACTAGGACACATTTTAATCCTTCCCTCCCAAGCAATATTTTGGGAGTCTGTCAGAGAAAGCATTAGGAAGGCCAATAAGTCAGACTTATACCTGAAAGTGCATCAATTGGCAAATTTGTGTCTGTGGTATTGTAAATTGGTGAGTGACAAATGAAAAAAATAGTCAATGTGTGATTACATGAATGCAAAGATGAGTGACCATGTTAATGGGGGAGTAGTCATTGAGTCGGTTGCATCATACATCCATCCAACCATTCACTCATTTTGTGCAATCACCTATTCATCCATCCACAATACTCATACACTCATTTTTTTGTAAAGCAGCACTTTCACTTAGAAGCCAAACCAATTCCCTTAAACAAGGCTTGATCTTGCTATTTCAAATTTAGCCTGGTCAAATCAGCTTTCACTTGTAAATGTTTCAGAATAGCAATTGAATAATGAGTCACCCATACTGAAAGTTTGTGGGATATTTTTAATGCAACATCACAAAACAAAACAATGATGCATTTGAAATCATACACGTGATGTTATTAGAATTAATATGTTTATCGAAGTGACTTTAGAGGCCCACCTAAGTTTGGAGTAAGAAGCAAGACAAAGGTTTTTATAGAAAGTGGTTTCTGAATTCGGCCTAGAGAGATATATAGAAATAGAAACATATAACAAGAGAGGTAAGGAGAGAGATTGAATCAGAAAATTGAGAGACAGAGACTGATGAATGGATATATGGATGAATGCATTGATGGATGAATTATTTAGAGTGGGTGAGTGTTTGTGTGGATGGATGATGCAGGGGCCATTAGAATATTAGACACAAGAATGGAAAAAAAGATTGAGAGATGGACAGAAGAACATGCAGAGGTACATAGAGAAAGATGCTTTATCAGAAAGTCAGACAGAGGGACAGATCTAAAAAATGACTGACAGCAAACAGACCAATGAACAGAAAACCATGTAAAAAGAAAGTAATACAAAAAGATGAATAGATAGAAAATCAGATATATAGAGGGAAAAGACAAATACAGACAGATACAACAGAATGCAAAAAAAACAGAAATACCAATGATATGATCGATAGCGGACAGGCATGTTTGGGTGTAAACAGGCAGATGGGCATATATGTATTCCTGAAATGCCTATTCATATAGTACTCTAATATTATACTCTTAAAGACAATTATAAGAGCTCACGATAGCTGAGTAAGAACGAGTTCCTTCCATATTTGGAAAGCCGCTTCCTTTCAGAAAATATCTGCGGACAATGAAGCCTATAACACTGACCTGTCGACTGATGCCAATGTGTAGAGCCTGCTCCTGCATGCTTCTCAATCAGTGGGTTTTCAGCGTACAGAATGAATGTATACACCTCTAAGGGCCAGATGTATGACCATTCCGTTTGCAAGTCGCAAATTGTGCAGAATTGCGACTCGCAATTTGTGGCCCGCTAAACTGAATGTACAACAGTGTTTTAAACACTGTGATTCCCAATGGGGTCTCAAATTGCATGCCTCATCAATATTCATGAGGCAAGCGCAATTTGCGACCCCATTGGGAATGGCTAGCTCTCTCAGGGACGGTGGCCTGTGGGGTCAGCAGACCACCATGTCTGTGACTGCTTTTTCAATAAGGCAGGTTTTTTTTATTAAATGCAGCACCTTTTCCTTAAAGGAAAACGGGCTGCATTAAAAAAAGAAAGATGAAACTTTTCAATTTCATTTTTTAAGGGCAGGCAGTGGTCCCTGGGACCACTGCCTGCTCATAAATAATATTTTCGCAACCATTCACAAAGAGAAGGGGTCCCTTGGGGACCCCTTTCCGTTTGCGAGGGGCTTACCACCTACTTGAAGTAGGTGGTAACAGGGGCGTGGCTGGGGGGAGCAGTGGGGGTGGTCCCCCATGCACCACTATTTTGGGGGCAGCGCGGCGTCGGCTGCGCTGCACACATGTATGAAATGCAAGCGCCAAGTCGTACTTCTGATTGCAGCCACAAGCGCCCTTTACCGAATTGCCGCGCTCACAAGCTTCAAATTGCAGCGAAAAGTAAGTAGAGCAGGGAATTCTCCGCTTTTGTTTTCTAAGTCATAATTTAAATAGGCAGCGGCCGGCCGGTAACTGTTAGGATATAAATAAATAATTCTCGTTTATTGTCAGGGCAGGCTCCTTTCAATGCACTCAAGCATGCCTCCACAGCCTGGCTGGCTCCGCCAGTGGATGGCGCTAGACTAACTAAGCCCTGACTCCTGCCGGGACATTGCTGCGACCCTGGTAGGGCCTGGGCAAAATAAAGTACTCCACTTGTTTCCTGTTACGTTATGGTGATCGCTGTTTTTAAAAGGCGCCCACTGCAGTCCTGCTGCTGAGAGCATTGGCACTTTCTGCCCCGGTCCGAGCACCGAGGTGTATGGACTGCCCCACAGACTGGAGCACAGCACTGCCTGTGAACAGCTGAGCAGAGCAGCTGTCAGCAGCGAGTTCGCCACTACATCTTAGAGACTAACCAGTGCAGTGATGTTTGGGCCATATGTATCAAGCCAAATTGCATTCGCAAAGCGTTTGCGAATGCAATGTGGCAAAATGGTATGTATGAAACAATTTTGGTGCAAAATAAGAAATCGCAAAATTTGCCATTCCTTATTTTGCGATTGTATTTAAGGAATTGAAAATTTTGCGATTCCTTAAATGCAATGTATCAAGGAAAAAAAAATCCAAAATGCCCTTAAGGAATCGCAAATTACCACCAACTTCTAGTTGGTGGTAAGTTGCAAATTCTTTTAAAAAAGCATTTTCTTAAAAATCAAAAGGTGCTTTGTGACGCTCATACATGCCCTTAGGGCATGTATGTGCGCCATATGCGCACACATGTCGTTTTCAGGGGTGCAGCTCACCCTTGAAAATATTCTCAATTTGCGATTAGGAAATTGCTAATCGCACATTTCCCCTTGATTCCTATGGGCCTAGATTCAGATGGATCAGGTTAAAACGAAAACGAGTTAAAAGAAACCTATGGTAGGGACGGTTCACCATATTAAGGTAAATTTCAGGTCCTGGTGAGCTGGCTACAATGAGATTAGCCCTTACAGTGGGTTTTCTAAGTTCTAATTCCTCTCTCTCCAGAGTCAACATCTGTACCATGGCTTCCTTAGTTTGTGTGATGTCCTTAGATGTTATTAACTCTGGTGAGGAGAAAAGCTCCAGTCTCCCCAGTTTAAGAAAGCTGTTTAGGTCTCGCCCTGGAATAAGCATCCAAAGGATGCATTCCAGGGACGGAGACGTATAGTCATCTGTCTGGAGGGAAGGACGGACGAGAAGGTGCACGCGCTTCTCCCCGGCTGGATTCAGCTGCTTGCACGCGCACGTCGGCTCCATCCACATTCACAGCAATTCCGCGCCGTGCACATCCCCACACATACACACATGCATGCGCATACACACACACAGACACTCGCTCGCACACACTCTCTCCCCCCCCGCAGTCATCACACACGCATACACACACGCACGCATACACACAGACTCCAAGACACATACACACACGCACGCGCGCTCACACACATACAGAGCCCCCCGCCGCCCCACGCACACACACATGCCCCCCGCAGCTCAGCAAAGGCCCCCACTCACCGGTACTCGTCTCCAGGCGAGGGCTCGTTGCAGGCGGTGGCGGTCTCTTCCTTCTGTGCGTGCGAGGCTCTCTCACCGGGAGCCCGCCCGGGCTTCCGGTGTGTCTTGACGTCCCGCCCCCGGCCTGCCTGACTTCCGCCCGGGATTGTACACCTTGTTTTTCTCGCCGTCTGTCTCGCTGTGACGGCCTGGTCGTGGAGCAGCGCTGCGTCACAGTGAGGTCTGGCTATCTCTCGGGCTATCGGGCTTACAGTCATGCTATATTCAGAGGGCTGGCAAGCTTGGAATGCGCATTTTATAACAATAGGGAAACTCTGGAATCCACAGGGTCCTGGTAAGGCTAATATTTCAAGGTAAAGTTGTCCCTTTGAGAGCAAAAGTGTTGACTCAATAATCACGAATGTGTGAATTCAAAACAATGTTTTCATAATAATGTAGATCAGACAATACTTGCAAAAATAACGTTGAGGTGAGCAAAACGCGAATTGAGGACTAAGTGCTCAGTGCTGAGGCAAGCACGATACATATGTGTGATTTTAATTTATGAACTGTTTGTTTATTTTCAAAGTAGAAATACAGCCCAATTATTACAAATAAATTTCATGAAACTGGTTCTGTATTAATTTTCAATGACATTTCAAACTACAGATTTAGAGTCGTTATCAGGACAAAATTAAATGTAGTCTGGGTTAATTGTACATAAAATACAATACATAGACAAAAAAAAATAAAAACAAACGGAGATAACTTGGTGTGCAGTGCTGTGTTCTAGAGTGTGTTAGGTGTAAAGACAAAGACACCATGGTTCCAAGATGTAGGCTTTATTTACAGACGTAGTAACAGCACACCAGAAAGGGAGGCGCAGAAAAACACAACGTGCTTACTCCCCAAAGAATTTCCTTAATCTGACTCAACATTCAGCTGGCGTTTAGAACACCAGCTGATTACATCATAATGGAGGTAAGTGTGCGAGGAAGTACGGGGGCCTAAGAGGGAAAAGGGTGGAAGGTTCTGGAAGGAGGATACCAACACAACACATCTCCCTCGAGGAAAAGAGAAGGGAGGGGAAGAGTGGGAGACCAGTAGAAGGTCAAGGTGGAAAGGAAGCAAGAGAGTTATATAATCACAACAAAAATGAAAAGTACGTAAAAGCTTAACTTGAGTAATAACATTAGGTAACATGGCAAGACAAATGTGGCCGAAGTGGCAAGCCACTAGTAGCACTCACAATCCTTAAGGTTTAACAATCACTCGACTACAACTGCTCGTACTGTTTTCTTCTGCAAATGTAACCCCTAGAAGGACTCTCACATCTTACAGGTTGACTCGAGGCACTATTAACCTGAACCACCCCCGATTTAATGGCATTGTTAGCTGAACTCTCTTGTTGCTCTACCTCTTGAATTTGGGCCAAGGCAACGTCACAGTCACGTGGCTGTATGTCCCCACAACCTTTGTCTATGTCGAAATCATCTTCATACATCCACTTGGTACACTGTTTAATGTGTACAACATCATATGGCACACACTTATCTTGTTCCTGAGACTTCTTTCTCTTGCACACAGAAAGTGCGGACACAAGCCACGCTTCTGCCATCGCTAAGTAAAGCAGAGTTGCAAAGAACTTTCTTCACAGAAAATGGCTGGGTATAACGGCTTTGCCTTTTCTCAATGAATCCACTCCACTTGACTCTTACCAAATCACCCACAGTTAGGGCCTCTGGCTTACATTTGTATTTTAAGTCGTGTTGTTCCTTGTACATACTCTGGGCATCTAACAAATTCTCCTTCACAATTTCAGGAGACCACTCAACTCGGCTGTTTCCATCCATCCAACATTATCTTTCGACATGGGAGGTCTTTCTGTCATCAATTCAAAGGGACTGGATGCTGTGCTGTCACTAGGAGTTACTCTGTACACCCATACCATTTTATACAATTCATTTCTCCAGGACAATCCATTATTGTCAGCGAACTGTACAATACCTTTAACCATCCGATTAAACTGTTCCACTGCCCAGTTCCCGGCAGGATGGTACACAGAAGTCATCTTATGTACACTACCATTCCTTTCTTTGTTTTTGGGCGTAGGAGCTTCCCTTGTGGCCATCAACAATTCTTTTTTTAGTTCAACGCTTTCCTGTGTGATTTCATGACTCAAATACATCTCCTGTTTCATTGCGAATTTACACTTTCTGTACTCAGCAGTCATACCTTTATCATGCAATATGCTTAAAACTTGAAACAAATTTCTGTTGTGTTCATCTATACTTCTACCCATCATCAAAAGGTCATCTTGAAAGATAAGCAGGTCCCCAAACCCTTTGAATATCACAAGCATTAATCTTTGGAACATTGTGCCCGCTAACACTAATCCAAAGAGGACTCTTTTAAATCTAAAACACCCAAACAGTGAAATAAACATTGTAAACTTTCTACTGTATGGATGCAGAGATACCTGATGGTAGGCCACCGTGAGATCAATGGCTAATTATTTTACCCAGTTGCTATCACAATAGACATTAACAGCAGGAAACCACATCCAGCGTTATAAAAACAAAACGTAACTACTGCAAAAAAAAATAGCCAATGCCATTTACAATACTAAAAGCTCAAACTTATCCTAATGCGAGACCTATTGCATTGCAAATGCTTGTTTTAATGTATGTCAGCCTCTGAATCGTGCTGGAATTTTCTAGTAGGAGACAATCTTTCATGATAATATGGTTCAAGGAGATTTCCTGGTTCAACCAGCTCTTCATCCAGCATATTAAGGGAGCCATTCTTATTGTGTCAGAAATGAAGCCTACCCGGAGTTCAGAATGGATAGTATATGAGGGAGTGGACTGTGGCACTGATAGGACAGATCTCATGAATTTATTTTCGGTCACCTGTAGACAATCTGGGGCACTATAGCCCCATATTGAGCTACCATATGTGGCTACTGCGAGGCATTTCCCTTTATATATCTTCATTAGTGCTGCTATAGGTCTTGCCCCCAGTTTTTTTGTGAAGCCCTGGAGTGCAGAAGTAGTTCTTGCAAAGGAGATGTTTCTGTTTTTGAGTTGGGGGCCCCAATTCCATCTTTCATCAAAGGTGATCCCAAGATAAGGGAATGTGGGCACTCTGCACAGTTCTTCTTCGCAGCAATAAAAAGTTTTAATTTGCTTCTTTCTAGAGCACCTCCCCATAATCATAATTTGTGACTTCTTTTGCGTTCATTTTAATATCCAGGGATCCCATGAAATTCCCAAAGACATCTAGCAGCCGTTGTAGCCCAACCCCCGTCCGTGAGAGAAGGACAGCGTCATCCGCATAGAGGAGAACTGGAATACCAAGTTCCCCTATACGCGGTATGTCAAGAGTTGCCTCCTTTAGTGCAGGTTCTAGGGCATTGATATATACAGTAAAAAGAAGGGGGGCCAGGATGCACCCTTGCCTGACCCCCCTTTCTGAGTTAAAATGGCTAGAGCAGCGCCCCTCAGCAGTAACCCTGACGGAAGCCAGTAGACCAGAATGTAAGTCCGCCAGGAGGTTAACTAAGGCCCGATCAAGTCCCATGTTGAGTAAAATTTGCCATAACTTTGACCGGTTTACGAGGTCAAATGCCGATGAGAGGTCCATGAACCCCAGGTACATTGACCCCTCCTTGGCCTTGGTATATTTGTCCAGTAGCAGTTGCAGATTAAGGCATTGTTGTTGTTGTTGATTGCTTTATTTCGATATGCATGTATCATAAAAGCATTACAGAAAGATAGGAAAGTAAAACAGCATATCGAAAATGTGACTGTACATTAAGAATAAGAGGAATAAAAGCACAATTGATTAGAATAAATTATCTAAGACAAAATAAAATTGATACGGACAGTCTTTTTAGTCGAATCAACCACGCCCATTTTAAAAACTTGGAAACAGCACAAACAATAGTGGGGGCTGTGTTGGTTAATAAAATCCGGAGGGCGACCGTTTGCTGGCGGGTGCCCAATTCTCTGCAAATTGGTTTGAGCCATCGAGATCTGGGGCGCACATAATCCGGACATTCGAATAGAAGATGTGGCACAGTCTCTGGTTTATCGGAGCATAGGGCACAATAACGTGATGCTGACTGAGACTTATTCCACCTGGAGCAAAGGTCAGCAAGGGGTAGAGTTCCTAATCGGAATTTAATGTACAAAGACCGTTCCATGGCGATGGTGATTAAGTCCATGTAGGGCTCAAAGGCAACAACATCTTTTATTAGCAAAAAAGCTGCGGTGGCATTGCAGTGCTGCTGGTTGCTGGTGCGCTTCGTGGAGACCCATTCCCAATATAGTTTTTTTAAAGAGTCCTTTGGGGGGGCGGAGTGGCTAAGCCAACAGGATTCCAAACCTAGATCCCCTAGAAGTTGATTAATGTCCCTGAGCCATTTGATCTTCCGCCAACCAACAGAGCACATCACCTCTGCTAATCCGTCAGCATAGGGTTTTAACTCCGGAACCCTCCACAGGCGAGCCCAAAGCAGGAGAGGGCGAAGGCGTGCCTGATCCCCAATTGCTTTGCAGCCTACATCCATTAGCACCGGGACTGTCGGGGTGCTCATCGGGATAGCAAGGAGATCTTTAATGAATTTGTTCTCGGCCTTGCTCAGAGATTCCAATTTGCCTTGGCCCCACAGTTCAGCTCCGTAAAGTGACGCGGAAACAGCTCGGGCTTTATAGATGTCAATTAATGGAGCAACACAATGTTTGGTTGAGTTGCTGTACTCCTTGAGAAGGGCCCCCCCACCCTTTTATGGCTGATTATCATTTTATTGATGTGGGCAGACCAGTTCATCGAATCACTTAAACGGATTCCCAGGTAGTCAAATTCTGCCACTCTTTCAAGGGGGGTTGAATTCAGAGCAGGGGGACGGCCAAGCTTGCGAGGAGGGTGCATGACTAAATACTTGGTCTTGTCCACATTAATGACGAGTCCTCTGATGGTGCAAAAGTGCTGGAAGCGATTCAGGAGTTTCTGGAGTCCTTGGGGGGTTTTTGAAATGAGGAGGGTGTCATCGGCGAACAGCAATGTTGGAATTTTTACGCCTCACAAGGTGGGGGCGTCTGCTGGTTCGCCGAGCAGGTGCTCTACCACCCCATTGATGTAGAGGGAAAATAGGGTGGGAGCCAAAACACAGCCCTGCCGCACTCCCCTCTCGACCCTGATCTTTTCGGTCTTTTCCCCATTTAGGCCCCATCTAACCTGGGCATAGGTGGCATTATGCAATTTAATAAGCAGGTTTAGAATGTACGGGGGCATCCCTAGGCCGTGCCACACCCTCCAGAGTTCCTCCCTCGGAACCAGGTCAAAGGCAGTCTTTAGATCTATAAAGGCCAGGTAAAGACTGCCTTTGCCTAGCTCCACCACCTTCCAGTACAATACCATGAGCCTGAACACTTGTTCTATAGTTCCGGTTCCTGAGCGAAACCCGGCTTGCATGTCAGACAGAATGTGGTTGTCATCCACCCATTGTAAGATCCTCCCCAGAATAGCTTTCCCCGCCAGTTTCTGACTTGAGTCTATTAGGCTTATAGGCCTATAGTTCCCGGGTAGGTCCCTGCAACCCTTTTTAAAAATAGGCACTACCACGGCCCCTTTCCAGGAATCTGGGACAGGACCTCCCTTGATGATTGCATTAAGAAGGGCCGAGATCAGTACCCCCCATTCTTCTGAATAGGCTCGGAGAATATCTCCTGGGAGGCCGTCCGGGCCAGCTGCTTTTAGAGGCACCAGGGTTTTAATCTGCTTTGTAACATCCTGTACAGAAAACAGGTCCAGGTCTCTATCAAGGGTGTATGGCGGAAGAATGAAGGGATCATTAAGCTGGCCTTCTATGGCGGAATAGAGTGTTTGAAAGTGGGTAAACCATGTCTGGGCATTAATGCTACAGGTCCTCAGGGTATCCTCAGGACGATTCCTGTTTCCCACCAAGTCCCAAAAGCCGTTAGCATCTCTCCTTTGGCTGGCTGCCAAAAGGTCCTGCCAGTAGTTGTCCTCCCACTCCTTCTTAGCGTTTTTTTGGCAAAGGGAATAGTGCCTTCTGGCCACCCTGGTCCTAATGGGAATTTTAGATTTGACTGCTTCAATAAGGAGTAATTTCGCCTCCCTACACTTCTGGTTAAACCAGCCCTGTCTAGCCCTTAAACGGGGATTCCTCCTGTTGGTACTAACTGGGACTATAAAAAGGTCACTGATAGCCTGGGTTAGGGCACAGAACCTGGTAGTCACATTCAACAACCCAGCCTCGCAAGTGTCGAGGTTATCTAAAGCTGCGGTGAGAAGCTGCATTATGGCATTAGTCTTCTCCTCTGAGAGTAACAGCTTTGCCCACTTTAGTCGTCGACCGCAGTTGGAGACTGCTGTCGAATCCGGGGTGGGATTGCAAGCAGTTCTACTCTCAGTGCCAGATAGCCACCTATGGGACAATGTGAGCGAGAGGAGATTGTGATCACTCTCCACGGAAGGTAAAATCACCATGTCATTAACCATGCTCCACAAATTTACGTCAAGAAGAAAATAATCAATTCTTGACGAATGTCCAGGCCTGTTGTAAGTATGGGCTCCTGCTTTGTCAGAACCAGTCCTGCCGTTAGCTGCCCTCAGACCAAACTAAATGGTGATGGAGTTAATCTGAAGGGCCACCTCTGTCCACTTTTTAATGGTGCTAAGTTCTAAGGACGGTATCCCCCACCTATTATCATGTGCCTCATGATCTTGCGAAATTTCGGGGCCCAGGGGCTCGAAGGTACAATTAAAATCGTCTGCCTCCAGAGTGCAATGCTTATGTGGGGACGAACAAACCAGGGCTTCCAGGCAAGCTATAACTGGGGATTCTCTACCCCCCTTCGTACCTCGGGCATAAATATTGAAGATGTTTAGGATGACTCGACCTTGAGGGTTTTTCAGGGAAATATTGAGAAGGTCCGGGCATTTAGTATCCCGCTCCACCACCCTGCAATTGAGTTCAGAGGCCACCCAGATGGGGAGGCCGCCAGAGGGGCGCCCCCTACCAGTCACTGAGTGGACAGCTGGTGAATAGTGGGTAGAGTATCCTGCCTTGTGTAGAGGCCCCTTGCTCCAGGTTTCCTGGAACAAGCATATGGAGTATTGCTCCACAAGCGAGTTCCAGTTGGGCAGTGCCAACTTTCTCTCAAGGCCTGCTACGTTCCAGCTGAGAACCCTAATGATTGGGTCCGCCACAGCCGCAACGCTACAGGTCTCGACGGGAGCAGACAAATCTACGGCACCCACAGCTGGTAAGCCAACTGAAGGGTCAAGTGGCACCCTCGCCTCCCCTGGTACCCCTGAAGTCTCGACAATGACCTGATCTTCTAATGTGGGCGGAGGGCTATAGATTTTAGCAGAATAGGGGGACACGACACAGGGACTCCTAGTCACCAAGGTCTCCTTGGCAGCGCCACGAAGTCAGCAACCCCAAAAGCCCCAATTCGGTGGGAGGGGGCGTGTATACGCCTGCGCTACAGTATTACCTGGGAAAAATTGGCCATGGGCGTTGTTATTATGAGGGGGGGGCCCGGAATGGATGAAAGGGGTAGTCGGGGTCGTCCGCGGGTAAAAGAATGTTAGATCAACTGCGTCAACGCCCGTGCCGGCCGTGGATCGCCCTTGGCGGCATATTGAGTGGGCAACTCTTGCGTCTTGGAAATTAACCACCACACAGTCACCTTCTGAAGATTTTTTCCCGTGTCCAATCCAGCCCACCCTACGTACGCCAAGAATTAGGCCATCCACCCCCAATGGGAGGGGTCTGTTGCTTTTCAACCAGTGGATGACCTTGTTCTTTAGCGCCTGGTGAGTTTCCTGCTGAGTATCTTTTATAGGGGGAACTTTAATAAGAACAGCAACATACGGGTGGCACTCAGGGGGGAGGTTGACCGGGGGGCTCTTACGTGTTGGTTTGTGCGGGATGACCACTGGAGAGGGATTTTTGAGCGGAAGGGTGGTGGGTTTAACCTTAGAAATTATCACTGTTCCGCTAGTATTAACGTGTGGAGCAGCCGGGGATTGAGAGTTTGAGCCAGTCCCTCCCTTCTGTTGTTTCTTATGGGCGGGATTGAACACGGGAATTGTCGCTACTGGGGAGGGAGTAGCATGCACTTGAGCAGCATGAGTGGAAACACTCGGCCTTGCCTGCCTCGCGCCGGCCTGGGAAGCTGGAGAAAAAGCATTCCCGGTGGCTGGTGACTTAGCTGGCAGTGTCGACTGATCTCCCGGAGGTTGGCTCACTAGGGCCCCTTTTCCAACATTACTATCTGTTTTGTCCTCGCTAGGCTTTGGCTGCAGTTTAAACAAGGTTTTCAGGGAAAAAAAATTGTCCCTGGTAGCCTGTTCAAATCGGTCAAGCCTATCCCCCAGACTTTTAACTTGGTCAATGAGTGGTACCAGAAGAGACTTTACCAGTTTCTCAAAGGGCTCAAGTGGAAAGCCCTCGTTAGCTGAGACAAGTATTGCTGGGACCAAGGGGGGAGGTTGCGGGGTGTCTGCTACAGTCTGTAGGGAATTGGGGTTCCCAGGTGATTCAGGCCCTCCGGAGTCTGGATGTGTAAGACCCCTTTGGGGCTGAGACCTAGGGCGCTTATATAGCGTGGAGTAACAACCCTTCCGAATGCTGGTCCCCCCTTTCCTTTTCCTATGCACCGGGATAGGTCGGATCTGAGACAGTGGTTTTTTGATCGGGTGTAGGGACATTGGAGCTGGATTGAGACATAATGCCGGGAGAGCAGACTATGGGATGAGCGGGGCGGGAATCTGCTACCACAGTGCAAGCACTGCTAGGAAGGGAAACAGATATCAAACTTTCTGTCCTGTCTATTCCAGCCTCTAGTGCTACAATATGTGGCTCCCCCGGAAAAACCCCAAGCGGAGGTGCGGGGGGGATGGAGGAAATTGGGGACATGACATGTGCCACAGCTCCCAGGGAAGAGCGTTTAGAAGGGAGGAAGTCTAGTGAGAGGCGGCGTTGCGATATTGCAATCTCCTTGTCAATAACAGCCGCCACCCTGGTAATGAATTTGTCCATAGAGCCAATCATCATTGCACCCCCTGAGGCACTTTCTCCACCGCCCCTCAAAGCCTTACCAGAGCGGGTAGACATACTGGCTTCGGGGCCCACAGATTAACTCCAGGGTCTTGGACCAGTGGCAATAAATGTAAGGGGGGAGGCCCAGCCCCGCCTCTGTCAGCCCCTGACTGCCACAGACGGGCCCGCCCTTGTCCCGGGCTTCTCCCGCGCGCGACTCGCGGGGCGAGTGGGGTGGTCAGCCTTTTACTGGCGCCTCCGGGCGCTCCCTGCGCGTCACGGGCCGCTGCCGCCCCAGAGCCTGCTGGGGAGTGTAGTCCGCTGGACCGGGCTGCCTCCCGGCGTCTTTAGCTTTCCGCCGTTCCCCTCACGGCTCCTGCCCGTTGGCGTCAGGTAGGTAATCCTTTGGTGTTAAGGCATTGGTCTAAAGTGCTCCTTTTCGATCTAAACCCATATTGCACATTCCACAGAACCCCTCTGTCGTCGAGCCAGTCCTTTAATTTGTGCAAAATAACACGTCCCAAGATTTTGACCGAGGAATCTATTAGGGAGATAGGTCTATAACAGGAGGGGTCCTGCCTGTCTCCCTTCTTGAAAACTGGGATAATAATAGATTTTTTCCAGGACACCGGTATGTTATTTTGGTTCAGAGCGTTAAAAACACTACACAAGATCTTAGACCAGAATTTTGGCGCACATTTGAAAACATCTGCAGGAACCCCGTCAGGACCTGGAGGCTTATTTTTTAGGGTCTGTTTAATCGCTCTTTCTACCTCTATGTCCTCAAAAATCACCTGGGAACCCTCAGATCTAGAAAGAGTATTAGTCATGTGGTTCTCTGGACCTGCGGTAGAATATATTTTACCAAAATGTGTTATCCAGCCCTCGTCTGGGATGTTGGACTCAAGGGGAGAATTCTCCTCACCCGAAAATAGCGGTTGATTTACGATTTTCCAGAACTGCCCACTATTTTTTAAGGTCTCAGGGGCAAGTAATTGTGACCAGGCCTCTTCTTTCAGCTAATTTTTCCTGTCTTGAATAGCTTTCTTATAAGCATATCTTGAGCTGGCTATTTGAGCTCAATCTTTAGGGGTAGCCTTCAGGGCTTTAAGTAAAACTGCATGTGCCCTAGAGCAACTTTTATTAAACCATCTTTTACCAAGATCTCTCGTCTGTCTGGGGCCAGCAAGTAGGCTTTGGTTAATTTGTCTGCAAATGTTATCAAAAGCAGTGACCACATGTGTGTTTTGAGCCTGCTTCTCTAGGCATATGGCCACATCGTCCTCAACCTTGACCAGTACTTCCTGCAAGAAAGTTTCAGGGACTATGTGTGACCATTTTAGCCGACGTCCTTGATCTTTAACAACCACGTTTAGGCCACCCTTATGAGTCACAGTTTTGAGGGTTAATAAGTCCGCGGGCAGTATTTCTATTAACACCGGGTTATGATCACTGAAGACCGAGACCTCAGTCTTATACATTAGAACTAACACAATATAAAAGAAGACATAAAAATATAGTCAATAATAGTACCATCGTCTGTTCCTTTGAATGTGGGGGACCTAGAGCCACCTTCCCCGCAACCTGACTCATAGAGGTTCCATCTCACCAAAAAGTTTTCAAGGGCCTCCCCCCGTTTCGAGTGTTCAAGGTGTAAGGGTGAAGAGTATGCGGGCCCCTCCTCTTCTATATTGGCACACGGTTGGTTACAGGGATGGATGTTAAAGTCCCCTAGGAATATTATTTCAAAAGTGTTCACATTAGTGCTATAGACTGACAGAAATTTCTCCAGTAGGTCCAAATAAAAACTGGTGCACTCATTGGTGCATGAATTATAAAAATTAATAAATACAATCTTAGGGGTGTCAGAAGGGGATAGTTCAACAATTAGACAATTTTGGCAACCTGAGTTACACTGAGTTAATGTGCCCTTTAAGTCAAGTTTAAATAAGCTTAGTAAGCCTCCCTTAGCTCTACCTGCCACACTACTAGTTGCTGGAATGCAAAAATGTCTATACCCATCCAGAGAGAAACTGTTTGTCAGATCCCAGGTCTCTTGGAGCGCTATAATATCATAGGTTTTTAATGAATTGATCCAGGTGTCGTTCCCTACTGTAGCCTTAATACCACCAATGTTCCAAGTCATAATCCTAAAAGTAGAGTGTGGGGGCTGTACATTAGTCCTCGGATTATTTGACAGTCAGTCATTTTCCTCCAGAGATGATAGAGGGGTATATCGATTGGCCAGTGGGAGGGCTTGATCAAATTGATGAATCGGCCTGGACAACCTATAATAATATGGGTCCAGTCTATTAGGGGGTCGATTTTCAATATGGGGAGGGGTAACAAGACCACACCTATGTAGAAAAGGCTTGGGCTGATCAGTATATGAGTGTGGAATATTACTAAGATGATTATAAAAGAAACCAAGAGGGCGTGCACATACAGTATTATTAGCAGTTGGTAGGGAAGCCGCTCTAAGCAGAACTGTGGCGACATGCTGCGGATGTTTAAAATTAACAATAATACAGTCCCCCCTGCTATTTTTCCTAGAGTTTCCTATCCAGCTAACTCTTCTGGTAGATATTATGTCATTTGAGAAGGCAAATGGGAACCCACAATTTCTGTTCAGCCACGATACTGATTTATTTTTCTGGGCGTCGTGGGTTTCTAGCCATGACTCAGTAAGATGGGAGTCCACCCCAGGTACATTAGTTAATCCTACTATGTATGGGGCGCAATCTGGGGGGAGATGAACTGAGGGTCTTCTATTTGCTTCACTGCTCCCCTCGTTGTTCCCCCCTGCTGTGGTAGGTTGGTTACAAGAAGTCATTGGGCGTGGTTGAACAGCTGGTACAGGGGGTGGTTGAGTGGCTGGTACAGGGGGTGATTAGCGGCGCGTCCATTGGGGCGTAGGGGCGTAGCCCCACCAGCCACCATGGACCCGCATCGCGGCCGCCGGCCGTATCTGTAAATAAAATACATTGCGCTGAATTGCGCAGGGGGGGGTGGCCTGCTGCAGCTGGGGAACTTACAGTGCGCATGCTTGAGAAAGTTGGCAACTTTCTCAAGCATGCGCGGGACCCAGGGGTGCTTCACCGTGCGTCGTGCTGCTCGCCTGCCTCAGCCCGGGTTTCCTAAGGGCGACAGGGCGAGCAGCAAATGTGCCCCCCCCCCAGCGCCAGGATTGGCTGGTCCACCGGCGCAGCATCCCATTGGATGCCGCGCGTGGGGGTGGCCCGGCATTCGTCAGGAGCAGCAAGCCAAGGAGGACTGATTTTTTTTAATGTGCTGCTTCGTGTATTATTCTTTGTAGCTGCATTGCAAGTGAGTTTTCTAACAGTACTGGGTTTCTTCCATGTTCTTAGTTTTCCACTTCCTCGTAGCATTTGGTTTTTAACAGAATCCAGTGTTGTGGGCCACAGTCAGCATAGTGACGCACGTACGGTACGGCCTGACAAGATGCTAATGAAATCAATTGTGAAAATTGTTGGACCACAGTTGCTGTTGATATTCAGTAAATGTCATGGGGCTGGTACTTATGTTTCATTGCAAGTCGCTGCTGGCATCAGCAGTGCCCAGTACAGTGTTTCATCTGTGTACAGTAGGTAGATTTGTTACAGGTCTTCGAGCCGGGCACTTTGACTGCTCAGGACAGAGTTTGCCGTCTTTATCTGGGTGTATATTAGCTAAGTGTGACTGTACGTAAATCTGGTAGTTGTAAATGCATGGCGTTTGCAGGTACATTCATAGCATCTTTCATACAAGAAGACAGTTCACCCAAGTATCAGCTTTCTTGGTGGTTGTTTAAGGTCATATAGTACGCTAACTTCGATGCTGAAAATATGTTGGTAGTTTCAGCAGCCTTCTGCTATGAGTTGAGCAAAATACACTTTTGGACTTCAAAAGAGTGTTCAGCCTGTTGGCGCAATTTATTTTACTGTTATCAATGTAGACAGTGCAATGCAAAACTGTATCACTTTAACAATCATGGCCACAGCACATACCACTTATCTTGCTTCTCCAAAACCAACTCTCCACTTATCCACACAAACTGCCTGCTGATCAGGGTGTTATGTCAGCTGTTGCATTTATTTATTTTTGGGGGAAGCGTGCGTAGTGAGAAGTGGTACCATGTAATTGGACTAGGAACGTCTGTGTCCGGTTGCTCAGGGCGAGAGAAATAGTGAGAGAGTATGTGGGTGTGTCATGTGAAGTAGACCCATGCAGATAGGCCATGAGTGTTTCTGTTGTCCATCTGTTTTGTAAAGGTATGCTGGTGGAAGCTGCGTGATTTAGTGGTGCTAAACATGTGTTTGTAAAGTAGTGCTGGAGAATTGACTTGTTTTGGCTAATTACCATGATTTGGTGCATCGTGTTGTCCCTGTCATCCCTTGTGTGATTTGTTTTCCAGAGACCAGTTCTTACAATACTACAGTGTTTGTTCCTTTGCTGCTTAGCAACTTTCATGGGTGATTTGTCTTTCACATGATGGGTGCAATGTGTTGTCTGCCACTATGATAATATCTTTGGGCTGCATAAGAGCTCTTGAGTTTTCTGTCTTTGTAGGGCAGGTTTGATGTAAGGGGTCTTGGACTCTATGTGATAGGTTCATAGTAAAGTAGTAAGAAGAATTGGCTGATTTTCTATTGTAAGTGGTCCTGGAATGGGGCTTTCTCAGCTGTAGATGCAGGCGCACCTGTAGCTGGCATGGAGACAGACTTGTTTCCTTATTTTTTCTTTCCTTTTGTGTTCTTTTCCCTTCACTTTTTATCTCCTTTCTGTTCATTTGCCATCTTCCCCTTCTTACTCCCCTCTTCTTTTTTCCCTGTTGACCTCAGTCCTTCCCGCTTCCATGTCGATTCACTCCTCCCCACTCCCCCTCAAATTTATTTGGGATGTGTTCCTCATCTGCTGTGAAGTTTGACTGCTGTAGGAGGCATGGTACAGGACATTTGCAGAGATGGTTCTTTGCTTTGTCTACTTTAGAGGCATGTAGAGCTTCAGTGCAGATGGGAGTGCTTTGGAATACTCCCGAATGTTCTCCTGTGCTCTGCTTTGATATGGAGCATGTGAAGCTGTTGTGGATCCCCTTGAGATGGTGCTTCTCCCCTCTGTTAAGGGGACTTAAAAGGCCACTGTAGATGGAGTGACCTGTGTGGAGCTGGGAGAAGAGTGACGTCCTATGGAATGATAGTGTCTGAGGCTGTTATATGTGCTGAGAGAGCGCTTGGGAGAAGTCTCTGGAAATTTAATGGCGCACCCCAGCTGTCGCCAGACAATTAAGTTAGAATCACTAGGAGAGGGGCCTTGGCTCCACACACATGTTGGGAGTCAGGAGTACATGTTTTGATTGGTCAGAAGTTGTGTGCTTCCCCAAAAAAGTGCTTGCCTTCCTCACAGCTGTGAGCATTTTGATTATTTATCCAGCTGCCTGAGCTTGAAATTTCAGGGGCGCACATAACATTGTAATACTATTCAAGTTTCTAACATAACTAGATCATTTATGTTGTTTTTTTTCTCTGGCAGCAGCCCGGATGGGAGTAGGGTAGCAATGAATCTACATATATTTTTAACTCTGGCTTGACAGTGCAACGGCCAGACTGGGTAGCAAACCTAGCCCTGACAGAATAGTTTAAACTAAAGCTACGCTAATACTTTAGTGGACACATCCGTCTTTAAGGAAGGCGCATTTATCATGTGGAGGACAAAAGAAAAGTAACTGAGACCTCGAAACAATAAGGGAGTGGAAGGATGAAAAATAATGAAACAGGAAAAAAAACAAGCAGTCGCTCTGTGTTGAGTAATGTAGTCTTTTTAAACCATACTGCTCACGGTTCACAGGATATAAGCAATACACCGTGATACTGGTCCCCCCCAGGGATCTGTAGTGGTGCTTAAAGTTTCAGTAAAAAACACTCTTGATTTCTGAATAATAAGTATAAAAGTGTTAAGGTAGCCATGTTGTTCTACTTACATTTCATATGCTTTACTTAATCTTGCATCCATATGAGGGTTTGCTTTTTCCAGGAAGGTACTTTTTTTCCAGGCAGCATATCACTCTTGTGCATAATTTGAATTGAGCCGCATCCAGGTATATGTAGCAGGGCACAACTGGGTTGTAGCTGAAGGCAGTGTGGGTGTCTCAGTGGGATAGTATGGTGTTCATTGGGGGATGTGGCACTACGCCAGAGCTGCCGAATTTCGTTCTGGGGAACCAGGTCCACCCTTCATGAACAGTCCACCAGACCACTCTCCTTGATTCCTGGAGTGCCTCTGACTTCGTTCTGTTTCTTTACTTTTTGTGACTGTTGGTCCTGCGGGGAAACATTTTCAATTTATGTTGTCTTGTTTACTGGGAGCATTGCTTTTATTTTCCTTTAGTTTAATAGGCTGGCTGGTGAAGTGCACTTCCCATAGTGTGCAGTCACTTCAATTTGCCTTTAGGTGACTACCTGGCTTGATGGTGGTTTTCTATTTGATTTCATGTAACTCCTTGTCTTGATGAGTGCATTGGTTTTAGTTTGTTTGAGGTAACTGCTTGACATGCTGGTTTCATCACACAGCTGACACCCACCCTGAGAAAGCCAGAGCTGCCCTGTTAGTGGTATCCACACCAGTGCACTTAGGTTCCTTACAGCTCCTTCACTTGAAGTGGGTTACCACCTACCCGTTACTTTTTGTATCCTGCTCGTACCAAGTCAGATCCAGACCAGTCCCCACAGTTGCTCCGGATTAAGGGACATTGTCATGTCATCTCAGGCGCGCTATAAAGACTCCCAGTGAGCTGAGGACTCTTTTGGCTCAAGAACCAACTAGCTGGAGACCCTTGTGGTTGTTTAAGGATTTAAGATCAGCCTGTAACTCAGTCTTGAGCTGGGTGGGTGACCTCGATTACAAAGCGGCTGTGCCAGATGTCCCATTATGACCCCTTTTGCCTGTCTCCCCTTCAGACGCAGAGGGCATAAAACTGGGGGGTGCTCAACCGTGCCAAAAAACTGAGGGGTGACCCTAAGAGCACTGCTGCCATCCAATCAGGGGTGGGATGCTTTGGTGTGCTGGTCTGGTTTTCTGGGTGCATTGGCTCAAGTTTTTCCCATGTAATTGATTGGGTGTCTTGGTAAGTTGCTTTTATGTGAATGTCTGACTTATGACTGCGCATTCCTTTCAGTGTGCACTTGCTTAAGTTTAATTTTTGAGTCACTGTCTAGTTTGCTGGATGTATTGCTTTCATTTTTCTTTCATTAAACTGTTTGACTTGCTTGGTGCTTTTATGTTGGTGCCTGCATGCTGAAGTGTACTCTTCTTCAGTTTAAATGTATGTGACTGGCCTGTTGACTAGCACCCTGCTTTCAAAGTGAAAGTTCACAGGTTCACACTTGCTTTAGTTTACTTTTGTATGGTTGACTGCATGCACTGTTTTGCTGGATGCATTGCTTTAAGTTACTACTTGATGCATTGCTTTCAATTTGCTTTCAAGTAATTGCCTCTCATTTTCCTAATGCTTTGTGAAGGCTGTTTCCCAACTGCTGTGCAACTTCTACTCTTAGAGCTGAGATTTTCATGAAAGTCTTATAGACTGAATTCAGCACCTGAGTGTAATAGGACGAAATGTATGAAGCTCTGTGGTTATACTGAATAAGCAGCTACCTATGTTATGCCATCTATTAATGTAATAACTGCACTATCACTATTGCTTTATTAACCTTCCTGCTTTCTCAAATTTGCTTGAAAATGCACGATGTTCTTCTTTTTTTTTCAAAATGTTCTTGGGGGGGGTTATCCCCCCAAACCCCCCTTTTGGGGTTCGGGATCGCTCGCTGCGCTCGCTCGCTACAGTGCTGTATGCAAATCACTTTGCGCCCCACCACTTTGAAATGTCACCCACCGCTCCTGGTGGCTGGTACAGTTTGTACAGTTTGTGTGATCCTATTCCCCCTATTGCAGGGAGCAGCTGCATCCTTGTTTACGTTGTTGCCACCCTTTATACTCTTATTAGTATTAGTCATGGCTAAATGAGAATTCAAAAGGCCGCCCAATCTACTTACTTCTTTTGAAACCTGGTCTAATTTGGCCACAAGAGGTTTAATCATGAGTTCCAATTTGGATTAAAAAATACTGGCCAGCAAGTCAATTTGGTCAGGGTTCAGGTTAGTCGTGTCGGCCTTATTTGAGGTCTCATTTACTCCCCCTGTGCTTATGGGTGGTGTGCCAGCTCTTTTAGTTTTCCTGTTCTCCCCCCCGCTTAGCCGGTAACTTCCTGCAGGCCCTTACTACTCTTCGTACAGGGGAGGATGCTGGAGAAGATATCGGGGAAAGTTGTAATGAGGTATCCAGGGGGTTATCCAGCACTACCTGGCACTGGACTGGAGGAGCAGTTATTTCACTCTCAATTAGTATTTGCGAGCCTTCAGTGCAGCTACGATCTAAGACAAGAGCATCTGGGGGGACGTGCAAGCTTGAAGATGAAGCCGGAGGGCTTACCCGGTTTAATGAAAGGCGCCTTTCTTTGTTAATTTTGCTTACTACTTTGACCAAGTAGTTATCCATTGTGCTCGTCACTAGGGGGGTTTTAGCCGATCTAAGTTTGGACAATATTATAATTCAAGATGACAATTACGGAATAATATTTTAAAGGCACCGTAGCTATTGCAAGTAGCGAGCTCTGATAGCAATAGCGACGACGAAGGCTACACATGTGATAATACAGAATATGTAACATAAAAAGTCTCACAGTTTTTTGGGTGTGTGTAGGCAGGAAAAACCAAAATCCGTGGCCCAGCCCAGCCTCGGTCAGCCCTGGACGGCCACAGACGGCCCGCCCTTTGCCCGGGCTTCGCCTGGCTCGTCCCGCGCGTGTTCTGCGATGCGCGTCTCCCATGCTGATTATAAGCACCTGGTCGTCTTTGTGCAGGGCGTTGCCATAGATGTTCAGGGTGCTGCACTGCCTTGTGTGAAGTGTAGTCAGGTATACAATGACTACTCGGTGTCCCTTAGTGCGAGCGTTTCCCGCGAAGCGGTAAACGCGAGATGTAGCGTTTTTCCAAGGGGTTTCAAGTTCTACCCCGGTCCTTTGGTCGCGCTGATGCTGCTCACCAACTTCGCAGCTCACAAGAAAAGAAAGGTCTCCCGCAGTCTCCTTCTCCGGCGCTGATTATAAGCACCTGGTCGTCTTTGTGCAGGGCGTTGCCGTAGATGTTCAGGGTGCCGCACTGCCTTGTGTGAAGTGTAGTCAGGTTTACAATGACTACTCGGTGCCCCTTAGTGCAAGCGTTTCCCGCAAAGCGGGAAACGCGAGATGTAGCGTTTTTCCAAGGGGTTTCAAGTTCTACCCCGGTCCTTTGGTCGCGCTGATGCTGCTCACCAACTTCGCAGCTCACAAGAAAAGAAAGGTCTCCCGCAGTCTCCTTCTCCGGCGCTGATTATAAGCAAAAAACCAAAATCCGTGGCCCAGCCCAGCCCCGGTCAGCCCTGGACGGCCACAGACGGCCCGCCCTTTGCCCGGGCATCGCCTGGCTCATCCCGCGCGCGTTCCGCGATGCGCGTCTCCCGTGCTGATTATAAGCACCTGGTCGTCTTTGTGCAGGGCGTTGCCGTAGATGTTCAGGGTGCCGCACTGCCTTGTGTGAAGTGTAGTCAGGTATCCAATGACTACTCGGTGTCCCTTAGTGCAAGCGTTTCCCGCGAAGCGGGAAACGCGAGATGTAGCGTTTTTCCAAGGGGTTTCAAGTTCTACCCCGGTCCTTTGGTCCCACTGATGCTGCTCACCAACTTCGCAGCTCACAAGAAAAGAAAGGTCTCCCGCAGTCTCCTTCTCCGGCGCTGATTATAAGCACCTGGTCGTCTTTGTACAGGGCGTTGCCGTAGATGTTCAGGGTGCTGCACTGCCTTGTGTGAAGTGTAGTCAGGTTTACAATGACTACTCGGTGCCCCTTAGTGCGAGTGTTTCCCGCGAAGCATGAAACGCGAGATGTAGCGTTTTTCCAAGGGGTTTCAAGTTCTACCCCGGTCCTTTGGTCGCGCTGATGCTGCTCACCAACTTCGCAGCTCACAAGAAAAGAAAGGTGTCCCGCAGTCTCCTTCTCCGGCGCTGATTATAAGCACCTGGTCGTCTTTGTGCAGGGCGTTGCAGTAGATGTTCAGGGTGCCGCACTGCCTTGTGTGAAGTGTAGTCAGGTTTACAATGATTACTCGGTGCCCCTTAGTGCGAGCGTTTCCCGCGAAGCGGGAAACGCTAGATGTAACGTTTTTCCAAGGGGTTTCAAGTTCCACCCAGGTCCTTTGGTCGCAGATTAAAAATGGTTTCCTTCAAACCATAATCAATTAATCTACGCCGACATGTTTCGTTGCCAAGGGAAAATTTCGGGCAACTTCTTCAGGGCTGCTGGGGTTCCAAATTAGAATCTCATGGTAGGTTCACATCAAACCATTTGGTTGCGTCCATCATGTATATCTGCAAGCGGGAAACGCGAGATGTAGCGTTTTTCCAAGGGGTTTCAAGTTCTACCCCGGTCCTTTGGTCGCGCTGATGCTGCTCACCAACTTCGCAGCTCACAAGAAAAGAAAGGTCACCCGCAGTCTCCTTCTCCGGTGCTTATTATAAGCACCTGGTCGTCTTTGTGCAGGGCGTTGCCGTAGATGTTCAGGGTGCCGCACTGCCTTGTGTGAAGTGTAGTCAGGTTTACAATGACTACTCGGTGCCCCTTAGTGCGAGCGTTTCCCGCGAAGCGGGAAACGCTAGATGTAGCGTTTTTCCAAGGGGTTTCAAGTTCTACCCCGGTCCTTTGGTCGCAGATTAAAAATGGTTTCCTTCAAACCATAATCAATTAATCTACGCCGACATGTTTTGTTGCCAAGGGAAAATTTCGGGAAACTTCTTCAGGGCTGCTGGGGTTCCAAATTAGAATCTCATGGTAGGTTCACATCAAACCATTTGGTTGCGTCCATCATGTATATCTGCAAGCGGGAAACGCGAGATGTAGCGTTTTTCCAAGGGGTTTCAAGTTCTACCCCGGTCCTTTGGTCGCGCTGATGCTGCTCACCAACTTCGCAGCTCACAAGAAAAGAAAGGTCACCCGCAGTCTCCTTCTCCGGTGCTTATTATAAGCACCTGGTCGTCTTTGTGCAGGGCGTTGCCGTAGATGTTCAGGGTGCCGCACTGCCTTGTGTGAAGTGTAGTCAGGTTTACAATGACTACTCGGTGCCCCTTAGTGCGAGCGTTTCCCGCGAAGCGGGAAACGCTAGATGTAGCGTTTTTCCAAGGGGTTTCAAGTTCTACCCCGGTCCTTTGGTCGCAGATTAAAAATGGTTTCCTTCAAACCATAATCAATTAATCTACGCCGACATGTTTTGTTGCCAAGGGAAAATTTCGGGAAACTTCTTCAGGGCTGCTGGGGTTCCAAATTAGAATCTCATGGTAGGTTCACATCAAACCATTTGGTTGCGTCCATCATGTATACCTGCAACCATGCATAAAAAGGGGGATCTAATATGCGTCAATGGATCGCATTTCCCCACACAGTGAATGCCCAAAGGACCTATCACCGCTACCGGATACGTCCGGTCCTTAATTCGGTGTTACAGATGACCTGATCTTTCATGTGTTTTTCTTCTCTCAAACCATCACCAGCCACCTTTGCCTGCCTCCACTCACCCACTCACAACGACCCCCTCTTACCTTCAAGGGGCCCTTCACACTCTTCCCCCCTTGTGCATGGGTGACCTGTGATGTTTGTGGCACCCAAACACATCCTTTTTCCTCTTCCTATAGCGCACTGCGTCATTCATAAAGCACGCGGTGGAACCTTCAGGCCTACCACCACCCCATGTCTAAATTATTGCTAGAGCTCCTATTGCTCACTCCCAACACCCATCTTGGTAGCCTTTAGGTAAACAACCTTTAACAAACGAGCCTCCCTCACAGGTTAGAAGAGAGTAGTTCTCGCAGTTTTCTTTTTTTACAATTTATTTTTATTCATGAAATTTTGTGACAAACTTGTATGCAGTATTGACAAATAGTATTAGTCGGTTGCATTCGCTATAGTACATTTCACAGAGGTTGATAAAGCAGATATTTCAAAATGCTACTTCTCTAGCCATATTTCTACTCAGTTCTAACTCCACCGTGGGCAATACACAGACATCCCCTCTATAAACGTTCCACTTCATCCATTTTTTGTCCCATTTCTTCGGGCACCCCCTGGTTATAAACACTCCCTTCTCTGCAATCATACATCTATCCAGTTCCTTCAGCCATATCAATACGGAAGGTGGTGTCACTCCACCACATCCACTTGCGAGTTCTCTTTTTACTAGTGTGTACCCTAATGTCACCAGCTGCTGTTCAATCTCCGTCAGGTCAGTGCCCGCCCATATGTTCAGCAAGCCCAGTTGTGGTGTCATGTCAACCGTCTTCCCCAGTGCAGACTGCACATGATGTGTTGCTCTCTCCCAGATGTTATGTACCCGGGGGCACTCCCATATTGTATGATAAAAGGTAGCTAGCTGCCTGCAACCTCGGAGACAGAAGTCATCCTGTCTCGCACCTATTTTTGCGAGAGTTATCCCCGTCATATAAGACCTGTGTAAAATTCTGAGTGGTATCAGTCTAAACCTAAGCGTAATGGCTGCCTCTCTGGGTGACATAAAGGCCAAACGCCAATCTTCTTCTGCAATTGGCCCCAGGTCTCTCTCCCACTGCTCCTTGAGCTTACCTAAACTGTCCGGAAGATTATTTCTATGTTTTTTGTATGTTAAGGATATGACCTTAGATTGTAGTGGCCCATCAAGCAGGCGGTCCACCAGAGGCGACGAGTCTGGTATGACCTCGCAGATCGGGAAAGCCGCCTGTAAGGCATGCCGTATTTGCAGGTACCTAAATACCTCTCCTGGAGCCATCTGGTAGACCCTCTGGAGGTCTTCGAATTTAAGTATCGCACGCTTTTTAACAGTCCCTCACTACTGAGATTCCTATTGTGTCCCACCTATCAAACCCTGGTTGAAAGCACAGCATGCCCAGCTTCTGAGTGTACCACAGCGGTGTTACCTTGGTAAGAACATTGGCCCACCCGTCTTTAGTTTGCCAGCCGCCAGATTTGTATTGTGTGCAGTGTGGGACCAATATATCTTCGCTACTTAGTGCGGGAATAGAGGGCACCTAAGTATCCTGAGCGATATTTCGGATATCTATCTAAAGCGTACGCAGGGTCGGACGGTGGGGCGTACATCCATTGAATCACGGCCACCAGCTGAGAGGCCCAGTAATACAGCCTGAGGTCTGGCAACGCTATCCCCCATCATACCACCCCTTGGTTAGTTTTTTAAATGCCACTCTAGGGGTCCCCCCATCCCACAACAGTGTCCGTATCTCCCCTTCAACCGCTACAAAGTACGTTTCTGGGATCCGATGTGGGCTGTTCTGGAGGATATATAAAAATTGCTGGAGTGCCAACATTTTAAAAAGAGCAGCCTGGCCCACCAACGACAGAGGCAGCGACCTCCAGTGTTTTACATCTGCTCGCAGTCTAGTCAATGGGGCTGCTAAATTACGACTATAGAAAAGGGCCGGGTCCGATGTAATAAAGACTCCAAGGTATTTAAATACTTCCTCAGCACCCACCAACGGGCAGTCCCTAAGGAGACGGGGAGTCGGACCTTGCAGCACAAGCAGCACAGACTTACCCCAGTTGATTGCATATCCCGAGTACTTCCCAAAATTTGTAAAAATGTTCAAAACAGTGTGCATGGACTTATACGGGAATGCAAGATATAGCAGTACATCGTCGGCATACAGGGTTATTCTATCCTCACATTCCAATGTCGATCGCAGACCCCTCACAATCACATCGCGACGGATCCAGGCCGCCAGGGGTTCAAGCATAAGAGAGAACAGCAGTGGGGACAGTCGACACCCCTGTCTGGTGCCCCTCCTCAGTATGAACGCCTGAGATGTATAGTTATTGACCCTCACCTGCCCCTGTGTGTTGGTATTCAACAGTTTCACCCAACCTATAAATTTAGGGCCCATGCCAACCCTAGCCAGAACCTTAAATAAATATGGCCACTCTATGGAATTAAACGCCATAGAGGCATCCAGGGACAATATGACTTCGTCTTCCATCAAGAAGTCCCTGCGCACCATTACATTATGCAGTCGGCGAATGTTAAGAGCCGTATTCCTTCCTTGCATAAAGCCAGACTGGTCATGGTGCACCAGGAAGGAAATCACCATTCCAAGCCGCATGGCAAGGACCTATGCCAAAATCTTTGCCTCCACATTAATAAGTGAAATAGGCCTGTAGGAGCTACAGTCATCTACTGGTTTACCAGTCTTGTGGATAACAACAATACTTGCTATACCTTGATCTATTGGCAAATGTCCCTTCTCGTAGCTTTCCTCATACATAGCCCGAAAGTGCGGGACAACCTGAGAGAACATGACCTTGATGAACTCAACGGGGGTGCAATTTGGTACCATCGCTTTCCCAGAATTATTGTGGCCTATAGCTTTCTGAATTTCTTCATTAGTCAAGACCGCCTCTAGCGCTTCTTTATCTAGTCCCGAGAGAGCTGGCACGTCGCTATCCACCAGAAGCTGGTGGGAATCCTCCGCTATATACGTAGTGGAAGGAGAATACACTCTTTCAAAGTGATCCGCAAATGCCTCCGCTATATTTTTAGGATGATGAAGGATCTCACCGCTAGGCAGTGTCAGTCGGGGCACCCATCTAGTACCCTGCTCCCTTCTGTCCAACCACGCCAGGGTTTTCCCTGCCATATCTCCCAGTTCGCACAGCCTATGTTGGGTGGCTCGGTGCCTGGCCATCATGTTTTCGCGTGTCTTGAGTCTGTATTCATCTTGCTTCAAGGTCAATCTATACTGTGTATCGCTCGAGGGATTCATTGCATGTTCTGTCTCTAGTCCCCGGAGCTCTTCCTCCAACTGAACCACTATTTGGCGTCTCTTTGCTAAATATCTCGTCTTTAGGGACAGAGCATGCCCCTTTAGAACCACCTTGTATGCCTCCCATATAGTTTGTGCCGAGTCCACTGGTCCCAGATTTTCTGTCAAATAATTCCCGGTTTGGGCACGTAGTTCTTCTTTGATGTCAGGTATTTTCAACAGCCATGGGCTAATAACTATAGTAGTACGTGCTTGCTGCTCCCTGTGAGTGAACTCAATCCCAATGGGGGAATGGTCAGATATACCCCATGGCAGTATCCGGGGGCGTCTGAAACTACCTATCGAGGCTGTGTATGTTAGAAAGTAATCAATGCGGGAAAGACTACAATGTGCACTAGAGAAGTATGTATATTTGGAATCTGCCGCTTATAGTTCCCGTCCCACATCTGAAAGCCCCAGTGCCGTGGTGAACTCTGCCATTAGGTCATTCGGTCTGGCCCCTAGTCTCTGTGGGTGTCTGTCTGTCGCATCATCCATAGTCATATTGTAGTCCCCCCCCATTATCAAGCTACCATCAGGGAGCCCGGTCATCACTTTACCAAGATCTGCTAAGGCCACCTTACCCAAGGCCGGTGGCAGGTAAACAAACACAATTGAGACCTCTCCCCTCCCATTAGGCTTCGGCCACGTCAAATGTCTTGTGAATGATAAGAGGCGTGCCCTTCTTAACCAGGATACATGTACCTCTGGAACCCGTTGTATAATCAGCGTGGATCAGAAGCTTGTATCCCCATCTATTGAGGTCTTTGCTTTCATTTCCCACCAGGTGGGTCTCCTGTAACAGCACATGGTCAGGGGATTGTCTCTTCAGGTACTGTTGGACAATACCCTCTCTTTATTTTATCGCCCATTCCATTAACATTCCAAGACAGGACAGAGAGCACTAATTCCCTGTCAAAACCCCATCCCACAGCATGATAATAGCTACTGCATGACAGGTCAAAAATAAGGTAACTACGTCATGGCTCACCATGTGGACGAGAGCAACCCTTCTATTGGTGTGTCTGTCACTTCCAAAGCCAAAATGAAGATCATCACAAAGCAAAATAATACATTCACAATTCAACTTGTCACAAAAACATCCCTCCCTCCTCCCCTCCTCCACCCCCCTCCCTGCCCCCCTGCCCGTGGATCTAAAACTACCCACTCCCAAACATGGCAGAGTGCCGTCTCCCTCCCGAAAATGCTGAAAATGCACGGGGTCGGTGAGTCCCCTCCCCGCATACACATATCAAAATTTATGAGTTTTGCCATCCACATTATGTGATCAAGTAAGTCTTGGGTGGATCTTACCAATTAAGTCTGCGTTACTGTGCCAAATCACCAGCGCCCACAATCAGCATCTTGCACGAGGTCATATCCGGAACCCAGACCCTACCCCACCATAGTTGCTCTGCCAGCAGGGCTCCAATTACGTCCGGCACCCACAAAAATGTTCTTATGCCTGCTCCCTTGCCGGGTCTCCCCTGTCCGCCGGGTCCATCCTAGGCCCTTCCGTACGGCAGCTCCCTTGCTGGACTGATCTTCCCGCACAATTTCGTCGCTCGCTCCCAGCCTTGCTCCAACCCTCCATTCAGTCCCATACTGCCTCCGGTGACTCAAAAAAACACGCTTTTCCTTCTGACTCCACTCGTCGGGAATAGCAATGCATACTTCACTTCCCGGTCGCAAAGTTCACTTTTCATTGCTTGAAAGCTACGACTTTGGACCTGTACCTTGGCCGTGAAGTCCGGAAAAAAGGGTACCTCGTACTTGTCGACTTTCAAAGGGGGACCAGATCTCGCCGTCTGTAGGATAATGTTGTGGTCCCAGTAGTTAAAGACTCGGGCTCTGAGGGGCCTCGAGGGGGCTCCCGGTTTGGGTCTACCTCCCGGCACCCTGTGAGCTCTTTC
This sequence comes from Lissotriton helveticus, assembly GCF_964261635.1. Lineage (NCBI taxonomy): Eukaryota > Metazoa > Chordata > Amphibia > Caudata > Salamandridae > Lissotriton > Lissotriton helveticus. Next base: position 64,066,769 of record NC_136059.1, on the reverse strand, counting down.
AATCGAGAAATAGCCAGCATCTTAGGTTTGAGGTGTTTGATGATTAGGTAGAGGTTTGCAGCAGGCTTCTCTGCCCGCTCCGGAACTCCCAAAATACTTATATTATTGTGACGGGTGCGGCCTTCATAATCTTCCAGCTGCTGTGCCATTCGCTCCTGTTTCTTTTGCGGTACAAAAGGGGGTGGGGATGGACGGAGCATCTGAATCAATCAAACACTCACACCCATTCAAAAGATCTGGGTTTAATCCATCATCATTCTTTAGCCCACTCTGCCACAGTCCAGCCCGAACTGCCAAGCCATGTCTCCCCTGAACAAGCTTCCGAGGACCGGTTTCTGGCATTCCAGCCGTCTTTAGCCCGGCTTGCTTGAATCCAGAAGCCAAAAGCGGTACAAAAGGGGGTGGTGATGGACGGGTTGAAGACGGCTGTAAAGCCAGAAACCGGTCCTCGGAAGCTTGTTTCCGGTCCAGGGAAGACATGGCTTGGCAGTTCGGGCTGGACTGTTCCCATGAGGCACAGGGTGAGACTGATTTGCATATAGCCATGTCTGAACTGGGGTGGCAGAGTGGGCTAAAGAACGGTAATGGATTAAACCTAGATCTTTTGACTGAGTGTGAGTGTTTGATTGATTCAGATGCTCCGTCCATCACCACCCCCTTTTGTACCCCATGTTTCTTTTGCAGCTCGACCACCTGCGTTTGGAGCTCCGTGTCAGTTTGCAAAGCAGAAGTGACTATCTTAAGCTCCTTCATCTATTCGTCCATCTTTCTGAAGTCCGCTCTGATGAGAGATCAATCAATCAATCAAGAACATTTGTAAAGCGCGCTACTCACCCGCTAGGGTCTCAAGGCGCTGGGGAGAGGGGGGCTGCTACTGCTCGAAAAGCCAGGTCTTGAGTTGCTTCCTGAAGGAGAGATGGTCCTGGGTGAGTCGTAGGTGGGTGGGGAGGGTGTTCCAGGTCTTGGCCGCCAGGTAGGTGAAGGATCTTCCTCTGGTGGTGGTTCTGTGGATCCGTGGGACGGTGGCGAGGGCGAGGCTGGTGGAGCGGAGCTGGCGGGTTGGCGTGTAGAACGTGAGGCGGTTGTTGAGGTATTCGGGGCCCAAGTCGTGGAGAGCCTTGTGTGCGTGGGTGAGGAGTCTGAACGTGATCCTCTAGCTGACGTGGAGCCAGTGTAGGTCCCTCAGGTGGGCGGAGATGTGGCTGTGTCGGGGGATGTCCAAGACGAGTCGTGCTGAGGCGTTCTGTATGCGCTGGAGTTTTTTCTGTAATTTGGCGGTGGTCCCAGCGTAGAGGGCGTTCCCGTAGTCCAGACGGCTGGTGACGAGGGCCTGGGTGACCGATTTCCTGGTTCCTGTGGGGATCCAGCGGAAGATCTTACGGAGCATGCGGAGTGTGTTGAAGCAGTAGGAGGTAACGGCGTTAACTTGCCTGGCCAACGTGAGGGAGGAGTCAAGGATGAAGCCCAGGTTGCGTGCGTGGTCCGTGGGCTTGGGTGGGGGGCTCAGAGCAGGGGGCCACCAGGAGTCGTCCCAGGCGGAGATGGATGGGCCGAGGATGAGGACTTCAGTCTTGTCTGAGTTCAGTTTCAAGCGGCCGAGCTTCATCCAGTCTGCGATGTCTTTCATTCCGTCCTGGAAGCTGGCTCTGGCGGAGGTGGGTCGTTGGTGAGGGAGAGGATCAGTTGGGTATCGTCAGCATAGGAGACAATGTTGAGGTTGTGCTTGCGTGCGATGGCTGCGAGGGGGCTCATGTAGACGTTGAAGAGGGTGGGGCTGAGCGAGGAGCCTTGAGGTACGCCGCAGATGATCTTGGTGGCTTCTGTGAGGAAGGGCGGGAGACGGACTCTTTGGGTTCTGTCGGAGAGGAAGGAGGGGATCCATTCCAGGGCCTTTCCTTGGATCCCGGCGTGGCGGAGGCAGGTTGTCAGGGTGCGGTGGCAGACTGTGTCGAACGAGGCCGAAAGGTTGAGCAGGATGAGGGCGGCGGTTTCTCTGTTGTCCAGCAGGGTCCGGATGTCGTCGGTGGCCGCGATGAGGGCGGTCTCGGTGCTGTGGTTCGCTCGGAATCCGGACTGCGATGGGTCGAGGGAGCCGTTTGTCTCCAGGAAGGCTGTCAGCTGTTTGTTGACGGTTTTCTCGATGACTTTTGCAGGGAAGGGGAGGAGCGAGATGGGGCGGAAGTTCTTGAGGTCTGAGGGGTCTGCGGTGGGTTTCTTCAGGAGGGCGCTGATCTCTGCATGCTTCCAGCTCTCCGGGAAGGTGGCGGAAATGAATGAGTTGTTGATGATGTCCCGAAGTTTGGGTGTGATGATGGAGTCGGCCTTGTTGAAGATGTGGTGTGGACAGGGATCGGCTGGGGAGCCCAAGTGGATGGTGTTCATCGTGTGGGTGGTATCTTCCGTGCTGACCTGAGTCCAGGCGCACAGGGTGGTGGCGGGGGGTGTAGGTTCGGTGGTGGGGTACGAGTTCTGAGTGCCGAAGCTGTTGTGTATGTCGACGATCTTACGGTGAAAAAAGGTGGCCAGAGAGTTTCAGAGGTCTTGAGAAGGCGTGATGTCGTTGTTGCTGGCTTTGGGGTTGGAGAGCTCTTTCACGACGTTGAAGAGTTCCTTGCTGTTGTGGGTGTTGTTGTCCAGTCGTTCTCTGAAGGATGACCTTTTGGTGGTGCGGATCAGCTGGTGGTGTTTGCGGGTGGCGTTCTTGAGGCCTGTCATGTTTTCCGTTGACTGGTTGTGGCACCAGGCTTTCTCGAGGTCACGGCAGGATTTCTTGGAGTCTTTGAGATCGTGGTGAACCACGCGGCTTGCTTGCTGTTGAGGTTGCTGGGAGGGTTTTTCAGTGGAGCAAGGGTGACGGGGCAGTCGGTGATCCACTGTGTGAGGTTGGGGGCTCCTTTGTTGGGGTCCGTGGTGTTGGTGGGAGGGTTTAGGCTCAAGGAGGTGGTGAGTCGGTCGGTGGTGATCTTACTCCAGCATCTTCGGGGGGTTTGTTGAGGGCGGTGGTGGGTCGTTGTTTTCCTGAAGTTGAAGTGTACGCAGCTGTGGTCGCTCCAGTGGAGCTCGGTGGTGTGGCTGAAGGAGATGTGGTTGCTGGAGGAGAAGACGGCGTTGAGCGTGTGGCCGGCGTAAAGGGTGGGGGTGTTGACCAGTTGCTTGAATCCGAGGTTGGCGAGATTGTCTAGTAGGGCGGTGTTGTTGTTGTACTGGTCGTTCTCCAGGTGGAAGTTGAGGTCTCCTAGGAGGATGTAGTCGGGGGAGGCGAGGGCGAGCGGTCTGATAAAGTCTGCGATGGCCTCGCTGAAGTGTGAGCGTGGTCCCGGGGGTCTGTAGATGAGGGTTCCTCTGAGAGTGGTCTTGGGGTCGGTGTGAATCTGGAAGTGCAGGTGCTCTGCGGTGGTGAGGGTGTCGTCGGTGTTGGTCGTGATGCGGATAGTGTTTCTATGGGCGATGGAGATGCCTCCTCCGGTCTGGTTGACGCGGTCCCTCCGGATAATCTTGTAGCCGTCCGGGATGGCAATGGCGATGTCGGGGGCTGAGGAGGCGTTCATCCAGGTTTCCGTGAAGAAGGCGACGTCTAGTGCCGTTTTGTCCAGGAGGTTCCATAGTTCGACGCGTGCCTGTGGATGGAGCTGGTGTTGAGCAGGATGCACTTGAGGTGGTTGTTGTTGGCGGCTGTTTTGGCTGGCGCGGTGCAGGACCGAGTGCAGGTGAAGTAGCAGGCGTGGCAGGTGAAGGCTCTGTGAGTGCGTTTCGGGGTGGCTTGGTAGCAGGCTGGATGTCGGCCGGTGTTGAGTGCGTGGAGGGTGGCGGCGTCGTAGCTCAGTCGGGTTGGCTGGCTCTGGCGGGGTCCAGGGGTTCTGGCGCTGGGCGCAGTCCAGGCGTGGACGGGCGTCGACGGGTTTGCCTTTGGCGCGCCTTTGGCGCGCAATCGGCGCGCCTGCTGCACGTACGTGCGGTCCCCGTCATTTATGGCGAAGTGGGAGGGAGGAGCAGCTGGGAGGCGGGAGCGGGGCGGCGAATGGGGAGTAGGAGACAGGAGAAGGGGGCGGGGTCGCAGGAGAGCAGCGGCGGGGAGCAGAGGGGGGTTGGAAAGAGCGGGAAAGCGGAGCGGGGGAGAGCGAGGGCAAGCCTGGGCAAGCCTGGAGAGCGAGGGCAAGCCTGGGCAAGCCTGGAGAGCGAGGGCAAGCCTGGAGAGCAGGGGCCCTAAGGAGAGGCAGCAGCAAGAGGGCCAAGCAGGCAGCGGCAGCAGAATCCGGGCACACGGGGGCCGTGCGGTAGTGGAGTGACCTTGTCAAGGGACAAAGAGACCTCCACCGTAACCGAATCAAGTGAGGTGGGCACTCTATTAATCGCCACGATAACATCATGTAGCGTCGGCTCTGCTCTCTGTTTAGGAGCGGTCTGCCCTCCTTCCTTCTCCATCTGTTGCGGCTCTCCCTTGTCTCCAGCCTTAGACCAAGCAAATTTGGCTAGCTGTTTCTGGGCGTTTGCCTTAGGACCCTTTCCTCCTGTCGCCATGTATACCCGGGGCTGGACAAGACCCCAGGGCGGTTTTGGAAAGTGTCTATCGCCTCCGTCAGCCGGTATGGCGGTATTCTCACCCACCCGGGCAGCGCGACCAAGTCCTACACTCCTATGCCACCTAGAAAAGGTCTGGAGCCCCCAACAAGGATGACTATCAGGTTCGGATCTCCACTTCCACAGGGTAGGAGGCCAACCCGGTCACGGCCTAGTCCTATGCTAGTTAGGATCTCAGACACTGCCAGGTCTCGTCTTTCTGTCGACACTCTCATCACTGATCATTTTCTAGTGGCACCCAGAAAGAAGCATATTCTACGCAGAGGCCTCCTGAGACCCAGGAAAGGTCGCAATCTAGCTGTCCCAGTGATCACCCAGCCCCGACTCCAGACTACGCCAAAATTACTCACAGTGCTTTTTTGAGGGCTTCTCATTTGCCAATGCAGGGATTGTGCCCACCGCTTCTTGAGGCCAAGGCATCCACTCCAGTGTATGTAGGCCACTTTCACCACCTCCAGGAGGACTTCAAAGCACACCCCAGATGATCTCACCGGCAGCAAATTTCTATTTACAGCACAGCCTCCAGTGTTGTCTTGTTTTTTCTTTGAAACACAATTGAGCCTCCAGTGTTTAAACAAGGCACACTGCAAAGGAGTGCACGGCCCCGAGCAGCGCAGCCGGCCATGAGAAATACTGGGTATAATATACTGAGGGGTGTGGGGCCCCCGCTCCCTCAAAGCGTTCCAATTTAGCGGGCCGCCATCAAGAAATGAGGGCCCAGCAGGCCACCCAGCTGGGGCTTCAAGTAGCGAGGCCCGCTGCCTCGCCTGCGTCAGGTCTCTGGATATTACTAGGACCCCTCTCCAGTGCCTCACATTTCCACGATCTGCTCCTCTCCCCACCGTTGACTGCTGCCTCTCGGGGCTTACGGACAGGCTCCGCAATCCTTCTGGCTCCGCCTGACGCAGGTCCCCCTGCGATGGATACGATAGGCCGCAGCACCAGGCCATCAAGCCGGGGACTCAATTGAGAGGGCCTGTCCCTCAGCGCTCACCTCCTTGGCCCCGGCATCACTCGCGGCTCACCCCGATCTTCCTCCCCGCGGCTGTCGAGTCCTCGTGGCCGCCCACGCGACCTACAAACACCCGCTGGGCACTTTTGGACCATCACTTTGCCTCCATCTTTAGGCCCCAGGTTTCAGCTCCGGAAGGCCGCCATTACTGCAGTTCCTGCATCTCCAAGAAAGGGAATCCACGACTTTCGAGCCCGCCAGCTGCAACCCCATAGGTAGGGAGTGCTGGACTGTCTTGCTTTGCCGACTTTTAACCTTGTGGATGGCACAGGATAAACAAAAATTCATGTGGGGAAAAGGGAGCCTACTTAGGCAGCGGCCATTCTCGGTGGCTACTATCCACGCCCCCCGTTCTCGCAGTTTTGACTGTTTAGTCACTGACTTCTGTTACTTCAGCAACACTGGAAGCTATACAGTTCTTTTACCAGGAGTGCAGTCCTTTGGAAGACATGTAGATGAGAGAGCATGAAATTTCCTGCGCTGTGGGCAAAAATAGGTACATTGCATTTTTTTTTACTCTTGAATGTAATGGGGGTAATTTGGGGAAAAAACAGATTTTGTTTTTGGGTAAAATTATTCCTTCCTAAAATGGTATGCCTTGAAGCTGTGGACTTTCTTCAAGCTCCAGCACATGGGTGGGGAATAACCTAGTTAGTCAGTATGCAAGCGACATCATAGTGTGTGCCATCACAGACACTGATGTCACAATGCATGACATCACACATGACATCACAGTAACTGACAGCACAAGAAGTAACATCGAATCTTATGATCTCACACATTTGTTTTTATTGGATATATCATGAGTGCATTTAAGCACATTATGAGATTTAACAAATTAGATTTTGCTCTGGGGCGGTGCTAAAAAAAAGAAGTGGCGCAATCCCGAAGCAAAATCTGCATCTCAACTAATTTAAAAAAAAAATGTAAAACCCTGCCACAAAGAAATTGGCAACAAGGAGAATCATGTTAGTAGATCTTTTATGATTAATTGGTTACAAAGTCTGTGTTTCCTAATATTTTATAGGGTTAAGACATCTGCTGCAGAGGTGCTGTTGCAAAGTCATCCTGTGCCCTGGGCACCCCCCAACTTTTTGCTGACTGGAACTGGTGGTAACTGACTCTGACTGACCCTGGGCTCTGTTTAACCAGGCCCAGGGTCTGTGCCAAGCTAAAAGGAACACATTAGAAGACAGTCAAGACCCCCAACATACACTAGGATACACTATGGTATGGTGGGGTACCCCTGTAATTGGCATGACCTACCACATACGCCCCTAGTATGTAATATGGCAGGGGATTGAAACTACCTAGAAGTCTCCAGTATCCTGGGGCATGGCAGTTTAGAGGCCAGCAGATTCTCTGCACCTGCATGTGTGCAGTGCTGAAGCATGAGGTCAGTTTAAAAGCAGCACTGGTTGCCAGGACAGTTTTAAAACCTTAAATTGTGCCCAAACTCGACTTCACGGGTAGGGGCCATTAAAAATTAGCAACCTACCATGTTTTTGCATATTAGGGCCCCCCAGGGTCACCCCTAGGTATCCCAGGGGTGGGGGTCAGTTATCTATAAGGTACAACCTTATAAAATGAGTTTTTATGTGCCTGGGTAAAGTGAAATTTTACGTTTCACTCCCCACATTGTATTAAAGAGCTGCTCAAATTTTGACTTTGATGCTAGAAGAAGTGGGTATGGAGGAACTGCAATAGTTCTGCAGATTCAGAACCTCTGAAGTCTCCCCTAGTTGCACAGAGGGTGGGGGGTCCTGTAGAAATTAGGGAAATACCTATGAAATATGGTTTTATAAGCCCTGGTGCTAGAAAAGTGGCCCAAGTCATTTTGCCCATTGCAAACCCCACATGGCCCATAGGTTAACATGGTAGGAAGTTATTGATTAATAGATATTGATAGGAGAGGACTAGCCGGACCATTCAAAGACTTCCCAGAATGGTAGTAGTAAATCCAACAATATGATATTGTTGAATTTCTCCTAAAGTTATAAGACTTTCTTGTTTGTAAGTCCAAATTCAGCCTTTCAGTGGCCTGCCCTGATTGGTCAGAGTTAAGTGGATTAGCCAGGCTGCTTTGAAGGGGTGATAAAGAACCCCTCTGCTGGGAGGGCAGTTTGCTGGTCTATAAGAATGCCAGGCCAGAGGGTGGAGTCGTAAACCATCCTCTTCAAAGGCAGAGGGGAGGCCTGGGTTTCAGTTTCAATCTGACACTCTTGACCCAGAGTCAAGTCTAGGCTTAAGGAAGGTATGTGCAGATGATAGGGGAGAGTCCATGGAAGTAAGCCATGCCAGGGGGTGTGTTTAGCCAGCTCTTACCTCCTTGCTGTAAAATCAGCCAGTGTGGATTTGGAAGAATGATGCACTCTGGGACAAACTAATGTCACACTCTACAGGATGTGGTCATAACTATGAGGAGTTGCCCTGCTCTCATTGGTCAGAAGTGACCTGGTACTTGACCCAGAGAATTTTGAATAAGTATGTGAGAGGGGCAGAGCCCTCCAGATCTGCTGCCTGAAACTGAATGAAGCAATAAGTGTCCTGCGGAAAAGATTTTACTATGCAAAGAACTCTAAGGCCTGACCTGTGAAGACTGCACCAAGTAAAACTGCAGCCCTGTGGATTACCTTGCTGCAAAAGGACTCAGTGGACTCCCTGCAAGCTACAGGTTAACAGAGCTCACCTGGACAGCCCCACAAAGAATTCAAAGCTTGGAATACCAGTGGATTTGTAAGGGTTTTGTTCAAGTGGATTGCATAATTGAAGTTTCACACTTTCATGGACCCTCTTGGAGATTCCAGAACCTTGGATTGTGTGTTGGATACTTTGGGACCCGCAAGCAGAACTCCAGGAAGGTGTTCTAACTGGACCCCGCTTGCTGAAGAAGGCGGCCCTCCAGAGTGGTGAGTGGCGACTCCTATATCGCCCACCCCTTGGATGCTATACATCACCTCCCCCTCCGTGTCCTCGCCCCCCATAATCCCACAGCAACTCTTTCAACTCCCCCGCTGTCCACTTCCTCTCACACGCCCTTGCTCTCTCCTCCTACCCTCCTTAATACACCTACTTCCACATCCTGTTTTATCCCTCCCCTTCCTTTATCTAACGATCTTATTAAACACAATTCCCCAACCTCTCCTATCTCCTTGATCCCACCCTTCCCTACCACGAAAGATCAAACCCATCATAACCCCCTTCTCCTTCCCCCCCCTGGTTACTCCTCCCTTCCTCTACCTAATCCTAACGCTTACTCTTCACCCCTCCCAAAAACGCTTGATCCTCTCCACTCCTCTCTCTTTACACTATCACTCCTTAATATCGAACTTCTCCTCTCGTCCCTTGTTTTAGATCTCTCCTCCCTCAGATCTGAAGTCTCTCTCCTTACTAAAGCCCACTCTTCGGATCACACACGCACATCTGCCCCTTCGTTTAAAAAGGCATCATCACTCATCAGCTCCCCTTCTACTTCCCATAGCAACAACTCCCCTATTATAGACATCATCGAGCACTCTTCTTTTGTCGCCCTCCTCCCTTCAAACTCCCCTACTTCACCTAAACCCATGGAACCCGCCAATGCACCCCTACCCTATACGGATGCCTTGATTTCTTCTCCCCAACATTTTACAGACCCAATATCATTGGAGATTAACTTATCCCTGAACCCTCCCATCTCCCCCTTCCCCCACCGCCCTCCAGTCCCCAGTTCCCTCAATCTACTATCCCTGTCCTCCTAGGAACAAGTCGTCTCCCCCTTCACCTGATATCTCCTAGACCCCCTCAACAACTAACTTCTTTCCTCCCTGATCCCAGCACGCAACCCCCCGACCCCTCTGCTGCATGCTGATTAACTGCCGATCCGCTTCCTGCCATGCGACTGATATTGCTGAAATCCTTCTTAATGAAAACATTGATATTGCTTTCCTTACCGAAACCTGGCTCAACCCCCACTCGACTCCTATCCTTGACCTGCTCATTCCTCCTGGCTATTCCATCATCAGAAAAGACAGAATAAAGCAAATTGGTGGAGGCCTTGCCCTAATTCATAAAAAGGAACTGAATCTCACTCACGTTCATCTACAGGACCCTTCTTCCTTTGAATACCTTTGTGTTGATCTTATTGCTACGGACTCCCCCACCATTCGGCTACATACTATCTATCATCCACCCGGTAATACCATCCCCTTCAGCACTGAGCTGTCTGATCTTATCACTCAATCCTTGCTCACTCACTCCAAGAATCTCTTTCTTGGCGACTTTAACATTCACTGGAATAATAACGATGACCCATCAGTCATCCTCCTTAAAGATATCATGGACATTACTGACCTGACTCAACTCTGCCAATCCCCTACTCACTCTAAAGGCGCCACCCTTGATGCCATTATGACTAGCAAGGATCTGGCCTCTCTCTCAAAGATTCTTCCAGTTGACTGGTCTGATCATCACCTTATCCTCTTCACTATGAACTGCTCTATTCCCCTCCCCACTCTTACTGACACTTTACCCTTGAAACTTACTCGTAATCTTCACCTTATTCCCCCCGGTGAGTTGGAATCCTCTATCAAATCCCGCTTTCTCCTCCCCCCCCCCTTCGCACAGCACCAATGACCTAACTGAACATTATAATAATTCTATCCTGCAAGGGCTTGACCAAATTTCCCCAATCAAAATGAAACAGCAAAAAAAAATTCCTCCCAAATCCTGGTTTAATTCTGACCTTAATTACGAAAGACGGGCCCTCAGACATTCGGAACGCTCTTGGAGGAATCATCCCTCCCCTGATAACCTGACACTCCTCAGACACGCCAGTGCCAATTACAAGAAACACATCTTCGCTGCAAAAGCTTCTTTCTTCCGCACACAACTTGACCAGGCTAAAAACCGGCCCTGAGAACTCTTTAGCATTATTAAAAAACAAACCTCCTTTGGCCCCCCTAAAATAACAGCCACTAACGAAAGATGTGAAGAAATCGCCAACTTCTTTTCGAACAAAGTCAACTCTATTGAATTATCCTTCTCTTCTCCACCTCTATCATCCCAATCTACCATCAGCCAACAACTCCCCCTAACATTCATACCTCAACATGCCCAGCTGCCGCTCCATGTCACGACCCCTCTATACACCCACCAACTCTATTCCACCCTGACCCTATCGCTAAAGACACCTTAACCAAAAACAATGCCTCCTGGACGGAATTTCAGCCAGTTTCTGAATCTACTGTCCTCAATATCATCTCTAAACTCAAACCATCTTCTCACACCAATGACCCCCTACCCGCCCAATTTGTCCAGGAACTTAAACACATCATTGCCCCCATCTGGACTAATATCATCAATTCCTCCCTTGCCACGGGTTGCGTGCCAGCATCCCTTCAACTTGGTCAAATCTCTCCCATCCTTAAAAACCCCACCGCTGATCCTAATGACCTGAACAACCTACGCCCTATCTCTAATCTTCCCTTCCTCTCCAAAGCCCTTGAAAAATGTGTACTTTTCCACAAACATATCACTTCCTTCAATCTCCTTGACGTTTTCCAATCTGGTTTTAGAAAAGGTTGCAGCACAGAAACTGCCATGCTCAGTATCACTGATGACATTCATCGCTCTCTTGACAAAGGTGAATCCTCCCTCCTTATCCTCCTTGACCTCTCTGCGGCGTTCGACACTGTCCACCATCCCACCCTTCTTAATACTCTTAAAGACCGCTTTGGGTTTGAGGGCATTGTTCACCAATGGTTCTCTTCCTATCTCCAAAACAGATCCCAGCAAATTAAACTCAGTCACTGCCTCTCCAAACCTCAACCTGTCTCTCTTGGGGTCCCTCAAGGCTCTATCCTTTCTCCTACCCTATTTAATTTATTCATGGAACCACTCACCCTCATCCTTAAACAGACTAATATTAGTTATCACCTCTATGCGGACGACACACAACTTTACTACAAGATTAAATCCCGCCATGACATCCATCTCCTCAACGATACCTTGAATAAAGTCCAAGCCTGGTTCCATCTCAACCATCTCAAATTGAATCCCAAAAAAACTGAAGTCATTCTTTTCACCCTCAAAAACTGCTATCTACCCATTCAAACCTGGATCAATGACATCAATGCACTCAACTGATCCCTCTCCACTTCTAACTCGGTCAAATCCTTAGGCATCAGCATTGATAACAATCTTACTCTTATTCCACACATTAAAAATGCAGCGAAAGGTGCTCTCTTCTCCCTTCTCCACCTTAAAAAAAATCAAACCTTTCATTCCTGCAGACGATTTCAAAATTATTGTCCAATCTCTTGTACTTTCCAGACTTGATTATGGTAACACCACCCTTGCCGGCACCCCTAAAGTCCACCTTACCCCGATCAAATCTGTCCTCAACCTGGCTGCTAGACTCATCTCTGATTGTAACGCTTCAATCACATTTCTCCTATCCTCAAAAACCTTAACTGGCTCCCAATTGAAGGTAGATCCACCTTCAAGTTGGCATGTATTACTCACAAAGCCCTTCACCAGAACACCCCCTCTTACCTCTCTAACAAACTACAAAAAGCTGGGTGCTCTAGGTCCTTGAGAAGCACCAACGCACTCGTCCTCATCCCCCCAAGACTCAATTGTACAAAGACACAATCACGTGCATTCTCTGGTAATGCCCCTACGATTTGGAACTCGCTCCCCAAAGATCTTCGCTGCAACCCCTCCTACCCTCTCTTCAAAAAAAGACTCAAGGTGCTTCTTCTAAATAAATATTGGGGCACCTAATAGTCCCTATTCTGATTCAGTCCTCATTTCATTCTCCTCTACCCAACCCGTCTCTCTTATTTTCATACTACCTCCCCTCCTTTTCACACTACCCTTTTCTCTACTATATTTCTATCCACCCTCATCCCCCTACCTACCCCTAATTTACTCCCTTTCCTCAATCTCCTCTTTTAACTGATATGTTTGTTCACATGCCAGTTTTTATTCACTCTGTAACTGCTCTATTTTGTTCTAGATGTTTAATTGTTCTTATGTTTATTATGTGTACTAGATATGTATTCGTTTTATCTGTCTGTAAAGCGCTCTGATACTCCTGGGTCCAGTAGCGCTATATAAAACCTTTTAAATAAATAAAAAATAAATAAAAATAAAATTCTTCAGAACAATTTATAAAGGTGTGTCTCTGACAGAGAAAACGAAATGACTTGGTGTCATTTAAAAGATAAAAATATTACCTATTTTTATAAATTGGTGTGGGATTTTTATTTTGTGTTGTGTCTTAATTATTTACTGAAATGGTGTTTTTAAATGCTTTACATACCTGTCTTTGAAGTTAAGCCTGTCTGCTCGCAGCCACGTTACCAAGAGTTGAGAATGGGAATACGTTTTGGGGGGCGTGGCTAGCCAGTCACCATGGCGGACGTAACTCCCTAGAGCTCTGTCTGAAGGGGCCCGATTTCTCCTGTAATTATCCTGCGAGAGTGGATCAAGCTTACTCAAGTTGAGCGGAGCAGACACGGCACTGGTTGGGGCGCCTGCCGGTGTAAAAAACTGCCGGATCTGAGTCAGCAGCGGAGAGGAATTGCCTGCCGGACTGTGAAGGTGTGGGAGAGCTGCAGTGGTGCGAAACTCGGCCGGGGTCGGGACGAGCAGGAAAGCTCCCGGCTTCGGCGCTGAGGCGGAAGTGGAGGAAGCCGGACCTGAGCGGCGCTGCGGACCCCTGCGCGGACCGAAGGTGTGTGGCAGCGGACCTGGAGTGGACCACCGGGTGGCAGACGGCGCCTGGAGCAGTCGTGCGGGGGAAAGTTAGGTGAGGCCCTGCAGCGGCTGACTTGTGGCACTGCAGCTCAGAGAGAGCCTACAGCCGCACGCCCACGGGAGGACCCTGGAGTGTGCGGGAGAAGCGAAGTGGAGAACCCGACCGCAGACGGACACTGCATGTGGGCGGCGGCGGCGAGAAGTTAGGGAAGCAGGCTGCAGGGTGCCTATCCCGGGACTGGTGTGCTCTGGAGACCCGAGGCGCGGCTGGGGGCAGCGGCGGAGGATCGGCGGGCCCAGAGGCGGGCAACAGAACTGTACTCCGGCCGCGATGCCCGGCCGATGCGTGGACAATGCTGTATGAGACGGCCATCGGCTGGTGAGTCATCGGGGACTGCGGCGCTACGAGCCGGCTGATCTGGCGATAGCGGGATCACTGGACGCTATAACAGGAGACTTGGGGCGCAGAGAGACAGAGGAGGCAGCGAGCTGACGGAGGTGAGACGGGCTGTGGACTGCACCCGGCGGGCGCCATCTCGCCCCGGGCGCCATTTTAATCGCGCGCACGCTGAGAGGCCCTAGCCCCCTGTCCTACACTGGTCACGCCGTCTACTGGGACTGTCGCTGGCTGCTGGGGCCGTGCTGCGAGCCGACTGGTTTAGCGGCGGAGGGGGCACTGGACACTGCCACTGGAGTCGTGGGGCGCATCGAGACGGAGGAGGCCGCGAGGTGACAGAGGTGAGACAGGGTGTGGACTGCACTCGTCGGGCGCCATTTCGCCCCAGGTGCCATTTTGTTTGCGCACATGTTGAGAGGCCCTAGCCCCTGACACTATATTCGCGCTAGCAGTGCGCGCCCGGGGGGTGAGGGGAGGGGTGTTGTTGGGACGAGGGTGCATCGGGCAGAGCTTCGCTGTCTACGCCCATGTGCATTGAAGGTTTGGACCCCGCCTATTTGGTCCGCGGACCCTAAAAGCACCTGGGCAGTGGCGCTAGAGGACCGGGATCTGCCGCAGCTAATTCCCACGTACCGGGCTGACTCCCCCTACAGTCACACCTCGCAAACGGACTGGCCAGAGACTTATTGAGAGGCTACCGCTGTCTATGCCAGCTGGCCCTGGCGAGAGAAGACTCACGTGAGGCCCTGGAAGCAGACACGAAGGGTGCGCTGTCCTCGACTTTGGACCCCTGGACGGGCCCGCGGAACGTGACGGTGGCCCCGGCGCTGGTGGTGCCCAGGGGGCTGTGACGGGTTGACGGTGCAATCCGCTGGGGTTGGCGCACCTGGACCCGCTGGTCACTGTTGGCCACGCAGCATTGACCCTTCCGACGAGTGCAGTGAACCTGACAGGTTGGGAGCCCCGCTGCCGCCACTGCTGCTCCACCGGCGGGGGCGCCGATACCCACGGCGCAGCAGCTCACATTGGGTAGGCTGAGAGACAAGCCGCAGTCAAAGCAACAAGGTCCGAGTGGCCCCGACCCGCCACAGGATCAGCGGCGGACAGAGATGGAGCACGCAACTACTCTGGCAGCCAAAATGGACACTATCTTGGCGGCAGTGGAACGTATCGGGACTGCTTTAGCCCAAACCAAGACTTCCCTGGAGGCGCGACTGGACATAGTCACTTCCGACTTCACGCTGCTGTACGTGGACCATCGCAAGCTGTCGGACACGGTCGCCGCGCAGCGCCACACAGTCCAGGAACTACAGCCGGTGGTGCACAGCCATGCCTCTACTGTACAGGACCTGACTGATAGGGTCCACGCACTAGAAGATCGCACGGAGGATGCGGAAGGGCGCTCCCGGCGCAGTAATGTCCGGGTGGTGGGCCTGCCGGAAGGGGAAGAAGGGAAGAATCCCGAACAGTGCATGGAGGGCTGGCTGCGGACACTTTTGCCGACTGGAACGCTGTCGCCGCACTTCGAGGTGGAACGGGCTCACAGGGTGCCCGCGCAAGCCCTAAAACCCGGGACTCGGCCCCGCCCGTTCCTCTTCAAGCTCCTCAACTACAGAGACCGGGATGCGGTGCTACGAGAAACTCGGGAAGTTGGGGGACATCAAGCTGGGCAACAGTCAGGTCCTGTTCTTTCCGGACTACACGGCGACTGTGCAGAGGAGGCGTGGCTCATACCTGACAGTGAAGAAACAATTGCGAACCCTGGAGTTGCCCTACTCCTTACTCTTCCCGTCACGTCTGAGAGTAGTAATCAAGGAGGTCACGCGCTTCTTCGACGCCCCGTCTGATGTCTGGGACTGGCTGGAGGAAACAGGACAATGGTCGGGACAGCGACCGCCGGGCCCGGAGGGGGGCGGTTGGCAGGAGCAGCGTTCCAGGAGGCAAAGGAGGAAGAGGGGAACACAGCGGAATGCAAGCCTGGGACAGGTCGCCCCGAGCCCGGAGAAAATGCGACAGGAAAGACAGGAGGCGCTAGAGGCGGTGGCGACGCTGGGTGCGGGGACTGTCGGCAATGACCTAAGCCATAGTCAGCAAAGTGAAGGGCAGGCTAGTGGATCATCATCGCCGTCCACAGAGATGTCGGACGACATTGTTATGCCTGTGGTCACGCCTCAGACAGCAGACTTCATAGCGTGACCAGAGCCAGCCTTGAGACAACTAGATACATGGGCTGTACTTCACATATTGCATATTGTATCCTTTCATTGATCACCCACTACACTGCTGTCATGGGTAGAGGGCGGGTGCCCAGCGCGCAACACACTGCAGATACACACCCGCGTCTGGCGTAGAGGTAAAGTGGGGCACTTTGCGCGCGAACCGCACGGGTGGCTTACCCATACCAGTTTGACGAATGACACTGATTGGATGCTTTGAGTCCATCTCCGCAACCTTACGGGCCTTGGGAGAGAGGGGACACTGCGATGCACCACTGACTGCGCGCTTCCCCACACACACACTAATTGTGGACACGGTACCTTGAGAAGTAATTGCCTCACTAAGTTTGGACGCTTGCCCCGTTGGGAAAGCGCCCGTCGAGTTACAATGTTACTGTTAGTTTACACATTACAGAAGCGACACTCAGTGAGCACCTTGCACCAGTCAGGCCCCGAGGCCCGGAGAGGTGACCCCCTCAGCTCCCCGGGTGACTACATCACAACACACGTCATGGCGTCCACCACTATCATGACATGGAACGTCCACGGCATGCAGACCCCGTCGCGCAGGTACTCTATCTTCGCCTACATGCAGCGGCACAGGGTGGGGATTGCGCTCCTCCAGGAAACAGGAAACCCATATTTCCCAAGTAGAACTGGAGAGGCTGCGCAGGAGGTGGAGGGGGCAGATATATGGCACAACGTACTCATCGCAGGCGTGCGGCGCCCTGATATGGGTGAGAGCTGGCGTACCCTTTGCTTGTTTAGATGTTCATACGGATGCTGAAGGGAGGTACTCATTTGTTAGGGGGAGACTTAACGGGCAGGAGATGCTGCTGGGTTCCATTTATGCTCCCAACACAGACCAAGCCGCCTTCCTGGCGTCCCTCAATCCCATCCTCCAGTGACATGCGGGGCTCCCCTGGTTGTTGGGCGGCGACTTTAACATGGTCCTGGACATGCGCCTGGACCGCTCCTTCCCGCCCCTACGCGCAGCGGCAACGGCATCAACAGCGCAAGCCTTTAGGGACTGGTTACTGCACTGGGACATACATGATCTTTGGCGCACACAACACAAGATATACTCGTATTACTCAGCTGTGCATGACCTCCATGTCCGCCTGGACCGTATAGAGGGCTCCCAGTCTTTGCTCCCGTTACTGTCCAAGACAGAGTACCTGGGCAGGACGCACTCAGACCATAATCCTCTATGTTTCCATCTCAGTTGGGAGGCGGATAGGCCTCCGGTGCCCACATGGCGACTGCAGCCTGCAGCACTAGAAGATGCTGAATTCCGATTGTCTCTAGGCACAGCCAATCTATCCTACTTTGCGGAAAACGAGGGCATGGCGAGCGACCCAGGGGCGGAATGGGACGCTCACAAGGTGACCATTCGTGGGCACTGTATAGGTTCCACATGGAATATCCGTACGCAGGTGTCCAACTCACTAACCCGCATAGAGACCGAGCTGCTGCAGCATGAAAGGGAGGGGGAGGGCACGGGTGAACGTGCACGCAGGCTGAGGGACCTTCGAAGCGAGCATGTAGTCCTCCTAGAGCGACTACGGTGCCACAATTATGCGGCGCACACGGCCAGGACACACTCGAAGACAGACAGGGCAGGCCGCTTGCTCGCCTGGTTAATTCAGAGGGCAGAGCGCACGACCCCGATTGGTGCCATACGATCCAACGATGGGATAGTGGTGTACACGCAGCCCAAAATCCACCGGGCGCTGACGGATCACTATCGGGAGCTTTACAGGTCACGAGGCGCTGGCCGCCCACACCTGCTGACGGAGTTTCTCGAGTCGGTCGCTCTATCTACTGCCACGGAAAGCCACAATAGGGAGCTCGGTGCTCCATTGACATTGGAGGGGGTGGGGATGCCATTCGAGCGCTAGCATCTGGGAAGACGCCGGGACCAGATGGTCTGCCGGCCGAATATTACAAAGCAAACAGGGACATTCTAGCGCCTGAGCTCCTCCGGATGTATAGGACATCGATATACGCTGTCCGGCTCCCACCCTCGCTGAGAGAGGCGTTTTTAGTGTCCCTAGCCAAGCCCGACAGAGACCCCATATCCTTGGGCTCCTACCGCCCGCTGGCAATGCTGAATGTCGATTATAAGATATTCGCCAAGCTCCTAGCGGAGCGGCTGGTGCCAGTCGTCCCGCATCTAATGCACCCGGACCAGAACGGTTTTGTGCCAGCGAGATCCACATCTCAGAACCTCAGGAGGCTCTTCCGGGTAGCAGCGGAGGCAACATCGGTCTGGCCCAGGGCGGGATGCATGGTGCTTGACCTAGAAAAGGCCTTTGACTTCCTGGAGTGGGGATACCTGCGGGCAGTGTTGGAGGCGTATGGGATAGATGGCGGTTTCTTGCAGATGGTGGGACTCCTATACGGTGGCCACGTGGTCCGCGTCCGTCCGTCCTAGGGCAGTATGTCTCGGAAGCCGTGGCGGTCGGCAGAGGCACCCGGCAGGGCTGCCCTCTGTCACCGCTGCTCTTTGCGCTGGCCATGGAGCCCTTGGCTGCGGCCCTGAGGCAGTATTTGGCAGATGGCATTATACTGGGAGACGGAGTTCACCAGGTGTCATTGTATGCGGATGACCTGCTGGTCTTCATCCGCGATGTGAGCCGCATGCCGGAGCAACTGGCCCCCTTGCTGAGCCGCTTCGCTGAACTCTCGGGGCTCCGAGTCAATGCCGGCAAGTCGTGTCTCTATGCGTTTGGAAACGAGGTGGCGGACCCAGAGTACAACCTCCATGGCACGAGAGTAGTTTGGAAGGCGGACACCTTCAAATATCTGGGGATCCAGATATACCGCCGGCAAGAGGATTTATTAGACGGGAACCTGGGCAGAGCGGTGGCGGCGCTCAGGGCCCAGATCTGTTTCTGGTCTACACTCCCACTCTCGCCCACAGGCAGAGTGGCCCTCGCTAAAATGGTGATACTCCCCCGCCTCCTCTACTATTTTGCGAACCTACCACTCTTCCTACCCGCGTCCTTCTTCTCCAACCTCAACAGGATTCCACGCGACTTTATTTGGGGTGCCTCTAGATTCCGCCTAGCGCTCGGGAAGCTGTTCCTGCCCACAGACAGAGGCGGGCTAGCCGCCCCCTGCTTTGAGCAGTATTACTTGGCGGCACAGCTCCAAAGGGTCGCCCGCTGGCTGGCAGACAGAGGGCGGGAGGACACCGCCGCGGCTGAGCCAGCATACACACTAGCACGGCTCACTGCGCTATTCCACCCACTGGCGACGCCGGCGCGCCCCACTCCATTGCTGCTGGCAGTGGCATTCAAATGCTTTCGCAGGGCATTGTACCTCATGAGAAGGGTGCGCCCATACGCGCCTGCGGTGCCCCTGGAGGACTCACCCGGGGGCGGGGGGACACTCACGCATTCCATGCTAGAGCAATGGCATGAGGTGGATGTCCAAACATTGGGCGACTTGTACCAGGATGGAGCATTAATACCCTATGAGACGCTGGTCGCGGACGCGGGACTCCCCCCAGGAGGATTCCTCATGCATAGGTCCCTAACAGCGCATATGGCGGCTAAGTGGGGTGATGTGGCGGAAGAGCCAACACAGCATCTGACGGTGCAGTACCTACACGTGATGGGCAGGGGCAGGCACTTGGTCAAGTGGTTTGCTGCGTCCCTACGGACGCACACGGAACTGGACTTAACTTCACTACGGGCGAAGTGGGAGGGGGACATGGGGCGTGAACTGGCGGATAAGGAGTGGGAAAAGGTCCTTAAAGGTCCGGTACGAATCCCTAGGAATGTGAGGTATATATAGTGCACAGAGCCTATCTCACCCCAGACCTAATCAACAAATATTTTCACAGAACGGACGCGGCCTGCCCCAGATGTGGAGAAGTGAATGCGGATCTCCTCCACACCTTATGGCACTGTCCGGGCCTCGGCGCCTATTGGAAAGACATTCACACACTACTTGCAAGAGGCACTGGTCGCGTCATCCCCTGTAATTGGCCCGAGTACCTCCTACATCATTTCAAATGGCCGCCTAAGGACAAAGCGTCGTCTCGGTTCCTCGATCTGGGGATGGTGACGGCGGTGCGTCTTCTTACTAGGAGATGGAAGGAGAGGGACTCGCCCAACATTAGGGCGCGGGTTCTGTCATTCTCGTCATGGGCGCGAGCGGAGTGGACCGCCATTCTGAGGGAGGAAACTCTGGGACTCCGTAAGGAGCCTATGGCAGAGAGGTGAAAGCACATGCTGAGCGCCCTACAGGAGGCGGCAGAGGCTGCAACAGAGGGGGTGGCGGGGCATTAAACAGACATCACAGAGGAAAGGGGAAGGGGCGCAGCGGCGATTGTACCGGAGGCATACCCTGGCGCACTAAGTGACACAGTGGCACGGCGCCATCAGCTACAGCACTGTGCGAGCTACATCAGTGGGAGCGGGGGAGGGGGGACCTTTGACTGGAGGGGCCAAGAACTGGGGCAAAAGGCAATGTAATTTGGTGACAGTGTCGCAGTTTGTTGTTATTGTTCTTGTTTTATTGCACATGGTTATCCTCCGGGGTTGGGATGATTGCACATGCCTGTCCCTTCCCCTATAGGGAGGTGAAACGGGTCAACCTCTGCCTTTCAGAGGGAAGGCACACCTGGGCGCTTATATCCTGTCCTGGGAATAAGTTTCTAAGACGTATGCTGGGTTCTATCATGTGTTAGTGGCCTTATTGCCAGTGGCAGACCTACATTTGCCCCTACCAATAACCCACTTTCCAACAGGTGCCCAGTAAATATCGGGGAATAATAGTTGGTGAGTGTTTGACCTGTCAGCCCTAGGGTGGTCTTTCCCTGTTTTTTTCGCCCTTGCCTTATTTTTCCACCCTCTTTTTGTTGGCCTTAGGTCTCTGGGCACCTTCCCATTGCTAATCAATGCTAAGGTGCAGGTGCTCTCTTCCCCCAACATGGCTGCCACTGACTGCTGCTACCACAGCGTGGTCTTGTTAGACGCACTCTAGTAGCCAGGAGCTGGCTGGAAACCCTAAACATTGTAGCAATGCCAGCCTGCCTGCCTGCCCATAGCTAGAGTGAGGGAGCGCCTGGAACCTTCCAGAATAGGGGAGTGGTCACCAACTGCCAACTGCCACTATAAAAGGAAAGGGACGGAAACTTTCTAGTCAGTTGGGGCATCACTGACCGGAAGGACCCTACGCAGGAGATTTAGGCGGTAGGGCCTAGTCAGAAACCTACACCACTGGGGGTGACAGGGTTTAGGCACTGCCCACTAAGCTGAGTGAGGAACTCTGAACTAGCCCACTGATCTGGCCCGGCGGGAGGGGAACCCAGGGAACATCTGAAGTGACCTGCTGAGGGAAGCCTTCAACTCAAACACCCCCCGTCCTCAGGAAACCAAGAATCTACTGCACAAGGGCGCAGGATCCATCTCGCGCCAAAGAAGAAACCCACCTGACTGCCACAGGACTACTGGGGATCAACCAGGTACAGGGCTGTGTCCACTTTGCGCCCCTCTACTTCAACCTGGGCCCCTGCACTGTCCTGTCTCATCCCCTCTGCTGTCCTGCCTTGCCTATACTGGCTGAACTGTGAAGCGCCGGGCGCTAGAGACAGTGGCTGCCCCAAATCGCTATACCCCTGAAGCGCCATTGCTGAGAAGCGCTGTGAGTCCAGAGCCCTTGCTGCCCTGAAGCTCGATGTCCTGAAGCACTGAGATGCTAGAGATTATTGTGCCCTGAAGAGCTGTGGTCCCAAGCGCTATCTCTGCTAAGCGCTGGCTCCCGGTATCCTGACGCCGCTGAAGCGCTACTGCCCTTCGAGCGCTCTGCTCCTCACGGCGCTACAATCGCCAGCCTGTTGCCGGCACCGCGCTGTGGTGGGCGTCGGAACCTTGCAAATCCCCCCTGCTGGACCGGAGCCAGGGCCCCTAGACACTGTGAGGGCCCTATGGGAAAAGAGTTAACCCCTGCCTAGAGTACAGTTGAGTGCCAGTTACGTTAGCCTTTTGCCTGGCTTAGTTTGAATAAGATGAAATGCCAAACTGTGCTGGATGCTTTGATTATCAGGGTCTCATAAAAGGTTTAGTGAAGGGTAAAGCAGCGTTTATCCTTACCTGCTGCGCTGGTTATTATTGATGTGATGTTCTCCCTGGCCTGAGGAAGTGCTGAGTTCTATTTAAAGTGATTACTGAGAGGATTACTGCTAATTAATGAACCGTTTTACTCTAGCCACATGAAAGGTTAAGTTCTTGTTTAATAACCTGCGGATTTCTGACTCAAGGAAATGTGTATTGCTAAGCAATGAAATGCTATTACCTAATGAAATGTTTTGATCCTGTCGAATACAGTATTATCTGAAGGGCCTACAGTTATTTACTATTTAATATTTATTTATTTATGTATTTATGGGCAAGTAATGAAAAACATGTGTTTTTAAGGAACGGTAATGAGTTATTACTACTGTGATTTTTGATTGCCCTGATCTTGATCTTAGATAAAACTTATTTATTTGAATCAAGCATATTGGTGTGGTCTCAGTCTTTGCTTGCATTTAATCGTCTCAGCGGTTGTGTGTGCTGTTTAGTCACTTAACACCTAAGCTTCGGGTGCCTTCCTGCTCGGTCCAAGCTACCCCCAGGGGACCTGGTGAACCCAGTTCCTACATTTGGTGGCGAGCGGTGGGATTCAGGACCTGTGACTATACATCACCCTCCAGTGAGACAGAGTGCGCTGCAATTAGACTAGACACCTATCGTGCATGCAAGCCTGCTCAATTGACCCCCCACTGTCTAACCTGAGTGTATAGAGACCTGTTTTGACCTCATCCTGTTACCTACGTCCTAGTGCTTTCCCTTTATTGTATCTGGGTCCCCACCTGTCAAAATGGAGTTCCAGCTATTCGACCTGGAAGAGTACACAGTGGTGCAGCTAAGGGAATTTTGTCAGGGGATGGGGGTGCCGGTTGGGCGGAGAGCCGCAAAGGAGGATTTCCGTTCCACTTTGAGGGCATGGGTAAGGGCCCACCCAGAGTGGAGAGGGGATGGGGAACAGGAGGGGCAGGTCACACAAGGGGAGGCGGGTGCTTCAGGAGAACTAGACCTACTAAACATTGATGTGTCTGAAAATGTGTTGCCAGGAAGACGTTCCAGGGCAAGTAGTAGTGGGTCTAGAAAGAGTACGTCGTCGCAGGAGTATGAGGACAGGAGGGAGGAGAGGCAATTGAAGAGGAAGCTTGCCAAGCTAGAGCATGAGAGGGAGAGAGAAAGGGAAGATAAAAAGTTTGCATTGGAAGAGAAGAAGCTGGCGCACGAGCTTCAGCTTAAGGAGCTGGAGCTGGGAGCCTTGCAACTGAGTGCGCCAGGAAGTCCCAATGGTGGCAGCGTACAAGGGTCTCAATACGAGCCTAGATTTTGGTTACCCAAGGAGGTGATAGCGAGCTATACTCAGGGGGAGACATCGCCAAGTGGTTGGTGGCGTATGAAGTGGCCTTGACCGCCCATGGGTTGCCCGAGAAACACTGGGGAGGTGGCCTGTATCGTTACATACCTCCCAATGTTAGGGACACCCTCCTGTACCTTGATAAGGTGGATAGGTTCAGGTATTCCCCCATGAAGAAGGCGCTCATTAAAAAGTTTGGCCTCAACCCCGAAAGGTACCTCCAGAAGTTCCGTGGCAGCCATAAGCTGTCCACGCAGAATTGGGTGGATTTTTTTGATTATGCCTGTAAGGCTCTGGATGGTTGGGTGCGTGGCAGCGAGGTGCATGATTACGAGGGCCTGTACAATTTATTTTTGAGAGAGCACCCCTTGGATAAATGTTTTCCGGAGCTACGCCAACATCTGGTGGACCACAAGCTAACTGATCCCCGTGAGCTTGCGGAGGAGGCGGATACTTGGGTTAGCACCCGGGTGTCAAACAAGGGCCCCGGGGGAGATAGCGTGAAAGGCAGACAGGGCGTCCCCCAGAAGAAAGAGGGGGAGATAAAAAGAAGGAGTTCTCATGAGGCCCACAAACTAGACAGTTTGGGAGAGGAGTAGGTACCCCACCTCATTCCAGTTCCCCAAAGCCCACTTACCCTGACAAGAGTCAGCAGCCAAAAGTTGTCCAGTGCTACGAATGCGGGGAGGTTGGACACTACAAGGGGGATCCCCAGTGTCGCAAGAGACCTTCAGCCCCCACAGGTGGCAAGAGTCCCGGGGTGGCTAGTGTAGCGCTTGGGATGGAGCTGCCCCTAGATAGGGAAGGGGAGTGGACAGGCCTGACCCTGGTTTCACTCGGGGACAGAGAGTTGGTCCCAGTGACGTCCTTACCATCGAACACTGCTAAGTACCAGCCGAGGGTGAAGGTTAATGGGGAGGAGGTGGAGGCTCTGAGGGAGACAGGTGCCAGCATGACCACCGTAGTGAGGCGGCTGGTGTCCGCTGAGCAAGTAGTACCTGATGTGTTCCATCCGGCCGTGTCGGCTGACGGCAGTCTGAGCTACTATCCCATGGCTCAGGTTCCCTTCGAGTGGGGAGGAGTGAAAGGCCCGTTGAGAGTTGCGATAAGCCTTGCCTTGCCTGTGGACGGTCTGCTAGGAAACGACCTGGAACATACTGCCTGGAAGGAAGTGGAGTTTAAGGCCCACACTGAGATGCTGGGGTTACCATGGTGGACTTGCGTGGTCACGCGGTCCATGGCTACCCGGCAAGAAACTCAACCTGGGTTGGAGCCTGAAAATACGGCCTAACCCAATGCTGGTCCGGAGGAGAACAAACCCCGTGTGATGGATGGGGAGCCCGCGGAGGTACCCCCGGAGTTTGCGGAGGTGGAGGTTGTTCCCGTTGGGGACTTGCCAACCCTTGCCGAGTGGCATGTGGAAGGAGGGCCTACCCGGGAGGAATTCTGTCGGGCACAGAAAGAGTGCCCCATGCTTGAAGGCATGCGGCGACAGGCCGAAGCCCAAGCGACGGATCAGGAGACCGGCAGTTTTCACGTGAACTGGGAGGATGGCCTCCTTTACAGTGAGCCTAAGGTTCCGGTGCATGGATCCTCAAGGGCCTTAGTGGTCCCCCAATGCTACCGGGCCTTCCTATTGGAATTGGCGCATGAGATTCCTTTGGCTGGACATCTGGGCAAGGACAAAACCTTTGCGCGGTTGGTCCCGCATTTTTATTGGCCCAGGATGAGAGTTGCCTCTGACACCTATTGCAAGACCTGCAAGACTTGCCAGGCAAGTGGCAAGACTGGGACTAAAGTGAAGGTCCCTTTGGAACCGCTCCCGGTGGTCGGGACCCCTTTTGAGCGGGTCGGAATTGACATCGTTGGGCCGTTGGACCCTCCGACCTCTGCGGGACACCGGTTCATCTTGGTGTTAGTGGACCACGCCACTCGGTACCCGGAGGCTATTTCTTTGAGGACCGTCACTGCACCTGTGGTGGCGGCGGCCCTGATGGGGATATTTACCAGAGTGGGATTCCCCAAGGTCGTGGTGTCAGACAGGGGCACGAACTTCATGTCGGCCTACATGCAGGCCATGTGGAAGGAGTGCGGAGTGACCTACCGGTTCTCCACTCCTTACCACCCCCAGACTAACGGGCTCGTAGAGCGCTTCAACAAGACCTTGAAGGGGATGATCCGGAGCCTGCCAGAGGACTTGAGGAGGAAATGGGACATCCTCCTCCCTTGCCTGCTGTTTTCGTACCGCGAGGTGCCACAGAAGGGAGTCGGGTTTAGCCCCTTTCAACTGCTCTATGGCCATCCCATTAGGGGGCCCCTCATCCTTGTAAAGGAGGGGTGGGAGAAGACTTCGAAGAAGCTTCCCTGTGATGGCGTCAGCTACATGCTGGCCTTCCGCAGCCAGATGGCCAAGCTGTGGAAGGAAGCCTCAGACAACTTGGAGGCTAGCCAAGCCATCATGAAGGAGTGGTACGACGGGGCGTGGCTGAACACGCAATGGTAGCGGACGTGCCTGGGTAGAGCTCTGTAAGAAGTTCCCCTACCACAGGCCATTTCTCCGCTACATTCATCCGTACTGCCCTGCAATCGTCAGCAGGTGTACATGAAGCGCCTACCTATCGTCTGATGAAGTTTGAGGCGGTTTGCTCCTTCAGAACCGCCCCGGCGAGGAGAGGTACCAGACGCCCCGTCGGCGAGCGATCCCGGTCGGCGTGGAACAACACCTGAGGTCGGGGACTCAATCGTCCTGCTAGGCCCTGTGGCGGAAGACAACAACAACCAGGAGCTTTTGGTGAAACTTAACCGGCACCGGAGCTCGAGCTGAGGGGCAAGAGAGTCGAATATGGAGGAGAGGTGAGATTGGCCCTTAACTGCCTGCTACGTGGAGGGGTGCGAAGACGGGGACCGTTGATCACAAGTCTTGCTGGCATCGGAACGGCTGGATCACGCCTGGGGTGTACCGAGAGGAGACCTGAAGCGCGCCTTCCTTACCCTGCGGAACTTTTGCATGCCAGCCAGCCCCGGACTGTACCGCTGAGCGGTGGGTACGCCGGCCCCGACAGGGCCTGCTTCTAATTACTGCTGCAGCCTAATTGAGCCCGGGGTCGCGGCCTACCTGCTGGGCCCTGTGGAGGCGGAGCGCGACAGAGACCGATAAGCCCCATTACGCCTTGATCGACCCCCCACTGGACACTGCGCACCACTGTAGGCGATCACTGATTATCGAGTCTGTCGTTTGGACCGGAGGCAGCGAGACGAGGAGCGTGTTGCACATGGCCCCCCTGACTGCCTACCATGGTGATACGGAACTAGACACTTACAAGCACTCTCACTGTGATCGGCGATGAAGTTAGGGGATGGACCTGGGACCCACTCGCCGCCTTGCCCCGCCATTTGCCCGACCCTGTCACAGACGCGCTTAGGGGCGCTACGTTGCACAGACCATACCCTGATCCAGGCTGCGCACCGACGATTTACCACGTCAGCGGGACATGGAAACGAACTGAGAGCCACTCCCATCACACACAATCCTGCGGTGCGGAGTCGTGCACTGGGACTGTCACATCACTGCTGTGGTATATGCAAATATACAAAGCGGACTCCCTCGTGACGAAGGCGGATGTGGACCTGAACACAGACGGATCCATGAGGTGCATGGGGAAGCTGGCGTAAGCCCTACAAAGTGTGAGGGGAGGCAGTGGGGGTCGCTAATTGGTCTCCCTAGTCTGATACAAACATTAACCATAGCAACGGACGAGCGAACGCTTGGAGGACGAGGCTGCCCCTCTTGGATTGAGCCCCCCCTACACGAGATACTAACACGAGGCAACTGTCCACTGACTGGCGGCACTTTTGACCCTCTCTTGCGCCTGAGCAGTGATGTGGTTGTATTGGGATTAACACGATGTCCGGCAGCACCCGAGCCCATCGGGGACATCTCCACAGTAGTTCCTGTGGGTCGTGAGAGAATCCGGTCCCACTGCGCCTGGATCGCGCAGCCCCCCGGGTGAGCTGTTCTTTTGTGAGCTGCGTAATCAGGCACTCTGATACACACCCTTGACTACACGCTTCAAAGACTCCCATGTCTGCAGGACCTAAAACAAGAGCTGTAACTGGTGGCGTACAAGCAAAGGGGAGGATGGCGAAGCAGGCTGAACAGGACCAATCTGCCTCCAAACTGAATACGATGTTGGCAGCAATGGAAAGGCTGGAGGAATCGATGTAGCTGACCCGCGCCTCTTTAGAGACTAAAATTGACAGCGTGGCCAT
The DNA here is from genome assembly GCF_964261635.1 of Lissotriton helveticus. Taxonomy (NCBI): domain Eukaryota; kingdom Metazoa; phylum Chordata; class Amphibia; order Caudata; family Salamandridae; genus Lissotriton; species Lissotriton helveticus. The sequence goes on along the minus strand of NC_136059.1, from coordinate 64,039,123 downwards.
AGATCTGACACACCTCCGAGCTGACCACAAAAAGATCTCTGAACGGACGACTACCCTGGAGGCTACAATAACCGACCTGACCCCCAAGGTCACTCAGGTAGACAAACATGTTCAAGATCTTCTTAACAGGGTGGAGTTCCTTGAAGACCGCGCAGAGGATGCGGAAGGGCGAGCTAGAAGGAACAACATTCGCATAGTGGGCCTACCGGAGCGATGGGAGCCTAGAGAAGCGCCGGAACATGTGGAACGGTGGCTTAGAGCCATACTCCCGGAGGACACCCTTTCGCAGCACTTTGTTGTAGAGAGAGCCCACCCAGTGCCGGCCCGGCCTCCCCCTACGGGCTCAAACCCGAGGCCACTGCTAATCCGCGTATTGAACTATCAAGATCGCGACACAATACTACGAGAAGTTAGGAAGTTATCCGAAGTTAGGGTTGACAACGCAAAAACTATGTTCTTCCCGGACCACACAATACAAGTGCAGCATCAACGACATTCATTTCTGGCGGTAAAACAACGCCTCCGCCTCCTGGCTCTCAAGTATTCCTTGCTATTTCCTGCCCGCTTACGAGTCGTGGCTCAGGACAAGACACACTTTTTTAACACCCCGGAAGCGGTTGAGGCCTGGCTCGACTCGGGTGTTGGCACCGAACCCAATGAATTACCCCCGAAGATGCGCCGCATCGGGGGAGCTTGGCGGCGCCGATCCAGAAGACCCTTAATGGCGAATCTGTCGCGTACCGACACTGATGTGGGCCCCACCCCTGAACATCGGCAACATGAACAACAGGAGGCCCTCCGAATGGTGGCGGAGATCAGTGGTTCGCTGACGGGAGTTCCTGCCCCAGGAACTAGCCCCGAAAGACAGGTGAGTAATGACGAGTACCTGTACGGATTGACTGACTCCCAGGTTTCGGAGGATCTCCCAGAGGTTACACCACAAACCGCGGACCTGCTCCACTGACGCTGCTTTCATCCACACAGCTTGCGATTGAAATGCAAAGGTGCACCTGCAGCCGAGGCACTGCTGGACCCTCAGACTGCTGGTGAACTGAGGGTAGTACTACAATGGCACAGCAGAGAGATTCGGATTTGCTTGCTGCAGCTCTAAGTACCAGCCCTAACATTAGTATCTTGTCACCGATGACCCCACTGCTGACAAGTACTGGGATAATGTAACGGGGGTGGATGAACCCCCCAAAGGTGAGTGCCTGAGTGCGCCCCGCCGGCCGCAGCTACCGATCACTCAGCCCCTGAATTGTTTGGATTGACTGACCCATACACCGAGGGCCTTCGCTGATGATGGGCTGTATAACATTGACTGCCTGTGCTGGAGGGTCTACACCCTCACCCTGATCGCATGGTTCCTTTGACACTGCAACCTCAGTGAAACCCCACTGAACTTAAGGATTGTTAGTGCTCACTAGAGCGTTTGGACGACAACATGTTCCGTTGTTGTTCTTTTGGTATTATGATTATGTTTTCCAAGTTTTTGAGACTGGTTATTTTTTCCTTTCCGTCTGATTGATGCTTGCGGGGAGGTGGGACAATGAGGAAGATGCAGTTGGCATGGTGCGACATTTTGAACTGTTGTGCTGGTGTGTGGGGGTTGGGGGTGGGTGTTGGGGGTGGGGTGTGGGGAGGCAAAGATGCAATGGCTGCTGTTAAAATTTGCACCTGGAACATGCGCGGCATGCATACCCCCTCGCGACGTTACCAGGTATACTCATATCTCAAACGACACCGAGTGCAGGTGGCGCTGCTTCAAGAGACACATTTAACAGAACAGGAGGCACGTGCACTGCGTCATCGGTGGAGAGGACAGCTGTATGCCACGGATTTTTCAGCATATGCACGTGGGTCTTTTGCTCTCACTCAAAGTAAAATAGATACTGAGGGCAGGTATGTGTTGCTTCAGGGTAGACTAGATGGACAACAAATAGTCATAGCCTCTGTGTATGCACCTAACATTGACCAAGGGCGTTTCCTTGCGCACTTATTGACAGCATTAGCCCCATGGCCAGGCGTCCCACTCTTGCTTGGCGGCGACTACAATTGTGTTTTAGATGTTAACATAGACCGCTCAATTCCCCCACTGGCAGACGAGCCAATGCATGAAACAGCGCGAGCGTTCGCTGACTGGGCAACACAGTGGGATCTTCACGATGTCTGGCGTAGTCGCAACCCCAACACGAGGACCTATTCGTATTACTCGGGTGCGCACGCACTGCATGTCAGACTTGACAGATTCATGTTATCTAGTGATCTACTACCCCATGTCACAGACTCTTGCTATCTGGTTCGCACTCACTCGGATCACAACCCTCACACTCTTGACTTTGCCTGGGAGTGCCCACACCCGCCGATTCCCACGCGGCGGCTCCAACCAGATGTCTTGTTGGATGCCCCATTTCGAGATTTACTCTCGACTCATATCATGCAATACTTTGAGGATAACGTTGACACTGCGTCCACCCCACAGGTTGAGTGGGATGCATTCAAGGTGGTCACACGTGGTCATTGTCTGGGCGCGCAGGTGGGTATGAGACGCCAGGTGGAGAGGGACTTGACGAGGGTGGAATCTGCCTTATTGGTTGGCGAGCAAGAGGCAGCGGAGGGCGACGATACGAGACTAGTAACTGCCCGCGAACAACACACAAAACTTATGGATAGACAGAAGAACTTGAACTATGCAGCACACTCAGCACGCATGCATCATGCTGGGGACAAGCCAGGCAAACTCCTGACTTGGCTGATACGACGTGACACGCAAGCGTTGCCGGTGATGTCAATCCGCACCACACAAGGGACTGTGGTGTACACGCAGAGGGCAATACATGAAGCTTTTACGGACCATTATAGAAATCTGTACTGTTCCCGTTTACGGGCCACTGGAGATGATATCTCCAGGTACCTGTCAGATTTACTGCTACCAGCGGCCACTAATGCACAACGCGATGAGCTAGGTGCTCCACTCGCGACGGAGGAACTTCGGACTGTTATATTTTCTCTTTCCAACGGCAAGACCCCAGGCCCTGGCGGCTTGCCCGCGGAGTTTTACAAAGCCTACTCTACCATCCTCATCCCCGAGCTTCTAAGAATGTATAAAGCGGCAATAGAGAGTGACACTCTCCCTCCCACACTTAACGAGGCGAACGTGATATCGCTCTTGAAGCCTGGCAGGGAAGAGCTCAACATGGGTTCTTACAGGCCATTGGCCCTCCTCAACACGGACTACAAGATCCTAGCGTCCGCACTGGCTCAGAGACTGGCACCTCTAGTCCCCACACTAGTACATACTGACCAGAATGGTTTTGTGCCCACCCGCAGCACATCCTATAATATCAGACGGCTCTTTCGGGTGCAGAGTCTGGCCATGTCCCGGTGGCCTCGCTTGCTTTGTGTAATTTTGGACCTTGAGAAAGCGTTCGACTCAGTGGAATGGCCCTACCTCCTGCGAGTCCTGGAAAAGTTTGAGTTGGGTGCTGCCTACCTCCGTATGGTGGAACTCCTTTACTCTGGCCTTGTGGTGCGTGTCCGCACGGGCAAACATTTCTCTGACCCGGTCCGAGTTCGAAGAGGCACTAGACAGGGTTGTCCCCTCTCCCCCCTAATTTTTGCATTAATGATGGAACCCCTGGCGGCACAGCTGCGTGCTTCCTGCGCAGATTAGGGCATCCCCTGGCTGACAGGGTGCACTCGGTGTCACTGTATGCTGACGACCTACTGTTATATATTAGAGACCTGACCCGCTTTCCGAACACGCTCACTGCCATATTTAGCGACTTTGGGGACATGTCGGGACTCCGAGTTAATTGGGAGGAATCGGGGGTATACTCTTTCCCCGCGGGCACCCCGGAGTGCGCCATACGGTAATGGATGAGCTACTCCTCTGGTATCCGACCGTGTTTAGATATCTTGGAATTCAAGTTTACCGTGAACCCGCTGATTTGTTGGAGGGTAACCTTAAGAGAACAATCTCGTCGCTGACAGCTCAAGTTTCCTTTTGGACTTCCCTACCACTGAATGTCCCCAGCCGCATTACATTAGCAAAAATGGTCGCCCTACCTCGGCTGCTGTACTTTTACGCAAACTTACCGGTGTATGTCCCCACTCGCATTTTCCGTGAGCTGGAAACTCTGACCAGACGTCTGATCTGGAGCACGGGCGACCCAGAGTTGCGTTGAAGACTCTATACGCTGCCACTGAAAGCGGAGGGTTGTCGGTCCCTAACCACGAGCTTTATTATTTGGCAGCGCAGCTGCAATGGGTCACTTACTGGCTGTGTGGGAAGAATCTGGGAGATACTGCCTCAGACGACGTGATCATGATGGCCCCGCAAATACACGCGCTGTTTCATCCCTTATCTAGTGCCCGCTGCCCAGCCCAGCTGCACCTCGCGGTGGCGAGAAAGTGCTATGTGAGATGTCTGAAACTCACGAGCGCTACCACACCATACGCACCTAACCTGCCACTACTGGGCACACCCTCGGAGGGGGGAGCGCTCACGGAGCCTGCGTTGCGTGGCTGGGCGGCAGCGGACCTGGAGAGTTTGGGCGACTTATTTGAGGATGGCGCACTGCTTCCTTTTGCGACACTAGCAGACAACACAGGCCTGCCAACTGGGCAATTCCTGACCCATGCAACACTTCTGCATACATTGACACGAGCCTGGGGAACCCTGATGGAGGAGCCCCCGACACATCTACTAATCCAATATCTACATGTGATGGGGAACGGCTCGTACATAGTACATTGGCTTGCCCAGGCGCTACACATGCACACGCAGTTTTCGGCACAGCGGCTGAGGGACAAATGGACAGCTGATAGAGGCCGAGACTGGACTGACGGAGAATGGGCGCGGATACTAGCCGGAACATTAAACATACCACGAAATGCACGCTTCAAGATGATACAATATTATATCGTGCACCGCGCCTATTTGTCTCCAGACAAACTCAATAGTTACTTTGGGCTTAACACGTCTGCATGCCCCAGATGCGGACTTGTAGATGCACAACTCCTACATGTACTCTTGGCATGCCCTTCTCTACACACCTACTGGGTCACATTGTCGGGCACCTTAGCAAAAGCGACGGGAGGCACCCTGCCACACACGTGGAAGGCTTGTCTGCTGGGATTGTTTACAAGAAAGAAACAGACAAGAGTCCAAGGGAGGTTTTGGGATCTTGGACTGATAACTGCTAAGCGCTGGAAGAATAGTGCACCCCCCCTGGCGATACACTGGAGTACTTCGTTTGACAACTGGGCAAGGGCGGAAAGCGTAGCGTTACACAATGAGGACACGGCGGGGCTCCGCAAGTATCCCATAGCACAAGACTGGGATAGCACCTTGACGACATACCACCAAGAGTTCTTGCGAAGTGGCATAGTTTAGACGCTGGTGCCTCCCTCCACGTGGATTCTGCTGGACACTTTCCTCCCCCCCTCTTCCACCTGGGCCCTCACCCTCCCCCCCCGCTGCGCACTTAGCAGATCATGTGATTAGATCTCCATGACCGATATAACGCAGAACATGCCAGTTCTCCCCGCCTGCCCCGAGAGCACTGCACGTACATACGCACTCGCTGTTAAACACCGACTAGTCTCCCGATTCCGTAGTTTTTAGTTTGTTCTTTACACTTGTTGGTTTCCTTTGTAATAAAGCTTTGGACATATGTTAAATTGCTGATGTACCCATTTTACCTTTATTCGCTCCCACGGCGTACTCAGTAACCGGATAAGAACAAATTTCTGTTGTATTATTGGGAAGCAACACTTGCATTATCATCACCAACATTGATCAATGTTCTCTATTATGATCAGTCAGTGGCTAATGAGATTGACACGCTGTCTTAACTGGACTGCCTTTGAATTGTTCCTTACGAACAGACTCCTTTCTGTATCTGTGCCACCGAAACAGCCTGAGACTAATTTTCAGTACTACGCCATGACTAATCATTTCAATTTCATATGTGTGATGCTGTGTAATGGCGAAAAATGCAATAAACATATTCAAACAAAAAAAATGAAGGAGTGGTACGACCGCAACGCTCGGACGGTGGAGTTGGACGCTGGACAGAAGGTGTGGGTCATGGAGCCTGGGGAGCTTAGTGCCCTCCAGGGCCGGTGGACTGGTCCGTACGAAATTGTGGAGCGTCGAGGCCAGACCACCTATGTCGTTGACTTGAAGACCCCCCGTCAGCCCCATCGGGTGCTCCACGTCAACCGCCTGAAACCCCACCATGAGCGATCTGAGCTTGCTCTCCTCATGGTGACGAATGGAGTGAGCCTCTTCCTGACCTTCTGGCGGCCCAGGAGAAGGATGGATCGGTGGAGGGTGTTGTCCTCTCCCCATCCTTGACCCCAGAGCAACAGAGGGACTGCCGCCAGGAATGACACATCTGTGTACCCATGATGTGGACACAGGGGACAGTCCGCCTGTAAAAACCAAGTCTTACCAGCTGTCCGATAAAGTCAAGAACAGCATCCAGGGTGAGGTGGCCAAAATGCTGGAGCTGGGGGTGATCGAACCTTCCAGCAGCCCTTGGGCTAGTCCGGTTGTGTTGGTGCCGAAAGCGGCCCCACTGGGCACCACACCAGAACTTCGGTTCTGTGTGAACTATCGGGGATTGAACTCTGTCACCAAGACAGACGCTCACCCGATCCCACGGGCAGATGAGCTGATTGACCGGCTGGGAGCAGCCCGGTACCTCAGCACCATTGATCTAACATCAGGGTACTGGCAGATTGCCATGGCCGAAGGAGCAAAGGACAAAACAGCGTTCTCCACCCCTGAGGGCCACTTTCAATTTAGAGTGATGCCCTTCGGGCTCAAGAATGCTCCGGCCACCTTCCGGCGGTTGGTGAACCAGGTGCTGTCTGGCCTGGAGTCCTTCTCAGCGGCATACCTGGATGACATAGCTGTCTTCAGTAGCACCTGTGAGGACCATCTGCAGCATCTCCAGGAGGTGCTGCAGGCTTTGCAGCGTGCTGGCCTGACCATCAAGGCTAGAAAGTGCCAGATTGGACAGGGATCTGTCGTCTACCTGGGGCACCTGGTGGGCGGGGGTAAGGTGCAACCCCTCCAGGCCAAAATTGAGACCATCATGGCCTGGGAAACCACCAAAACCCAGACTGAGGTCTGAGCTTTCCTCGGCCTCACTGGCTATTACCGCCGGTTCATCAAGGGATATGGTACCATCGTAGCCCCCTTGACTGAGTTGACGTCCAAGAAGCAGCCACGAAAAGTGATCTGGACGGCTGCTTTCCAAGAGTCATTTGAAACACTGAAGCACGCGATGTGCTCCGCTCCGGTGCTTGCAACACCTGACTTCTCGAAGGAATTCATCATGCAGACGGACGCCTCTGAGCACGGCATAGGTGCTGTGCTTTCGCAACTCAACAACAATGGCCAAGACCAAACTGTGGCCTTCATCTCCAGAAGACCCCTTCCTCGGGAACGGCGATGGAGTTCCATCAAGCGAGAAGCCTTCGCTGTGGTCTGGGCTTTGAAGAAGTTGAGGCCATACCTTTTTGGCTCTCACTTCCTAATTCAAACCGACCACCGACCCCTTCTCTGGCTCATGCAGATGAGAGGCGAAAACCCCAAGTTGCTAAGGTGCACCATTTCCCTACAGGGGATGGACTTTAGGGTGGGACATCGGCCCGGAGTTGACCACGCCAATGCTGACGGTCTCTCCCGGTTTTTCCGCCTTAGTGACAAGAACTCCCTAGAGGTTGGGTAGCTCTCCCCACTTTCAGCTGGGGGGGACGCATGTTAGACCTGTCAGCCCTAGGGTGGTATTTCCCTGTTTTTTTCGCCCTTGCCTTATTTTTTCCCAACCTCTTTTTGTTGGCCGTAGGTCTCTGGGCACCTTCCCATTGCTAACCAATGCTAAGGTGCAGGTGCTCTCTTCCCCCAACATGGCTGCCACTGACCCCTGCTACAGCAGCGTGGTCTTGTTAGACGCACTGTAGTAGCCAGGAGCTAGCTGGAACCCCTAAACATTGTAGCAATGCCAGCCTGCCTGCCTTCCCATAGCTAGAGTGAGGGAGCTCCTGGAACCTGCCAGAATAGGGGAGTGGTCACCAACTGCCAACTGCCACTATAAAAGGAAAGGGAGGGAAACTTTCTAGTCAGTTGGGGCATCACTGACCTGGGGGACCCTACGCAGGAGATTTAGTTGGTAGGGCCTAGTCAGAAAACACCACTGGGGGTAACAGGGTTTAGGCACTGCCCACCAAGCTGTGTGAGGAACACTGAACTAGCCCACTGATCTGGCCCGGCGGGAGGGGAACCCAGGGAACATCTGAAGTGACCTGCTGAGGGAAGCCTCCAACTCAACCCCCCCCCTCCTCAGGAAACCAAGAATCTACTGCACAAGGGCGCAGGATCCATCTCGCGCCAAAGAAGAAACCCACCTGATTGCCACAGGACTACTGGGGATCAACCAGGTACAGGGCTGTGTCCACTTTGCGCCCCTCTACTTCAACCAGGGCCCCTGCACTGTCCTGTCTCATCCCCTCTGCTGCCCTGCCTTGCCTATACTGCCTGAACTGTGAAGCGCCAGGACGCTAGAGACAGTGGCTGCCCCAAAACGATATACCCCTGAAGCGCCATTGCTGAGAAGCGCTGTGAGTCCAGAGCCCTTGCTGCCCTGAAGCACGATGTCCTGAAGCACTGAGGTGCTAGAGATTATTGTGCCCTGAAGAGCTGTGGCCCCAAGCGCTATCTCTGCTAAGCGCTGGCTCCCGGTATCCTGACGCCGCTGAAGCGCTACTGCCCTTCGAGCGCTCTGCTCCTCACGGCGCTACAATCATCAGCCTGTTGCTGGCACCACGCTGTGGTGGGCCACGGAACCTTGCAATTCCCCCCCTCGCGCTATACCTGAAGAGCACTAGCGGCCTCACTCACCGCCGCGGCCCTTGCCGCCTCACCGGAGCCCCAAACACTGGTCGCGGCCGCTTCTGAAGCGCCGACCTCATCACCCCCCACAGCGGCCCTCGGGAGCCAGGACAGGGCCGCCACATTGTTGCACTGGGCCGCGCTAGGCCCTACTAGGCCTGAAGCCATCCTGCTATCCTCACGTGACGGGGGCGTTGGAAGTGACTCCGCCGCACTCTGATTGGCTGCCGGCGCTGCGCCCCCCATCGATCCCCGGGTGCAGCCAGGCCCAGGAAAGCCCGGGACCGACAAAGGAACCAGCGCCAGCGCTCGAAGAGAGCGAGAACCCCCATCAGCCTCGAGAGGAGCGGCGGAACTGGGTGGGCCTCTTTGGATCGGCCCCCCTCCCTCCCGAGGCCTGCTAGAATCGTCGCAAGGGCCAGGAGTGGGCCGAAGAGTGACGTAAACCCCCGGGGAGGAGGGCGGAAGGCCGGTGGAGGCCCAGAGTTCGCCCCTCCCTGGGGAAGACTTAAGACTGGGCCCCGTTGGCCCTATTTGGCCCCTCTGGAGTGCTGGACCGGGGCCAGGGCCCCTAGACACTGTGAGGGCCCTATGGGAAAAGAGTTAACCCCTGCCTTGAGTACAATTAAGTGCCAGTCATGTTAGCCTTTTGCCTGGCTTAGTTTGAATAAGATGAAATGCTTAACTGTGCAGGATGCCTTAATTATCAGGGCCTCATAAAAGGTTTAGTGAAGGGTAAAGCAGCGTTTATCCTTACCTGCTGCGCTGGTTACTATTGATGTGATGTTCTCCGTGGTTAAAGAGATGTTTACCCTGGCCTGAGGAAGTGCTGAGTTCGATTCAAAGTGATTACTGAGAGGTTTACTGCTAATTAATGAACCGTTTTACTCTAGCCACATGAAAGGTTAAGTTCTTGTTTAATAACCTGCGGATTTCTGACTCAAGGAAATGTGTATTGCTAAGCAATGAAATGCTATTACCTAATGAAATGTTTTGATCCTGTCTAATGCAGTATTATCTGAAGGGCCTACAGTTATTTACCATTTAATTTTATTTATTTATGGCCAAGTAATGAAAAACATGCGTTTTTAAGGAAAGGTAATGAGTTATTACTACTGTGATTTTTGATTGCCCTGATCTTGATCTTAGATAAAACTTATTTATTTGAATCAAGCATATTGGTGTGGTCTCAGTCTTTGCTTGCATTTAATCGTCTCAGCGGTTGTGTGTGCTGTGTAGTCACTTAACACCTAAGCTTCGGGTGCCTTCCTGCTCGGGCAAAGCTACCCCCAGGGGACCTGGTGAACCGAGTTCCTACAGTGAGATAACCCTGGAGGTTAAAATATTTCTTGGAGAGATTTCTGTTTGTGTAGTCCCATATCTGACTCAAAGTAGTATAAAAAGGTTAATGTGCCTGCAAAGCACATCATGTAATATGCAGAAGGCATACATTTTTTTGGGATGTAGCTAGGTAAGTGGGTTACTGCTTTGAATACAGATCCTTTTGTTATTTGCAGTTCTTAAATACCAAGCTTTTTCATATAGCACAGTCAGTGAGCTATGTAGGATATGTGACTGCTACACCTTTAAACCCAAACTGACTCATGCAACACATCTTGTACACTGATTTACACACTTGCGTGATTTATTGTCAATCTGTATGTTATGTAAATCTCTCTGACACCCTGCATTGGGATGGGAGGTTAGTGTTGGGCACGCTGCACCTCCGCTCCGACCTTTGCTTTCACCTGCAGTTGGAGTAGAATTTGAGTAGAGAGTGGCCTCATAACTTAAATACTACCAATCCACCCCACTGCTCGCAGTCCTTTTTCCCCCGCACCACACCCTGATACCTGCCATGGGCAGCCATCTGGGGGATAGCCCTGGGTGCCAGAAGCTCTAGCTACGCCACTGGGGGGTGAACTGCAATTGTTTTGCATCTTGAGGTTATTATAATTTTATTCTTTCCTGTTTTGCCGCATCTTTGTGGGGCGGGACTGCTCTCAGAGCAGGGGGAGGATTGGTGCGCCGTCATCCCACATCCCACTAGTCATTGCATTGAGAGTAGATGGGTGTTGCACAGTACTGAGGCCTGAGAGCTCTGGATTAAATCCGGAGTGGGGGCCCCTCTGTGTTCCTTGCAGGGGGGCCCCTTCAACTTTCGTTACGCCACTGCTGAGATCTGTGACAGCTTGCTACCCATTGATACATGTTACAGTTCAGGATCCACGGAGACCTGTTACAGCTCGCTGCCCATTGATTCATGTTACCCCCTTGGGGCCATCTGAGCCCTGTTACAGCCAGCTACCCATTGATACACAGTACAGCTTCGAACCCATTGCAGCATGTTATAGCTGGGTGACCACCAATACATATTACAACTCCCGACTGACAATGGCCAGTTACAGCTCGCTGCCCATTGATACGTATTACATTTCGTACCCACTGTGGCGTGATACAGTTCTCTGCCATTGATACATACTACATCTCAGGACCAACTGCAGCCTGCTGCAGCTTGCTGCCCATTGTAACGATGCAGAGACAAAATATTGAATCAGTAATAGCGACTTGCACAAATATCGACTTGTAAATATTGTGGTTCAAAAATATTGACATACAGATTCTCGTGGTCAAGAATATCAATTTCCCTACTGTTACACCCACTGGAGTGGGAATAGTAATTTTTACCCCTCCGCTATCTAACACTTTCCCTACGGTTGCACTCACTGGAGTGGGAATAGTAATTTTCCTCTCCGCAATCCAACATTTTCCCTACTGTTGCAATCACTAGAGTGCAAATAACACTTTTTATCCCTCTGCTATTCAACAGTTATTCTACTGTTGCATTCTTTGAAGTGGGAATAGTAATTTTTCCCCTCTGTTATACAACACTTTCCCTACTGTTGCTCTCACTGGAGTGGAAATAGTAATTTTTACTCCTCCGCTGTGCAATACTTTCCCAACTGTTGCACTCACTGGAGTGAAAATAGTAATTTTTACCTCACAGCTATCGAACACTTTCCCTACTGCTGCTCTCACTGGAGTGTGAATGTACCTTTTTACCCCTCCGCTATCCAACACTTTCACGACTGTTGCACTCTTTGGAGTGAGAATAGTAAGTTTCTCAATTCTGCTATCCAATACTTTTCCTACTGTTGCATTCTTTGGAGTGGGAATAGTAATTCTTACCTCTCCGCTATCCAACACTTTCCCTAATGTTGCACTGTTTGGAGTGGGAATAGTAATTTTTTCCCCTCCGCTATTCAACACTTTCCCTACTGTTGCACTCTTTAGAGTGGGAATAGTATTTTGTTCCCCTCAGCGATCCATCACTTTCCCTACTGTTGCTCTCACTGGAGTGGAAATAGTATTTTTACCCCTCCGGTATCAAACACTTTCCTTACTGTTGCACTCACTGGAGGTGGAATGTAAATTTAAATATTTCGCTATCCAACTCTTTCCCTACTGTTGCACTGATTGAATTGGGAAGTTAATTTGTTATATTTTGTTAAAATGTATATTACATTTAATTAATTGTGTTAAAATTAATATTTAATACATTTAATATCATATTTTATTGTATATATATATATATAAATATTTAAATCGATATTTTTTACATCAATATTTTTTACATCGATATTTTTGTTTTACATTTCTTTCTATTAAACATCAGTCAGCTTTAACATACATGGTCATATGCTTACAATGGGTTGTGCACAATATAATTTGAGTATACATTTTATTAATCAAGACGCACTCAGATGTAATAGTCAAAATCACCCAATCTCGGACCCATCCCGCCTAGCTGATCAATACCCACCCCAATCCCCCTGTAATCTTTCCATTGTTGCCAAACTTTTTCCCATTTCCTGGGACATCCCCTGCCCTCATAAATAGTTTTTTTGCTGCACAACACCAGTCCATACCCCGTTTCCACTGAGAAACCCTAGGCGGCTGGATCGCCCCCCCATACACCAGCAATGTTTCTTTCAGCAACCATAACTGCCATTTGCAGCCAGAGTTTTTGGTATTTGGGTGATGTCAGTTCTCCAGAAACACACAGTACATGCCATCTGGGATCTAAAGGGATTTCCTGTTCCAAAACTTCTGACATGATGCGGACCACCTCTTTCCAATATATCTGTATGACTGGGCACTCCTTTCTGGGTACACCCCTCTGGCACTCCTCATTAGAAATACGCCCAAATCTAAACATAAGTTTTTCCATCGATATTTTTGATTTTATTTTTTTGTACTTATCTGTGTAGGTATGCGAATCGATATTTTTGTATTTTATATTTTTGTCTGTTATTTTTAACATTGATGTTTTTTGTCATTGATATTCTACAAGTGAACCCATTGGCACATATAACTGATTCTGACCCACTGCGGCCTGTTACAGCTCACTGCCTATCGATACATATTATAGCTTGGGATCGACTGAGACCTGTCTCAGCTCGCTGCAGATGAATACATAATAAAGCTTGGGACCCACTGCGACCTGTTATACCTCGATGCCCAGTTATAAGTACTACAGCTGGGGACACCCTGAGAACAGTTACTGCTCGCTACCTATTGATACCTGTTATATCTTGAGACCCACATTGACCTGTTAGAGCTCGCTGCACAGTTCTACATACTACAGCTTGGGCCCAACAGCAGCCTATTACAGCACGCTGCTCCTTGAGATATATTACAGCTTAGGACCCACTGAGAACAGTCACGGCTCGCTGCCCATTGATATATGTTACAGCTTTGTACCCACTGCGGCTTGTTACAGATCACTGCCCATTGATACAGATTAAAGTTTGGGACACACCAGGTAGCCTTCTCCAACACTTAGCTGTGTTGTACAGCCGGGTGGAGAACCAGCAAAGGCTCCTAGTTCCTGTCTGGGCGCCGAACCAGAAAATAGTATTCCCAGGGTGAAAAAAGCCCTGGGATTGGCATCTGGGATCCTGCACAGTGGGCAGCAGTGTCTGACGTCAGAAAGATGAGGATCGGGAGCACGTGGGCAGCCGTCGGACCAGGTAAGTGCAATTTTATATATTTTTAGTTCTGTCTTCCGTGATGTTTTTGGTTTGTATTCCCCCTCCCCCGCTTCACTACTTCGCAATGGGAGCAGCAGCTACTTCGATATTGGAGTGCCTAAAAGTCCTTCAGCGTGTGTCATCAGTTCAATAGTTGTACTAAATAAACATTTATTTGAAAAAAAAACACATTTCAGACAACCCAACATCTCTCAGACCTACCACAAATCCAGAACTCATGTTGGTTGCATGAGGGAGTGGCAGTACACAATACCTGTCCACAATAAGGATTACAACTTATTTCTAAAGACTTCCAAGTGGTAAAAATATTCAACAAATATAGGCAATAAATTGATATCAAGATGAGAGCTGATGTAACGGCAGGTGAGGGAGCAACTCTGTTTGGTGAGAAACTGTCTGTTGCAGGCGCCTTTAACATAAGCTAGAGGCAGTATATTTAGCTGATACCGGAAATAAGCATGTCTATAGGGTAATGCTTGAAATACTTCATTGGTGTTTCCTAAAACTTTGCTGCTCTGACTTTTTTGTATTTTTATGCAACTGGAGGGGTTTCACTCTACAAGTCATTCACCACAGAAGCACACCTTAAGCTAGACACATTTATTTATTTATTTATTTCTTTCGATTTATATAGCGCTATATAACCCAGGGGTCTCTAAGCGCTTGTCCAGTAAACACCACAGGAACCAAAAGGAACACTACAGGCGATTTATAGCCCTCCCCAAGCTTTCTGGAACAGAACCGTCTTCAGCTTCTTCCGAAAAGTCAGCAAATTGGGTTCTTTGCGCAGGTTCACCGGTAGACTGTTCCAGACCCCTGGAAGGGTGTTGGAAATGGCACGACCGCCCACCGTCGCCAATCTGAACCGGGGTTGCGTGAGCATAGTTGCTTCGGCAGATCTTAACACCCTGGAGTAACACAAACTGCTACCAAATAACAACAGATATACATGGACGTCAATTCACCATAATACCAGGGGTAGTGGCAGTGACATTACACACCCTTTGATACCCACTTTCACTCACACACTCATACTTACACATTAGTGGAATAAAAAATTGACAGAAAATAAAGAGTGTGATGCCCCAGCTGCCCCTGTGTTCCTGCCACTGAATTTGCCACCTCTGAGGCCAGGGGTCGCCAAGGCAGTGCCAGGGGTAGCAGAGGGCAAGCCAGGGGTCGCAGCTTCGACCCTTAAATGACGTCCATGATCAGGGCCGGCTCTAGGGCGGTGCCACCGGTGCCACCGCACCGGGTGCTGACTTTGCATGAGGGCACCTGTTTGCTATACTATATTGTTTTTAAAAGCACCCGTAGCAGTGTTCCTGACCTCCAGCAATTTTCAGCCAACAATAAAAATGTCAAGCCTACTAGGGTGAGCGATGTGATGTTCTTCCTGAAGAGAAAGAAGTTTTGTCTAGTTGGAGTTTTGACTGGGGGATGTTTTGATTCATCATAAGTTAGCGCAGAGGGTCAATATGCCTGCTGCATAGAATGTGCATCATGCAAATCCCGAAGTGAACAAAACGTAAATAGGTCAGGGGGTTACTGCTTTGTCAGATACTTTGTTTTGTTACTTGTAGTTTATTAGTTAAAAAAACTAATAAAAACCAGTGAGCTATTAACTGTCATCAAAGAACTGAAATGCAGACTTCAAGTATAGTTTAGAGCGAATTAATTTTTTTCCCAGACTTTCAATATTCAAAAGTTGTACCAAGTGTTGATTTGGGTAGAAATCAATTCCAATTATTAAAGATAATCCCCAATCATGGTCTTACGTTTTAAATTCTGAGTTTGTGCTTCTCCAGATCAAGCCCACCCAAACTTTACTCCCTACCAGAATGGATGACATATAAATCCTACCACTCTGTCTTATGTAACATTTTCTATACAATGATTTACGCACATATGATTGAGTAATGTGTTTGCAACGTAAAGTACTCTGACACCCTTCACTTTTATGAGTGACACTATAAATCGAATTAAATGCATCTGAGTGAGAGTAGTTATGGAGACTGTTACCCAGTGGTGGTAGTGCGGGAATTTGTTGCACAGGTGGTCATGGGGGGGGCACCAAAAAACATTGTCACACTGGGCGTCACCAGTGCTAAAGCTGGCCCTGTCCATGATGATACACAGCTCAATGGTGCATTGTGGGTGATTTTGGTTGAAGAAACGTTCCCTCTTTGCTGGCACGTTTGGTGACTGCTGCCCCTGGAGTGAAGGCCTGGAGACCTGCAGGATACACGCACCCTGCTGGCGGGACATGTGTAGTGCATGCTCCAGCTGTCAAGGTGCATTATCACCCTGGCAACACATTTTATGTGTCACTGAGTTCAGGAAACAGGAAAAAAAATGGGCAAAAGTACCCACGATAGACCCTGTGTTCAATAGGAGAGAAGCAGAGAGACACGGAAAGAAAGGTACTGCTTTCATAAGATCAAAAGAATATTGAAAGCCTCGCACCTGTCCATAGAGGTGGCAATCTCTGGGCGGAGCTTCTCGGCACTGCAAGGACTGTAACCAGAAAAAGAGGACTGGGCAGTAAACCGTGGAGCTACACCCCCACCCACAACCCCAATTCCTCCCCCCGGATCAAATTACCCACGTGGTTAATTAAGGTGATAAATGGGAGAAAAAATCTCTCTGGAATTATAGATATCCATTAGCAGTAAAGGGACTGGTCATTTCATGTCCACATCATCTTTCTCCATTCTGGGGGGAACAAGCTCGTCATTGCATGTTGTAGGGGTGCCATAACCAGCTGGAATCAGTCATTTTACCAAGTAACTCATACCCAGGCACATGGTCTACCATGAAGCTCATCTTGAGAATCCACTGATGCATTTTACAATTTTAGGCTCACTGATGCCTATTCTAACTTGGGGGCCATTAATGCCTATTATAGAATGAAGGCGATTGGTACCTGTTACTAGTTGAGACCCATTAATACTGATTACAGCTTGAATCACATTAATGTGTGTATAACAGAGGGGAAAAATTACTATTCCCACTTCAAAGAATGCAACAGTAGAATAACTGTTGAATAGCAGAGGGATAAAAAGTGTTATTTGCACTCTAGTGATTGCAACAGTAGGGAAAATGTTGGATTGCGGAGAGGAAAATTACTATTCCCACTCCAGTGAGTGCAACCGTAGGGAAAGTGTTAGATAGCGGAGGGGTAAAAATTACTATTCCCACTCCAGTGGGTGTAACAGTAGGGAAATTGATATTCTTGACCACGAGAATCTGTATGTCAATATTTTTGAACCACAATATTTACAAGTCGATATTTGTGCAAGTCGCTATTACTGATTCAATATGTTACTACTTGAGGCTGATTGATGCCCAGAGCTGCATGAGGCCTATGAGGCCTTTGAGCGTGTCACAGATCGGGGCCTAATAACGGCAATTACATCTTCAGACCTACTGCAGCCTGTTACAGCTCTCTGCCCATTTGATTCATATTACAGCTTCGGACCCACTGAGGGCTGCCACAACTCACTGCCCATTGGTACATGTTACATCTTGGAACCCACTTCGGCCTGTAGCAGCCTGCTGCCCAGTGAGACGAGTTACAGCTCGAGACCCCCCGTGACCTGTTACAGCTTCTCATTGATGCATGTGACCTCTCGGAACCCACTGAGACCAGTTCGCTGCCCGTCGATGCATGTTACCGTTCGGGACATACTGAGATCTGTTACAGCTCGCTGCCCATTGATACATAATAAAGCTTCATACCCATTGCGGCCTGTTACAGCACACTGACCCTTCATAAATGTTACAGCTCGGGACCCATTGCGGCCGGTTACAGCTCGGTATCTATTGATTCATGTTACAGCTCGGGATCCACTGAGGCCTGTTACAGCTCGCTGCCCATTGAAACATATTCCAGCTTGAGGCCAACTGAGACCTGTTACAGCCGGCCGCCCAATGATATATATTACAGATTGTGACGCACTGAGACCTGTTACAGCTCGGTATCTAATGATTCATGTTACAGCCTGGGATCCACTGAGACCTGTTACAGCCGGCCGCCCAATGATATATATATTACAGTTTAGGACATTCTGCGGCCTGTTCCTGGTCGCTGCCCATTGATACATGTTACAGCTTGGGAGGCACTGAGATCCAGGGGCGAACACAGTGCCCCGCAGCCCAGCGTTGCGGGGGGCCCGAGCTGCAGGGGGCCCCCTCAGCACAGACTGAGCTACAAATTACTGCCATCAAACGCAGCCCCTGTAGGCTGCCAAACAATGCTGACAACAGCAGTTTTCCTTAAAAAGTGGTGTTTCACCACTTTAAATGACTGGTAAAGTGAAACTTGGATTTTTGTAGATTTTTACAATATGTGATCCACTAATCCCTTTTCTCAAATGATCGATAAGCTATTAGAGAAGCCAAAAGCATATTTGCAATAACAAGTAAGCAAAAACTGTTGCTCCCCAGACATTTGTAAGCTTTAAAGCACACTATGAAATTCATGGTTTTAAAAGTAAGCCTATATAAAAACAAGCATTGGAAATGCAATAGGTCTCGCAATAACGCGAGTCTGAACTATTAGCAGTGTAAATGATAATGCCCTTTATTTTTGCGTTCTGGTTTTTGGAACATAAATAAAAGGCTTTGTCATTTACAAGGCCTATAGCTTAAATTTGCGTTAAAACGAAACCTATTGCATTGCAATGGTGGTGGTGCTGCTGAGTTTTCTCTGAATCCGCACTCTGACTCTGCACCCACAATCTGCACCCACAATCTGCACCCACAATCTGCACCCACAATCTGCACTCTGAATCTGCACCCACAATCTGCACTCTGAATCTGCACCCACAATCTGCACTCTGAATCTGCACCCACAATCTGCACCCACAATCTGCACCCACAATCTGCACCCACAATCTGCACCCACAATCTGCACCCTGAATCTGCACCCTGAATCTGCACTCTGAATCTGCACTCTGAATCTGCACTCTGAATCTGCACCCACAATCTGCACCCACAATCTGCACCCACAATCTGCACCCACAATCTGCACTCTGAATCTGCACCCACAATCTGCACTCTGAATCTGCACCCACAATCTGCACTCTGAATCTGCACCCACAATCTGCACCCACAATCTGCACCCACAATCTGCACCCACAATCTGCACCCACAATCTGCACTCTGAATCTGCACTCTGAATCTGCACCCACAATCTGCACCCACAATCTGCACCCACAATCTGCACCCACAATCTGCACCCTGAATCTGCACCCTGAATCTGCACTCTGAATCTGCACCCACAATCTGCACCCACAATCTGCACCCACAATCTGCACCCACAATCTGCACCCTGAATCTGCACTCTGAATCTGCACTCTAAATCTGCACCCACAATCTGCACCCACAATCTGCACCCACAATCTGCACCCACAATCTGCACCCACAATCTGCACTCTGAATCTACACTCTGAATCTGCACCCACAATCTGCACCCACAATCTGCACCCACAATCTGCACCCACAATGTGTGAGTGGCGTTGCGTGTGTGAGTGGCGTTGCGTGGATGAGTGGGGTTGCGTGTGTGAGTGGCGTTGCGTGTGTGAGTGGCGTTGCGTGTGTGAGTGGCGTTGCGTGTGTGAGTGGCGTTGCGTGTGTGAGTGGCGCTTGCATGCTTGATAAACAACTTACACGTCTTCTAATGGACTGAAAGGGCTGCAAGGAGGTATAATAATAATAAAAAGAGACAAAATGGATCAAGGGAGCAGCAGGGCAGGGGGAGAAAGGAGGGGTTATTTTGCGAGGCTTCTGGCGGGTGGGGGGGGAGAAAGGAGGGGCAGCGGAATGCGTGCGAGGGGAGGAGAAGTGTGGCAGGCAGATGTGCGGCCTGGTGAGGGGGCGGGAATGCGAGCCTGGTGGGGGCAGGCGAAAGTGAGCTGCTTGTATGCTCACTTTAATTCGGGACAGTTGTGATGAGCATAGTAGTTCTCTGAGGGCCATTTTAGATTGTGACATGCCGGGTGGACAGTGCTGTCCTGGAGATATAACTGTTCTTGCCCTGCTGTTATTTTTCCAGCACACAACATGCTCCGTGGCTTTGGTTTCGTGCAGTTTGAACGTCCTGAAGATGCCCAGGCTGCCGTTGAGG
This sequence comes from Lissotriton helveticus, assembly GCF_964261635.1. Classification (NCBI taxonomy): domain Eukaryota; kingdom Metazoa; phylum Chordata; class Amphibia; order Caudata; family Salamandridae; genus Lissotriton; species Lissotriton helveticus. Next base: position 64,019,031 of record NC_136059.1, on the reverse strand, counting down.
GTTAGAATGGTCGTCTGTTAAAAGGGCATAAATTAGGTAAAGTCAACTTGTACACCCCCGACTTGTGGCGCTGAAAAGAATACAGCAGTCTGCGTACGCATGCACATATTGGGTGTTGTCTTTGCTTGATAAACAACTTACACGTCTGCTAATGGACTGAAAGGGCTGCAAGGAGGTATAATAATAAAAAGAGAGCCAACATGGATCAAGGGAGCAGCAGGGCAGGGGGAGAAAGGAGGGGTGATTTTGCGAGGCTTCTGGCGGGGGGGGGTGGGAGAAAGGAGGGGCAGCGGAATGCGTGCGAGGGGAGGAGAAGTGTGGCAGGCAGATGTGCGGCCTGGTTAGGGGGCGGGAATGCGAGCCTGGTGGGGGCAGGCGGATTACGGAGATGCTCGTGCTTGTGTGGTCACGTGACCCGCTTTGTGGCCACGTGACCTCACATGCACTGTGAAGAAACGCCAGTGGTTTCACTAGACGATCGAGCACTTGAATTCGATCCTATCCATTCCTGCGGAATGGGACAGGCTCGACCTAAAAATGTGTCTTAGTGGAAACTGACCAAATTTATCTTAGCCATCTGTTGTTAAAATTCATCCGGCACCTCTTGTTCTGCCGTCATCTCTGCAAAATCCGCACAGTCTCCGCATCTCATCCACTTACACTCAGCTACAGCTCAAGCGTTATTTCACCAAACTGATAGAATCCACAAGCAGGCCCATGTTTACAAAGCAAGCTACCCCATTTCTAATGGTTCGATCGAAGGTAGATGGGTCACCCAATAAGACACTTGGGGCCCAATTACAAGTAGGACACATTCCGGGTTTTACAATTGCTTGAGGTGTTGGTTGCAAGGGCAGCGAAGACTGATCCGTTGTCCCTGCTTTTGTCAGCAGGTAATACTCCCCCACAACTAGGACACATTTTAATCCCTCCCTCCCAAGCAATATTTTGGGATTCTGTCAGAGAAAGCATAGGGAAGGCCAATAAGTCAGACTTATACCTGAAAGTGCATCAATTGGCAAATTTGTGTCTGTGGTATTGTAAATTGGTGAGTGACAAATGAAAAAAATAGTCAATGTTTGATTAAAAGAATGCAAAGATGAGTGACCATGTTAATGGGTGAGTAGTAATTGAGTGGATGGCATCATACAATCATCCAACCATTCACTCATTGTGTGCAATCACCTATTCATCCATCCACAATACTCATACACTAATTTTTTTGTAAAGCAGCACTTTCACTTAGAAGCCAAACCAATTCCTTTAAACAAGGCTTGATCTTGCTATTTCAAATTTAGCCTGGTCAAATCAGCTTTCACTTGTAAATGTTTCAGAATAGCAATTGAATAATGAGTCACCCATACTGAAAGTTTGTGGGATATTTTTAATGCAACATCACACAACAAAACAATGATGCATTTGAAATCACACACGTGATGTTATTAGAATTAATATATTAGTCGAAGTGACTTTAGAGGCCCACCTAAGTTCGGAGTAAGAAGCAAGACACAGGTTTTTATAGAAAGTGGTTTCTGAATTCGGCCTAGAGAGATATATAGAAATAGAAACATATAACAAGAGAGGTAAGGAGAGAGATTGAATCAGAGAATTGAGAGACAGCGACTGATGAATGGATATATGGATGAATGTATGGATGGATGAATGAATTAGAATGGGTGAGTGATTGTGTGGATGGATAATGCAGGGGCCTTTAGAGTACTACACACAAGAATGGACAAAAAGATTGAGAGATGGACAGAAGAACATGCAGAGGTACATAGAGAAAGATGCTTTATCAGAAAGACAGACAGAGGGACAGATCGAAAGACTGACAGAAAACAGACCAATGAACGGAAAATCACGTAAAAAGATAGTAATACAAAAAGATGAATAGATAGAAAATTAGATATATAGAGGGAAAAAGACAAATACAGACAGACACAACAGAATGCCAAAAAGACAGAAAATCCAATGATATGATCGATAGCGGACAGGCATGTTTGGGTGTAAACAGGTAGACGGGTAGATACGTATTCCTGAAATGCCTATTCATACAGTACTCTAATATTATACTCTTAAAGACAATTATAAGAGCTCACGATAGCTGAGTAAGAACGAGTTCCTTCTATATTTGGAAAGCCGCTTCCTTTCAGAAAATATCTGCGGACAATGAAGCCTATAACACTGACCTGTTGACTGATGCCAATATGTAGAGCCTGCATCTGCATGCTTCTCAATCAGTGGGTTTTTAGCGTACAGAATGAATGTATACACCTCTAAGGGCCAGATGTATGACCATTCAGGTTAGCAAGTCGCAAATTGCACAGAATTGCGACTCGCAATTTGCGACTCGCTAAGCTGAATGTACAACAGTGTCTCAGACATTGGTTGCGATTCCCAATGGGGTCACAAACTGCATGCCTCATCAATATTCATGAGGCAATAGTAATTTGCGACCCCATAGGAATGGCTAGCACTCTCAGGGACGGTGGCCTGTGGGGTCAGCAGACCACCATGTCTGTGACTGCTTTTTCAATAAAGCAGGTTTTGCATTTAAAAAAGAAAAATGAAACTTTGCAGTTTAATTTTTTTAGGGCAGGTAGTGGTCCCTGGGACCACTGCTTGCTCCTAAATATTGTTTTCACAACCATTCACAAAGGGGAAGGGGTCCCGTGGGGACCCCTTTTCATTTGCGAGTGGCTTACCACCTACTTGAAGTAGGTGGTAAACTGCAATTGTTTTACCACCGCAAATGCGGTCACAAACAATGTTAGACTCGCTATTAGGAAGGGACGCCCTTGGCACGCTCCTTCCTAATAGGAAGTCGCAAGCCTAATAGGTTATCGACTCGCAAAATATGATTTGTGCATGGGGCAGACCAATTCTGCGGTCGCGAACTGGCCGAATTCCCATTTGCGACCGCAAAAAGCGGTCATACTCCTACTTATAAGTGTTTTGCTTTCTGTGGTTCATCCCATAGTACTCTTGGAGCCAGATGTACGACGTATTTTTGCATGCGCAAATGGGTTTGTGACCCGTTTACGCATGCAAAAATATCTAAGGGCTCGCTGATTAGTATTTGCAACTCGCTATTAGGAAGGGGCGTTTCAAGGGCATCCCTTCCTAATAGCGAGTCTGAGCCCTAGGTATGACTGTCTTGCAATTTTCCACCTACTTCAAGTAGGTTGTAAAGCATTCGCAAATGGGAAGGTGTCCCCAGGGGATCTCTTACCCTTTGGGAATGCATGGGAAAATATTTTGTAAGGGCAGGCAGAGGTCCCAGGAACACTGCCTGCCCTTGAAAAATGAACTGGAAACGTATCATTGTAAAAAATAAATGCAGCCCGTTTTCCTTTAAGGGAGGGCCAGCGATTCCTAATGGGGTCGCAAATTACGAGTGCCTCATGAATATGCATGAGGCATGCAATTTGCGACCCCATTAGGCATCGCTAACAGTGTCTCAGACACTGTTGTACATTTGCATTAGGGACTCGCAATTGCAGCTCCAATTTGCGAGTCTCTAATGCAAATGGTCGTACATCTGGCCCTCGGGGAGTGGCGAGTTACATGGGTGGGTGAAAGGCAAGGCTTTGAGTAACGTACTCATCAGTGGTGGTTCCTCCGCTAAGGCAGAGGATCATCGCCCCACTGCTTTATGCAGTGTAAAAAAGAAAATGATAATAACTTGAGGTTATCATCATAGTATTTGTTCCTGTTGCGGCGTCTTTGTGGGGTGGGGCTGCTCTCAGAGCAAGGGGAGGAGTGGTTTGCACTCCTTATGTGAGCATGAGTGTTTGGCCGGCCCTCTCGGGCCCTCCAAACAGTCATGCGCACAAGGCATGTTCTCCACCTAGGCTGCATTACACCCTGCGTGCAGAAAATGCCAACCCCTCCAGACCCTGGGTGAGCGCAGTGTCACGGTACTCAGACTAATCACAACACTGCATTGCAGCCTTGTGATTGACTGCGGGAAGCGTGAGAGCCCTGGTGCTACCTGCTTCCTGTTTCCCCCAAGAAGCCAGGATGAAGCCAGCCAACCATGAGGTGTGTGATCATTTTTTTTAACCCGATCCCCCCACCCCGCACCACTACTGCTTCCAGGTAGCAGCCGCCACTGGTACTCATCTGGTGCGACTTAGACCCATATGTACTAACATGTTTTCCCATTAATGCTGAATGGGAAACCCTTTCATACATCCAGCCCGTTGTGACATTAGCAGAGGGTGAGACGGCGGCTTGTGTATGTAAGTAGGGTGTGCTGTTTCAAAAGGTCAGGGGTCTAGCTTGCCTATAGGGCAGTTTGGCAGTGCCCGAGAGGCTGGTCTCACAGGTCTCACAGATCAGTGTGTGGGCTTGTGTTTTTGCAGTTTGTGGGTTTTTGCTCGGTAGAACGGTTTTCACTGTTGTTTCCCACCACAAACAGAAATACATACTGTCTCTCATGACTTGCAAAATTCCCATAGAGCGTGTTTTTACAAGTTCAAAACGGGCCTGATTTACTAATGTGGGCCACTTTTATCGCCATCTGGTTTGCTAAAGGGGGACTGTTTTTATTTTGGAGCCCAGGGCAATTTTTTTGTCCCAGTCCTACCCTACAATTCCCATGCCACAGAAGGTGGATTTGACAAAAAATCCCACTTCCTCTTCCTTTTTTGATAACAGGTGATACTTTTTAAAAACTTCTTTCTCACACGTCTAGTGATTTAAATCAGTGTTGAAACCTTTTATGGTAGATACCCTGGCTGCTGATTTAAGTATGAGCGGAGCCACATGTTTTTTCCTTTTACTGAGAAGCGAGGATCGCTCTATAATTCCTATCAGTCTGAGCTTTGTCGTTGGTGTGTCGTCATCCCACATCCCACTAGTCATTGCATTTAGAGTAGACGGGTGTTGCACAGTACTGAGACCTGAGAGCTCTGGATTAAATCTGGAACGGGAGCCCCTCTGTATACCTTGCAGGGGGGCCCCTTCAACTTTTGTTATGCCACTGCTGAGATCTGTTACAGCTTGCTACCCATTGATACATGTTACAATTCAGGATCCACGGAGACCTGTTACAGCTCACTGCCCATTGATACATATTACATATTGGACCCACTGTGGTGTCTTACAGTTCTCTGCCATTGATGCATAATACATCTCAGGACCCAGTGCAGGTTGCTGCAGCTTGCTTCCCATTGCCACAGTGCAGAGACAGAATATTGAATCAAAAATATCGACTTGCACAAATATCGAGTTGCAAATATTGTGGGTCAGAAATATCGACATACAGATTCTCGGGGTCAACAATATCGATTTCCCTACTGTTGCACCCACTGGAGTGAGAATAGTAATTTTTACCCCTCCGCTATCCAACCCTTTCCCTACTGTTGCACCCACTGGAGTAAGAATAGTAATTTTCACCCCTCCGCTATCCAACACTTTCCCTACTGTTGCTCTCACTGGAGTGGGAATAGTCAACTTTATCCCTCTGCTATCTAACACTTTCCCAACGGTTGCACACACTGGAGTGGGAATATTAACTTCCCTCTCCGCTATCCAACAGTTATTCTACTGTTGCATTGAATGAATGAAATAAATCTTATAACGCGCTACTAAGCCCAAAGGCATCAAGGCGCATTCAGTGGAGTGGGAATAGTAGTTTTTACCCCTCCACTATCCAACACTTTCCCTACTGTTGCTCTCACTGGAGTGGGAATAGTAATTTATACCCCTCCGCTATCCAACACTTTCCCTATTTTTGCACTCTTTGGAGTGAAAATAGTCATTTTTACACCTCCGCTATTCAATACTTTCCCTACTGTTGTATTCTTTGAAGTGGGAATAGTCAAATTTTACCCCTCCTCTATCCAACACTTTCCCTACTGTTGCACTCACTGGAGTGACAATAGTAATTTTTACCTCACAGCTATCGCACACTTTCCCTACTGTTTCTCTCACTGGAGTGTGAATACTAATTTTTACCCCTCCGCTATCCAATACTTTTCCTACTGTGGAGTGGTGTGGCTCACTGGTTAGAGGCGGCAGACCCGGGAGCAGAAGTCGGCCCGGGACCAGGGTTCAATTCCCGACGCGGCAGGGTCGTGGACCAGGGTCAGCGGACTCAACAATTCTCGCCTCGGTGCCTACTCTAACCTGGGGTCCCACTCGGCAACTCTGGGCATTAGCTTGCCTAATCTCCACAACGGCCCCACCAACGCTGGGGATGCCTGGCTCCACCTTGGGGATTCCCAGTAGGGACCATCCCACAGGGAAAGCCAGGACGGGTTCCCCAGCGGCATACAGCGCCGGGACGCCCCTTTGCTGGGGCAGCTGTGCGCTTTACAAGTATACGACATTTAACATTTAACATTTTACTGTCACATTCTTTGGAGTGGGAATAGTAGTTTTTACCCCTCCACTATCCAACACTTTTCCTACTGTTGCACTCACTGGAGTGAGAATAGTAATTTGTACCCCTCTGCTATCTAACACTTTCCCTACGGGTACACTCACTGGAGTGGGAATAGTAATTTCCCTTTCTGCTATCCAACAGTTATTCTACTGTTGCATTTAGTGAAGTGGGAATAGTAATTTTTACCCATCCACTATTTAATACTTTCCCTACTGTTGAATTCTTTGTAGTGGGAATAGTAATTTTTACCCATCCTCTATCCAACACTTTCCCTGCTGTTGCAATCACTGGAGTGAGAATAGTCATTTTTACCTCATAGCTATCGAACCCTTTCCCTACTGTTACTCTCACTGGAGTGTGAATACTAATTTTTACCCCTCCACTATCCAACACTTACCCTACTGTTGCACTCTTTGGAGTAGGAATGGTCATTTTTACCCCGCCGCTATTGAATACTTTCACTACTGTTGCACTCTTTGGAGTGGGAATAGCAAGTTTCTCTCCTCTGCTATCCAATACTTTCCCTACTGTTGCATTCTTTGGAGTGGGAATAGTAAATTATTTCCCATCCCCTCTCCAACACTTTCTCTACTGTTGCTCTCACTGGAGTGGGAATAGTAATCTTTACCCCTCAGCTATCCAACACTTTCCCTACTGTTGCACTCACTGGAGTTGGAATAGTAATTTAAATATTTTGCTATCCAAATCTATCCCTACTGTGGCACTGATTGAATTGGGAAGTTTATTAGTTATCTTTTGTTAAATGTATATTTAATGTAATTAATAGTGTTAAAATTAATATTAATATTTAATACATTTAATATATATTTCTATTATATATATATATATATATATATATATATATATATTCTTCAGAAAAACTCCACCAATTATGGAAAGATGCAGGACACTCGTAGTTCAGTGGTATAAGATTTATTCCGCAGATGAAAAAGTAACGACGCGTTTCGCCAATACGGCTTGATCACGCTCGTCTGCATGTAAACACAGCCATTTTTTTATACATCCAACACCCTAGTGCATAGTTACCAACTTGGAAAATAAGCAGCCATTTTGGAATGGTAAAATGTTGATGGAAAACATATGCTAACCCGTCCGGGTCGCAATTCCTGACATTGATATATTTCAAAAACATGTAACATGAATTATGTACATATTAAATACAAAAATATATTAGTTGCTGTCAAAAGAGTTACGTATGATCAAATCACATAATTTGAACTCCCACAATGTTTTCGACATATCAGAATCTAGTAAATGCATAATTATATCATCATTACACATGTACTTCCAGATATCTTCCTCGGGAGAAAATAAATTACCAGCGTGAGTGATAGTATTTCATTCGCTGCTCAATAATCTTCCGCGCCATTGGTTAAACGTTGTCCTAGCTACATGCTGTCAACAGTCGTAATGATCGACTATGTGAGAAAAAATGCATACAACTCTGCCCCAGTGGGCTGTAAACCTCCCAAGTGTTCAAAGTCACGTGAAATCATATAAACCCCAGTGGGTAATGCATTTCAAAAAATAATATTGCATTAATAGATTCTTCCAATAGAGTCCAATATCTTCTGCTAGCCCAAGTTGTGTGAAATCTAAAAACAATACAAAGATTGTGTTAAAATCAAGAAGACTACGGATACATTATTACAATAGATTAACTCTAATCTGAATGTGCACATATATTCATTCATATAAATGTACGGCCAGTTCTTCACTCATATTAAATCCTTTCGGAGTAAGACACTCGAAATCCACAATATATTTTGATTCTAGTTTCCTAAGTGACAACTCGCGATTGCCTCCTCGGATCCCCAAATCAACGCTGTCAATAACCACTAACTGCACCAATTTCTCATCCTGCATGTGTTCGGAGAAGAAATGTCGCGCTATAGGGTATTGTCTGTTGTTGCGTATTGCGCGAAGGTGCTCCAGTACTCTCTTTTTGGCCTCATGTTTGGTACTTCCCACATACCATTTATTGCATGGGCAGATGAGCACATATACACTATAGGGTGTGTTGCATGTTAGATATTTGCGTATTGTGAAGGTCTTACTAGTAGTGGGCACAAGAAGAGTCTGGCAATCATGACTAAATTTACATGCTTTACAGCGTCTGCAGCATTTAAAGCCAACATCCTGATTAGTTGTACTCGCTGATGTAACATAATTTCTACTTAATTCATCTCTTAATGATCTACCTTTCCGGAAGGTTATTTGTGGGTTGTCACTCAAATATTTCTTGAGATGTATGTCAGTATGCAACACATGCCAATGTTTCTCAAATATTTTACGCACCTCACGTGCTTGACCTGAAAAAGTAGTGATAAATCTTACTTGGTTTACATCATCCGATGTAACTCTCGGAATTAATAATTCGTCTCTGGTTTTCAGTGCTACTCTTTCCTTGGCAGTGTTGATCATATTAGGACTATACCCCCTATTCTGGAATCTCAGACACATTTTCTTCGTTAGGATTTTTTCTCTATGGGTTTTTTGAAAATTCTATGTCTAATAACTTTGGCGTTTGTGGACGGAATTGGCTGAAATTTTAAGGAAAATGGCACATTTTGTTTCTGAGCAGCCCCTGAAAATTTTGGGGGGGTTCGTCAAGGGGGGGCCGAGAAAAAAGGGGGGTCCCAAAACGCGTTTTTCCCATGTTAATTTCCATAGGGCGGTTGGCCTCACTTTTAGCCCGAACGGCTGAATGGATTTGCACGAAACTTGGCAAAATTGTAGGGACTGGTAGCCCGATGTGCCTTTTGTAGGTCTCAATATATGTGCTCCAGTGGATTTTGAGAAATTAACGTTTAAAAAAAGATATATATCTGTAACAGCGGACCGGGCAGCGGCCCAGGACGCGTACTTGTCGCGCAACGGAGCTTTGTGAAGCGAAGCTGATTGGTTCTCCGGCGTCTGTCAACATTCCAAACAGTCCGTAGCGGCCGCCATCTTGTCTCTCGGTAGGATCGAGAGACAAGAGGAGGCCGAAGCGAAGGGGCAAATGACCATAAGGGGGCATAGTACATTGTCGCTCACCCCCTAGGTTTGATGTGGAGGTTTTAAAAGGGCCCCGCGGGGCAAAAAAAAATAAAAATAATAATAATCGAACAGCTGAATGGATTTGCACGAAAGTTGGCAAAATTGTAGGGACTGGTAGCCCGATGTGCCTTTGCTAGATCTCAATATATGTGCTCCAGTGGATTTTGAGAAATTAACGTTCAAAAAAAGATATATATCTGTAACAGCGCTCCGCTTCGCGTACTTTTCGCGTTACGGAGCTTTGCGAAGCTGATTGGTTCTCCGGCGTCTGTCAACATTTCAAACAGTCCGTAGCGGCCGCCATCTTGTCTCTCGGTAGGATTGAGAGACAAGAGGAGGTCAAAGCGAAGGGGGAAATGACCATAAGGGGGCATAGTAGATCCTTCCTGACCTCTTAGGTTTGATGTACCATTTTGCCAAGTTTGGTGTAATTCCGTTCAGCCATTCAGGCTGTAGACGTATGTAAATGTCCTATGGAAAATTGCATGGGGAAAACACATTTGAAAGTGTTGAAATTTAGAACCAATTAAAATGTTACTTTGGTTTTGTATTTGTGTGTGATGAAAGTTAATTGGTTATGTATATATGTCAAATGAGAGGAAACCACAGCCATTTTGTGATACTACTGTCTGAGGTACATTTGTGAGGAATTTTTGGTGGTGAATTTCTGGTGTTTGATTTACACAGTACTAACACTTTTCCTACTTTTAAAAAGGTGAGTTGTTAATTTGTAAGGGGAACTATGTTGTACACTTGAAGATAATTTGAAAAATGTTTTCTGTTATTTATTTGCAGTCCTTCTGTTATACTAAATACTTGATAAAGTTAGTTTTATATTATGTATTACTAAAAACGATAAATGAAAGTGATTATTTTTTTCTGCAATTTACAGCAAGCAATTTCAAAATAAAATGGCTCACAATGAAGAGACCGTGGCAATTTCTTTTGCATTGTCCACTACATTGATTGAAATTGAGAGCACCAATAATGAAATATTGTCACAAGGAGGACATGACTTGTATGATTCCATTAGATTGATTGAAATGGACAGCACCAAGAATGAAATATTGTCACAAGGAGATGACTTGAAAGATTCCACTACGTTGATTGAAATTGAGAGCAGCAATAATGAAATATTGTCACAAGGAGGAGATGACTTGTATGATTCCATTAGATTGATTGAAATGGACAGCACCAATAATGAAATATTGTCACAAGGAGGAGATGACTTGATTGATTCCACTACATTGATTGAAATTGAGAGCACCAATAATGAAATATTGTCACGAGGAGATGACTTGAATGATTTTTTTGATCAATCTCTTGATGGCGAATTTATCGAGTGTTTGGAGACCATAGAGTTACAAGAATCATTATGGGAGACTTTTCATGAGGACATTGCTGATGAGGACATGTTACTAGTTCTTTCAAATTTAGAAAATTCTGAAGAATAAATTTATATTTAGAAATCAAAAATTGTTTGAGACATTATTCATTTTTATTTTTAATTTACGAGGTTGTAGCGAAGTGATTGTAGTATAAAATGAGACTTATAGTATAGAGTGCAACATTTTTATGTTACATGGTAAGTTTACTCATATTTACTTCCCTTCTGCCACTATATTATCTCCAATGTGTATTTGACATCTCTTCTTCATCTCCGGCCTCCTTTCTCTCACTGTGTGTCTCCGATGCATCTTATCGCTGCTATTTTGTGTAATTACAGAAGAGAGTAAAATAAAATAGTTCGGAACGTGAAAAGGGGGCAAAGTAGAGTACTCCTCACCCCCTAGGCCTTTTTAGGCGGTCCCAAAAGGATCAGTTTCTGCTTTCCTGAGAGATTATGGTATGAGTTCCATATACCACAATAACTTGCATTACAACATGCAAGATATCTATCTCCTATTACCAACTTTTGGAGATATTCGCGCTAAGCGCGAATATCTCCAAAAAGTAACACCTGCCCTGAGCAGTTCTTAGCCATGTTATCCAATGGGAGGTGGATAACATGGCTAAGAGCATTAGCTCGGTAATGTATGAATATCGCTGAGTTTTTAGCGATATTCATGCATTGCGGCCGTTTATTATCGCATTTGTGATAAACCTTGATAATAGCAAGGTTTATCTTCGATAATTTCTGATGATGCTTAGCGGTAAAAAATTCGTTGGTAAGCATCGTTAGCGATAAATATCGCTTAACTTTGGTAATATGCCCCAACGTCTGTTAACGTTCGATTCGAAGGAAATGAGGAAGTGTTGAAAAACATTGTCTGCGCCATCTTGCCTTTTTTGAAATGCCACACTTTTGTCGTGCACGGCAGCCATTTTAGATGTCTTGACCAGACCCACTCTCTGCACGCTGTCGATTCGTAGCATGGCTCCTCACCCTCGCAAGCATCTTCCCCAGGCACTGGTCACCCCCGCTCTCTGTCTTATGCATGGGCAATAAACCTCCCCCCATCTGCGCTGCTCTTCCCTGAGAATCACACTGTGCCCGCCCGACACCTCCCTTTCGCCCTATTCACTACCGCACCCTCTGACACTCCTCTTCCTCTGTGTCCGATTGTCCAGGCTATCAGCTAGCCCTGCAGATGTAGTTTATGGCCCCAGCTGTAAAGAATCACCCCTCTTCAAAGGAGTTATAGTAGATCAAGGCCCACACCCGATGAGATCCGTCACACCACACGTGTTCCTACTATCTGAAAACTATCCTGTATTGTGATTGGGGAGGGGACCGAGCCTGAAGCGGAAGATTCCAGGAATCACTCTTTGTACATCAAAGTTTTTACAATTATGTGTCACATTAAAAATATATAGCACTCCAACAAAGTAGTAGGAATATAAAACTTTAATAACATATAAATATATACAACAAAACAAAAACAGTAAAAACATTTAAACAACGAAGAGACCGTGGCAATTTCTTTTGAATTATCCAATAGATTTATTGAAATTGACAGCACCAATAATGAAATATTCTTGTCAGTAGCGGTCTGTTGTGCGAATAGTTCCAAGGCAGCAGAACGCGCTGAAATCTAGATGGCACGAAAGTGATGTCTAGCAAGTTGCCGCCCAGCAAATAACGGCGTGGGGCGCCGCGGGGGTGAGTGAGTCCAGTAGGCACCACAGCTATTCTTACCGGCATTGCAGAATTACTGCTGGGGACAATGCCTGTGCTGTAGCAGGGTCACAGCAGAAACAAAAAGGATTCTGTTGAAGATGTTGTTGGTTTTCAATTTGAAAACAGTTCTGGTGTCAACTGCTATGTTATTGTAGTGGTTAATGTTTTGTTTTCTCTAGAAAATGTAAAAGAGGGGGAGGCAGTCCAAAGTTCCGTTAAAAGGGCAAAGGAAAGGATCGGTGGTTTGAACTATCAGTCAAAAAGGGGTGGGGGTGCAACAATTTTTCCTACCGGGTCACACTGTGCTTTCACCGGAAGTGAGGTCTGCAGGATTCTAGTAATTCAAAGTGAGGCTGGCGCCGACGTCCCGCGGATACAGTTTCGTCACTCCACGGGTGATCATGGCAGTCATTCCCCATCGGGGGTCGGAGACTCCCGCGGCTCCTCTAGAATCTTCAAGGTCGTGGAGGACTATGGTGGTGGAGTCAACCAGTGACCGGGCCATTTCTTTATGCTGGGCCCACTCTTGCCAGGTCGACCGCCATTTTGAGAGTTCGGTAGCTACTGGCGATCGCGGGGTCAAATGAGCGGACGGGCTCCACCCTGCCGGGCGAGACGTTGCAGCATGGCCACAGTGGAAGAACCCTTTTCCGGGCGCCTGGAGCGCTGAGGGTGCAGCTGGGAAGCCTCCACCTGGGGAGGCGGGAGAGGCCTGTTCGCACCGTCTCTCCCTCCCAGTGCACCCCACGGCGTCTCGCTTGAGATTTGTTATGGCCGGACCAGGCGATGAGGACGAGGGGGGGGGGGTCGGAGGCATGTGCAAGACATCCCCCCCCAGGGTTGTTGCAGCAATTATACAAGAAAGAAGAAGTGTCCCGTCCGTCTTCGGGCCGGGCTTCCGGTAGATGTCGGCCGGACGCCCCTGGCTCTGGCCCCATGAACGGGTTTCTTGGTTTATTGGCTGCAGCCGGATCCCGTCGGCCTCGGCCCCCCGACCGTTGGTGGCCGGACCGGAAGAGCATGTGGCGGGACTACCTGCAACTCTCAAGGGCCACCGCGGCCGGACTGGGAGAGAGAGGGGAGGGTCGAGGAGACATTCCCCCCCCCTGCAACTGTTCAGCGTTGTAAAGGCAATCCCCTGGCCGGGTCCCGCTGGTCTCGGCCTCTCCTCCGGCTACACCCTACGTTAGGATCTCCTGGCCGAGGCGTGGCAGCAGGACCTGCCTTATATGGGCTGCTCCCGGCTGGGCGTAGCCGGAACCCTGCCCCACCTTGGAAGTTTCCAGAGTGGGGGCGGATGTTCTACTGACTTGCATTTTCCCTAGTCTATCGATTTTTTTGGCGTGGCAGGCGGTGGGACAGCGAGGGGTGATTTGGTTTCTCTTACTGTTTTTCTGGTCTCTCACCACTGGCATATTTCTAACGTTTTCTTGTTTCTAGGACATTAATAGGTTTTATCATTACGTTATGTTATCGTTTCTTTGTTCGTTGTTTAATAAAAGTTCATGTTCATCAGTGGCCTACTGATTTTCGATTTCCTATTCTTTTCTTTCCAGGTTGTTTCATGCTAAAGTTTCTGTTAACAGGATACAGTGATCACTTCGTTATTATTGCATATGTCCTTTTCACTAGGGGTGCTCTCTGGTCGGGCCAGATGACGTATGTCTAGTAAATGGTCCGGGTGAAACAGGTGCATCAATCAGTGGGGAGTAGATAGGCATGACAGATTACAACGGGGGAGAAAGGTCCGCATTACGTACCCTTTCACTACTTGCAAAGATTTTCCTACGTTTATTTGCAAACAGGGAATACCTCCAAAAAGAACTAATTCCCAAACAGTCAATGTTCGGACAATCAATCAATCAATGAGGAATGAAATAGGTACGACGTGTTAAAGGCTTGCGTTACCTACCCTTCACTATCTGCAAAGGGAGAGAGAATATTCCTATTCTTCCTCGTTTGCAGGCAGAGAAGATCCTTAAGAGAACCAACTTCGAACAATTCAATGCTCGATTCAAACAATCAACAAGGGGTACTGTGATCACAAATGAACGCCGCTTATGTACATACGCATTGCTATTTTCAACAGGTTGTTCCTAATGTTTCTATTTTAGCGAGGTCAAAAAGAGATCCCATTAGTGGCCTACTGATTTTGCTCGATTCCTTTTGTTTTTTTACACGGTTTTTCGCTATCTGCAAAGACTAAACAGAGTATTTTGACTCTGTGCTTGTTTGTAAATAGAGAATGAACCAAAGAGAACAATCAATCAAATGGAGAGAGAAGCAGGCACGACGGATTACAAAGGGGGCAAAGGGCTGCGTTAACTACCCTTCACTATCTGCAAAGAGAGAGTACTCCTAATAGAAATGAGGGGTGGGGGGCAGCATTCAAAGCAGATCAGTGTGCATAAACACGAAAATGTTTTTACTTACCACGTACTTGACATTCGACAGCTTATGATATTTGCTATTAAAAAACCATTGAAATTCACTGAAAAAACCATAGGTTATAGACCATATATAGTTAGGAATTAGCATTTACAAAACCTTGAAAATTCACTGAAAAAACCATAGGTTATAGACCATATATAGTTAGGAATTAGCATTTAAAAAAACTTATTTTACTCACACAAAACCATTGAAATTCCATATATAGTTAGTTGCACTAACTATATATCGCGCACCCGCAATCCACTGCTGATGATGTCACATATTACATCATTCATGACATGGTCAGTGACATCACTGATGACATCACTGATGACATCTCAAATGACATCACTGATGACATCTCACTTGACATCAATGATCACATCACTGATGATATCATTCATGTGATAATACAATGCATCTCCTCACACTGTAATATAACCTCCGTTACACCCAGTGTTAAATAGAGAGTATCATTTTTGAAACCATTGACACACCAATACT
Organism: Lissotriton helveticus; assembly: GCF_964261635.1. Lineage (NCBI taxonomy): Eukaryota > Metazoa > Chordata > Amphibia > Caudata > Salamandridae > Lissotriton > Lissotriton helveticus. Next base: position 64,003,519 of record NC_136059.1, on the reverse strand, counting down.
AGTTACTACATACGCACTCACTGATTCCTATGTCTACACACACATTCACTCATACAATCATTCATACATACAATCACTCATCTTTACAACACTATCATATGCACTCATACACCTATACAGACACTCACACTCTGCCACTCATCCATGGAGTTACTCACACACCTAGTCAGTCCTGAAAAGAATCAATCACACTTCCATTTTCTCATCTATACAGTTAAACACAGAACACCTTACATTTTTGAAACATATACTACCACATAGTTACTCTCTTATAGAATCACTGATACAAGTACACATTGATCTGCACAGAGTCACACACCTCCCAGCTAGCCATACACACACTCAGTCTCCCATACAAATACTTGTGCAACCAATCAATAACCCATATAGCTACTTATATAGCTACTGATCAACACATGCAGCAGCTTGCACAACAACAGACATACTGATGCACACTTTCAGACAGTTTAGTCACTAACCCGTGCATTCAGTAAGACGCATTTAATCACTCACTCATACAGTCAATCACGCACCTACTAAAACCTTCATTCAGACACTTATACATCCACTCATTCTTCAATATGTAAAACATATTTAAACTTTACAGAAACACATAATCACTGGATGTTGTCATCAGTGATGTCATCAGTGATGTCATCAGTGATGTCACTGACCATGTCATGAATGATGTAATATGTGACATCATCAGCAGTGGATTGCGGGTGCGCGATATATAGTTAGTGCAACTAACTATATATGGAATTTCAATGGTTTTGTGTGAGTAAAATAAGGTTTTTTAAATGCTAATTCCTAACTATATATGGTCTATAACCTATGGTTTTTTCAGTGAATATATATATATATATATATTCAGAGCTCCGCAGTCCCAAGGGACCAAAGATACAGCACTCACAGCAGACTAAACTTAATTATAAGTTTATTGCGCAAATTATAATCCAACAGACGCGTTTCAGCACTTGCCTTCGTCAGTGTCATATATTTAAATCGATATTTTTTAAATCAATATTTTTTACATTGATATTTTTAAACTTCTTTTTACTAAACAGCAGTCAGCTTTAACATACATGATCATATGTGTTAGAACCTGGGGTAGCCTGGCCTAGGGCAAGACATATACTTCAGAGGCACAGTGTTAAGGTTGCAGACCACCCAAGAGTAAAACCACGCAATAGCACACAAAAACAACACTACACCAAAAATGTGGAAAAATAAGTACTGCTTTATAAAAATAATATATTCTGTTTTCTAGTTCAAAAATGCAGTTTAGTATTTTACAGCTTATCTTGAGAACAAATGTTATTACTTTCCTGGTTACCCAATTAATACAGTACTAGCATCACAGTTCACTTTAGTACATTTTCAGTTTCAGTAGAAGTCACAATAAACTTTCTATGTGCTACAATCTCATAACATTACAATTCCAATAAAGGGGGAACGCAGGTCAATTGATCACTGAAGAAATCAACTGTAACCCCCTCCACATATAACCCCCTGTCTCACACACTTTAGAGTAGCAGAGATTACAGTCATAAATCCATTGGCTGAAGTGGGGAAGATCAATAATCACAGTTAATCTAGGGCAGACTGGCGAGGTTAGCAGAGGTAGGATTCCTCCAGACAATCAACCCCAGATGACACCCAGTAGGTTGATTGGGGTTACTCCTCTGATATCTCTTGTTCAGACTCTTTAGGTTCCTGTCTGCCTGTATTCCCTGAGGACAATGAATAAGGTTTCAGAAACCCCCTACAGATTCATGGACTCTTGGCTGGAAGAAGAGGTTCCCTGCTCATCGACTTTCTCACACCCCCACTCTCCTTACTTCATTGATGATCCCCTTTCCACACTGCACAGTACTGCTGGGGGTGGAGAGGAACCAAGGCCTGAATGAGGAGCTCCTCGAGGTCGGCTTGCTTTCCCTGCCGGTCCCCTTTTATGCAGCCACGCCACCTTGTCACAGGGCTCCCTTGGCGGCAAGGAACGACGGCAGAACGAGGGCACAAGAGCAGTTCTCCGCGTCCTACTGCGACGCTTCAGAGGAGCCTGCGCGTCTCAGTGACACTTCTCACACACGTTTTCCGGCCGCCGGCACACTGAGGCGACTCGCCTCTGAGACGCTTACTTTCCCGGCCCCGCCTCCTGCAGGCCTCGCGTCCCCGGCTCTTCCTTCACAGACACGGAGCGGAGCAGCGCGGGCGCGAGGGACTAGTGTTCCCGCCTGGCGCCGCCTGTCACCGCTCTTATGCCCGCAGTCTCTCAGCTCACCTGGCTCCACAGAAGGCGCGGTCAGCGCGGAACGCTCGCCTCCCCCTCACAGCTGCAGGGAAGTACAGTACCCGGCTTGGATTCACTCCCTCCACAACGCTGGTAGGCAGAGCTCCGCTAATGGGGGAATAGGGTGAAGTCTCAGCAGGAACGTCCCACAGTGGTCACTGGGTGCCAGGAATTATAGGGGGGGGGCTTCCACCGCAGGTAGAACGAACTTTGCAGTAGAAGAAGGTGGTTGGGAGGGATTGGTCAGGGGTTGAAGGGGGAACGTCTCCCTGTAGTGGCTGTCTGCCACAAGGACAAACTAACTGCTCCCAGTGCGTCCTCCTCCTCTCACCACTGCCTCACTCCTCCACTCTCTGGTCAACAACAACAAAATGGCCTCCTGACCCCTGCCTTTATATAGGCAATCCACCCAGGGTCTAGTAGGGTCCAGAACGTTCTGGAAAGCCTAGTGTTATCCTATGGGGCAGTCTAGGAGGTGGCAGTTAAAAACAGTTAGAGCCCTCCATTTTGTTAAATACTGCCATAACCTGACAGAACAGGCCTCTGGGCCTGAGGGAAAAAACCATGAGGGGAAAAAGAACACCTATCCCCATGGCCAACACCTATAAAAAGTAGTAGACACAAAAATACTAAGGGGATGAGGAGCAAAAAGGGGACAAAATAAAGAATAATGAGGAGGGACTGCGCAAAAAATCCAGACAGGTCTAACACGCGTCCCCCCCAGCTGAAAGTGGGGAGAACTACCCAACCCCTTGGGAGTCCTCTTCACTAAGGCGGAAATACCTGGAGAGACCGTCTGCATTGGCGTGGTCCACTCCAGGCCGATGTTCCACCCGGAAGTCCATTCCCTGTAGGGAGATGGACCACCTCAACAACTTGGGATTTTCCCCCTTCATTTGCATCAGCCAACGAAGGGGGCGGTGGTCAGTCTGAACCAGGAAGTGCGAGCCAAAGAGGTATGGCCGCAGCTTCTTCAGAGCCCACACCACCGCAAAAGCTTCCCTCTCAATTGCACTCCACTTCTGTTCCCGGGGAAGCAGTCTCCTGGATAAGAAGACTACAGGCTGATCCAGGCCCTCTTCATTTAGTTGCGATAACACTGCCCCAATGCCATGTTCGGATGCATCTGTTTGAACAATGAACTCCTTGGAGAAATCGGGAGCCTTCAGGACCGGTGCTTCACACATTGCCTGCTTCAACTTTTCAAAGGCTTGCTGACAAGCCTTTGTCCAAACTACCCGTCGAGGTTGTTTCCTAGAGGTGAGCTCTGTGAGGGGCGCTACAATAGTGCCATACCCCTTCACAAAGCGACGGTAGTAACCTGTGAGGCCCAAGAAAGCTCGGACCTCAGTCTGTGTCTTGGGGGGTTCCCAGGCCATGATTGCCTCAATCTTCGCCTGCAGGGGCTGCACTGACCCCCTACCCACCAAGTGTCCAAGGTACACAACTGACCCCTGCCCAATCTGGCATTTGCTGGCTTTGATGGTCAATCCAGCTTGTTTCAGCGCCTGGAGAACTGCTTGCAAATGTTGCAAGTGGTCCTCCCAACTGCTACTGAAGACAGCAATGTCATCCAGGTAAGCAGCCGAGAAACCCTCCATTCCAGAGAGGACCTGGTTCACCAGTCGCTGAAATGTGGCAGGGGCGTTCTTGAGCCCAAAGGGCATCACACAGAACTGGAAGTGTCCCTCAGGCGTGGAGAAGGCTGACCTTTCCTTTGCTCCATCTGTCAAGGAGATCTGCCAGTACCCTGAAGTGAGGTCAAAGGTACTTAGGTATTGGGCAGCTCCTAGCCGGTCAATTAACTCATCCGCCCTGGGGATGGGATGAGCATCAGTTTTAGTAACTGAGTTCAGTCCTCGGTAATCCACACAGAACCTCAGTTCTGGTGTGGTGCCCGGTGGGGCGGCTTTTGGGACTAGCACCACCGGACTGGACCAAGGGCTGCTGGACGGTTCTATCACTCCTAGCTCCAACATCTTGGCAACTTCGCCATGGATGCTAGCCTTCACCTTGTCCGACAGCCTATAGGTCTTGGATTTCACTGGGGGGCTGTCTCCTGTGTCCACATCATGGGTACACAGGTGGGTTCTTCCCGGGACAAGGGAAAACAGTGAAGAGTACTGCCCCAATACCTGTCGGCAGTCCTCTCGTTGCTCAGGAGTGAGAGACGGGGAGAGAATCACTCCCTCCACCGACCCATCCTTCTCTTGACATGAAAAGAGGTCTGGGAGAGGCTCGCTTTCTGCTTCCTCAGCACCATCAGTCACCAACATCAGGATGACCTCTGGCCTCTCATGGTGGGGTTTGAGGCGATTGGCATGCAGCACCCGTAGGGGCTGCCGCGGGGTCTTAAGATCCACCAAGTAAGTGGCCTTACCCTTCTTCTCCAACACCTCAAATGGGCCTGTCTAACGATCCTGAAGGGCACTTAGCTCTCCAGGTTCCATCACCCAAACTTTCTGGCCAGGCTCCAACTCCACCGGGTGAGCATTTTGGTCGTACCATTCCTTCATGACTGCCTGACTGGCCTCTAAGTTGTCAGCAGCCTGCTTCCACAACTTGGCCATCTGGCTTCTGAAGGCCAACATGTAGCTCACCACATCCTGGGGAGGTTTTCTGGGAGACTTCTCCCATCCTTCCTTCACCAGGCTGAGAGGCCCACGCACCGGGTGCCCATACAACAATACGAAAGGGCTGAAGCCCACTCCTTTCTGCGGCACCTCTCTGTAGGAGAACAGCAAGCAAGGTAGGAGGACGTCCCACTTCCTCCGTAAGCTCTCTGGCAGACTTCTTATCATGCCCTTCAGGGTCTTATTAAACCTCTCAACCAGTCCATTGGACTGGGGGTGATAAGGAGTGGTGAACCGGTAGGTCACCCCACACTCCTTCCACATGGTCCGCATGTAAGCGGACAGGAAGTTAGTCCCCCTGTCAGACACAACCTCCTTCGGAAATCCTACACGAGTAAAGATTCCCATCAGGGCCCTAGCCACCACAGGTGCAGTAACAGTCCTCAGAGGGATGGCCTCTGGGTACCGTGTGGCATGATCCACCCGAACCAGGATAAACCTGTGACCAGCTGTTGTTGGTGGATCCAATGGCCCTACAATGTCGATGCCCACCCTTTCAAAGGGGGTGCTAACGACCGGAAGTGGTTCCAGGGGAGCCTTTAGCTTCACCCCTGTTTTCCCACTGGCCTGGCAGGATACACATGTCCTACAGTATGTGTTGGACGCCACTTTCATCTGAGGCCAGTAGAAGTGGAGGACAAGCCGTGCAAAGGTCTTGTCCGGGCCTAAGTGTCCTGCCAGTGGTATCGCATGAGCCAATTCCAGCAGAAAGGCTCGATATTGCTGCGGGACCACCAAGGCCCTTGATGAGCCAGGTAAGGGTACCTTGGGTTCACTGTAGAGGAGTCCATCCTCCCAGTAAAGATGGTAGTGTCCCGCAACATCACCTGCTGCCTGGGCTTCAGCCTGACGCCTCAGTCCCTCAAGGGTAGGGCACTCCCTCTGCCCCCTACAGAATTCCTCCCTGGTAGGACCTCCCTCCACCTGCCATTCAGCAGGGATGGGTAAATCCTCCAGAGAGTCTACTCCCCCCTCCATGGACTCCTGGCCTACCACCGCAGGCGGCCGATCCGTCCCATGGGGCGTGGAAGCCGAAGCAGGCTGTCCCTGTCTCCGTTTCTGTCCCTTTTTGGCAGCGGGTTGGGCCATTGTTCCAGGCTCCAACCCAGGCGAACTCCCTCTCCGGGCAGTCGCAGACCGTGTGTTTACACAGGCCCAGTCAGGTGTACCCAGCATCGCAGAATGCGTCCGGTATTCCACCTCTCTCCAAGTGTTGTGCTCCATGTCATTCCCCAACAGACAATCAACTGGCACGGCAGGGCTTACGGCAACTCGAAGTGAACCTGCAACCCCTTCCCACTCAAAGGGAACCTCAGCCACTGGATAGTGGCCCATTCTGCCGTCAGCCATCGCGGCGGGGTGGAGTACATTAGGAACAACCTGCTCTGGAGACACCAGTTGACTTCTCACCATAGTCATACTGGCTCCTGTATCTCTCAGAGCCTCCCCTCTTTGGCCATTGATGGTAACCAATTGCCCATACTTTGTAGTATTTGGGGGCACCTGGATCTTTGGTACCATCTCCCGCTCTCCCAGGGACACTAAGGTGACACCCGCCCACTCACCCCCCTTATCTAAGGGCAACTCCTCCCCGAGCGCTACACTAGCTACTCCCGGTGACTTTCCTCCGGTGGGAGGGGGTGGTCTCTTTGGGCATCTGACATCTCCCTTATAATGTCCAACACTACCGCATTCAAAACAGTGGAGAACCCTTGGCTGCTGGCTTTGGCCAGGATTAGGGTTTCTGGGCGGGTTTGCCCTAGGGGTGAAACCTGCTCCCTTACCTTGGAAATTATTTTTGGGACCTTTGGAGAACTCCTTCTTTTTATCTCCTCCCTCTTTCTTCTGGGGGGCGCCCTGTCCGGCTTTTTGTGAATCCCCTCCAGTCCCCTTGGAGGACACCCGGGTACTTGCCCAAGTGTCCGCCTCCTCTGCAAGCTTCCGGGGATCGGTCAGCTTGCTGTCCACCAGGTGTTGGCGCAACTCGGGAAAACATTTCTCGAGGAGGTGTTCTTTCAAAAATAGATTGTACAGCCCCTCATAGTCTTTTACCTCGCTGCCCTTGACCCAACCCTCCAAAGCTTTCTTGGCGTAGTCTAAAAAGTCTACCCAATTCTGGGTACTCATTTTGTGACTTCCCCTGAATTTTTGTCTGTACCTTTCAGGGGTAAGTCCAAACTTTTTCACCAGTGCCACCTTCATGGCAGGGTAGTGGGTTTGCTCATCCTGCTCCAGAGCCAACAAGGTGTCTCTGCCAGCAGGTGGCATGTATTTATACAGCCCACCTCCCCAGTGAGTTTCTAGGATCCCGTGAGCCCTTAAAGAAACTTCGTAGGCGGCCAACCATTTGGCAATGTCATCACCTGGGGTGTAATTAGCGATGACATCTTTAGGTAAATAGGGTCTGGATTCCCTGGTGTCCACTTTCTTTTCGCTGCCACCATTGTCTGGATTGGGAGACCTATGGTTGAGAGCTTGTAAGTCCATCTCCTTGATGGTTCGCTCATGAGCTAACCTCCTTTCCTCCCTTTCCATATCCATCCTAGCTAATTCCAGCTTCATTCTCCTCTCCTCCCTCCTATCTTCCAGCTCGGCTTCAGTTAAACCCTTCTCCGAGACGTTGCTGCCCACCCTGGGAGGTGTCCTGGGACCTGTCAGTAGATTCCCCCCTCCGGCTTGGTACAGCATTGCAGTCTCAATGACAGTGTCCCTGTCACTCCCCTCTGATTCTGGTACCTCCCCGGAATGAGCCTCCACCCATGCCCGTATGCTTGTCAGCAGCTCGCCTTTCCTGGCACCCTTTTTAAAAAACACACTTTGCTGCTGACACCAGTCCTTTAGTTGGGTCACAGTATAGTTATCCAGCTCTTCCACATTTATCTCCATTTTTACTAGAGTATAAACTTTTCACACAGGAGGAAACCAAAAGTGTCCTGGGGTCAACCTCCACCCACCACCAGAAATAAATTTAGAAAAAACAAAATTTAAATTAGGAGGGCCGCAGGGAGAAAACTCCTGGTGTAGGTTAGTGTATTGCGTTGAATTACTAGTGAGTAGCTGCAACCAAGTCAGTAATCCCACCGCTGCCACCAAATGTTAGAACCTGGGGTAGCCTGGCCTAGGGCAAGACATATACTTCAGAGGCACAGTGTTAAGGTTGCAGACCACCCAAGAGTAAAACCACGCAATAGCACACAAAAACAACACTACACCAAAAATGTGGAAAAATAAGTACTGCTTTATAAAAATAATATATTCTGTTTTCTAGTTCAAAAATGCAGTTTAGTATTTTACAGCTTATCTTGAGAACAAATGTTATTACTTTCCTGGTTACCCAATTAATACAGTACTAGCATCACAGTTCACTTTAGTACATTTTCAGTTTCAGTAGAAGTCACAATAAACTTTCTATGTGCTACAATCTCATAACATTACAATTCCAATAAAGGGGGAACGCAGGTCAATTGATCACTGAAGAAATCAACTGTAACCCCCTCCATATATAACCCCCTGTCTCACACACTTTAGAGTAGCAGAGATTACAGTCATAAATCCATTGGCTGAAGTGGGGAAGATCAATAATCACAGTTAATCTAGGGCAGACTGGCGAGGTTAGCAGAGGTAGGATTCCTCCAGACAATCAACCCCAGATGACACCCAGTAGGTTGATTGGGGTTACTCCTCTGATATCTCTTGTTCAGACTCTTTAGGTTCCTGTCTGCCTGTATTCCCTGAGGACAATGAATAAGGTTTCAGAAACCCCCTACAGATTCATGGACTCTTGGCTGGAAGAAGAGGTTCCCTGCTCATCGACTTTCTCACACCCCCACTCTCCTTACTTCATTGATGATCCCCTTTCCACACTGCACAGTACTGCTGGGGGTGGAGAGGAACCAAGGCCTGAATGAGGAGCTCCTCGAGGTCGGCTTGCTTTCCCTGCCGGTCCCCTTTTATGCAGCCACGCCACCTTGTCACAGGGCTCCCTTGGCGGCAAGGAACGACGGCAGAACGAGGGCACAAGAGCAGTTCTCCGCGTCCTACTGCGACGCTTCAGAGGAGCCTGCGCGTCTCAGTGACACTTCTCACACACGTTTTCCGGCCGCCGGCACACTGAGGCGACTCGCCTCTGAGACGCTTACTTTCCCGGCCCCGCCTCCTGCAGGCCTCGTGTCCCCGGCTCTTCCTTCACAGACACGGAGCGGAGCAGCGCGGGCCCGAGGGACTAGTGTTCCCGCCTGGCGCCGCCTGTCACCGCTCTTATGCCCGCAGTCTCTCAGCTCACCTGGCTCCACAGAAGGCGCGGTCAGCGCGGAACGCTCGCCTCCCCCTCACAGCTGTAGGGAAGTACAGTACCCGGCTTGGATTCACTCCCTCCACAACGCTGGTAGGCAGAGCTCCACTAATGGGGGAATAGGGTGAAGTCTCAGCAGGAACGTCCCACAGTGGTCACTGGGGGCCAGGAATTATAGGGGGGGGGGGCTTCCACCGCAGGTAGAACGAACTTTGCAGTAGAAGAAGGTGGTTGGGAGGGATTGGTCAGGGGTTGAAGGGGGAACGTCTCCCTGTAGTGGCTGTCTGCCACAAGGACAAACTAACTGCTCCCAGTGCGTCCTCCTCCTCTCACCACTGCCTCACTCCTCCACTCTCTGGTCAACAACAACAAAATGGCCTCCTGACCCCTGCCTTTATATAGGCAATCCACCCAGGGTCTAGTAGGGTCCAGAACGTTCTGGAAAGCCTAGTGTTATCCTATGGGGCAGTCTAGGAGGTGGCAGTTAAAAACAGTTAGAGCCCTCCATTTTGTGAAATACTGCCATAACCTGACAGAACAGGCCTCTGGGCCTGAGGGAAAAAAACCATGAGGGGAAAAAGAACACCTATCCCCATGGCCAACACCTATAAAAAGTAGTAGACACAAAAATACTAAGGGGATGAGGAGAAAAAAGGGGACAAAATAAAGAATAATGAGGAGGGACTGCGCAAAAAATCCAGACAGGTCTAACAATATGCTTACAAGGGTTCTGCACAATATCATTCGAGTATACATTTTATTAATCAAGACCCACTCAGATAATAATAGTCGAATCACCCAATCCCGGAGCCCAGCCCCACCTAGCTGATCAATACCCACCCCAATCCCCCTGTAATCTTCTCATTGTTGCTAAACTTTTTCCCATTTACTGGGACATCCCCTGCCCTCTTAAATAGTTTTTTCCATGCACAACACCAGTCCATACCCCGTTTCCACAGAGAGACCCTAGGCGGCTGAGTCTCCCCCCCATGCGCCAGCAATGTTTCTTTTAGCACCCATAGCTGCCACTTGCAGCCAGAGTTTTTGGTATTTGGGCCATGTCAGTTCTCCAGACACACACAGTACATGCCATCTGGGATCGAAAGAGATTTCCTGTTCCAAAACTTCTGACATGATGCGGACCACCTTTTTCCAATATATCTGTATGACTGGGCACTCCCACAGGATATGGAAGAATGTTCCTTTCTGGGTACACCCCTCTGGCACTCCTCAGTAGAAATACACCCCAATCTAAACAAGTTTTTACATTGATATTTTTGTATTTATCTGTGTAGGTATGGGAGTCGATATTTTTGTATTTTATATTTTTTCTGATATTTTTGACAATAATGTTTTTGTCATCGATATGCTATCTGTGAATCCATTGGCACATATAACTGCTTCTGACCAGCTCACTGCCTATCGATACATATTATAGCTTGAGATCGACTGAGACCTGTTACAGCTTGCTGCCCATTGATACATACGAAAGCTTCGTACCCAGTGGGGCCTGTTACAGCTTGCTGCCCATTAATACATACTAAAGCATTCATACCCACTGGTGCCTGTTACAGCTGGCTGCCCATTAATACATAATAAAACTTGGGACCCACTGCAACCTGTTATACCTCGATGCCCAGTTAAAAATACTACAGCTTGGGTCACACTGAGAACAGTTACTGCTCGCTGCCCATTGATACATGGTATATCTTGAGACCCAAAGTGACCTGTTACAGCTCGCTGCACAGTTCTACATACTACAGCTTGGGCCCAACTGTAGCCTGTTACAGCACGCTGCCCCTTGATTGACATTAGAGCTTAGGACCCACTGAGAACAGACACAGCTCCATGGATATATGTTACAGCTTGGGACCCAATAAGACCTGTCACAACTCGCTGATACATAATAAAACTTTGTAACCACTGCGGCATGTTACAGCTCACTGCCCATTGATAGAGAATAAGGATTGGGACACACTGAGAACAGCTACAGCTCGCAGCCCACTGACACATTTTACAGTTTCAGACTCACTCAGAGCTGTGACAGCCCACTGCCTTATTTTCAGCATGCTCTCTCTGGTTTGGCTCCTGCCTGCCCCTACACAACCTTTCAGTCTTTGTGTTTTTGTCTTTGACCCCCCTGCAAGATCCCCAAGAACAGAGATGCATTTTTTGTCACTTTCTACAATTTTTCTCTGTGCTCCTTCATGTAAGTTTCCATTCTATACTCCTGCAAATCTTCTTATTGGCATACATACAGATACACACAGGCTGAGCAGCTAGGACATGGTAACATAGAGAAAGAATCATAGTGCAGGAATACTACACCCTTAGATCAGAAACTCCAGTTTCTGAACAAATTCAAATTTACAAACTGTAAATGAAGGTGTTTGTGGTGTCACAATGAAGATATGATGTAATGCCCAGGCCTTGCTCAAATGAAATTCGAGTTCTAAGATTGACAGTTCTATTTTGTAAAGGACGTTCTAAGTTTGGAATGAGAGTTCTAATTTGGTATTGAAAGAATTCCTTTAGAATGTAGATTGGAACGACACTTCTAATTTGGAACGTCAGAACTATATATGGAATGCAAGTTCTACATTTGGAATTCCTCTTGCACAAGACATAAATGTTTTTTAAGGTTGAAGCAGCAGCTATGTGTGATATCTTAATATTTTTGGTAGGAAACAGTAGATTCCAAGACTACGGACTCCTTGGGCACCTTGACCCCCCAGGGTATCCAGAACTACCTTGTATTGAATGGATGTGTGCAATGCTCTTGAAGCTGTGTATAGTCACACAAGAAGGAGTCTATGGTAGTCTTCACACAGATAAAGACTCAGAGCCCAACCATAAGGCCGCTGCCAGGCTCTGCTAGTCAGTGCAGTAGAATGATGTAAGGTGTCTTCCAATGCTTAGATCCCGCCCTGACATTTGAATACCTGATCACTCCTGTGAAGTGGGCAGAGCAGATAGGAAGAAACAGAATGAAAAGCTGTGCATTCATGCGCAGTACACTAGGCCCATCTCACCAGCGTCTTTCCAGATTCTGTTAACATGGGTATGAAGGACATTCTTTTTGGCAGCAACTTTGGAAGGAGATGACTGTTGTGAATTATTGACCTTCGATACTGTGAACCTCATCTTCATCTCCACTAATACCTTTTACAATTTTAAACTCCCTGATGCCTATTCCTGACCCCCTAATGCTTCACATCCTTGATGTGGTCTTCCCTGGCCTGGATTTGCAGTTGAGAGCCAGCCAGCAGCTGAGAGGGGTTGAATATGTGCCTTGTCGTGCAACATATTGACCCCGGCATGTGTATCTTAGCCTGTGGGCCCTTTTTCTGGTGTAAGACACACCAAACCACAGTTCAGTATTAAAAGATGCATATGCACAAGGATAAGTCGATGCATGGGTACGCCCCTTTCACCTGGTACATGTGAGGATAAAATGGTCAGGCTATTGACAGTTGTGCCATAAAATTGCAATCTGAGCGCATGAGAGCAACATGTGCATGGAGATAACCTTCTTTACTATTGCATGTGCTCAACAAGTGTCAGCACTTTGAGAAATGTCTGGACTGGTCTCTGTGTGGTCACGCCAAGTCTGTGAAGTATGTTGATGGTGAAGCACTCAACTGTGAAATCCTATGCTAAACATCTAGGTAGCAGGTAAAGTCTATGTTCAGGGCGTGGTTAGTGCTGATAGGTCAGTGCGCCAAAGTCAGGTCCCGGCACTGGTGCCCAATGTATCCCAAGAGCACATTACTGCTTCGGTAAAATCATGTCACCTGTCACACTGGCCTTTCACATGATTGGGTGTCTGATTCCATCCGCTCCATTCTAAAGTGTGAGTTCATGTTTCAGGCTCTGTAATAGTGACAACACATGCCATTTAGTGGCTAACAAAGCAGGTCATGGATAGAAACGGGGTTTGATTGCAAGGGATGATGTCAGATACACATTCACAATGGTTCTCATGTTTGTAAATGCTCTTGACTGCTCATGCTGTGATTGTAGAGTTGTACAGGGCCTAGGATTGTAATGTACATCTCATTCTCGCCTAATGCCACAGTTGGAGTGTGAGAGTCTGTAGAAATGTACACACCTATTACGCTATTGATTTTCTTTTATTTATGTATGGTGTCTTAGGCATGTTTTTTCTGTTTTTAGGTACATACAGTTTGGTGGATAACCTCCACTAAGTGGTGCCATTCAGATTGAGATTGGCACACCTATTTCTAATTGTGCAAACCATCGCCGATATTGGACAATTGCTTTGATTGGCTGCACTGTTTAGATTGTTACTCTAGTTTCATACAGGTAGGCCCCATACTCGTGGTCTAGATTTTGTAGGAAAACATGCACCTTTCGCAATGGTTTGCATTGTCACAAGCCTTGTGTCTTTTTACTTACAGACGCCGAATATTGGCACACTTATTGAAAAGTGCCCTTTCATATTGGGTACACTAAATTAGATCTGAATAGACGATTTACATCTCTATTGGTACGTTACTTATCTATATGATTTATACATTATATGCACATAGGTCCTTCTTGCCTTCTTCATATTTCTTTTTATATTAGACCAGATAAGGGACTCTTGCTAGTCTGGGTTTTGGACAGAATTTTTTGAAAATTTCTGACTCGCGGGACGTGTAGTTGAAATAAGCAATTTGAGCGCAGGCATCTTGCCTGCTGATAGCGAGGGAGTCTCCGTTTTAGATAGTTAGGACAGGCGCCACGTAAAGCCCTGAAAGCCAGGGTCAGTGCCTTGAATTTGATTCTGCTTGCCACTGGGAGCCAGTGCAGATCGTGCAGATGCGGAGATACATGCTGTTTAAAGGGGATATGCTTTATTAGCCGCTCAGCCGCATTCTGCACGGTCTGCAGTTGTTGAATCAAATATTTTGGTAGGCCTAAATAGAGGCCGTTCGCGTAGTCCAGCCTTGAAGTGACAGTCGCATGGACTACCGTTTTCCGGCAGTCTACCGGTAATAGCGAGAGAAACTTGCGGAGATTCCTGAGTTTACATAGACACCCTGCTGTGACCTGTTGGATGTGAGAGGAGAAGGAAAGGCTGTCATCCCATCTCACCCCCACATTTTTTGCATTAGTACTGGGGAGCGGCGGAGGGCCCATTTCAGATGGCCACCACAGGTCCGGAGAGGGTCGTATGCCTTTCCCAAAAAAGACCACCTCCGTCTTGCCTGCGTTCAGTTTTAATTTATTGGAATTCATCCAGCTGGCTACATAACGGAGGCAGCCCTTAAATTTACCAAAAGCCGCCTCCGACACTTCTGAATAAGGGTGGACAAGCTGTGTATCGTCTGCATACGAAATAGCCTTGACCCCCCATTTGGCAATCAGGTTGAAAAGTGGGGCTAGATAAACATTAAATAATAAAGGACTAAGTGCCGATCCCTGGGGGACCCCACACCAGAGACGTTTCGGTTTAGAAAATAAGGAACCCAGAGTTACTTTCTGGGACCGATCGGTCAGATAGGAGTTAAGCCAACCCAGTGCTCTATCCTTAAGGCCGATATCCTTTAACCACTGCAGGAGTCTGCCGTGGTCGACAGTATCGAACGTGGCAGATAGATCCAGGAGCACCAGCATAGCCGATGGGGCTGAATCGAAGGACCACCTAACCGACTCAGCTACTTCGATGAGGGCGGTCTCAGTGCTGAAACCTGACCGGAAACCAGACTGGGTTTCGTGCAGGATACTGTTTTCCTCAATGAAGCTATTCAATTGGCGCTGTATTAATTTTTCAAGCATTTTACCTGGGGCAGCTAGTAGGGAGATCGGTCGGAGATTACTAAGGTCCTCCGGGGCACCATTAGGGGAAGAAGTGTGGCGTGTTTCCAACACTCGGGAAACACCCCCGACACAATAGACGTGTTCCAAATGTGTAAAAGTGTTATTACAATTGAATCTGACATCATATTCCAGAGCTTAGGAGGGCAGGGGTCATTGGGGGCCCCTGATTTACATCTTTGTATTTCCTCCAGTGCCTCAGTAAATGAATTAGAGTGGAATTGACCTACGGTCGAGGTGGCTACACTACTATCAGCCACGTCCGACATTACCGTGGGACTAGGATGAGAGAAAGTGTCATAAACGTTCTTAATTTTATTGTCAAAGAAATTCGAGATGTCCTCGCAAAGTCTCTCAGACGGGGTGACTTCTGTCTCAATGACTACTGGCTTAAAGAAGGATTGAACAATCTTAAAAACTTCTTTACTTGATTACTCAGCTAGCTGGATAAAAGTAGCAATTTTGATTTTCTTGGCCTTTTTTATGGATTTATGTAGATTGCGGAGGGCTTTTTTATAGCAAATCTTAGCTGATTCGCAATAATTTGCCCGCCACACACGCTCCAGTCTCTTGCAATTGCTCTTTTCTGCCATCAACTCAATTGAGAACCATGGGGCAGAAGGTGATTCCCTGCGTGACAGGGAGAGTTTTGCTAGGGCAATGGCCTCCACCGTGTTGCCTATCCAAAGATTCAGCGCCACCGCATCCATGTTCGGGTCTGTGGTCAGGGCTGGGGGATCAATTGCCAGGGCAGGGCCTAGGGTGTCTGGTGAAAGATTTTTCTATTGCCTATGCAAAAAAAGAACATCTACCCTTTGCCTGATTACAAAGGGGCAGCGTAATTACAAAAGAAACCACGAAATGATCCGACCAGAGCAGTGGCTGTGGGGTCTCCGCTATCGTATCCTGGATATTCGAAAAGATCAAAACAAGCATATGACCTGCCCTGTGCGTCGGCCCAGTAATAATTTGTCTGCATGGACATTAAAATCACCCAGTACTATATAGTGAGGATGCACCAAAGAGCTTTGGACAATAATGTCCATGAGTTCACATGAACTGGCTGAGTGCAATCCGGGGGTCTCTAGATAATCAGCGTTGAGTTGTGGATTGACTTGCAAGCAGAAATGTAGCCCCTCAATACCTGAGATAGTGGTGGGTAGAGAGGACGTAAGCATATATTTTTCTTTGAAAATGAAAGCCACCCCACCACCCCTTCTGTCATCCTCCCTGTTCGAAAAGCTCATTTTAAAGCCCAGAGGGATAGCCAGGGCGATAGAGGCCACGTTGTCTTCATTCAGCCACGTTTCTGTAAGAAATAAGGCGACCCACATTGAATCCGTCAGCAGTAGCCAAATGTCAGCTGCATGCCTTGGGAGGGATCTGCAATTCAGAAGGCCAGCCTTAAATTTTGTCTCTGGGGGGCCACATGTAGGTTGGGATTTTGATGTTATATTCGGGTTAGCCGTCATAGCGTCGCCACATAGTGCCTTGCCACAATGCAGGCACACCAGTGGTAACTCAGTATTTATCAAGTCATACCTATTCGCCTTACATGGCTTAGCTGTATTCAGCGACAATAATTCAAGTCTGGACCAGGTAACCCTTTTATTATCCCTGCACTCACCGGCAGCGTGGCTGGCGCTGGCCGCGGGACGGTCGCAGACGGGCTTGCCTTTCATCGGCGCGGCCGTGCTCCCATCTCCTTTTAAGGAGGAGGGACCCGGAAGTGAGGTGAATGAGGGGGCGGAGTCGCGTCCCTCTGTTCAAGCGGCACCAACAGCCGTGATGGACCGGGGACCGACGGATATCAGGGTAAGAAGTGTGGAGAAGTGTGGCTCACTGGTTAGAAGCGGCAGACCCTGAAGCAGAGGTCGGCCCGGGACCAGGGTTCAATTCCCGACGCGGCAGGGTCTTGGGTCAATGTCCGCGGACTCGATAATTCTCGCTTAGGTGCCTACGCTAACCATGGGTCCCACTCTGCAACTCTGGGCAATAGCTTGCTTAATCTCCACAACGGCCCCAGCAACGCCGGGGAGGCCTGGCTTCACCTTGGGGTGCCCTCTCACAGGGAAAGCCAGGACGGGTTCCCCAGTGGTATACAGCGCCAGGACGCCACGAGGTAACAGTGCGCTTTACAAGTATACATACATTACATTACATTAAGTGAAAGGGGGATGTGCAAAGATCAGTGCAAAGTTCAGCAAAAGCACACACAGTTAATCATAAAAACATTACATCCAGGATTCTTAAAATCGAGCGGTTATTGACTCAACCAGACTCTCTTTAACTAAAAAGCCTCTCGCCACCAGCGCAGTGCTCACGCTACTCACACCAGCGCGGCCGGCCTCCCTCACACTTTATCTGAAATGAGGAGGCGGAGTCGCGTCCCTCCGTTCAAGCAGCACCAACAGCCGTGACGGACCGGGGACCGACGGAGATCAGGGTAAGGGAAAGGGGTATGTGCAAAGTTCAGTGCAAAGTTCAGCAAAAGCACACACAGTTAATCATAAAAACATTACATCCAGGATTCTTAAAATCGAGCGGTTATTGACTCAACCAGACTCTCTTTAACTAAAACGCCTCTCGCCACCAGCGCAGTGCCCGCGCTACTCACGTATATCTCATTTTAACTTACAGCCCTGAAGAAGTCCAATGTTTTAATGGACGAAACGCTTTGGCTGATGGTTTTTGGAAATTAACGATAAATAAAGGAAGAGAAAAATATGTGGATTGTATAGAGACTGTCAATTATCTGATTATGAAATGTTGACGCTCTCTTTTACTCACGTTTGCCCTCATTTTGTGGTGCAGCTCCCATTGTGATTGCTTGTATTGTATTCCCTTGGTAAGGGAGGCACCCTTGGGGAGGGGGTGCATACGAGGAAGTGCACACAGGGATACATAATATTATCCACTACAAAAAAAATAGGTGACTAGCGGTGTGGGTGCTGTATTTGCTGTTTGGTCCACTATCCACAGGCAAGCATTTAACTGTTAGTTGCAGTGTGTTCTCCAACTTTTCAATGAGTATTTATTTGAAATTAAGTGTGTCTACATGGCCAGAGAGGATGTGTGACAAAGAGTATGTGTCTACCTTTTCCACCCAACTCAGCAACTTGCTAGTGCATTTCACATTTGGGCACTAGTTCTAAATGTTGTCGTCTCAGGTATATGATGATTCTGAAATGGGATATGACACGCCTAACATTGTACCTAAGATGGCATACAGTTTGTGTTAGACCTGTCAGCCCTAGGGTGGTCTTTCTCTATTTTTTTTGCCCTTGACTCATTATTCCCACCTTCTTTTTTGTTGGCCTTAGGTCTCCGAGCACCTTCCCATTGATACTCAATGCTAAGGTGCAGGTGCTCTCTTCCCCCAACATGGCTGCCACTGGCCCCTGCTACTGCAGCGTGGTCTTTTTAGGCGCACTCTAGTTGCCAGGAGCTGGCTGGAACTCCTAAACATTGTTGCCATACCAGCCTGCCTTGCCTGCCCATAGCTAGACTAGGGGAGCTCCTGGAACCTTCTAGAATAGGGGCGGAGTCGGCTTTTGCCGCCTCAGAGAGTGGTCACCTGACTTGGGCATATATAAAGAAAAGGAGGGAAAGTTTTCAGTCAGTTGGGGCTTCACTGACCTGGGGTACCCACGCAGGAGACTTAGGCGGTAGGGCCTAGTCAGAAACCTATACCACTGGGGGTGACAGCGTTTAGGCGCTGCCCATCAAGCTGTGTGAGGAACACCGAACTAGCCCACTGATCTGGCCCGGCGGAGGGGAACCCAGGGACCACCTGCAGTGACCTGCTGAGGAAACTTGTCAGCAGCCTTTAACTCAACCCCCCTCCTCTGCAAGTAACTGCCTACCAAGGGCGCAGGAACCACCAAGCGCCAAGAAGAAACCTAACTGCCACAGGACTACTGGGGATCAACCAGGTATTGCGCTGTGTCACCCCCTGCGCTCCCTGACTCCACCTGGGCCCCCTTTGCTAATCTGCCACGGACGTGTGGCCTGTCCTGTTTAAACTGCCTGGACTGCCTACCTACTCAGCGCTCTCCTACTGTGCCCTGAGAAGCGCTGTAACCTGCCAGAACTGGTGCGGGTGCCCCCCATATCGCGTGTCACCCAAGCGCTGGGCCCCCTGGAGAAGCGCTATCGTCCACAACTGAATCCTGCCTTCCATCGTGCCGATTTGCCCCCCCCCCCAAGAAGCGCTGGGCCCTTGTCACCGGCTGCGAGCCTGAGCACCATGAGTGCTGACGTACCTGCCCACAAGCGCTGCGAAGCCCTGCTAGCACTGTACCTTGAAGCGCTGAGGAGAAAAGTGCTTACGGCTCTACTCACTGCCGCTGCCCTTGCCGCCAAGCCAGAGCCCCAGGCGCCGGTCGCGGCGGCAGCCGACCCTGAAGCGCCGACCTCCTCACCCCCTCGGCGGTCCCCGGGAGCCAGGAGAGGGCCGCCGTGAATTTCAGTGAGGCCGTAGTCGGCCTCGCTAGGCCCGAAGCCTGAAACTAGCATCACGTGATGGGGGCGTAGGAAGTGACTCGCTCTGATTGGCCGCCGGCGCCGTGCCCCCGCAGGTCGCGCTGCTATTGGTGGCTGCGGGAGCGCCCACGCCCTCATTGGTCCTCAGGCCCTGCCTCCAACGCGCCTTCCTCCTTATTGGTTCCTGGGCCTCTGACGTCCTCGTGGGCCCGGGAACAGGACGAGACACTGCCGGAGGGCTCCGAGGAGCCCTCCCCTTCACCAGCCGGCACGAGCCTCCTCCGCCCCTCTACAACCTCTACGACCCCAACCGAGTGGGAAACCCTGGAGGGCTCCGGGAAGAGCCAGAGCCCCCCGGCTGTTCAGAAGCCGCCGCAAGGGCCCCGGAGGGCCGAAGGTTAAAGGTAACCCCTGGGGGAGAAGGGAGACCTTGGGATCACCCCTCCCCTCGGGGGGGAAACTGTTGCTGGGTCCCATGGGCCCTAGTTGACTGCGAGGAGCTGGGTAAACCCCCAGGGAGGAAGGCCGGAGGAGGCCCTGAGCTCACCCCGCCCTGGGGAAGACTGGTGACTGGGCCCCGTTGGCCCCGATTTGCCCCTACCAGGACCCGAACTGGGCCAGGGCCCTTCCAAACACCTATGGGGCCTGAGTACATAG
Source organism: Lissotriton helveticus (assembly GCF_964261635.1). NCBI lineage: Eukaryota > Metazoa > Chordata > Amphibia > Caudata > Salamandridae > Lissotriton > Lissotriton helveticus. The sequence continues at coordinate 63,983,337 of NC_136059.1, read as the reverse complement.
GAAAAGGTTTATTTTTACCTAAGGAAATGTTCAGTACTGCTAATGAGATTATCTGAAATGTTTTATTCCTGCTTAATGCCATGATTATTCTTGCTTGATAAATTGGTTATTCCTGCCTAATGAAAGTATTCATTTTACCTGATGAAATGCTGATGCATATCTAATGAAAGGTGAACTTAATGCCACAGTTATAGAGTGAAGTGCTCATTGCTTTACTGAAATGGTTATTGCGACATGCTATGTTGAATGTTGAATTGCTCCCTTTGCGCCCTTTGATTAAATGATTTAATGAGTTATTGCTACTGTGACTATTGATTTGCTCTAAATGATTTACAGAACGTGATCTTGATCTAGATAAAAGCTACTTGATGTGAATCAAACTTACTGGTGTGGTCTCAGTCATTGTGTGCACTCACTGGCTCAGTGGATGTGTGTGCTGTGTTGTCACTTTACACCTAAGCTTCGGGTGCCTACCTGCTCGAGCCAAGCTACCCCCCGGGGAACTGGTGACCCCAGTTCCTACATTTGGTGGTGAGCGGTGGGATCAGGACCTGTGACTATAGAGCACCCTCCTGTGAGACAGAGAGTGCCAAAATTAGACTAGACACCTATTGTGCATGCAAGCCTAAGCAATTGACCCCCCACTGTCTAACCTGAGTGTGTAAAGTCCTGTTTTGACCCAATCCTGTTACCTACGTCCTACTATCTTTCCCTTGATTTATCTGGGTCCCCACCTGTCAAAATGGAGTTCCAGCTAGTCGACCTGGAAGAATACACAGTGGTGCTGCTAAGGGATTCTGTCAGGGGATGGGGGTGCCGGTTGGGCGGAGAGCCGCGAAGGAGGAGCTCCTTACCGCTTTGAGGGCATGGGTAAGGGCCCACCCAGAGGGGAGAGGGGATGGGGAACAGGAGGGGCAGGTCACACAAGAGGAGGCGGGTGCTTCAGGAGAACTAGACCTACTAAACATAGATGTGTCTGAAAATGTGATGCCAGAAAGACGTTCCAGGGCAAGTAGTAGTGGGTCTTGAAGGAGTACATCGTCACAGGAATATGAGGACAGGAGGGAGGAGAGGCAATTGAAGTGGGAGCTTGCCAAGCTAGAGCACGAGAGGGAGAGAGAAAGGGAAGATAAAACGTTTGCATTGGAAGAGAAGAAGCTGGTGCACGAGCTTCAGCTTAAGGAATTGGAGCTGAGAGCCTTGCAATTAAGTGCGCCAGGAAGTCCCAATGGTGGCAGCGTACAAGGGGCTCAACATGAGCCTAAGTTTTGGTTACCCAAAGAAGTGATAGCGAGTTACACTCTGCGGGATGACATCGCCAAGTGGTTGGAGGCGTATGAGGTGGCCTTGACAGTCCATGGGGTGCCTGAGAGCTACTGGGGAGGTGGCCTGTATCGATACATACCCCCAATGTCCGGGACACCCTCCTGTACCTTGAGAAGGTGGACCAGTTCAGATATCCCCCCATGAAGGAGGCTCTACTTAAAAAGTTTGGCCTCAACCCCGAAAGGTATCACCAGAAGTTCTGTGGCAGCCATAAGCTGTCCACGCAGAATTGGGTAGACTTTTTCGAATATGCCCGTAAGGCTCTGGATGGTTGGGTGCATGGCAGCGAGGTGCATGATTATGAGGGCTTGTACAACCTGTTTTTGAGAGAGCACCTCTCGTATAAATGTTTTCCGGAGCTGCGCCAACATCTGGTGGACCGCAAGCTGACTGATCCCCGTGAGATTGCAGAGGAGGCGGATACTTGGGTTAGCACCCGGGTGTCTCCCAAGGGCCCCGGGGGAGATGGCCCGAAAGGCAGGCAGGGTTTCCCCCAGAAGAAAGAGGGGGGATATAAAAAGAAGGAGTTCTCACGAGGCCCACAAAACAGACAGTTTGGGAGAGGAGTAGGTACCCCACCTCAGTCCAGTTCCCCAAAGCCCGCTTACCCTGACAAGAGTCAGCAGCCAAGAATTGTCCGGTGCTACGAATGCGGGGAGGTTAGACACTACAAGGGGGATCCCCAGTGTTGCAAGAGACCCCCAGCCCCCACAGGTGGCAAGAGTCCCGGGGTGGCTAGTGTAGCGCTTGGGATGGAGCTGCCCCTAGATAGGGAAGGGGAGTGGACAGACCTGACCCTGGTTTCACTCGCGAGATGGTCCCAGTGACGTCCTTACCATCGAACACTGCTAAGTACCAGCAGAGGGTGAAGGTTAACGGGGAGGAGTTGGGTGAAGGCTCTGAGGGACACAGGTGCCAGCATTACCACCGTAGTGAGGCGGCTGGTGTCCCCTGAGCAAGTAGTACCTGATGTGTTCCATCCGGCCGTGTTGGCTGACGGCAGTCTGAGCTACTATCCCGTGGCTCAGGTTCCCTTTGAGTGGGGAGGAGTGAAAAGCCCGTTGAGAGTTGCTATAAGCCCTGCCTTGCCTGTGGACTGTCTGCTAGGAAACGACTTGGAACATATCGCCTGGAAGGAAGTGGAGTTTAAGGCCCACACTGAGATGCTGGGATTACCAGGATGGACTTGCGTGGTCACGAGGTCCATGGCTGCCCGGCAAGGAACTCAACCCGGGTTGGACCCTGAGACAACGGCCCAACCCAATGCTGGTCGTAAAGAAAAAAATCTTGTGGAGGACACACCCCGTGTGATGGATGGAGAGGCCGCGGAGGTACCCCCGGAGTCCGCGGAGGTGGAGGTTGTTCCCGTGGGGGACTTGCCGACCCTTGCCGAGTGGCATGTGGAAGGAGGGCCTAACCGAGAGGAATTCTGTCGGGTGCAGAAAGAGTGCCCCACGCTTGAAGGCATGCGGCGGCAGGCGAAAGCCCAAGCGACCAATCAGGAGACCGTCAGTTATCACGTGTACTGGAAGGATGGCCTCCTTTACAGTGAGCCTAAGGTTCCGGTGCATGGATCCTCGAGGGCCTTAGTGGTCCCCCAATGCTACCAGGCCATCCTACTGGAATTGGCGCATGAAATACCTTTGGCTGGACACCTGGGCCAGGACAAGACCTTTGCGCGGCTAGTCCCACATTTTGATTGGCCCAGGATGAGAGTTGCCTCTGACACCTACTGCAAGACCTGCAAGACTTGCCAGGCAAGTGGCAAGACTGGGACTAAGGTGAAGGTCCCTTTGGAACTGCTCCTGGTTTTCGGGACCCCTTTTGAGCGGGTCGGAACTGACATTGTTGGGCCGTTGGACCCTCCGACCTCTTCGGGACACCGGTTCATTTTGGTGTTAGTGGACCATGCCACTCTGTACCCGGAGGCTATCCCTCTGGGGACCGTCACTGCACCTGTGGTGGCGCGGGCCCTGATGGGGATTTTGTACCCGAGTGGGATTCCCCAAGGTCGTGGTGTCAGATAGGGGCACGAACTTCATGTCGGCCTACATGCAGGCCATGTGGAAGGAGTGCGGAGTGACCTACCGGTTCTCCACTCCTTACCACCCCCAGACTAACGGGCTTGTAGAGCGCTTAAATAAGACCCAGAAGGGGTTGATCCAGAGCCTGCCAGAGGACTTGAGGCAGAAGTGGGACGTCCTCCTCCCTTGCCTGCTGTTTTCATACCGCGAGGTGCCACAGAAGGGAGTCGGGTTCAGCGCCTTTGAGCTGCTCGATGGCCAGCCCGTTAGAGGTCCCCTCAGCCTTGTCAAGGAGGGGTGGGAGAAGACTTCGAAGAAGCTTCCCTGTAATGTTGTCAGCTACATGCTGTCATTCCGCAGCCAGATGGCCAAGCTGTGGAAGGGGGCCTCAGACAATCTAGGGGCTAGCCAAGCCGCCATGAAGGAGTGGTATGACCGCAACGCTCGGATGGTGGAGTTGGACGCTGGACAGAAGGTGTGGGTCATGGAGCCTGGAGAGCTTAGTGCCCTCCAGGACCAGTGGACTGGTCCATACAAAATTGTGGAGCGTCGAGGCCAGACCACCTATGTCGTGGATTTGAAGACCCGCCGACAGCCCCATCGGGTGCTCCACGTCAACCGCTTGAAGCCGCACCATGAGCGATCTGAGCTTGCTCTCCTCATGGTGACGGATGGGAGCGAGGAGGAGGAGAGTGAGCCTCTTCCTGACCTTCTGGCAGCCCAGGAGAAGGATGGATCGGTGGAGGGAGTGGCCCTCTCCCCATCCTTGACCCCAGAACAACAGAGGGACTGCCGCCAGGTGTTGGAGCAGCACGCCTCGTTGTTCTCCCTCACGGCTGGAATCACACATCTGTGTACCCATGATGTGGACACAGGGGACAGTCCGCCTGTAAAAACCAAGTCTTACTGGCTCTCCGAAAAAGTTAAGAACAGCATCCAGGGTGAGGTGGCCAAAATGCTGGAGTTGGGGGTGATCGAACCTTCGAGCAGCCCTTGGGCTAGTCCGGTCGTGTTGGTGCCGAAAGCGGCCCCACCGGCCACCACACCAGAACTTCGGTTCTGTGTGGACTATCAGGGATTGAACTCTGTCACCAAGACAGACGCTCACCCGATCCCACGGGCAGATGAGCTGATTGGCCGGCTGGGAGCAGCCCGGTACCTCAGCACCATCGACTTGACATCAGGGTTCTGGCAGATTGCCATGGCTGATGGAGCAAAGGAGAAGACAGCGTTCTCCTACCCCGAGGGCCACTTCCAATTCAGAGTGATGCCCTTCGGGCTCAAGAATGCTCCGGCCACTTTCCAGAGGTTGGTGAACCAGGTGCTATCTGGCCTGGAGTCCTTCTCAACGGCGTAGCTGGATGACATAGCTGTCTTCAATAGCACCTGGGAGGACAATCTGCAGCATCTCCAGGAGGTGCTGCAGGCTCTGCAACGCGCTGGCCTCACCATCAAGGCTAGCAAGTGCCAGATTGGACAGGGATCTGTCGTTTACCTGGGACACCTGGTGGGCGGGGGTAAGGTGCAACCCCTCCAGGCCAAAATTGAGACCATCATGGCCTGGGAGCCCACCAAAACCCAAACTGAGGTCCGAGCTTTCCTCGGCATCACTGGATATTACCGCCGGTTTGTCAAGGGATATGGTACCATCGTAGTCCCCTTGACTGAGTTAACGTCCAAGAAGCAGCCATGCAAAGTGATCTGGACGGCTGCTTGCCAAGAGGCATTCGAGACACTGAAGCGCGCGATGTGCACCGCTGCGGTGCTTGCAACACCTGACTTCACGAAAGAGTTCATCGTGCAGACGGACGCCTCTGAGCACGGCATAGGCGCTGTGCTTTCGCAACTCAACAACGACGGCCAAGACCAACCTGTGGCCTGTATCTCCAGACGACTTCTCCCTCGGGAGCAGCGATGGAGTTCCATCGAGCGAGAGGCCTTCGCTGTGGTCTGGGCCTTGAAGAAGTTGAGACCATACCTTTTTGGCTCTCACTTCCTGATTCAAACCGACCACCGACCCCTTAGCTGGCTCATGCAAATGAGAAGCGAGAATCCCAAGTTGCTAAGGTGGTCCATTTCCCTACAGTTGATGGACTTTCGGGTGGAACATCTGCCCGGAGTTGACCACGCCAATGCTGATGGTCTCTCCCGGTTTTTCCGCCTTAGTGACGAGAACTCCCTAGAGGTTGGGTAGCTCTCCCCTCTTTCGGCTGGGGGGGACGCATGTTAGACCTGTCAGCCCTAGGGTGGTCTTTCCCTATTTTTTTCACCCTTGACTCATTTTTCCCACCTTCTTTTTTGTTGGCCTTAGGTCTCCGAGCACCTTCCCATTGCTAATCAATGCTAAGGCTCAGGTGCTCTCTGTTAGGGGTGTTACCGGTCGTCTTAAATAGATTCTGACTCAGAATGGACTCAGTGTATATAATGTGAATCTAATGGGTAGATTTAGTTTAGTGATTTCATTTAGTGTATTATTTAATGTACAGTTTTATTTAAAAATCCTTTTAGAAATGTAACCTGAAGCAATTGCCTTTAGCAATGCTTGTTTGTTATTTTATTTAGGTATGTGTAATTCCTTAGACTGTGCGCTCATGTGAGACAGGCTCGTGACTGTCCTCGCGCTTTGTGTGTTGAAGTGAGAGCCTCGCGCTGGTCTCGTGGCTGAAGCTATAAATACAAGCTTCAGCCAACTGCCAAACGCTTCGTCTCTCGTTGTCCCTGTCGAGAGCTTCTGCCCTCGCGTAAGAATCCCTTAACCCTCTTGATCTTAAATAACCAGCTAGGTTCTTCTTGGCCCCGTATTTCCCTTTTTCCTGAAAACTGCTCCACGTGTTTCCTGGCTGTCAGTGTTGCAGATTAATGCCCTGAAGACGACGCGGCTGTATTCCGGCATTTCCCCGAAGCAGCCGGAGGGTTTGTTTATCCGCTCTCCTCTGCAGGCTGCCAGTTCGAGTCTCCTGTCATCGTGTTGCCGCCTGAATTGAAAAGGGACAGTAAGAAGTTTCTATTTCATTTAAATTTGCCACGAACAATTTACTGGTGATTAGAAGTGGCAAGGATAATTAACTGAGAAACGCTTGGAACGCTTAAGAATCAAAGCGCACCGAGTAGAGCTGGCTTTTGAGAAAACAAGCCTTGTCAAAGGCAAGGCTTTCTGAATAGTGAACTGGGAATTAATCAGACAGCTTAGCGCTTGTTGTGCTGAGAGACTCTTAAGCAAGGACTTGAAAGACACTTATGTCTGCATAGAAAGTGAGCCAAACTTTGAACTAATTAAAGTGCTCAACTGCGGACAGTAGAATTAAACAAGCCTTGGTAGAGACAACATTGTAAAATAATCAATTCGAATCTATGTGTGCATTTCAGTGTTATGTAGATTTAATTACAGTGTGAAGGAAGGAAAGTAGCATATGTACTAGGTTGATCAGGAAATGTTATCTTAGATAGTAGAGTGAATTTAGAGAGGCTGCTCTGCTATTTCCTGTCTTCCTACTGCAGGACCTTCTAACAGAAGATAAATGTAAAGACTCAGGTATGGCCCTGCATGAAGTTTTGCGTTTAATTTTAAACTAACCCAATTAACCCAATTAGCCTGTCTTCTTAGTAAAAGTGCAAGGTTATTTTTGACATGTTATGTTTACTCAAAGGTGTCAAGACTCAGAGCCAAAGTTAAGATTTCAGTAGAAGTGCGAACAAGGGTCAGACGGACAAATGGTCAGTAAGCCCAACGTTTAGTTAATTTTTAAGGTTAATTGAGAAGTCGGCAGTTAGTAATTGTTGTTAATATTGTACTGCAGTTTAACGCAAAGACAGTGCTGAACATTCCTAACAGAAGATCCTCGGCCTGGAGCACTTCCTAGAGAGAGACACAACCGAAGATTTAATCTTGTATAATTTGTTGTGAGTCTCTCTGTCCACTTCCCCTTTCCCTGAGGGAAAAGTCAATTCAGTCAGAGTCAAAGTCCTGATTGGTTTGGTTGATCCTTGAGGGAGTTGGGAGTTCGCAGCTCGAGAGGAAACGTCAGAAGAGTCTCGCAGGACTCCTCAACACTCTCTTCCCCCAACATGGCTGCCACTGGCCCCTGCTACTGCAGCGTGGTCTTTTTAGGCGCACTCTAGTTGCCAGGACTTGGCTGGAACCCCTAAACATTGTTGCCATACCAGCCTGCCTTGCCTGCCCAGAGCTAGACTAGGGGAGCTCCTAGAACCTTCTAGAATAGGGGCGGAGTCGGCTTTTGCCGCCTCAGAGAGTGGTCACCTGAACTGGGCATATATAAAGAAAAGGAAGGAAAGTTTTCAGTCAGTTGGGGCATCACTGACCTGGGGGACCCACTCAGGAGGCTTAGGCGGTAGGGCCTAGTCAGAAACCTATACCACTGGGGGTGACAGGGTTTAGGCGCTGCCCACCAAGCTGTGTGAGGAACACCGAACTAGCCCACTGATCTGGCCCGGCGGACGGAAATCCAGGGACCACCTGCAGTGACCTGCTAAGGAAACTTGTCAGCAGCCTTTAACTCAAACCCCCCCCCCTCTGCAAGTAACTGCCTACCAAGGGCGCATGAACCACCAAGCGCCAAGAAGAAACCTAACTGCCACAGGACTACTGGGGATCAACCAGGTATTGCGCTGTGTCACCCCCTGCGCTCCCTGACTCCACCAGGGCCCCCTTTGCTGATCTGCCACGGATGTGTGGCCTGTCCTGTTTAAACTGCCTGGACTGCCTACCTACTCAGCGCTCTCCTACTGTGCCCTGAGAAGTGCTGTAACCTGCCAGAACTGCCGTGGGTGCTCCCCATATCGCGTATCACCCAAGCGCTGGGCTCCCTGGAGAAGCGCTATCGTCCACAACTGAATCCTGCCTTCCATCGTGCCGATTTCCCCCCCCCTGAGAAGTGCTGGGCCCTTGTCAACGGCTGTGAGCCTGAGCGCTGTATGTGCTGACGTACCTGCCCACGAAGCACTGCGAAGCCCTGCTAGCACTGTACCTTGAAGCGCTGAGGAGAAAAGAGCTAACGGCTTTACTCACCGCTGCGGCCCTTGCCGCCTCGCCAGAGCCTCAGACGCCGGTCGCGGCTGCAGCTGGCCCTGAAGTGCCAACCTCCTCACCCCCTCGGCGGCCCCCGGGAGCAAGTAGAGGGCCGCCGTGAATATCAGTCAGGCCAAAGTCGGCCTAGCTAGGCCCGAAGCCTGAAACTAGCATCACGTGATGGGGGCGTCGGAAGTGACTCCGCCCCCGCCACGCTCTGATTGGCCGCCGGTGCCGTGCCCCCGCAGGTCGCGCTGCCATAGGCGGCTGCGGGAGCGCCCGCGCCCTCATTGGTCCTCAGGCCCTGTCTCCAACGCGCCTTCCTCCTGATTGGTTCCTGGGCCTCTGACGTCCTCGTGGGCCCGGGAACAGGACGAGACACTGCCGGAGGGCTCCGAGGAGCGTAGGAGCCCTCCCCTTCACCAGCCGGCGCAAGCCCCCTCCACCCCTCTACAGCCTCTACGGCCCCAACCGAGTGGGAAACCCCGGAGGGCTCCGGGAAGAGCCAGAGCCCCCGACTGTTCAGAAGCCACCGCAAGGGCCCCGGAGGGCCGATGGTTAAAGGTAACCCCTGGGGTAGGAGGGAGACCTCGGGATCGCCCCTCCCCTCGGGGGGGGGGGAACTGTTGCTGGGTCCCATGGGCCCTAGTTGACTGCGAGGAGCTGGGTAAACCCCCAGGGAGGAAGGCCGGAGGAGGCCCTGAGCTCGCCCCTCCCTGGGGAAGACTGGTGACTGGGCCCCGTTGGCCCCGATTAGCCCCTACCAGGACCCGAACTGGGCCAGGGCCCTTCCAAACACCTATGGGGCCTGAGTACATAGGAAAAGGTTTATTTTTACCTAAGGAAATGTTCAGTACTGCTATTGAGATTATCTGAAATGTTTTATTCCTGCTTAATGCCATGATTATTCTTGCTTGATGAATTGGTTATTCCTGCCTAATAAAAGTATTCATTCTACCTGATGAAATGCTGATGCATATCTAATGAAAGGTGAACTTAATGCTTACAGTTATAGAGTGAAGTGCTCATTGCTTTACTGAAATGGTTATTGCGACATGCTATGTTGAATGTTGAATTGCTCCCTTTGCGCCCTCTCATTTAATAAAAGACAACTCCGCAGTCCTGCTTGATTACAGTTCTCGTGTCGGTAGTAATAAGTACCTGAGACACGGACTATAAGACCCAACATGCATTGCGTTCAACTAATCTGAGAAGCACATTAGAGGGTTAATTCACCAATCATGTGGGAGTGTCTTAAGTAGCACAAACTCATTGTCGTGCCTCTGAAGAGAGCCGAAGCTCAGAAACGCGTCAGGCTATTATTACCGACACGAGAACTGTAATAAAGCAGGACTGCGGAGTTGTCTTTTACCCAAATAAATGCCTTCTGGTCACCTGCTGCCGTGTGCGTCCTTACCTGTGGGTACTTGGAGCTTGAATGTAAACGCGGCAGCCCAGCCGCGAAGGATTGCATCACCCCATGAAGACAGGGGGCCACGGAGCCCGGAATCTTGCCGAGCCCCAAATGTGGAACAGCACGTGAGGGATCTATGGACAACACGCAGCCCGAGGCCCATCAGAGGGCTTCGTATGCCACAGTATAATTAATGTGCATGGAAATAAGTACCTAAGACACGGACTATAAGACCCAACATGCATTGCGTTCATCTAATCTGAGAAGCCCATTGCAGGGTTAATTCACCAATCATGTGGGAGTGTCTTAAGTAGCACAAACTCATTGTCATGCCCCTGAAGAGAGCGGAAGCTCAGAAACGCGTCAGGCTATTACTACCGACACGAGAACTGTAATCAAGCGGGACTGCGGAGTTGTTATATATTCCCTGAAAAAACCATAGGTTTTACACCAGCTATAGTTAGCTGGTCATTTTACTCATACAAAACCATTGAAATTCCCCGGTTATAGTTAGTTGTACTCACTATAACTCGCACGCCCGCAATCCACTGCTGATGATGTCACATATTACATCATTCATGACATGGTCAGTGACATCACTGATGACATCACTGATGACATCATCCAGTGAATGTGGTTTGCTTTGATATTTAAATATGTGTTATAAATACACTACTTTGCATTGAAGAATGAGTGGATATATAAATATAAATGTGTGAATGATGGATTTAGTAACAGTGTCATTGATTGTTTCTTTGACTAATTTGTAGAGTCTCACTATATATAATATGTAGTTATTTAACTGTGTTGAATTTTTTATTGCTTTGACTTAATTGCTATATTAAAGACTATCTTTGTTATTGGTTTCTTAACTGAGCATTTGTATGGGTAAATGAATGTCTATGTGGTTTGGTGGAGGGTATGTAATTGCCTAAAAATGTGTGAATAGTTCATTCAGTAGGTAAATGAGGTTAACACTACATGTTATAACACTTGTTTGAGTGAGTGTATATGTTTATGGGTGTGTTGGAGATTAAATATGTATCTAAATGGTAGATCTCCATTAAATTTGCATAAAAAAGCAGTGTATGTTACAGTTATATCTAATTAAGTGAGCCTAAGACTTAGTGATTGTATGATTCACTGTATGGAGAACTGAATATTTCTAATAGTCATTTTATAACACACTAAGTGTATAAATGAATAGATGAAGTGGTGTTTCTAGAAGTGTAAGTGTGATCCATTGTTTGCATAAGTTAATAAGATGTCTTTATAAGTGAATACAATGTGTGCTGGTGTGTAATGTTGAAATAGGCGTATAAGTATATGTATTAGTGTTCTGTTAATTATTCACTGCATATAACACTGAATCTAAGTAAGTGATTATATGTGCGTATAGATCTATGATTCACTGAGTGGATGTTTAGAAAATACTATTGATGTGTCAATAGTTTGCAATAGGGCATTTTCTATTTTACAGTGAGTGAAAAATATTATACTAGTGTGTGTTGAGGTGTATTTCATTGTCACATGGATGATGTCATCAGTGATGTCATCAGGGATGTCATTTGAGATGTCATCAGTGATGTAATCAGTGATGTCACTGACCATATCATGAATGATGTAATATGTGACATCATCAGCAGTGAATTTGCAAGGTTTTTTAAATGCTAATTCCTAACTATAACGTGTGTGAAACCTATGGTTTTTTCAGTGCATTTGTAAGGTTTTTTAAATGCAAATTTTTAACTATAACTAAGTATGGACGAATTTGCGAGAATTTGGGCGAAAGCGAATTCGTGATCCGCATAATCTGCGAATTCATGCGAATTTGCGGATTATTTTTTTTGCTTATTCGCGGGGTTTTTTGCGTATTCGCGGACCGTTTGCAGCGCACCGACCGCGAAGTTGCCCATACGGTGGTACGTGGGCGCGGCCATCTTGTGCGCCGTGCGTATTTCCGTTTCCGGGCGGTATTGGCAATCTCGCGTTGTGTGCGGCACGCTATTACGAGTTCCCATGTGTTTTTGCGTGCTCGCGGGGGAAATATCGTGCAAACTTACCCACGCGGTCCTCCATGGGCATCTTGTTTTTCATTCACTGCTATGGTCCTGTGAATGCTTTTTGTATCCAGCTTGAATCTTTGCCATCCTTTCTTTCTTTGAACTTTTTTTTGTTCTTTTTTGCTCATTATCTATTTCTCTATTTGTCTAGATCTATATTTTGTGTTTTTGTCAACTTTTTGTTACTTTATAACTACTTTTTTGGTTTAGCTCTCTCTTTCATTTTCTTATTTTTTCTTCCCCCAATTCTTTTCTTCATTCGGCCAGGACCATGGCAAAGGGAGCCGGCAAATCAAAGGGGAAGGGTCCTGAAGCGCGTAGCCGGCTCCCTTGCGGACGATTGAGGGGAGTTGATGTAGTGGCCAGGGAGGTTTTTACCACGGTGGAGGTGGCCGCCCTGATATTTTTTGTTCAGCGCAACCTCCCTAAGACCGTGGCAGCAGGGGGCAGGCCCGGTCAAGGGTATGGACTCCGGGAGCATAGCCAGCGGTGGGTTAAGGTGTGCTGGGCCGCCCTGATATTTTTTGTTCAGCGCCACCTCCCTAAGACCGTGGCAGCAGGGGGTTGGCCCGGTCAAGGGTATGGACTCCGGGAGCGTAGCCAGCGGTGGGTTAAGGTGTGCTGGGCCATGCGGAGGTAGTTGGGGGTCCGGCGCACCTACGACCAAGCGACGCACCAGTGGGCCGACGTCCTCGACCGGGAGCAGGACCTGCTCCACCTGCTAGGTGTGGAGATCCCTGCCTTGGTGAGTAGCTATTTAATAACTACTTTGTTTTCTTCTGCTCTGTGTTATATTGCTAATATGTTTTTCCCGAAGAGCAAGAATGCTGCCGATTCGATTACATTGCAGGTAAATTAATGTTTAAATAGCTTCTGTGATTGCAGGTGCTCGCCTGCTCAGTGGCGTTGCTCCAATGCGTACTTGTTTGCAGCTTTGTGCTCATTTGAGCAGAACTGCGTAATGCTAGAGAGACTAGAGACTCAAGTCTAGTCCTTCCTTTGTACTCCTGCTGCCACTAAGAAGAAAAGATAGTGATGGATTGATAGGTTGAGTATATTATGACTTGTTATTAGTAGTAGTAGGACATTTTTTAGTGCTCTGCAAACATGATGACGGACTGTGCTGTCACATAGCGTGCTGCTGAGTGCTGGCAGTCGTAGTAGAACCTTTTTTTTGTTGGTTTAGTTGGTGATTTACATAACTTTCCAAGTAGACAGTCTGCGAATCCAGCAATACTGTACTAGTAGTATCCTCCTAGTTGACCAGATCAGATAGGTTAATACATGTAGTGCAATTGTTGCTAATTTGTTTCCCCGAGATAATTTTAGATTGTGGTCAAAGAAATCAAATATTTCAAAAAAACATCCATGTTGTGTTTCTTTATTTCATGATCATCAGCACCTCCCAGGGGCAAGGCGACTAGCAGCACCATTGAGACTCCGGTGGAAGAAGGTGGACAGTCACAGCAGTCCCTTGCAGGCTCTTCTGCTGGCCTCAGTAAGTTGTTTTATTGTTATATTAATACTTATACTTCCCTAACTTTTACAGCTCCTATTCATTACAAACTGTTTCCTAATTCTATACAAAATAGTCTTTGATCTTCTTCTCATCTAGACTACTTTCTACATTCTTATCCTGCCTCTCCCATCACTCTCTGTGCTACTACCATTCACGATTATGAGTCGGTTTGTGTAGGTAGCTAAGCTTGCCCAGTCGTCAAACGGTGTTAAACAAAACTCTGATCCAGCAATAGCTCTAGGCACCGAGTACAGTCGTCTGGGTTGCCCTTGCTGTCTATTCCAGTCTTCTTAATGTAAGTGCTTTGACAATTTCCAACAACAAAATGTCAATGTTTATACCAAGAACAAGGTAGCAGTTGCCTTTTTGATTTGCTAGGAGCACATACCATACCGCTAGTGTTTCAGGGACTATTCTGCACATAAAGAAGTATGGACAAGAGAAATAGGACATTATTGATGATAGGTGCAGTTCGACTTTCCACATACCTCAGTCCGAACAGAAGTTGAACCCCCAATCCCCTGACCGACTATCTAGTGCGTCTGACCAATGATTTTACGACCCAGAAGAACAGAAGAAGACTACCGCCGAGTCCCGGCCTATCTGAGTCACAGAAACATGACTGCCAAGTGTAGTAGTTCAAACCCTTCCGCTCACTCACTTGTGAACAAAAACCACACAGTGTTTGTTAGTTTTAAAGTTTTATTTTCAATTAAGAAATGAAAAAATGATTTCTTTATTTTTAATAGCGTAGTATTCGGAGCGAGCAGAGATGACATTAAAGTTTAAACAACATTCCCATGAATCAAATTACTTTAACGTAATAGTTAACAGACACATGAAATTATTAGAATAACTGTGCGAGAGCCACCACCTTTTTTAAAGTACTTAAAGTACTGCTGGTGATGACTTACTAGTAGTTGGTGAATCGTCCTGTTGGCAGAAAGGCAATGTAATCTTCTTTCTGTAATTAGAAAAATGGTGCACGTTAAGCAAGCATTCATCAGTTGACCTAAGAAGTGTAGCATTTAATGGAATAAGCATATAAAAAGTTAACACCCTCCCCAAAACCGTTACTTTTTTCCAATCCCAGTAATAAAAAATGTGTTATGTAACATTTCCTTCCATTACGAGACGAAATAGGGGGTTGTGTATGGCATCTGAAAATATGACATGTTTTTTCTAGACGTCACAACATCTGATGCGGCACAGATGACCACCAGTGCCGGGGCCAGCAGTGCGGAGGGCTCCACTCTAGGGGCGGATGTGGCATCGCCACCAGGAGGAGCTGGGGGGGAAGGCTCAGCGGCGGCAGACGGTGGTAAGTTATTATACTCCTTACTTATTGACATTTTTTTGTAGGCTCGCAAAGGAGTGTATGATGTACTGTACAGTACACTAGTACAAGTACACTGTACTGTTAAGAACAGTTACTAATTTAGAACGACTTTTTTGGCTATCACGGAGAAGACAGTCAACCTTGACTTGTAATAGCATTAGCGGCGGTACATCTCGGGTAAGCAATGGCCCCCTCTATTTGACTTCAGCTCATCTGGCAAACTTTTATCGTGAAGCCAAGTCATATCAGATGTACTTTAGGGATGTGAAGAACGAAAAGTGAAAGAAGGGTGAAACGAAGGACGAGCGAGTCTTAACATTTATAACTGTAAAGAATGCTGTTTTTGAATGCAAGTCAAGAGAGGAAGACGGTGGGTTCCAAAATATAATGAAAAGGGTGTTAGTTGGTTGTTGAGAAAAAGAAAACTTGGTACATTTGAGACATTAAGAAGAATGATAGACGTACTTTGGAAGCCTGGATGTTATCTTCTTTTTCCCCATCGATAGCAGAGGTGTATGATGTAGTAGAGCAGATGCTGAGTGGATGAAGATTGTTACTTTGAACAGCATGTCCGTGCCAGAGTAGCAAAGCTGAGAAAATCCAAATACTAGAATTTGTGATTGATCACAAATACTCCCTGCCTTGACTAACAGTACAGTACTTTACTTTGCAAGCCCAGCATCTATTGTGTATGAATTGTATAGTTGACAACATTATATCAAGTCAAGTCCCTTCCTCCGCCAATTATGGGTTCCACACTCACTCCCTATGCTAATAATTTTATTTCAGCTGTGTCATGGGTGGACTATCACTGTAGTTGACTCAATCTATCAAAACAAAGCACCTAAAGGCATCCATCATATAACCAAAGATCATGTGATTGGCAGGATAATGATATATGATCAGAATTGATGAATAATCTTCATTCTTCTTTTGTTGTAGTAAAGGCCTGGGGGAGCAGTGTGAAAGATATCATTACATTGAGCAGTAGCCCTTGATGTAACCGAGTATGGCCAGTGGCAGAGCCACCCCTATAGAAAAGTAGGAGCTTCCTATCCCCAGATGCATGTACTGTTTAAAGTACTGTGAATCTGCGTCATCATGGCTTGTGTCTGTTTTTCTTGGGTGCAAGCTGAGTGAGCTGCTATGCCGGCTACCACAAGTTCACGTACCAGTAATTTCTTTTGCAAAACAAGAGAAAAAAACAGAAGACTTTTTTTGTACTCTCTGACTATGTATGTATTAGTGAGTCCATCCCTAGTCCTGCTAGTGGAATTCCTGAAACTCCCAGTAATGTCACAGGCCTACAAAGACGGCGTAAAGATACATGCCAAAATGTTATACTGTGTTTGCTACTTGCTGGTGCTATTGAGAGTCAACTTTCCGTTGAATTATTTTGACTTTATGTTAAAGAATATTGGCTACAGTATTTTTCTTTCTTTCTTCATATAGATGCTACTCCGAAAAAGCTCACCCGAAAGGAGATGGCTGTCTGGGCCAGGGCCCATAAGCTGGAGGCTATTTGTGCTGAGTATCGACGGCTGTGGGCTCGGGAGCAGGAGGAAGAGACAGCAACCACTGCATCCTCCTCCAGTGCCCCCGTGTCCACGAGCCAGAAGCCTCCAGCCAAATGGAGCCATGGCCTCCCGCCGCCGCCGCACAGCAGCAACACAATCAGCTGCCCCCCCCAGAGCCTGGATGGTACGTCAGCGCCACCTCCGTAAAAGAGTGGAGTACCTGGAGCGGTTGGCCGAAAAACATCAGCGCCAGCTCCAGTACCTCCGCTAAGAGCTGCGGGACAGCTGTCCACACTACGCCACCGGAGGAAGTGACTGTCCCTTGCCCCTTTTTTAAAGACTGTTGGAGGGGTGGGAATTGGGTGTTTGGGAAAGGGGACTTTTGGACTTTTGGACATTGGTTGGGGTTAGGTAGGGGGGTGAGTTGGGTTAATTTATTTTATTTTTGTACTACATGAATATATTTCTTAATAATTATTTTTCATACCAAAACATAGTATACGCGTTCATATTATTTTGTGTGGGGGTGGGCGGTGGTTACTGGACGTTTGGTTTCTTCCAACTTACCAGCATGAATGAAACATCTAGTCCTGAAATGTACCAAAGTGCCAGTAACCGAGATAGTGAATTCGGTAGCCCTACTAGTACTTTACTAGTAGTACTGGCAGTTTCTGCTCTCCTCCCAGTCCTAGCCCATTATTCTTCCTCTCCAAAATGCTAATCTTACCTGTGATTCGTGTTTGAGAATAGGGGTAGCCACAGGGCTGCCTGCATGGCAAATGGTTGGTTGTTGACATGAATCCTCGACGGATGAAATATCATTGTTGTAATGGTAGTAGTAGTGGTACACACTGACAGTAGCAGCATATGAAAAAAAAGGAAATGAAACATTGAGTGGCCTGAGCGTAGCATTAGAAAAAGTACGATAGATAGTACGCTACAGAACAGTGCCATCAATTGTAGCCTAAGCAGTGCTAAAGTATTCTAAATATAAGTACTTGTTTCGTGGACTATGGCTACTATAAGAAATATTATGAAGGCAAAGGATACTTAAACCTAAGAATTAACCATTTCATTCGTCATGTGTATGAGCATGATGTTTGATGCTCAATTCACGATGTCGCACATGAAATTCCATTTTCCAACATTTTTCTGGTGCTTATACCTTATCTTCCCCTGCAAGTGTGTGGAATTTCTTGTTGTCATAGTCATACCTCGATGAAAAACCACACAGCCCGGGGGAAGAGGGTTAGGGTTTTTGAAGATTGGATGGGAATGGGGTTTTTTGGGAAAAGTTTTGTGGAGAGAAAAAAAACACTGTATGGACAAACAACAAATGAAGAGAAACACATTTTTGGATTCAAAGATATCCATAAATCTTTTAAGGGACATAAAGGTAGTGCACTACTGCATGCATGAAGTTGTTTGCTAAACGGATGGTTAGGTTACTGAAAAGTTGTACTTACTTCATCTTATTCGTAAGTATGAGGAAACAATTTGACATTGACACTAGTACAGGGCTGCATTAATTACGCAATTTCACTTGCCTTTCTGCCCTCATAGAGAATAAACACTTATTATTAGTACATTAAGTTAGTTATGAAAATAGCAAAGACACGTATGAAATAGCTGGAGAGATGACTTTGAATCAGAGAACAAAGAAACGCACCTAATCACATTCGTAGAAGTTCAAGTTTTTTACAACAATAACATTTAAAAGATAAGGAGAAGTTAAGAGAGAATACTGTAACTTTATGTTGTAGTTGTCCTGTTTAATTGTTGAAATTCCATGCATCCAGCCATTCCTCTCATTCGCGATATACTTCTTCATTCCATCTTATGCTCCATCGATCAATATTGGTGACCAGACACACTGTCCACTGGCTGCCTGATGAGTAATTGCGGATTGCGTCTGAATTCAGCGTTTGTTCCATGGCACATGGTAAAATCCGTCCTGTAATTTTTGAAGGAAAAAACAGGAAGTGAACCAGTTTAAAAAATCTAAGGTACGCTGTGTAGTGCAAAAATAACACTTTCAGTTTTCAGAGCTGACATTATTATTATATACAATCATGACTTCAAAAGTGCGTAACCTGGTTCTCCTTTACAAGGATAGTAATAGTAACTATGGTTGAATTCTGCTGATCCACCGTGGATTTCCTCTAAGAAAATTGCAAACAAAATTAGACATTCCCAGGAGTGCTCCCAGACCCCTGAACCCAGGCGCAAAACTGTAAAACCCCCCCAAAAACATGCAATACTGCGACGGGGATCAGGCCTAGTTGAAAATCAAGCGGAAAGCGCACTTTGAAATTAGGCCCAAAAGACCCCTTTTCCACCATGGATTTTAATCAAAATACTTGGAATGATTATTAGACATTCCCAGGAGTGCTCCCAGACCCCTAAACCCAGTCGCAAAAATCTAGAACCCCCCCAAGTAGCCCTCCGCAGAAAAGCAATTTTGGCAAAAAAAATATAGCTGGAGAGATGACTTTGAATCAGAGAACAAAGAAACTCACCTAATCACATTCGTAGAAGTTCAAGTTTTTTACAACAATAACATTTAAAAGATAAGGAGAAGTTAAGAGAGAATACTGTAACTTTATGTTGTAGTTGTCCTGTTTAATTGTTGAAATTCCATGCATCCAGCCATTCCTCTTATTCGCGATATACTTCTTCATTCCATCTTATGCTCCGTCGATCAATATTGGTGACCAGACACACTGTCCACTGGCTGCCTGATGAGTAATTGCGGATTGCGTCTGAGTTCAGCGTTTGTTCCATGGCACATGGTAAAAGCCGTCCTGTAATTTTGAAAGGAAAAAACAGGAAGTGAACCAGTTTAAAAAATCTAAGGTACGCTGTGTAGTGCAAAAAGAACACTTTCAGTTTTCAGAGCTGACATTATTATTATATACAATCATGACTTCAAAAGTGCGTAACCTGGTTCTCCTTTACAAGGATAGTAATAGTAACTATGGTTGAATTCTGCTGAACCACCGTGGATTTCCTTTAAGAAAATTGCAAACAAAATTAGACATTCCCAGGAGTGCTCCCAGACCCCTGAACCCAGGCGCAGAAATCTAAAACACCCCAAGTACCCCCCTAAAAACATGCAATACTGCTACCAGGTTTAACCCTAACTCCAAATCATGCCAAAACGCTCTCTGCAGCTAGGTCCTAACTCCCCTTTCCCCCCATGGATTTTCTTCAAATCATTTGCAATCAAAATTATTCTATCCCAGCAGTGCTCCCAGATGCCAAAACCCACCCCCAAAAACCTAGAAGCCCCCCAAACAGCCCCCCAAAAACAGGCAAGTGAGCAAGAACGGAAATACTTTTTCACCATGGATTTTCTCCAAACCACTTGCGCCCGATATTAGACCTTCCCAGCAATGCCTCAGACCCGTCAACCCACCCGCAAAAAAGTAGAACACCCCCAAACAGGCAAAAAGTAAAAATGCAAAAACTCACACTTAGAAAATGTTCAGCCAACCAGTCAACATCGGTCCAAACACGCTCTGCAGCTAGGCCCTAACTCCCTTTCCCACCATGGATTTTCTTCAAATCACTTGCAAACAAAATTATACTATCCCAGCAGTGCTCCCAGACCCCAAAACCCACCCCTAAAAACCTAGAAGCCCCCCAAACAGCCCCCCAAAAACAGGCAAGTGAGCAAAAACAGAACACTTTTTCAACGTGGGTTTTTTCCAAACCACTTGCGCCCGATATTAGACCTTCCCAGTAATGCCCCCAGACCCGTGAACCCACCCGCAAAAAAGTAGAACATCCCCAAACAGGCAAAAAGCGAAAATGCAAAATTTGACACAGAATATTTTCGGCGTACGTTCGATTCAGTCCAAACGCGCTCTGCAGCTAGGCCCTAACTCCCCTTTTCCACCATGGATTTTCTTAAAAACAAATGCAATCAAAATTAGACTGTGCCAGCAGTGCTCCCAGACCCCCAGACCCCCCCCACAAATCTAGAACACCCCCAAACAGCCCCCCAAAAACACGCAATACTGCTAGGCTTCAGTTTAAATTGTGCCAAAACGCTGTCTGCAACTAGGCCCAAACCCCCCTTTTCCACTATGGATTTTCTTCAAACCACTTGCAATCAAAATTAGACTATCCCAGCAGTGCTCCCAGACCCCCCGTCCCACCCCCACAAATCTAGAACACCCCCAAACAGCCCCCCAAAAACATGCAATACTGGTATATTCAAAACATGGCAAATTGCGCTGTTCACACAAAATTGCTGTTTTCAGCACTTCCACTACTTCGATCCTCTTAAAACTTACCTGGACACTTGTTCCTGCGATTACGAAGAATCTCAGCAAGGCAGAACAAAATCGAACCACTGCGCTCTTTGAAGAAGAAGAAGAAGAAGAAGAAGAAGAAGAAGAAGAAGAAGGTCTACGACTAGTTTTACACTTAGTTTTCACCCAAACACACGTGCCCGCCAAACACCAAAAAAGGCCAAAATTCTGCCAATTCTGGACCAAAGAACACCAAACCCCCCTAAAACCTTGCCAACATCATTATGAATGAGGCTCCATAGGTCCCTGAGCCCTAGACTCAGCGGGAACCCTACCAACTTAAACCCAAAAACCCTAGTAAATCGCACTCAACCCTAAACCCTAGATATGCTTTGTCTGTCTGTGTCAAAGAGCCTAGGTATGCTACATCAGGAGGATGCTTCACTCAGTGGTGCCTGCCTTGACCGTCTGCATGGCCCTGCCGCAAGCATGAGCCAAAAATGCGTTCCGCTAAAGAATTTGCGATTTTTCTGTAATTTCGCGAGATTTACGAAAAAAGCGGAAAACAGCAAATTTCGCTAACATAACGGATGTTTGGCCCAAGCTTGAGGCAGTGCCATGCAGACGGTCAAGGCAGGCACCACTGAGTGAAGCAACCTGATGTAGCATACCTAGGCTCATTGTCAGACAGACAAAGCATATCTAATTGTATGCAGCAAGCCACATAGCCCCAATTTTACATGAACTGCTGTCTGGAGGAGTGGACTCTGCTTGGCATAACAACAACAGTACACTGCCTCGCCCTCGACCACTACATACCACGAATAGACAGACATGTAGTTCTGCTGTAGTAGTTGTTGTAGACTGGTTTACCTGTTTGCCACTCACGAATTAGCCATAGTTCTTCCGTAAACCGACGCTGATGAACCATCCATCCCAGTGAGTGACTGTAAAGAAAAAATATATATTATTTAATCAATCATCATGGTATATTGGCAAGTGAGTCCACTCCAAGGACATTTTGCATATTGTAAAATGCAACATAGTGGACCCTGAATTTGAAGTACAATTTGAATTAAACAAGGTAAAAAAAAAACAATAGCAGTTGACATGAGTTACAATTACTCTGTAAAAGATTAAATAATAACTAAGACAAGACATATGATTCATCATTTCATGCACAAAAAACAAACAGCAATTGGTTTCATCAGAGCCAGACAGCCATTGCTGTCCACTGCATGCCATCTTCTCAATTATTCATTACCTGTTCTACTTTTTGTCCGCATCTTCTTCGGAAAGTGAGGGCCCACAGGGCAGACTCTCCTGTCAATATCAGAAGTAACTCTGTCAGCAATCAGCAAGCATGTAGTCAGTCCATCCATCTGCCTTGAGGGAAATGGATAGGAGGAGTCTGGAGGAGGAGGATAGAGGAGCATGATTGAGTTGTGAACTTGTGAACCTCAGGAATGCAGACTGCGGCACCTTCAAATCAATAAGGAAAATAAGATGAAGACAGTGCTGCTGATGGACTTGCTGCGATTAGGTGATTAGAGTTTTGTTGTGGTAAAAGTTGCAAAACAAAGAAAGACACACAGGAATAAAAGTGAATAAGGACGGAAAAAAGGAAGTCATTTTCAGGCCTCGGTGTCAGGGAAGTAGAGCTCGTCCTCAAACTCTATGAATTGAGACGGGAGTAGGTCAGCTAACAGAGAAGAACTTCCGTCACCTAAGTCGGTGTCCTCTTCTTCCTGCGTGCATTCACGTATTTTGTAATCTGGTGGTATGAAGTGCTGATACATCTTGATCAGTGTTAACCTCTACACATTTTTGGGCGAGAGGCGGTTCCTTTTTGAAGTTACAATGGCACCAGCAGCACTGAAAACACGTTCAGAAGACACGCTTCCTAGTGGGCAAGACAAATAATGTATAGCCAGGTTGGTGATCAGTGGCCATAGAGGCATTTTCCTGTACCAATACAGCAATGTGTTCTTATTAACAAAGACCTCTGTTGGGTCATCCAGATAGGCCTGCACCATCGACTCAAGGTTCTCCACGGTTGCTCCACTTTGCGTACCATCTGTGGCCTTTGCAGCACTGTAACTAGCAAACCCTTGATGAGTTAGCCAATACTCTTCCGACAATATTATGATTCGGCCTGGTGCAGGTGAGGGCGATGATACGGTTGCTGCTGGTGTCGTTAACGGCTGTGAGGGAAAGTGACTCCCTTCGGCCACAGATTCAGAAGTGGAACTTGACGCCGGATGGCCTGCTGATTCAGTTGTACTTCCGCCAGCTCCTTGAATTTTCTGCCGCTCTTTTTCGAACCGACTGGCTGACACAGCTAGCCAATGTTTGTACTATGAAACATCTGCTTCATCAAAAGGAATGAATGCTTTGCTGGCCACTGCCTTTTTATACCGTGGATCCAGAATAATGGAAAAATGTAATGTTGTTCTGTATGCATGTTTTTAAGCCTTTCATTGTCAACTAGGTGGCTTAATAACCTCTCTGCCAACTGATATTCGTCTTGCTTTTCAGAATCATCTCGGAACGTTGTAGACACCGCCTTCAGTTGGTGCTCTAGCATGACCAACAATGGGATAGCTTTGCCCAAAGAACAGTCGTCCCTGCTGATTTCACGCGTGAAGACCTCAAAAGGACGAAGCATGTCTGTCAGGCTTGCAATTAGCTTCCATTCCTCCAACTCTAGCCTCATGTCTTTCATAGTAGAACCCAGTTTATAGACATAATCATTTATTACCCCCCACTGCTCAGATGCTCAAGCATGTAAGAGGTTGAGTTCCAACGTGTTGCCACCTCCTGGATGAGTCCTTTGACTGGCAGTCTACGTTTATGTTGAATGCTCCTCAGCTCCTTCCGGGCCTTAAAAGAATGGCTGAAATGTGTGCAGATTCTTCGGCAGGTGGTCAGTAACTTGCTGACTGTGTTTTCTTTTTTCAAGAAGTCTTGCACCACGATGTTAATACTGTGTGCCATACACGGCACTCTGAAGTACTCATCATCCTGCATGGCCTTAACTATATTACTGCCATTATCCGTGGAAACATAATCAACTATGCCATTTCTTGGATGCAATCATTCAGAGACCTTCCTATCAAACTCGTCCAAAAGGTTAGGTGCAGTATGAGTTTTCTCCATGGCAAACATGGCTAATGTTGCATGTTTCCGAGTAGCTTGAAAAACTGTGTCCAGGTCAACACCTGCACTTGTCCTGTCTTTAACCCCTGCAAAAGAGACCCAGTGTGCAGTGATAAACAAGTAATCAAGGGCTTGGCAACTGGTCCACATGTCTGTTGTCAAGTGGATAGTGTGAACAGCACTCTTCTGCAAAGCTGCCCCAATCACCTCCAGCACATCTTGATGTAGTGCTGGAACCGCAAAGCTAGAAAAATAGGACCGGCTAGGACCGGCTAGGAACCTTCCATTTAGGGCAGACTGTTGCCACAAATTCTAGAAAACCCACCCCTTCCACGAAAGAAAAAGGGAGAAGGTCCAGCGCTAGCATTTTAGCCAGCTTTGCGTTATACAGACGTACCGTTGGGTGGTTGCGTTCAAATGGCGCATCCGACCTAAACATGCTTCTAATGGTGGGCTGGGCCATTTTACGTGATGGTGATGATGATGATGATGCAGACTTCAAACCAGTTAGGCTCATTGATGTAGTTTTTTGCATTGGTGTCTGACTCATACATGTTGCTGGCATAGAGGGTGTGGGCGCTACCACTGCAGTGCTGCTGCCAGGGGTACTGGGTGTACCAGAAAAAATGGCGGTTGGTTCTTGACTTCCCCCCGGAACAATCAGCCCCTCGTCAGCATCAGATGCAATGTGAATTTATACATTAGGATCAGTTCTACGTTGGACTTCCTGGATCTTACTTAGGTGCGCATACCACTGGATAGGGTGGTGTTTTTTGAGATGACCTCTCTGGCCTCCTTTACCATAGTTGGTACTAAGCTTACCACAACTAACTAATAGTTTACAAATCGAACAAACAACCATGTTTTCCGCCTTTTGGCTAACAGTAAAGAAGTCCCAAACTGGGGACTGGAGATGTCTGCTGGTGGTGGAGGTGCTACTTTGACTTTCAATGCCAGATGAAGTGGAGAATGGGCGTGGCTGAATTTGCTTCCGTTGTTCACTTACAGCACCACTACTTGAGGTAATGGAGGTCGAGGTGGATGGAGGTCCCTGCCGGCCCTTCTGACTAAAAAAGATGGAAGCTGTAGGTCGTGTTGGTGTTGTAGTTAACTGCGTTGGTGGTGGTACCACTGCCACGCCGCCCTCATCCCACTCAGCAGCCATTCAGGATAGGGTGAACATGTCTGTCTGCTGCATGCCCGCTGGGGTTGGAGTGACGTCTGTGATGACTGGGTCGTCTTCAGACTGTTCATCAGCAGCAGAAGACACCACTTCTTTTTCGTCGTCATCACACATAAGTCGAAGCCTTGCGGGAACCTTCCTTTTAGGCTTAGCTACCTTTGTCGGCTCATGGCGTGCCTCATTCTCAGACTGCATTTGTGGGTTCCAATCAGGATCAAGGTCATCAGAATGAAGGGGGCTTGAAGAAGAACTTGTAGTAGTAGTAGCCCTCCTTGACCTTTTTCTTGCTGGGAATCTGGAAGACAATGGATCATCCTCAGGAGGAGTGGCTTCCTCGGATGATACCTCCGCTCGAATATCAATTTCCTGATGTGCCCCTACTTCTGGAGGAACAAGTGTTGTAGGCAGTTGTGCCGCTCCATGAACCTCTAGTTGCACCTCTCCATGCACCTCTCCATGCGCCTCTCCTTGTGCCTCTCCTTGCGCCTCTCCTTGCGCCTCTCCTTGCCCATGAACTTGCGCTTGTTCTAGTTGCACCTGTGGCTGTCGTTGTGGCTGTGGTTGTTGAACACTCGTCAGCTGGGTTACACCCGGCGTTGATTGGATGGTACTTTCTTGTGATGAGCCAACATCACTGGTCGATGGTGATTGAACATTGAAAGTGGTTGCCGCAGCAGCACTCATTGTCTTGGACCTAACTTGGCGTGGTGGCACTGAGCCCAATGAAGTGGAGGTGCTGCTTCCAGCTTGGTCCCCGGCGGACACTGCTGCTGCTGCAGGCGTAGTTTTTTTTTTCCCCAAAAAGGTGCCGGTGGGCACAACAGTCTCCTTGGTAGGTGGTGCCACTTGCTTCTTCTGCTCCTTCCTACTGGCAGTGGCACTGGCAACTTTTTTCGCTGAGGCGCTACGACCACCTTTCTTTGGGCCCATCTTCTTCAATGATGTTTAAATTCAAGACACCCCACAGAAAGACTAGGTCCATGCACCACTGACTACCCCTGGGCATAATAGGTGAAAGCAAGGCAAACTGGGTGCAGGGCTGAGCACACTGCCTGGCTTCAAAATGGCCCCTTGACCCCCAGCCACATGGCCAGGCCCTGCGTGGACCAGGCCTCAAAATGGCCCCCACCCACATGGCCAGGCTCCAACAACACCCCAAGAAGTCAAAAAGTACACAAAAATCACCACAATCCAATGCCATCCATGCCCTCAATGATGTTTAAATCCCAGACACCCCAAAGAAAGACTAGGTCCATGCACCACTGACTACCCCTGGGCATAATGGCTGAAAGCAAGGCAAACTGGGTGCAGGGCTGAGCACACTGCCTGGCTTCAAAATGGCCTCTTTACCCCAAACACATGGCCAGGCCCTGCCTGTACCAGGCCTCAAAATGGCCCCCACCTACATGGCCAGGCCCCAACAACACCCCAAGAAGTCAAAAAACACACAAAAATCACCACAATCCAATGCCATCCATGCCCTCAATGATGTTTAAATTCAAGAGACCCCACAGAAAGACTTGGTCCATGCACCACTCACTACCCCTGGGCTTACTGGCTAGTGAGGCTTTACAGGTACCCCAAAATTAAAAAAAAATCAACATATAACAGTGAGCTAAAATTCCATGACATGAATGAGAATTAAGTTAAAAAACAAATCACAGAAACAGTTGTATCATGCACCCATGACTAACCCTGCGCCTACTGGATACTGTGGCTATCCACAATATATATTGTTTTAAACTTGTGAAAAAAGTTATAAAACTGTAGTTGCAGCAACTGCAATGCCCCAAACAAACAACACCAACTTACTTGTAAAATTTCAAGTCCAAAAGTGATCCAAACTTCAAAGTCCAAAAAGTCCTCAAATACAAATATCCAGCAGCAGCCACAAAAAGTAATCCTTTCAGCTCCAGATCGAAATCAAAAGGGACCAGGACATGGACAAAGCACTGGGAGGAGCCTGCTGGACAGGAACAGGAAGCTGGGGCACTTCCTTCCTCCCACCCCCTCCCAAAAATGGACTCCGTGCACCAAAAAGTGAAGCCAAATGTCAATCTGAGGAGTCATTCTGATGAAAATCATCATTTTCAGAAGGTTTATGCTTCCTGCGGTGGATTTCTTGTGCAGAATTGCAATTTTTGCAATTTCGGGAAAGAGAGCTGTTCAAATCTCCCGCCGGAAGTCGGCTGCGCGCCGCATCTACGTGTTCGGCATTATTTACTCCCGCAATGCGTAATCGAGAGCCCTTATGATGTACTCGCGTTGTCAAACTCTCGCTGTGCAAGATGGCGAGCCGCAATGACGTAATTGCGTTCGGAAAACTCGCGCGGGATCACGCAGCAAGATCCAAAATAGCGCAGCACACGCAAACCGGGAGAAAAACAACTCGCCGGACTCAGAATCACGGTAAGTCAACGCCGCGTGCGCGATATTGTATTTTTCATGCGCGAACAAGCAAAAAAATCCTCAGCTTACGAATTTGCGGATTTTGGGGCAAATTTGCGCGATTCGCAAATTCCGCGAACTAAGCGGATTTTACGCCCACGCTTAACTATAACGTGTGTCAAACCTATGGTATTTTCAGTGAATTTGCAAGGTTTTTTAAGTGCTAATTTCTAACTATAACATGTGTCAAACCTATGTTTTTTTCAGTGAATTTGCAAGGTTTTTTAAATGCTAATTTGTAACTATAACGTATGTTAAACCTATGTTTTTTTCAGTGTATTTGCAAGGTTTTTTAAATACTAATTTCTAACTATATCAGGTCTGAAACATATGGTTTTTTCAGTGAATTTCCAAAATTTTTCACATGCTAATTTCTGTATCAATTTTTATATTTTTTATATATTTATTTTTCACAAACTCCCTTTGTATATTATAATAGATTGACTGTATCCAGTAATATGCAATGGAAGAGGTAATTTTTTCTGATTTGGTTAAAGTTGAACAGTATAGTCTACATCTTTAATCAACAATAAACACTCAAATTTGTTATTTTCCTTTTTTTTGTGATTTTTTTCAACGTGCGCGCACCTTGCGCGCACATCCCAAATTATTATTTTTTTAAAAATGTTTTTTTTGCCCCTCGGGGTCCTTCAGAGACCTCCTGGGAAGGCCTAGGGGGTCAGGGATTCTCTACCCTGCCTCCTTTTCATGTTCTCCACTTGTGTTTTTGAGTGACTTCTGCCTCGAGGGTGCGCGAAACGTGCACGCACCTTGGGATTTTTTTTAAAATGTTTTTTTTGCCCCTTGGGGTCCTTCAGGGACCCCCTGAGAAGGCCTAGGGGGTCAGGGAGTCTCTACCCTGCCTCCTTTTCACATTCTCCACTATTGTTTTTGAGTGACTTCTGCCTCGCGGGTGCGCACAACGTGCGCGCACCTTGGGATATTTTAGTATTTTTAAAGTTTTTTTTGCCCTTTGGGGTCCTTCGGGGACCCTCTGAGAAGGCCTAGGGGGTCAGAGAGTCTCTACCATAACCCCTTTTCACGTTCTCCACTTTTGTTTTTCAATCTCTTGAGCCTCGAGGGTGCATGCACCGTGCGACACACCCCGCGGTTTAAAAAAAAAATAATAATAATCTTTTGGCCTTCGGGGTCCTTCAGGGACCCCCTGAGAAAGCCAAGGGGGTCAGGGACTCTCTACCCTGCCCCCTTTTTACGTTCTCCAATTTTATTTTGCCCTCTTTTCAGCCTCACACTGACAAAATGGCTGCCAACACTTCCTGGTTACCACTGAATCGAATGTTCACAGATGTCTAACAGCAAATCAGAAATTCGCTCGCGCATGCCCGGTGCGCACACCATGCGCGCACGGGTGTGCGCACAGTGCGCGCTTATAGATATATACATTTTTTCAAATTTTATTTTTTCAACAACTACTGGAGGGATTTACACCATTTAAATAAAAGGGCGATCTGCGAATCAGACTCTACCATTTTGCCAAAGTTCTAGTAATTCCGTTCAGCCGTTCGGGCTGTAGCCGTGTCTAATCGTCCTATGGAAAATAACATGGGGAAAACATGTTGTGGGACCCCCCTTTTTTCTCAGCCCCCACTTCACGAATCCCCCCAAAACTTTCAGGGAAGGAACGGAGCAGGCCATCTTCTTTGAGAAATTCACAAAGATTCATCAACCGGCGCCAAAGTTATTCCCAATAGAATGTTGCGTATTTCCTATGGAAACTAGGTCCTAACTATAACTACCTACTGGCGACTGCCAGTAGGTAATATGCGTTGTGAATAGCGCACGTCTTTTTTGGATATATATATATATATATATATATATATATATATATATATATTTATTACCTACTGGCGGTCGCCAGTAGGTAGTTATAGTTAGGATTGATTTCCATAGGGAAATCGCAACATTCTATTGGGAATAACTTTGGCGCCGGTTGAGGAATCTGCCTGAAATTTTACTCAACTTTGCCTCGCGGCGCTCCGGTCCTTCCCTGAAAGTTTGGAGGGGATTTGTCAAGCGGGGGCCGAGATAAAAGGGGGGTCCCAAAACGTGTTTTCCCCATGTTAATTTCCATAGGGCGGTCGGTCTCACTTTTAGCTCGAATGCTGAATGGATTTTCACCAAACTTGGCAAAATTGTAGGGACTGGTAGCCTGATGTGTCTTTGCTATGTCTCAAGATATGTGCTCCAGAGTATTTTGAGTAATTTAGGTACCCAAAAATTTATATATCTATAGCCGCGCCCCGGTACGCGCACCGGGGAGCGCTCCGGGCGCGCCACGCGACTTGCGCACGGAGAGCTGATTGGCTCTCGGGTGTCTGTAAACATTCGAAACAGTCCTGAGCGGCCGCCATCTTGTGTCTTGGTAGGATCGAGACACAAGAGGTGGTAAAAACAAAGGGGGAAATAACGAAAAGGGGGCAGGGTAGACCCCCCCTGACCCCCTAGGTTTGATGTGGGGGCCATAAAAGGGTCCCTCGGGTAAAACCGGGGAGCGTACCGGGGAGCGTACTTTGGTGAAAAATAGTTAAAATAATAGTGTAAAATAATCATTTTGAGTGATTACAGGTAGGGTAGCTCTGAAAAGAGATTTTGGGTTCTGTGGCTGTTTTAGGTAGCTACAAGTACATCCCACACACACCCACACGCACACAACCCCACACCCCCATACCCACACACTCCCCACACACACCTCACACACGCACACCTCAACCCACACCCAAACACCCCACACCCCCACACCGACACCTTACACATCCACACCCACACCCACACATCCCACACACCCACACTCATACACACACCACACCACGCCCCAACACACACACGCACACACAGATACCTCACAGACACACCCCACATATCCCACAGACACACCTCCCCCCACACACACACACACACACACACACACACCTCATAGACACACCCACACATCCCACACATACACACATATCCTACACACATACCCCCCACACCCACACACCCTCCACACCCACCTCACACACCCACACCTCCACCTACACTCAAACACCCCACACACCCACACCCACACACACACCTTACACACCCACACCCCCACCCACACCCACATACCCCATACACCTACATACACCTATACACCTCACCCCCCCAGACACATACACACAAACACCTCACAGACACACCCCACCATCCCCCATACACACCCCCCCACACATGGGGAAAACTCAGTGAAACAGTAAAATGATAATTTAAAGTGCTTAGAGGTAGGGTAGCTCTGAATAGAATTGTTGTGTTGTGTGGGTGATTTAAGTACCAACATGTAGGTACCAATACAGAGTCTTAAATTCAAGGTACACCGTCTCCTCTGTAGATAATGTGCATGTTGTTACAGAAGTTATTGTGGTATATGGAATCCATACCATAGTCTGTCAGGAAAGCAGAAACAGATCCTTTAAGTACTCCCTGAGAAGACCTAGGGGATCATGGGTAGTCTACCCTGCTCCCTTATGATGTTTTAAAATTGCACAGTATACTGTAAGTTTCACTTTATACTATAATATAAACATAATTATTTTGGTAGTACTTCATGAATTAGATATAAAAATGAATAATGTCTCAAACAATTTTTAATTATTAAATAAAAATTTATTGGTTAGAATTTTCATAGTTCAATAAAACTTCCAGCATTACATCATCTGGCATCTCCTCAAAATTGCATGTTTCTATATCTTGTAAACATTCAATAAATTGTTGATCCAAAGACTGATCAATAAAATCTTCTTTAACAAAATCTTCATTTAGAATCTCCTTATATGTAATCTCGAAGGAAACATTGATATTTTCTTGCTCCCCTTCCATTTTTTTGCTGTAAATTGCATAAAAAATAACTATATCAGTAGAGTTAGGGCACTGTTGGGTTTAAGTTCAGACAGGTAGTTCTGATTTTTTAACAGTGAAGTTAACTTTGGGCAGTGTATGGTAACAGGCAGGAAGTAGAAATATAAAAAAGTGCCTGTGAAGAAGCGTAAGTAAATTCATAATTATAGCAGAGAAGCCTAAGTCAATCCATAAATATAACAGAGGAGCCTATTTCTATCTATAACTATAGCAGAGGGACAGTAAATAATTTTTAGAAAACGTTTTTACAAATTAACTTAAAGTGCCCCTTACAAATTATCAACTTACTTTACAGAGAGGTGAAGAAGAAAAATTGCAAAAATCCTTTCATGATGTACCTCAGGTAGTTGTAGTCAAAATGGCTGTGTTTCCCTCTCATTTTTCATTTATATTCATGTACATAACCAATCAAATGTCAGGAAAAAAAAGTAGAAAATGAAAGTAACATTTTAATTGGTTGTAAATTCTAACACTTCAGATGTGTTTTTGTTATGTAATTTACCTCAGG
This sequence comes from Lissotriton helveticus, assembly GCF_964261635.1. Lineage (NCBI taxonomy): Eukaryota > Metazoa > Chordata > Amphibia > Caudata > Salamandridae > Lissotriton > Lissotriton helveticus. The sequence continues at coordinate 63,951,655 of NC_136059.1, read as the reverse complement.
ATATTTAGACAGTGCTACAGCTCAAATGGCTCAATGGAATTCCACCAAATTTGGGAAAATGGTAGGGACTGGTATGTAGTATGGCCTATTCTATATTTGGTGAAAGTGTCTCCAGTGGTTTTTATGTAAATTAACCTTTAACATTTTTGGGAGCGCTTCCCAGTGCGCGCCCCGGTACGCGTACCGGCAGCGCTACGGGAGTCCTCCATTTTGTGTTTTGGTAGATTTGAGACAGAAAATGGAGGAGAAACAACGTTGGGAATGGGTATAATGGGGCATGGTAGGCACTCCCTGACCCTCTAGGTTTTCTGAGGGGGTCTTAGGAGGCCCATATAGGCGGGAAAAAAAAAAAAATTGCGGGGGGAGCGCCCGGTACGCGCACCGGGAAGCGTACCGGGGAGCATACTTTGGTGAAAAATAGTGAAAAAAGTTAGAAAAAGATAATCATTTGAAGTGATCAGAGGTATGGTAGCCCTAATAAGAGCTTTTGGGTTCTGTGGCTGATTTAGGTACCTACAAGTAGGTACCAATGCACAGTCTTAAATTCAGGAGGAATATTCTATTCCCCTCATCTGAGAAGTGCACACCATCTCCTCTGTAGATATCTTGCATGTTGTAACGTAAGTTGTTGTTGTATATTGAACCCATTCCATAGTCCCTCATGTAAGCAGAAACAGATTTATTCACATGTTTCCGTGCTTTCTCAAATTGTGGACAAAATTGGTTGGACCAGTTCCATTTCTGTCTTTGGCATATATTGGAAATACCAAGGCAGTTTGAGGAAAAAGTGCCATCAATTGTTCAAAGGTGTCCTTTAAAAGCATTTCCAGACCTACCCCAGTCAAAGTGCCTAAGTCATTTCCACCACAGTGCAGAATTATGAGGTTAGGGTGTGGCAAATGCAAAAAGGTTTTCACCAATGGTATCAATTTGTGACATCTCAATCCTCTCTGGCCAATCCATTTAATGTTCACATTTGGTAAATCAAGGTTGTGAAAATTTCTGGTAGCTGCATACCTTTGAGCCCAGTGGATATAGCTAGGTCCAATAATCCAGACAGATAACATGGTGAGAGGAGGTTCTGGTGCAGTCAGATGAAGTGTAGGAATAAAATGGCAGTTGGAACAGTAGGAGTTTGCAAAAAAAACCTGTGGAGTTTCAGTGCTCTTGAATCACAAGCAATGATTGGTAGATTGAGATAGTTGAAAACTGTAAGTTAGGGTGCATGGTTGTTTTCTGTGTAAGAAGTAATTTGAATGGTTAAAAAAAAGTCATTTAAAGAAACATTGCACCAGATAAGCTGGTGTATTCGCAGGTCAAACATCCTTGCTGAGGTGATTTGCAACATTGTAGAATAAACTTTTAAACCTGAGAGCTCAGTGAGGAGGGAGTTGCTATGGTAACAGGTAGAAAGGGCTGAGGGGGGGAAGGGTGTTGGTTTGAAAATACAGAGGGAAGAGTTTTGATTGGTTACCATGAGCAATATGTGTGTAGAATTAGAGGTTTTCTGTGCCAATAAAGGTTGCAGTGCCTGGAGAACATACCCTTTGCTCTGCTAAAGAAATATTGGTGTGTGTATCTGACACTGTTCTGAATCTCCTAAAGCATTTGTAAATGTGAGTTATGATTCATTTAGATAGAGAGTTCAGATTAAGAAGCACATAGGACCTGTGTTGTGTTCCTAAAATGGTAATTGAAAAACGATTTTAGTGCAAATCAATGGGTTTCAGTAGTGAAAATGAATGCTTGTATATAGGATCTGTGCAGTGTTTCTAAAATGTTAATTGAAAAACGATTTTAGTGCAAAACAATGGGTTTTAGTGGTGAAAATGAATGCTTGTAAATAGGATCTGTGCTCTGTTCATAAAATATTAAATAAAAAACGATTTTAGGGTAAATTAATGGCTTTCAGTAATGAAAATGAATGCTTGTACATAGGACCTGTGTTCTGTTAATAAAATGGTAATTGGAAAACGATTTTAGTGCAAACCAATGGCTTTAACATTTTTAAGAAGGAATAAATAGTGTGTGCATAATTATATAAAAATATTTGAATCTTTTACAAACATGTTACGTGTTTTACCTCAGATTGGAAAGCAGACTGAGTTTTTTTGCTGTTGGTTTGTTTCATTTTTTGGGTAATTCTTGATAGGAATGTTTGCAAGAGATAGGAAATGTATTTTGTAAAATAGTGACTTTTCAAGACTGAAATGGAATGATTGTACATAGGACCTGCACTGTGTTTCTAAAATGTTATTGAAAAATCGATTTTGGTGCAAATTAATAGCTTTTACATTTTTGAGAAAGAATAAAAAGTGTGTGCATGATTAAATAAAATATTTTGAAGCTTTCACAATCATGTCACCTGTGTTATCTCAGATTAGGAAGCACACTGAGCTTCTTTGCTGTTGGTTTGTGTTATTTTTTTGGTTATGGTTGGTAGCATTGTTTGCAAGAGAGAGGAAATGTATTTTGTAAAATAGTGAGTTTTCAGTAATGAAATGGAATGCTTGTACTCCAGCAATGCATCCTTTCACATGGGGAAAGCTGCATGTGAAAGCGTTTGCCTCAGTCTTACGCCTGCTGTGAGGCAGGCGCAAGATTTTGATGTAACAGTGTCCTAAAAGTGACGCAGTGAAATCTCATAGATTTCACTGCGTCACTATTACGAGGCTTTTTGCGGAGAAATGACCCCTCTGTGTACATTAGACCTGACAGACGTATAATGTGGCGGAGAGGTTTAAAAAATGACGCATCTACCTACATGCGTCACTTTTTAAATATGGCGCTAAAAGGTACATGTTTTATGCCGCCGATGCGTCACAAAAAGTGACGCATTAGCAGTGCAAAACTGACGCTGGGCCTCATAAATGAGGTTCATCTTTTTTTGCACACTACTCCAGTTTAGTCCTGTCCACTGCACTCTTGGACACAAGCCTCACCTTTTGTGCTCCCCTGGACAGTCTTCATCTCATCTGCACTCCTGCTTAGGTGTCAGAATCCTATCACATGGGGAAAGCCCCATGTGAGACCGTTTGTCTCAGTCTTATCCCTGCTGTGAGGCAGGTGCAAGATTTTGATGTAACGTCCTAAAAGTGACGCAGTGAAAACTCATAGATTTCACTGCGTCATTATTACGAGGCTTTTTGCGGAGAAAAGACCCCTCTGTGTACATTACACTTGACAGAGGTATAATGTGGCGCAGAGGTTTAAAAAATGACGCATCTACCTACATGCGTCACTTTTTAAATATGGCGCAACAAGGCACATGTTTTAATGCGCCAATGCGTCACAAAAAGTGACGGATCAGTAGCGCAAAACTGACGCAGGGCTTTATAAATGAGGCTCATCTTTTTCTTGCACACTACTCCAGTTTAGTCCTGTCCACTGCACTCTTGGACACAAGCCTCACGTTTTGTGCTCCCCTTGACAGGCTTCATCACATGAGTATTCCTGCTTAGGCCTTATAATTTGTTTTTTAGAATAACATTTGAAAAACAATGAAAAGGTCATATGTATAAGCTTTTCATTACACTACTAAAATATTTTTGCTGCAAATTAATGAGTTTTACATTTTTGAGAAAGTTTAAATAGTAGGACCTGCACTGTGTTTCTAAAATGTTATTGAAAAATCGATTTTGGGACTAATCAATGAATTCTACATTTTTGAGAAAGAATAAATAGTGTGTGCATGATTACATAAAAAAATTTGAACTTTTCACAATCATGTCACCTGTGTTACCTCAGATTAGGAAGCACACTGAGCTTCTTTGGTGTTGGTTTGTGTTATTTTTTTGGTAATGCTTGGTAGCATTGTTTGCAAGAGAGAGGAAATGTACTTTGTAAAATAGTGAGTTTTCAGTAATGAAATGGAATGGTTGTACTCCAGCAATGCATCCTTTCACATGGGGAAAGCTGCATGTGAAAGCGTTTGCCTCAGTCTTATATCTGCTGTGAGGCAGGCGCAAGATTTTGACGTAACAGTGTCCTAAAAGTGACGCAGTGAAATCTCATAGATTTCACTGCGTCACTATTAAGAGGCTTTTGGTGGAGAAATGACCCCTCTGTGTACATTACACCTGACAGAGGTATAATGTGGTGTAGAGGTTTAAAAAGTGACGCATCTACCTACATGCGTCACTTTTTAAATATGGCGCAACAAGGCACATGTTTTATGCCGCCAATGCGTCACAAAAAGTGACGCATCAGTAGCGCAAAACTGACGCAGGGCTTTATAAATGAGGCTCATCTTTTTTTTGCACACTACTCCAGTTTAGTCCTGTCCACTGCACTCTTGCACACAAGCCTCACGTTTTGTGCTCCCCTGGACAGGCTTCATCACATGAGCAGTCCTGCTTAGGCCTCATAATCTTTTTTTAGAATAAAATTTGAAAAACAGAGAAAAGGTAATATGTATAGCTTTTCATTACACTGAAACATTTTTTGGGCAAATTAATGTCTTTTACATTTTTGAGAAAGAATAAATTGTGTGTGCATGATTACATAAAAAAAGTGACCTTTTCACAATTATGTCACCTGTGTTACCTGAGATTAGGAAGTAGATTGTGCAGATGAGGTGAGACATGTCCAGAGGGACAGAGGAGGTGAGGTCTATGTTCAAGACTGTAGTGGGAGAGAGGCCTTTCCTGGGAAGCATAGGTGGTGAAGCCTTTGTATAAGAGTGCAGTGGACTAGACTTCATGAAGTCTATCCCCTACTGGACTCTTAGACACAGGTCTCATCTTCTTTGTACCTGTGGACAGAGCTGTCTTCCACTATACTCTTCAATACAGGCCTCACCTTTTGTGCACCCCTGGAGAATCCTCACCTGATCTGTAATCCTGAATAGATCGTTTGCTTTTTGTCATTGCTTTGTTGTTTGGTAATAGTGGTCTATAATGTGCTATTTTTTTCTTTAACACAGATTAAAATCAAGATTTCAAGAGTAAGCAAATATGCCCTCAAGGGAAAGGAGAAGAAAACAACATAACCGCCAAAAAACAAAAACAGCAACGGAATTACAGCACTCTTCCACAACAAATACTTCAAAAAACAGGAACCAAGCTCCTGGTAAGACAACTAAGTCTTTCATACGGAACATATGTACATCAAAAAAAAATGTTGGACAGCATGTAGAAAAAGAGAATGAGAGAGTAATTTGAAAAGGAAGGAGAGAACCTCAAAGAATCCTACAACTGGAGCAGGAGAGAATAATATGTATAGGAATAGAAGGCAGAATCAGTTTAGAGACATTCGTAAACGAATGTTTCGCAATAGGGTAGTTTTAAATTTGTTAAAAAACATTAGGAAAGGTAAACAGAGAGCTGCTTTTTATAAGAAAAAGAAAAGTGTTGAGAAGATTGTTGATCAGGCTTTTGAAGTTAAGAAAAAATTATTTATTTTAATAATCAATAGAATTAGGACACTTAACAAGACAATTGATGTTTTCAAATCAAACAGTAGATGGAAAAGAGTAATTAATCGGACTAATTTTTGTAAAGTTTTTCAGGAGAATGGATGCACAGTTCAAGTTGTGAGCCATTTTTTAATGAGGAGAGTTACTTCCAGGAGAATGATTTAGTGCATGCAGTTGACACCAGTGGTCGAACGTATGAAGTGAAAGACAGTTGTCCGATTGAAAAAGAGAAACTTGAACCAGAAGAGGTGTTAACTGATGAAGTTTTAGGGAGACGTACTAAGGGTCCAGTGTACACTTGGAAGTGTAGTCGTATTTGTAGTGTGAGACAGGAATCAATTGATTTGTTTTGTAATTTCTTACGTACATATAGTAAGAAAAGTCTAAAGCAGAAAGTGAAGTTGTTGCAAGACTTAGATCCTTGCAGAGTGAGAGAAAACACATGTTTGCAAGGGCATTCACTGGCTTGTCTATCTAGAAAAGTCTGTCAGAGTGTTTTTCATCATTTTAGAATGTTAGCAGTGCATCATACCAAAATGAGGAAGTTAGTGAGAATGTTGTTTATGCAAAAAGTCGAGCACTTAAGCTTAAACAATTAAACAGTGCTCTTTTGCATGGAACTGAATTAGATGTGAAGAAGATTTGTGAAGAAATTGAGATTTGTTATTTTGGTGAAAAAGAGGATAGTGAAGAAATTGACACAGCAATTCAAGGTAATGTGGAAGACAATGTACAGATTTCAAGTACAGACAAGTTTGAGCAGGAAATTACCAGGTTTAAGGTGAAATCAAGTGAAAGGCCGAATTTTACTTGTGTGTGTTGTCGACGAAGTCATTATAAGCATCAAACTAGATTAGTTGATTTATTCGTAAAAAGTGAAAAGATGAATAATTATGAGTGGAAGGATTTTGCAACTTATTTGTGGGTGGAGAATTGTTTTGATTTGAGTTCTAATCAGCGTATTTGTAAATATTGTTATGATAAATTAAATCAAAACAGAATGCCTGCTAGAGCTGTTCATAATAATCTGGAGTTGGTAGACATTCCCCGTGAATTGATGGATTTAAATACATATGAGTCTATTTTGATTCAATGTGTCCACCCTTTTCAGGCAATTGTTCGCATGGAGCCTAAGATAGGGAAATTGCCTCCTACAGATTTGCAGAGAGGATTAAAGGCAGGGTTGTTTATTTGCCTCTTGATTTCAAAAAAGATATTGATACAATTGGTATAGAAAAAGTAGAAGAGGAACCTTTAGTTATTCTAGTTAATGGGGTTCTGACAAAGAGTAAGAAAATCTGGCAAGATTTAGTGGATGTTAGGAAAGTCAAAAAGGCAACGTTGTATTTAGTCAAAAACAATGAGTATTACAAAGATTTATCTGTTGCAGCAGAGGAAACAGCTGCAGATGAAGACAGTGATTGTTCAGGCGGCCAAATTGAAAAAGTTGATGTGTCTAGAAGTGAGGAAATATATGAAGATTATACTGTTCATCCTTTGCATTCCAAAGAAGTAATGGGGAATGCAATTGAATTGTTTCAAATGAAAGCAGCAAAAGGAAGTCCCATTAGTGTATGGGAAGAAAGTTTGGAAGCTCGTTGTTTTCCACAGCTATTTCCAACAGGTCGAGGTGGACGATATGACGATCGTCCACTTCAAATTCCTGCATCTGAATATCGAACTGTAAGATTATATGCTGAAGATCCAAGGTTTCATCAATGCATTCCCTATTTGTTTCATCTACTGTATGAAAGTGACTTGTCTGGGCTTTCTTATGCAGTAAACCATATACTGAAAAGTGGAGCACATCTGCAAAATGTTTCGGCGAGGGACTTTATGGAGAAAGTGAATCTGCAAGATAATATTTTAGAATCTCATCTAATCAATCTCATGGCATGTCAGCGTGGTACAAATGAGTATTTGTACCGTCGTCATGGGGAATTGAAATGTATGCTAAGAAACTTAGGAACTCTTACATGGTTCCTCACTCTTAGCTGTGCTGAGTATGCATGGGACGACTTACTTCAATTTCTACGAGAGGCAAATGCAAATATACAAAATATAGAATTCAAAACACCTGGAGAACTGTGTTCTTTGGATCCTGTGAATGTGTGCAGATATTTCAATCATAGATTTGAAGCTATGATGTGTTTTATTACCAACAAAAAAAATCCTCCCCTTGGAGAGGTTTTGGATTTCTTTTGGAGAAAGGAGTATCAAGCGAGAGGTGCTCCTCACATACATATGTTGTTGTGGATTAAAGATGCACCCAAATTTGGAACAGATTCGGATGAGACAGTGATGAGCTTCATTGAAGAGTATTCAACATGTGCTGTTCCGAAAACTACCAAAGAAAACAGTTTAAGGCAACAAGTTTTACGCTTTCAATCCCATCGTTGTGGAAAGTAATCTCGTCGAAAATTCAGAAACAAGGACAAGTTCTACACAAAATGTCGTTACGGCTTTCCACGACCAGTGATTTCTAAAGGAAGAGTAAATAATTTGATGTCTTCTCTGCGACATACTGTGACGAGGAAATCACCAAAAAATACATACAATTTAAAAAGAAACGAAGAGTCCAAGTACATCAACGACTACAACCCAGTGATTTTGTCCATGTGGAATGCTAACATGCATATTCAATTCTTTGCTGACAACTCTATTGCTGTGGCTCGATATGTGACGTCTTACATCACAAAAAAAGAAAAGACAGAACTGAAGGAAATGTGGGAGGACATTTCACATGAAAAGAGTCTAAGCAAGAAATGATACAGTTACAGTCTAAAGATGTTGTCGCATCGAGAAATTGGAGCATATGAATGTTCTGATCGATTGTCGTCAGCAAGTCTCTATACCAAATCTAGAACCATCATTTGGGTGAGTCTAGGTCTTGCTGCAACACGAAATCGAGTTTTGAAATCTGTACAAGAAATAGAGTATTTGGCGGAGAAAGAACCAGAAAGTACAGATATTTTGAAGACAAACATGTTGGATACATACTATCCAAATAGAAGTAGTCATCTTGAGAACAGTTGTTTGTATGAAGTTCTGCAAAACTATATTTATAAGAGAACCATCAGAGAAGATATTAACAATGGAATATATGCTATCATTGGGTGTGAAGGATGTCTAGTGAGACAGAAAAAAGGCTATTTGATTAATCATCGAAAATTGAGTTGCGAAAATCCAGAGAAAAGGGAATTTTACCATTTAGCTCTTTTGCAACTCTTTAAGCCATGGCGTACAGAAGAGGAACTACTTGGAGATTTTCTGTGTTACGAAGATTCTTTTAATGCAACCAAGGATACCATAGAATGCCCTGTTTTTCCAAATTATCTGCAAATGTTGAACGAAGAAATAGAGCAAGAAGCCACAATTGCTGCAGAGATTGCTAGAGACAGTTCTCAAGACAGTCAGAGTTCTGCTTCATTGAGTCAGGATCCACTTGGAGGACCAATTATTCAAAATGAAGCTGCCACTGCCATGGATGAGGTGGAAAGAGCTATGGAACAAGCTCAAGATGATGTAGTTAACTTAGAAGATTTGGTGAAACAACTAAACCTTGAGCAGAAACAGATATATGAGGAAGTCACAGATCAGGTTGAACATGGATTCACTCATGAGAAAAAAGAGTGCTCATGTACATCTTTTAAACCAGTCCAACTGTACGTGAGTGGAGAAGCAGGAACTGGAAAAAGTTTTCTGATTAAAGCAATTGCAACTTATCTGCAGAAAAGGACTGAATCACCGCTGTCTTGTGTTGTTACCGCTCCAACTGGGCAGGCTGCACATAACATTAAAGGGATTACTTTACATCGTTTACTGATGCTGCCAGTGGAGCATGATAACAAATTGCAATATCACAAGCTATCTGGAGATGCGTGTTCCGAAGTTTTGAGAGTCCTGAAGAAAATGAAACTTCTTATCATTGATGAAGTAAGCATGGTGTCAAATATAATGCTTGCTTTTGTGCATTTGAGAATGCAAGAAATTCTTAGAACAGACTATGATGTCTTATTTGGAGGAAAACACATTATTGTTTTTGGAGATCTACTGCAGTTGACTCCAGTGAAAGGACAACCTGTGTTCAAAATGCTCACGCATGAAGATACCAGGAAGTGCCAAGGAAGCATTGGAAACGTTAATATATGGTTAAACTTCAAATATGCAGAACTGCTTCAAAATATGCGGCAGGCAAAGGATGAAGATTATAAAAATATTTGACAAGATGTAAGAATCGGAAAAGTAAGTCAGCAAGGGAAAGAAGCTTTACATGGACGATTAATTTCAAATTTGTACCCAAATGAAAACATTCTTCCAGAAAATATTTTTAAGAAAATTAACGAGAAGAAATCTGGCATATGTTTGATGCCAACTCTGAAAGAATGTTCCATGTTCAACAACAAAATGTTAAAGTTAGAAAATGAAGAGATAGTGAAACTGGAAGCTACAGATAAAATAGACCATATGGGAGCAACAATTATTTTGTCTGTGAATTTGAAATCAAAATTGGATTCATTAGAGAAGACTATATCTAAAACTGCTGGTTTTGAAAAGACTCTGAATGTGTGTTTAAATTGTCGTATCATTTTGAGAAGGAATTTAAATGTTGAAAGAGGTCTGGTAATGGGTCATGTTGTTGGTTTTGTGAATTACAAAAATAGAGATGGAATTGAAATTTTAAAAATTAAATTTGATGGCATTGATGAAATAGAACAAATTTGTCGTTGTTCAGCTAGATTTTTGCTCGTGAAAGACTTATATGTTCGCCGAAAACAGTTTCCTATTTGTTTGGCATATGCGGTGACAATTCATAAGTCTCAATGTTTAAGTGTAGATAGCGCTTTGGTGAACATTGGAAGTTCTGTATTTAAAGAGGGTATTGCATATGTGGCATTATCACGAGTCAGAACTTTATCAGGATTGTACTTGATTGAGTGTGATGAAACAAAGATTTGTGCAGATCTACATTGTGTTAAAGAATACAATAGGTTAAGAAGAGAGTATGCTCCACATTTGCCTCAATATCCTCTGATTGAAAAATGTGTGGTAGGCCGAAAAAGAAGAAATGAGAGTAATTGCTGTGAGGTAGTAGCAAAAAGACAAAAAGTAGACGAAACTGTAATTGTAAGCAGAAGGAAAAAGGATTCTGTTGAATATGTTGTTGGATTTCAGTTTGAAAACAGTTCTGGTGTCAACTGCTATGCTAATGTAGTGGTTAATGTTGTTTTTTTTCTTCAAAATATACAAGAACAGATTGTTGAAAATCGGGATCAAAGATTCTGTTCTTTGTTGAATTCCGTGTTTGAGAAGTGTACCAGTGATAGTGCAAAAATAGAAAGTGTTTCAGAAATTCGAAAACTTCTAGACATATGTACTGGTCAAAATAAATTTTCACAGAATATTCAGCAGGATTGTCAGGAATTTTTAATGTATATGGTTGATGTATTGGAAGATGAAGGTGTAGATATAAAAAATCTTTTTAGCCTTTCTTATCAATGGCAGCATGACTGCGACTACTGTACTTTATCAAGTACTACTAGAATAGACACTGAAAGATTTATATATTTGACTTTACGAGACTGCAAATCAGTGCCTTTTAATAATCTAGTTAAAGCAGCGGATCACAATATGGTGTGTCCCCAATGTAAGTCTACAATGCTGTCCACATTATTTCTACAAAATTATGGTCAGTATGTCATTTTAATGTTCCAACGATGTAGACCTGATGGAACTAAATTGACAACTTCTATTAAAAATTTTGTGGCTTCACAGTTATCGATATCAGGAAGAACCTTTGCAACTGTAGCTATTATTTTTCATGATGGTCCTTCTACAAAATCAGGGCATTACACATGCTATTTAAAAATTTTTAAAGGTTGGACCCAATGTAACGACACTCATTTGACTTTCAAACAACGTTTGCCTTTTGGCTTAAAAAATTCATACCTAGTGTTTTTACAACCAAAATTTTGGGTAAAGGTAATTGGCCTATGAAGACGGGAGCAGTTAATAAAGGTTATTTTGCTGTTTAAAAATATATTCTGAGTAAAAGTGATCCAGGTAATATAACAAATTGACTTGTCATATACGTACTGTAAGTGGATCTCATAGTAAATGATATTAGTATTATACAAAATGATGAACATGAGTGAGTCAGAGATGGTTTTACAAATACTTAAATATTGTGAAAATGTTGTAGAGCCTTTCTTTCAGAACGTCGGAAAAAAGGTCATTTCAGAGTTTCTTTGAATTAATTTTAAAATATACTCATACATCTGACACTATTTGGCCAAAAGGAAAGGTACAGGAATGAGTAAAGAGTCTTGACTGAAAAAAAGGAGTATATGAAAATAATGAAAATATTTCAGATGTTCTTGGAGCTTTTCTTCTAGAAAGTCGATGAAATGGATTTTTTACTGAACAGCAAAGTACTTTGCAACGAGAAAAGGACCTCCATGATATACTATTTGGCGTCAAGGAAAAGTAAGTCAATCAAAGATTAGTGTACATTTGTCATTTGTCAGTATCTACGTTTTTTTTAAAAACACAATCTTTTAGATTGTGTTTTTTTTCCCCCGCTGTCATATGATGAGTAATTTGAACTCACTGTTTTAAGTGAAATTCAATATATTCTGAGAACAGCAAAAATAAACTATGTAACATGTTGTACAAGTTATTCTATACTTTGGATTGTGTAACTTAAATTGTATTCCCATTCGCTGACACTCACTTTCCTTTTTCCATCCTCTTTCAGCTCTTTTTACTCACTTATAATGTCTTTCTCTCACTCTCTGTAACCCCCGTTCCTTTACTCCACTTCTTTGACAAGCCCTCATTCTCATTTCAACTGTCTGCATCCCCTCTCTCCCTTGCATAACTTTTCAGCTTTCAGTCTCTCTGCTTTACTTCCCTTTTCCGTATTTTCCTCCTTTGCTCTTTTAGTAATTCCTGTTTACTCACTCAGCAGTATTATCGCACTCTATCACTATAAATCACCCACTCTCCCTCGCTTATCTTTGTTTGCTCCTTACTTTTGACCTTTTCCCTCTATTTTTCGTTCACTACTTCTATGTCCTCAGTGCCTCACTCTCCTTGTGTTATGTTCACTTGTGTTTATCTACCTTCTATCATTTCTTTTACAACAACTTCACTGCTCCTCTCTCATCGTTCTTCATCCCATTTCTTTTACTCTGGTTCCATTACTATCCCTCATTTCCTTTCTTTCAATGTCCTTCTCTTTACTTTCATCACCAAATTATTTTCTCTCAGTACCACTGTTTTAGTCGTCTTCTCCTCTCTTTCCTTTTTTTGATCCCTTACTCATTTCCTTTTCTCACTCATTGTACTCCATCCCACTCAGTTTTTCTCTTAGTGTGTCTGTCTACTAACTTCCTCACTCCATTTCCCTCAATCGTTGTATATTATCCTCTCTCCCTTCATCCTTTCACTCTATGACTGTTCTTCACTTACTCTCAGTTATCTTCTATTCCTCATTCTTCTAAATGCATCCTTAATTAGACTGTTTTCTGTCTCAGTCATTATCTTTTTACTTACTACTGTTTCCTGATTTAGTTTTGCTAACTCACATTGTTTTAGTATCTTTCTTACCTTCAGTTCATTTCTCTGTTCTTCTCTTCCTCTGTGTCAGTGAATCTATATGCCTTACTCTTAGTAATTTGCTCTCATTCTATTTCTTTTTTTCTCTTTTTATCCTTCTACCTTACTTTATTTCCCTTTCTGTGTCCTTCACTCTTACTTTATTTCTAGATACACTGTTATGATTTTTAACCTCTTCATTTGTATATTTTAATTTAAAATACACATTTTACTAATTATAACTTATTTTTTCTTCTCTCTTTCACAGATACAAAGTGCAGTAAAAAAAAAAAATTAAAGTTACATTTATTATATGGTAAGTAAAATAATGTACTTTGTCATCACCCTTTGCTTTAAGCTTACTAATATTTTCTCAACCAACCTCACTCCTGTGTCTTTATTCTGCTTCCCACACTTATTCTTATTCTCCATGTTTACTCCAATTTCCCTATTTCCCCTCCCATATTCAACTTCTTTCAATCCCTATTCTTTACTTCACTTACCCTCTGTTCCCTTCCTTTGCTTCTTCACTCATTTTGTTTTTCTTAATTATTTATCTCACTCCTACACACACACCTCATCCCCCTCTCAACACATACACACACCTCTAACATACACCCTACACACACACCACATACACACCTCATACACACACAAAATCCCCCCACACACATTCTTCACATACACACACACATTCCATACACACACATACATTGCACACATATACACCCCACACCCATACACTCCTCACACATACTTCACACACCCTCACCTCCACCCACACCAAAACACCCCACACAGCCACACCCACAGACACACCTTACACACCACACCCGACCTACACCCACTGACTCCCTATAAGTCACACACACTGCATTACTTATCTTTCTTTGCTGTTTCACTCAAACCCATTCAGGTACTGTTTCCTTTACTCTCTTTGTCCTTTCTCTTTGTCACTCCCCATGTCTTATCCTAATTCAATTTTTCACCCTCTTTCACCCCTCTTTACTTACACGAACTGGTCTTTTCTTACCCTCACACACCGTTCTTCATTTATCCCGGTTACGCCACTACCCTTCATTCTCAATTTATTACTGTCCTTTCTTTTTCTTTCAACACCCACTCACATTCTCCCACTATCTCTACTTTAGTCTTCTTCCTCTCTCTTCCCTTCTTTTGCTCCTTTAGTCATTTTACTTTTCTCACTTTCACCCTATTACACCTTCTCTGTTTTTTACTATGTAATAAACAATTCCTCTGTGTTCATCCTGTAGCTCTTTTTCTCTTAACATTACTCTGTTTGTGTTCTTCTCCCATGCTAACTCCTTCATTAATTTTTTTTTCTATTTTTTGGGGGGCGCGCCCTGGTACGCGTACCCTAAGAAAAAAAATTTGACAGAGATTCATTAAAAATATAGGTTAATTTTTATAAATGAAAGGTAGTTCTAAAAAGAACTGTTTTTATCTTCTTTTTGTTGTTTTATTTTTTTTTGTATGTTTTTTGGAACATTTTGTACTTTTTTTGGCTTTTCAAAACAGTTTTATATTTTTTTGTATTTTTTATGGGGAGAAACAAAAAACAGGGAATTGTAAATGGCTCAACAGGAGCAAAAAACAAAAAACTGAAAAAATCAGGGTTTTTTGGGGCATTTGTGATTGTCACCAGCAAGGATGACGAGCTTTACGCTCTTTTCACCATAAGAGATGAGCTTGCCACAATGAATACATGTGATTCGGAAATCCTCAAATCTTTGTTGAATGCAAGGCATCGTCTCCGTTGTTTCTGGTCCCGATGGAGTGGGTTGCTTTCTTTTGGAGGTGGTCCTTGAAGACTGGGGGAGGTTACTGGCCAGTTCCCTGAGCTCTGCACGAGAATAGTTGTTGGGATGCTTCCGGGTCATATGTCGAATCATGGTATTATTACCAAATGAATATTCTTTGTTTGGGTTGCCCCTTGAGAGTTCTTCACCACAGATTAGGCAAGTTACCTTGGCCGCATTCACTTTTTTCTTGCCCTCTGGGATTGAAAAAAACTCCCATACAATGTGTGACTTGGGCTTGTATGGGGTATTTTGTTCAGGCAGCCATCTTCTCCCCTCCTCCTCTTCCACTTCCTCCTCCTCCTCTTCTTGACCACCAATGTACTGTTGTGGTGGTCCTCTTGGTGGTGGTGGTGGTGGTGGTGGTACAGATGCTCCAGCTGTTGCAGCTACAGTAGCCATTTCAAAGTACAAAATATAACACAAAGATATCCAAGCAGGTCTTCCTCAGTCAAAGGACAAAGTCAGAATAAGGAAAAAAGGTGGGGTCTTTCATCATTTGGAAAAACAAAACTGTCCTGAACCAATGAGAAGTGTTATTTTCAGGTCACATGACCCGGGCTTTACTCATTTGGAAACCAAAACTGTTCTGCACCAATAGAAAGTGTTATTTTCAGGTCACAAGACCCGACGCGCTTACTCTACGCGCCCCGGGGTGCGCCCGTAGTCGCGCTCCAGGGTGCGCCCCGGGGCGCGTGGCGTAAGCGCGTCGAGACGTTGCGCGATCGTATGCGCACGCGTGCTTCCGGGTGCGCTTACGCTGTGCGTCCTATGACGCATCACGCGTCTACGCGATACGTCACGATGTTGTTTTCGTTCGCGAGAATAGCGCTAACGGGACGCTCCCCGGTACGCGCCCAAGGGCGTGCCGCGATCGTATGCACACGCGCGCTTCCGGGTGCGCTTACACTGTGCGTCGTTTGACGCATCACGCGTCTACGCGATACATCACGATGTTGTTTTTGTTCGCGAGAATAGCGCTACCGGGACGCTCCCCGGTACGCGCCCCAGGGTGCGCCCCAAGTTAAAAATAAAAAAGAAAAATAATAATTTTGAAATAATTATAAAATATAAAATTTGTTTTAAAATTTATTATTTTTTATACCTATAAAGATTTGCTATTAAAAAACCATTGAAATTCACTGCAAAAACCATAGATTTCACACCAGTTATAGTTAGGAATTAGCATTTAAAAAACCTATTAAATTCACTGAAAAAAACATAGGTTTTACACCAGTTATAGTTAGCTGGAAGTTTTACTCGCATAAAACCATTGAAATTCCCATGTTATAGTTAGTTGGACTCACTATAACTTGCGCGTGCAATGCACTGCTGATGACGTCACATATTACATCACTCATGACATGGTCAGTGACATCACTCATGACATCACTCATGACACCATCCTTGTGACAGAGTGACAGATCTCCTTTCACTGTAATGTAACCCTTGAAACACATATTCAAAAATAGAAACTAAAATGTTCAAAAAAATGGAGATTCCATACCAGTTACAACAACCAATTCAGTAATTCCACCATCTATATACACATCCACTCATTCGCCATTCGTTCATTATATTGTCACTCATACATATACTCACTCATCATATGTAGTGATACACCTATACATCCTGTTACACACCGACAGTCATCCAAAAGTTACTCGCACACATATTCACACATGCAAATAAACTATTGAACATCCATTTATTTGCATATACAGCTATACACACACTACCATCTTACTTCTAAGGAAAGTTACACATACTTACTCTCTTAAACAATCACTTATAGAAGCACATACTTATTTAAACAGGAACTCTTACAATCTCTTACTCTCACATATACTCACTTATGTACATTAATATTCACATATACTAGATTAAAACATATGTAGTTACTGATAATCACACTAGTGAGACAGTCATTCACTCACTAACACACACATATACACACTCATCCACCCATACAGTCCTGCACATATGCTGTTTTCAAAACACATACAGTCAGTCACTCATGCATCTATGTTCTAAGTAATACCCCCACCAAACAAATAGACAGTCATACTGATATTAAAAAAAACATCTATTAACCCATATACCTACACATGTAGCTACTCACAAACCCATGCAGCCATTTATACACAAAGTGAAACACTAATCCATATATTTAAATATTTAAACATTACTCACTAATATATGTATTCACTAAGATACACTTAATAAGCCAGTTAACCAATCAATTTTTTTTTAAAACATCCATGTAAACACTTATTTAAACATTTATTCTTCCATCAACTTTTACATATACATATATAACAATTTTTTTTTTTTAAATACACACATTCACTGGATGGTATCATCAGTGATGTCATGAGTGATGTCACTAACCATGTCATGAGTGATGTAATATGTGACGTCATCAGCAGTGCATTGCACGCGCAAGTTATAGTGAGTCCAACTAACTATAACGTGGGAATTTCAATGGTTTTATGCGAGTAAAACTTCCAGCTAACTATAACTGGTGTAAAACCTATGGTTTTTTCACTAAATATATATATATATATCTATATATATATATATATTTATATTACCTACTGGCGGTCGCCAGTAGGTATATATAGTTAGGATTTTTTCTCTATGGGATTTTTGAAAATTCTATGTCTAATAACTTTGGCGTTTGTGGACGGAATTGGCAGAAATTTTCTGGAAAATGGAACATTTTGTTTCTGAGCAGCCCCTGGAAATTTGGGGGGGGTTCGTCAAGGGGGGGCCGAGATAAAAGGGGGTCCCAAAACGCGTTTTTCCAATGTTAATTTCCATAGGGCGGTTGGCCTCACTTTTAGCCCGAACGGCTGAATGGATTTGCACGAAACTTGGCAAAATTGTAGGGACTGGTAGCCCGATGTGCCTTTGCTAGGTCTCAATATATGTGCTCCAGTGGATTTTGAGAAATTAACGTTCAAAAAAAGATATATATCTGTAACAGCGGACCGGGCAGCGCTCCGGTTCGCGTACTTTTCGCGTTACGGAGCTTTGTGAAGCGAAGCTGATTGGTTCTCCGGCGTCTGTAAACATTCCAAACAGTCCGTAGCGGCCGTCATCTTGTCTCTCGGTAGGATCGAGAGACAAGAGGAGGCCAAAGCGAAGGGGCAAATGACCATAAGGGGGCATAGTAGATCCTCCCTGACCCCCTAGGTTTGATGTGGAGGTTTTAAAAGGGCCCCGCGGGGCAAAAAAAATAAATAATAATAATAATCGAACGGCTGAATGGATTTGCACGAAACTTGGCAAAATATTAGGTACTGGTAGCCCGATGTGCCTTTGCTATGTCTCAATATATGTGCTCCAGTGGATTTTGAGAAATTAACGTTCAAAAAAAGATATATATCTGTGACAGCGGACCGGGCAGCGCTCTGCTTCGCGTACTTTTCGCGTTACGGAGCTTTGTGAAGCGAAGCTGATTGGTTCTCCGGCGTCTGTAAACATTCCAAACAGTCCGTAGCGGCCGCCATCTTGTCTCTCGGTAGGATCGAGAGACAAGAGGAGGCCAAAGCGAAGGGGCAAATGACCATAAGGGGGCATAGTAGATCCTCCCTGACCCCCTAGGTTTGATGTACCATTTTGCCAAGTTTGGTGTAATTCCGTTCAGCCATTCAGGCTGTAGACGTATCTAAATGTCCTATGGAAAATTGCATGGGGAAAACACATTTGAAAGTGTTGAAATTTAGAACCAATTAAAATGTTACTTTGGTTTTGTATTTGTGTGTGATGAAAGTTAATTGGTTATGTATATATCTAAAATGAGAGGAAACCACAGCCATTTTGTGATACTACTGTCTGAGGTACATTTGTGAGGAATTTTTGGTGCTCAATTTCTGGTGTTTGATTTACACAGTACTAACGCTTCTCCTACTTTCAAAAAGGTGAGTTGTTAATTTGTAAGGGGAACTATGTTGTACACTTTAAGATAATTTGAAAAATGTTTTCTGTTATTTATTTACAGTCCTTCTGTTATACTAAATACTTGATAAAGTTAGTTTTATATTATGTATTACTAAAAACGATAAATGAAAGTGATTATTTTTTTCTGCAATTTACAGCAAGAAATTTCAAAATAAAATGGATCACAATGAAGAGACCGTGGCAATTTCTTTTGAATTATCCACTACATTTATTGAAATTGACAGCACCAATAATGAAATATTCTCACAAGGAGGAGATGACTTGAATGATTTTTTTGATCAATCTCTTGACGGCGAATTTATCGAATGTTTGGAGACTATAGAGTTACAAGAATCATCATTGCAGACTTTTCATGAGGAGATTCCTGATGAGATGATTGAAGAGGAAATTCCTGATGAGGACATGTTACTAGTTCTTTCAAATTATGAAAATTCAGAAGAATAAATTTATATTTAGAAATCAAAAATTGTTTGAGACATTATTCATTTTTATTTTTAATTTATGAGGTTGTAGCGAAGTGATTGTAAGGATTTTTGAAAATTCTATGTCTAATAACTTTGGCGTTTGTGGACGGAATTGGCAGAAATTTTCAGGAAAATGGAACATTTTGTTTCTGAGCAGCCCCTGGAAATTTGGGGGGGGGGGTTCGTCAAGGGGGGGCCGAGAAAAAAGGGGGGTCCCAAAACGCGTTTTTCCAATGTTAATTTCCATAGGGCGGTTGGCCTCACTTTTAGCCCGAACGGCTGAATGGATTTGCACGAAACTTGGCAAAATTGTAGGGACTGGTAGCCCGATGTGCCTTTGCTAGGTCTCAATATATGTGCTCCAGTGGATTTTGAGAAATTAACGTTCAAAAAAAGATATATATCTGTAACAGCGGACCGGATGGTTCTCCGGCGTCTGTAAACATTCCAAACAGTCCGTAGCGGCCGCCATCTTGTCTCTCGGTAGGATCGAGAGACAAGAGGAGGCCAAAGCGAAGGGGCAAATGACCATAAGGGGGCATAGTAGATCCTCCCTGACCCCCTAGGTTTGATGTGGAGGTTTTAAAAGGGCCCCGCGGGCCTGGGGAGCGTACTACAAAGAATCAAGAATGATTGACTTTTAACTTATTGTATGTTTATAGACTTTTTTTTCTTTTTTTTCTGCTGAGTGACGTCTCGGCCTATCTCCACGGGATGCAGTCCCTACCATCTCGGCATTTAAGCCCAGGGGGACCGGTAGTGTGGTAGAGATAACGTCTGTTAACGTTTGATTCGAAGGAAATCAGGAAGTGTTGATAAACATTGTCTGCGCCATCTTGCCTTTTTTCAAATGCCACACTTTTGTCGTGCACGGCAGCAATTTTAGATGCCTTGACCAGACCCACTCTCTGCACGCTGTCGATCCTTAGCATGGCTCCCCACCCTCGCAAGCATCTCCCCCAGGCACTGGTCACCCCCGCTCTCTGTCTTACGCATGGGCAATAAACCTCCCCCCATCTGCGCTGCTCTTCCCTGAGAATCACAATCTGTGCCTGTCCGACACCTCCCTTTCGCCCTATTCACTACCGCACCCTCTGACACTCCTCTTCCTCTGTGTCCGATTGTCCAGGCAGGTCCCAGGCTATCAGCTAGGCCTGCAGATGTAGTTTATGGCCCCAGCTGTAAAGAATCACCCCTCTTCAAAGGAGTTATAGTAGATCAAGGCCCACACCCGATGAGATCCGTCACACCACACGCGTTCCTACTATCTGAAAACCATTCTGTATTGTGATTGGGGAGGGGACCGAGCCTGAAGCGGAAGATTCCAGGGATGCCTCTTTGTACATCAAAGTTTTTACAATTATGTGTCACGTTAAAAATATATGGCACTCCAACAAAGTAGTAGGATTATAAAACTTTAATAACTCATAAATATATACAACAAAACAAAAACAGTAAAAACATTTAAACATTTTTAGGGAAAAAGAAGGAAGTAGCGGTCGGTTGTGCGAATAGTCCCAACACAACACAACGTCCAGATTTCTGGACGGCACCCAAGTGATGTTGCCTGGGTGCCGCACTGATTTCGGTATCCGGCGTGGGGCGTCATGGGGGGTGGGTCATCAGTAGCGGTCTGTTGTGCGAATACTTCCAAGGCAGCAGAACGATGGCACCAAGGTGATGTCCAGTAAGTTGCCGCCCTCCGAATAACGGCGTGGGGCGCCCCGGGGGGGGGGGGGGTGAGGCGGCGTGAACGGGCCTCCCCAGGTGGAGGCTCGTCTGCTGTAGTGGGGCGCCCCTTTACCGTTTCAGTTGCCATTCCTTCCGCTTTTGGTCCACTGTGTCAAAATCCACCATTCAGCTGAGTTGCGCCCACTCTTGCGGTGCAGCGATAGGCGGCTGCCACAGGACTCTCAAAATGGTGGCAGGCTCTTTCCTTTTTGGGCCTGGTCCACTGAAATGGCCCTGGGACACCTTGGAAATCGGACGCTAGTCTGCTAGGTCTTGGACCCCATTCTCGAAAGCGTTCCCTCAGCCTTGAGGATTGTAGAAAAGTCTTGGGGGCCCCCGACTCCTGCAGGCTTCCGGTGGGGAGCGGCTGCCATGATTGCTCGCGGAATGACCACGACGGAGCCACGAGATGGTGGTGCTTTCATGCTGACGCCAGCTTCAGTCTGAAACATCCAGAAACAAGGTGGGGCTTTCATCGTTTGGGAAAAAAAAAAGTTTTCATCCAATGAAAAGTGTTATTTTTAGGTCATATGATCAAGCCTTCCATCATTAGGAAACCAAAAGTAAAATGAACCAATGAAAAGTTTTATAAACAAGTCACATGACCTGTTATGCGGCATAGGGTATAAAAAGCGTAGAAAATCCGTTGGCACGTGAGGCAGCGTCAGTAGCGGACCGATGTGCGAATAGGCTGAAGGCAGCACAATGCGCCAAGATCCGGATGGCACCGAGGTTGTGTTTAGCAAGTTGCCGCACTGGTGTGGCCATCGTACAATGCTGAAAGTGGGCGTGGGTCGTCCCGTTGGCCTGTGAGGTGGCGTCAGTAGCGGACCGATGTGCGAATGGGGCCAAAGGCAGCGCAACGCGCCAAGATCCGGATGGCACCGAGGTGGTGTCATAGTTGAGAGTTCTGAGCAGCGGTTGTAACACTGTCTGAAGCTTATTTGCAGCTGCTGCAGCTTCACTACGCGCCAAGATTCGGATGGCACCGAGGTGGTGTCTAGCAAGTTGCCGTACTGGTGTGGCCATCCTATAATGCTGAAAGTCGGCGTGGGGCGCCTCGTTGGCCTGTGAGTTCGCGTCACTAGCGGACTGATGTGCGAATAGGCCGAAGGCAGCACAACGCGCCAAGATCCGGATGGCACCGAGGTGGTGTCTAGCAAGTTGCCGTACTGGTGTGGCCATCCTACAATGCTGAAAGTCGGCGTGGGGCGCCCCGTTGGCCTGTGAGGTGGCGTCAGTAGCGGACCGATGTGCGAATGGGGCCAAAGGCAGCGCAACGCGCCAAGATCCGGATGGCACCGAGGTGGTGTCTAGCAAGCTATGCAGCTGAGTTGGGTGCGCACTTGCGGCGAATAGGTCGAAGGCAGCACAACAATGTTTTCTGAATAGAAGACACCACAAGGCGCTGAGATTCGGTTGGCACCGAGGTGGTGTCTAGTAAGTTGCCGCATTGGTGTGGCCATCCTACAATCCTGCTCCGAATAACGGCGTGGGGTGCCCGAAGGGGGGGGGGGAGGCGGCGTGAACGGGCCTTGCCAGGTGGAGGCTCGTCTGCTGTAGTGGGGCGCCCCTTTACCGTTTCAGTTGCCATTCAGCTGAGTTTCGGCCGCTCTTGATGCTACAGCGACAGGCGGCTGCAACAGGACTCTCAAAATGGCGGCCTGTCCTTTGGATTTGGGCCTGGTCCACTAAAATGGCCCTGGGACACCTTAGAACTCAGACGCTCGAATTTTTTTTCCTTTCCTCTACATGCAAAAAAGGTAAATTCCCGGTACGTTACACGCTTCATCTGCCACAATGTACTCTCCAGAGGAACCGAAAAAATATATAGTTATGGTAACTATACCATGCATCGTCATATGGAGAGGTGGCACCGATTAATTATAGTGCTGCATAAAAGAGAGATTTGGAGGAGAACCCCCGACCTGCCAGTACATTCATCAAAGAACTGGCACTGACAGCATCAGAGGCAAGGGAAACGGTCCCAAATATTTAGAAGAACTTTGGAAAGATCAAAATGACATGTTTAGATTGTGGCAAATTAATTTCATGTGGACAGATGAGTGTTACTCTAATAAATACAGCATATGAACATCATCATAGTCGATGGTTGGTAGAGACATTTTGACTATATCCTGGACCTGCCCGTCCTCGCCCAAAATGGCGCCGGAATAAATGGGACTCGTAACTCGTTGTTGTGTACTGGTTGCAGAACCTTGAAATCACGAGATACGTATGCAGTTTTGAAGCACATGGCGGGCGGGGACGAGAATTGATTGAATATTTCGACATCCCTATTGATATTAAGTTCTGATGTGTTATTGATTACTGTACTATTGAAAGTTCGAATTAACGTCACCCATGGTACTTGCCCGCAAATGTATATCTAGATAATTTTATTGTAACTGGCCCTGTCGTATTTTAATTATAAAATGTACGTCCACCGATTCCGCAACTGTTAGACACCTTAGTTCTTGCAACCTAAAGGCCCGCCCGTTACATTCCTCTACAGTGTAAATGTCTACTCATCATATACGATTACAGTTTGCTCCGTGGCCGGCCCACGTGGTTATAGGCCCGTATTTGTATACTGACATTTTCACAATAAAGGTTTTTAAAAGAAAACATGGTAGTAGTATTTACATTGGTAAAGTTTTTAATAATAGTCACTGTTTTAGAATCAGTAAAAGGCAAGTGAAATAAAGCATTCGAATTACATGAAGGGTAAAAGGTATAATACGCAGGAACGCAGTAAAGATTAATGGTCAAGGGTTGTTGTGTTTTCTACTCCTGCAACATAAAGTGATCGATAAGAATCTGATATTCTGGCGTATCGGCGACTAAGACAGCAGGTCGACCCTCTTTTGCTCAACGGCTCCGTCATGGGACGAAGAAACGCCCTTTTTCTCGAAAAAGGAATATATTTTACTTGCAGGACAGTTGTAAATTTTCCGGGAAAGTACATTAGCCTGGAACATTATAACATATGTTTAAGAAAAAATAATGTTCGAAAGTAATAAAAAGCGTAATTTTTAGGTCATATGACCAAGCCTTTCATCATTAGAATAAGAAAAGTAAAATGAACCAATGACAAGTTTTATTAACAAGTTACATGATCTGTTATGCTTACGTTACGCGCTGCGCGCCGGATCACTTCCGGATGCGCTAACGCGGCGTGTCATATGACGCATTACGCAACAACGCAGGTCCAGAATATAGTCAAAATGTCTCCACCAACCAGTGGTCGGAACACAACCCCTTTCAGCAGGCTAAATAGTTCTGTTAAATGACAACAGAAGGGACAGGCAACAAGAACCATCAGTCAAAGAGGGGAGGGCAAGTTCTTTTCTACCGGGTCACGTTGGGGCGCTACCGGAACTGATCGAATTGGTAGTCTACAGAGTTTCTAGATGTTTCAGACTGAAGCTGGCGTTAGCATGAGAGCACCACCATTTCGTAGCTCCGTCGTGGCCATTCCACGAGCAATCATGCTAGCCGCTCCCCACCAGAAGCCTGTGGGAGTCGGGGGCCCCCAAGACTTTTGTAGAATCTTCAAGGCTGAGGGGACGCTTTCGAGAATGGAGCCCAAGCTCTAGCAGACAAGCGTCCGAGTTCCAAGGTGTCGCAGGGCCATTTTAGTGGACCACGCCCAAATCTGAAGAGCCGGCCGCCATTTTGAGAGTCCTGTGGCAGCCGCCTATCGCTGCACCGCAAGAGCGGGAGCAACTGAACTACATGGTGAGCGAGATGTTGTAGTCGAAAGAGCGGGCGGTAAACAGCTGAATAGCGGAAGAGGCACAGTGTAGCAAAAGCGGGCAGAATGGCAACTGAAATGGTAAAGGGGCGCCCCACTACAGCATGTCTTTAGGTAAAACGGATTGTGGGACAAGGTCAAGAATGGAAGAGTTACCAAAAGGCAAAAAGTTCCGCTTGATCCCGGAAGCCGGCCACCTATGTCGGGGGCGATCTCAGGCCACACCAGGAGAACACGACTTGGGGAGGGGGCCGGAGCCAAGCGCCCCCTCCGAGTCCGCGCCATCCCACCGTCCCTCGGGGGCCTCCGTTAAGCGGTTCAGGGTGGCACCGCATCACATTGTTTACAAATGCAGTAACGTACTCAAACAGCCCCCACTTACTTTTAGAATAGTGAAGATGAAACAAGTGCAAATAGGCTTCAGACAGTGTTACAAGCACTCTTCAAAACTTTGAATCATCAGAGTGCATGAGTTTCATGCTCGATCGATTGAGCTAGCCGGATCGGGCAACAAAAAGTTTAAAATAGTTATGTAAATAGTTGTTTAATAAAATGTTTTACCCTGTTACTTTGCTGGTGTGTTGTATATATTTGCATAGAGTTTATCGTTATTTTGGGTGGGGTGGGTGGCGGAGCCGAGCTGTCTTGCAGCCATCATGGTGTGGAGTTCAGTTCATCTCACTAGTTTCGTATTTGTCATGAGGGGTTGTTCCTAATGTTTCTATTTTAGCGAGGTCAAAAAGAGATCCCATTTGTGGCCTACTGATTTTGCTCGATTCCTTTTGTTTTTTTACACGATTTTTCGCTATCTGCAAAGACTAAACAGAGTATTGCGACTCTGTGCTTGTTTGTAAATAGAGAATGAACCAAAGAGAACCAATTCTAAAACAGTAAATGCTTGGATAACAATCAATCAAATGGAGAGAGAAGCAGGCACGACGGATTACAACGGGGGCAAAGGCCTGCGTTAACTACCCTTCACTATCTGCAAAGAGAGAGTACTCCTAATAGAAATGAGGGGGGGGGCAGCATTCAAAGCAGATCAGTGTGCATAAACACGAAAATGTTTTTTCTTACCACGTACTTGACATTCGACAGCTTATGATATTTGCTATTAAAAAAACATTGAAATTCACTGAAAAAACCATAGGTTATAGACCATATATAGTTAGGAATTAGCATTTACAAAACCTTGAAAATTCACTGAAAAAACCATAGGTTATAGACCATATATAGTTAGGAATTAGCATTTACAAAACCTTGAAAATTCACAGAAAAAACCATAGGTTATAGACCATATATAGTTAGGAATTAGCATTTAAAAAACCTTTTTTTACTCACACAAAACCATTGAAATTCCATATATAGTTAGTAGTACTAACTATATATCGCGCACCCGCAATCCACTGCTGATCATGTCACATATTACATCATTCATGACATGGTCAGTGACATCACTGATGACATCACTGATGACATCTCAAATGACATCACTGATGACATCACTGATGACATCTCAAATGACATCACTGATGACATCACTGATGACATCTCAAATGACATCACTGATGACATCACTGATGACATCTCATTTGACATTACTGATCACATCACTGATGACATCATTCATGTGATAATACGATGAACCTCTTCAGACTCTAATATAACCTTAGATACACTCAGTGTAAACAAACACTCACAGACTGTCACTCATCCATGGAGTTACTTACACACCTAGTCAGTCATGCAAAGAATCAATCACACCTCCATTTCCTCAACTATACAGTTATACACACCTTACTTATTCAAACATATACTAACACATATTTACTCTCTTTTACAATCCCTGATACAAGTTCACAATCATCCATACAGCCACTCACACATTCACTGGCTCTTATGCACAGTTATTTATATATGCCAACTCTCACATGTACTGTGTTTTACATATGTACTTACTTTGACATGTAGCACTGAGATATCCATTCACTCACCAATGCACAGAGTCATACACCTCCTAGCCACCCACACACACACTCAGTCTCCCATACAAATACTTGAGCAACCAATCAATAACCCATATACTTAGTCATATAGCTACTGATGAACACATGCAGCAGTTTACAGAACAACAAACATAATGATGCACAAATTAACACAGTTCAGTCACTAACCCATGCACTCAGTGAGACACATTTAACCACTCACTCATACAGTCAGTCATGCACCTACTAAATCCTTCATCCAGACACTTCTACATCCACTCATTCTTCAATATGTAAGACATATTTTAACTTTACAGAAATACACAGTCACTGGATGTTGTCATCAGTGATGTCATCAGTGATGTCATTTGAGATGTCATCAGTGATGTCATCAGTGATGTCATTTGAGATGTCATCAGTGATGTCATCAGTGATGTCATTTGAGATGTCATCAGTGATGTCATCAATGATGTCACTGACCATGTCATGAATGATGTAATATGTGACATGATCAGCAGTGGATTGCGGGTGCGCGATATATAGTTAGTACTACTAACTATATATGGAATTTCAATGGTTTTGTGTGAGTAAAAAAGGTTTTTTAAATGCTAATTCCTAACTATATATGGTCTATAACCTATGTTTTTTTCTGTGAATATATATATATATATATATATAGTTATAGGGACATTATAGATTTCACTCCTACAAAGGCAGTAAAATTCAGCAGGTATAGTTACCTGAACTAACTATAATTTACGCCCCAATGCACTGCGCACTACCTCACAGCAAATGCTTAGCACTACCCTTTCATATGCCTAACTGCTCGACAACACTACCACAAATAGAGCGTTGGTATTATATACTTTTGCCTCTGTACACCAATCTGGGTCTCACTGGACTCTCTACACAGTGCACTTCATTTTCATACAGTATATAGAGAGGCTTCTTCCTACAGTTATATTAAATCCACTTTACCAGTATATATTATTTATCATCAATATTCAGAATATTTGAAATATGACAGAGCTTCTCCTTCCTAATCAGGAATTGCAGCTTAAAAGGGTACTGAGGAATTCCCAATGTTAACCTATGGGAGGACAAGGCCTCACATCAGTGAAAAACTAGTTTGGGAGTTTTTCACTACCAGAGCATTCACACTCCTACCTTTTACTTACACAAAACCCTGCCCTATTGGCTAGCTAGGGTCTGCCTTAGAGTTGGCTTACCTCTAATAAGAAGGGAGCTTAAGCCTGGCAAAATATTTAAAATGCCATGTCTAAGTTGCAGTGAAACTGCACACAAAGGCTCTGCAGTTGCAGGCCTGTGACAGGTTTAAAGGACGGCTTGGCACAATCAGTGCTACTGGCCCACTAGTAGCATTTATTTACAGGTATTATGTATATGGTATACCACCTTACATGGGACTTACAACTAAACTAAATATGCCATTTGTGTAGACACCAATGTTACCATTGATAGCAGGGAAGCACATCCACTTTAGCATTGCAGGAAGGTAGAGTAGTAGTATTAAAAACAATGGTATTTTTTGTAGACTTGAATGGGTTAAATTATAGAGCTATGTAGACCCCTAATCTGCAGGGGTCTTCCAAACTTCTTTTGAGGACATATGAGGATCCAAAACTAACTTCTGTTGACCATTTTGGGACTGTAAATCCAAAGCGAGGATCACAGAACAAAAGCCTTCTGATTGACTGGCTGCAATTTCAGGAAAATGTTGCAGCTACAGGACACTAGATTTTAGCCACTGTGTCCTGAAAAATAAATAAGAGATTTCATAAGGGGGCAAGCACCTGGCTTGGAATGCTACCATAGTTACTGCTGGTGCTGTTGGCAATTTGCAAGCATTCCTTCCATCACCTGTTGTGTATTTTATGGAATGCCTTAAGTGGTCAACTTTATCCATAGATGTGGGCTCCTTCTTCGCTGTGCCACTGGTTTCAAGCTACACCCCACTTATGAGGACTAAGTAGGGTGAAACACCTCTGAAGCTGCTTGTGTTCCCTCCTGCACTGGCTGGGGCTTTTCTGGCAGTTAGCGGTGGACTATTCCCATGACTAGACAGGGTCAATACTCATTTGCTTAAGGCAGTCTAAAGTGACAGAGTGGTTGAAAACAAGTGTTTTTGAAAGCTACCCAGGGTGATTTCTAGTGGAATGCACGATTTCCAAGCAGTAATCCCACATCTTTTGTCAGTTTCATCTGACACTTTAAGTAAAAAAGGCCATGCTCACATTTGTGCATAAGAATCCAACTAATACCACACTGACAAGGCCTAACAAAGTGAAACCAATGTGCTGTTCTTGTGTTCCCTTCTGAAGGGGGCTCCTCCCGTGGGAGTTCAGGGTAGACTGTTCTCATGAGTAGTAGGCTCACTACTGATTTACCTTCCATCACCTTTTGTTTGTTTCAGGACAGGGGCCCAATAGCAATAAAATGAAAGAAAGAATGCCAATATTGCACCAGGGCTCACGAACCTCCAGGACAGGATTGCTGTACCCCTGCATGGTTCCTCAGTGCAGCTCCTAAGACCCATGAATGCTGGTAAGGGTGCACAAAAGTGCAGCAACCTTGATGGCCGAAGACTCAAACATGCAGAAAACATCATGGAAAAAGCAGGACGAGGTCAAAGGCCAGTCTTTGTGGCCAGCTCCCAGAAACTGCAGGGGCTAGCTGTCTGCAGAAGATTGGGTAAAAAGTTTGGCCCACGACCATAGCCTGCAGCCAACTGGTAAGGCTGTGCTCAGCAGGTTGGTTTCAAGGCATGACTTTCAGTTAAGTTCTACTGCCAGCCACTATTGTACAAAGTCTAAAGCCTTGCACAATGGTTGCAGGAGGCATATTGAATATCATAAAAAAAATCACAAAAGAAAAACAAGGTTAAAGTTAATGTGTGGTGAGTTTTGGGTATTACATCTCATAATGCACCACATCCATGCAAATCATAAATAGATCTGGAAAAAAATTAAAATTGACCTAGTGAAAGTCATGTAATTTGGAGAATTTCACATTGCACTTCAGATGAAACGTTCTTTAAACTACGCCCTTACTTCACTTTTCTTAAGTATGTGTCTTTTCAATTAACATTTACAGGGAATGGTGCAATTTGCTGAAAACATTACTGCGGATGCAAAGGAACAGCAGAACATGAATGGGAGTTGTTCGTGGTGCTTTTATTTAATGCATGTGCATGACAAGAATAGACACAGGAATGCATTATGTGCTAAAGTGTAGGACAAAATGATGCATTGGCATTTCCTATAATTATGAGTAATTTTGTGCAAATTATCAGTCATTTTTTATTACTATGAAAAAGTAAATCACAGAACTGTTGCACACCCTTAACCCTAACTCAAACCAAGTGCAATGCTTATGACAACTCCTAAAAGCAAAATATCATTGAACAACAGCACATAGTCAAACCAATGAATAGTCACTTCTTTCAAAGTGGTGAGTGTAATGTGATGGGAAATCTTATCAGTAAGGTGACGGGGGATATTCACAAGGACTCAACTCCGATTTATCCCCACCCTAACTCAACAAATGTGGAGCTACATTTAACACCCCGTTCACAAACTTGTGTACACTTCAGATATCGCCTGAATTCCCGCGAAAACTGCCCCAAAATTTACCTTCACCGTGGACATCACCAACTAACCCTAATAGGATGCAGAGTCGGCGTTCACGTGCAAAAACACACAAAAAAACGACACCACCACTTTCAGTACGAACTGCCAGATCTGTTATGCGAAACAAAAACAGGCGATAAGCCGCGGTAGCAGCAGGGAATTAACACCTGCCTCTTGCTGGTGCTAAGCAGAACCACTACCCATAGCATGAAACACGGCCCAGCCAAGAGCCACACCTGAAGACCCAAGACCCACAGATGGCATGGAGACAACGACCATGCAGCACCGATACTCATGAGGGCCCCAACATCACCCTCCACCACCCCCAGATCCCCCCGGACATACACATACCGTGCACAAGACAAGAACCACAAAAAGCGCATGAGGATGCGCAGGGCCAAAATAAATACAGACATGTGTGGCCAGAAAAACTAGAAACAGTCACACAGCACTGAAGTAACAAACTTTATTGAAACACAACACAACAATGCGTGACACTCCTGTCGACTCTGTCAGGGACAACCTCAGAGTCACAGCCTGGAAAACAAAGCACAAACTCAGGATGTATGCCATGCACACGTCAAAGGAGCGAGACACAGAGAAGGAAAGTGAGCCAGAGAGAGAAAGAGAAGGAAGGATAGGAATGGAGAGAGAGAGAGAGAGAGAGAGGGGGGGAAGGGAAGGGAGAGAGAGTGAGTGAGAGAGAGAAGGAAAGGAAGTGAGAGAGAGAGAGAGAGAGAGAAGGAAGGGAGAGAGGGAGATTGAGAGAGAGAAGGATATGCAGGAAGAGTAAGAGAGAGAGAGAGAGAAGGGAGAGAGAGTAAAAGAGAGAGAAGGAAAGGAAGGGAGAGAGAGAGGGAAGGGAGAGAGAGTGAGAGAGAAAGAAGTAATGGAAGGAGAGAGAGAGGGAAGGGAGAGAGAGTGAGAGAGAGAAGGAAAGGAAGGGAGAGAAAGAGAGAGAGGGAAGGGAGAGAGAGTGATGGAAGGGAGAGAGATAGAGAGACCCCTGCGCCCCTGTGCACACAGGCCCCACTCCTAACCTGCTTCCGCCGGTTTGTCCACCAGTAGGCACATCAGGTGCCCGTGCAAGCTCCAGGCCGAGGTCCCACCACCAAGGCATAGTCCACATCATGTGGGCCCGCCCAGCGGCCCAACAGGTCCCACACATGATTCTGAGTCCCGAGTCTCCAATGGCGGAGATCACATCAGTGCACACGTCATCATCACATGCTACACATCCGCTCAGCTAGTCCGGTGCCACTAACCCTGTGCAACCCCAGTCAGCGCTACGTGGTGGTAGGCCCGTGTCAGCCACAAGGCCTCGGGTGCCACTAACCGTGTGAAACTCCAGTCAGTGCCACATGGTGGTAGGCTGTGCCGGCCACAAGGCCTTGGGTGCCACCAACCCTGTGTGCACCAAATCATGGGTCCTTTATGATTGAGCATTGTGGAGCGTTTGTCATCCAGTCAGCACCGGCAAAGGGAAATGTGACGTTGTCTGCCCCCTTATATTTGATGTGTCACATAGCCTGTGACACCTGTGCCGTATGGGTGTGGTGTGTGTGCAGACCTGCCCTCAGGGAGTGGTCATGACATGCTGACAACTAGACCAGTGACCTGCACACCACCAGCGAGTACGCCTGTGACAGGTAGCTATGTGGGCCCCCCTTCGGAGCGTCAGCGGAGTGGTCTGGCCTGGCGTACGCCGGACCAGCACAGGTCTTGCAACAATGACTCAGGGCTCTGGGTGTGGTTCAGTCCATGTCCGGACAAGAAAGTGACAAATGCACGTGTCCCTGTTGTTGTGTCTATGGCACCCGGGACGCAATAGGCAATGTAGCACACAGTGACAGGCATCACACTAGATGAGCATCATTGACATAAGGGAAATCACTGTCCCCACTTCCATCCACACATTCATGCAGGAATGATGAAAGACATGACACAGCAGTGCGTTACTGGATGTTTATTGCACATCCAATGGAGTGTCGCAGCTGGAGCGGTACAGGGTCATGCCAAGCACACCACACAATATGAGCCCATGGAGGGCCAGCCAGAGTCCATCAGGGGATGATAGGTACTGCAGAAGAGAAATGGTGGATTTTCGGCCGCACTGTGAGTCAGTGGCACATCAGCTACCGGAGTGGATGTGCCTGCCGCACTGTGAGGCACTGACACACCAGAGGGCGGAGATGGGCATGGTGTAGGGGCAACAGCATTCATCAGCACCACGCCTTGCTGCAGCAAGGCCATGATGAGGATCTGGAGGGCATGGTAGATCCCAGCTACATCTCGCTGATGTGCAGTGGTGGCTGCCATCCTTTCTGCCTCCATCCACACCATGTCCTCCATAGCTTCCGCATGTGTGCCAGCAAATGGCTGGAATTGCTGGAGACAGTCTGGGAGTACAGGTGTTCTCTCTGCGTCTTGACTCCAGTTATGTCAGTCAGGGCTCCTTGGAGACCATGGAGTGGGCCGTGGGTGTCCATTAGGGACTGGATCTGGACCCTGATGGGACCTAGACACCCATGGATGGCATCCATTTAGGTAGCTATGAGGCCGAACCCCACCCTCACCTGCTCAGCCGTCTCCCTCTGGCCCTCCAGCACACAGTGTTGGAAGGCCATGGATTGTTCTTGGGGGTCTTGGGAGAGTGACGGGGCTGTGGGTGCCTCCTGCTGGGTGCTTTGGGAAGTGGGTTGAGTCTCCTCGATACAGCTGAGCTACCCTGATCCTGAAGGTGAGTTGCGGATGATGTCCATGATGTTTTGGAGGGTTTGGGTGTCGATGCTGGCGGTGTCCTCATCATCAGTGAAGAGTGGCTGGTACTGCTATGCAGGGGATGTTGACGGTGCGCCTGCAATGTGAAGGGAAGATGGTGTATTTAATGTGTCCACATGTATGTAGCTGCATGGTACAAGTTGACAATTAGACAGCATGGCATTGTACATTGTGACAGTATGTAGATGAGGGTCATGAGTCATTGTGGGTGTGCACTGTGCTCTGCTTGATAGTGCATGTGTGCCATTGTGGCCCACTCCACCCGTCTGTTGTGTATCGAGTTAGATACCGTATGAATTTCCCGATTCATGCCCTTATATAGGTACATTTCACATTGCCCTTATATAGGCATAGAAATCCAGTCCTTATTTAGGCATTGTCCATGCTACCCAAATACAGGCTTGGTTACTTACATCGTTTATCTACGTCACAACGAGTTCTTGGAAAACCAGACTCTTAAGCCTTTAGAACTTCCCCTTGCTTGGACATTGATTTCTCCAAAAACATCTATTCCTTAGGGGTTCATTCATGACGTTCATATGCCTGACTTCTACGTCAATACTGGCATTCCTAAACACCTTCAAGGTATAAATATACCCTTCACTTGCTATGACAAGGCACGGTTCGATGCGGTTCGGCTTCCTACTTGCACAACACAGCTCGCCACAGCAAATCCAGAAGGAATTAATCTTTCCAACTGACGCACTGACCAGACTCTGTCATCATCCTTGCAGAGAATCCAGCTCCAGTGTTTCTGACTCCCCTTGCGGGATGTTAGAGAATCGAGTCCCGGGAAAGAGATACCAACCTCTCTCATTCTAAGGTATGGAGCTGAGTAGAACCTAGAGAAGCCTTTGGCAATTCTTGGCAAAACTAAACTAAACTAGACTATAGCTAAAACAGCACCTACTTCTTACCTCGTACTAGACTTAGGTTAGGTACACTGGGGTAGGACTATTTTAGAAGTACCAGTTGAGTATTTTAGCCTGTGTTATTTATGTATTTTTATATGTCATAGCAACAGACCATGCTATTACAGTATTATTTTATATCACTGTTTACGCTGTATGCTTTATACTTCACATTCTATCTTGATTGTGGCAGTACATATCTCTTGCATGAGAAACACGCCTGTCTCTCTATTTCTATGCAACTCTGTAGAAAAGAAGCATGCACGATTGACTGAGTGAAACGGTTATCTATTGTTTCCACGACTCTGAAGATATTTTTCCGACTCTAAGGGAAAAAAAGTTGTCATTTTTATGCGGTTGTCAGAAACTAATCCCTTCTTGTTCATTCGAGAAAGTTTCTAGTGACCTCTGAGTCAGCTGGCACACACAATTAATTAAGTTTAATGTACTCAATAGAGACATACTGACCTCTGTCCTATGTCAAAATTATAGTGTATATTATTCCAAAGCGCCAAGCCGATTAAGGATATAGGAACTACACTCCATGGCACCCAACGGTTTGGTAAGGCACTCATTTTATGCTAGATACTGAAGTAACTCAGTCGTGCTTTTCTCAGAGACCCCTTAACTCATAATGCTCCAATAGACGTCTGGAGTGGGTAAGGGATAATATCCGCCATAGCTGAGTAGCATGAAAAATCCTATGTATTAGCTTTTTGGTTTGTTCTACGTTGAAGGATGCAGTATTCCAAAAATAGTGTGCACCTTATCTTTGATCCCTTGAAACTTGCTCTGAAACTTTCATTAAAATGGCTGATGAGGATAACACCGAAAGAGGTGGAGCTACAGGCGATGACGCCGGACCAGCTTTTAACATAACAGGTTGTACCTAAACCGATGGAAACGATGCAATAATTCCTCCAAATTTAAGGAAAGCCATCACTATAAAACTTATAAAACATGGCCCATCATCAAGAGGTGGTAGAGCGTTTTTTGTGATAGAGGCAGATGAATATCACCAGACAGAGGTATTCTACTCATGGATAGTCTTCCCAGAAGCAAATCCAGTAACACGTATGTTTCACTTCTACAAAGAAGATAATCCACCAGAGGAATATATTCCTTTCGAGGATATTGAAATTCCACTCAAATACCAGGAGCATGAGCTCTGGTGTAAAGGCGCCCTAAAACATTTAAATTACACTACCGGGCTTGATCCACTAGGTAGACCAGGAGCAACATGGCCGATTTTAGCAGCTTACACACCTCAGCCTGAAATCGAAGACATGACAGATGTAGAATTACTTGCTCAACTTAAAGAGCTAATAAAGATCTGCAGACAATTGGTCCAATTTGTCATGCGGACTCTCACAGTCCAACCTCCAATGGTTATTCCACAACAAACCTCTCACCAGTGGAATGCACTAAAAATGATACCATAGCCTTTACACGCAGTCATGGGTAAATTACCCGCAAAATGTGAACAAATTCTATTCTGGATAGCTCAGAAAATTACTCAAATCGAAGCAGTATTTCCTAATATTAGCCCTCATGAGAAACGCAGAATTTTAACAATCTGTTTACCAATGGGGATCACACGGCATCTGGAGGACTGCACCACTT
Source organism: Lissotriton helveticus (assembly GCF_964261635.1). Taxonomy (NCBI): domain Eukaryota; kingdom Metazoa; phylum Chordata; class Amphibia; order Caudata; family Salamandridae; genus Lissotriton; species Lissotriton helveticus. The sequence continues at coordinate 63,915,952 of NC_136059.1, read as the reverse complement.
GGGGTACCATCTTCGCTGCAATTTATACTAAAACACATGGTGTTCCGTCCATGGCGGTAATACATGACGTCCTGAAACAGATTCAAAATGAATACGTGGGAGAGACTGCTCTGAATTTAGGTATGAAATTGCTGAAAATTGTTAACCAGGTCTCATCAATAATATTATCTAATATTAAAGGAGAAGCAGCATCTGTGGCGATCCACCAGAAATTAGGGGAATTTGATGTAACAGAACAACCACAAGAACTAGCCAGAATAACTGAAAAATCCTATGAAGAATCAGGCAGAGACAGTTTGGGTGGGAAACCAGTTAAACCCCAACTGTCTGAAAGTCCTGAAAAGGTCTTTACTAAAAATACTCCTACCTCTTCTAAAAAGAAGTGGGAAAATAGCAAATAACCTTCCAAAGAGAAGCGTTCTCATTCCAGAGGTAGGTCTCCCCAAAAGGAGCCCTCTGAAAGGAGATATAACCACAGGAATAGGGATAATTTGATCAAACCTGACAGGTATCAAGATACTGATACAAGTTCCTCTCGTACCTTTCAGATATTGTCATACACATCCAAAAGAAGAAGACGGTCAGACAACAAGGAAGATTGCGTGAAGTCCCAATACGATCAACACGTTCAGAATAGCAAACCAAAACCTCAATACACCAAAAAGAAGGTAGCAGGTCTAAAAATCAGACAAGCCGACGATCTTGAGGACACAACTCAAGAATTGAGAATGGGCACAGACAATGTTGGACAGTGCAGCAGAAGTAAGAATAGCTCGCCAGAACCTGAAGGGACTTCTGAGACAGTGGACTTGAATGAAGACATTGAAGTTGAAACTGCAGATACCAGGGTTAGTTCTCCACACAGGGTATATGAAATAACACTCCGGATGGAGGGAGACATAGCAGGAAAAGTGAAAGCCCTCTTTTCGGAGCGACTTTATAAAGGTTATAATATACTTCTGGCTGAAAAAGACTGGCCACCAGAATTTGTCAGGGAGTGCCCACATGGCAAAGACATCATTATGCCAGCCTTCTCCAACCATATTCCAATACATTTAAAATATAGTTATGCCAAGAAATGGGCAGTCGCCCAAGCACCAGCATTATACAAAAATTTCATGGTGGATGGGATGAGGATTCTCCTCACCATAAAATTCAATTAAAAACATCAACCAACTGCACAAAGGCAGTATCCAGCAAGAAACAAAAACACAGGTCAGGGAGATCTTAGATCAACTTAAATACCAAGGGGTGATTGAAACATGCATCTCATCAATGAACAATCCTTTGTTTCCTGTCTCCAAACCAGACAATACATATTGTCTAGTATTGGATTACAGACATCTAAATTCTTGTTGCAAAACGTTTGCAGTGCAAAATGCACACAGTACAGCATTACTGAATAACATTGTACGTAAAAAATATAAAACCATATTAGATATTTCAAATGGTTTCTTTTGGCAAAACATTGCACCTGAAATTAGGTATTTGACTGCGTTCTCAATAATGGGGACACAGCGTCACTTCTGTCGTCTCCCTCAAGGATTCAAGAATAGTCCTGGGTTATTCCCAGCAAGAGTAACAGAGTTACTACAAATTTATGATGACAAGGCATTGTCATACGTCGACGATATCTATCTGACAGACGACTTGGATAGGCACTTGAACAGGGTGAACACCATAATACTTGGCTTCAGCTCTGAAGGGTACAAATTCATTTTTAAAAAATCAAGAATTGCCCATCTCAATGTCCTTTTTTTAGGATATGAATTGTCAAGTGAAGGAAAATGCCTGGCAGCTAACTTTTTTAGAAAAGTGTGCGCTGCTCCAACCTCCAAAAACACTGAAAAATTTACAGTCAGTTCTAGTTTTCCTGAATTTCAGAAGAACTTACATTCTAAATTACGCAGAAAGGGTTAAACCTCTCTACGAATTAATCAAACCTGATTTTAAAACTGTACATTGGACACAAAAACACAGAGAAATGTTGCGTTCACTCCAAACAGACTTGTTAGAAACTAAACATTTGTAAACACGCGTAAACGTACATAACTCAGTGATCCGAATCATTCAGGGTCAATTCGGATTCACCTACTTAATTTTTAACGAAGGTGAAAAAGTACCAATTGCATACAAATCACATTTGTACACACAAGCAGAAATAAAATTCACTTCTACAGAAGAAATTCTGACAGCAGTTCAAACCGCTGTAGTGAAAGAAAGCGCCCTAGCACAGTGGAAACGCATTATGATTGTAACTCCTGTACCTGCCTTAGAAGCAGTGACTAAAGCAAGCATTCTAAATGCTAAAGCTTTACATCCGAGATGGATACAATGGGTTAATTCTCTTACTGCAACTGATGTTGAATACGTTTTTGATCCTTATTTGAAAACACAAGCATTCCTGCAATACGAACAAGAATGTCCTCTGCCTACTGAAATACTGCCTCTACGCCAGTATAAATGTATAATTTACACTGACGGATCAGCACAACCCGCTACGGTGGGTAAACATGCTTATAGTGCTGCATGCACGATCGTTAAAGGTCGTATGCGAGATGGCAAATTCAGACCTATGGTCACAAAAACGCAATCTCTAGGAGATTGTACCGCTCAGCGAGCTGAACTACAAGCATTCATCATGGCACTTAAAAAGTATGGATCACAAATTCCCCACACTCATAATGTGCGATTCTTTCTATTGTGTTCAATCTTACAATATTTACAGAATTGGCTTCAAAATGGTTTCAAAGATGCAAAAGGTGGCACAATTAATCATAAAACGCTTTGAGAACAAGTAGTTCAGTTGTGAAACGGACTACAACACACTCTCGTGATACACACGCTGAGTCATCAACGTGATGGCGTTCACGTTGAAGGGAATTCATTGGCTGATGAAGCCGTGAAGGCAGCTGTGCAAACGGCTTCCGTAGCCGCAATCACTCATTCAAAAATAAAAATTGGCAGTGAAATAATGCTGGCTGTCAATGCGACAAGCAAAGGCAGCGGTGCAGCGTTACCTAAAAAGTTTCCGCTCAAATACTCATATAATATTGATGCAAATAGAATTCCTTTTGCTCGAATTCTTGGAGTGGGGGATAGGGTAATTCCAAACAGGGAACAAAGAGCAGTTTTTATTTGCGAAGCACATCTGATACATCAGGGGATCTCTAAAAAATATTAACTGTAAAGGAGATGTGCTGGTGGCCAGGAATGAATGCACACATTCACATGTTTGTCATTGACTGCATAGACTGCAATAGAGATCACAGTACAGAACGCCGCCAGATACCTGACTATGGCATAGCCAGCCCAGTACAGACACCATTGTTAGACAGCATTAGACTATCGACATGCAGGCGTCCTTAGGAACGAATGCAGTCCCACAAACACTAAATCAAGGTTCCTTTGGGTGTGGCCTCAGCGCTCGGCTGATGCTCAAATTGTTATAAAATATTTGCGAGTCGTTATTAGCACATAAGCAATAAGCATGCTACATTCTGACCAGGGTCCTGCGTTTAGCTCTCGAGCTTACAAAGAGGCCATGGCCAGTTTGGGTGTTGCATTGCGGTTCTTCTCCATTCCATCCTGAGGGAAGTTTGGTTGTGAGAAGAAAAAAACGGGACATAAAGCAGACAGGTGGGTCAAACATTTAATAAGTGTCCAACAGAGTTTTAACAATCTGCCAAGAAGTTCTCTGGGGGCATCACTCCATATGAGGTCCTGTTTGGGACAAGAATGTTGGTCTCGGACCTTGATTGTCACACATTAGTGGTGGAAACTAAGAAATGTGATGTCAAAGATAGTTTGGCTGTTTTACAGTACTTAAATGAATTAAGAACAAAACAAACCAACGTGTTCCTGAAGCCAACCACCACTGGGGAAAAACCTATTGTCCCAGAAAGGCCTGTCTGGATCCCTAAGCTTGGTGATCTAGTCAGAGAAAAGACAAGAAGGAATTTGGGCTTTCTCACAGAAAACCAGTACCTGTCCTAGCAATCCACGGAAGTGGAAATGGACTGCTGCCCCTTGCTGGAAAAAAGGAGACCCGATTTGAGTCCATCGACCTGATCAAATCACACTATGTGGCCGATACTAAGCAGTAAGCCAAGTGGACTCTGCCAATGTAGCAGACACACTTCTCTAGCAACAATCCAAGAGCTTCTAACTGAGAGACTCATCACCATTGAGGAGTCTGCAGTAGGAAACAAAGGACTAAGCAACAACGCTATGGAACTTGTACCTCTTGAGACCCAAATTACAGTTCGTCCTGAAACACCTGTCTACACAAACATGACAAGTTATCAAGTGGTTCCAGCGATTTCAACAAATCCGGATGCAATCCCAACCATTGATAGAACTGCTTCTGGCTATTTCATTAACTTTGATCCGTTTTCTGAGGATCCTAGCAAACCTGAAACAATGCCAGCAAAAAGAACTTTCAAAGAACAAGCAACAGACTTTTTTCATCACTTGGGAAAAAACTTTTCTGGTTTCACTATGGATTGTACTTTGGATTATGTTAGGAATATTTTTCTTCTACTTTGGTTAGCTCTGATAATAGCTCTGGGAATGCTGATAAAGGGAAGATGTGTCAAAATGGACACAGCAAGTAAGAAAGTCAACTTACTCCTCAAGCCACACAAATCATCTCATCGTGAACAAAGAGACTTGTCAGCAGTGATCCTCACACCCGTTCCTATACCTGATGGTAGAGCTTGGGACAAAACAGAATATGACATTTTCGGCCCGTCTGAGCTGTTGAAGATTCCACACTTATTCAATATTTCATTAATTGACTTTATTACCTCTAGTACCTTTTCTGATGATTGGGACTACGAGACTGTTAATAATGTGATATCTGATCTAGAGATGTCTGCAGTATTTACAAATCATGAATATTTAGAAGGTTCATCGGACTATGAACAAATGTATTGTTATAACCATAATGGTCATCATTTCTTGCACAAATCTTCAATGCCTAGAAATGTATATATGTATAACCAAAGGAAACATTGTCCTACTCCACCAAAGGGTAGCTCAAAAACTTTTGCGAATACGTTTCCATATTTTTCATGGTTCAATGTATCAAATGCAGAAACATTTTACTTTAGAAATGTAAACAGAACAGGAATGAAGAGATTGTTAACCAATACCAAGACGACATTGAGACAAAAACTGTCTGGGGTTCAAAGGATTGGCAAGTCCAGGGGGTAGAAGCATCGTTTAGAGCCTATATCATGCCTGAACAAATTATGTTTTTGAATGACACTATCCAACAGACATCTTGCCTTGGGTTAGCCAAGATCAAGGACATGAACACACCGACCATACCTATACCTGCGAGTAATAGCACCACACAGGGGTAGGTTGACATACATAATATTTAGCATCACAACAGATCAGATCCAGATTGGAACAAATGGTTGCTCTGGCCCCTAGACACAAATAACTGTCAAGATAGATTCCTAAACAAAACTCAAGGTTTCAAAGTCAATAGGCCAGACCCGAGATATGTTCAAAGACAGCATCCTGGGGTAATAACAACATACAGTGTAGGGAAGCTATGCCTTGATTGGTTACAGAAAGCTACACTACAGGATGTAAAGCAACACTTATCTTTACGTAAAGATGGCGCATACCTTCGGGAATTCTTGCTAGGACCAAGAAGACCGCATCAAAAACGTTTCATATATGCTGGTATATATGCTGCATATTACGAAATATGGAAGATTACGCAAGCAAAGACTGCAGAACGAAAATGAGAAATTGATCGTATTAATTTAGAGAAATCTCTCTCTGTAGTTGACAATAGGTTAACGACTCTGTCGTCCAGGATATATTCATTGGACAGCATTGTGTCTTCTGCCACAGACATCATGGAACAATACTTGGTCATGTTGCGACATGGTCAGTCTCAGCTACATTCTATCATGCTATTAGATTGGACGCTACAAAACTTGCGTTCAGGTTATGCGCCTTGGCGTTTAATCAATACTATGTCACTGTTTTCAGAATTCAATCTCACTGATAAACAGATCAAACTGGCATAAAGGGGAGCAGACTATACGGTGCTCAACATTAAAAAACTGGAAAGATCTCCGCAAATTAGTCTATATGTTTTGAAGGTTAGAATGGTGTACCGTATGCAAGGTGAGACAGCGACATTATGCCTCAAAGACTTGTATTAAGGACAACTGATAGCATTCATCCGTGTCACTTTTGGGACTGCAATTGAAGTATATCAATGTGCACATTACTTATACTGTTCTGCCGATACGTAACTGCGCGAACAACAAGATTGAACTTTGAATACAGTATTGTGTATGTAACTTATGCCTTCATGTTAATAAAGATTTATAAAAAAATGGATGGATAATACATGGAACAATCACTCTGCCGGTTACAATTTTCTATTTTCAGTATTGCCTAAAACACATACCAGCAGGCAAATATGAAAGGTTGGGTTAGGAATACATCAAGACATCCTGGGATTTACCATACACACACAGATTTTGGAGTGAGGGACGTGAAGTTTTTCTTAGCGGTTCAAACTGTGAAAACGCATTAAGTGGTTCTCTCCTTTGCCAGGGTATTAATTTACACTGGGCCTACGATGGTTCCTCTAATGACTTATCCTGTTACCTGCAAGGTTGCCCAACTGCAGTGATTGATCCCATTTTTGGACAACTTTCAAAAAGAAGTTACCTCTTTTAAACGATCACAGCTGCTGTGGCATGTTGCCAGGGATTCTATATCTAGTAACTGTGTCATCCAGGGTCATTTGCTGTATGCAAGTATTGTTTGCACAAACCAAGACAGCCAGGGATTCGCCTTTATGGCCTTCACTGACCATCTCTTCTATACAAATTGATACTGAAAGCAGAATAAAGGCCATTCTTTTGCAAAAAACTGTGCCACTGACCTCGGCCAAAGAGACCTATGATCTACAAGTTGCAAGGACTTCTGCTGGGATACATGCCCTTTTGAATACAAACTGCCTTATACATTTCTCAGAAATGTTAAGCCGTATCTTAAACATGTCTGATACAAGTGGTATTGTACATGTATTTAAGACCATGTTTTCCGGACTGTTACCAACTTTTCATGCAGTCTTCGGAATAATTCCAAACTTTGGCGGACTGACCCTCCTTTTGGGGCTAGTTGCAGGGATACTATTTTTGCTCCTCCCGCAACGATATGGCAAGTCAAATCACCAGCGACATCCAGTTCTCCATGGAGACAACCCTACTGGCGATGAAGTGTCGTGAGCGCATTGTCCAAATTCTGGGTTTACCTCGTCTACGAGAAGTAAATAACACATGGTTTCTGTCATTCAGACAAATCTGGAAAGATTGCATCTTACCTGTTTTTGCGAGGATTCTGCTCATACACAGAACTGTGCACAGAGACCCAGTACATCAGTGAATTGTGGTGTACCAAAAACTCACCTCAGTAGCTACAAAACCTTAACCAGCTAGCATCAGTGTATCATTAGCTCTTGTAGTCCTATAACATAAAAACCAATGATTAGACAACCTAGAACATGTGACTTTGGACCATCTCAGGAATGGTGGGAAATGAGAACACTCTTTTGTTATACTCTCATACCAGTCCAAAACAGGAGTAAAGAAGAGACACGGTAAGGTTCAAATATTTATTTTAACGACGTGATCTCAGGTGCAGTATCTTAGCCAACATAAGCAGACATATGATTAAAAATAATATGGTTAGCATGGTTACAATTCCGTAAAATACAAAAGGAGAAAGCATATTATACTGCTGGTGAAAACAGGTTGTACAGCTCCTATTATAACATCCTCCCTATATAATAATAATAATAATACTGATATTTCCAAAGCACGAACAGCTACCTCACACGGAGGTGTCCCGATGCTAAGTGAGCAGCTAGATGTAAAGGGAAATGGAGTGGTTTAAATTTTTTGAGTAAAAAAAACATGTCTTTAGTTGCTTCCTGAAACAGATCTCTGAAGTTGCAGACCGGATAGAGAATGGCAAATCATTCCACAGTTTTACCGTCCCAGCGGAGAAGGTCCTACCCCCAAGCCGAGCCTTCAGGGCTCGGGGAGCATGTAACAGAATCAGTGTATTTGAGCGAAGAGACCTCGCCTGCTGGTATTGGGGAAGTCTCAATTTAAGGTAGTTAGGGCAGTTTCCCTGTAGTGCCCTAAAAGCCAGGGTCAGAGCCTTAAATTCGATCCTGCTGGCCACTGGCAGCCAGTGCAGGCCACGCAGATGTGGAGAGACATGGTGTCTGAAAGGGATATGTTTAATAAGCCTCGCAGCCGCATTCTGCACGGACTGTAAACGCTGGATCAAATACTTTGGCAGGCCAAGATAGAGGCCGTTAGCGTCGTCCAGCCTCGATGTAACAGTCTCATGGACTACAGCTTTGCGGCAGTCTTCTGGCAGCAGATCAAGAAATTTTCGAAGATTTCGAAGTTCGTTTAGGCACCCTGCTGATACCTGCTGAATGTGAGCAGAAAAGGATAGGCTGTCATCCCATCTCGCCCACAGATTTTTTGCACTACTACTGAGGAGAGGCTGAGGACCCATTTCAGACGGCCACCACAAGTCAGGCGGGGGCCATAGGCCCTTTCCAAAGAAAACCACATCAGTCTTTCCTGCGTTCAATTTTAGTTTGTTGGTGTTCATCCATATAGCAATGTCGCGAAGGCATCCTTTAAAATTGCTAAATGCTTCCAATGACAATTCTGAATAAGGAAAGACCAACTGAGTGTCGTCTGCGTATGAGATCGCTTTGACACACCATTTGGCAATCAGCATGAAAAGAGCTACGTAAATATTAAAAAGTAAGGGACTAAGCGCTTATCCCTGGGGAACCCCACACCAAAGGTGTTTGAGTTTCGAGGAGAAAGGACCTAAAGCAACTTTCTGGAAGCGGTCGCTTAAGTCCAACATCCTCCAATCTCTGTAACAGTCTATCATGGTCGACAGTATTGAAAGCAGCAGATAGATCCAGGAGCACCAGCATTGCTGATGCCCCTGAATCTAAATACCATCTAATTGACTCTGCCACCTCAATGAGGGCGGTCTCGGTACTGAACCCCGATCTAAAGCCAGATTGTGTTTCATGCAGAATGGCGTTATTTTCAATAAAGCCATTCAATTGGCGTTGTACCAATTTCTCAAGCATTTTTCATGGCGCTGCTAATAAAGAGATATGTCTATGATCACTAAAGTCCTCTGAAGCTCCGTTAGGTTTTTTTTTCAGGGTGAGTAGTGTGGCATGCTTACAACAGTCAGGAAACACCCCTGAGGCAATAGAGGTGTTCCAGATATGTGAGAGTGTATCTAGTAGAAAGCATGACATCACATTCCGAAGCTTAGGAGGACAAGGGTCATCCGGGAAACTATGTATTATAAACTAAAGAAGTTCTCTTAGGCTTGTTTTGGGGGACCCCATTACCTTTCCGCTCAGCTAGAGTATATTACATCCGGATCAGCATAAGCTCTCTGCATCCCTGGAAACGGAAATCTTCCAAGTGTGTGAAATCATGGCAAGTGTGGCATAATAAAAGCGCCAGAATCTTACTTGGTACACGGCTGCCAAAATGTTGTGTCTAGAAAGCGTTACACGGACATGCCGAAAAACAGCTAACATGTTTTGTTTACCTTGACGGCTTCAGCACTCACCGTTCAGATTAGGGGCACGATGTTATTCTAGAGATGTTGAAAACAAACCTTTTCTCATGTGTAGACCTATGTGAAGGCTAACGTACAAAAAACAGCTATGCAGTGTCATGTGCAAAAGCAGCAAAAGGTAAAATGGCGTTTAAACTTCTAATAAGCCATGCTAACATAACATGTGCGCAAAAGCAGGCCTTAGGCCATACTACACCCTCCCTTGTTCAAGGAATGCACAATAAAGCAGGCAAATACTCATAGAACGCCGAGTTCAAGTTCGAATGAGACAGAACCAAGTTTATGGATTTTGCCAAACTTTGAGAATTGGGAGTAAAAATTCGAATGAAAAAGCAACCAAGTCAGTGAAAACAATCATGGGTGGCCCTGGTGTGAAAAAAGACCTCAAAATATAGGAAAAACATTAAGGCATTAGAGAAAAAAATATTCACAAGTTCAGTACGTGTTTGTGAAGCAGAGAAAAAAATCACACTTCAATCCAACAGCGTAAAAGCACCATACGCTGCAACTGCCTCCAACAGGAAGTCGTTCTCATCATCCATGAATATTTTAGCCATCCAATTAAGTAATGGAAATGAACATACATGTTCTTCAATTGCCGGAGCTTCTAGCACCATCAGAGGACAACTCAGGCTTACTTCAAGAAAACTGCCCGCCAGAAAGACATTGGCCGCAGTCCAAATGTTTCAGGCCTAAATCCCGAAACTAGAACAATCTATTTCATGAGCAACTAAGGGCCTCATTAGTAGATTGAAATCCAGGTTAGGAGACACCGTGTTGCAGAGACACAAACCCAGGGCCCATTCAAATCCACAATCCAGGCAATGGAAAACAGGCTGCATGCAAGTAAAGAAAGAAAACCGGAAGAATAAGCCATAAGCTACACTCAGAGTCGCCAGAGGTAGCGATCCAGAGTATTCAAGCATCCAGTTATGCAGCTGGAGCATCCGGGGCAGATCTTTGTGGGGCACAGGATGTGCATCCATTTTGGAGTAAACAAATTAACAGCAGTATGCCCGCTCCCAAAGCGAGAATTTAAGGGAGACCACCGAAGACATTCGAAAAAATCGAATGAAAAAATGCAGGGATCACACCAGTGATCACCTAAATGCAGGGGCAGGTCAGTATTTAATAAGGCATGTACCTCAGTACGAGTGTTTGCAACGTGAAGGGCAAATGTTTCACGCGCAGATGTAAGGGCGACTTCTTTCTGGGACAAAAGAGCTCTTATTTGACTCATCTTGTTGAACTCTGCTTTCAAGGTTGGAATAGAAGGCCAGATGGAAACATCGAGCCTTCCATGTGGAGGAGGAAACAGGACATTCTTACAGCAAACTACATGTTGGGAAACCGTAACAATATAAGGAATTCCCGCAAGCATACCACAGCAATCTTCATTAGTTAATAACAAATAACTACCGTTTGCAAGCAACGTGAAAGTCGGTGTATTAGCCAGGACTAGGGTGCCTTTTAAAACACATGCAAGATTTGGTGCCAGGACATTACAAGAGCCGTGCAATTGCACATTTCTACATACTAACTAATGATCTGGTGTGGATGTGCAATCTTCACCTTTTAAATAAACTTCCTTTCCTTCCCTCAAGCACCTATATGTAAAAGGGAGATTCCAAACTTCATGAAGATACGCACTACCCAAAGGTTCAAATCTACCTATGCCATAATGTTTCATATAGGATTCAAATTTGAACATGGGAAAAGGTAAAGTTATTAACCCATGGATGAGCCAAACTGCCGAATTGGCCGCGGCCACTGAAAATGGTAACAGCTACAGTTTCTCCATATTCAGCAGTGAAAACGAGGCATCTTTCATTGACATGAACTGTTGCTTAACAGTCAAATTAAAATGCAAAAATAATGAGGACGTGTTCATGTAATCCCAAGGCACTGGACCAGATTTTAACGTTTGAAGAGTCCACGCAAACTGCATAACAGCACTCCACTGATGTTGCCCATGGTACAGAACTAATACATCTTCTTGCACAATATCATCAACAGATTAAACAATATTATCTAATGTGTAAATAGGGGAAGAAAGAGTGTTATTTGCTATTATCTACAACAGCAGGCACTTTTTCTAAATTAGCCTGATCAATAGCTCTAAGCTGAGAATCAGCCTCAATTTGGGAAAGTATCCAACCCTCGTTGTATGCAGCATATATCCATCTTTTTGATCTGCCTGCTGCAGGACCTTTCACAAAATCATTTAAATCAACAGTGTCAGTCAGTTTAGCCAAATGTGATTTTACTGACGCTAAAGTTGAATGTCTTAGCCAATTCTGACACAACTTTCCAACAGAATAGGTGGTGACTGAATGTTGACTTTCAAACCGGGGATCTACTCTAACCTCTGTATAGTCAGGGTTCAGTACCAGAAACTGGAAACATTAAAAGAGGAGTTTCTCAACAGGCCCTGTAAGTCACTTAGGGAAGTACTGGTATAATTGTTCCAATCGGGGTATTCACCCAAATTAGGAATTGAAGGAGCATTTCATGTTTTAGAAGTAGCCAATCCAAAGCATGTGGTTTGAGAAATAGTAGCATTCAGAAACAACATATGGTTTGGGATGAGACATGCACAAGTCAAGCCTCTCTGCCTTGCACTTGCCAACTTTTAGAACCCCAAACAGATATAAGAACAATTGTATTTTTCCTCAGCTGGGACTCTCTCTCTTGGCTGCCCCCAATAGCCAACTGGTCAATAAAGCACTTCGAATACAGTAATTTTGTGTGGGTAAGTCTAATCTTGGAAGAGGACTCCTTAGTCATTTTAAAATAAAATGCATTAGGGTTTGATCGATTAAAATCGCTGTTCACAAATTGCTTTTAAAAATCTTATTGTCACTTTACCTGTGTGCACTTGCTTCTTGGCTTCTTTGTTTCCTGCGCAGCTAGTTATCGCTGCCGCAGCCCCCACAAGCTTTTCCCGCCGCCAGCTCGGCGAGGACCAAGGCCACGCCCCCTTGCGAGGCCACGCCCCCTTGCGAAGCCACGCCCCCCACACCACCCTTTAAAAGCGCTGATTGCTAGCGCTCGCAGCCCAGACAGACTGTGCTCTTGAGGCGGAAAGCCGAGAGCTTTTTTAACTGTTCACAAATTGCTTTTAAAAATCTTATTGTCACTTTACCTGTGTGCACTTGCTTCTTGGCTTCTTTGTTTCCTGCGCAGCTAGTTATCGCTGCCGCAGCCCCCACGCCACTTTTCCACGCCCTATAGATAATGTGCATCTTTCGGACGCGCAGCGGACGAGCGCAGCGGACGAGCGCAGCGGGCGCGCCGTCTGCGCGCCGAAGGCGCGCCAAAGGCAAGCCCGTCTTCGCCCGTCCGCGCCAGTACGGGCCCTAGGGCACGCCACGCCGACCCTCATATTTCGTATTCCCCTCAATCCCTGAGAGACTTGCAACACCCCATTACCTCCCCATCCCTAATGGCTCTCCGCCATTTACACGCTGCCGGTATCATGTGCCCCGACCGACACCACCCTAGCGGTAGCACACCTCCAGTCACGCCAATTGCGAACACCACGACCATCAGAGTGCTATACTTGAACACCCGCTCTCTGGTCAAACACTCTGAGGATATCTTCATTCTGCTATCGAACACCAATCCGGACATGCTCCTGCTCACGGAAACATGGCTAAACTCTGAGTCTCTCCCTGATATCTTGGCCGCTCTCCCTCCTGACTATTACATCCTTCATGCCGACCGCCCCGGTGATCACCCCGGGGGCGGGGTGGCAGCCATCATATCCAAACGTCTGAACTCTGTCTCTTCTTATTCCCTCCCCATTCCGAAGGTGGACAATTTACTTTTCAGTGTGCAAACTGATACCGGTACCCTTACCCTTCTACTCTTGTACCGGCCTCCCCATCCTATGCCATCTTTTTCCACCACTCTGAGTGAACAACTGTCCAGCCTTCTAACATCGCACTCCAGTTTCGCCCTTCTCGGCGACCTAAACTACTGGTTTAGCGATGCCAACGCTGGCTCCCATGCCACAGAGCTCTTTGAGACTCTCAATAGCCTGAATCTTACCCAACAGGTTACCCAACCCACCCACAACAAAGGCCATATCTTGGACCAGATCTGGACTTGTAATCTGGTCCTGTCAACACCAGACGTCTCTCCATGCGTCTGGTCTGACCACAGCCTAGTTGACACCTCCATCACTGTCACCGGTCAGATCCCCGCTCCCTTGATGGCTGGTGGCTCCTCACGAAAATGGAATACATACGACTCCCAGGGCTTTCTTACTGCCCTGGCTGACACCCGTCCATCCTTCCCCCCCTCTAATGATATAGACGGTTGGGAACACGATCTTGGCTCCTGGCTCGAATCGGCCAGTGACATCTTTGCCCCCTTGGTCAAATTCCCCGGCACGAGGCACCGCAACTCCCACAGGTGGTTCTCTGCTGATCTTAAGCTTCTAAAATTAAAAACTCGGCAGTCAGAACGCTCCTGGAGACGCGACTACTCCGACCTAGCCCGACAGTCCTACTTTGATATGCGTAAAGAATATAGAGCCGCCATCAGACTAGCCAAAATGGAACACTTCTCTAACAGGATCTCGTCGGCAGCTGATAAATCCAAAGAGGTGTTCAGAGTCATGGACAAACTCACCACGGACGACAGGACTCTCCCAGCCCAGACCCCTACTCAGGAGGCTTGTGACACCCTCAACTCATTCTTCTTAGACAAAATCACAAAAATCAAAAACTCCATCCCCCCTCTCCCCAGCCACCCCCACCGGTCCCTTGCCCTAACAATCCCTCAACTTTTTCCTCCTTTCCGCTCCTCGACCCTACCTCTTTAGCAGAGCTAGCTATCCGGGTAAAATCTGGCTCCCCAAACGACTGCTGCCCGCCATCAGTCCTGCGGAGCATATGCCTGCATTTACCAGATTGTGTCCTACCTTTACTCAACGGGGCACTCAGCAGAGGCACCGTTCCAACTTCCTTCAAGGAGGCTATTTTAGTGCCCCTCCTTAAAAAACCTGGGGCCGACCCTGCGGAGCCCTCCAACTACCGCCCCATCTCCCTCCTCCCGTACTTCTCGAAATTGATGGAGGCCCATGTCACTCGGTGCCTGTCAAACTTCATTGAATCTTCCCACTACCTTGAGCCCAACCAAGCCGGCTTCAGACCTGCCCACTCCACTGAGCACGTCATCCTGGCAGTCCTGGACACACTCAGGAGCAACGCGGACGCAGGCTCTCCCCAAGCCCTCGTCCTCCTGGATCTTTTGGCCGCGTTCGACACGGTGGACCACAACATCCTTCTCCACCGTGTCGAGCAGGCTGGCATCCAGGGCGCTGCGCTTGACTGGGTCAAGTCATTTCTCACCAGAAGAACACAGGCGGTTCGCTTTGGGCCCTACACCGCCACAAAGGCACCCACGCACTGCGGAGTCCCCCAGGGCTCCTCCCTCTCGCCGCTCCTGTTCAATCTATACCTCCGGCCCCTAATCAAGTCCCTTCAAAAATGGGACATTGTCACCTTCAACTATGCGGACGACCTGCAGATCATCCTTCCGCTCGACTCGCCTCATGCCATTAACACCTTTCACGCAGTTATGATCCACATCCAAGGTTGGATGAACCAGAACCAGCTGAAACTGAACCCCGGGAAGACTGAGCTCCTCCTCCCGGGACTCAGCCACGCGCACTGGGGCCCGCAGTTCTGGCTGTCGGAACTAGGCCCTCCCCCCTTCCCGGCGAAAACCTAGGTGTGATCATCGATGCTGAGCTCTCTCTCAGATCACAGGTGGGAGCAGTAACATCCTCCTGCATGTACCAGCTCCGAAAGATCCGCAAAGTCCGCCACCTACTTCCCCCCGCTGCACTTACCCAAGTCGTGATCTCACTTGTGCTCTCCCGCCTAGACTTTTCGAACTCAATCTACCATGGCCTCCCATCATCCTTGACCCACCGCCTCCAGGTTGTCCAAAACCAAGCGGCCCGCTTAATCCTCAACATCCCCAGATGGCAATCGGCCAAACCCCTCCTCCATGGTCTTCATTGGCTCCCCATTGCCCAAAGGGCAGCCTTCAAGGTGGCATGCCTTACCTTCAAGACCCTTCATGGCTCGGGCCCTGCGTTTGTAACATTTCTCATCCGCCCCTACTGTCCTCAGCGTGACCTCCGCTCGGCCCACCGTCATCTACTTGCCACTTCCAAAATCAAAACTAAGAAATTCGGCGGCCGCCGTTTTTCTCACCTAGCCCCTGCATTCTGGAACCCCCTCCCTCTTTCCATCAAATCCTCGTCCTCCCTCTTGAACTTCAGGAAAGTACTTAAAACTCACCTCTTCCCTACCCTTTGTTAAACCCGCGCTCCTCCGTTTCCCCCTCACTCATTCTGTCTCTCAGCGCCAGGAAGCCTCGGCGTCAGTGCGCTCTACAAATGGCACCTAAGATAAGATAAGATAAGTAAAATAGGAAAACTTTTTCAAAAGTGTTTTGAGCTGCCTTTCACAGGTGCGGGAGAATGTTCCCACTGTGTATAGTTAACCACATTTCTAAATGTGTTAGCTTTATGCAGAAAGTGATTTCCAAAATGCTGGTAACAGTATAAATCACCATAGTTAGCAGAATCTAGATACAAATCCTCAGCATCAAAAGCAGCATAATATTTCAAATCAGAAAATAAAGCCTCTACGGCCTGGACGTCCCAATCATCAGAGTGAATATTTTGTTTAACCACATCCCCATAGAAACACGGAGTACATTGGTAACATTAATAACCTCTGTGGGTCCATGAATCTGTAACTTTATAGCATCCCATAAAATCCCATCTAAAACGGGCGAAGCAGTTATATTCACAAATGTCTGGTCCCTCTTCATGATGTGTGAATAGGAGTGGGGAGCCAAAGTTCGATCAATAAGTCTAATTGAAGTTATTTCTTGAACGTAGTGTCCATTCACAAAATGAAAAAAATACACCACAAATCCAATGGACATGAATAAAAAAATTGAAAACAGCAGAAGCCAAATGTAAGTCTTTAGGGGGAATCAAAAAATGTTTTTTAAACCAGGTAGCAAAAATTGAAACTTTTGAAGGGGACTTAGATGTGGTCGAGCCAGTGTCAAATGAAAAACGGGATTGATTAGCCACACGGGTCTCCAAATCCGGCATATACAAGTCAGTGAGGTAAGTATATTCAGTATTATTAAGAGGATCACCAGCAGGTATATTCAATAAAGGATTCACAACTGTATTCATCTCGATGACAACATCAGGCCCGATGGCAGGATCCTGGACCAAAACAGAGTGTCGCACCATTGTTGGACACAAAACCGCAGGTGTCATACTATAAAGAATAGGCCACCCTGTGTAGTTTGACATTGTCAATGGAGATGTACCTGTTCCCCTTTCGCCCAGGAAGTGGAGGTAAAATTATGGTTCTTGTACCCTGCATGCCAAGCACGGGAACTGGAGCCCGATAGGAAGGACCAAATTCCTTCTTGTTGTCTATCTTCTCACGGACCAGTTCTCCAACTTGGGGTAGTCAACTGACTACCGGAATCTGCAACGCAGCATCAGATGTGGTGGGCAAATGTTCCTTTGCAAGACTGTCTCTGGTCTTTTGTACGTTCTGTAAAACAGCATAATGTTCATCTATGTCAAAGGATGCAGCTCCCGCCGCCATGTCTAGACCCTCAAGGTCCGGAGCATACATTTTGATGCCAAAGAGCATTTTGTATGGGGTCCGCCCACCCAGAGACCTTCTAGGGAGATTATTTAGTGCACGCTGAAGGCTATTGAGGTGGTTAAACCAGTCTCGGCCAGTACGTAAAACCTTAGCTGTAAAGAATTGCTTTAAGTCACGGTTCATCCGCTCCACAACTGAATTACCCTCAGGCCTGTATGGTGACAAAAATTTGACTTGGACCCCAAAAGAACTCATTATATCCTTGTATGCCTTAGAGGTAAACACTGAACCCTGGTCCGAATGGAAGGTGCCACATGCAAAAATTCCCACAAAGACACGCAAATCCCTTACAATAGATCTGGAATCAGCACTCCGATGGGGCCACAATGACACAAAGCTGGTGCAAGAGTTAACAGCTACTAAGAAGTACTTATACGCAGTATCAGATGAGAAAGGACCGCAGTGATCCAAATAAACACACGCAAGTGGTTATTATTTATGTACAACTGAGTTTGGGGCGGGCGTGCAGCAGAAGAAGGTTTAATTTGCTGACAAATGCCGCACTGAGGAACATAATCAAGCATCTGTTTGTACAAACCCCACTACCAATACCATTGCTGGAGAAGAGATACAGTGGCTGACACGCCGGCATTCGATAAGGCCATGCCAGCATGGGCTGCTGTAATCAAAGTCTGTCTGCGGCTGCGTTGGGTATTAACCTTTCACCAACGTCATTAATTCTCACATAAGGAACTTTATCAGGACTTAAATGATGAGAGTATTTAGAAGGGAAACCTCTAGGGTAATTACTTCCATCACTGTAGCGGCAATAGCTACCAAGATGTCATCATCAATCTTACTCTTGGAAAGTGTAACCGCTGCTACTGCATATGTCACAACTGCTGTCTTTGCGGCTTCATCCGCGAGACAGTTGCCAACAGCGTGAACTCCAACACGCTGGTGACCCAGAGTATGAATTACAAACACGAGTGGAAGCCCTCTTTAGGCTCAGACACTCGAACTCAGATCATTTTATGTTTTATTGTGCGACCCTTGGAGTCACGATAATAATTTTGAGTCCAAAAGGGTAGATTGTCATTGTATTATTGAACACAGTATTAAGATTCACTTAAGATAAGAGTAGTCGCACTGGGATTGGCGTACTCCAATGCAAGCATCAGAGCATGAAGTTCTGTCAAATGGGTGGTACAGTCACCTAATGTCTGTGTATGCACGACATCGAACTTGAATTCACCATCCACCATAGTACCTACCACAATTGCACAGGCCGATTAATATGCGTGCTTTGAACCCCGTAGCTGCTAGCACGCTTCCGTTAGTGTAAATGATACAACAAAAATCCTCAAGTGGGTGCATGGTCAGAGGAGCAGGATGAACTAATTCCTACTGCAAGATCTCCTGAGTCTGCAAAGAGGAATCAAAAATTAACATGACATCCGGGGATGTCAAGGGCGTAGCCCATTGTATCCACCAAGGGTGCAAAGCTTTGGAATTTGGTACACTGGCTTTCATCACTGCCTCCAAGGCAGGATACGGAGTAACAATCAAAATGCATTTTCACTACGACAGTGCACGTTCCTTGAATCGCCATCTGCACTGCTGTCAAAACTTTTTCTACAGTGAGAACCGCAACTCAACTGAAGTGTACAAGTGTGACTTGTTAGCGATAGGGACTGTGTCATCCTCATTAAAAGTGAGGTACGTGAAACCCACCGCTCCTGGTATGATTCTTATCACCAGGTTAGTGTGGTTGTCACAAGTCAACAACAATTTAGATTCTAGAAGATCAGCCTGCAAAGATTGCAAGATGGCTGAATAGTCTAGCAGCCAGCACGATTTGGAGAAGGTTGGTTGTATCAGAGCGTATAGTGGCTTGATACACTGGGCATATTTGGAAATGTAGGTACGCCTGAAATTCAGGAAGCCCAGTAAAGATTGCAATTTCTTCAGCTTTGTGAAAGCTCACAAAAGTTCTCATTTCTCTAGGAAGTGAGGTGCCAAACCTCGACCCTCATTGTTGAGCTCATAGCCCAGGAACAACACTGTGTACTCTGCAATGTGACTTTTCGCAAAGTTGAATTTATAGCCAATATCCGCAAAACTGCAAATTATGCAGTCTACACGGCACAGATGTGGCCATAATTCATCGTTTGTGAGATAAATGTCATCCACATATGAAAATGCATCTGCGTGGAGTCTCTCCAAGAGAGAGACTATGTGGGCGGCAAAGACGCCTGGACTATTCTTATAGCCCATAGCTAAACGAAAGAATTGGCGCTGTTTGCCACTACTGGTAAAAGCCACTCACTGACTACTAAGAGGGGACAGTTTGTTGGCAAAAAAAACATTGGATATGTCAAGTGTGGTTTTAGACCTTTTACGAGACTATCCACTAGAGCAGAACTGTGAGTATTCTGCACCGCACACGTACGACAAAGTGAGTTTAAGTGGCGGTAATCCAATACCAAACGGTTTTATCCATCCGGCTTGGTCACAGTAAAAAGTGGTTATTCATCGGAGACACAGACGTTTCAATTACACCCTGATATTCCAATTGTTTAAGGATCTCCGTAACGGAAGCTTTTGCTTCTCGCCGCGTGGGGTATTGGAGTTGAGGCTGTGGAATTGACCGCAAAGGAATCTCATGTCGAGGGGATCATTTGTCCCATCCACAATGAGTATGGTACAACGCCGGCGCAAGCGCTGTAGCCCAATCTTCCGCATAATGCAGCACCTGCTCCTTCGGCACTGTGTGCGCGAAAGCAGGGAGGATCACCTCCTCCCCTTGCGGAGCAGCTAAGACAAAAGGTGGGGGACAGTCGACCTCCACCAACCAAATATTATAGGTAGTAGTCAGATTTTCCCAAAATACCCTTTTATGGTACGTTCTATGTCACCTTCAATTACAAGTACAATTTCATAAACTCTTTCAGGGGGGGCCAATCCAGTGTCAGCTGTCTCAACTACAACAAAGGTGTCAGTCGCTGTCACCTTCAGTAGTGGACGCAACGCCTCTCGAATTATGGTAATCTCTGACGCGCTGTCCAGCAGCATTAGCGCCCATGTCAGATTCCGAAGCTGCGTTCTCACTATCTGTGGCATATCTCGCTGTTACTGCAGCGACTTTCTTCTTTTGAAACTGGGGCCTTTGACACCGTGGCTCGTCCTGCTTGCCTTTCCCGTCAGCCTTACGAGGTTGCTCACTGCTCTGTTGGGCACCTTGTCCTCTGCCGCCACATCCTCCACCGGTGGGTGAGACTGATGATTCCTGCAAAGAGCGAGGAGAACGTTGTTCAGGAACCTGAAATCTAGCAAGTGACTTAATCGTAGCGCAATCGCGCAACTCATATGTACGCTCAGCAGAGGCAGGTGTAGGTGAAGCAGGACGGGACCCCTGTTTCTGTTGCTGTTTCCCCTGTTTTTTGTTCTTACTCCAATTTTGTTTCTGAACTTTAGGGCGTTCATCTTTATCAGAAGATGCCTGTTGTGTGTGCTGCTGTGTTTGTTTTTTAGCAAAAGGCTTAACACCTAAACTATTTCGGCCATCGGTCTTATAAGCCTCCGTAATAATTCCCAGTAACTGACAGGGTTTCTCGGCCTCAGGAATGTCGCGCAGAGCATAAGAGACCTGGAAACTAACAGCATCTCCCTTGACATTAGCAAGGAGGAGATCGTGAACCATGTCAAACGCTCCCAAGAGACGCATTCCCAACTCAACAGCCGCCTCCTGTCCGTGCTCATCCTGAACACGCTTAATGATGGAGGGCATAACAGCCATTGACGGGCTGCTGAAGCACCTAGCACAGACTGCCGCAAAAATCACACCCCAAGTGGTACAGTCATTTATGTCCGGTACTAAGTATTTCTGCAAACTAATGGTAAGGATCCTGTGTTTCTCCACAGGAGCGGTATTTGGGAGTACTGCTTCCAGTTGGTCAAATTTCTCAGCAAGCCAGAAAGGCATTTCATCCTTATCTGTGGGACGTTTGCCCATAACCGCATTAACCATAACGGGACTAAGCTTCAGCCCGTTCGCACCAACTGGATGCGCCGCACCCCCCAGGGCCCCACCCAGGAGGTTGCGGTTAATATAATGAACCAGAGCCCTAATTACTGACACTGCAGAGGCATAAAGTTGCCTCAATTCAAGAGCTGTCAACCGCGGTGCATTAGGATGTGCGGTATTAGCTGCTAAAACAGGCCAGGCAACGCCTGGAATTGACAACTGCCCTTGTCTGACCACTGTTATAACACGTGGGAGGGTGCCATTAAACCAAATTGTATGCTGCCAAGCAGAACTCGGAACTTCCTGTGTCCTATACGGTGCATATTCCGCAGGCACAACAGCTGACGTGTAAGTGTGAAAAACACCAGAAACTATGTTGCGGGATATCGACAGCCATAACGACACAGAAAGGTAGAAGTATAATGCAAATAAATGTCGCACTACTGGGTAGTAATTCAATAGAAAACCGTTTTATATTATCAAGCTTGAAAAGACCTAAACAACCATAGGAAGGTATTACCCGTCACCACTGTCAACTGGAAACAATTGTGAGGGGGTCGTGGACTGATACAAGCACTACTCAAGAGTCTCACAATAAGACCACACTCGTTGGCGGCGCCATGTTGCGAGGATACTGCTCATACACAGAACTGTGCACATAGGCCCAGGACATCAGTGAATTGTGGTGTACCCAAAACTCACCTCTACCTAGAAAACCCTAACCAGCTACCATCAGTGTCTCATTAGCTCTTCATCATACAGCAAAGAAACCAATGATTAGACAACCTAGAACATGCTACTTAGGACCATCTCAGGAATGGTGGGAAGTGAGAACACTCTTTTGTTATACTCTCATACCAGTCCACAACAGGAGTAAAGAAGAGACACGGTAAGGTTCGAATATTTATTTTAACGACGTGATCTCAGGTGCAGTATATTAGCCAACATAAACAGACATATGATTAAAAATAATATGGTTATCATGGTGACAATTCCGTAAAATATAAAAGGGGAAAACATATTATACTTCTGGTGAAAACAGGTCATACAGCACCTAGTTATAACACCCTCCCTTTATACGAACTATGTATTATAAACCAAAGAAGGTCTCTTAGGCATGTTTTGGGGGACCCCATTACTTTTCCGCTCAGGTAGAGTATATTACATCTGGATCAGCATAAGCTCTCTGCATCCCTGCAAACGGAAATCTTCCAAGTGTGTGAAATCATGGCAAGTGTGGCATAATAAAAGCACCAGAATCTTACTTGGCTCACAGCTGCCAAAATGTTGTGTCTAGAAAGCGTTACACGGACATGCCGAAAAACAGCTAACATGTTTTGATCACCTTGACGGCTTCAGCACTCACTGTTCAAACCAGGGGCATGATGTAAGTCTAGAGATGTTGAAAACAAACCTTTTCTCGTGTGTATACCTTCGTGAAGGCTAACATACAAAAACAGCTATGCGGTGTCGTTTGCAAAAGCAGCAAAAGGTAAAATGGTGTTTAAACTTCTAATAAGCCATGGTAACATAACATGCACGCAAAAGCAGGCCTTAGGTCATACTACACTGTTTTACGCTGCCTGCTATGCGGTGAATAATGTGTGCTAGACATCTGTCTAACACTCCCATCAGTCATGCCAATGGATGTTGATACTTTGCTGGACCCCGTAACGGCCCATGCTCTGTGTTGTCCCCAGCAGCTACCAATTCTGATGACGGCGTTCATTGAGATTTTTCCCGCCTGCAATGTATATATTGCAGACCTGGCACTGCTTATTGCTGATTTCCTAATCGATCTTCTGCCCATTGCATGTTTTTTCGCGTGAGGTTTGTGTTTTTATCGCCGTCGAGGTGGTTGTATCGCGGACATTGGCAGCAGTTTCGGCAGGCTATTGCATGCTACCGCCTTGTTGTGACATAGGGTTATTTTCCCTCGATCGGCTGCGATGTGTAAAGGTGTGTTTGCTTTTTTTTGGTGATGTTTAGCATACGTTCTTGTGAATATACCCCTAAAACTTTTAATACTGTTGATCAGCCAATGGCACTCTCCTAACATCAGTCTCTTGGAATGACCGCCCAGCACCCACTGATATTACCTTCTCCAGCCACTCTTTTTCAGTCACATCAGTGACAATCCTATTGTGGTGTCCAAAAGCAGAAGTCCCTGCCCCCTCTTTATGAGGTCACAACAGGTAGTCATTGATAACATCAAAATATGGATGAGTTATGTGAACATGTGGGATATCATTCACTTTGTGTTTCGAGTGACGTCATTCACAGTTGCTGCTGTCACTCAAAGCTCTTCGGGGGGGAAAAACACCCCCTCTATTTACACCTTTTCATCTATGCATCTAAATATGTGTTTGTTTATTGACATTTTATCAGGAGTATGATATTTAGTGATTGGTCTTTCCATTTGCATTAGCCGTGTCTCGCATTTCCTGTATCTGTTGTATTGTGAACCAGTTCCGAGCTGGCGACTTTCTCAAAAGGTTAAAGGTTACCAGATACTAAGTTTGAGCTAGCACTGAAGTTGGCGATTCAATAATTGATTACGTGGAAGGGCTTCCGCCAGGTCAAATTCACGATGTTTAAACTGTTATTTTGAGCTATTCTCATTTTTTGGGGGTGGGTGGGGTAGTTAGATGTGGAGAACACATCTGCTATCAAGTTGTTCGTGGAGTAGGCGGGGCACCTGCTCCTGCTTTAGAGCTCCTGAGAGGCGGTGGCCATTATCTATTTTACACTTTGTTTTGTAAGCGTGTTGTTGACGTTGCTTTGCCAGCCTCCCGGCGGGTGATTGACAGTGTGCCAGAGAGCGGATGTCTCATAACAATCTGGATGACATGTTCGAGCGATGCCCTGACGTCAGCTCCCCAAGGCCCCTCCCATCCTCTGTCCTTTGAGCGCGCGCTGGGCGTCAGGTGCCTTTGCTATTCTCATCTCCGTCTGATCACCAGTTCCAATAAAGTGAGATTGTTTATCGAGTCAAGTGTCCTGAGAGCTGGCCTCGGATTACTGCTTCAGTGGGACATGGCCGGAGCGCTTCAGGGCGTGTGTCTGTCCACTCCATGGGGGTTAGGGTGATGTCAGGCCAGGGGTCACCAAGGGTCAGCAGACAGAGATGTCACTAATACATTTACTAATGAAAGGCAGAATACATCTGACCACCCCGTACCTGCCATTGCTAGACTTACAAGGAAGGGAAATGTCACGGTGACCCCAAAATTCAAGGGCAAATATATTATATTTTAATGTAATGTAGCGCAGCAGTGAAAGCTGCTGGGCTTCGTGGCGCAACGGGAAGAAAGAAGCACAGAGACACATTTAGGAACAAGCATTTGCAGTGCAATAGGTCTCGCATAACTGAAGGTTGGAGCTATTATTAATAATGTTTCTTTTAGTTTTATTTTTTATCAATAAAGATCTCAGTAGTAGCATGAGTAATAAAAGAAAATCCACCAAAATAAAAGCAAGGCTATATTACTTTAGGCTGTTACTAGGTGTCCCTTTGGCACAAAAGGACCTCCATTCGCCATATAGCGTACTGCACCCATAATTCAATTGAAATGAGGAAGATTGCAGCTGAGCGTACGTTTATATTTGTGTTTATTGAACGTCAGATTTTTGTTACCTTATGTTTAAAAAGTGCACTATTAAAATAAACAACAATGGTGCATTTTTTAAAGTCAAGCTCACAATACAAGCAAATGGACAGACGCTCAGCAGCAATCTTCCTCTCTCTGATTGCTTTAAGGATGCAGGGCCTTATGTGGCTTATAGTGGTTCCTTTACAACTCCACATAGACACCTAGTAACAGCCTGTGCTACTGCTATTGTTTGTTGCTTCATGGATTGTATGTATTTCATTACTTATGCTACTGCTGGGATGTTTCTTTACAAGAGAAACTGTAACTGGCAATATCATTTGCAATGAGAACAGCTCAATCCTTCATTAATGCAAGACCTATAGCTTTGCAAATGCTTGATTAGAGATTCTTGCAATGCTTAGGGGCACATGCATCAATTGAAATTGCATTCGCAAATGGTGCGAATTGCAAAATTCGGCCGTTTGCGAATGCAATTCCATTTTTTGGGATGCATTAACATTTTTGTAATTTTCGCAATTTAAGAAATCGCAAAATAGCGATTTCTTAAATTGCGATTGCATTTAAGGAATCTCAAATTGAGATTCCTTAAATGCAATGCATCAAACTTTAAAAATGTGCGAATTCGCAAATAAGGGGAGCAAATTACAATGAAGTTGACCTTCATGGTAATTTGCGAAAACTTTGAAAAATGCTCTAAAGTGCATTTTTCAAAGTTCCATTTTACACACACACATGAACTTGGGGCATGTGATTGTGCAAAATGGACTTCTAAGCAGATTTCAGGGGTGCAACAGGGTGTCCTTTGGACACCCCTGCACCCTTGAAATTGCATTCCTAATTTACGAATTTCTAATGGTGAATTGCAAATTAAGAATGTCTTTCCATTCATTCCTATGGGCCTCCAGGCCCATAGGAATGGATGGGGAGGTATTCCTTAATTGCGATTCTCAATTAGAGAATCGCAATTAAGGAATTTTAAGAAATCGCTATTTTTATAGCGATTTCTTGATGCATTGCAGTTTGCAATTCCTTAATTGCGATTCCTTATTTTTCGCAATTAAGGAATCGCAAAATGCAATATGGATGCATGTGCCCCCAAGTGTTGAATCTGAATACAACAATGTACATGTATATGTTTTTGAAAAAAAAGATAGATCATTCTGAAAAGTAATTTAGGTTGTAGCATGTGCATTTCAGTACAACATTATAGATAATAATGGGTAGCAATGAAAATATTTGCTTTTGTGTTTGAGTTCAATGCCCTGACGTAGCTCTGAGCAATGTTGATGCTGTAGGACTATCCTGCCTTGGAGCAAGATATCTTGATTTCCCGGTTTGAACCGGTCTCCACTCCCCCCCCTCTACTCACCACAACAGCACAGCACCTCAGGGCAGATAGCACAATGGATAAAAAGCACTATGTGCCAGATTTTAATTTTTCATCATTTTTCTAAAATGCTGTGCAATTAAGCAAAATTAAATTGTGTGAATTTCGCACACCCATTACTAGTCACTCAAGTGCCCGCCTACACCACTTCATTTTCACTTCCCCCTTTTACCTGCCTCATCTATTCGCTGATCTAATGTCACTGCCCTCAAGATGCCCCCTCCATCCCCTGTTCCTCCAGGCTTCTTCAAATTGTTAATCCTCACGTTACCTCAAGATGACAAATCTCTGTACATCTGGTAAACCCCTCAACCACACAACCTGGACCAGTCGACACTTGTCCAGTGGTCTGTTTAATAATAGTCAAGGGCAGGCTGCATTCTGGAAATTGTAGATGTGCCTTTAGTAATACAGCTTTGACCATAAATAGTCAAGGTTGCAATATTGGGGAACAGAAGTCAAGGTTACAAAATTGGGAGACATGATGTAGTTGCAATATTGGGGGACATGGTATGGCGTAAAGGAGGAGTCAGACTCCACAAAGTTGTAACAACTGATCGCCTACTGCGCAATCGCTGTTTAGGCTCGGCCTAAACATGTGGCACCCTGAAGTCCTCCTAGGGCCAAGCACAACCATTGCACCATGGCCGAAAGGTGTCGGTGTACTGTATAATTAACATTATCCGCTTAACCTCGGTGTCAATTCTGCTGCGGTGCAGCGGTTTAGCGCAGTAGGCGGGGCCGCGTCGGCAAACGGATGTGCGCAGCACTACGAAGGTAGAGCGCGCAATGGTCGTTGGCCGACAGAAGCACGCAAGGGGTTATTATTATCAATATAATAATATTATTATTAATATAATTATCATGAACCCCTTCGCTCCTAGGCTTTTTCCCCATGCTAAGTATTTTTGGGGTTATTTTGGGTGGTTTACGCAGATGCCCCCATACATTTTGTCCACATTGGGTATCCACGCCAAATTTACATCCATTTGCTAAAACATTCTGAGGATTCTAAAGGTAGCCAGGTTTCGTGGATTCCTTCAGAGGGGACTGAGAAATGAGACAAAATACAGATAAATATTGTTTTAGGGGAAAAATGGGAAAATAGTGCTTCAGAAGGAAGCATATGTTTTTTTTTCCTGCAAATAGCGTCAAGGAAGGGTTTGTGGCACTAAAGTCATAAGCATTCCAGCTTTTAGGAACAGGCAGACTTGAACCAGAAAAACAAATATTTCTGCATAGTGTTGACATTTATTCCCTATTTTTTGTGCTTTCAATCTCCTTCCAGTTTGTGGTAGAAATGAGTGTGAAATCAATAGTGAATCCCAATAAGGTATACATGGCGTAACTCCAGAGCTACTTACTCTGCTGAGATTGGAATTGTGAAAGCACGTTTGAGTTTTGGCGTCAGCTCAATGTGCTGTGATTCTGGGCAAATCCCTTTATTTCCTGTGTCTACAGCAAAAAGAATGGGGCTGATTCACAGAACTAACTTAAGACAAAATCCTCAACTTACTACTTTTGGTATTCACAGAAGTTAGGATTTTGTCTTAAGGACGACTTAAGACTGACTTAAGACAGACTTAAGACAGAATCCTAACTTAAGTCTGTCTTAAGTCTGTCTTAAGTCTGTCTTAAGACAAAATCCTAACTTCTGTGAATACCAAAAGTAGTAAGTTTAGGATTTTGTCTTAAGTTAGTTCTGTGAATCGGGCCCATAGTGTCCATGTGTAACGGGTGCTCATGTAAAGCATTCAAATACCTTCACCTCGAGTTCGTGCTATAGAAAACTGCAAACATATGTATGTATATGCATATGCTGCTGGCAACAAAGTCATACCTATCAGAAGGTGCACGCAGGGCATGGGACTACTTTGGAGCTATAGGGCGTAGCTCGCTCTAACCCCCTACCCATTTTTTTTTTACTTGCTCTCCAACTACTGGCCTCTGCCCCTTCTGGGCCTGTTTCACTGATTCCAGCTCCGCAGCTATGGCAAGGCACTGCGGGGGTTCAGGGTCTACATCCAAGTAGGAGAGTTGAGGGCAGGGGCGGAGCCATAGGGGGGAAAAGGAAAACCACTGGGAGTGCACTCGGGGAGGGGCAGGCCCAGGAAAGAGAGGGGTGAAAACATAAGGGCTAAAGAGAGAGATGGGACAAGGATCAGACAACTGACTTGCACACTGACGAAACACAGTCAACAAACTGGAAAGTAGCACCTGTGTTCCTAGAAGCAATCACAGGCAGACAGTGAGGTAGTGGTGAGCCCAGGAAGGTTTGGAGGGTGGGGCCAGCTACAATATGGAAATAACTAAAACAACAAGGTAAATTCATGAAAGCAGCCTGCTTGTGGCTTCTTGCTCCCGAGCCAATACTACATGGGAGTTAACTTTAAAAAAAAGATGGGACATGCAACACCAATCAGCCATTACCACAATTGCATTTTTAAATGACACACAGATAAGCAAATCTTAAGCAAAGGAGGAGTCAGACACCACAAAGTAGAAACAACTAGAACAAAGTAGAAACAAAGTAGATGGTGAAATTGACATTCTTGCCCTCTCGAGACATGGCTCGGCACAGCATCAACGCCAGACATTCTGGCTGCGCTACCTCCTGAGTATGACGCGCTGTGGCATAATCGCCCTAATGACTGTAGAGGGGGGGTGTGGCCTTTTTGTTTAAAAAAAGTCGTGCAGTAAAACAGATTATAGCAGAAAACTGTGCCTGCGCGGAGCTGCTAGGGATTAAAATCTCACTTAAATCCTCATGCATCGCTTTGCTGGTAGTATATCGCCCGCCGCAGAGCTCACCGGATTTCAATGATATCTTTCTTGAGCTTCTGACGGACTTGGCCTCCAGATACAAGTCCCTTTTGGTGGTAGGTGATTTTAATTACCACTGGAACAAGGTACCCAGAGACCCTACTGAGATAGAGTTTGAAGCTAATCTCTCGGCGCTCAACCTACAACAGCTAGTGGCGGGCCCCACTCATGTGAAGGGCCACACATTGGACCATGTCTATTCCTCTCTGCCTAAGACAGAAATAATTGAGGTCAGTCCTTGCATTTGGTCGGACCACTTTATGATAAAGTGCTGGGTTCCGGGTGACCCCGTACTGGCTGTCCCAAATGAGTTACGGAGGAAAGTTCGGTCCTGGAATAAGATTGAGGCTGACTCTCTAATTGCGGCCCTGCTCTCTTCCGCCCCCCTAAAATGAGTGGTATTAATTTGGATCAGGATGCTACGGTACTAAAGACCTGGATGCTCGCCGCTCTAGATAAACTAGCCCCTGAGCGGATGGAGAGGACTAGATCTAAAGGGAAGGGAGCACCATGGTTTGATGCCTCACTGAAAGAGAAGAAGCAAGCCCTCCGTAAGGCAGAGAGAAGGTGGAGACTCAATTACTGTCAAGTAGAGGCTGAAACCTTCAAAACTACTCTCAAAATATAAGGCAGACATCGTGGAGAGAAAGTCAGCTTTCTATGAGGGAAGAATTAGGGAAGCGATTAACATACAGCGAGAGACCTTTGTGATATTAAGTGAACTCACGCAGCGGGGTGGGAAAATCTCTATGAGTGATCAACCAGACTGTGACTCTTTCCAAAGTTTCTTTCTTCAGAAAGTACAGGATATCATTACTGATATCAATGCACGGCCAGTTACAACTATGCTGCCCAGTCTGGTGGCTCAGGTGCCGTCTAGGTCTATGAACAGCTTTCCCCCCATCGACAACAAGCGCTTAGCGGAACTTGTTGGACAAATTAAATCACGCTCTAACACAGATCCATGCCCCCAAGAATCTTTACAATGGCCTTGCCAGGCATCCAGCCCCAGGTGCTGAGTCTACTGAACAACTCACTGGAAGCAGGCTATCTCCCAACTCAGATGAAGGAAGCTAGGGTCTCCCCACTTCTAAAGAAATCAGGAACGGACACGAAGGCTTTAAAAAACTATAGGCCTATCTCGCAGCTACCATTCCTGAGTAAGATCCTAGAAAAACACGTCCTAAGCACATTAGCCGGTCATCTGGAGGAACACCATCTCCTTCATGCCTGGCAGGCTGGGTTTCGGCCCCAACATAGCACAGAACTAGTCATGGCCTCGGTCGCCGACGAGCTGAGAGTCAGGGCAGACAATAAACAGCCATGCGCCCTGATTCTTCTAGACTTGTCGGCGGCTTTTGATATGGTCAGCCATACCATCTTGCTGGACCGTATCGCGAAGTTGGGGATCACAGGCCAGGTGCTTAAGTGGGTGGAATCCTTCCTGTCAGGACGAACTCAGAGAGTGCAGCTGGAAGACCAGTTGTCTGGGATTAGTGATGTGACATGGGGTGTGCCCCAGGGGTCGGCACTATCCCCCCTGCTTTTTAATATTTATTTACAACCGCTGGTGGAGGAGCTTATGCGTAGGAATTGCGAAATATTCAATTACGCAGACGATACCCAGCTATTGGTCCATCTGGAAGACACCAAAGAGGCCCAGGAATCAGTGAGGAACCTGCTCAGTTTCACGGTCAACTGGATGACTAACAATCTGTTGAAAGTGAATGTTGATAAAACGGAGGTGCTGGTGATCAGCAACCGAGGGAATCCCTGGGGTGACCTGTATTGGCCCCCAGAGTTAGGAACTATACCCTCTTCTGGGATGGTGGTAAAAAGCCTGGGTCTGAGGATCGATGCAGACCTCTCGATGGCCTCTCAAGTTTCAGCTGTGGTTGGCTCGTGCACAGGTGTGTTGAGGCAATTACGAAAGTTAGTCCCCATCTTATCAGCCTCCACCCTGCAATCGATCGTATCTGCCACAGTTATCTCAAGACTTGACTATGGCAATACCTTATATCTCGGCTTGCCACAGAAGCTGTTGAGGAAGCTGCAGGTAGTACAGAACGACGCAGCAAGGCTGATCTTCTCCCTGCCCAGAAATTCGCACTCAACCCCCCTGCTCCAGAAGCTGCACTGGCTACCAGTGAAATTCAGAGTTCAGTTTAAGTGTCTCTGTGTGGCCCATAAGGCACTCTTTGGGAAAGCCCCAGAGTATAATAAGCAACATCTGAAGAGATATGTTCCTGGTAGATCTCTGCGCTCAGGAAAAACTTTCAATTTGATCCAATCCAGGTTTAAGTTAAAAACCAGAGCAGGCAGGGCCCTGTCTGTGCTTCTCCTGCAACTGTGGAATGAGCTCCCGGCCCCTCTGAAGGAAGAATCACAGCTACTACCCTTCAGAAAAAAACTGAAAACCCACCTATTCAGAAAGGCAATGACTCCAGCTTAATTGGTGGGATAGCTGAGGGTTTGGGGTAGCAGTGTGTTATGTTCTTCTGTTAAGCGCTTAGAGACCGGCGGTGATAGGCGCTATATAAACAATCTATAACATAACATATATAAACAATCTATAACATAACTGATCGCCTACAGCGCAAGCGCTGCTTAGGCTCGATCTAAAATTGGCTTCACCCGGGTTGTGGCACCCTGGCCGAAAGGTGTCGGTGTACTGTCTAATTAACATTATTATTATCAAAATTATTATTATTATTATATTATTATTATCATGAACCCCTTCGCTCCTAGGCTTTTTCCCCATGCTAAGCATTTTTTGGGTTATTTGGGGTGGTTTTGCTCCGAGGCCCCCATATATTTTGTCCACATTGGGCATCCACACCAAATTTGCATCCATTTCAAAAAACATTCTGGGAATTCTAAAGGTAGCCAGGTTTTGTGGAGTCCATCAGAGGGAACTGAAAAATGAGACAAAATACAGATAAATGTTGTTTGGGGAAAAATGGCAAAATAGTGCTTCCGAAGGAAACATATGTTTTTTTTCCTGCAAATAGCATCAAGAAAGGGTTTTTGACACTAAAATTATAATCATTCCAGGTTATAGGCACATGCAGACTTTAACCAGAAAACCAAATATTTCTGCATAGTTGTGACATTTCTTCCCTATATTTTGTGCTTTCAATCTCCTTCCAGTTAGTGGTAGAAATGAGGGTGAAATCAATGGTGAATCCCAGAAAGGTATATATTTCTGAAAAGGAGACAAAAGTTCGAATTGAGGAAGGGGTCATGTGTGTAGATCCTTCAAGGTTTTCTTATAAAAAGAAACAGTTAAAACAAACCAGTATTGAAATTGAGTTGAAAAAGCCGACTTTTGTGTCTACATTGTCATCTGTAACTTCTTCCAAACATTTTCAAAAGCAATATACCGTTATGTCTGCTGGACCCTTCTGGTTCTGGGGATATATAGGGCTTGTAGGTTTTTCAAGTTTCTAAGGTACCCAGATTCAATAAGTGAGCTCCATCTTGCTAAGGTTTTTCATTGTGTACCAGGAAAACAGCATTAATTTGGTA
Source organism: Lissotriton helveticus (assembly GCF_964261635.1). NCBI lineage: Eukaryota > Metazoa > Chordata > Amphibia > Caudata > Salamandridae > Lissotriton > Lissotriton helveticus. The sequence continues at coordinate 63,883,219 of NC_136059.1, read as the reverse complement.
CACAGTGAAAAAAAAAGCTATAAGGGAAACCTATGTATTTTCAAAATGGACACAAGATATAGAGTTTAGGAGCAGTTGTTATTTGAACATCTCTGAAATTGTGGGCACCCACACCAGCATTCGAATTAGAGGGCATTTCTCAAAATGATCTCTTTTTTACTCTCTGTGTTACATTTGGAAGGCGCAAATGCAAATAAATACAGTTGGTAATAACACGTGTTATACTATTCTGTATTCCCTGAAGTATTCTGATAAAAATGATGCCGAACATGTTGTGGTAGGCCTAGTGCCCACAGCAGGGAATTGCCAAATACGTAACATTGACACTTCTCATTTTTCCACAGAATACTGAGCCTTATTCCAATGAAGGTAGCTCTAGATTTTTTACCCAGCTCAACTGGCACCTATGAAAACCTAGGCAACCTCTACATTTTTTAAGCCTAGACACCTCGGGGTATCCACTGTGGGCTGTTGTGCATGCCTCTCCCACGTTTTGTTAACCAGAATCCCTTGCAAAACTCAAACTTTGACTATAAAAGAAACTTGTCCTCATATTTCTGTGATGGAAAGTTCTGGAATGATTGGAGAGCCACAAACTTCCATCCATTTGGCATGCCCTCAAGTCTCACAATAAAAATGCTACCTCTCTTGAGTGGGTCGGGCTATTGCCCACAACAAGAAATGGCATAAAACACAACATGGAGGCATTGCATTTTTCCACTGAAAACAGAGCCTTTTTTTCCAATCCTGATAGCTCTAGACCTTGGACCCTTGCTCGGGTGGCACCTATGGTAACCTAGGCAATTTGTAAATTTTTTTTAACTAGGCACCTAGCGTTATCCAAGGTGAGTTGACTTGCATGCTCTAACAACATTATACCCAGAAACCCTTGCAAACATTAAACCTTGACAAAAAAACACACACATTTTCCTCACATTTCTGTGGTGGGTGGAAGTTCTGGATTATGTTAGGCTCAACACACTTCCATCTGCATTCATCCAAGTCTTCCAATAAAAATTATGCCTCACTTATGTGCGCAGGGCAAGTGCCCATGACATGAAAGGTCCCCAAAGGTCCACATAGTCCACTGAAAAACAATGTGGTTTTTGCAGTTTGGATAGCTGTGGATTTAAAGCCCCAGCTCAGCCAGCACCTGTGAAAGCCTACCAAAATAAAAACATTTTTAAAACCAGACTCCCAAGGGAGTCCAGTTTGGGGTGACTTGTGTGGCTCTCACCATGTTTCTTACCCAGAATCCCCTGCAACGATATGTTTACCTTCAACAATACTTTTCTCTATGGCACGTCTCTTTCTTGGTCCCTCACCTATTGGAGGAGACGGCATGATCAGAATGTTTTCACAATGTTAGTATAACTGCAAGTTTCTCGAATAGTGGAGAGACTTTGTAAGCAATGTATTGTTTCCACACAATACAATACTGGGAAGGGTACACCAACTGCATCTGGCTACTTTCCACCGCTCCACGAATCCTTTGAAGGCCTCCAACTCGGCTTCATTGACATGCCCCCCCACACAGAAGTATAAACATGTGTTGGTAATTGTGTGCATGTTCAACAAATCGACTGAGGCCTATCCAACAAAGAACTGTGATGCACACACTGTTGCAAATGCCTTTTGAAAGAACTCGTCGCACGTTTTGGAATTCCAGCACTTCTGAGCTCAGACAACGGAGCTCCATTCATTATCCATGTGATAAGGGGAATATGCAAGCGGCTCGGAGTCACACAAAAACTACATTGTGCCTATCACCCACCAGCAGCAGGTGCTGTGGAAAGGAAATATGGGGTGTTGAAAAACAAAATTGGCACAATTTGCACATCAAGTGAACTATCATGGGTAGACACTCTGCCACTAGCTCTGTTGGCAATGAGAAGCACACCAGATAGGGTGACCAATCTAAGCCTTCACAAAATTATGTTTGGCTGCCATTGAACATTTCAGACCACATGTCTACCGCTCCACTGTCAATAGCAGATGATTTGCATTTGTGCTATTGTAAGAAACTGAGATGTTGTGTTGTCTTCATTGTCAGGTTCTGCAGGCCATTCCAGAAGCAGCAACTCCAACGTCACATGACCTGCAGCCAGGCGATTGGGTTTGGACAAAAGCTCACACCAGATGACACTGCCTTCATCCAAGGTGGAAAGGCCCTTACCATGTTCTACTAATGACTGCAACAGCCATCAAGTGTGAGGGGCTGATATCCTGGATCTACAGCTCCCACACCAAGAAAGCAGCAGGGCCGGACCCAGGAGGGCAAGCTCCACCTGCACCACCAGCTGCATATGAGGCACCCCACAAGTACAATATTCACTCCAGCAGACAAGCAACAGCAAAGAACAATTAGAGGAGAGTCAGATCCTGGCTCACCGCTGGCCAAGCCTCCAATGGTAAGCACAACTTCACAGAGGCAGCTCGCTGCTACTCACAGCAGGCCAGGCCTCCTGATATCATCTGTCTAAGGATCCCTATGTTTTTTTCAAGTGCTAAGTGGCATCATGTGCTGCTAAACCTCTGATGAGACACAATAGGAGCACCAATGGTTTCTTTTTAAAGTTTTGGTGGAGCCTGCATCAATAGGGGTGCAGGACCTGTTAGTAAGACACAAAGACTAACTGCTTCACACAGCTTTCCAACTCCAAGATTACATTCCAGAGGTACACGGAAACAGGAGTGGAATTATCTGATCACAAATGCCAGGAACCGTAAGATCCAGAAGGCTGAGATCTGTATGAGTGAATCGCAGAGCTTCAGAACTGGTAATTGAGATCGAACTGTTGGTCCCTGGGGTAGAAATAAATGGAGTACTGACAATGACTGTACCAAACCCTCTGATACTGAGTGGCTTTCAAAGTCTGATTCTGCAAGATCTTTCGTTCCTGACTCTCGGATATCAGCCACCAGCTCAGAATATTGTATAAACTTATCTGGAGATTTTATAGTGTTTCATTGATGAAATTGGATCCTGTCTTATAAGGGATGTCAGCTGAACAGTGAGCTGTCCGTAGACATTTCAAAAGAAGATAACATAGGCCAGAGTGTAAGAATAATAAAATTAGTTATCTTTCCCCAAAGAGAAGAGAAAAAGGTTAGGGAAATACTATGGGCATAAGGAACATTTGCCTAATGTCTAGGAAAATGCCAAGAACAAAGAAAGAAAGTATCCAGCGGTGTTGATGGCAATATTATCCCCAGTTCCAGGAATAATAGTGACTGCATTGATAATAATATAAGCAGGAGATTTTGAAATACAGTTCCTTAATGGTCAGGTGGGGGATGAAAGCAACTAAAATGGTAACATATGGGAAAAGAAAAATAATCATGACAGAACCGGAACTTTGGGGGAGGCTGAAGTTGAAGGAGAAGGGGAAAGAGAGCTATGGGATGAGTATCAAGTAAACAAATATGTTGAAATGCAAAAAATGTATGTATGCATTGTGAACATATCTGCAATTTATGTTTGCACACACTTGCCAACAGACATGAAGCACAGCATGAGTAACAATGTGATAACCTTTTCTAATTTTGTGGGGGGTGTTTTGATGAGGGACATGCTCCTGAGTCAGCAAAACATGTCAATAGCAGTGGGACCTTCTAGGAAGGGTGGAATTGTTACTGAACAAGTAACAGTGACACATAGGACAAAGACGGTACCAATCATGAACATGCAACCAACAAAAAGGGATCAGATGTTGCAAGACACATTTGACGGAACATCTAGGAATGAGAAGTGGAAGGATAGGGAAGGCAACTTGGGAATGAAAAGGGGAAGAGAGTTAAAGATACCCAGGTTCAGAATCGAACAACATCTTACTGCCCCATCCTGCATCCAGAAAGACAAACAAATAGCCCAGTCACAAGCCGTGACTGTATGGCCACCAAAAGAGCAATGCACAATATCACAGCTAGTAAGAGGAAAGGAAGAATGGTAGAATTGCAGTTTTGGGAATATCATTAAGGAACTAGCAAGAGGTCAGCAAGGATTAAAGGAATGTGAAAGAAGGAACAACAAAGCCCTAGGATTTTCAGGTAAAACACAAACTACAGAAACCTCACCTATTTTTGAGGGTGAAAGCAATTGTTCACATGTAGTGAAGATATCACTGGTCAGGAAAAGTGACCAGATATCATCACCAGGGTTGGTGGGATACAAAGGACTGTTCTTTGTCTGTGATCAGTGGGCATATTTCTATCTGCCCCCAGGATGATATGTCAGCTGCTACCTTGCATCCATTCTGCCCCGAATGACCCACCTCACTGACCTAGTACAGATTGAACACCAAGGCCACCACCCAGGAAGAGTTAGGAGGACAGCAGAGTGGGTAAACAATGTCATAACAGGATTTGGGGTAATGGTGTATGGTGCAGGAATAGTGTAAAAAACTCTGAGAATACAAAAGCTAGCAAGGATGATAGGGGGCCTGGCTGAGTCAACAGCTGCAGGCCTAGGAAACATCACTGAGGAACTAATTGCCATGAACGCTGTAGTGATACAGAGCAGGGTTGTGCTAGACATCATACTGGCAAAAGAGGGTGGAGTTTGCACCGTCATCAAACAAGTGTGCTGTTCAAACATACCTGACAACAGCCAGTATAGACAATGCTATACATAAAATAAATAAAATGAAGGACAAAGCACACAACATACACACATGTGCGAACAATTAATAATATGACTGGGAAGCTGGAGATCATGATATTGGAGGTGATCATTATAGTGATAGCAGCATTGATCACTCTGTGCATAATGATCCAAGTTTGCCATGCATGTTGTGCAGCTTTTGCCTCCAGTTGTGCACGCCTTTTTGCCAAAATATGGAGTACCTGAATACCACAAACACAGGGCTGACCTAAGTTATGAAGGGACAGAAATGATGCTGAGACACAAAGCAAATTTTGTGATTTGGTATCAGATGGGGTAATGTGGAAACCGTTTTTTATTAGTGATTCCAAATGTCTTGGATTTCAAGCCCTGTTAAGTTGACATAAAATCAGTAGGCAGATGCTTGTACTTTTCCATGGTTCAGAAAAAAACTGCTTTTGTAACGCAAGGCTTGCCCAAGAAAGATACGAGAGCAGAAAAGGATTCTAGCTTAGCCGCAATGTTTTCAGCATCTCATATTTACAATAGTTCTGGTATGTGCTATGATACTGCAATAATTTGTTTGGAAAAGCACAACGGCTAATACATTACATTACAGTGGAAAGTACCAAAGCTCTAACATATTCAGAACATGTGGTCAGCAACAGTAAATTTAGGACCATAAATGGTATAATGCAGCCTAGCTCTACCTTGATTGGAATAATATTCAATGCTTAATTTGTATTATTTGTATTATGATGCTGTTTCCTCTGTGGTTTGTGTAAATAAAAGCTGTCAGAAATGTCATATCGTTGGACACTCAGCCGCTATGTTGACTGTCTCTGCACAGCATGAATTTGTATTATCCTGTTAGTCTCCAAAAGATTCTGTTAATCTTATGTGCTGAAAGAGAACTGGTTTCGTTGTATTATTTGTTTATTCTTTATTTCAGCTTTCACACTGTGACAGACACAGGGCAGACACAGGTGTTTTGTGTTTTTGCATGTTGACAGACACCGGGAAGATGACAATAAGGCATATTGTGATTTTGAGTTTTGAAATTTCTCTAATGCATTGGCTGATTACTTTCCTTGAGCTATACAGAACAGGTAATGCACAAGATGCAATTGTGATCAAATGGTACATACAGACAGAAACTGCAGTTTGCATGAACAGTTGGTGCAAGTGCCAGTGGAAAGTCCAGGGATAGTGTTTGAGGTGTCTGAGACACAGGATTTCCCTGTGAAGAGGTACAGGGAAATGTGGCAAATTTGCCTGCAAATCACAGCTACTGTGTATCATGTAGATGCTCAATATCCTATGCATTCACTAAAAAGAACCTTTAATTCCCTTACAGATGAAAAGGCTAAAATATTGGAGACAAAGGTGGTGACAGGCAATTCGGATTCAGTGTGCATGACTAGGTACGAGCACCTAGGAGAAAAAGAAACTACTAACAGGTGGGCAGTGAATAATGGGATGGATATCCCCCTAGACTTACTTAGAACTGTGATTCCTGTCTGTCAGTATGCACAGCGCAGACCAGTCCTACATATTATGAAGGGTCAGTTGGAGTAAGGAAAATTACCAGAGCCGATAGAGCAGATAGATTGCCTCGGATTCATGCTAAATGATCAAGGATGTACTTATTCAGCAGTGTGTGAAGAGATAGACAGGAAGGGGACGGCCCCAGCCCTGCTTACTGAGAAAGAGTTTGACTCCAATACCAAGAATTCAGAGGACATAATGTGGGTAGAATTTTCAGATATTTCCGCAGAGCCAGAAGAGAACCGTGCAGACAGAAATGATAATATTGTGCCATCAGACCCAAAACAGAAAAAGGACAATGTGCGCTTTAAAAAAAACAACAAATTTGCAATAAGAGTGATGCATGTTTCTTATTCAGAGCTTGTTGTCTGAGCAGGGCCGTCAGGGTGTGGGTCCCCCCAAACCTGAACTGATCAACGGATTGTGCAGACTGACGGCGTTGCTGACATCCTTTGCCTGAATACTGTTTTTAGATACCGTGAACTGATAATGTTGAAAGTGAAGAAAAATGTTAAAAGATATATTTTTAAAGCAAGATGGTTGTGTGTCTTTCACACAGAAGGACAATTCTTCAGGAAATGCTGTTCAGTTTGACAAAAACAAAGATAGATTTGGAAATTAAAATTACAGAAGATGCTGTTCAGTTTAAAGATGATGATTTTGAAGTTCCGTTTTCTTTTAAGACAAATATTTTTGTGTCTGCTTCAATAATAGAAGTTCCAGAATTAGCCATTTATAACATTAGAGGCATCAATGAGTTAACATGTTTTATTCTATTTATGCATTCATTTTGTATATTCATCATACATTTATTCCTACAGCCAAGTTATTATCAGATATGCATGAGCGATTTTAAATGAAGTATTATGTTTCCTGCATTTATAATGTCACTGTTTTAATGTGTGCTTCATTTACATACATGCTTTCAGTTAAGAAGTTCATTTTTTGATATTTGTATGTTATGATAGTCAAAGATCGTGGGATGGAATGTAGTGCTAGAGGCACTCTTATGGTTTTACACCATGTGATGACCTTTGACTACCATGATTTTAACTGTCTTTCGACACTAGCCTGAATGTACAACACCCTGAATATGCTTTTTTCCCTTGAAGATTTAATCTTGCACTCTTAAAGTGGCAGCTGTCACAGAGTAGAACAACTTGCCAAGAACAGAACGTGTGTGATGAGCATTTGAAAGCATGAGAGAGAGAGGTGTGGAATGTACTTTGTGCAGTGTTATGAGCAGTGGTGCTCAAATGTGCATTGTGTTGTACATTGAGAGATGAAGGTTGTGATGCTATAGGCGATGGTGCACAAATGCACATTGTGTTCTATATTGGGTAGTACTATGAAGTTCTTACTAATGGCTTTGACATGGCCTCACGTCATCCTGAATTCTGACTCTGTCTTGCTAGAGATTTCTGTGTGCACGGGTCCCCAGACTGCTCACGTTGTTTATCCACGTTCAAGGTTTATTGCTTTCTGCTGGATGGAGGCTTTCATAAGCTTTGCTGGGATAATGTGTGGGAAATGTACTCAAGATTGGTGTTGCCAGAGAAATGTGTGGAATGTACAGTTTGTCTTGGAGTCAAAATACAGGGGCCTGGCCAGTTTCTGTCTTGACCTTGACATAGACCAGTATGGTCAGCTTAAATTTCGTAACAGAGGAAAGGGGCGAGGTTTCTAGAAACTTCACCTTAGTTTGAGTAAAAGATATTAAAGGCAGAGGGTCTTGGCAGGCAGCGTGTGAGCCTATTTGTGGGAAAGAAGTGTCATCACAAAAAATAATCTGGAATTTAAGTCCTAATCGCACGTACATGTCTGGCTGTCAACGTGCTCCTCCAGCTTGGGTTGGCAAGGACATCTAGTGAACGATCGGGTGAGGTGATTTGTTTCTTTGAGTATTGACTTTGTGATGTATCTGAGTGATTTTTTATACATATCCATGTCCATTCCATTGATTATGTGTGGGTGCATGTGTGCACATTTATGTGTAATCCTGATGTATTTAGTGTATATATATATATATATATATATATATATATATATATATATATATATATATATTCACTGAAAAAACCATAGGTTTGACACCAGTTATAGTTAGCTGGAAATTTTACTGATATAAAACCAATGAAATTCCACGTTATAGTTAGTTGGACTCACTATAACTTGCGCGTGTAATGCACTGCTGATGACGTCACATATTACATCACTCATGACATCACTGATGACACCATCCAGTGAATGTGTATCTTTCTGAAAAATAAATATGTGTTATATATGTATATATTATTGAATATCTTAGTGAATACATATATTAGTGAGTAATGTTTAAATATTTAAATATATGTATTAGTGTTTCACTTTGTGTATAAGTGGCTGCATGGGTTGATGAGTAGGTACATGTGTATGTATATAGGTGATTAGATGTTTTTCTTAGTATCAGTATGAGTGTTTCCATGCTTTGGTGGGAGTATTACTTAGTACATAGATGCAAGAATGACTGAGTCTCTGTTTGATTGTGTTTTGAAGACAGCATATGTGCAGGACTGTATGGGTGGATTCGTGTGCATATGTCTGTGTTAGTGAGTGAATGACTGTCTTATTAGTGTCTTTATCAGTAACTACATATGTTTTAATGTAGTATATGTGAATATTGATGTATATAAGTGACTATATGTGAGAGTGACGGATTCTAAAAGTTCCTGTTTAAATTAGTATGTGTTTCTAGAAGTGATTTTTTAAGAGAGTAAGTATGTGTAAGTTTCCTTAGAAGTAAAGTGGTAGTGTGTGTATATTTGTTTATGCAAATAAATGTATGTTCAATAGTTTATTTGCATGTGTGAGTATGTGTGTGAATAACTTTTGGATGACTGTCGGTGTGTAACAGGATGTGTAGGTGTATCACTACATATGATTAGTGAATATATGTATGAGTGACTATATAGAACTGTTGGTGAATTAGTGCATGTGTATATACATGGTGGAATTATTGAATTGGTTGTTGTAACTGGTATGGGTTTCTCCATTTTTTTGAACATTTTAGTTTCTATTTTTGAATATGCGTTTCAAGGGTTAGATTACAGTGAAAGGAGGTCTGTCACTGTGTCACAAGGATGGTGTCATCAGTGATGTCATGAGTGATGTAATATGTGACGTCATCAGCAGTGCATTACACGCGCAAGTTATAGTGAGTCCAACTAACTATAACTTGGAATTTCATTGGTTTTATATCAGTAAAATTTCCAGCTAACTATAACTGGTGTCAAACCTATGGTTTTTTCAGTGAATTTCATAGGTTTTGTAAATGCTACTTCCTAACTATAACGTGTGTAAAACCTATGGTTTTTTCAGTGAATTTTATAGGTTTTTAAAATGCTAATTCAGAAATATCTCATGTATACAACCTATACTTTTGTCAATAAAGTTCTGGCAATATTTTTTTCAGAAACAAGCCGTTTTCTTCACTGTTCAAGTTGCATAGAGACTCCTTGTAAAGTGATACAGAATTAGAAAGTCTGTACCTTGCCTTTTTTTCAACGCATTAAAATTTGCCTGTAAATAAAAATAGCCTTTCTAAACTTTCGTGCACGACCCGCTGTGCGCACTCTCGGCAACAGTTCTCAATAAAATGGATAGCACATTTGCAGGCTTTCGTGCGCGACCGACTGCGCGCACCCGCCTATATATTTCGTGAAAACTTTGCAATCTGAACTTATTGAATTTCTTCATAGACCCATCAAAGAACTTATAATACGTCAAAGACACTAAACCTAGGCTTCTTTTTTAATATTATGAAAATTTTCATTAAATGGAGCCGAATGTCTTTTTAAACTTTCGTGTGTGACCGAATGTACACACCTTGGTATTTTAAAAAAATATATAAAAGGTTTTATACTTTAACAATTGTATGCTTGAATCGAGCTCAGAAGATATATTAAATCCGGATATGTTTGGATTTACTCCTTTTCACGTTTTGAAACTTCGCTGAATTAGACAGCTACTTCCAAATGGCGTACGTGACCAGATACTATCACCGCGTACACGTCCTGAGACGCGCATGTGAAGTCATGTGACTTGAAAACAACACTTCCAATTGGTTCTTAGTAGTTTCTATTCTGCAATTTACACGGAGGACTCCACCCACTCCTCTCACTATCTTTTCTACTCTCAAAAGAGAACAACGTTCAACACCCTTCGGAAGACTTTGCTGAAATGGCTGCCGCCAGCATTCATCTTCCGAATCTGAAGGAAATGAGCGACTACGTTTAAAAAGAAAAAATGAATCTTTTATTTGGCAATTTTTCACTTATCCTGAAGAACAAAAGAAAGTGAATGCGTCAAAAGTTACCTGCACGATATGCAATTCGGTTCTCTCAAGAGGAAATCCAAGAAAAAAATATTCCTTTTCCATACATACCATGGTGCGGCATGTCAAACAAGTGCACCCTGTGGAATTTGCACAGGCATCAACAAGAGCCCTGGCCACGCTATTACCATCAGAGGTGGCCAGCACATCTTCTGGTGGACGACCTGTATCACCATCGAGTGCTGTGATGGACTTGAGACCATATCTTGCAAAGGTGCACATGAAATGCAACGAGTGTGGAGAAATTCTTCTGTACGGAGAGCAGAGCCTCATTCTTACTAAACTAAAAATTGAGAGTCATAAATGCCCCGAGAAAAGATAAATTTCTTCATTTCATTTTGATCCAGTGTCACACATGAAAAAGTTGTTGCAAGTTTAAAAAATCAAAAACAACATAACACTTGTTTAAAAAAAAAAAAAAAAAAAAAAGTTCTTTTCAGAACTAACTCATTCTACCAAAAAGAGCTCCAGGAGCATATTATAAAGGGGGTTTATCTCCGCTTTTTTGGCTTTCGTTCGTGCGCGACCATGTGCGCGCACCCGCCTATATATTTCGTGATAACTTTGCAATCTGAACGTATTAAATTTCTTCATAGACCCATCAAAGAACTTATACTACGTCAAAGACACTAAACCTAGGCTTCTTTTTTATTATTATGAAAATTTACATTAAATGGAGCCGAATGTCTTTCTAAACTTTCGTGCGTGACCGAATGTACACACCTTGCTATTTTTAAAAAAAATATAAAAGGTTTTATACTTTAACAATTGTATGCTTGAATCGAGCTCAGAAGATATATTAAATCCGGATGTGTTTGGATTTACTCCTTTTCACGTTTTGAAACTTCGCTGAATTAGACCGCTACTTCCAAATGGCGTACGTGACCAGATACTATCACCGCGTACACGTCCTGAGACGCGCATGTGAAGTCATGTGACTTGAAAACAACACTTCCAATTGGTTCTTAGTAGTTTCTATTCTGCAATTTACACGGAGGACTCCACCCACTCCTCTCACTATCTTTTCTACTCTCAAAAGAGAACAACGTTCAACACCCTTCGGAAGACTTTGCTGAAATGGCTGCCGCCCCGCATTCATCTTCCGAATCTGAAGGAAATGATCCTTTGAAATTCTCTGTCGTGAGAGGCCTCACTCCCACTGCTGCAACGGCTTGGCAGTCCTCCCGATGCACAGGAACAGCCCCTCCGATCCATTGAAGTTCTGTGTCGGTCTCAATACCACTTACGAAATGAAAATAAGCACTGAAGAATATTTATGCTGTAGCAGGAGGAGTACTACATGCTTGCAGAATGCATTCTATTACCTATAAAAAAGTGAAACACCCACGCTACAATCATATAGAATACTTCCTCTAAAGAAGCCTGTGAATAACTTTCGAACATCAGGTTAACCTTTTTTTACTCTGTCATCATTGTTAAAGATAAGTATTTACAATACTATATTAAACAATGCCATGATTTTTCCTTTTTAATTTTAAAAATCTTGCAATCTTTCACAAACACAATACTCATGGCTTCTTTTTCGTGACAAAAATCTTGCAATATTACATACCTACATACCTACATAGAATAACAGAAAAAACATAAAACTACAAAGGCCAAACAGTCTACTAAACGCTGATTTGTAACCTATGGGGCAGATTCATGTTAACTACTTCATACCCAGATATGCACCAGTTAATGTGCACCACAGTATGCTAGTGCTCCGTTACCCATGGTGTGCCACATTTGAAATGTGGCGCACCATGGTACAAAAACACCATACATGCGTAACACATCTATGCTCAAAAACTAATACATTGCTAGAGTTGCATCGCAACTGTGATGCAGCTCCAGCAAGGCTCACCAATGCACTATATTCACAATGCTACGTCAATACCTACGCCTGCTTCAAGCACATGCACAGTTTTGAAACAGCATGGGCCTGAAAGTCACTGAGTGAAATATCATACATTACAGTCAGCCACTTTCAAGACGCATTCCTTCAGAGGAACACTTACCGGTTATTAGAGGTAGATCGTCCGACTCCACCGGAGGAGACCCCTAATAAAAAAGACATATATAAAATGCGGACTAGCCACTGTATTGTGCTAGCAAACTTTAACTTAAAAATCGTTAGAAAAAACGAAAGGAATCGAGCAAAATTAGTAGGCCACTGATAGGATCTCTTTTTCACCTCACTAAAATAGAAACATTAGGAACAACCCCTCATGAGAAATATGAAACTAGTGAGAGAAACCGAGCTCGACGCCATGATGACTGCAAGATAGCTCGGCTCCGCCGCCCACCCCACCCAAAATAACGACAAACCCTATACAAATATTATAAATAAATATAACACACCAGCAAAGTAACAGGGTAAAACGTTTTATTAAATAACTATTTACATGGCAGCCTGCTGCAACATCGATCCAAATGCATGACACTGATCCTGTCAAGGTAGGATGGCTGGCGGCCTAGGGGTGGAGGACCGTTGTGCAAATACCCCGGGGAAGACTCTGCATATGCTTGGTCCCTGAGATTCTTCGATGTCACTGCCTTCCATAAATGTCATAAGTCCTGGATGTTGGGTGCCATAGTTCAGGGTTTCACCTAAAGACACGTCCTGCGGTGCCCTGGTCCAACCATCACATATACCTGCGCCAGGAGATGGCGTGGGGTGCACTGGAAGGGAGAGGCGGTGCGAACGAGCCTCCCCAGGTGGAGGTTTCTCAGCTGCACCCCAGCACTTCACTCGACATAGGCGGCCGGCTCCCAGGGTCCGGCGGAACTTTTAGCCTTTTGGTGACTCTTCCATTCTGGACCTTGTCCCACAATCCGTTTGACCTGAAGACACGTCCTGCGGTGCCCTGGTCCAACCATCACATATACCTGCGCCAGGAGACGGCGTGGGGTGCACTGGAAGGGAGAGGCGGCGCGAACGAGCCTCCCCCACCTCCCCAAGTGGAGGTTTCTCAGCTGCACTCGACAAGATGAGTTGCGCCCGCTCCTGCGGCACAGTGCCTCGCTCGGCCAGCTGAATTATGCCTGCTCTTGCTATTACAGCGTCTCACCCGCCATCCGGCTGAATTGCACCCACTCTTCCGGTACAGCGACAGGCGGCTGCCACGGAGCTCAGGAAATGGCGGTCGGCTCCACAGACTTGGGCCTGGCCTGCAAGGATGGCTCTGGACAACCCTGGAACTCGGACGCTTGACTGCTACGGCATGGGCCCCATTCCCAAAAGCATCCCCTCAGCCTTGAAGATACTACAAGAGTCACCGGGGCCCCCGACTCCCGCAGACTTCCGGTGGGCAGCTTCTGCCATGATTACTCGCAGAATGGCCACGGCGTGGCCACGACGTAGCCACTGGGTGCTCTCATGCTGACTCCAGCTTCAGTCTGAAACATCCAGAAACACTGTAGTATCGCGTTGTCGCGTAATGCGTCATATGACGCGCCGCGTTAGCGCATCCGGTGCGCGAAGCGCAGCTTCCCGGAAGCGATCCCAGGCGCGGCGCGAAGCGCGTAACATAAGCATAACAGGTCATGTGACTTGTTAATAAAACTTTTCATTGGTTCATTTCACTTTTGGTTTCCTAATGATGTAAGGCTAGGGCCTAAAAGTAACACTTTTCATTGGTTTAGAACTAAACCACACCTCCTCAGGTGGTGGTTGAGCAAGAGGTGCCCCCCCCTCCCCACCTTCATGTTGCCTGATTCGGCCAGCTCAATCGATCGAGCATGAGACTCTGTTGTGATCTGAAGAACAGCTGCCTGCGGTGCCTCACAGAACCGCTTAATGAAGGCCCCCGAGGGGCGGTGTGGTGGCGCGGACTGGGAGGGACCGCTTATCTCCTACCCCGTCCCCAAGTCTCGCTTGGCCAGCTGAGTTCCGATCACTCTTGCGGCCTACGACTTGGAGAGGCCGAGGCGTTGACTAGACGGGACCTCCGGCCGCAACCACAGCGCCAACGATCGCTGCTGACGGAGGGGAGCCTTGCCGGTGAGAGCCACTGATCTGAAGAACCGCTGCCTGCGGTGCCCCCATGAGCCGCTAGACAAAGGCCCACGAGGGGCGGTGTGGTGTGGTGGCGCGGACTGACAAGGGTCGCTTGGCTCCTGCACCCTCACCAAGTCTCGCTCGGCCAGCTGAGTTTCGCCCACTCTTGCGACCTACGACATGGAGAGGCCGGGGCGTTGACTAGGCGGAGCCTCCGCCCACAACCACAGCGCCAACGATCGCTGCTGACGGAGGGGAGCCTTGCCGGTGAGAGCCACTGATCTAAAGAACCGCTGCCTGCGATGCCTCCCTGAACAGCTTAACGGAGGCCCCCGAGGGACGGTGTGGTAGCGCGGACTGGGATGGGGCGCTTGGCTCCTGCGCCCTCCCCAAGTCTCGCTCGGCCAGCTGAGTTTCGCCCACTCTTGCGGCCTACGACATGGAGAGGCCGGGGCGTTATGGATCAGTATGAGCAAATTGATCTCAGTCTTGTTGCCCTGGTGTGGCCTGAGATCGCCCCGACATAAGCGGCCGGCTCCCGGGGTCCGGCGGAACTTTTAGCCTTTGGGTGACTCTTGTCTTCTGGACCTTGTCCCACAATCCGTTTGACCTGAACACACGTCCTGCGGTGCCCTCGCAATGCGGCCTGGTCCCTGAATGTGTGCAGGGGGACGGTATTGATTGGATCAAGATGGCGGCTTCACACAAAGCTGACTCAAGTGTTGCTGCTGATGCTATGCAGACAAAAACTGGTTTTCAGTTTGTACATTCTTCAGGCTTTTTCTTCATAAATGTAACAATATGAGACTCACTAGGAGAACGGCCGTTTATCTTTCCTTTCAAAATGCTGCCAACAATATTTTCTGAATGGAAGACACCATCTGAGATCGCCCCCGACATAGGCGGCCGGCCCCCGGGGTCCGGCGGGACTTTTAGCCTTTTGGTGACTCTTGTCTTCTGGACCTTGTCCCACAATCCGTTTGACCTGAACACACGTCTTGCGGTGCCCTCGCAATGCGGCCTGGTCCCTGAATGTGTGCAGGGGGACGGTATTGATTGGATCAAGATGGCGGCTTCACACAAAGCTGACTCAAGTGTTGCTGCTGATGCTATGCAGACAAAAACTGGTTTTCAGTTTGTGCATTCTTCAGGCTTTTTCTTCATAAATGTAACAATATGAGACTCACTAGGAGAACGGCCGTTTATCTTTCCTTTCAAAATGCTGCCAACAATATTTTCTGAATGGAAGACACCATCTGAGATCGCCCCCGACATAGGCGGCCGGCCCCCGGGGTCCGGCGGGACTTTTAGCCTTTTGGTGACTCTTGTCTTCTGGACCTTGTCCCACAATCCGTTTGACCTGAAGACACGTCCTGCGGTGCCCTCGCAATGCGGCCTGGTCCCTGAATGTGTGCAGGGGGACGGTATTGATTGGATCAAGATGGCGGCTTCACACAAACCTGACTCAAGTGTTGCTGCTGATGCTATGCAGACAAAAACTGGTTTTCAGTTTGTACATTCTTCAGGCTTTTTCTTCATAAATGTAACAATATGAGACTCACTAGGAGAACGGCCGTTTATCTTTCCTTTCAAAATGCTGCCAACAATATTTTCTGAATGGAAGACACCATCTTGTAGCATAAAGGGCTGCGTCAAGAGTGGTATTGCCCAGAATCTCTTGTTTTCTAGTGCTCGTAATGACGAAGCCAGAACTGCCGAAAGGGATTCTGGTCCTGCCGCTACTTATTGGACACATTTAACTATACTCTGGTCCTGCCTGACCTCGACCAAAATGGCGCCAGTATGGGAGCGAATTGCAACTCCTTATGACGTTCTAGTTACTTAGCCTTGACGTTATGGGGGATGTATGCGGTCTTTATGCACATTGCGGGCGGGGAAGGGTACTGACTAGGAATACGGACAACCCTATTGATGTCGATTTTTCATTATTGATTATTGTATTAATAAAGCTTCGAAATAATGTTACCCATGATACTCGCCCATTGACGATTTTATTGTAACTGATCCTGTTATACTTTCAATTAAAAAATCAACCTTCACTGATCCTGCAACCGTTTGTCACGTTTAGTTTTTTCAATTAAATGGCTCGCTTGTTACATACTCCTATACCCCTGGCTTTTGAAAGACACCATCTTGTAGAATAAAAGGCTACGTCAAGGATGGTATTGCCCAGAATGTCTTGTTTTCTAGTGCTCGTAATACGAAGCCAGAACTGCCTTGGTATATTCCAATATATGCCAAAGACAGAAATGGAATTAGTCCAATCAACATTGTGCACAAATTGAGAAAGCAAGGAGACATGTTAATAAATCTGTTTCTGCTTTCCTCAGAGATTATAGCATGGGTTCTATTTACCACAACAACTTGCGTTACCACATGCAAGACATCTATAGGACAGATGGTGTTCATTTCACGGATGAGGGAAACAGAATCTTCCTCTGCAACATCAGACTCTGCATCGGTACTTACTTATAAATGCAGAAAAAACTAAATTAACACAAGGGCTCTTTTCAGAGCCACCTTATATCAAAGCACTCAAACTTCTGATTTATCTCCATTTTCACACTTGTAAATAGGTGTGCGCGCCCGGGTGCGTGCACCCCGCAACTTTAAAAAAAATATATATATATATTTTCGCGTTTAAGGGCCTTACTGCACACCCTGAGAGAACCTATGCAGCAAAACAATCTCTACCTTCTCCCCGTTCCTTGTTCCAACCCTTTGAAATGACAATATATTTACTCGCAGTGACAAAATGGCGGTCAACACTTCCTGATTTCCTTCGAATCGAACGTTAACAGACGTCACGAAGCAAAAAAAAAATCCGCTCGCGCGCAGCCGCTTGAGTACGCGCACCCGTCCGCGCTTACAGACATATAATTGACTTTAACTTTAATTTTCTCATTAACTACTGAACGGATTTACACCATTCCAAAAAAAAGCGTAATCTGCGAGCCGGACTCTACAGTTTTGCCAAATTTCTTATAAATCCATTCAGCCGTTCGACCTGTAGCCGTGTCTAAACGTCCTATGGAAAATAACATGGAGAAAACACGTTTTGGGACCCCCCTTTTATCTCAGCCCCCACTTCACCAATCCCCCCAAACTTTCAGGGAAGGAGCGCAGCGAACCGAGCCATCTTCTTTGAGAAATTCGCAAAGATTCATCCACCAGGGCCAAAGTTAATCCAAATAGAATGTTGAGGATTTCCTATGGAAACTAGGTCCTAACTATAACTACCTACTGGCGACCGCCAGTAGGTAATAAATATATAGTTTGCATTCCGCAACGACAGAGAAACGGACAACTTGCTTTCTTCTCCTTGAAGCAGGTATTTTATTCAAGAAATATTTTAAAGTGAACTGCTGTGGAAAAATCCAGACGCGTTTCGGCGAACGCAGTCGCCTTGCTCACTGGAACAGGGTGATTAGTGACCCAACAGAAATTTAAATACACTATCTGCCAATCCTGTGAATGGAGATCACATGGCTAGTGGATAAACATGAAAACAGACTTTGTGATTCACGCTATATCTAACAAAGACACTGGTATGGACCAAATGAAAATACGAATACAACATTATCTCCCAAAATTTACAAAACTGGGTGAAATTTTTTTCGACATTACTCGGATTTCATAAATATTATCTGTGTAAATACAATGGGACAAATCATATTTGAGCGAGTGTCATACTGACAAAAAAGTTTGCGCAAGGAAACAAAATATATATAAAATGCAAAATACATTAATTGAATGAATAGTGGCAAGGACACAAAGACATTAATAACTGCATAATACAACATCTCAATTTGTACAATTGAACTTGCAACTCTACATATATTTCTCATAAGTTCTTATCGCATTAATAGACTGCGCCCAAAACTATCCCTTTATTTGATTATTGAAAGTACGGCCCATACCCTTTCTACACCATGATCTCCAAAAAGTGCTAGTGCTAAAGTGCATGTCAAAAAATGGCAATTTTATAAATATGCAAGAAATTACCTATATATTAACCCCAACAAGAATCATAAATAGACATTGAACAAATCATAAAATGCCCACTAAACCCAGCCGGGTTTAGTGTCATGGGGCTAAAAAAGTTGGGATGAGAGAAAAACTGTAGGGAGGAGAAAAAATCTGAAAAGACAAAAGATCAATCATACTTAATCATAGTTACAACTGGGAACCGATAAATAGAATAAATATCTGTTTGATGAATATTCTGTGAGACAAAAATATGGATAAAACCAACAGACATATAAATGGCCAAACATAGATCTAATTTGGGTATATTGGGTCCTTAGTCATTCCAGAGACAGTCAATAAAACCGGAAATGTGTGCCAATAAATAGCCTAAAACCAATTATTCATAAAACAATGTTTCATAAATTCAAGGTTAGATGCACATAAACTGACCACACAACCGACATAAAAACCATCAGTGCTAAAAAGACTAAAAAAACAATAAATTTCAACGATACTGTAGTACCCTCATAAAATTATATAATTCATCTATATACATATGTTTAGCATACAGGTAGGCAAACTCGAAGTAAAAAACTGCTGCCCTATAGATAATGATACAGATCTTCACAAATATTAAGACCTCTCGGACTCTTGGTATCTAATTCAATGATATATTTGGTTTCCAATTGTCTGAGGATCTTTTCCCTGTTGCCACCTCTCTTGTTCTGTGGGACACTATCAATCACAAAGTATTGCAGAACATTAAGATTGTTGTTGTGTTCTGTTTTTACGTGTCTGTCAACAGGGTATGTAGGATCAGAATTGATTGTGGCCCTCAAATGCTGCAAAATGCGAGCATGAACTTGAAGCTTGGTGCTTCCTACGTATCTAAGTCTGCAAATGCATTTTAAGACATAAACGGCATAGTTGGTTCTACAAGTGAAATGTCCACTTATTTTGATTGGAACATCAGAGAAAGCATTTGAATAAGAGTTGGTGTTGGTGCCAAACCTACATGCCCTGCATGTGCTGCATTTAAAAAAAAACTTTTTTAGGGGACAGCAATTACTTGTGTTTTAAAGATCTGGGCTAGTTTTGACATGGTCACTCCGCATAGAGTGTGCCTTGCGATAAGTAAAATTAGGTTTGCCCGGTAATACTTCCTGTAGAACAGCATCAGTAAGAACTATTGGCCATTGTTTATTAATGATTTTTTTGATGGAATGTGACTGTCTGCTATAAGTTGTAATAAATCTGCAAGAATTCACAGCTTCAGTGTTGGTCCTTGTAATAGGGTCAACCACAGCGTCAGTTGTATCCACTATTTTGATCAACTCAGACCGATCTTTTTTGTTGGCCCTTTTAATTGCCAAATCAAGCTTGTAAGGATTGTAGCCACATTCCACTAATCTACACTTAGAAGCTGTTTGCGCTTCTGTTAATGCTGCTTCAATGCTGCATGCCCTACGGATTCTCAAGAACTCGCCATAGGGCAAACTGGCAATAGTGTGGTGGGGTGAAAGCTGGAGGCATGTAAAAGTGTATTGCCTGCAGTAGGCTTTCTATATAGACTAGTTTCAATGATATATATATATATATATATATATATATATATATATATATATATATATATATATATATATATATATATATATATATATATATATATATATATATATATATATATATATATATATATATATATATATATATTCACTGAAAAAACCATAGGTTATAGACCATATATAGTTAGGAATTAGCATTTAAAAAACCTTATTTTACTCACACAAAACCATTGAAATTCCATATATAGTTAGTTGCACTAACTATATATCGCGCACCCGCAATCCACTGCTGATGATGTCACATATTACATCATTCATGACATGGTCAGTGACATCACTGATGACATCACTGGTGACATCTCAAATGACATCACTGATGCCATCACTGATGACATCTCATTTGACATCATTCTTGTGCTAATACGATAAACCTCTTCAGACTCTAATATAACCTTAGATACACTCAGTGTATACAGACACTCACACACTGTCACTCATCCATGAAGTTACTCACACACCTAGTCAGTCATGCAAAGAAACAATCTCACCTCCATTTCCTCAACTATACAGTTATACACACCTTACTTATTCAAACATATACTAACACGTATTTACTCTCTTATACAATCCCTGATACAAGTTCACAATGATCCATACAGCCACTCACACATTCAGTGGCTCTCATGCACAGTTATTTATATATGCCAACTCTCACATGTACTGTGTTTTACATATGTACTTACTATGACATGTAGCATTGAGATATCCATTCACTCATCAATACACTCATGCACACAGTCAACCGCCCATGTAGCTGTTTCCACATGCACTCTTGAACTCATACACCTAGTGAATCAACTGCTCACACATCTATGCACAGAGTCACACACCTCCTAGCCACCCCCACACAAACTCAATCTCCCATACAAATACTTGGGCAACCAATCAATAACACATATAACCTCTCGTATAGCTAATGATCAACACATGCAGCAGTTTACATCACAACAGACATACTGATGCACACATTCAGACAGTTTAGTCACTAACCCATGCATTTAGTACGACACATTTATTCACTCACTCATACAGTCAGTCACGCACCTACTAAATCCTTCATCCAGACACTTATACATCCACTCATTCTTCAATATATCAAACATATTTAAACTTTACAGAAACACACAGTCACTGGATGATGTCATCAGTGATGTCATCAGTGATGTCATTTGAGATGTCATCAGTGATGTCATTTGAGATGTTATCAGTGATGTCATTTGAGATGTCATCAGTGATGTCATCAGTGATGTCATTTGAGATGTCATCAGTGATGTCATCAGTGATGTCACTGACCATGTCATGAATGATGTAATATGTGACATCATCAGCAGTGGATTGCGGGTGCGCGATATATAGTTAGTGCAACTAACTATATATGGAATTTCAATGGTTTTGTGTGAGTAAAATAAGGTTTTTTAAATACTAATTCCTAACTATATATGGTCTATAACCTATGGTTTTTTTCAGTGAATTTTCGAGGTTTTTTAAATGCTAATTCCTAACTATATATGGTCTCTAACCTATGGTTTTTTCAGTGAATATATATATATATATATAACATCTCTATGGCAAAATGAAACCCCTCATTTTGTTCCTTTGCAAATTAAATGTTTTAAGTGTTAACACTTTATTCCAATCAAGATGACTTCAGGTGTGCCATACTTTTGTCATAAGTAAGACTAGTTGTTCTTTAGAACACTCTGGGACATTCTGTCACTGGGCTATAGTTGGGCTACATCTGGCTGATATTTGGGCTACATTTGGGCTCTTTTGTCTCTGGTGGCCATCTTTGGGCTACATTGGGCTACATTGGGCTCCAACATATATATAGCCCAATGTAGCCCAATATATATTTTTCAAAGTTAATTTTCGTAAAAACCACTGGAGCATATATCTTGAGACATAGCAAAGGCACATCGGGCTACCAGTCCCTACAATTTTGCCAAGTTTTGTGGAAATCCATTCAGCCGTTCGAGCTAAAAGTGAGTCCAACCGCCCTATGGAAAACTCAATGTTAAAAACACGTTTTGGGACCCCCCTGTTTTCTCGGCCCCCGCTTGACGAAACCCCCCCAAATTTTCAGGGGCTGCTCAGAAACACAATGTGCCATTTTCCTGACAATTTCAGCCAATTCCATCGACAAACGCCAAAGTTATTAGACATAGAATTTTCAGAAATCCCATAGAGAAAAAATCCTAACTATATATACCTACTGGCTATCGCCAGTAGGTAATATATATAACATTTCTATGGCAAAATGAAACCCCTCATTTTGTTCCTTCACAAATTAAATGTTTTAAGTGTTAACACTTTATTCCAATCAAGATGACTTCAGGTGTGCCATACTTTTGTCATAAGTAAGACTGTTAGCGCTCTAGTTGTTCTTTAGAACACTCTGGGACATTCTGTCACTGGGCTATAGTTGGGCTACATCTGGCTGATATTTGGGCTACATTTGGGCTCTTTTGTCTCTGGTGGCCATCTTTGGGCTACATTGGGCTACATTGGGCTACATTGGGCTACATTGGGCTCCAACATATATATAGCCCAATGTAGCCCAATATATATTTTTCAAAGTTATTTTTCGTAAAAACCACTGGAGCATATATCTTGAGACATAGCAAAGGCACATCGGGCTACCAGTCCCTACAATTTTGCCAAGTTTTGTGGAAATCCATTCAGCCGTTCGAGCTAAAAGTGAGTCCAACCGCCCTATGGAAAACTCAATGTTAAAAACACGTTTTGGGACCCCCCTTTTTTCTCGGCCCCCGCTTGACGAACCCCCCCCAAATTTTCAGGGGCTGCTCAGAAACAAAATGTGCCATTTTCCTGACAATTTCAGCCAATTCCGTCCACAAACGCCAAAGTTATTAGACATAGAATTTTCAGAAATCCCATAGAGAAAAAATCCTAACTATATATACCTACTGGCTATCGCCAGTAGGTAATATATATATATATATATCAAACGAATGCTTCCAAAAGAATGCTGTGCAGCACCTCCAGGGAGAAACGGACACTTCAATCCGGATTTCGCTGTTGCAGAAATATTTTATTTAATTAAAGAGTGAATCGTGAGTGCCTCAAACTGACGCGTTTCGGCGAACCCAGCCGCCTTGCTCACCAGATAAAAGTGATTGGTTCCAAACAGTTATTTAAACAAGTAACCACCAATAAGTGAAACAGCTGTCATGTGACCTTAAAACAACATAGTGAAAAGACTGGTAGTTTTGGATTATAGGTCAGAA
This sequence comes from Lissotriton helveticus, assembly GCF_964261635.1. Taxonomy (NCBI): domain Eukaryota; kingdom Metazoa; phylum Chordata; class Amphibia; order Caudata; family Salamandridae; genus Lissotriton; species Lissotriton helveticus. Next base: position 63,859,830 of record NC_136059.1, on the reverse strand, counting down.
AGCAGACTAGCATACATGGCTCAAATCCAAACAGTTATTTTTGAACATTCACATGTATTAAAAAAAAATTAAAACACATGATTTACAATTTTCTTTTGCAGAGTGAAAGTGGATTTCAAATAACTGTACCAATACAAAAAAAACGAAATTCATACCACATAGAAAGAATGTTTTTGCTACATATGAATTGAAATTCAATTTTAAGCGCATTCTATTTTCAACTTTAGTTTTACTGCATAATACAAGTTGACTGAATTAATTTCATGTGGGAATTATTGGCCATAATTTGTATAAATAAAAATTCTTACAATTGTCTAGTCAATTAAAATGATCATATGTCTCCTCTGAATCCAAGTCACATTCATGACAGACTAAAGTGCTAAGTGTAAAGTGCTAAAAAGAAAGTGCTTGTGTTTTCCCATCCGGGAAATTACCGTCCTATACTGGAACTGTTTAGGAAAAATGGGAAAATGGGCAGCAAGGAACGAAGAAAGGGTATTTACTGATTAACCCCTATAGCACTCTCACAGAGTTCTTGTGATCATAGTAATTTAAAGTTCAGACAGCCGTCTGTATCTTGTAATCATCACAGTTAGACCATTAATCAATGGGAAGTAAGGTCTATATGTTTCTAGGAAAATAGAAAAGTAGATTGATATATCTAGAGACTTGAAAAAGGGTCAAAAACATACCTGTGCAAATGGCCCCAATGAATATGCGTTTCAAGGGTTAGATTACAGTGAAAGGAGGTCTGTCACTGTGTCACAAGGATGGTGTCATCAGTGATGTCATGAGTGATGTAATATGTGACGTCATCAGCAGTGCATTACACGCGCAAGTTATAGTGAGTCCAACTAACTATAACGTGGAATTTCATTGGTTTTATATCAGTAAAATTTCCAGCTAACTATAACTGGTGTCAAACCTATGGTTTTTTCAGTGAATTTCATAGGTTTTGTAAATGCTACTTCCTAACTATAACGTGTGTAAAACCTATGGTTTTTTCAGTGAATTTTATAGGTTTTTAAAATGCTAATTCAGAAATATCTCATGTATACAACCTATACTTTTGTCAATAAAGTTCTGGCAATATTTTTTTCAGAAACAAGCCGTTTTCTTCACTGTTCAAGTTGCATAGAGACTCCTTGTAAAGCGATACAGAATTAGAAAGTCTGTACCTTGCCTTTTTTTCAACGCATTAAAATTTGCCTGTAAATAAAAATAGCCTTTCTAAACTTTCGTGCACGACCCGCTGTGCGCACTCTCGGCAACAGTTCTCAATAAAATGGATAGCACATTTGCAGGCTTTCGTGCGCGACCGACTGCGCGCACCCGCCTATATATTTCGTGAAAACTTTGCAATCTGAACTTATTGAATTTCTTCATAGACCCATCAAAGAACTTATAATACGTCAAAGACACTAAACCTAGGCTTCTTTTTTAATATTATGAAAATTTTCATTAAATGGAGCCGAATGTCTTTTTAAACTTTCGTGTGTGACCGAATGTACACACCTTGGTATTTTAAAAAAATATATAAAAGGTTTTATACTTTAACAATTGTATGCTTGAATCGAGCTCAGAAGATATATTAAATCCGGATATGTTTGGATTTACTCCTTTTCACGTTTTGAAACTTCGCTGAATTAGACCGCTACTTCCAAATGGCGTACGTGACCAGATACTATCACCGCGTACACGTCCTGAGACGCGCATGTGAAGTCATGTGACTTGAAAGCAACACTTCCAATTGGTTCTTAGTAGTTTCTATTCTGCAATTTACACGGAGGACTCCACCCACTCCTCTCACTATCTTTTCTACTCTCAAAAGAGAACAACGTTCAACACCCTTCGGAAGACTTTGCTGAAATGGCTGCCGCCAGCATTCATCTTCCGAATCTGAAGGAAATGAGCGACTACGTTTAAAAAGAAAAAAGGAATCTTTTATTTGGCAATTTTTCACTTATCCTGAAGAACAAAAGAAAGTGAATGCGTCAAAAGTTACCTGCACGATATGCAATTCGGTTCTCTCAAGAGGAAATCCAAGAAAAAATATTCCTTTTCCATACATACCATGGTGCGGCATGTCAAACAAGTGCACCCTGTGGAATTTGCACAGGCATCAACAAGAGCCCTGGCCACGCTATTACCATCAGAGGTGGCCAGCACATCTTCTGGTGGACGACCTGTATCACCATCGAGTGCTGTGATGGACTTGAGACCATATCTTGCAAAGGTGCCCATGAAATGCAACGAGTGTGGAGAAATTCTTCTGTACGGAGAGCAGAGCCTCATTCTTACTAAACTAAAAATTGAGAGTCATAAATGCCCCGAGAAAAGATAAATTTCTTCATTTCATTTTGATCCAGTGTCACACATGAAAAAGTTGTTGCAAGTTTAAAAAATCAAAAACAACATAACACTTGTTTAAAAAAAAAAAAAAAAAAAAAAAGTTCTTTTCAGAACTAACTCATTCTACCAAAAAGAGCTCCAGGAGCATATTATAAAGGGGGTTTATCTCCGCTTTTTTGGCTTTCGTTCGTGCGCGACCATGTGCGCGCACCCGCCTATATATTTCGTGATAACTTTGCAATCTGAACGTATTAAATTTCTTCATAGACCCATCAAAGAACTTATACTACGTCAAAGACACTAAACCTAGGCTTCTTTTTTATTATTATGAAAATTTACATTAAATGGAGCCGAATGTCTTTTTAAACTTTCGTGCGTGACCGAATGTACACACCTTGCTATTTTTAAAAAAAATATAAAAGGTTTTATACTTTAACAATTGTATGCTTGAATCGAGCTCAGAAGATATATTAAATCCGGATGTGTTTGGATTTACTCCTTTACACGTTTTGAAACTTAGCTGAATTAGACCGCTACTTCCAAATGGCGTACGTGACCAGATACTGTCACCGCCTACACGTCCCGAGACGCGCATGTGAAGTCATGTGACTCGAAAAGAACACTTCCAATTGGTTCTGAGTAGTTTCTATTCTGTAATTTACACGGAGGACTCCACCCACTTCCCTCACTATCTTTTCTACTCTCAAAAGAGAACAACGTTCAACACCCTTCGGAAGACTTTGCTGAAATGGCTGCCGCCCCGCATTCATCTTCCGAATCTGAAGGAAATGAGTGACTACCTTTAAAAAGAAAAAAGGAATCTTTTATTTGGCAATTTTTCACTTATCCTGAAGAACAAAAGAAAGTGAATGCGTCAAAAGTTACCTGCACGATATGCAATTCTATTCTCTCAAGAGGAAATCCAAGAAAAAAATATTCCTTTTCCATACATACCATGGTGCGGCATGTCAAACAAGTGCACCCTGTGGAATTTGCACAGGCATCGACAAGAGCCCTGGCCACGCTATTACCATCAGAGGTGGTCCCTGAGATTCTTAGATGTCACTGCCTTCCACAAATGGCATAAGTCCTGGATGTTGGGTGCCATACTTGAGGGTTTGACCTAAAGACACGTCCTACGGTGCCCTGGTCCAAAATCAAACAACATAACACTTGTTTTAAAAAACAAAAAAAGTTATTTTCAGAACTAACTCATTGTACCAAAAACAGCTCCAGGAGCATATTATAAAGGGAGTTTATCTCCGCTTTTTTGGCTTTCGTTCGTGCGCGACCGTGTGCGCACACCCGCCTATATATTTCGGGAAAACTTTGCAATCTGAACTTATTAAATTTCTTCATAGACCCATCAAAGAACTTATACTACGTCAAAGACACTAAACCTAGGCTTCTTTTTTATTATTATGAAAATTTACATTAAATGGAGCCGAATGTCTTTTTAAACTTTCGTGCGTGACCGAATGTACAAACCTTGCTATTTTTAAAAAAAATATAAAAGGTTTTATACTTTAACAATTGTATGCTTGAATCGAGCTCAGAAGATATATTAAATCCGGATGTGTTTGGATTTACTCCTTTACACGTTTTGAAACTTAGCTGAATTAGACCGCTACTTCCAAATGGCGTACGTGACCAGATACTGTCACCGCCTACACGTCCCGAGACGCACATGTGAAGTCATATGACTCGAAAAGAACACTTCCAATTGGTTCTGAGTAGTTTCTATTCTGCAATTTACACGGAGGACTCCACCCACTTCCCTCACTATCTTTTCTACTCTCAAAAGAGAACAACGTTCAACACCCTTCGGAAGACTTTGCTGAAATTGCTGCCGCCCCGCATTCATCTTCCGAATCTGAAGGAAATGAGCGACTACCTTTAAAAAGAAAAAAGGAATCTTTCATTTGTCAATTTTTCACTTATCCTGAAGAACAAAAGAAAGTGAATGCGTCAAAAGTTACCTGCACGATATGCAATTCGGTTCTCTCAAGAGGAAATCCAAGAAAAAAATATTCCTTTTCCATACATACCATGGTGCGGCATGTCAAACAAGTGCACCCTGTGGAATTTGCACAGGCATCGACAAGAGCCCTGGCCATGCTATTACCATCAGAGGTGGTCCCTGAGATTCTTAGATGTCACTGCCTTCCACAAATGGCATAAGTCCTGGATGTTCGGTGCCATACTTGAGGGTTTGACCTAAAGACACGTTCTGAGGTGCCCTGGTCCAAAATCAAACAACTTAACACTTGTTTTAAAAAAAAAAAAAGTTATTTTCAGAACTAACTCATTGTACCAAAAACAGCTCCAGGAGCATATTATAAAAGGGGTTTATCTCCCCTTTTTTGGCTTTCATTCGTGCGCGACCGTGTGCGCGCACCCGCCTATATATTTCGGGAAAACTTCGCGATTGCAACGTATTAAATTTCTTCATAGACCCATCAAAGAACTTATACTACGTCAAAGACAGTAAACCTAGGCTTTTTTTATTATTAAGAAAATTTTCATTAAATGGAGCCGAATGTCTTTTTAAACTTTCGTGTGTGACCGAATGTACACACCTTGGTATTTTAAAAAAATATATGAAAGGTTTTATACTTTAACAATTGTATGCTTGATTCCAGCTCAGAAGATATATTAAATCCGGATATATTTGGATTTACTCCTTTTCACGTTTTGAAACTTCGCTGAATTAGACCGCTACTTCCAAATGGCGTACGTGACCAGATACTATCACCACGTACACGTCCTGAGACGCGCATGTGAAGTCATGTGACTTCACAACAACACTTCCAATTGGTTCTTAGTAGTTTCTATTCTGCAATTTACACGAAGCACTCCACCCACTTCTCTCACATCTCTACCCTGTTATCTGCAATTGTGAACATCAAAAGGAGCTGCGCTACGCCCCTGTAACAGGCCTCACTCCCACTGCTGCAACGGCTTGGCAGTCCTCCAGATGCACAGGAACAGCCCCTCCGATCCTTTGAAATTCTCTGTCGTGAGAGGCCTCACTCCCACTGCTGCAACGGCTTGGCAGTCCTCCCGATGCACAGGAACAGCCCCTCCGATCCATTGAAGTTCTGTGTCGGTCTCAATACCACTTACGAAATGAAAATAAGCACTGAAGAATATTTATGCTGTAGCAGGAGGAGTACTACATGCTTGCAGAATGCATTCTATTACCTATAAAAAAGTGAAACACCCACGCTACAATCATATAGAATACTTCCTCTAAAGAAGCCTGTGAATAACTTTCGAACATCAGGTTAACCTTTTTTTACTCTGTCATCATTGTTAAAGATAAGTATTTACAATACTATATTAAACAATGCCATGATTTTTCCTTTTTAATTTTAAAAATCTTGCAATCTTTCACAAACCCAATACTCATGGCTTCTTTTTCGTGACAAAAATCTTGCAATATTACATACCTACATACCTACATAGAATAACAGAAAAAACATAAAACTACAAAGGCCAAACAGTCTACTAAACGCTGATTTGTAACCTATGGGGCAGATTCATGTTAACTACTTCATACCCAGATATGCACCAGTTAATGTGCACCACAGTATGCTAGTGCTCCGTTACCCATGGTGTGCCACATTTGAAATGTGGCACACCATGGTACAAAAACACCATACATGCGTAACACATCTATGCTCAAAAACTAATACATTGCTAGAGTTGCATCGCAACTGTGATGCAGCTCCAGCAAGGCTCACCAATGCACTATATTCACAATGCTACGTCAATACCTACGCCTGCTTCAAGCACATGCACAGTTTTGAAACAGCATGGGCCTGAAAGTCACTGAGTGAAATATCATACATTACAGTCAGCCACTTTCAAGACGCATTCCTTCAGAGGAACACTTACCGGTTATTGGAGGTAGATCGTCCGACTCCACCGGAGGAGACCCCTAATAAAAAAGACATATATAAAATGCGGACTAGCCACTGTATCGTGCTAGCAAACTTTAACTTAAAAATCGTTAGAAAAAACGAAAGGAATCGAGCAAAATTAGTAGGCCACTGATAGGATCTCTTTTTCACCTCACTAAAATAGAAACATTAGGAACAACCCCTCATGAGAAATATGAAACTAGTGAGAGAAACCGAGCTCGACGCCATGATGACTGCAAGATAGCTCGGCTCCGCCGTCCACCCCACCCAAAATAACGACAAACCCTATACAAATATTATAAATAAATATAACACACCAGCAAAGTAACAGGGTAAAACGTTTTATTAAATAACTATTTACATGGCAGCCTGCTGCAACATCGATCCAAATGCATGACACTGATCCTGTCAAGGTAGGATAGCTGGCGGCCTAGGGGTGGAGGACCGTTGTGCAAATACCCCGGGGAAGACTCTGCATATGCTTGGTCCCTGAGATTCTTCGATGTCACTGCCTTCCATAAATGTCATAAGTCCTGGATGTTGGGTGCCATAGTTCAGGGTTTCACCTAAAGACACGTCCTGCGTGCCCTGGTCCAACCATCACATATACCTGCGCCAGGAGACGGCGTGGGGTGCACTGGAAGGGAGAGGCGGTGCGAACGAGCCTCCCCAGGTGGAGGTTTCTCAGCTGCACCCCAGCACTTCACTCGACATAGGCGGCCGGCTCCCAGGGTCCGGCGGAACTTTTAGCCTTTTGGTGACTCTTCCATTCTGGACCTTGTCCCACAATCCGTTTGACCTGAAGACACGTCCTGCGGTGCCCTGGTCCAACCATCACATATACCTGCGCCAGGAGACGGCGTGGGGTGCACTGGAAGGGAGAGGCGGCGCGAACGAGCCTCCCCCACCTCCCCAAGTGGAGGTTTCTCAGCTGCACTCGACAAGATGAGTTGCGCCCGCTCCTGCGGCACAGTGCCTCGCTCGGCCAGCTGAATTATGCCTGCTCTTGCTATTACAGCGTCTCACCCGCCATCCGGCTGAATTGCACCCACTCTTCCGGTACAGCGACAGGCGGCTGCCACGGAGCTCAGGAAATGGCGGTCGGCTCCACAGACTTGGGCCTGGCCTGCAAGGATGGCTCTGGACAACCCTGGAACTCGGACGCTTGACTGCTACGGCATGGGCCCCATTCCCAAAAGCATCCCCTCAGCCTTGAAGATACTACAAGAGTCACCGGGGCCCCCAACTCCCGCAGACTTCCGGTGGGCAGCTTCTGCCATGATTACTTGCAGAATGGCCACGACGTGGCCACGACGTAGCCACTGGGTGCTCTCATGCTGACTCCAGCTTCAGTCTGAAACATCCAGAAACACTGTAGTATCGCGTTGTCGCGTAATGCGTCATATGACGCGCCGCGTTAGCGCATCCGGTGCGCGAAGCGCAGCTTCCCGGAAGCGATCCCGGGCGCGGCGCGAAGCGCGTAACATAAGCATAACAGGTCATGTGACTTGTTAATAAAACTTTTCATTGGTTCATTTCACTTTTGGTTTCCTAATGATGTAAGGCTAGGGCCTAAAAGTAACACTTTTCATTGGTTTAGAACTAAACCACACCTCCTCAGGTGGTGGTTGAGCAAGAGGTGCCCCCCCTCCCCACCTTCATGTTGCCTGATTCGGCCAGCTCAATCGATCGAGCATGAGACTCTGTTGTGATCTGAAGAACAGCTGCCTGCGGTGCCTCACAGAACCGCTTAATGAAGGCCCCCGAGGGGCGGTGTGGTGGCGCGGACTGGGAGGGACCGCTTATCTCCTACCCCGTCCCCAAGTCTCGCTTGGCCAGCTGAGTTCCGATCACTCTTGCGGCCTACGACTTGGAGAGGCCGAGGCGTTGACTAGACGGGACCTCCGGCCGCAACCACAGCGCCAACGATCGCTGCTGACGGAGGGGAGCCTTGCCGGTGAGAGCCACTGATCTGAAGAACCGCTGCCTGCGGTGCCCCCATGAGCCGCTAGACAGAGGCCCACGAGGGGCGGTGTGGTGTGGTGGCGCGGACTGACAAGGGTCGCTTGGCTCCTGCACCCTCCCCAAGTCTCGCTCGGCCAGCTGAGTTTCGCCCACTCTTGCGACCTACGACATGGAGAGGCCGGGGCGTTGACCAGGCGGAGCCTCCGGCCACAACCACAGCGCCAACGATCGCTGCTGACGGAGGGGAGCCTTGCCGGTGAGAGCCACTGATCTAAAGAACCGCTGCCTGCGATGCCTCCCTGAACAGCTTAACGGAGGCCCCCGAGGGACGGTGTGGTAGCGCGGACTGGGATGGGGCGCTTGGCTCCTGCGCCCTCCCCAAGTCTCGCTCGGCCAGCTGAGTTTCGCCCACTCTTGTGGCCTACGACATGGAGAGGCCGGGGCGTTATGGATCAGTATGAGCAAATTGATCTCAGTCTTGTTGCCCTGGTGCGGCCTGAGATCGCCCCGACATAAGCGGCCGGCTCCCGGGGTCCGGCGGAACTTTTAGCCTTTGGGTGACTCTTGTCTTCTGGACCTTGTCCCACAATCCGTTTGACCTGAACACACGTCCTGCGGTGCCCTCGCAATGCGGCCTGGTCCCTGAATGTGTGCAGGGGGACGGTATTGATTGGATCAAGATGGCGGCTTCACACAAAGCTGACTCAAGTGTTGCTGCTGATACTATGCAGACAAAAACTGGTTTTCAGTTTGTACATTCTTCAGGCTTTTTCTTCATAAATGTAACAATATGAGACTCACTAGGAGAACGGCCGTTTATCTTTCCTTTCAAAATGCTGCCAACAATATTTTCTGAATGGAAGACACCATCTGAGATCGCCCCCGACATAGGCGGCCGGCCCCCGGGGTCCGGCGGGACTTTTAGCCTTTTGGTGACTCTTGTCTTCTGGACCTTGTCCCACAATCCGTTTGACCTGAACACACGTCCTGCGGTGCCCTCGCAATGCGGCCTGGTCTCTGAATGTGTGCAGGGGGACGGTATTGATTGGATCAAGATGGCGGCTTCACACAAAGCTGACTCAAGTGTTGCTGCTGATGCTATGCAGACAAAAACTGGTTTTCAGTTTGTACATTCTTCAGGCTTTTTCTTCATAAATGTAACAATATGAGACTCACTAGGAGAACGGCCGTTTATCTTTCCTTTCAAAATGCTGCCAACAATATTTTCTGAATGGAAGACACCATCTGAGATCGCCCCCGACATAGGCGGCCGGCCCCCGGGGTCCGGCGGGACTTTTAGCCTTTTGGTGACTCTTGTCTTCTGGACCTTGTCCCACAATCCGTTTGACCTGAAGACACGTCCTGCGGTGCCCTCGCAATGCGGCCTGGTCCCTGAATGTGTGCAGGGGGACGGTATTGATTGGATCAAGATGGCGGCTTCACACAAAGCTGACTCAAGTGTTGCTGCTGATGCTATGCAGACAAAAACTGGTTTTCAGTTTGTACATTCTTCAGGCTTTTTCTTCATAAATGTAACAATATGAGACTCACTAGGAGAACGGCCGTTTATCTTTCCTTTCAAAATGCTGCCAACAATATTTTCTGAATGGAAGACACCATCTTGTAGCATAAAGGGCTGCGTCAAGAGTGGTATTGCCCAGAATCTCTTGTTTTCTAGTGCTCGTAATGACGAAGCCAGAACTGCCGAAAGGGATTCTGGTCCTGCCGCTACTTATTGGACACATTTAACTATACTCTGGTCCTGCCTGACCTCGACCAAAATGGCGCCAGTATGGGAGCGAATTGCAACTCCTTATGACGTTCTAGTTACTTAGCCTTGACGTTATGGGGGATGTATGCGGTCTTTATGCACATTGCGGGCGGGGAAGGGTACTGACTAGGAATACGGACAACCCTATTGATGTCGATTTTTCATTATTGATTATTGTATTAATAAAGCTTCGAAATAATGTTACCCATGATACTCGCCCATTGACGATTTTATTGTAACTGATCCTGTTATACTTTCAATTAAAAAATCAACCTTCACTGATCCTGCAACCGTTTGTCACGTTTAGTTTTTTCAATTAAATGGCTCGCTTGTTACATACTCCTATACCCCTGGCTTTTGAAAGACACCATCTTGTAGAATAAAAGGCTACGTCAAGGATGGTATTGCCCAGAATGTCTTGTTTTCTAGTGCTCGTAATAACGAAGCCAGAACTGCCTTGGTATATTCCAATATATGCCAAAGACAGAAATGGAATTAGTCCAATCAACATTGTGCACAAATTGAGAAAGCAAGGAGACATGTTAATAAATCTGTTTCTGCTTTCCTCAGAGATTATAGCATGGGTTCTATATACCACAACAACTTGCGTTACCACATGCAACACATCTATAGGACAGATGGTGTTCATTTCACGGATGAGGGAAACAGAATCTTCCTCTGCAACATCAGACTCTGCATCGGTACTTACTTATAAATGCAGAAAAAACTCAATTAACACAAGGGCTCTTTTCAGAGCCACCTTATATCAAAGCACTCAAACTTCTGATTTATCTCCATTTTCACACTTGTAAATAGGTGTGCGCGCCCGGGTGCGTGCACCCCGCAACTTTAAAAAAAAAATATATATATATATATTTTCGCGTTTAAGGGCCTTACTGCACACCCTGAGAGAACCTATGCAGCAAAACAATCTCTACCTTCTCCCCGTTCCATGTTCCAACCCTTTGAAATGACAATATATTTACTCGCAGTGACAAAATGGCGGTCAACACTTCCTGATTTCCTTCGAATCGAACGTTAACAGACGTCACGAAGCAAAAAAAAATTCCGCTCGCGCGCAGCCGCTTGAGTACGCGCACCCGTCCGCGCTTACAGACATATAATTGACTTTAACTTTAATTTTCTCATTAACTACTGAACGGATTTACACCATTCCAAAAAAAAGCGTAATCTGCGAGCCGGACTCTACAGTTTTGCCAAATTTCTTATAAATCCATTCAGCCGTTCGACCTGTAGCCGTGTCTAAACGTCCTATGGAAAATAACATGGAGAAAACACGTTTTGGGACCCCCCTTTTATCTCAGCCCCCACTTGACCAATCCCCCCCAAACTTTCAGGGAAGGAGCGCAGCGGACCGAGCCATCTTCTTTGAGAAATTCGCAAAGATTCATCCACCAGGGCCAAAGTTAATCCAAATAGAATGTTGAGGATTTCCTATGGAAACTAGGTCCTAACTATAACTACCTACTGGCGACCGCCAGTAGGTAATATATATATAGTTTGCATTCCGCAACGACAGAGAAACGGACAACTTGCTTTCTTCTCCTTGAAGCAGGTATTTTATTCAAGAAATATTTTAAAGTGAACTGCTGTGGAAAAATCCAGACGCGTTTCGGCGAACGCAGTCGCCTTGCTCACTGGAACAGGGTGATTAGTGACCCAACAGAAATTTAAATACACTATCTGCCAATCCTGTGAATGGAGATCACATGGCTAGTGGATAAACATGAAAACAGACTTTGTGATTCACGCTATATCTAACAAAGACACTGGTATGGACCAAATGAAAATACGAATACAACATTATCTCCCAAAATTTACAAAACTGGGTGAATTTTTTTTCGACATTACTCGGATTTCATAAATATTATCTGTGTAAATACAATGGGACAAATCATATTTGAGCAAGTGTCATACTGACAAAAAAGTTTGCGCAAGGAAACAAAATATATATAAAATGCAAAATACATTAATTGAATGAATAGTGGCAAGGACAAAAAGACATTAATAACTGCATAATACAACATCTCAATTTGTACAATTGAACTTGCAACTCTACATATATTTCTCATAAGTTCTTATCGCATTAATAGACTGCGCCCAAAACTATCCCTTTATTTGATTATTGAAAGTACGGCCCATACCCTTTCTACACCATGATCTCCAAAAAGTGCTAGTGCTAAAGTGCATGTCAAAAAATGGCAATTTTATAAATATGCAAGAAATTACCTATATATTAACCCCAACAAGAATCATAAATAGACATTGAACAAATCATAAAATGCCCACTAAACCCAGCCGGGTTTAGTGTCATGGGGCTAAAAAAGTTGGGATGAGAGAAAAACTGTAGGGAGGAGAAAAAATCTGAAAAGACAAAAGATCAATCATACTTAATCATAGTTACAACTGGGAACCGATAAATAGAATAAATATCTGTTTGATGAATATTCTGTGAGACAAAAATATGGATAAAACCAACAGACATATAAATGGCCAAACATAGATCTAATTTGGGTATATTGGGTCCTTAGTCATTCCAGAGACAGTCAATAAAACCGGAAATGTGTGCCAATAAATAGCCTAAAACCAATTATTCATAAAACAATGTTTCATAAATTCAAGGTTAGATGCACATAAACTGACCACACAACCGACATAAAAACCATCAGTGCTAAAAAGACTAAAAAAACAATAAATTTCAACGATACTGTAGTACCCTCATAAAATCATATAATTCATCTATATACATATGTTTAGCATACAGGTAGGCAAACTCGAAGTAAAAAACTGCTGCCCTATAGATAATGATACAGATCTTCACAAACATTAAGACCTCTCGGACTCTTGGTATCTAATTCAATGATATATTTGGTTTCCAATTGTCTGAGGATCTTTTCCCTGTTGCCACCTCTCTTGTTCTGTGGGACACTATCAATCACAAAGTATTGCAGAACATTAAGATTGTTGTTGTGTTCTGTTTTTACGTGTCTGCCAACAGGGTATGTAGGATCAGAATTGATTGTGGCCCTCAAATGCTGCAAAATGCAAGCATGAACTTGAAGCTTGGTGCTTCCTACGTATCTAAGTCTGCAAATGCATTTTAAGACATAAACGGCATAGTTGGTTCTACAAGTGAAATGTCCACTTATTTTGATTGGAACATCAGAGAAAGCATTTGAATAAGAGTTGGTGTTGGTGCCAAACCTACATGCCCTGCATGTGCTGCATTTAAAAAAAAAACTTTTTTAGGGGACAGCAATTACTTGTGTTTTAAAGATCTGGGCTAGTTTTGACAAGGTCACTCCGCATAGAGTGTGCCTTGCGATAAGTAAAATTGGGTTTGCCCGGTAATACTTCCTGTAGAACAGCATCAGTAAGAACTATTGGCCATTGTTTATTAATGATTTTTTTGATGGAATGTGACTGTCTGCTATAAGTTGTAATAAATCTGCAAGAATTCACAGCTTCAGTGTTGGTCCTTGTAATAGGGTCAACCACAGCGTCAGTTGTATCCACTATTTTGATCAACTCAGACCGATCTTTTTTGTTGGCCCTTTTAATTGCCAAATCAAGCTTGTAAGGATTGTAGCCACATTCCACTAATCTACACTTAGAAGCTGTTTGCGCTTCTGTTAATGCTGCTTCAGTGCTGCATGCCCTACGGATTCTCAAGAACTCGCCATAGGGCAAACTGGCAATAGTGTGGTGGGGTGAAAGCTGGAGGCATGTAAAAGTGTATTGCCTGACCATATATAGTCATACATGTCATTTGAGATGTCATCAGTGATGTCATCAGTGATGTCACTGACCATGTCATGAATGATGTAATATGTGACATCATCAGCAGTGGATTGCGGGTGCGTGATATATAGTTAGTGCAACTAACTATATATGGAATTTCAATGGTTTTGTGTGAGTAAAATAAGGTTTTTTAAATACTAATTCCTAACTATATATGGTCTATAACCTATGGTTTTTTCAGTGAATTTTCGAGGTTTTTTAAATGCTAATTCCTAACTATATATGGTCTCTAACCTATGGTTTTTTCAGTGAATATATATATATATATATAACATCTCTATGGCAAAATGAAACCCCTCATTTTGTTCCTTTGCAAATTAAATGTTTTAAGTGTTAACACTTTATTCCAATCAAGATGACTTCAGGTGTGCCATACTTTTGTCATAAGTAAGACTAGTTGTTCTTTAGAACACTCTGGGACATTCTGTCACTGGGCTATAGTTGGGCTACATCTGGCTGATATTTGGGCTACATTTGGGCTCTTTTGTCTCTGGTGGCCATCTTTGGGCTACATTGGGCTACATTGGGCTACATTGGGCTCCAACATATATATAGCCCAATGTAGCCCAATATGTATTTTTCAAAGTTAATTTTCGTAAAAACCACTGGAGCATATATCTTGAGACATAGCAAAGGCACATCGGGCTACCAGTCCCTACAATTTTGCCAAGTTTTGTGGAAATCCATTCAGCCGTTCGAGCTAAAAGTGAGTCCAACCGCCCTATGGAAAACTCAATGTTAAAAACACGTTTTGGGACCCCCCTGTTTTCTCGGCCCCCGCTTGACGAAACCCCCCCACATTTTCAGGGGCTGCTCAGAAACAAAATGTGCCATTTTCCTGAAAATTTCAGCCAATTCCATCGACAAACGCCAAAGTTATTAGACATAGAATTTTCAGAAATCCCATAGAGAAAAAATCCTAACTATATATACCTACTGGCTATCGCCAGTAGGTAATATATATAACATTTCTATGGCAAAATGAAACCCCTCATTTTGTTCCTTCGCAAATTAAATGTTTTAAGTGTTAACACTTTATTCCAATCAAGATGACTTCAGGTGTGCCATACTTTTGTCATAAGTAAGACTGTTAGCGCTCTAGTTGTTCTTTAGAACACTCTGGGACATTCTGTCACTGGGCTATAGTTGGGCTACATCTGGCTGATATTTGGGCTACATTTGGGCTCTTTTGTCTCTGGTGGCCATCTTTGGGCTACATTGGGCTACATTGGGCTACATTGGGCTACATTGGGCTCCAACATATATATAGCCCAATGTAGCCCAATATATATTTTTCAAAGTTAATTTTCGTAAAAACCACTGGAGCATATATCTTGAGACATAGCAAAGGCACATCGGGCTACCAGTCCCTACAATTTTGCCAAGTTTTGTGGAAATCCATTCAGCCGTTCGAGCTAAAAGTGAGTCCAACCGCCCTATGGAAAACTCAATGTTAAAAACACGTTTTGGGACCCCCCTTTTTTCTCGGCCCCCGCTTGACGAACCCCCCCCCAATTTTCAGGGGCTGCTCAGAAACAAAATGTGCCATTTTCCTGACAATTTCAGCCAATTCCGTCCACAAACGCCAAAGGTATTAGACATAGAATTTTCAGAAATCCCATAGAGAAAAAATCCTAACTATATATACCTACTGGCTATCGCCAGTAGGTAATATATATATATATATATCAAACGAATGCTTCCAAAAGAATGCTGTGCAGCACCTCCAGGGATAAACGGACACTTCAATCCGGATTTCGCTGTTGCAGAAATATTTTATTTAATTAAAGAGTGAATCGTGAGTGCCTCAAACTGACGCGTTTCGCCGAACCCAGCCGCCTTGCTCACCAGATAAAAGTGATTGGTTCCAAACAGTTATTTAAACAAGTAACCACCAATAAGTGAAACAGCTGTCATGTGACCTTAAAACAACATAGTGAAAAGACTGGTAGTTTTGGATTATAGGTCAGAAAGCAGACTAGCATACATGGCTCAAATCCAAACAGTTATTTTTGAACATTCACATGTATTAAAAAAAAATTAAAACACATGATTTACAATTTTCTTTTGCAGAGTGAAAGTGGATTTCAAATAACTGTACCAATACAAAAAAAACGAAATTCATACCACATAGAAAGAATGTTTTTGCTACATATGAATTGAAATTCAATTTTAAGCGCATTCTATTTTCAACTTTAGTTTTACTGCATAATACAAGTTGACTGAATTAATTTCATGTGGGAATTATTGGCCATAATTTGTATAAATAAAAATTCTTACAATTGTCTAGTCAATTAAAATGATCATATGTCTCCTCTGAATCCAAGTCATATTCATGACAGACTAAAGTGCTAAGTGTAAAGTGCTAAAAAGAAAGTGCTTGTGTTTTCCCATCCGGGAAATTACCGTCCTATACTGGAACTGTTTAGGAAAAATGGGAAAATGGGCAGCAAGGAACGAAGAAAGGGTATTTACTGATTAACCCCTACAGCACTCTCACAGAGTTCTTGTGATCATAGTAATTTAAAGTTCAGACAGCCGTCTGTATCTTGTAATCATCACAGTTAGACCATTAATCAATGGGAAGTAAGGTCTATATGTTTCTAGGAAAATAGAAAAGTAGATTGATATATCTAGAGACTTGAAAAAGGGTCAAAAACATACCTGTGCAAATGGCCCCAATAAATAGTATAAAACCATGAATTCATAAAATACAAAATCATGATAAAACACATAAATACAGGAAACTAAATAGAGATAAAAAGATAACTAAACCCATAATAAACATCATAAAACTCCAGTACAAAAATTGACTAAAACCATTGTTAAATTTTAAAGTCAATGTTACTATAAATAACTACTGTTATGACGTACCCAATCATGAAAAGATTGTAAGACCATTTCTACTACTATAGGAGGTCATAACTAATTTAGAGGTAATGATGTAAATCCTCACAAATATTGAGTCCTCTAGGCGCCTTCGAATCGAGCTCTAAGATATATTTGGTTTCAAATTGCCTGAGCAACTTCTCCCTATTACCTCTTCTTTTGTTGGGAGGAATACTATCAATCACAAAATATTGCAAGACATTTAGATTATTGTCATGTTCTGTCTTGACATGCCTTGCAACCGGATAGGAGGGATCTGAGTTCACGGTTGCTCTCAAATGCTGCAGTATGCGAGCATGCACCTGGAGTTTCGTGCTCCCTACATATCGAAGACCACATATGCAGGAGAGAACGTATACGGCATAATCTGTTTTACATGTAAAGTAACCTTGTATCTTAATCAACTCATCACGGAAAGCATTCTTGTAAGATGTGGTATTATTCCCAAATCTACAACAAGCTCTGCACGTACTGTACTTAAAAAAAACTTTCTTTGGTGAAAGCCAAATGTCTTTATTGTATAATTCAGGACTCATCTTGACCAGATCGCTTCTCATAGAGTGTGCCTTTAAGTACGAATTGGGTTTAGAAGGTAAAACTGCATTAAGCACTCCATCAGTTAAAACTATTGGCCATTGGAAATGTATAATCTTCCTCATGGTGTTAGACTGCCTACTATAAGTAGAGATGAATCTGCCTGCTGTTTCTGGCATGTTAGCTACTGGAACGGTGGTATCGGATGTAGGGGTTACATTGGATTCTCCACCAAAAATGGGATTTTTCTCTTTCAGCAATGATGATCTATCCTTGTCATTTGCTTTTTGCATTGCTAAATCTAGCTTATGTGCATTGTAACCCCGTTCCAATAATCTACATTTAGCTTTTTCTTGGGATTCTTTCAAAGCCTTCTCCGTCCTACATACCCTGCGTATTCGCAAAAATTCCCCATAAGGAAGACTGGCTATGGTATGGTGCGGATGGAAACTGGAAGCATGAAGTAATGTATTACCTGCTGTGGGTTTTTGATACAGGCTAGTTTCTATGTGGCAATTTTGGATGATGATTTGAATATCGAGAAAATTGGTGGAAACAGCACTGATGTTGGAAGTGAAAGTGAGGTTGAGCTCATTATCATTAATGAGTTCAACACATTTTTTCGCCTCTTCCTCACCTCCCTTCCACACATTAAAAACATCATCTATGTAATGCCACATGTGCACCACATGCAAATCAAAAAGTGCCCTGTGCTCGTGTCGGAGGACATACTCCTCCCACCAGCCTACATGTAAACATGCATAACTGGGGGAGAAGCATGCCCCCATTGCCACGCCCTGTTTCTGCTTGTATATTTTGCCATCAAACATAAAAACATTGTTGAAAAAAAAATTATTGATCATCTCCATGAGCATCTTATTGTGTTTATACATTCCTACTTCTCTCCTTTGGAGAAAGTACTCTATTGCACGGAGACCATCTTTATGTCTGATGCTGGTATACAGCAAGGCTATATCAAGTCCTCAGTCCATTGCACAGTACTTAATTGAGAAAAAAAAGTCTGTGGAGTCTTGTAAAGAAGTTGGTAAGGTGCTGACAAAATTCTGTAGGTAAAAGTCTACATACTTAGATGTATTCTCGAAAGTGCTATTGATAGCAGATATAATGGGTCTTCCTTGAAGTGGATTAAGGCCTTTATGGACCTTCGGGATAATATAAAACGTGGGTAAGACTGGATGTTCTTTATGTAAAAACTTGTATTCATCTTTAGTCATCAAACCCTCCCTTTGCCATCTTACAAGGTCACCTTTATAATCGTTGTTAATTTTAAGCACTTTCATACAATTGCTCAGTTTGCAACAATCAGAATCATCTAACTGTCTAAATGCTTCTGATCTATATAGTTCCTTGTCCGACAGGACTATATTTCCACCTTTGTCAGCATTATAAATGACCAATGTATTGTTTTCCTTAAGTTTCTTTATTAGTTGAAAATATTCCTTCGCCTTACCCTTGGTCTTGGTGTTGGCTTTGCACGTGTTCTTATACAAAGATTTAAGTTCATCTGTGACTCTCTCATGGAAAATGTCTAGGGCATCTCTGGGCATAACAGGCACAAACGTGGACGATGCTTTGAAGGGACTGTTGCCAGGTAAAGAGACATTAATAATCTCCACTTGGGCTGCCCTTTGTGAAGCATTAATTACAGGTTCTGTAGTATTATGCAACAATGAATGTAAAGTTGTCACAACCGGAATGTCACCCGCAATCAAAGTCCCCTTCGATGTCTGTGCTGTTGTTGCAGCCTTAGCCCCGGATGAACCCTGATTCTTGATCATAAAATACTTTTTCAATTTGAGCTTGCGGATAAATTTATATACATCAACTCGTGTTTGATCGAATCCGAAATTACTTTATTGGCAAAAACTCAAGCCCAAGGCTAAGAGTTGTTTCTCAGCCTCGTTTAATTTCGTGTCCGTCAAATTAACAATAGTATTATTGTTCACAGTTGTTACTTGCGCCAATTGTTTCTTTTAGGCTTGCCCCTGCCGGTTGCGCCTTGCGCATTTCCTCCTTTCTCTCCTCCGTCGGTTCCTTTCTTTATTTGAGATTCCTGGTAGTTTCTCGGCCGTAAGGAGTGCAGTGTTTGTTGCCTGATAAAATCCAACTCATCAGCATACGAGATTGGACCGAAGACTGCAAGTGAGGTAGAGGAATTGCCACTACCACTGCCATTCTCCGACTCCAGATCACTTGTAACTATACTTGATTCGGAACTCGAGTTCACATTTCTTAATGCTGTGGCATATATATATATATACATATATCTTTCTGATTTCTTGCAGGACGTCCAGCATTATTTGTGTCTTGTTTATTGATATTATTATTCATGCACTTAACAGTTGCATTTGCCAAGTGTGTTATTATTACTTGCATATAAATATATATCTCTAAATAAATTTGAATGTTGTTCATTTGACATTTGAGAAAGCTTTTCTGTTGCATGCATTGCACAAATAAATCCCCAAGCCTTGTTCTAAAAAGAGAGTCTTTGATGTATTTGATGTATTTCATTTTGTAAAGTGGAATTCCTTTCTAGATGATGCTCTATTATACGTCTCTTGCTTTTTCCTGTTTAAGCCACCATGTGGGAGTGGTATTTTGAGAGGGCAAAGCAGGATAACACCTCAATCACCACAGCCTCCTTCCCTGAGGAATGTAAACACACGGAAGTAAGGCCCCTTTTGAAAAAACATCAACTGACCCTGCCAATTTGAAGAACTTCTGACCTGCTCACTTCTTTTATATGTAAATCCATACATGACTAAGATTCTTATTTCAGTTTGCAGAGGGAGAGCTGCGGGCCAACTCGCAGAGGAACATCTGTGGGCCGACTGGTATAGGGAAAGGTGCGGGCCACCAGCTCCAAAGGGATAGCTGTGGAACAGTGATGTGGGGAGAGGGAGCTTGAAGGGGGTAGACCTGCGGTATATTTCCAGTCTTGGCTTCCCAGATACAACTGCAGTTGCGAGCCGGCAAGTGGTTCGCAGAGAGAGACTTGCAGGCCAAAGAAGGTTGTTGGGGGTATGCTGGTGATGTGGGGAGAGGGTGCATCACCTGCTGATGTTGGGAGACGCAGTGTGAAAGGGGTATCTCGCACAGACAGAGCTCTGGTATGTTTTCAAAGATAAACAACAAGAAACCTGTAAGTCGGAAAGTTCAGAGAAAGGTAAGCTGACACTGGAAAAATTGCACAGAGAAAGTGATTAAACTAGCTATCAACAAAAGCTGTTAAAGTCCTATCAGACCACCCAACTGGCGGAGCCTCATCATGTAGGACACCTAGACCTTGGTTTGTGTGCAAGTGCCCAGACGTATTTCGGCATTGCATCACTCGGCCATGGTCTAGTCACCGCAGTTGTTCATGTGGATGGTGAGACTAATATGTGCAGTGCAAAAAATAAAGTAATGTGTATAAAATGGCTGAACAGGCAAACAAAAAACTTTAATGGCGTTTGCCTGAACGTCAGATTAAAAAATAGTGAAATGACAGTGTGACAAAATCACTGTCTAACTTGCTTGGTAAAGATCAAGAATTAGGGCCAACATGTTTCTGCCATATCGTGAAAGTCCACTGGCATTCTTCAGGGCCAAGCTGGAATGCTACTGCAAGTACACTACTAAATGTGTTCTAATGAAGGCGTGTGCAAAGAATAATTTCTACCAAAATCAAATCAAATCGGTCATACAAGACCGTCCTACCGCATCTTCTTATTTAGTCCACAAGATGCAGTTGGTCTTCCCTGGAAAAAATATAAAAGGAAAAACCATATAGAAAATATACACAGGTACTGTATGAAAAAACATAAACATTGCTGTCAATCTAATATGCACTTATTGGATAAGTGCTACTACTGTGCAGAAACCAATGCCAGCTCACTAAACACTGAAACACATCCATCACTGCTTAGCGATGGCCCCATAAGAGGTGCGCAACCTGGCGTCACCCACAGATAATCCGTGTGTCATTTAACATTAGTATGAACACTTACCCATCAATTTTTGGGAAGTGAGCCTCACCTCACCCGGCAACTGCTCGGAATGATAAGGCCCCGCTCTAAACATGTAAATAGAGACAGTTCCAGGTTAGATATCTGTCCCTAGGATATTACTTCTACATCCTGTTTAAAACCCAGTCATTTTCTTTTCTGTCTGAAGAAGGTCCCCCCTCAAGGCAGAACTGGTGGAAGCATAAGGCGACTAACACAAACAACCCTTGAAGACATATGCTCAATTGTGATCTATATTAGTATGAGTATTGAACCATGGTGCTGTTCTAACCCTGGCCACCATTTTATGCGTGTGGTCAGTCCATACTGTTTGGTAGTAGTATTGATCAAGGGTTCTGTTGTCAACCATACTAGCAAAAAGAGCGAACTCACTAGTTAGCAAACATAGGGAAAGGGGCTACCTTTATACCTAGCTGCCCTTGGATTCCCAATCCGACTGTATGTAAACAGCCAGCAAAACAACACCCCAATGGTCTGGACACCTAACCATGACTCAACCAAGGCACCCTGCTCCTCACTTACCTGTCCGTCGGTACCTCACGGCGGAAACTCGAGCCGAAGGGGAGGCACCGACGGACAGGTTGAGCACGCCTTTATACTCCCGTTGAGTATCCACTTAAGAGTCTAATTCGGCTCAGCTGTGCTGGAAAATAATCCGTAGCGCATGCGCGGCTCACCAACACTATACGCCGCGCATGCGCAGTCGAGAGAACCTCTGCACATGCATAACCCACTGCCACAAAAAGCGACGCATGCGTTATCATTACCACGGAAGCAGCTTGGCGTCACACTCCCCAAGTGTAATCGCGCATGCCCGGTCCCGCAGACGCTGTCATACAGAACCATGCATGCGCGTGAGGCGTGTTGGGCTCACGCATAGCTGTGCGCATGCGCAAAGACCGGAACGCGCGTTAATAACGTTCGTGCTCAGTATTGAACGACCCATGCCAGTTATCCACATATTAACGTAATCCTGCAAAACAGCGATGGAGTCTATTGTTCAGGGTCACGCCTACCCACACTCTAATCTATTTACTTTGTGCAATTCGGCAAACAGTACCGGCCCATAGGTGAACAACAGTGTCTGTACGAATTCTTTTTGAGCAAGACTGTCAGAATCAGCACAGTCGGCATCCTCCAGCATAGTGTGTTGTGATGGACGATATATACCCAAAAGAGTGTCAATAGAAGTAATATGCCCACCCATACTTTGGACTTAACCAGTGCTGGGGAAAATGCCTCCCTTTCATAGGCAAAAACCATCAACAAGATCATAATGCCGTTGGTCTCGTGTAGGTATCGCTATGGAACAGGGTCACACCAAAACCATAATTGGTGGAGTACGGTAACATAGATCAATCTCGAGCAGATGTCACTTTAGAGTCAGATGAAAGGGTGATGTGCTCGCCCCAATATGAAGAGTACCACGTATGGGAGTGATGTGTGACCCAGGTGATGGAAGGAGGCAACAGGTCCCATTAGTAATAAAACCACAGTAATAATCTGTGGAAATGGAAACATCCATAGGAAACCCTCTGGACCAAGCCAGAGATTAATTACAAGGGATCCCATGGAGGCCTCATTACATACGGATGTAGCAGAGGAGCACCAGATGGCAAATGCAGCACTCAGATCGATATCCATGAAATGTTGTCATTTAGCCCATTGATGTCGGATTTCAGCTTGAAGATCCATCGCTGTTCTCTCACAAACAGAAAGTGCGAAACATCCGAGATATGTGGCGGGATGTGGGGCTGTTCTAGAACCACCCACATTAGTTCCTCTGCTTTGTGTTTCGCCTCAAGGAAATGGTTTGTAAGACCTGTCGCCTGTTTCCTGCAACGGATCGTGCTTTTATGTTCGCTGATGCGGGACTTGATCATTCTCGTTGTGTGGCCCACATACTGCTTCTTGCAGGGACAGGTGATTAGGTAGATCAATTTCTCTGAATTACAGTTGGTGTGTCTCATGAGCTTCCAGGGTCTGCTGGTCCCAATGTCGATTGTAAGGGTCTTACGTGTCTGTGGACAGGCTGCACAATTGCCACATGGGTAGTGGCCCTGCACCGGGTTGGTGTTCCACAGGGTATTTGGGGCATGTCTGATCTCGCTCCGTGGTCTGGTGTGGACCAGGCTGTCCCGAATTGATGGTCCTCTCTTATAGGCAAACAGGGGGCGAGGTATAGTACCCACACCTACATTCAAAATCTTCCAGTGTTTCAGTATGGTCTTCTTCACTGCATTAGAAGATGTGGTGAAAGTCTGCACCATGGTCATCCGATCATTAGTGTCAGTTGACCTCTTGTGCTGCAAGAGTGCCTCCCGGTTGTTGTTGAAGGCCCTCTTCCGAGCTCGGCGTACAAGTTGGTTCGGGTATTGTCGCTCTCTCAAATTGGTAGACAGTTCTTCAGCATGGTAGTTATAGAGACTATTAGAGGAACAATTCCGTCTCACCCTCAGAAACTGGCCTACAGGTAGATTTTCACGCAATGATTGCGGATGGAAACTCTGGAATGAAAGTAACGAGTTCCGTGCCATTGGCTTTTTAAAGAGTTCACTTTGAAGACCTCCCTCTGCTGGAAAAATGCGGAGGTCCAAGTACGCAAGTTCTTCTTTGCTGCTCTCCATAGTGAACTTGAGGAACCGATTCCTTGAGTTGAGCCATGTGTGGAAAGACGACACTTCCAGGGACGATCCTCTCCATATCACCAGGATGTCGTCAATGTATCTTTTCCACAGTACCACCTGGTGGAAAAAGGGGTTACTGTGGTTCAGAACATGGTCTACCTCAAATTGGTGCATATACAAATTAGCCAAACTGGGGGCAAAGACGCTCCCCATTGAGGTCCCTGAGACCTGGAGATAAAGCTCATTCTGGTATTGAAAAAAATTCTCCATCATGGCGATTCTCGCGCACTCCATTATGAAGGCAACTGGTGTTATTGTGTCCATCGGTTTGGCCTCTAAGAGGGTTCTAATGCAGTCCAGTGTTTCTTGCTGAGGGATAGAGGTGTACAGAGACTCGACGTCGAAACTAACCAGTAGGTCTGTTTCTACGTCGAACTCAGCATCCGCTAGTAATCTGAGCACATCCCCGGTGTCCTGTAGATACGTCGGTGTTTCCTTGACAAGAGGTTTCAGGAAACCTCTTGTATCTTTCGACGTCGAGTCTCTGTACACCTCTATCCCTCAGCAAGAAACACTGGACTGCATTAGAACCCTCTTAGAGGCCAAAACGATGGACACAATAACACCAGTTGCCTTCATAATGGAGTGCGCGAGAATCGCCATGATGGAGAATTTTTTTCAATACCAGAATGAGCTTTATCTCCAGGTCTCAGGGACCTCAATGGGGAGCGTCTTTGCCCCCAGTTTGGCTAATTTGTATATGCACCAATTTGAGGTAGACCATGTTCTGAACCACAGTAACCCCTTTTTCCACCAGGTGGTACTGTGGAAAAGATACATTGACGACATCCTGGTGATATGGAGAGGATCGTCCCTGGAAGTGTCGTCTTTCCACACATGGCTCAACTCAAGGAATCGGTTCCTCAAGTTCACTATGGAGAGCAGCAAAGAAGAACTTGCGTACTTGGACCTCCGCATTTTTCCAGCAGAGGGAGGTCTTCAAAGTGAACTCTTTAAAAAGCCAATGGCACGGAACTCGTTACTTTCATTCCAGAGTTTCCATCCGCAATCATTGCGTGAAAATCTACCTGTAGGCCAGTTTCTGAGGGTGAGACGGAATTGTTCCTCTAATAGTCTCTATAACTACCATGCTGAAGAACTGTCTACCAATTTGAGAGAGCGACAATACCCGAACCAACTTGTACGCCGAGCTCGGAAGAGGGCCTTCAACAACAACCGGGAGGCACTCTTGCAGCACAAGAGGTCAACTGACACTAATGATCGGATGACCATGGTGCAGACTTTCACCACATCTTCTAATGCAGTGAAGAAGACCATACTGAAACACTGGAAGATTTTGAATGTAGGTGTGGGTACTATACCTCGCCCCCTGTTTGCCTATAAGAGAGGACCATCAATTCGGGACAGCCTGGTCCACACCAGACCACGGAGCGAGATCAGACAAGCCCCGAATACCCTGTGGAACACCAACCCGGTGCAGGGCCACTACCCATGTGGCAATTGTGCAGCCTGTCCACAGACACGTAAGACCCTTACAATCGACATTGGGACCAGCAGACCCTGGAAGCTCATGAGACACACCAACTGTAATTCAGAGAAATTGATCTACCTAACCACCTGTCCCTGCAAGAAGCAGTATGTGGGCCACACAACGAGAATGATCAAGTCCCGCATCAGCGAACATAAAAGCACGATCCGTTGCAGGAAACAGGCGACAGGTCTTACAAACCATTTCCTTGAGGCGAAACACAAAGCAGAGGAACTAATGTGGGTGGTTCTAGAACAGCCCCACATCCCGCCACATATCTCGGATGTTTCGCACTTTCTGTTTGTGAGAGAACAGCGATGGATCTTCAAGCTGAAATCCGACATCAATGGGCTAAATGACAACATGTCATGGATATCGATCTGAGTGCTGCATTTGCCATCTGGTGCTCCTCTGCTACATCCGTATGTAATGAGGCCTCCATGGGATCCCTTGTAATTAATCTCTGGCTTGGTCCAGAGGGTTTCCTATGGATGTTTCCATTTCCACAGATTATTACTGTGGTTTTATTACTAATGGGACCTGTTGCCTCCTTCCATCACCTGGGTCACACATCACTCCCATACGTGGTACTCTTCATATTGGGGCGAGCACATCACCCTTTCATCTGACTCTAAAGTGACATCTGCTCGAGATTGATCTATGTTACCGTACTCCACCAATTATGGTTTTGGAGTGACCCTGTTCCATAGCGATACCTACACGAGACCAATGGCATTATGATCTTGTTGATGGTTTTTGCCTATGAAAGGGAGGCATTTTCCCCAGCACTGGTTAAGTCCAAAGTATGGGTGGGCATATTACTTCTATTGACACTCTTTTGGGTATATATCGTCCATCACAACACACTATGCTGGAGGATGCCGACTGTGCTGATTCTGACAGTCTTGCTCAAAAAGAATTCGTACAGACACTGTTGTTCACCTATGGGCCGGTACTGTTTGCCGAATTGCACAAAGTAAATAGATTAGAGTGTGGGTAGGCGTGACCCTGAACAATAGACTCCATCGCTGTTTTGCAGGATTACGTTAATATGTGGATAACTGGCATGGGTCGTTCAATACTGAGCACGAACGTTATTAACGCGCGTTCCGGTCTTTGCACATGCGCACAGCTATGCGTGAGCCCAACACGCCTCACGCGCATGCATGGTTCTGTATGACAGCGTCTGCGGGACCGGGCATGCGCGATTACACTTGGGGAGTGTGACGCCAAGCTGCTTCCGTGGTAATGATAACGCATGCGTCGCTTTTTGTGGCAGTGGGTTATGCATGTGCAGAGGTTCTCTCGACTGCGCATGCGCGGCGTATAGTGTTGGTGAGCCGCGCATGCGCTACGGATTATTTTCCAGCACAGCTGAGCCGAATTAGACTCTTAAGTGGATACTCAACGGGAGTATAAAGGCGTGCTCAACCTGTCCGTCGGTGCCTCCCCTTCGGATCGAGTTTCCGCCGTGAGGTACCGACGGACAGGTAAGTGAGGAGCAGGGTGCCTTGGTTGAGTCATGGTTAGGTGTCCAGACCATTGGGGTGTTGTTTTGCTGGCTGTTTACATACAGTCGGATTGGGAATCCAAGGGCAGCTAGGTATAAAGGTAGCCCCTTTCCCTATGTTTGCTAACTAGTGAGTTCGCTCTTTTTGCTAGTATGGTTGACAACAGAACCCTTGATCAATACTACTACCAAACAGTATGGACTGACCACACGCATAAAATGGTGGCCAGGGTTAGAACAGCACCATGGTTCAATACTCATACTAATATACATCACAATTGAGCATATGTCTTCAAGGGTTGTTTGTGTTAGTCGCCTTATGCTTCCACCAGTTCTGCCTTGAGGGGGGACCTTCTTCAGACAGAAAAGAAAATGACTGGGTTTTAAACAGGATGTAGAAGTAATATCCTAGGGACAGATATCTAACCTGGAACTGTCTCTATTTACATGTTTAGAGCGGGGCCTTATCATTCCGAGCAGTTGCCGGGTGAGGTGAGGCTCACTTCCCAAAAATTGATGGGTAAGTGTTCATACTAATGTTAAATGACACACGGATTATCTGTTGGTGACGCCAGGTTGCGCACCTCTTATGGGGCCATCGCTAAGCAGTGATGGATGTGTTTCAGTGTTTAGTGAGCTGGCATTGGTTTCTGCACAGTAGTAGCACTTATCCAATAAGTGCATATTAGATTGACAGCAATGTTTATGTTTTTTCATACAGTACCTGTGTATATTTTCTATATGGTTTTTCCTTTTATATTTTTTCCAGGGAAGACCAACTGCATCTTGTGGACTAAATAAGAAGATGCGGTAGGACGGTCTTGTATGACCGATTTGATTTGATTTTGGTAGAAATTATTCTTTGCACACGCCTTCATTAGAACACATTTAGTAGTGTACTTGCAGTAGCATTCCAGCTTGGCCCTGAAGAATGCCAGTGGACTTTCACGATATGGCAGAAACATGTTGGCCCTAATTCTTGATCTTTACCAAGCAAGTAAGACAGTGATTTTGTCACACTGTCATTTCACTATTTTTTAATCTGACGTTCAGGCAAACGCCATTAAAGTTTTTTGTTTGCCTGTTCAGCCATTTTATACACATTACTTTATTTTTTGCACTGCACATATTAGTCTCACCATCCACATGAACAACTGCGGTGACTAGACCATGGCCGAGTGATGCAATGCCGAAATACGTCTGGGCACTTGCACACAAACCACGGTCTAGGTGTCCTACATGATGAGGCTCCGCCAGTTGGGTGGTCTGATAGGACTTTAACAGCTTTTGTTGATAGCTAGTTTAATCACTTTCTCTGTGCAATTTTTCCAGTGTCAGCTTACCTTTCTCTGAACTTTCCGACTTACAGGTTTCTTGTTGTTTGTGTATTCACACTGGGGGTATTTACCTGGTTTGTCGTTAAATAATTTCCCTCGGACCCTCCTCTACGAGTAGTTGTTATAATGTTTTCAAAGATGCCTGGGACAGATGCCAGCTGATGGCCTAAATCAGAAAATGACTTTTCAATGCTCATATAGTGTGACTTATGAACAGTTCACACCCAAGCTCGCAGAGGGACAATTGCTGCCCATGGGCTTGACTCACAGAGGGAGAACTACGGGCCGTCCTCTCCCAAAGGGACAGCAGCGTAGTAGTTCGCAGAGGTAGAGGCACAGCAGCGTACTAGCACGCAAAGTTAGAGAGCTGTGAGCTGAAGGACTGGCTTCTAAAGGCATAGCTGTGAAGTGGTGATGTTGGGCAGAGGGAGTGTGAAAGGATTATCTCGCACAGGGCTCACGGCCCCCCGCAGCCCCGGGGACCTCCACCCCCTGGGGCTTTATTATTTGTGATCGGGGGCCTCTAAGGCCCCCCGAGCCACGGGGACTGCCAACCCCCGGGGCTCTCTTTTTAAGTATGCGGGGGGCTCACGGCCCCCCCGCAGCCCCAGGGAACGCAACCCGCCGGGGCTTCATTTTCTATAATAAAACCTGTGTGGGGGGCTCAAGCCCCCCCACATGCCCCAGGGACCGCCACCTCCCCGGGGCTTCGTACATGTTGGGAGGGGGGCCGCATTGCCCCCCTCCTGGAGCCCTTGATGGCCCTGAGAACCGCCACCCCACAGGGCTGGCTCTTGCAGTGTCCCGGGGTGCCCACCCCCGGGACACTGCTGTTTGCTGTGGTAGGGCGGGAGCTTTGCGGCTCCCACCCTACCACAGCAAACTGCTTTGATTTTTGAAAGAGAGAGCAGAAAACCTGCTCTCTCCTTCAAAAAATAAGCTGATTGCTTTTCTGTACTGGGAGCAGCATGTTAGCTGCTCCCCATACAGAAAAACAATGCCGGCTCCCGCAGGATGCGAGGAGCCGGCAGGGACCATGGGGGGCTTGGGGACCCCCCACGCACCCCAATAAGGAAGGCCAGACCCCGGGGGATGGGGTTCCCGGGCCAGAAGTGGCCCAGGAGGGGGGCCAACCGGCTCCCCTCCAAAAAAAAAAGAATTAATAAAAAAGCCCGGCCCTGGCGGATGGGGTCACCGGGGCCTTAAGGGAGTATAGGAGGGGGGCTATGCAGCCCCCCTCCAAAAAAAAACCAATAAAGCTGGACATGCCCCCGGGGATGGGGTCCCCGGGGCCGAAATAGGACACGGGAGGGGGGTCAGATGGCCCCCTTCCCGATTTTAAAAAGAAAAAATAATAAAAATTGGGGGCAGGCCCTGGGGGATGGGGTCCCCAGGGCCAAAAAAAAAGAAAAAGAAGGGGGGCTACACAGCCCCCCTTCTTAAATTTTTTTTTTTTTTAACTATGGGATCGGGTGGCGGCCACGCCACCTCCCTGCACCTCTCTGCATACGCGCCCCCTGGCGCGTTTGAAGAGGGGGAAGTAAGCCCCCTGGTGCATAGTGGAGGTTCCAGACCCCCTAGGCTGCTCAGGGGGTCCCACAAGGACACCCAAGGTCCCCCCCAATTTTTATTTTATTTTTAAAATCCCAGGATACGCGTAGGGTACGCGTACCCTGCTGATCCAAAAAAAACCATAAAGGCACCACTTTGCAAACGCTCCCCCTGGCACTTTTTCAAAGGGGGAACTAATTCCCCTTGCATACTTGGGGTCCCTGGGGACCAACTAGCACATCCTACCCTACGCGTATCCTGGGATTTTAAAAATAAAATAAAAATTGGGGGGGACCTTGGGTGTCCTTGTGGGACCCCCTGAGCAGCCTAGGGGTCAGGAACCTCCAGTATGCACCAGGGGGCTGCCTTGCATAGAGGTGTAAAAAGGGGCAGGCCTCATTACACCTCTCTGCAATGCAGCCCCCTGGCACACACTGGAGGTTCCTGGTGGGCTAGTTGGCCCCCAGGGACCCCCAGTTTGCAAGGGGAATTAGTTCCCCCTCTGAAAAAGCGCTAGGGGGCTGCGTTGCAGAGAGGTGTAAAAAGGGGTGTGGCCTTTTTACGCCTCTCTGCAACGCAGCCCCCTGACGCACACTGGAAGTTCCTGGTGGGCTAGTTGGCCCCCAGGGACCTCAAGTATGCAAGGGGAATTAGTTCTCCCTCTGCAAAGGCACCAGGGGGCTGCGTTGCAGGGAGGTGTAATGAGGCCACGCCCCTTCTTACACCTCTCTGCAACGCAGCCCCCGGGCACATTCTGGAGGGTCCTTGTGTGCTAGTTGGCCCCCAGGGATACCCAGTATGCAAGGGGACTTAATCCCCCAACTTAGAACGTGTTACGGGGCATGTTTGCACAGTGGTGAAGGTAGGGGGCGAGTGTTGACTTACTGTGATTCTGTGTTCGCCGAGTTGTTTTTCTCAAGGTTTGCGTGTGCTGCGCCATTTTGGATCTTGCCGCGTGATCTCGCGAGCCCGCCATCTTGCACAGCGAGAGTTTGACAACGCGAGTGCGTCATAAGGGCTCGCGATCACGCATCGCGAGAGTAAACAATTGCTAACACGTAGATGCAGCGTGCAGCTACTTTCCGGCGGGAGATTTGAACAGCTCACTTTCCCGAACTTGCAAAAATTGCAATTCTGCACAAGAAATCCACCGCAGGCAGCATAAATCTTCTGAAAATGATGATTTTGATCAGAATAACTCCTCAGATTGACATTTGGCTGCACATTTTTGTGCAAGGAATCCATTTTTGGGGGGTGGGAGGAAGGAAGTGCCCCACAGTCTCCAGCTTCCTGTTCCTGTCCAGCAGGCTACTCCCAGTGCTTTGTGCATGTCCTGGTCACTTTTGATTTGGATTTGGAGCTGGAAGGATTACTTTTTGTGGCTGCTGCTGGATATTTCTATTTTAGGACATTTTGGAGTTTGGATCACTTTTGGATTTGAGATTTTACAAGTAAGTTGGTGTTGTTTGTTTGGGGCATTGCAGTTGCTGCAACTACAATTTTAAAACTTTTTCACAACTTTAAAAATAATATATTGTGGGTAGCCACAGTATCCAGTAGGCCCAGGGTTAGTCATGGGTGCATGATACAACTGTTTCGGTGAGTTTTTGTTAACTAAAATCTCATTTATGTAATGAAATTTTAGCTCACTGTTATATGTGGATTTTTTTAATTAATTTTGGAGTGCCTATAAAGTCTCACTAGCCAGTAGGCCCAGGGGTAGTGAGTGGTGCATGGACCAAGTATTTCTGTGGGGTGTCTTGAATTTAAACATCTTTGAGGGCATGGATAGCATTGGATTCTGGTGATTTTTGTGTGTTTTTCAACTTTTTGGGGTGTTGTTGGGGCCTGGCCATGTGGGTGGGGGGCATTTTGAGGCCTGGTACAGGCAGGGCCTGGCCATGTGGCTGGGGGACAATGGCCATTTTGATGCCAGGCAGTGCGCTCAGGCCTGCACCCAGTTTGCCTTGCTTTCATCCATAATGCCCAGGGGTACTCAGTGGTCCATGGACCAAGACTTTCTGTGGGGTGTCTTGAATTGAAACATCATTGAGGGTATGGGTGGCATTGGATTGTGGTGATTTTTGTGTGTTTTTCGACTTTGTGGGTGCTGTTGGGGCCTGACCATGTGGGTGGTGGCCATTTTGAGGCCTGGTCCAGGCAGGGCCTGGCCATGTGGTGGGGGTCAAGGAGCCATTTTGAAGCCAGGCAGTGTGATTTGAGCCATAGGCCTGCACCCAGCCTGCCCTGCTTTCACCCATTATGTCCAGGGGTAGTGAGTGGTGCATGGACCAAGGCTTTGTGTGGGGCCTCTTGAATTTAAGCATCATTGAGGGCATGGATGGCATTGGATTGTGGTGATTTTTGTGTGTTTTTGACTTTTTGGGTTGTTGTTGGGGCCTGGCCATGTGGGTGGGGGCCATTTTAAGGCCTGGTCCAGGCAGGGCCTTGCCATGTGGCTAGGGGACAAGGGGCCATTTTGAAGCCAGGCAGTGTGCTTTGAGCCATAGGCCTGCACCCAGCCTGCCCTGCTTTCACCGCTTATGCCCAGGGGTAGTGAGTGGTGCATGTAACAAGGCTTTGTGTGGGGCCTCTTGAATTTAAGCATCATTGAGTGCATGGATGGCATTGGATTGTGGTGATTTTTGTGTGTTTTTCTACTTTTTGGGGTGTTGTTAGGGCCTGGCCACGTGGGTGGGGCCATTTTGAGGCCTGGTCCAGGCAGGGCCTTGCCATGTGGCTGGGTGACAAGGGGCCATTTTGAAGCCAGGCAGTGTGCTTTGAGCCATAGGCCTGCACCCCGCCTGCCCTGCTTTCACCGCTTATGCCCAGGGGTAGTGAGTGGTGCATGTAACAAGGCTTTGTTTGGGGCCTCTTGAATTTAAGCATCATTGAGGGCATGGATGGCATTGGATTGTGGTGGTTTTTGTGTGTTTTTCCACTTTTTGGGGTGTTGTTAGGGCCTGGCCACGTGGGTGGGGCCATTTTAAGGCCTGGTCCAGGCAGGGCCTGGCCATGTGGCTGGGGGACAAGGGGCCTTTTGAAGCTAGGCAGTGTGCTTTGTGCCATAGGCCTGACCCAGCCTGCCCTGCTTTTACCCATTATGCGCCGGGGTAGTGAGTGGTGCATAGGCCAAAACTTTGTGTGGGGCCTCTTGAATTTAAACAGCATTGAGGGCATGGATGGCATTGGATTGTGGTGATTTTTGTGTGTTTTTCGACTTTTTGGGGTGTTGTTGGGACCCGGCCATGTAGGTGGGGGCCATTTTGAGGCCTGGTCCAGGCAGGGCCTGTCCATGTTCCTGGGGGACAAGGGGCCATTTTGAAGCCAGGCAATGTGCTTTGAGTCATAGGCCTGCACCCAGCCTGCCCTGCTTTCATCTATTATGCCCAGGGGTAGTGAGTGGTCCATGGACCAAGGCTTTGTGAGGGGCCTCTTGAATTTAAGCATAATTAAGGGCATGAATGGCATTGGATTGTGGTGATTTTTGTGTGCTTTTCGACTTTTTTGGGTGTTTAACTTATGTTCCTCTGGCTTCCTTTGCTTTTAGGTGCACAAGAGAACCACCAGTGTCAGGAAGAAGTCCTGCAGCGGTGTGTGCAGCACAACGTCAAGTGTGGCCACAGACAACTCTGCAACTCGTGCAACAGCGGCCTGCTGTTCTGACATATGAAGAAGATGGGCCCAAAGAAAGGTGGCCGTAGCTCCTCTGCAAAGAAAGTTGCCAGTGCCACTGCCAGTAAGAAGGAGCAGAAGAAGCAAGTGGTGCCACTTACCAAGGATACTGGTGTGCCCACAGACAATTTTTTTGGGGAAAAAAAACAACGCCTGCAGCAGCGGGGTCCGCCAGGGACCAAGCTGGGAGCAGCTCCTCCGCTTCATTAGGCTCAGTGCCACCACGCAAGGTTAGGTCCAAGCCCATGAGTGCTGCAGAGGCAGCCACTGTCATTGCTCAATCACCATCGACCAGTGATGTTGGCTCATCGCAAGAAAGTAGCACCCAATCAACGCAGGGTGTAACTCAGCTGACGAGTGTTCAACAACCACAGCCGCAACGACAACCACAGGTGCAACTAGTACAAGCGCAAGAACATGGGCAAGGAGAGGCGAAGGTACATGCGCAAGGAGAGGCGCAAGGAGAGGCACAAGGAGAGGCGCAAGTAGAGGCGCAAGGAGAGGCGCAAGGAGAGGCGTAAGTAGATGCGCAAGGAGAGGCGCATGGAGAGGCGCATGGGGAGGCGCAACTAGAGGCGCAAGGAGTGGCACAATTGCCCACAATGCTTGTTCTTCCAGAAGTAGGGGCACATCAGGAAATCGAGATTCAAGCGGAGGTATCATCCGAGGAAGCCACTCCTCCTGAGGATGATCCATTGTCTTCCATATCCCCAGCAAGAAAAAGGTCAAGGATGGCTACTACAAGCTCTTCTTCAAGCACCCTTCCTTCTGATGATCTTGATCTTGATTGAAACCCACAAATGCAGTCTGAGGGGGAGGCACGCCATGAGCCGACAAAGGTAGCTAAGCCTAAAAGGAAGGTTCCCGCAAGGCTTTCAGTTATGGGTGATGACGACGAACAAGAAGTGGTGTATTCTGCTGCTGATGAACAGTCTGACGATGACCCAGTCATCACAGTAGTCACTCCAGCCCCAGCAGGCATGCAGCAGACAGACATTTTGACTCTATCCCGAATGGCTGCTGAGCGGGATGTGGGCGGCGTGGCACTGATACCACCACCAACGCAGTTAACTACAACACCAACACGACCTACAGCTTCGATATTTTCTCCTCAGAAGGGCCGGCAGGGACCTCCATCCAGTTCGACCTCCATTACCTCAAGTATTGGTGCTGTAAGTGCACAACAGAGTCGAATTCAGCCACGCCTATCCTCCACTTCATCTGGCATTGAAACTCAAAGTAGCACCTCCACTACCAGCAGACATCTCCAGTCCCCAGTTTGGGACTTCTTTACTGTTAGCAAAAAGGCAGAAAACATGGTCGTTTGATAGATTTGTAAAATATCAGTTAGTCGGGGTAAGCTTGGTACCAACTATAGTACCGGAGGCCAGAGAGGTCATCTTAAAAAACACCACACTATCAAGTGAGAGGCGCAACTAAGTAAGATCCAGGATGCCAATAGAAAAGCAAATCCAAATGTATCCATTCATATTGCATCTGATGATGACGAGGGGCTGATCGTGCAGGGGGGAATTGAAGAAGCGACAGACATTTTTTCTGGTACACCCAGTACCCCTGGCAGCAGCACTGTAGTGGTAGCGCCAACACCCGCTACCTCTGCAACATGTATGAGGCACATTAAGAGTCTGGGAGAGATACCAATGCGAAAAAAGTACATGAATGAGCCTAACGGGTTTGAAGTCTGCATCATCATCATCATCATCATCACGTAAAACGGTCCAGCCCACCATTAGAAGCATTTTTTGGTCGGAGGCGCCATTTGAACGCACCACCCAACGGCACGTCTGTATAATGCAAAGCTGGCTAAAATGCTAGCGCTGGGCCTTCTCTTTTTCTTTCGTGGAAGTGGTGGGTTTTCTAGAATTTGTTGCAACAGTCTGCCCTAAATGGAAGGTTCCTAGCCGGTCCTATTTTGCCAGAGTTGCTGTTCCAGCACTACATCAAGATGTGCTGGAGGTGATTGGCGCAGCTATTCAGAAGAGTGCTGTTCACACTATCCACCTGACAACAGACATGTGGACCTGTTGCCAAGTCCTTGATTACATGTGCATCACTGCACACTGGGTCTGTTTTGCAGGGGTTAAAGACAAGTTAAAAGCAGGTGTTGACAAGGACACAGTTTTTCAAGCTACTCGGAAACATCCAACAGTATCCATGTTTGCCATGGAGAAATCTTATACTGCACCTAACCTTTTGGAGGAGTTTGATAGGAAGGTCTATGAATGGCTGCATCCAAGAAATCGCATGATTGGTTATGTTTACACGGATAATGGCAGTAATATAGTTAAGGCCATGCATGATGGTAACTACTTCAGAGTGCCGTGTTTGGTGCACAGTATTAACATCGTGGTGCAAGATTTCTTGAAAAAAGAAACCACAGTCAGCAAGTAACTGACCACCTGCCGAAGAATCTGCACACATTTCAGCCATTCTTTTAAGGCCCGGAAGAAGCTGAGGAGCATGCAACATGAACGTAGATTGCCAGTCAAAGGACTCCTTCAGGAGGTGGCAACACGTTGGAACTCAACCTTTTACATGCTTGAGCGTCTGTCTGAGCAGTGGGGGTTAATCAACGAGTATGTCTATGAACTGGGTTCTACTATGAAAGACATGAGGCTAGAGTTAGAGGAATGGAAGCTAGTTGCAAGCCTGACAGACATGCTTCGCCCTTTTGAGGTCTTCACGCGTGAAGTCAGCAGGGAGGACTGGTCTTTGGGCTAAGCTATCCCATTGTTGCGCATGCTAGAGCACCAATTGAAGGCGTTCCGAGATGATGCTGAAAATCAAGATGCATATCAGTTGGCAGAAAGCCGCCTAGTTGACAATGAAAGGCTTAAAAAAATACATACAGAACAACATTACATTTGTGCCACTATTCTGGATCCACGGTACAAAAAGGCCGTGGCCAGCAAAGCATTCATTCCTTTTAATGAAGCAGATGTTTCAAAGTACAAACATTGGCTAGCTCTGTCAGCCACTCGGTTAGAAAAAGAGCGGCAGAAAATTGAAAGAGCCGGCAGAAGCACTACTGAATCAGCAGGCCATCCGGCGTCAAGTTCCACTTCTGAATCTGTGGCCGAAGGGAGTCACTTTCCCTCACAGCGTTAACGACACCAGCATCCGTATTATCATCCTCACCTGCACCAGGCCCAGCCATAATATTGTCGGAAGCGGATTGGCTAACTCGTCTAGGGTTTGCTCGTTCCAGTGATGCAAAGGCCACAGATGGTACGTAAAGTGGAGCAACCCTGGAGAACCTTGAGTCGATGGTGCAGGACTATCTGGATGACCCAACCCATGAGTGCTGCAGAGGCAGCCACTGTCATTGCTCAATCACCATCGACCAGTGATGTTGGCTCATCGCAAGAAAGTAGCACCCAATCAACGCAGGGTGTAACTCAGCTGACGAGTGTTCAACAACCACAGCCGCAACGACAACCACAGGTGCAACTAGTACAAGCGCAAGAACATGGGCAAGGAGAGGCGAAGGTACATGCGCAAGGAGAGGCGCAAGGAGAGGCACAAGGAGAGGCGCAAGTAGAGGCGCAAGGAGAGGCGCAAGGAGAGGCGTAAGTAGATGCGCAAGGAGAGGCGCATGGAGAGGCGCATGGGGAGGCGCAACTAGAGGCGCAAGGAGTGGCACAATTGCCCACAATGCTTGTTCTTCCAGAAGTAGGGGCACATCAGGAAATCGAGATTCAAGCGGAGGTATCATCCGAGGAAGCCACTCCTCCTGAGGATGATCCATTGTCTTCCATATCCCCAGCAAGAAAAAGGTCAAGGATGGCTACTACAAGCTCTTCTTCAAGCACCCTTCCTTCTGATGATCTTGATCTTGATTGAAACCCACAAATGCAGTCTGAGGGGGAGGCACGCCATGAGCCGACAAAGGTAGCTAAGCCTAAAAGGAAGGTTCCCGCAAGGCTTTCAGTTATGGGTGATGACGACGAACAAGAAGTGGTGTATTCTGCTGCTGATGAACAGTCTGACGATGACCCAGTCATCACAGTAGTCACTCCAGCCCCAGCAGGCATGCAGCAGACAGACATTTTGACTCTATCCCGAATGGCTGCTGAGCGGGATGTGGGCGGCGTGGCACTGATACCACCACCAACGCAGTTAACTACAACACCAACACGACCTACAGCTTCGATATTTTCTCCTCAGAAGGGCCGGCAGGGACCTCCATCCAGTTCGACCTCCATTACCTCAAGTATTGGTGCTGTAAGTGCACAACAGAGTCGAATTCAGCCACGCCTATCCTCCACTTCATCTGGCATTGAAACTCAAAGTAGCACCTCCACTACCAGCAGACATCTCCAGTCCCCAGTTTGGGACTTCTTTACTGTTAGCAAAAAGGCAGAAAACATGGTCGTTTGATAGATTTGTAAAATATCAGTTAGTCGGGGTAAGCTTGGTACCAACTATAGTACCGGAGGCCAGAGAGGTCATCTTAAAAAACACCACACTATCAAGTGAGAGGCGCAACTAAGTAAGATCCAGGATGCCAATAGAAAAGCAAATCCAAATGTATCCATTCATATTGCATCTGATGATGACGAGGGGCTGATCGTGCAGGGGGGAAGTGAAGAAGCGACAGACATTTTTTCTGGTACACCCAGTACCCCTGGCAGCAGCACTGTAGTGGTAGCGCCAACACCCGCTACCTCTGCAACATGTATGAGGCACATTAAGAGTCTGGGAGAGATACCAATGCGAAAAAAGTACATGAATGAGCCTAACGGGTTTGAAGTCTGCATCATCATCATCATCATCATCACGTAAAACGGTCCAGCCCACCATTAGAAGCATTTTTTGGTCGGAGGCGCCATTTGAACGCACCACCCAACGGCACGTCTGTATAATGCAAAGCTGGCTAAAATGCTAGCGCTGGGCCTTCTCTTTTTCTTTCGTGGAAGTGGTGGGTTTTCTAGAATTTGTTGCAACAGTCTGCCCTAAATGGAAGGTTCCTAGCCGGTCCTATTTTGCCAGAGTTGCTGTTCCAGCACTACATCAAGATGTGCTGGAGGTGATTGGCGCAGCTATTCAGAAGAGTGCTGTTCACACTATCCACCTGACAACAGACATGTGGACCTGTTGCCAAGTCCTTGATTACATGTGCATCACTGCACACTGGGTCTGTTTTGCAGGGGTTAAAGACAAGTTAAAAGCAGGTGTTGACAAGGACACAGTTTTTCAAGCTACTCGGAAACATCCAACAGTATCCATGTTTGCCATGGAGAAATCTTATACTGCACCTAACCTTTTGGAGGAGTTTGATAGGAAGGTCTATGAATGGCTGCATCCAAGAAATCGCATGATTGGTTATGTTTACACGGATAATGGCAGTAATATAGTTAAGGCCATGCATGATGGTAACTACTTCAGAGTGCCGTGTTTGGTGCACAGTATTAACATCGTGGTGCAAGATTTCTTGAAAAAAGAAACCACAGTCAGCAAGTAACTGACCACCTGCCGAAGAATCTGCACACATTTCAGCCATTCTTTTAAGGCCCGGAAGAAGCTGAGGAGCATGCAACATGAACGTAGATTGCCAGTCAAAGGACTCCTTCAGGAGGTGGCAACACGTTGGAACTCAACCTTTTACATGCTTGAGCGTCTGTCTGAGCAGTGGGGGTTAATCAACGAGTATGTCTATGAACTGGGTTCTACTATGAAAGACATGAGGCTAGAGTTAGAGGAATGGAAGCTAGTTGCAAGCCTGACAGACATGCTTCGCCCTTTTGAGGTCTTCACGCGTGAAGTCAGCAGGGAGGACTGGTCTTTGGGCTAAGCTATCCCATTGTTGCGCATGCTAGAGCACCAATTGAAGGCGTTCCGAGATGATGCTGAAAATCAAGATGCATATCAGTTGGCAGAAAGCCGCCTAGTTGACAATGAAAGGCTTAAAAAAATACATACAGAACAACATTACATTTGTGCCACTATTCTGGATCCACGGTACAAAAAGGCCGTGGCCAGCAAAGCATTCATTCCTTTTAATGAAGCAGATGTTTCAAAGTACAAACATTGGCTAGCTCTGTCAGCCACTCGGTTAGAAAAAGAGCGGCAGAAAATTGAAAGAGCCGGCAGAAGCACTACTGAATCAGCAGGCCATCCGGCGTCAAGTTCCACTTCTGAATCTGTGGCCGAAGGGAGTCACTTTCCCTCACAGCGTTAACGACACCAGCATCCGTATTATCATCCTCACCTGCACCAGGCCCAGCCATAATATTGTCGGAAGCGGATTGGCTAACTCGTCTAGGGTTTGCTCGTTCCAGTGATGCAAAGGCCACAGATGGTACGTAAAGTGGAGCAACCCTGGAGAACCTTGAGTCGATGGTGCAGGACTATCTGGATGACCCAACAGAGGTCTTTGTTAATCAGAACCCATTGCTGTATTGGTTTCGGAAAAGGCCTCTATGGCGACTGATCACCAACCTGGCTCTAGATTATTTGTCTTG
Source organism: Lissotriton helveticus (assembly GCF_964261635.1). Lineage (NCBI taxonomy): Eukaryota > Metazoa > Chordata > Amphibia > Caudata > Salamandridae > Lissotriton > Lissotriton helveticus. The sequence continues at coordinate 63,819,806 of NC_136059.1, read as the reverse complement.
CCCACTTGCAAGTTTGTCTTCTGAACGTGTTTTCAGTGCTGCTGGTGCCATTGTAACTTCAAAAAGGACCCGCCTCTCACCCAAAAATGTGGAGAGGTTAACCCTGATCAAGATGAATCAGCACTTCATACCACCAGATTCCAAAATACGTGAATGCACGCAGGAAGAAGAGGACACCGACTTAGGTGAGGGAAGTTCTTCTCTGTTAGCTGACCTAATCCCGTCTCAATTCATAGACGAGCTCTACTTCCCTGACACCGAGGCCTGAAAATGACTTCCTTTTTTTTCATCCTTATTCACTTTTATTCCTGTTTAGCCCTTGTGACCTGACTTCTACTCTCTCCCCCCACCTAGCAGCCCCCTCCCCGTCTCATCCCGCCGCCCCCCGTTCTCATCCCATCACCCCCCTACACTTGCACCCTTCTGCTCACATTAGCGTCACGATGGCTCGGGACTCGCCTTCTCTTCCCTCCCAAGTCCTAACTACCCACCTAAAACCCCACAGCCAAAACTCTTTCACCATCACATTACCACCTCACCTCTCTACTAAAATGAGACGCATTTTCAAACAGAAACTTATCCGCCAACACAAAGAAACCCTAATCACGGACATCTACCACTCGGCCTCCAATGGTCCGATTAAGATGGACCTTATATTCCACACTGAGAGACCGGAAGACTGGATCTCCTTGATCAGAACGCAACTGTTTATCGCCAAAACCACATCCACTTCCCACAGTTGCAAACTAACCTCTATGCTCCCTATGAGCTCGGCTGGAAGAGGGTACACATCCGTGACCATCTACACAAACGCCATGGTGCTCTTTCAAGCTAATAATGAGAACCTTGAAGCTTTTGACTCCCTATTTCCCACATTAAGATCTGCCCTCCCAACCCTACCGCACCCCGCCCCAATCCGCACCTCGCCCTCATCCACAACCAACAGAGAAGCCTTTGATCCTCCCTTCCGTGATACCGATGCGGCCCTCTACGTTCCTCTTCTCCCCGCCGCATTCCAACGCATGCTTACAGCCAACCGACCACAACAAAAAACTCTAACTACACCCTCAATTCCCCATGCCAGCCATCCTACTTCCCACACCTACCGTATCCCTCAGCTCCTTACAGATAACATTACCCCGCCCCCTTATGGGATCCCTCCCCAGCAAACTCACAGATGACAGGGACACCCTTCCCCACAAGCATCATCCCAGCTCTCAGACACTCAAAGCCTTGCCCTGTCCCTTCCCCTCCCCTTCCTCCAACCTCTCCCTCGATCCCGGAAAAGGATAACCTGACTTGCTCCACCATCAAGAGACCTCAATTCTTCAACCTGAACCACAACACCCTAGATGCCCCCAACTCCTCCCTCGATTCCGTGTCACAGCGTCTCACAGCGCTTGAAACCCAGATAGACGTAATCTCCCTGGACCTAACGGAAATCCTCTCTGACCTACGTATAGCCCGCAAACACTTGAAACCCCATTCCGGGTCTCCCCACTCCATCAACTCAAACCGCACCCCCCTTGGACCACAGAAACCACTAGTACCCATCTGCCCGGTCCCCCTACTGGGTCCCGGGATCATGTGCACTTAAGGCCTCAAAAACCAGAGCCCCCTTCCCTAGGACCAAGAGCCAAACTCTATCTGATACAAAACACCCGACCTCAAGGCCCTCCAGAACAGAAGCACCTATGTCAGACTGTGAAGCAGCCTTACTAGCCACTGCATACCACACTCCCGCCTTAGACTCTCCTAAATCCAAAATTCAAGTGACCACAGGACACCGGAAAGACCTTACCTGCACCAAACCATTGAGACATCCTGTCCTGACCGCCATACCTAGGGCGACTGTAGATAGAACTACCAGCAATCAGGTGACTTTCACCAACTGCCTACTAATCAACTGCAGATCGGCCTCACTAAACACAACGGAACTAGCCTAGGCGATCCTTACTCATGATATTGACATTGCGTTCCTCATGGGGACCTGGTTGAATAAGCTATCTCCTCCCTGTCTAGAAATGCTCGTACCACCTGGCTTCTCCCTCATCACCATAGACAGGATAGATCAGAGAGGAGGGGGGTTGCTATCATTCACAAGGATAGTTTGGGCATCTCGGAAACCACCTCTTTCGACTACGATTCTTTTGAATGTCTATCCGCCATCATCAAGACCAAAGACAATGATTCTTTACTATGTCAACTGCTCTACCAACCCCCAGACAGAAACAACGCTTTTGGAGAACAATTATCTGACCTGATAGCTCATGGTGTACTTGGCGACTCCAATAACCTAATTCTGGGTGACCTGAATCTACGATGGAACGAGACACACAATCCTCTAATCCAATCGCTATCTAGCCTCCTCGATGATAACAACCTAAAACAACACTGCACTGAGGAAACTCATTACAAAAGAGCAACATTGGATGCCATCATTTCGCAAAAGAACTCTATCACGGTCAACCACATACTTCCTGTCGACTGGTCAGACCGCCACATGATCCTATTTCATATCAATCACCCCACTAGCTCCTACCAACCTCCACACGAACCCCCAAAATGGATGAGAAACATCTCCCAAGTACCCCTGGATAGCCTGGAAGCTCAGTTAAACTAATTTCTCCCGGACAACAAAGCCCACCTCTCCAACAAAGATCTCACTGATTGGTACAATTCCAAGCTAGTGTCCATACTCGACAAACTAGCTCCACTAAAGCTTAAAAGAAGCAGAATCACTCCATCCAGAACATGGTTCAACGATGACCTCAACACAGAAAGAAGAAACTTAAGAGCCAAAGAAAGAAAATGGAGAAATAACCCGACTGCCATCCTATGTGACCAACTGAAATCAGCCCGTAGGAAGTACAACAACCACATCAAAAATAAGAAATCCAACTTCTTCCACGAGGCACTGGACAAGGCCAAAAACAGACCGAAGGAACTCTATAGCATCATCAGACAACAAACCTCCAAGCCAGTGTCCTCATCTGTACAGGGGTCCAAAGAACTCTGCGACAACTTTGCACACTTCTTCAATGATAAGATAGCAAGAATCGAACTATCATTAGACATCAACGAATCACACCCCACGAAGAGCAGCTCGGCTGTACCCCCTGCCCTCTCTCCTGGCTCTTCTCTCACCCCCTGGCTTAGTTTTTGCCCCGTTCTAGAAACAGAGATAATCTCGCTGATCTCGACCTCCAAACCATCAGCTCACATCTCAGATCCCATTCCTCCTCTACTAATCAAGAAACTGAAGCACGCTTTTGCACCTAAATGGGGCAAAATCATAAATAGCTCCTTAAAAAATGGAGTGGTCCCTGATTGCCTTAAAATGGGACAAGTCACCCCCCTGCTGAAAAAACCCGGTCTAGACTCGACAGATCTGAACAATTTCAGACCTATATCTAACCTCCCCTTGCTCTCAAAAACACTTGAGCGCTGCGTTCTTCATCATCTGACACAACACCTGGATAACATCAACCTCCTAGACCCCCACCAGTCTGGCTTTAGAAAAGGCTGCAGCACAGAAACCGCAATGCTGAACATCATAGATGACATCCATGAATCTCTAGACTCAGACAAATGCTGCCTCCTCATTCTCCTTGACCTCTCGGCAGCATTTGACACAGTGGACCACAAACTTCTCATCAAGGCTCTCCAAGAAAGAGCTGGCCTCGGCGAGGTAGTTCTCAAGTGGTTCTCCTCCTTTATACACAACCGCACGCAAATAATAAAAATAAAGAACTTCACCTCCGAAACCCAGCAAGTTCACAAGGGCGTCCCCCAAGGATCGGTGCTCTCTCCAAAGCTTTTTAACATCTATATGGAACCGCTCTCCAAGTTACTCAATAAAGCCAACATTCGCTTCCACCTCTACGCGGATGATACACAGATCTATCTGGAAACCTCCTCTCTCACTGACATCCAAAGACTAAATGATGTCCTGAACGATGTTCAAGAATGGCTAACAAACAACCATCTGAAACTAAATCGAGACAAGACCGAGACACTCCTCATCTCGAACAAGGACGACAACCCTCAAATCATGGAATGGCTAAAGGCAATCGATGGGCTCAAAGGGAATCTTACTCTAGCAGACTCTGTTAAATCTCTTGGGATCACCCTGGACCCTAAACTAAACATGATGAAACACATTAAGAACTCTGCCAAAAGTGCATTCTTTAACGTCAGACTTCTGAACAAAATCAAACCATACATTCTTAACAAGGATCTCAAACTGGCCACTCAATCCCTGGTACTGTCAAGACTGGACTATGGGAATACAATCCTAACAGGTATTTCTAAATCACACTTGGCACCGATCAAAACAACATTACATGCGGCAGCCAGAATGATCACCGGCATCAAAAAATCTGATCACATTTTCCCGGCACTCAAAGAACTCAAATGGCTACCAGTAGAAATGCGAAGTACCTTCAGAACGGCCTGCCTAACCCACAAAGCCCTCCACACCGGCAAACCCGAATACCTGGCAAAAAAACTCAAAACAGCTGGCCAAGCCAGGAATCCGAGAAGTTCTATCTCCCTCCTGCTCATCCTACCAAAAACTAGAAAGAAAAGAACAGCGGACTGCTCTTTCACGGGAAACGCCCCTAAAATTTGGAACTCCATCCCCACGCACATCAGAACCATACCGTCCTTTGTGGAATGCAAAAGCCAACTCAAATCCTTGTTCCTCATCCATTCCCTTGGCTGTGGATAACACGGAACAGACTGCAACACCAGAACTCTGTGCCCGCATTGAACCCTGAAACCAAAGAAGCTCTGCAGTACATTGATGCAGCTCTTTATGTGACACTCAGTGACTGTCAAAACCTTTATTATGTCATGCTTCTGTTGATTATTTGCTATTCCCTTACTGTAAAGCACATTGAACCCTGAAACCAAAGAAGCTCTGCAGTACATTTATGCAGCTCTTACTGTTACATTCGTTGATTGTCAAATCCTTTCTTATGTCATGCTTCTGTTGATTATATGTTATTCTCTTACTTTAAAGCGCTCTGTTACCTCTGGGTCTTGACAGCACCATAGAAACCTTCTAAAATAAATAAATACATTAAATAAATAAATAAATAAATACATAAACTATTACCACAACAAACCTCTAATCACCTAATCACAACAAGTCCATCAGCAGCACTGTCTTCATCTTATTTCCTTATTGATTTGAAGGTGCCGCAGTCTGCATTCCTGAGGTTCACAAGTTCACAACTCAATCATGCTCCTCTATCCTCCTCCTCCAGACTCCCCCTATCCATATCCCTCAAGGCAGATGGCTGGATTACGCAGAATAAATAAACTTTGTCTTCCCTGACGAGTCCCCTCAATTGGGACTGGAATTACTGACTACATGCGTGCTGATTGCTGACAGTTACTTCTGAAATTGACAGGAGAGGCTGCCCTGTGGGCCCTCACTTTCAGAAGAAGATGCGGACAAAAAGTGGAACAGGTAATAAATAATGAGAAGAAGATGGCATGCAGAGGACAGCAATGGCTGTCTGGCTCTGATGAAAGCAATTGCTGTTTGTTTGTTGTGCATGAAATGAATCATATGTCTACTGTTATTTTTTAATCTTTTACACACTAAATGTAACTCAAGTCTACTCTGCTTTTTTTACTTTGTTTAATTCAAATTGTTCTTCAACTGCAGGGGCCACTACGTTGCATTTCCTAATATGCAAAATGTCCTTGGACTTACTGTTTGCTAATAAACCAGAGCGTTTTTGGTAATGTCATCACTGCTGTTTTAATTGTACGGTGTTAGCGATTACTGCTAGCATTTTTAAATTTCACTCTGTTCGAATTATTAAATTTAAAATCACACTATTGACTGCACTCTACTGGGGCTGATTTGAAAGTCCGGGGGGTCACTTACCTGCTGCACTCCCGCCCTGGTCCACCGCGTCCATTGTTGGCGATTGATGCAGAGGGTGAGGAGGAGCCCAGCACTTCCGGGCACACTGCAGACAGGTCAGCGCTCTAGTTGCACTGGTACGCCCTCTATTTAGTGTGGTGAGGTACGCGGCCTCATTGTGGAGAAGAGCTTGCCAGTGGCAGAGGCAGGCTCCAGCCGCTTGTACGCTGTGAATAATCTAGCGCTGATTTCAGAGCGTTTTTGGCAATGCAATCACTGCTGTTTTAATTGTACGGTGTTAGCGACTACTGCTAGCATTTTTTAATTTCACTCTGTTCGAATTATTAAATTTAAAATCACACTATTGACTGCACTCTACTGGGGCTGATTTGAAAGTCCGGGGGGTCACTTACCTGCTGCACTCCCGCCCTGGTCCACCGCGTCCATTGTGGGCGATTGATGCAGAGGGTGAGGAGGAGCCCAGCACTTCCGGGCACACTGCAGACAGGTCAGCGCTCTAGTTGCACTGGTACGCCCTCTATTTAGTGTGGTGAGGTACGCGGCCTCATTGTGGAGAAGAGCTTGCCAGTGGCAGAGGCAGGCTCCAGCCGCTTGTACGCTGTGAATAATCTAGCGCTGATTTCAGAGCGTTTTTGGCAATGCAATCACTGCTGTTTTAATTGTACGGTGTTAGCGACTACTGCTAGCATTTTTTAATTTCACTCTGTTCGAATTATTAAATTTAAAATCACACTATTGACTGCACTCTACTGGGGCTGATTTGAAAATCTGGGGGGTCACTTACCTGCTGCTCTCCCGCCCCGGTCCGCGGCGTCCATTGTGGGCGATTGATGCGGAGGGTGAGGAGGAGCCCAGCACTTCCGGGCACAATGCAGACAGGTCAGCGCTCTAGTTACCCCTCCCCACTCCCTATTTAATGCAGATAGGACAGCGGCCGCACTGCAGCCGCGCCGGTGGCGCGCCGACGACGCGCCAAAGGCAAGCCCGTCTGCGCCCGTCCGCGGCCGTACGGGGGCTGGGCCAAAACCTCTGTCCAAATCAAGCAAGATCGCATTTATTACGGGAGAGATGAATTATTACAGCTCTGTCCACCGGAAGTTAAGGTATGTAGACACTCCATGGAGGCATTGCAGCTAAGCAGCTGCATGTACTGTACCTTTGAGGGAAGTGGAGTGCCGGAAAGTGAGATAGGCTGTAAGACGCTCCAGGGTGGCCTATTGAACTGCAGATCCCTAAGTCGTCACAGTGTCCAGATTTGGGAGCTATTGACAGACGATAGGCTCGACGTACTATTCTTGACAGAGACATGGTTGGGCTCTAATTCAGACCTAGACATAGTGGAGGCCCTCCCCCAGGGCTATAATATAGCCAGGATTAATAGAGCAAAGGGAAGGGGAGGCGGGATCGCAGTCATTACCAAATCACCCTATGAATGTAACTAAGAACCGTTAGCGGTGAAAAACTACGAGACAGGTCTCTTCAGGTTGAAGATAGGCCCCAAATCCATCACTGGGATCCTTATCTACCATCCTCCTGGAGGGCTGGGCGATTTTAGCGCGAGTCTCCAACAAGGGATCGCCCATCTGGCGATTAGGCGGAGCAGGCTTCTGGTACTGGGAGATTTGAATCTTCATCTGGAGGACCCTATGCATAAGGAGGCAGCAGAGTTGAGACAGGATCTGCAGACTATGCAGCTGGAACTTATCATGCGCCCCAACACACAAGTTGGGACATCTGTTAGATCCTGTGTTTGCCAGCTGGGACGGGGTGGTGGTGGGCACGCCGATACCAGTCCCATGGTCAGATCATTTCATGATACCACTCAGCATTAACATACCATCTGAAGAATCGCAAAAGGAGGGAAATAAGAACTATCCATGTAGGAAATGGAAGAACTTCTCGCAGGACCCCTTTAGTAGGGTGCTGATGGCAGGAGGTCCTCCAGGAGGGACTGATATTGAGAGTGCCAATGTAAACCTGGATGAGTGCATTCGCAAGGCTCTTAATGAGGTAGCTCCCCTACGGCTGATGAGACCGGACAATAGAGCTAGGAAATCCGCTCCTTGGTTTACCCCCGCCTTGCAGACAGTTAGGACGGACTGCAAGAGATTAGAAAGGAGTCGGAGGAAAAGTTTGGGCAGTCAGGAAAAGGAATTGTATAAAGAAGCCCACAGGAAATATCAAGTGCTATTAAGAGGAGATAAGGCGTCTCACTATAAAAACAGAATAGAGGACGCTGCGAACTCCGCAAAGGAACTCTTCAGAATTTTTAAAGAGAATTCTACGGTAGCCGGCTCGAATGTGCCTGGCAACAATTCAGTGATTGAATGAAACAGAGTAGCAGAGTTTTTTGCGCCGAAGGTTAGGAACATCTATGCCTCGTTTCCGAACTGTCCTGAGTGCGGCCTGGTCTTCGAGGAAGTCATGGGAGACAGTAATATGGGATTGAAACTTGAAAAGTTTACAGCCCCCCCTCCAGAAACATTGAGAAACATCTGCCTCAGTATTAAATTTGTGTCCCCACGAGACCCAGCTCCACCTAAGGTGCTAGAAGGTAGCCTGGTGATTCTGGAGCCTTATATTAGGCATGTTCTGGAGCTTTCATTTGAATCCCAGACATTGCCAAGGGCCTGGAAGAGAGCGGTAGTCCTACAAATCAGGAAAAAACCTAACATCAGTCATGACGTTCTAGAAAACCTTACCTACTGCCGTATGTAGCTAAGGTAGCAGAGAAGGTGGTAAACATCCAGCTGATGGCATATCTGGAGGGAGCTAATCTCCTGCACCCCTCTCAATCGGGTTTTCGGGCGGGGTATTCCACGGAAAAGGCCCTGTTAAGAGCCACGGAAACCATCAGGCAAGGAGTGGACGCCGGCCACACCATGGCACTGATTATGCTTGATCTCAGTGCAGCGTTCGACACTGTGGCACATTTCACCTTGCTGCAGTGTCCGAACAAGGGAGGTGTGTCAGGCCCCGCTCTGGGCTGGCTGAAATCCTTCCTGACGGGCCGGAGCTTTCAGGTCCAGCAGGGATCCTTTCAGTCCACAGAGGCGGCTCTAGAGCAGGGGGTGCCACAGGGATCTGCCCTGAGTCCCACTCTGTTTATCCTGTATATGGCCCCCCTGGCGGAGGTGGTACAGGCTTATGGAGTGGAGTTAGTCTCTTATGCTAACGACACTCAGTTGTTGATATCACTATCCCAGTCTCCCTCGGCCGAGGAGACAAACTTTAGGGCATACATGGAGGCGCTCGCCTCCTGGATGAATAAGAACTGCCTAAAGTCAAATGGGGGCAAGACCGAGGTGCTGATGATAGGTGGGAACACACTCAACTGGTCGGATGACTGGTGGCCTGTATGCCTGGGCACCACACCCATTCCTAAGAATTTAGGGATCTGGGTGGATTCCACCCTCTCTTATGAAGTTCACATTCGGCGGCTTGTAGGGAAATGCTTTGGTATCTTAAAAACCTTACATAAAACCCTGGATTTGCTTCCACTAGGGACCAGACAGACAATGACCCAAGCGCTCATTACGTCCCGTCTGGATTACGGGAACGTATTATACTTGGGTGCGACTGAAAAGAATCTTGGCCACCTACAAGTTCTACAAAATGCGGCAGCCAGGCTTGTAATGAGATTACCCAGAAGAGCGGCATCCAAGCCCATCTTGGCAGCTCTCCACTGGCTTCCCATCAAAAAAATGATCCTGTTTAAATCCCTCCTCATATGCCATCGCATTCTCTGGCACAGGGCTCCCTCCTATCTAGGAGACCTGGTTATCAGGTATGTGCCAGGTAGAGAGCTGAGATTAGTAGGAACTGGACAGCTAGGAATCCCATGTTTCAGAAAGCCAGGATGGGCGACCATTCTTTCAGATTCCTAGCTGCACAAAGCTGGAGTAAACTCCCAACACGCCTCAGGCTGGAAAGATCTGAGTCCAAGTTTAGGAGTCTTCTTAAAACTCATTTATTCACTTCTTAGGGATGAGCAGGAAATGGGGGTGGGTCTCTGACTACTGGCAGGTTCTTCCCTCCACAGCACAGGGACACGCCGGGACGGCATTACCAGGCGCTCTATTAGCTCCTTTATTATTATTATTATTATTATTAATAATATCTATTTTTTATTTACAGTCACTCACTGGGATGGATGGATCATCAGCGTCGGGTTAGGGAAGAACTATGGCCAATTTGTGAGTGGCAAACAGGTACACCAGTCTACAACAACTACTACAGCAGAACTACATGTCTGTCTAGTCGTGGTATGGAGTGGTCAAGGCAGGGTAGTGTTGTTGTTATGACAGGCAGAGTCCAGACAGCAGTTCATGTAAAATTGGGGCTATGTGGCTTGCTGCATACAATTAGATATGCTTTGTCTGTCTGTGACAAAGAGCCTAGGTATGCTACATCAGTTTGCTTAACTCAGTGGTGCCTGCCTTGACCGTCTGCATGGCCCTGCAAGACAAAAAGTTTGTCCCGCTCGCGAAATTTGTTGTTTTTCGGCGGCAAATTCGCAATCCGAGAATCTTGCGAAATTCCCGAAAATTCGCAAATTTTTGAGCTTAACGGATTTTTGGCCCATGCTTGCGGCAGGGCCATGCAGACTGTCAATGCAGGCACCACTGAGTGAAGCAACCTAATCTAGCATACCTTTGCTCTTTGACACAGACAGACAAAGCATATCTAGGGTTTAGGGTTCAGTGCGGTTTACTAGGGTTTTTGGGTTTCATTTGGTAGGGTTCCCGGAGTCTAGGGCTCAGGGCCCGATGCAGGCTCGTTCATATGATGTTGGCAAGGTTTTAGGGGGTTTGGCGTTTTTTGGGACAGAATTGGCTGAATTTTGGCCTTTTTTGGTCCTTGGCGGGCACGTGTGTTTGGGTGAAAACTAATACACCTTCCAGTGGATCGATTTTGTTCTGCCTTGCTGAGATTCTTGGGAATCACTGGAACAAGTGTCATGGTAAGTTTCAAGAGGATCGAAGTAGTGGAAGTGCTGAAAACAGCAATTATTTGACAAGAAGCGATTTGCCATGTTTGGGGGATAGCAGTATTGCATGTTTTTGGGGGGCTTTGTGGGGGTGTTCTAGATTTTTGGGGGTAGGTTGAGGCGTCTGGGAGCCTATTAGGAAGGTCTAAATTTGATTGCAAGTGGTTTGAAGAAAATCCATGGTGGAATAGAGGGTTTAGGCCTAGTTACAGAGAGCGTTTTGTCACGATGAAAACTTAGGCCTAGCAGTATTGCATGTTTTTGGGGGGCTTCTTGGGGGGGTTCTAGATATTTGGGGGTGGGTTGATGGGTCTGGAAGCACTGCTGGGAAGGTCTAATTTGGATTGCAAGTGGTTTGAAGAAAATCCATGGTGGAAAAGGGGGGTTTGGGCCTAGTTGCAGAGAGCGTTTTGGCATGATTTAAACTTAGGCCTAGCAGTATTGCATGTTTTTGGGGGGCTGCTTGGGGGGTTCTAGATCTTTGAGGGTGGGTTGAGGGGTCTGGGAGCACTGCTGGGAAGGTCTAATTTTGATTGCAAGTGGTGGTTTGAAGAAAATCCATGGTGGAAACGTTTTTTTTAGCAGTATTGCATGTTTTTGGGATGCTGTTTGGGGGTGTTCTAGATTTTTAGGGGTGGGTTGAGGGATCTGGGAGCACTGCTGCTGAGAAGGTCTAATTTTGATTGCAAGTGGTTTGAAGAAAATTCATGGTGTAAAAGGGGGGTTTGGGCCTAGGTGCAGAGAGCGTTTTGGCACGATTGAAACTTAGGCCTAGCAGCATTGCATGTTTTTGGGGGCTGCTTGGGGGGGGGTTCTAGATCTTTGGGGGTGGGTTGAGGGGTCTGGGAGCACTGCTGGGAAGGTCTAATTTTGATTGCAAGTGGTTTAAAGAAAATCCATGGTGGAAAAGGGGGGTTTGGGCCTCGTTACAGAGAGAGTTTTGGCATGATTGAAACTTATGCCTAGCAGTATTGCATGTTTTGGGGGGCTGCTTGGGGGCGTTCTAGATCTTTGGGGGTGGGTTGAGGGGTCTGGGAGCCCTGCTGGGAAGGTCTAATTAGGATTTCAAGTGGTTTGAAGGAAATCCATGGCGGAAAAGGGGGGTTTGGGCCTAGTTGCAGAGAGCGTTTTGGCACGATTGAAACTTAGGCTTAGCAGTATTGCATGTTTTTTAGGGGCTGTTTGGGGGTGTTCTAGATTTTTGGGGGTTGGTTGAGGGGTCAGGGAGCACTGCTGGGAAGGTCTATCCTTGATTGCAAGTGGTTTGAAGAAAATCCATGGTGATAAAGGGTGGGTTTGGGCATAGTTGCAGAGAGCGTTTTGGCACGATTGAAACTTAGGCTTAGCTGTATTACATGTTTTTTGGGGGCTGTTTGGGGGTGTTCTAGATTTTTGGGGGTGGGTTGAGGGGTCCGGGGGCAAAGCTGGGAAGGTCTATCCTTGATTGCAAGTGGTTTGAAGAAAATCCTTGGTGGAAAAGGGGGGTTTGGGCCTAGTTGCAGAGAGCGTTTTGGCACGATTGAAACTTAGGCCTAGCAGTACTGCATGTTTTTGGGGGGCTGCTTGGGGGTTCTAGATCTTTGTGGGTGGGTTGAGGGGTCCTGCAGCACTGCTAGGAAGGTCTAACTTTGATTGTAAGTGGTTTGAAGATATTCCATGGTGGAAAAGGGGGGTTTTGGGCCTATTTTCAGGGTGCGTTTTGGCACGATTTTAGGTTAGGGCTCATGCCAGGTAGCAGTATTGCATGTTTTTGGAAGGGTACTGTGGGGTGTTCTCGATTTTTGGGAGTGGGTTGAGGGATCTGGGAGCACTGGTGGGAAGGTCTAATTGTGTTCTAAGTTTGCACCTAGCTTGAGGGGAAAGATCCGCAAAATTCGCCCATACTTACTAATTACTATCCTTGAAAAGGAGACTCAGAGTATGCACTTTCGAAATGACGCTTGTCTGTAATACTGTCGACTCTGAAACTGAAAGTGTTATTTTTGCACTACACAGAGTACCGTATATTTTTTTCTCCGTGGTGTTTTAATATCACTTCCTGTTTTTCCATCAACAATTACAGGCCGACTTATACCCTGTGCAATAGGAAAAACGATGAACTCAGGCTTACCATTAGCGATCCGCAATTCCGCATCCGCCAGGCAGGCAGTGGACAAGGTGTTTTCTGGTCACCTACATGTATCAACTGAGCATCAGATGGAATGGAGAAGTACCGCGAATAGGAGGAATGGCTGGATGCATGCAACTTCCCAAATTCAACATGACAACTACAACATACAGTTACAGTATCCATATTCATTTCTACTTATCTTTTAAGTAATGTTATTACTGTGAACTTCTATTTGCTCTCTAAACTAATTTAATGTACTAAGTGGTTCTTCTCTCTGAGGGCAGATAGGCAAGTGAAATTGCATAATTACTGCAGCCCTGTACTGTCACATTGTTTCCTCATAGTTAGTACGTTGTAGAAAGTACTACTTACTTTTCAGTAACCTATCCATTTAGTAAACAACTTCATACATGCAGTAGTGCATGCACTTCCTTTATGTCTCTTAAAAGATTTATGGATAGCTTTGTTTCCAAAGATTTGTTTATCTTCATTTGTTGTTTGTCCATGTTGTGTTTTTTTTCCTCTCTCCACAAAACTTTCCCCACAAAGCCCATTCCCATCCAATTTTCAAACCCTAACCCTCTTCCCCTGGGCTGTGTGGTTTTCATTGAGGTGTGACTAAATGACAACAATAATTCCACACACTTGCTGGGGAGGATAAGGTGCAAGCAACCTCCTCAAATTTTAAGGCTGCTAGATGAATCCTAGGATATTGTAATTCTAGTTAAAAAAACAACAATGAGTATTTTAAAATAAATACTGAATATCATGCCCACCATTGATTGGATTCATCGTCAACATCATCCTCCTACATGTCAAGAAGACTTGATACGCTGCTGTGTCACTGTTCTTGATGTAGCCATAATCATCCATGCAATTTGTTTTCTCCCCATGCTTATCTTCAGCATTGCTTAGGCTACAAATTTACTGTTCCTTCTAATACTCCTCTCAGGCCACTCAATGTCTCATTTTTTTACTTTGTTTTTCATATGCTGCTACTGCTAGTGTGCTACCACTCCTACTAACACCACAACAACGGAATTTCGGTCCTGGATGGATTTCATTGGCAACCGTATCACAGTTAAGATAAGCATTTTGGGGAGGTAGAATAATGGGCTAGGACTCGGAGGAGAGACTGACAGTAGTACTAGTAAAATACTAGTAGGCCAATTGAATTCACTAACTCTGTTAGTGGCACTTTTGAACATTTTTGGTCGTTTTACATAATTCATGCTGGTAAGTTTGAGGAAATAAAACATGCAGTAACCCAAGCCCACCACCCCACAAAATACTATGAACGCGTACACTATGTTGAAGTATGTAAAATAAATAATTATATATTACCCTGACAAAAATAAACTAGTCCCAAAGACCCAAACCACCCCCCTCCCTAACCGAAACAATTGTCCATTTCAAATGTCCAGAGTAAAGTCCCAAAAACTCCCCAACTCCCAAATCCCACCCCCCCTGCCCCCCAACAGTCTTTAAAAAAGGGGCAAGGGACACAGTCACTTCCGGCGGTGTGTGGACAGGCCATCCCACCGCTCTTTGCGGAGGTCCTGGAGCTGTTGCTGCATCTTCTCCACCTTGCGCTCCAGGTAGTCCACTCTGAGTCATAGGCGGCGCAGGCGTGCCATCCAGGCTCTGGGGGCGGCAGCTGCTGGTGTTGTTGCAGCTGAGTGGCGGCGGCGGGAGGCTGTCCGACCACCACGCCGTGCTAGAGGCTGCTGGCTGGTGGACCCGGGGGCACTGGAGGAGGAAGCAGCTGTTGCCGCCTCCTCCTTCTGTTCCTGAGCCCACAGCTGGCGATATTCAACACAAATGGCCTCCAGCTTCGGGGCCCTGGCACGGACAGCCATCGACTGTAGGGTGAGCTTTTTTGGAGCATCTATATGAAGAAAGAAAGAAAAATAATGTAACCAATACTCTTTAACAATAACACAAAATAATTCAACAGAAAATTTTCTCACAGTAACACTAGCAATTTGCAAGCACAGTATAACATTTTGGCATGTATCTTTCCGCCGTCTTAGCTTGTAGGCCTGTAACATTAGTGGGAGTTTCAGGAATTCTACTAGCAGGCAGCACTATGGACTCAATTCATAGTCAGAGAGTCAGAGAGTACACCAGTATTCTTCTTTTTTTCTCTAGTTTTGCGAAAGAAATTACTTGTACGTGAACTTGTGGTAGCCGGCATAATGCCAGCTCAGTCAGCTTGCACCCAAACAAAACAGACACAAGCCATGATGACGCAGACTCGCATTACTTTAAGCAGTACATGCAGGTGGGGATAGGGAAGCTCTTACTTTTCTATTTTCTATTATATTTCTTAGATCAAGATGGCCGCCTGGAAGGAGCTCCTGTGAAGAGCTCCCAGTGCTGGGGATCCCGTTTTGGGCTTTATCCCGTTTAGCACCCACCAAAAGGCTGTAAAAGTAACTGGAAGAAACAAACAAGTAACTGGATCACCACAAGTAACTGGATCACCACGAGTAACTGGATTTCTGACCTGATTTACGGAGGCTGGAGCCAGGGGAGCATCGCGACCTGCCACTGGACACTCGCCTCGGGCTCACACATTGCATCGCATCGCCGGGACTGGGCAGCTGGAGTTCAGCGAGACTGCAGAGCCAGAGTTGATCGGCGAGTCAGGCGGTCTGGCGGAGGTTGGCGCCTGCAGAGCCACGCGACCTGCCTCTGGTCATTTCCCCCGTCGAGCAGCCGGGACTGAGCGGCTGGGGCTCCAGGAACCGGCTGAGCCTGCACCGTGGTTGGCCCGGGGCGGCTGGGGCTGCAGGAACCGGCTGAGCCTGCACCGCGGTTGGCCCTGTGATCCCGCACCACAGCTGAGGGTACGTAGCGGCTCTGGGGAGCTGGGGGAGGCAGAGGCGCGAGTTGCGGCGCTGGTTGCTGCGACCGGCGGGGTCTGGCAGAGAGGAGCCACCCGTCGTAAACGCGGCGGCCACGGAGGACCGGGAGGCTCCCCCCCGCACAATGCACGGAGGAGACGAGGGCTGTTGAGCTTTTATTTAGGGCTGCTGGCATTTATTTGTTTAGGGTGAAGCAGTGGTCCCGGCCCCACGGCGGAGGAAGCGCGGAGGAAGCGCGGCGGCATCAAAGGGCTGGGAGAGCCCCCCCCTCACCCACCGCGCGTTCCAGATCAGATCACACATCGGTCCTCAGACGCGGCACGCTAACGGGACCAGGAGGGAACAGGAGGGTCGGCTGAGGAGTGGAGCGTGCCATCGGAGGCTGGGGAGACAGACACATTGGAGGGCTGTGGGAGATACCCCTCCCCACTCTGTATTCAAATGGATTAAGCATTGCAACAGCAACCTGACAATCTATGCCGACAAAAAGAACAAGCGCTCGTTGCAGCAAACCTATAAGGTATTTATTTCGCCCCACCCGCCTGCTAACATCTTAAACTATCTCCTTTGTGCAAAATGGCTGGGGCCATAAAACTGTAGCTATAAATCTCACTGATCCACCTGATGTCCACGTGGCTCTTCAGCTCAACTCCTCCACACAAGTCCACAAGTAGAGATAAGCTCCCCGCCTCAGCATACTACGAGCAGGGCTTGCTCTGATTGAAAGTGAACCTGCCCTCCTTGATGCACAATGTAATAGCAACAGAAAGAGGACTATCTTCTCGATCTCCCCTAATGGTTCGGCCATCTTAGACTGCCTGTCCCTGGTGACCATCTTGGACTAGTCATTCCTCTCGAGTAAAAGTTTGCCCTACTACAGGGGTACTTTATGTATATGCCTAGTTGTATCTTGCACATCTCACTTTTTCCTCAAATGTAACGCACCGACGCTACCTCATATATTCACATCATATATTTACACATCCCACTTTTTCTTCACCCTATGCACCAATTGCTACCTCATATATTTGGGTGGTTGTAATTGTATTTTGCTGTTTAATCATATACCTCATTTTTTTTTTTTTTGACTACACACTACTGTTAGATAGCATATAACGTGAGGTGCAACTTTATATTGCAAATGATTCATGCACCCCATCTATTCAGAAGCACCCATTTTTGCCTTTTACGGTGGTATTATATGTCTATAATCCCAATGGTATACTGCACATCCCACTTTTCCTTCACCCTATGCACCAATTGCTACCTCATGTATTTGGGTTGCTCACTAGTGTCACTTTAGGTCTAATATAATTTTTTGGTTGTTATTAGATTTTGCTACTGACTCATTTATTTTTGACTACTCACTATTGTTATAGATCATATAATTCTTGGTGCAACTCTAACTTGCTACTGATTCTTGCATCTCAGGTATTTGGAAACACCCACTTTTGACTATTCACTATTGTCACTTTTGTTCTCAGGTATCTTATTAACTGCATGGATATTTCAGCCTAGTATATCATCAGTATTAAACCTATAGTCCATGCTGTACGTGTTTGTTATCTACTACGACCTCATTGTAATGCACTGATAATTGTCACATTGACCTGTCACACCTAGGTAACCTGCTCCCAAGTCTCATTCCCCTATACACCATCTACTACCTCACACACTATTGCTGTTCACTATTGCCAATGTTTTTACATGCAACTGGGTATTAGTGTATGTGTTCGTATTCTGCACCAGCTTATCATTATTGAGCACCCTACCTCTGTGCATCTATTGTCACATGCAATTGGGTTTTAGTGTATGTGTTTGGACTCTGCACCAGTTTATCATTATTGTGCACTCTACATCTGTGTATCTGTTAGCGCATGCATTGGGGGTATTAGTGTATGTGTTTGTATTCTGCACCAGTTTATCATTACTGTGCACCCTACATCGGTGAAATATGCACCCACTACAGATCTTATCCCTGGATGCTTAGACTACTACCGCATACACATTGGCTGCCCACTAGTGTCACTCGCACTCCATGCAACCAGCGATTACTGAGCATCCTCCCACACCTACTGACTCTGTCACCCCATCATGGAGCTCATCGGCAAGCACACACACAGAATCAACTACCCACCCACACTCACCAAAAAAGCAGCTAAACGCTTTAAACACAACCTCTTGAGGTCACACCCGGAAATACCCGTTGCAGACACCTACTACTCACCGGTTAATGCTGCCGTAAACATTGATATCATCTTCCACACCGCACGCAGAGCCCAATGGAGAAAAACGTTCCTCTCTTTACTCAACGTATCCAATTCCAGGAAATCCGCTCATGGCCAAACGCTCTCCATCACACCATCCCAACTCTTCCCAGGCAGAACGTCCATCACTATCTACAACAACGGGATTGTTCTAATCCAATCCACAAACAAGAACCTTGAACTACTAGACAACCTGTTCCATACCTTCTTACAGCACCTCTCCAATCCGGGGACCCCACTCAGTCCGATCACCCCTGACTTCACAGCCCCCATCAATAACGATGCTAACACAGCTCAGTCCCTAAACGACACGCACCGCCCCTCCACCACCGGCACCGTCGTCACCCACCCTCCTACTGTAACGACCGCACACTCCTCAATCACAGACCTAGATCTCTCCCCGACCTACACCAGCAGCTCCCCCTCCAGGCCCACCAACACCATGACACCCATTCATACTAACTTCTCAATCACAGACTTGGATCTCTCACCGACATACACCAGCCGCACCCCCTCCAGTCCCACCAACGCCCTGACCTCCATTCATACCACACACACTCCTCTCCCCCCTGACACCACAACTCTCGAATACTACGCCTCTAGCATACCTCAGCCCCAATTGGACATGCACCTCTCCTCTACCATCAGCACCTTAGTCATACACCCAACTACGGTGGATACCTCACACCCCTCAATCACAGACATAGGTCTGTCACCCATATACACCAACCGTATCCCCTCCCCTCTGTCACCAGCCCACACTCCCATTGTTTTCACACATGACGACACAGCTTCCACTCACAATCTGCCCGACCGAGCTCAGCCCCAGTCCGACATGCACACAGACAATGCCCACCCTTTATCCCCCCCAACTCGAAGCCGCCACTTCCACACATTAACTAATCACTCTGAGCACGCCACTATCAACTCGACTCCGCCTCCGCAAAAAAGAACGACATATAATGACACTCCCCCACCGATTCTCACCCCACATTACCCTACATGCGCCCCCACCACAACTTACTTACGCCCATCTTCCACTATGCACTCTCCACCTACCACCAATACCCTACTCCATTCTATGGCATCCTACCCCAACCCTCCAATACCCACCACCAACACAAATGCCACACCAGACCAGGTTATGGCCTCCCTCCTCCAGCTCAAAGAAGACATTCACATCATCAAACAACTACTCCGCTCGCACTCCAGTCATTCCTCACCCACCACCCTCCTCAAGCTCAAACAAGACATTCACATCATCAAACAACTACTCTGCACACTTCCCGGACACCCCTCACCCGCCTTCACTAACACCGCCCTTCCCAACAAGACCCCCACCCGGATGGCTGACTCTCGCACTCAACGCCCTCCGCACTGGATCTCCATCCCTGTTCGCAATCGGGAAAACCGCCCCCATCGTACCCGCAACACATTATCGGACCTCGACACACTCACTCTCCTCCGCTCCTACGACCCAGCTCCCCTTAACAACATACCCTCCACCCTCCGCGCCATTCCAACGATTCACCCAAATCCCCTTAGACCCCCCACGCAAAACAACAGAATCTCTATCCTTAGTAACCTGAGAAAAGTCCCCCTCTCTCTAGAACCCCCTTCCACCCTCGACACACCCCGTCTCAAATGCACCCTCCTCAACTGCAGATCGGCCTCTAGGCACTCCTCTGCAATCGCTGATCTCATCTTATCACTGGACCTTGACCTAATCATCCTGACTGAAACCTGGCTAACTGAATCTTCTACACCTATATTGGACATACTGGTACCCCCCAACTACAACATCACCAGACTAGACAGGGTTGATCAAAAAGGTGGGGGAATCGCCTGTATACACAGGAGTAACCTCTCTGTCAAGAAAGTCACCTCCCCTTCCTTACCCTCCCCAACCTCCTGTGAATACATTTGCTTTGATATTATTAGTGAGGGGAAACCGATATGCTCTCTCCACAGCATTTACCATCCACCAGGGGACAACTTTACCTTCGCGCAACAAATTATGGATATGATCACCACCAATGTGGGGCGACAACTCACACAAATTTACCTTGGTGACTTTAACCTCCACTGGAACGATCATAATGACGTGGTGGTGAAGAGTCTTAAAAACTTCCTGGACGCCCTTGACCTCACCCAAATATGCAACAGCCCGACCCACGAGAAAGGCTCCATCATCGACCTTATCATCGCCAAAGAAGACTCTATCCAGCTCGAATCTATCAAACCCTGTGACTGGTCAGATCATCACATTGTCACGTTCTTCATCAACGAAAAAGTCAAATTTAAACCGGTTCAATCATTCAAACCCAAAGTCTGGAAAAGAGACTTGAAAAAACTCAACCCAAACTCTCTACCCCCCAACAGCTGCAATATATTACTCCCTCCCACTGGCGTTGCGGATGTCCAAGCCTTGACGGACCACTATCTCAACGCTATGACCTCTTTAGTTAATGAAGCTGCACCTATGCAGCTAAAAAGAGCATCCACAAAAATATCCAATCCTTGGTACAACGGGAGTCTCAACAACGATAGACGGGACATGTGAATGGTGGAGCGCACCTGGAGATCAGCCCCCTCCGCACTGCACCTAAAAACACTGAAGAAAAAGAGAAATGCCTACTTCAGGAAAATAAAACGCACAAAATCAGATTTCTTCAGCCGTCAGCTTGACCAAGCCAAAAATCGTCCGAGAAAGTTGTTTGAGCTAATCAAAACGCAATCCAAGGATCAGCCCCAACCACTCAGTACTCTGGGCGAAGCACCCTCCTGTGAAGACTTCGCCTCTTTCTTTACCCAAAAAACAGACAACATAAAGATCGATCTCCTCATTGACGTAAGTCTCTATCCCAAATCGATCTGCACAGCACCCGCTGAACCAAAAAACAATGCTACATAGACATCCTTTGCCACCTATTCGGAAGAAGAAATTGGTAGACTGCTCAGCACTTTGAAACCAGCCAATCACCTCTCAGACCCCCTTCCTGCCAACGCTGTCAAAGACCTTACCCCGTCGCTCCTCCCACTTTGGACTAAAATCAACAGCAGCTCTCTTCAACAAGGGACCATTCCCGACTCCCTCAAAGTTGGACAAGTCACACCTCTACTAAAGAAACCTACAGCCGACCCCACTGATCTAAATAATTATCGTCCCATTACCAATATTCCGACTCTTGCCAAACTACTGGAAAAATGCGCACAAACTCAATTGACTAAGCACATTAAACAGTTTGATCTCCTCAACACTCATCAATCAGGCTTCAGAGCGGACCACAGCACAGAAACTGCTATGATACACATAATTGACGACGCCCTCCAAATCCTAGATCAAAACGATACCTGCCTCCTTATCCTTCTGGATCTCTCCTCTGCTTTCGACACCGTCAAACATGAGAACCTACTTGATCTATTAAACACAAGAATGGGTATATCTGGAACTGTACTCAAGTGGTTCACGTCCTTTCTACACAACAGAACGCAGAAATTCAAGAGCAACAACTTGATGTCCTCTCCAATACCGGTATCGCTAGGCGTCCCACAATGATCCTCCCTATCCCCAACTCTGTTTAACCTAGTCATGGAACCTCTCACCACCTTGCTACAAGCATCCAATGTTCAATTCCACATGTATGCCGATGACACCCAACTTTATCTCAAAGTACAATCACCCAAAGACATTAGGCTCCTGAATTCAACGATCAGAAGCACCCAAGCATGGTTGGCCGCTAATCATCTCAAGCTCAATGCTCTTAAAACAGAGTTCCTCTTGATCTCACCTCCTGCGAAGATCACTACCACTCAAAGCTGGCTTAAACACCTAACCGCACTCAATGTTCATCCCACCATTGTAGACTCAGCAAAATCCCTAGGCATAACACTCGACACCAACCTCAACATGCAGGAACACATCAACAAAGCAACTAAAGGGGCGAACTACCAGATCAATACCTTAAGGAAACTCAAACCCTTCCTTCCAGCCAAAGATTTCCAAACTGCGGTACAAGCTCTAGTCATCCCTCGAATAGATTACGGCAGCATCGCCCTCTGTGGTCTCCCCCTAACTACCACGGCACCCATAAGAGCTTCTCTAAACGCTGCAGCGAGACTCATCACCGGATCAAGAAAACACTCACACATCTCCCCTGACCTGAGAGCCCTGAACTGGCTACCTTTTGAAGCCAGAATTCATCTGAAAATCGCCTGCATCACGCACAAGGCTGTCCACCTGAGCTCACCCGGATACCTCCCCCAAAAGCTGACGATTTCCGGAGGCTCTAGAATAACTAGAGGCACAAACAATCTCCTGCTAAAGCCCCAAAGATTCCGTAAGGAAAAAACGTATAAACGCTCCTTCTCTGGAATGGCACCCAGGATCTGGAACTCACTCCCCCCTGAAATAAGGCTTATCTCCTCTACCATACTTTTTAACCACTTCAGCGCTAATGACAAGGGTAACTCGTCATGGACTTTCCATTGATTTCAATGGAAAGTCAATGGAACCCCTCGCACACCCTTAGCAGCCAAGTGGTTAAGAAAGAAGTAAAAGCTATCCTCATGGCGAAATACACTTGAATTATTAGTGGGGATGTTATTGACAGACGCTGCTTCATTCAGTTTTACTGACCTTTTTTTGCATTTTTGTATGACTCGTTTGATGACCTGCCTGAGTGCTTACGCTATCAATTATTTGGACTTGTATTTGTACTTGTATCATCATGAATGTATTTGGTGGTCTATGCTCCCACATGTACCTTACCCACCCCAATATTATCTGCTCACACGTTGTTCTTTTCGTCTGTAAAGCGCTCTGATATCTGCAAAGATCTTGTTCGCGCTATATAAAACTTTCAAAATAAATAAATAAAAATAAATAAATAGGGGTGCCACTGGCCATACTCAGTTACATCCTGCTCAATGTAATTTATATTTCGCACTGCCCCCCCCCAGGCCTTCGGTTCTAGGAAATAAAATGAAGATTATTCATATCTGATCATGTATCCAGCCGATCACATGATCTCTTTGCTTATACGATGGATGACTTTAGGTGCTTTGTTGTGATAGATTGAGTGAACAACAGCGATAGTCCACCCATGATTGACACGGCAGAAAGAAAATTATGACCCTATGGAGTGAGTGTGGTAACCATAATTGCCGGAGGAAGGGACTTGACTTGATATCATTGTCAACTATACAATACATACACAATATATGCTGTGCTTGCAAAGTAAACTACTGTACTGTTACTTTAGGCAAGGGAGAGTTTCTGAACAATCACAACTTCTAGTATGTGGATTTCCTCTGCTTTGCTACTCTGGCACGGACATGCTGTTCAAACAAAGTAACACTCTTCATCCACTGAGCATCTGCCTACATACACCTCTGCCATCTATGAGGAAGAAGATACCATCCGGGCTTCCAAAGTAAACGTCTATCATTCTTCTTAATGTCTCAACTTTACCAACTTTACTTTTTCCTCAAATAACACCCTTTTCATTTTATTTGGTAAACCACCGTCTTGACTTGCATTTGAGTTTCACCCAAATTATATATTGCAATGCACACCACACATGAATTTTCTGATTCACCCACACAGGCAGTCATCATCTTTTCTTTCCCCTCCATCCATCCTTGCTTCAAGCAGCCATGCATCTGATTCCTTCCTATCAGCCAACTTTGCCTGCATTCAAAATCACGTATCATTCTTTACAGTCATAAATGTTACGACTCGCTTGTCCTTTCAATCTAAGTTCTTTCCCTTTTCGTTCATCACATCCCTCAAGTTCATCTGATATGACTTGGCTTCACGATAAAAGTTTAGCAGCTGAGTTGAAGTCAAATAGGGGGGGCCATTGCTTACTCGGAACTACCGCCGCTAATGCTATTGCTAAGTCAAGGGTGACTGTCTTCTCCGTGATTGGCAAAAATGTAGTTCTAAATTAGTAACTGTTCTTAACAGTACAGTGTACTTGTAGTAGTGTACTGTCTACTGTACAGTATATCATACACTTCTTTGCAAGCCTACTCTAAAATGTCAATAAGTAAGGAGTATAATAACTTACCACCATCCGCCGCTGCTGAGCCAACCCCCTCAGCTCCTCCTGGTGGCACTTGTGGCACCGCCGCATCCGCCCCTGGAGTGGACCCCTCCGCGCTGCTGGCTCCGGCACTAGTGATGGGAAGTGCCGCATCCGATGTTGTGACGCCTAGAAAAAACGTCATATTTTTAGATGCCATACACCACCCCCTATTTCGTCTCGTAATGGAAGTGAAAATGTTAATACATATACAATTTTTAATTATTGGGACTGAAGCAAAGTCACAGTTTTGGGGAGGGTGTTAACTTATATGCTTAGCCATAACATGCAACACTTTTTGGCACAACTGATGAATGCTTGCTTTTCAACGTGCAACATTTTTCTAATTACAGACAGAACCAACTACTCCTCATCACCAACAGGATAACTTGAAGTTTCAACAAGGTGAGGACTCCCGAGTCCCGCACAGTTACTTCTGACTGAGGTATGTGGAAAGTCGAACTGCACCTATCATCAACAATGTCCTATTTCTCTGGTCCATACTTCTGTATGTGCAGAATAGTCCCTGAAACACTAGCGGTATGGTATGTGCTACTATCAGATCAAAAAGCCAAGTACTAGCTTATTCTTGGTTGACATTGACATTTTGTTGTTGGAAATTCTCAAAGCACTAACATTAAGAAGACTGGAATACACAGCAAGGGCAACCCAGAGGACTGCACTCAGTGCCTCTAGAGCTATTGCTGGATCAGAGTTTTGTTTAACACCGTTTGCCGACTGGGCAAGCTTAGCTACCAACACAGACCGACTCATAATAATAGTAAATAGTAGTAGCACAGAGAGTGATGGTAGAGAGGCAGGATAAGAATGTAGAAACAGTCTACAAGAAGATCAAAGACTATTTTGTAAAAAATAGAATTAGGAAACAGTTTGGAATGAATAGGAGCTGTAAAAGTTAGGGAAGTATTATTATGTTAACAACAGAACAACTTACTGGGGCCAGCAGAAGAGCCTGCAGAGGACAGTTCCTGCCCACTTTCTTCTGCCAGAGTCTGGGGTGTACTCTTCTTGCCCCTGGGAGGTGCTGAATGTGAACATGAAATAAACGCAAACATGGATGATTGTTTTTTTTGAAATATTTGATTTCTTTGACCACAATCTAAAATTATCTAAAATTATCTTGGGGAAACAAATTACCAACAATTGCACTACATGTATTGACCTATCTGATCTGGTCAACTAGGAGGATTCTAGTACAGTATTGCTGGATTTTCAGACTGTCTACTTGGAAAGTTATGTAAATCACTAACTAAACCAACAACAAAAAGGTTCTACTACGACTGCCAGCACTCAGCAGTACGCGATGTGACAGACACAGTCCGTCATCATGATTGCAGGCCACTAAAAAATGTCATACTACTAATAGCAAGTCATAATACACTCAACCTATCAATCCACTACTATCTTTTCTTCTTAGTGGCAGCAGGAGTACAAAGGAAAGACTAGACTTGAGTCTCTAGTCTCTCTAGCATTACACAGTTCTGTAAAGCACTACACTCATACATATTCAGGCCAAATGAGCACAAAGTTGCAAACAAGTAAGCATAGTAGCAACGCCACTGAGGAGGCGAGCACCTTCAATCACAGAAGCTATTTAAACATTAGTTTACCTGCAATGTAATCAAATCGGCAGCATTCTTGCTCTTCGGGAAAAACATATATTAGCAATATACCACAGAGCAGAAGAAAACAAAGTAGTTATTAAATAGCTACTCACCAAGGCCAGGGATCTCCCCGCCTAGCTGGTGGACCAAGTCCTGCTCCTGGTCAAGGACGTCTGCCCACCGGTGCATCGCTTGGAGATAGGTGCACCGGACCCCCAACTCCCTACGCATGGCCCGGCACACCGTCCCACGTACACGCAAAAACCCCGGCAAACATGCAAAAAAAAATCCGAAAATTCGCACGAATTCGCGGATTTTGCGGATCGCCAATTCACTTTTGTGCGAATTCGCCTACCGCGACTTCGCGCATTTCGCCCACACTTAGTTATCACGAGTGACGTCAGTGTTGCATATTTATTTTTCAGAAAGACACACATTCACTGGAGGATGTCATCAGTGATGTCATCAGTGATATCATCAGTGATGCCATTTGAGATGTCATCAGTGATGTCATGAGTGATTTCTCTGACCATGTCATGAGTGATGTAATACGTGACGTCATCAGTAGTGCATTGCGGGAGCGCGAGTTATAGTTAACTATAACGGGGGAATTTTAATGCTTTTGTATGAGTGAAATGTCCAGCTAACTGTAACATGTCTGAAACCTATGGTTTTCAGTGAACTTCTAAGGTTTTTAAATGCTAATTTTTAACTATAACGTGTGTGAAACCTTTGGTTTTTTCAGTGAATATATATATATACATATATATTCACTGAAAAAACCATAGGTTATAGACCATATATAGTTAGGAATTAGCATTTAGAAAACCTTATTTTACTCACACAAAACCATTGAAATTCCATATATAGTTAGTTGCACTAACTATATATCGCGCACCCGCAATCCACTGCTGATGATGTCACATATTACATCATTCATGACATGGTCAGTGACATCACTGATGACATCTCAAATGACATCACTGATGACAACATCCAGTGATTATGTGTTTCTGTAAAGTTTAAATATGTTTTACATATTGAAGAATGAGTGGATGTATAAGTGTCTGAATGAAGGTTTTAGTAGGTGCGTGATTGACTGTATGAGTGAGTGATTAAATGCGTCTTACTAAATGCACGGGTTAGTGACTAAACTGTCTGAAAGTGTGCATCAGCATGTCTGTTGTTGTGCAAGCTGCTGCATGTGTTGATCAGTAGCTATATAAGTAGCTATATGGGTTATTGATTGGTTGCACAAGTATTTGTATGGGAGACTGAGTGTGTGTATGGCTGGCTGGGAGGTGTGTGACTCTGTGCAGATCAATGTGTACTTGTATCAGTGATTCTATAAGAGAGTAAGTATGTGTTAGTATATGTTTGAAAATGTAAGGTACTCTATGTTTAACTGTGTAGATTAGAAAATGGAACTGTGATTGATTCTTTACAGGACTGACTAGGTGTGTGAGTAACTCCATGGATGAGTGGCAGAGTGTGAGTGTCTGTATAGGTGTATGAGTGCATATGATAGTGTTGTAAAGATGAGTGATTGTATGTATGAATGATTGTATGGGTGAATGAGTGAATGTGTGTGTAGACGTAGGAATCAGTGAGTGCGTATGTAGTAACTAGTATTGGTGTGTCAATGGTTTCAAAAATTATACTCTGTATTTAACACTGGTTGTAACAGAGGTTATATTAAAGTGTGAGGAGATGCATTGTATTGTCACATTAATGATATCATCATTGATGTGACCATTGATGTCAAATGAGATATCATCAGTGATGTCATTTGAGATGTCATCAGTGATGTCATCAGTGATGTCACTGACCATGTCATGAATGATGTAATATGTGACATCATCAGCAGTGGATTGCGGGTGCGCGATATATAGTTAGTGCAGCTAACTATATATGGAATTTCAATGGTTTTGTGTGAGTAAAATAAGGTTTTCTAAATGCTAATTCCTAACTATATATGGTCTATAACCTATGGTTTTTTCAGTGAATTTTCAAGGTTTTGTAAATGCTAATTCCTAACTATATATGGTCTATAACCTATGGTTTTTTCTGTGAATTTCATTGGTTTTTTAACAGCTAATATCTGTAGCTGTAAAATGTATTCTTCTTTAAATCCAAAAATATATTTTATATGTTTATGAATAATTTTTTTTTTAAATATTTTTTTTTCTACGTTCCCGCTTCGCGAATCGGGAAGCTTCCCGTTAGCTGACCTTGATGCCGCGAAATAGACCGCGAGCCGGTAAACGTTTCTTTACCGCAAGTGCCGCGTTAGAAAACAACATCGTGACGCCTCCCGTCCGCATGACGTTCCACGTTGTCGCGTGATACGTCATATGACGTGCTACGTTAGCGAACTGGTACGCGAAGCGAGTCGCAAAGCGCAGGTTTCTGGAAGCAAACCGTGAGGCCCTGCAAAGCGCTTAACGTAAACACAGCAAGTCATGTGACTTGGTAATAACACTTTTCATTGGTTCATTTCACTTTTTGTTTCCTAATGATGTAAGACTAGGTCATATAATCTAAAATGAACACTTTTGATTGGTTGAGAACTCTTGTTTTTCCCAAATGATGAAAATCCCTCCTTCTTTCCTCACTCTGACTTTCATCATTGTGAGAGAAAGACCCTTTGTGATCACTGAGCAATGGCTTCTTTAGTAGCTTCAGCTGGTGCTTCCCCACCACCTCCACCACATCCAAGGAAGAGTGGACCACCTGCTCAAGTTATAATTCAACAAGAAGAGGAAGAAGAGGAACAGGACGAAGAGCACGAAGAGAGGCAGTTTTTGCCTGAGCAGCCCAAGACGTCTCACCGGAAAGAAAACTTCATTTGGCAATTTTTTTAAATTCCCAAAGGTCAGAAAAAAGTAAATGCAAGATACGTAACTTGCCTTATATGTCAAGATAGACTGTCCAGAGGAACCGAGAAAAAATACAGTTTCGGAAACTACACAATGCATCGCCATATGACTAGGTGGCATCCTAACAACTACAGTGCTGCACAGTTTCGGAACGACCTAGATAATCTCCCTATTATGGCCAGAAGATCTGTTGTACCGGAAGTAACGGGACCAGAGGGCAGGGAGATGGTGCCAAATATACAAATGAAATTTGGTGAAGTAAAACACACCTGCGTATTTTGCGATGGATTCATTTCCTACGGAGAAAAAAGCATCACTCTGATCAACAGAGCTATTGACTATCATATGCAAGTTTGTACGAAACGCCCAAAATAATAAATACTTCTTTTTTTGTTTTGTTGCTCCTGTTGAGCCCTTTACAATGAATCGTTTTCATTGCCCCCTCCAAGAAAAACCCAAAAAAATATAAAACCTCAGAAAAATTCAAAAAAAGTAAAAAAATGTTCCGAAAAATAATAAAAAAAATATATACACAACAAAAACAATAAAAAAAAAGTTCTTTTCAGAACTACCTCCCCGTTATTAAAAAATTGGTACAATATTTGGAACTGTGCCAACCTCTATTTCTCTTAGTTCGCTTCCCAGTTCGCTCGCCGGTACGCGAACTAGAAGCGAACCAAAAACAGTAAGTATAAGGGAAGGAAACAGACACTTATGTTAAAAGAAAGACAGCTATAGGGGAGTAAACTAGAGATACTATTACCCGTAATCCACTGCTGATGATGTCACATATTACATCATTCATGACATGCTCAGTGACATCATCAGCAGAGGATTGCGGGTTTTTTGGCAACGTGCCTTATCCACGGTTTAATAACGCTGCCTTTTGCTTTATATAAGTTTTCAAATTGTATGAAATATATACCAATAGGTCGTTATGAACCTTTAGGTAGTGCTTTTCTTCATGAGGTCTGGTCGCTTCCATACACATACAGATGTTTCAAAGATGATCAAGAAGTTTATCTGAATGGAGAGGAATGCACTGAGACGCCAGATCATTCACTAATGTGTAGGCACATACAGTTACACGGTTCATGCAACAAACACCGACCAAATATGGCTTGCGTGTTGCAAGGCACGCCAGTTCCTGCTATCATCCCCACGTTCAAGTTGTTGGAAAATGGTAGTTATTTGATGCTCAATAATGAAGATTGTTCTGAGTTAATTGAAAAGGGTCTGCACCTCTGTACGGGTGTTCGCTATGTGAAGCACGAAAGTTTCACGGGCCGAACTCAAGGCCACCTCTCTCTGAGACAAAAGAGCTCTTATTCTTGCCATGCCGTTGAAATCTGTCCCAAGGTTGGTATTTGTGGCCAGATTGAAAACTCCCTATGTTCATGTGTGGGAGGAAATAGAACATTTCTGCAGCAAATAACCCGTTCACTTACTGTTACGATAAAAGGAATACTTTTAATTCAGATTTGCCTTTCAATTTCAGCAAGATGGTTCCGACTATCTTTAACGCATCCTCCACAAAGACCCTGGCGCACTTTTTTAAAGTTGTTACCAGTGGTCTCGTGACTTCATTTGAGAAAATCTTTGGAGTCATCCCTGCTTCCTTTCATTCTATTTTCTCCACTCTGGTTCGTGGATTGGCATTTTTACTTGCATTACCAGCGGACGCTCTTGTGCTTTTTTACATTTTTAAATATGGATGTCCCTCCTATGCAACCTCCCACCCTGCAGCTGCTGACACTGTTCCGCAATCGCATGCTAGAATATTATGGCACAATGCCGTTGGCGATATTAAGCACGGCATATGGATTATCTTTTCGATTCTCCTACTTCACCTGTGTCCAGCCTGTATTTCACTGCCTGACCTGTGATTTCGATTGGGCCATTGATTTGTGTCTCTGCGGACCGGTTTCTCCTGACGTCGACTTTAATCAGCTGATGACTCCTATCATTACTCACGAGTTGGTTTGTCCTGGCGAAAGGATTATGGCTGTGGCATTGATGCATGGACTACTTGGTCCCTGGAATTTACTGGCGGCAGCACAGTCTTTCTTGGAACAGAGCTTTCTTGAAAACCCACCGAGCTGTCCTCTGATGGTGATAGAGGATCCGGTGCTGGGAGAGCACGTATGTTCTTTTCCGCTTTTAAATTGGATGGCTGAACTGTTTTCGGATGAAGACGGTGACTTCCTATTGGAGGCTGTTGCAGCTTATTTTGCATACACAGTTATGTCATAGACCTTTTTCATGTTTGATATGCTGAGTACTAGCATTTCATTGACAATTCATTGACTTATTTGTCAAGTTTTTATTATTTACCTTGCCTATTGGCTTAAGACTCGATAAAGTACTTGGCTGTTTTATTTTTCTTTAGCATTACATTTTCCTAGTTTTTAATGCTTTACCTTGCGGACCGTCCACATATAAACTTGCAATCTACTCTCATGAGATGGCACTTCTATTATCTTATTCAGTTCGTTTCCGGATCATGGGGAGGTGTCATCTAGGTCCTGGATATCTTTACACCGTGTTAAGTTAGCATGGGCTCATTACCGGTTTAAACACCATTTTTCCTTTTTTGCAACTTCTGCACACGACACTTAGTTGTTGCTTTAGCTTTCCACCTAGTAGTTCATCGTGGTTTACATGAGAATAATATGTTATTGCTCTACTATCTGCTTTGCTTGTTAAACTATATCTGTACAGCGAGTGCTAAAGTTTCAAGAACAACACGATACAGAATTGTTATGAGGTCTGATCTCCACGACTTCATTCTCATAACATAAGTGCAACTTCTGCCAATTCTGGGCATGAGGCGGGTTTTATATTGCTTTGCCGAACACACATACACAACAGTTGATGCGGTTCACATGAAGAGAGAGCTGGTGTATGCTGATGTGATTCCTTCAAATCTAAGACACTAAAGTATGGGCACGCCCTAAACCAACACAAAGAGACCTTCTTAGCAAATAATATAATATGTGTATTAGGGAGGGTGAGATATAAGCAGCCGCGGGCCGTGGAGGGAGTTACGGTGAGGCAGGGAGGCGGGGAGGGGGAGAAGCAGGGTGGAGCCCTCTCTACCTTGCCCCTCCCCCTCCCCGCCTCCCTGCCCCACCGTAACTCCCTCCACGGCCCGCGGCTGCTTATAAGTGTTGCTAACTCTTATTCATTTACAGCATGTTAACATACTGTCACCATTCGCTTTTTATGTACTAGTAACTATGCTGGTAATTTTGCTACTGATAATATGTGTACTTGTATTCTCCACCCTGCTTCTCCCCCTCCCCGCCTCCCTGCCTCACCGTAACTCCCTCCACGGCCCGCGGCTGCTTATAAGTGTTGCTAACTCTTATTCATTTACAGCATGTTAACATACTGTCACCATTCGCTTTTTATGTACTACTGACTATGCTGGTAATTTTGCTACTGATAATATGTGTACTTGTATAATCTAAGATACTACGCCTCAGAAGACGGCATTAGTAAATAAACATTTCAAATACACATGTGTTCTTCTTAACTCCATGTTCTGGTTTCTAAGAAATATATAACGACCGACTGTTCATGAGTTCCACGTATCCTGAGGTACTATAAGTTCATATTCTGGATTGTCTAAACATTGAGAGTTTGTTATATCCAATGTGACACTGTACCTAGCTTGCTAAGGAGTTTTTGATTACTAACGTGAGTTTTGGGACACCCTAATTCGCCGAGGTTCCAATCCTCTGTCCACAGTTCTGTGTGAGAACAGAAACCCTGCGACAGGGGCACCCCCGACCCTTGCTGGAGCTTCATCACACTTGCGATACAACTCCAGCAATGCGCCACCTTTACGGCACAGATACATCACGCATCTGTGCTGTTTTTGCCCCATGATGCGCCGCATTGTAAATGCAGCACACCATAGGTGACGGAACAGCGGCACAGAATGACTAACACATCCCTGGTGATGCGCCAGTCATCATAAATGTATCCCTATGCTTCTTATCTTGTTAGAGATGAACCGCCATATGTATCATCAAAGTTTTTTGCATTTCCTAAATAGCGAACTTTAAGGAATAAATAGCGATTATTTACCATTCCTAGTTTGCGATTAGCTATTTGCTAATTACAAATTACCCATTCATTTCCTTCATTTCCATAGGGCGGTTGGACTCACTTTTAGCTCGAACGGCTGAATGGATTTGCACGAAACTTGGCAAAATTGTAGGGACTGGTAGCCCGATGTGCCTTTGCTATGTCTCAAGATATATGCTCCAGTGGTTTTTACGGAAATTAACTTTGAAAAATATATATTGGGCTACATTGGCCTATATATATGTTGGAGCCCAAATGTAGCCCAATGTAGCCCAATGAAGCCCAATGTAGCCCAATGTAGCCCAAAGATGGCCGCCAGACACACAAAAAAACAAATGTAGCCCAAATATCAGCCAGATGTAGCCCAACTATAGCCCAGTGACAGAATGACCAATCCGCTTCGCAAACCTCCGTTACGCGAGGCGGAGCGCTGTTACAGATATATATCTTTTTTTGAACGTTAATTTCTCAAAACCACTGGAGCACATATATTGAGACCTAGCAAAGGCACATCGGGCTACCAGTCCCTACAATTTTGCCAAGTTTCGTGCAAATCCATTCAGCCGTTCGATTATTATTATTATTATTTTTTTTTGCCCCCCGGGGCCCTTTTAAAACCTCCACATCAAACCTAGGGGGTCAGCGAGGATCTACTATTCCCCCTTATGGTCATATGCCCCTTCGCTTTGGCCTCCTCTTGTCTCTCGATCCTACCGAGAGACAAGATGGCGGCCGCTACGGACTGTTTGGAATGTTGACAGACGCCAGAGAACCAATCAGCTTCGCTTCACAAAGCTCCGTTGCGCGAAAAGTACGCGTCCTGGGCCGCTGCCCGGTCTGCTGTTACAGATATATATCTTTTTTTAAACGTTAATTTCTCAAAATCCACTGGAGCACATATATTGAGACCTACAAAAGGCACATCGGGCTACCAGTCCCTACAATTTTTCCAAGTTTCGTGCAAATCCATTCAGCCGTTCGGGCTAAAAGTGAGGCCAACCGCCCTATGGAAAACTCAATGTTAAAAACACGTTTTGGGACCCCCCTTTTTTCTCGGCCCCCACTGGACGAACCCCCCCCCCAAATTTTCAGGGCTGCTCAGAAACAAAATGTGCCATTTTCCTGAAAATTTCAGCCAATTCCGTCCACAAACGCCAAAGTTATTAGACATAGAATTTTCAAAAAACCCATAGAGAAAAAATCCTAACTATATATACCTACTGGCGACCGCCAGTAGGTAATATATATATATAAATATATATATTGGTTTTTTCAGTGAATATATATATATATATATAAATATATATATATTTTCACCATACCAAACTTTCTATCAAAAGAAGGCGCTGACTCCGTGTATCTTAATTCAAGCGTTTATTTTCAATATCAGTTTCTGCTCAGACGCTTTTCGGCGGCTAACTCCCGCCTTGCTCACTAACATCTGACCATCTGAGTGTGCACTTATATATACAATCTATGATATATATATATATATATATTCACTGAAAAAACCATAGGTTATAGACCATATATAGTTAGGAATTAGCATTTACAAAACCTTGAAAATTCACTGAAAAAACCATAGGTTATAGACCATATATAGTTAGGAATTAGCATTTACAAAACCTTATTTTACTCACACAAAACCATTGAAATTCCATATATAGTTAGTTGCACTAACTATATATCGCGCACCCGCAATCCACTGCTGATGATGTCACATATTACATCATTCATGACATGGTCAGTGACATCACTGATGACATCACTGATGACATCTCAAATGACATCACTGATGACATCACTGATGACATCTCATTTGACATCAATGATCACATCACTGATGATATCATTCATGTGACAATACAATGCATCTCCTCACACTTTAATATAACCTCTGTTACACCCAGTGTTAAATACAGAGTATAATTTTTGAAACCTTTGACATACCAATACTAGTTACTACATACGCACTCACTGATTCCTACGTCTACACACACATTCACTCATTCACCCATACAATCATTCATACATACAATCACTCATCTTTACAACACTATCATATGCACTCATACACCTATACAGACACTCACACTCTGCCACTCATCCATGGAGTTACTCACATACCTAGTCAGTCCTGTAAAGAATCAATCACACTTCCATTTTCTAATCTATACAGTTAAACATAGAGCACCTTACATTTTCAAACATATACTAACACATACTTACTCTCTTATACAATCATTGATACAAGTACACATTGATCTGCACAGAGTCACACACCTCCCAGCCAGCCACACACACACTCAGTCTCCCATACAAATACTTGGGCAATCAATCAATAACCCATATAGTTACTCATATAGCTACTGATCAACACATGCAGCAGTTTACAGAACAACAGACATAATGATGCACAAATTAAGACAGTTTAGTCACTAACCCATGCACTCAGTGAGACATATTTAATCACTCACTCATACAGTCAGTCATGCACCTACTAAATCCTTCATCCAGACACTTATACATCCACTCATTCTTCAATATGTAAGACATATTTAAACTTTACAGAAACATAAAATTACTGGATGTTGTTTTCAGTGATGTCATCAGTGATGTCATTTGAGATGTCATCAGTGATGTCATCAGTGATGTCATTTGAGATGTCATCAGTGATGTCATCAGTGATGTCACTGACCATGTCATGAATAATGTAATATGTGACATCATCAGCAGTGGATTGCGGGTGCGCCTTATATAGTTAGTGCAACTAACTATATATGGAATTTCAATGGTTTTGTGTGAGTAAAATAAGGTTTTGTAAATGCTAATTCCTAACTATATATGGTCTATAACCTATGGTTTTTTCAGTGAATTTTCAAGGTTTTGTAAATGCTAATTCCTAACTATATATGGTCTATAACCTATGTTTTTTTCAGTGAATTTCAATGGTTTTTTAATAGCAAATATCAAAAGCTTTAAAATGTATTCTTCTTTAAATCGAAAAATATATTTTATATGTTTTTAATACAATTTTTTTATGTATTTTTTTTAAATATTTTTTTTTGTTTCGCTCCCGGTCCGTGAACCGGGTAGCTTCCCGTTAGCTCAATTTGCTGCCGCGACCCAGTCCGCGAACCGGTAAATGTTCCGTTTGCGCAACTGCCGCGTTAGAAAACAACATCATGACGCGTCGCATAACCGCGACGTATCGCGTTGTCGCGTAATGCGTCATATGACGCGCCGCGTTAGCTCACCCGGAAGTGCTCCGGTGCGCAAAGCGAGGCGCGAATCGCAGCTTCCCGGAAGCGATCCGGGGCGCGGCGTGGAGCGCGTAACGTAAGCATAACAGGTCATGTGACTTGTTAATAACACTTTTCATTGGTTCATTTCACTTTTGGTTTCCTAATGATGTAAGGCTAGGTCGTGTGACCTAAAAATAACACTTTTCATTGGTTTAGAACAATTTTTTTTCCCAAATGATGAAAACCCCTCTTTGTTTCCTCACTCTGACTTTCATCTTTGTGAGAGGAAGACCTTTTTTCATCACTTAGCAATGGCAAGTGTTGTAGCTTCAGCTGGTGCACCCCCACCACCACCACCACCTTTTAGGAAGAGAGGACCACCTCCTCAAGTTATGGTTCAGCAAGAGGAGGAAGAAGAGGAAGAAGAGGAAGAGGAAGAAGAGAGGCATTTTTTGCGAGAAGAGCCTAGGAGGTCCCGTGTCAAAGTGAATTTTATTTGGCAATTTTTTAAATATCCCCAGGGCCAAAAAAAAGTGAATGCTCGGTATGTAACTTGCCTTATTTGCAAAAAAGATCTGTCCAGAGGGACAGATAAAAAATATAGTTATGGCAATTATACAATGCATCGCCATATGGAGAGGTGGCACCCTAACAACTACAGTGCTGCGCAGGTACGTGACCTGCAGGATAACCCCCCTCCTGTGGCCAGAAGATCAAATGTAGAGGAAGTGACGGGACCAGAGGCGAGGGAGACGGTCCCAAATATACAGATGAGGTTCGGGACAATCAAACAAGTGTGCGTGCGTTGCGGTCAGTTGATTTGCTACAGAGAAAGTAGCATCAATTTAATCAACTTAGCAATTGACAATCATGATTGTCCAAATCGCCCCAGACAATAAATTATCTTTTTTTTTTGTTGTTCCTGTTGAGCCCTTTACAATGAATCGTTTTCGTTCCCCCCCAAAAAAAACAAAAAAAATATAAAACCGTTCAAAAAATACAAAAAAAGTAAAAAAATGTTCAGAAAAATAATAAAAAAAATATAAAACAACAAAAATAATAAAAAAAAAGTTCTTTTCAGAACTACCTCCCCTTTAAAAAAAAATTGCTAGAATGTTTAGCACTCTGGCAACCTCTATTTCTTTTGGTTCGCTTCCCGGTTCGCTCGCCGGTACGCGAACCGGAAGCGAACCAAAAAAAAAAAGAAGAGTAAGTATAAGGGAAGGAAACAGAGAGTAATGTTAAAAGAAAGACAGCTATAGGGAGTAAACCAGAGATACTGTTTAATAGATCTATTTACCGAAGAAAAGATGGAAGAGGGTATAGTTGTGAAAAACAAAATAGATAAGGAAGTGAAAGAAAAAAAGGAGAATAGAAGAATAATAAACAAGAGTTTCTTAGAGAATGTGAGTGAATGTTCAAAATAAGATTAAAACATGTGGAATAACAGAGAGAAAAAACAGAAAGCAGAAAAGAAGAAGTAACAGAAAAGGTATGATTGAAACAGCAAAGAAATGTAAATAACATAGGGGCATATTATCAACATAGGCGATAAAATTATCGCTGCTTTTATCGGCAGAAATCTGCCGCTAAAGCCGCTTTGCGGCAGAAAACTGCCGCTAAAGCCGCTTTTGCGGCAGTTTTCTGCCGATAAAAGCAGCGATAATTTTATTGCCTGTGTTGATAATATGCCCCTTAGTGTGCTTGAACTACAGGGAGAAAGCATAATGAACAAGGACTGAAAGAGTGATCAGTCAGAGACAGTGAGAGTAATAGGGACGGAGTGAGTGAACAAGAATGAGGAACTATGAGAACAGAGGCACTGAGAAAAGGAGTGGAAGGAGTGGAGTAAGTAAGTAATAGAGAAAGGAATGAGGGAAGTAGCAAAGGCAGGAAACTGAGGGTTAAAGAAATGAAGCAGTGGAACTAATAGAAGTTAAATGTGATAGAAATGTAACGAAAAGAGTACAAAACACTTACCTTATAATTGTCGTTAACTTAGTCACTTGTTATTTTTATACTTTCAATCTGTGAAAGAAACAACAAAAATTTGAAAAATATTAAAGCATGTATTTAAAAATTAGAAAAGACAAGGGAAAAGATTGACAATCATCCAATTTTACAAAGAAATAAAGTTAGAGACAAACATGCAGAAAAAAAAGAGAAAGAAACGGTGATAGACAGTCAAGTCACCAGGGATGCACCAGTTAACGTGCGCCACTGCTCTGCAACCCATGATGTGCCGCATTTACAATGCAGAGCACCATTGAGCAAAAACAGCACAGATGCGTCACGCATCTGTTCCACAAAAACGGCGCATTGCAGGAATCACGTCATAAGCGCGACATATCTACTGCAATGCACAGGGGCAAGCCACACATTGCATGGTGCATCACTCCTTATGCCTGTTTCAAACAGGTGTAAGGATTTGATTCAGCAATGCCATAAAGGTGACTCAGTGAAATCTTCTTAATTTTACTGTGTTAGTTTTACAGGGCTTTCATGCAAATGACTGCCCACCCTACAACAAAACACTCACATGAAACCTGACGCAGGTTTCATGTGGCACAGGACTTTACAGCATGACACATCTGCCTAGATGCATCAAGTTGTAAATATGTCGCAACATAGCACATCTTTTGCACCGGCACTGCGTCACAAAAGTGACGCACAGCGGCGCAAAAGAGACACACGGCTATCATAAATCTGTCCCTAACATTTTAAATGATTGATTCAGGATGACAATAAGGTGTGGACTATCCAGAGGTTTGTTTGAGGTGAGGCCTATTCAGGGTTGCAGATGAAATTTACGTTTGTTGAAGAGTACAGAGGAGATAATAAATGTGCAGGCCTACCAATGAAGTGAGTCATGTCCACTGCACTCTTGAACAAAGGCCAGACCTCTTCTGTGTCCCTGGACAGGCCTAAACCTCATCTGCACAATGTGATTCATAATGTTAGGAAACACAGGTGATGTAATTGAAAAATGTGGAATTTCTTTTCCTCATTTCACAATCACATCACCTGTGTTTCCTTTGCTTAGGTATCTCATTGTGCAGATGGAGTCTAGCATATCAAAGAGTACGCAGAAGTTAAGCACTGTATGCAACAATTTTGACATTTACAGAAGATTCAGCTTCTCCATGCCCCCTACACAGTCCTAAATGTTTACAGTTTAAACTGACGGTATCTTGTTGGAGATGAAGTGAGGCCTATCTTGCAACATGGTGCATCTTTTGCATCACTGCTGCATCACAAAAGTGACGCAACAGCGGCACAAAAGAGGCGCACGGCCATCATAAATCTGCCCCTAACATTTTAAATGATTGATTCAGGATGCCGATAAGGTGTGGCCTATCCAGAGGTTTGTTTGAGGTGAGGCCTACTCAGGGTTGCAGATGAAATTTAGGCTTGTTGAAGAGTACAGAGGAGATAATACATGTGCAGGCCTACCAATGAAGTGAGTCATGTCCACTGCACTCTTGAACAAAGGCCAGATCTCTTCTGTGTCCCTGGACAGGCCTAAACCTCATCTGCACAATGTGATTCGTAATGTTAGGAAACACAGGTGATGTAATTGAAAAATGTGGATTTTCTTTTGCTCATTTCACAATCACATCACCTGTGTTTCCTTTGCTTAGGTATCTCATTGTGCAGATGGAGTCTAGCATATCAAAGAATACGCAGAAGGTGAGCACTGTATGGAACAATTTTGACATTTACAGAAGATTCAGCTTCTCCATGCCCCCTACACAGTCCTAAATGTTTACAGTTTAAACTGACGATATCTTGTTGGAGATGAAGTGAGGCCTATCTTGCAACATGGTGCATCTTTTGCATCACTGCTGCATCACAAAGTGACGCAACAGAGGCACAAAAGAGGCTTACGGCCATCAAAAATGTGTCCCTAACATTTTAAATGATTGATTCAAGATGACGATAAGGTATAGCCTATCCAGAGGTTTATTTGAGGTGTGGCCTACTCAGGGATGCAGATGAAATGTAGGCTTATTGAAGAGTACAGACAAGATAATACATGTGCAGGCCTAACAATAAAGTGAGTCATGTACACTGCACTCTTGAACAAAGGCCAGACCTCTTCTGTGTACCTGGACAGGCCTAAACCTCATCTGCACAATGTGATTCGTAATGTTAGGAAACACAGGTGATGTAATTGAAAAATGTGGAATTTCTTTTGCTCATTTCACAATCACATCACCTGTGTTTCTTCAGCTTAGTTATCTCATTGTGCAGATGTAGTCTAGCATATCCAAGAGTACACAGAAGATGAGGACTGTATACAACAGAGCAATGTACATTACTCACCTCCCTTGACACTTACAGAAGCCTCAGTTTAATATTTCTCAGTTCAATATTTATTTAAAGAAGCAGACACCAATATGACCTTCTCATAAATGTGAAAAGTGTTTTTTTTAAAAAAAAAAACGATTTTCTGGTCATAATTTGAAAACACAACACAGGTCCTATGTAGAAGCACACCCTATCTGTACTTAAATTAGCCAAGCACACATGGGGGCATATTTACAAGGACCTTGCACCACGGGGAAATGTCTTAAATTAAAATGGGAAAAATAACATCAAAGGGACTTAAAGGCCTTGTAAATATGCCCAAAGCAACCTATGAAACTCTAGCAGTACATATGAAGAAACCTAATTGATTTCAAAAAACGTTTTTAAACACATCATGTTAAGCAATTATATACCTACATTCATGGGGAAGTGACTTAAAATGCCCTAAGACACATGAAAGCGTTTTTTTAAGGCCCTTGCACCATTTTAGCGTCACTTTTAACATGGCTATGTAACTCAAAGAATCAAAATCTAAATTTGCCAAGCACACATGGGGGCGTATTTACAAGGACCTTGCACCACGGGGAAATGTCTTAAATTAAAATGGCAAAAATAACATCAAAGGGACTCAAAGGCCTTGTAAATATGCCCCAAGCAACCTATGAAACTCTAGCAGTACATATCAAGAAACCTAATTGATTTCAAAAAACGTTTTTAAAGACATCATGTTAAGCAATTATATACCTACATTCATGGGGAAGTGACTTAAAATGCCCTAAGACACATGAAAGCGTTTTTTAAGGCCCTTGCACCATTTTAGCGTCCCTTTTAACATGGCTATGTAACTCAAAGAATCAAAATCTAAATTTGCCAAGCACACATGGGGGCGTATTTACAAGGACCTTGCACCACGGGGAAATGTCTTAAATTCAAATGGGAAAAATAACATCAAAGGAACTCAAAGGCCTTGTAAATATGCCCCAAGCAACCTATGAAACTCTAGCAGTACATATCAAGAAACCTAATTGATTTCAAAAAACGTTTTTAAACACATCATGTTAAGCAATTATATACCTACATTCATGGGGAAGTCACTTTTAACATGGCTATGTAACTCAAAGAAACCAAATCTATTTGTAAAACACTTGACACAAAGCAACATTTTAAATACACAACTTTCTTCATAATTTTCTCCTTAAAGCATACTAATCTCTATTTAAATTAAATGAATCTTTTCTCACCTTAGCAAATACTTTTTGAGTTTCAAAACAGTCTCAGACACACACCAATTTGTCTTCAGCAGAACAAAGGGTATGCACTCCAGAGGCTGCAACCAACAATGGCACAGAAATGCTGTAATTCATCACACATATCTCTCATGTCACCCAATCAAAACTCTTCCCTCACTTTTTTCAAATCAACACCCTTCCCCCTCTCTGCCCTTTCTGCCTTTTTTGCATAGCAACCACCTCCTGAAAGACCTCTCATGTTTGCAACTTCACACAACAATGTTTCAATTGAACTCTGAACTCTCAGTACACCTGCATATCCAGTGCAATCTTTCATAAAATAATTTTTTCTTGACCATTCAAATTACATCTTTCAAAGAACTCATCCATGCACCCTAACTTTCTGTTTCCAGCAATCAAAATCCACAAATCACTGCTACTGATTCATTAGCACAGAAACTCCACAGTTTTTTTCATTACATACTCCTACTGTTTTAACTGCCATTTCATTACCACACTTCATCTGACTGCAGCAGAACCTCCTCTCACTATGTTTTCTGTCTGGATTGTTGGACATAGTTACATCCATTGGGCTCAAAGGTATGCTGATAACAGAAATTTACACAACCTCAATTTACAAAATGTGGAAATCAACTGGATTTGCCAAAGAGGATTAAGATGTCACCAATTGATACCATTGGTGAAAACCTTTTTGCATTTGCCAAAACCTGACCTGTTAATTGTGCACTGTGGAGGAAATGATTTGGGCACTTTGACTGGGGTAGGTCTGGAAATGCTTTTAAAGGACACCTTTGAACAATTGATGGCACTTTTTCCTCAAACTGCCTTGGTATATTCAAATATATGCCAAAGACAGAAATGGAGGTGGTCCAAGCAATTTTCTCCACAAATTGAGAAATCGAGGAAGCATGTAAATAAGTCTGTTTCAGCTTACATGAGAGACCATGGAATGGGCTCCATCTACAACAATACCTTGCGTTACTACATGCAAGATATCTACAGAGAAGATGGAGTTCACTTCTCAGATGAGGGGAACATAGTTTTCATCCTGAATTTAAGACTATGTATTGGTACCTACTTATAAGTACCTAAATCTACCACAGACCCAAAAGCTCTTCTCAGAGCTACCCTAACTATGATCACTATAAACAAATTTTTAATGTAACTTTTTTTTTACTAATTTTCACAATTTACGCTTTCCGGAGCGCTACCCGGTACGCGCACCGGACGCTAACCGCGCGAAAATTAAAAAAAATATGGTTTTTTTTCGCACATATGGGCCTCCTCAGCCACCCTCAGAAAACCTAGGGGGTCAGGATACATCTACCGTGCCCCCTTCTACCCATTCTGAACATTATTTGCCCTCCTTCTTGTATCTCAATCCTACCGAAACACAAAATAGAGTACTCCCGTAACGCTGCCGGTTCGCGTACCGGGGCGCGCACCGGGAAGCGCTCGCTGAAAAAAGGTGGGAAAGTAATTCACAGAAAAACCACTGGAGACACTTTCACCAAATATAGATTAGCTCATACTACATACCAATCCCTACCATTTTCACAAATTTGATTGGAATTCCATTTAGCCATTTAGCCTGTAGACCTCTCTAAATACCCTGAGGTAAATTACTTCACATTGTAAATGCGGCACACTATAGGTGGCAGAGCAGCGGTGCACATTAACTGGTGCATCCGTGGGGATGCGCCACTTAGCATAAATCTGCCCCTGTACATTTAAGTATGAGCAGGGGACACAGAGTCGGTGAGGCTTATCCAAGGTTAAGAAGAGATGAGTCCTGTTCAACTTGGACATAGGCCTCACCTCCTCAGCATCGCTGGACATGGCTAAATAATAGCTGCAAAATGTTACTCTTGTTAAACAATTTTACTATTATAATCTCTGAGATTTGTCTCTTACTCTGCAACATCTCATTGTTGTTCTCTTGCTTTAAAGATAACGACAACATCAACCATGAGTGACAATCAGCAATCAGTTGATCTCGACCTTATCATTGAACTTGTAATTGAAACGTCAGTGGAAGTAGATCCCTTGGATGATTTAAATCCTGAGGATGATGAAGAACATGATGAGGATGCCGATTTGTCAGAATTGTATGACATAGGGTGGGAAGCTGACCTACTTGAGCCTATGGAACTATAAACATTTATTTTTAAAATTTACAATAAATGAAAAGTAAAAATGTAAACCTTTTCATTTAAAATTAAACACACCTTCAAAAACAGGTTATGTGTAGTGTCTTCAATAAAATATTAAAATATGCTCATAAAATTAGATCAGATTCACATATAAAACAGCACAGGTAAAATGAAGAAGAATTCCATTTCTTTTCTGCTATTTGTGTATTCTAAATTTGCCAAAGCACTAAAAAATATTCTATGTAAAAATGTCAAGTAGTGTGTTAAGTTTTCGATGACTGTTATTGATTTACTGTTTGGTAATAGTGGTTAATAAATGTTTTTATTATATTTTACCACAGATTCAACTGCAGATCATTTAAAATTTTGAGAATGCCGTCTAAGGATAGAATCAGAAAGGCTACAAAACGTCAAAGACAGCAGGTTCATCAATTAATGCAGCAGTCCTCTACAATAAAAAATCGTCAAGTCACCAAGAAAGCACCGGGTAAGACCACGAAATCATTCATAAGAAACATTTGTAAAAAAAAAAGTAGTACTACAGAAAATGTTTTAGTCCAGAAAAAGAGAAGCAATTTAAACGGAAAGGAAAGGCCAATCAAAAATGTTACTGCTAGAGCAAGAGATAACTCTGTGCATGATAGTAGAAGGAAACAACAGTTTAGGGACATTCGTAAACGAATGTTCCGCAACAGGATAATTGGCAATTTGTTAAAAAATATTAAGAAAGGTCAACAGAAAGTGGTTTTTTATAAGAGAAAAAAAAAGTTGAGAAAGTTATTGATCAAGCATTTGAAATTAAACGAAAGTTATTTATTTTGATAATCAATAGAATTAGAAAGCTAAACAAGGCAATTTATGATTTCAAAAGAAATAGTAGATGGAAGAGAATTGTTAATCGTAGTCATTTTTGTGAAGTTTTTTCCGGAGAATGGATGCATAGTTCAAGTTGTGAGGCATTTTTTAATGAGGAGAGTTATTTCCAGGATACTGATTTGGTGCATGCAGTTGACACCAATGGTCGAGCTTATGAGGTGAAAGATGGTTGTCCAGTTGAAAAAGAAAAACTTGTGACAACAGAGACAGAAGAGGCGTT
The DNA here is from genome assembly GCF_964261635.1 of Lissotriton helveticus. Classification (NCBI taxonomy): domain Eukaryota; kingdom Metazoa; phylum Chordata; class Amphibia; order Caudata; family Salamandridae; genus Lissotriton; species Lissotriton helveticus. The sequence goes on along the minus strand of NC_136059.1, from coordinate 63,774,921 downwards.
AGGTAATGAGGTTTTAGGAAGACGTCCTAAGGGTCCTGTGTACACCTGGAAGTGTAGTAGTATTTGCAGTGTACAACAGGATTCCATCAATTTGCTTTGTGATTTTGTACGGACATTTAATAAGAAAAGTTTGAAGCAGAAAATGATGTTGTTGCAAGAATTAGATCCTTGCAGAGTGAGAGAAGTGACAGGTTTGCATGGTCATTCACTGGCTTGTCTTTCCAGGAGAGTATGCCAGAGTGTTTTTCATCATTTCAGGATGCTAGCAGTGCTTCATAATAAAGTGAGGAAATTAGTTAGAATGTTGTATTATGCTAAGAGTCCAGCAATTATGCTTAAACAATTATGCGCTGCTCTTTTGCACTGTTCTGAAATAGATGTGAAAAATATTTGTGAAGAAATTGAGTTTTGTTACTTTGAAAGTAAAGAGGAGAATGTTGAAATTGACCCAGAAGAAGAGGGTAATGTGGAAGATAGTGTACAGGTTTCCAGTACAGATAATTTTCAGAAGGAAATTGCCACGTTTCGGGTGAAATCAAGTGAGAGGCCTAATTTCACTTGTGTGTGTTGTCAACGCACTTATTATAAGAATCAGACTAAGTTAGTGGATTTATATGCAAAAAGTGAAAGGGAAAATAATAGTGAATGGAAGGATTTCGCAATATACTTGATGGTAGAAAATTGTTTTGATTTGGGATTGGATCAACGTGTGTGTACTTATTGTTGTAACAAATTAAATCAAAACCAGATGCCTGCTAGAGCGGTTCATAATAATCTGGAATTGGTTGAGATTCCTTCTGAATTGAAGGATTTAAATACTTATGAATCTATTTTGATTCAAAGTATCCATCCCTTTCAGGCTATTGTAAGAATGGAGCCAAAGACAGGGAAATTGCCTCCATCAGATTTACAGAGAGGATTAAAGGGAAGAGTTGTTTATTTGCCTCTAGATTTGAAGAAAAACATTAATACAATTGGAGTAGAAAAAATGGAAGAGGAACCTCTGGTTATCTTAGTTAATGGGGTTCCGACAAAGAATAAGAAAATATGGCAAGATTTAGTGGATGTTAGGAAAGTCAAAAAGGCAACATTGTATTTGAAAAAAAATAATAAGTACTATAAGAATGTATATGTTGCAGAAGAGGAAGTAAGTGAGGAAGAGGATAGCGATTTGTGTGCTGGTCAAATTGAGAAAGTAGAACCCTCTAAAAGTGAAGAAATATATGAACATTATAGTGTTCATCCTTTGCATTCCAAGGAAGTCATGGGGAATGCTATTGAGTTGTTTCAAATGAAACAAGCCAAAGGGAGTCCCATTAGTGTTTGGGAGGAAAGTTTGGAAGCTCGGTGTTTCCCACAGCTATTTCCAACAGGTCAGGGAGGAAGATATGATGAGCGACCTCATCAAATTCCTGCTTCTGAATACCGGACTTTACGATTGTATGCAGAAGATGCTAGGTTTCGACAATGCATTCCCTATTTGTTTCATCTCCTGTTTGAAAGCGATCTGTCTGGACTTTCATATGCAGTGAACCACATCTTGAAAAGTGGTATACACATGCAAAACATCTCTGCAAGTGACTTTATGGATAAAGTCAATGTGCAAGACAGTATTTTGGATTGTCACCTGATTAATCTCATGGCGTGTCAGCGTGGTACTAATGAGTACTGTTACCGTCGTCATGGTGATTTAAAATGTATGCTGAGGAACTTAGGAACTCCCACATGGTTCCTCACTCTGAGCTGTGCCGAGTATGGCTGGGAAGACTTACTTGAATTTCTACGAGAGGCAAATGGAAACATTGAAAATATCGAATTCAAGACACCCGGAGAACTGTGCTCTTTGGATCCAGTGAATGTATGCAGGTACTTCAATCATAGATTTGAAGCTATGATGTCTTTCATCATGAACAAGAGAAATCCACCTCTTGGAGAGGTGTTGGATTTCTTCTGGAGAAAGGAGTACCAAGCAAGAGGTGCTCCTCATATAAATATGCTGCTGTGGATCAAGGATGCACCTAAATTTGGAACGGATCCAGAAGACTTAGTGATGAGTTTCATAGAACAGTATTCTACATGTGCTGTTCCAAACGCAAAGGAGAAGAAAAGCCTAAGAGAACAAATTCTACGTTTCCAAAGCCATCGTTGTGGAAAGTACTGTCGTCGTAAATTCAGAAACAAGGACAAGTTCTACACCAAATGTCGTTTCGGCTTTCCACGACCGGTGATTTCTAAAGGAAGAGTAAACAGTTTGATGTCTTCACTGCGACATAATGTGATGAAGAAATCACCTAAAACACATACAATTTGAAAAGGAACGAAGAGTCCTAATACGTCAACGACTACAACCCAGTGATTTTGTCCATGTGGAATGCTAACATGGATATACAGTTTGTGGCTGATAACTGTATGGCTGTGGCTCGGTATGTGACATCTTACATCACCAAAAAAGAAAAGACAGAATTGAAGGATATGTGGGAGGACATTTCCCATGAAAAGAGCCTCAGCAAGAAGTTGTACAGTTTCAGTCTGAAGATGTTGTCACATCGAGAAATCGGAGCTTACGAATGTTCTGACCGGTTGTCTTCAGCAAGTCTCTATGCCAAATCCACGAGTATCGTTTGGGCGAGTCTTGGTCTTGCTGCAACGCGTAATCGAGTTCTGAAACCTGTGCGGGAAATTGAGTATTTGGCAGAAAAGGAGCCGAACAGTACCGATATTTTGAAGACCAACATGTTGGATACATATTATCCAAATCGAAGCAGTCACCTCGAGAATGTTTGTCTGTATGAGGTTCTTTAAAATTACATATTCAAGAGGAACATCAAAGAAGATATTGATAAAGGAGTGTATGCTGTAATTGGAAGTGAGGGATGTCTGGTCAAGCAAAGAAAATGCCACTTGGTAAACCATCGAAAATTGGGTGGCGAATCTCCTGAAAAAAAAGGGTTTTTCTATTTAGCACTTTTGCAACTTTTTAAGCCTTGGCGTGCAGAAGAGGAACTGCTTGGAGATTTCCTCTGTTACGAAGACTCTTTCACTGCCGCCAAGGAGACCATAGAATGTCCTGCTTTTCCCAAATATCTAGAAATGTTGAATGCAGAAATCGAGCAGGAAGCAACGATTGCAGCCGAGATTGCCAGAGACAGTTCTCAGGACAGTCAGAGTTCTGTTTCATTGAGTCAGGATCCACTAGGAGGACCTGTTATCGAAAATGAAGCTGCCACTGCCATGAATGAAGTGGAAAGAGCCATGGCACATGCTCAGGAGGATGCGGTTAACTTAGAAGACTTGGAAAGACAACTCAACGTTGAGCAAAGGAAAATATATGACGAGGTTACCAACCAAATTGATCATGGACTAAGTCATGAGAAGAAAGAGTGCTCATGTACGTCATTGAAGCCTGTCCGACTGTACGTGAGTTGAGAAGCGGGAACTGGAAAAAGTTTCCTTATTAAAGCAATTTCATGTTATTTGCAGAAAAGGACTGAGTCATCGCTGTCTTGTGTTGTCACCGCTCCAACTGGACTGGCAGCACATAACATTAAAGGTATTACTATGCATCGTCTACTGATGCTGCCAGTGGAGCATGATAACAAATTACAATACCACAAGTTATCTGGAGATGCTTGTTGTGAAGTTTCAAGAGTCTTGAGGAAAATGAAACTTCTTATCATTGACGAAGTAAGCATGGTTTCCAATGTCATGCTTGCCTTTGTGCATTTGAGAATGCAAGAAGTTCTTAAAACAGAGTATGATGTGTTATTTGGTGGCAAACACATCATTGTTTTCGGAGATCTTCTGCAGCTGACACCAGTGAAAGGACAACCTGTGTTTAAAATGCTCACGCATGAAGATACCAGGAAGTGCCTAGGGAGCATTGGCAACGTCAATATATGGTTAAACTTCAATTATGCTGAACTGCATGAAAATATGCGTCAGGCGAAGGATGAAGATTACAAGAATATTCTACAAGATGTTAGAATTGGAAAAGTGACCGAGCATGGGAAAGAAGCTTTACATGCACGATTACTGTCAAATTTATATCCAGAACAAGACGTTGTGCCTGAGAATATTTTTCAGAAAATTACTGAGAAGAAATCTGGAATATGTTTGATGCCAACTCTTGCAGAATGTGCCATCTTCAACAACAAAATGTTGTATTTAGAAAACCAAGAGATTGTGAAAACTGGAAGCTATTGACAGAGTAGAGCATATGGGATCAACAATTATTTTGTCTGAGAATTTGAAAACAAAATTGGATTCATTAGAGAAGAGTATATCTAAAACTGCGGGTTTTGAAAAGACGCAGATGAATGTGCGCTTAAATTGCCGTATAATTTTAAGAAGGAATTTACATGTTGAAAGAGGTCTGGTAAATGGATCAATGGGTAATGTTGTTGATTTTGTGAAATACAGAAATAGAGATGGAATTGAATTTTTTAAAATTAAATTTGATGGCATTGAGGAAGTACAGCTAATTGGTCGTTGTTCTGCTAGATTTTTGCTTGCAAAAGACTTATATGTTTGCCGTAAGCAGTTTCCTGTTTGCTTGGCATATGTGGTGACAATCCATAAATCGCAAGGTTTAAGTGTAGACAGTGCATTGGTGAATATTGGCAGTTCTGTGTTCAAGGAGGGTATGGCATATGTGGCATTGTCACGAGTTAGAACTTTATCGGGATTGTACTTGATTGAGTGTGATGTCACAAACATTTGTGCGGATCTAGATTGTGTTAAGGAATACAATAGGTTAGGAAGAGAGTATGTGCCACATTTGCCTCAATATCCTTTGTTTGAGAAACGTGTGGTAGGCCGGAAACGAAGAAATGTGACCAATACTAGGGAGGTTGTAGCAAAAAGACGAAAAGTCGATGAACCTGAAATTATAAGCAGAAAGAAAAAGGATTCTGTTGAAGATGTTGTTGGTTTTCAATTTTGAAAACAGTTCTGGTGTCAACTGCTATGCTAATGTAGTTGTTAATGTTTTGTTTTCTCTAGAAAATGTAAAAGAAGAGATTGTGGTCAATTCGGATCAGAGATTTTGCAGTTTGTTGAATTCTGTGTTAGAGAAATGTAGCACTGATAGAACAAAAATAGAAAGTGTGTCTGAAATTCGAAATCTGTTAGACAGATGTTCAGGTCAAACACAATTCTCTCAAAATATTCAGCAAGATTGTCAGGAGTTTTTAATGTATATGCTTGATGTATTGCATGCTGAAGGTGTAGATGTAGATCACCTGTTTGGGCTTTCTTATCAATGGCAGCATGACTGCGAGAACTGTAGGGTATCAAGTACTACTAGTGTAGACTCAGAAAGATTTATATATTTAACTTTGCCAGACAGTAAATCAGTGTCCTTTAATAAGCTAGTAAAAGCAGCTGATCAGAACATGGAGTGTAGCCAATGTAAGTCTGAAATGTTGTCAACATTATTTATACGAACATATGGCCAGTATGTCATTTTAATGTTCCAACGATGTAGGCCTGATGGAACAAAATTGACAACTTTAATTAAAAATTGTGTGGCTTCACAGTTGTCAATATCAGGAAGAACTTTTGTAACTGCAGCAATTATATATCATGACGGTCCTTCAATAACATCAGGACATTACACAGCTTATTTAAAGTCTAGAAATGGCTGGTCATTCTGCAATGATTCTGTTTTAACTTTTTTTTAAAAATTGCCTTTTGACCTTAAAAATTCTTACCTGGTGTTTTTAAAACCAACATTTTAGGGAAGGAATCTCAGGATTTGCTGTGAGAAATTTCAAGAGGTTCTAATGGCTCCTACACAATTTGGCCTTGACGATAAGTGTAGTACAGAGTCAAAAGTTATTTTTGAGTTTTAAATAGTTCCTGGAAAAAAAGGTTTTCTTACAGAAAGTGGTGGGCACGGATTAGTTAAAGGACAACAGAGTATTTCCCAAAGCAAACGGTCTTCTTACCATAACACTTGACGTCATAGAAAAATAACTGCACTTTGAATGAGTTCAGAAAAACTGTTTCTTTTTATAAGCTAATTCAAGCAGCCAATAAAAACATGGAATAGAGGTAATGTAAGTCTGCAATGCTGTCTAGATTATTTGACCAAACTTTTGGTTATAATGTCATTTTAAAATTCCAACTATATAAACCTGATGAAAGTAAGTTTTCAACTTTAATTACAAATGTTGTGCTACACAGTCGTTGATTTTAGGAAGAACATTTGTAACTGCATCTATTATATGACATGATGGTCCTTTGACAACATCCGCTTATTACACAGCTTAAAATGTAAAAAAAGCTGGTGTTTCGGAAATGATTCACATTTGAATATGAAAAATGTTGCCTTTTAACTTAAAAATATTCTTACTTTCTGTTTTCAGAAGACAGAATTTAGGGTATGTAACTGGCCTATAATGATTTTACGGGTTGATATAATTTTATCTACTGTTTTATATTGCTTTGTGATTAAAAGTGATGTAGACAATTAAATAATTGTAGTAGTCATAGAGGTAGTGTAAGTCTGCTGCATAGTAAGCAGTATCAGTGGCATAGGAAATGTAGAACATGAGTGAGCAAGAAGGGTAAGATATTACTAGTCCAGGATTGTGAAAGTGATCTTGAACGTTTTCTTTCTGAAAGTTGCGGAAATACAAAATGACGGGATTTGCTTACAAGAATTCCAAGAGTTATAAATGGCTCTTACATGATTTGGCCTTGTGGAAACGTGTGGTAGAGAGCGAGAAGTCATTTATTGTATGTAACATATTTTTCAAAACGATGGAGGTTTTCTTTCAGAAAGTGGCGGGCTGAAAATAAAAACAGCACAACAGAGTGTAAGCTGTTCATAGGACATCCTTCGACGTCATGGAAAGTAAGTTACTTTTGAGGAGTTTTGATTTCTGATTGGTTATGTTATATGGGTTTTTTAAACACAATCATTTTGATTGTGTTTTTTTTCCCCCGCTGTTATATGATGAATACCTTCAAGTCACTGTTTTTAGTGAAATTTGATAAATTCTGAGAACAGCAAAAATAAACCATTCAACATGTATAATTAATTCTGTATTTTTTGTACTTATGATATACATTTAGAAATGTGTAGTAGACATGGAGAAGCTGAGTCTTCTGTAAGTGTCAAAGTTGTTGCATACAGTGCTCACATTCTACATAGTCTTTCATATGATAGACTACATTTCCACAATGAGATACCTAAGCTAAGGAAACACAGGTGATGTGATTGTGGAATGAGCAAAAAAAATTGCACGTTTTTCAATTATATTACCTGTGTTTCCTAACATTACAAATCACATTGTGTAGATGAGGTTTAGGCCTGTTCCAGGAGACAGAGGAGGTCTGACATTTGTTTAAGAGTGCAGTGGACATGACGCACTTCGTTATTAGACCTGCACATGTATTATCTCCTCTGTACTCTTCAACAACTCTAAATTTCATCTGCAACCCTGAGTAGGCCTCACCTGAAACAAACGTCTGGATAGGACACACCTTATTGCCATCCTGAAACAATCATTTAAAATATTAGGAACAGTTTTCTGATGATTGTGCACCTCTTTTGAGCTGCCATTGCGTCACTTTTGTGAGACAACAGCAGTGCAAAAGATCCACCATGTTCCAAGATAGGCCTCACTTCATCTGCATCAAGATACTGTTAGTTTAAAATGTATATCTTTAGGACTGTGTAGGGGGCCTGGAGAAGCAGAAGCTTCTGTAAGTGTCAAAGTTGTTGAAAAACTGTTTGTCCTTCAATCTTTTCCCTTGTCTTTTCTAATTTTTAAATACATGTTTTAATATTTTTCAAATGTTTGTTCTCTCTTTCACAGATTGAAAGTATAAAAATAACAAGTGACTAAGTTAACGACAATTATAAGGTAAATGTTTTGTACTCTTTTCGTTACATTTCTATCACATTTAAATACTATTAGTTCCACTGCTTCATTTCTTTAACCCTCACTTTCCTGCCTTTGCTACTTCCCTCATTCCTTTCTCTATTACTTACTTACTCTACTCCTTCCACTCCTTTTCTCAGTCTCTCTCTTCTCATAGTTCCTCACTCTTGTTCACTCACTCCGTCTCTATTACTCTTAGTGTCTCTGACTGATCACTCTTTCACTACTTGTTCATTTTGCTTTCTCTGTGTAGTTGAAGCACACTAAGGGACATATTATGAACACAGCCAATAAAATTATTGCTGTTTTTATCGGCTGAAAACTACTGGAAAAGCGGTTTTAGCGGCAGTTTTCTGCCGCAAAAGTGGCTTTAGCGACACATTTCTGCCGATAAAAGCTGCAAAACTTTTATTGCCTATGTTGATAATATGCCCCTATGTTATTTAGATTTCTTTGCTGTTTCAATTATTCTTTTTCTGTTACTTCTTCTTTTCTGCTTTCTGGTTTTTCTCTCTGTTATTCCACATGTTTTAATCTTATTTTGAACATTCACTCACATTCTCTAAGAAACTCTTCTTTGTTATTCTTCTACTCTCCTTTTTTTCTTTCACTTCCTTATCTATTTTGTTTTTCACAATTATATCCTCTTCCATCTTTTCTTCCGTAAATAAATCTATTAAACAGTATCTCTGGTTTAGTCCCTATAGCTGTCTTTCTTTTTTTCTTTTAACATTACTCTCTGTTTACTTCCCTTATACTTACTCTTCTTTTTTTTTTTTTTTTTTTTTTTGTTCGCTCCCGGTTCGCGTACCGGAGAGCGAACCGGGAAGCGAACCAAAAGAAATAGAGGTTGCCAGAGTGCTAAACATTCTAGCAATTATTTTATAAAGGGGAGGTAGTTCTGAAAAGAACTTTTTTTTAATGTTTTTGTTGTTTTATATATTTTTTTTATTTTTCTGAACATTTTTTGTTTTTTTTGTATTTTTTGAACAATTTTATGGGTTTTTTTGGGTTTTTTGGGGGGGAAACAACGAAAAACAGGCATTGGAAAGGGCTCAACAGGAGCAAAAAAAATATATATTTTTTGGGGCGTTTTGAGCACTTGTGGTTTTCAAATGCTCTGTTTATCAGATTAATACTCATATTGCCACATGAGAGTAAGGTACCGCAATATAAACACACTATCTTCATGTGGACAAAGTTGTCTTGAATGTTTGGCACTGTTTCCCGTGCCTCTGGCCCCGACAGAGTTACCTGTGCCGATGTCCTGGCCACAGGAGTTGATGGGTTGTCCTGGAGGTCACGCATCTCTGCCCTGCTGTAATTTAGTGGATGCCACCTCTGCATGTGACGGTGCATAGTATAGTTGCCGTAACTATACTTCTTATCTGTGCCTCTAGATAAGTCCTCTTTGCATATGAGGCACGTCACATAGCGAGCATTAACTTTTTTTTGTCCTTCAGGAAAAGAAAAAAACTGCCAAATGAAACTATTTTTATGATGAGATATCCGGGGCTCCTCTTGTAAAAACTGTGTTGCCTGTATTTCCTCTTCCTCTTCTTCATCCTCTTCCTCCTCTGTGTTGAGAAGGAACTGTGGAGGTGGTCCTCTCTTCCTATGAGGAGGTGGTGGTGGTGGTGCACCAGCTGCAGCTACTAGTGAAGCCATTTTCCACTCAGCAAAATAGGTCTTCCTTTCACAAAGTTGAAAGTCAGAGTGAGAAAAAAGGTGGGGGCTTTCATCATTTTGGAAAAATATAGTTCTAAACCAATGAAAAGTGTTATTTTTAGGTCACATGACCTAGCCTTACATCATTAGGAAACCAAAAGTGAAATGAACCAATGAAAAGTTTTATTAACAAGTCACATGACCTGTTACGCTTATGTTACGCGCTGCGGGACGCGCCCAGGATCGCTTCCGGGGAGCTGCGCTTCGCGCCTCGGTTCACGCTCCGGAGCACTTCCGGGTGCGCTAACGCGGCGCGTCATAAGACGCAGTACGCGGCAACGCGATACGTCGCGCTTTCGCGACGCGCCCCGGATCGCTTCCGGGGAGCTGCGCTTCGCGTCTCGGTTCGCGTACCGGAGCACTTCCGGGTGCGCTAACGCGGCGCGTCATAAGACGCATTACGCGACAACGTGATACGTCGCGCTTCCGCGACGCGTCACGATGTTGATTTCTAACGCGGCAGTTGCGCAAACGGACCGTTTACTGGTTCGCGGACCGGGTCGCGGCACCAAATTGAGCTAACGGGAAGCTTCCCGGTTCGCGAACCGGGAGCGAACAAAAAAAATAATAATACAATTTTTTATTAATAAACATATAAAATATATTTTTTGATTTAAAGAAGAATACATTTTACAGCTATAGATATTAGCTTTTAAAAAACCAATGAAATTCACTGAAAAAACCATAGGTTATAGACCATATATAGTTAGGAATTAGCATTTAAAAAACCTTTTTTTACTCACACAAAACCATTGAAATTCCATATATAGTTAGTTGTACTAACTATATATCGCGCACCCGCAATCCACTGCTGATCATGTCACATATTACATCATTCATGACATGGTCAGTGACATCACTAATGACATCACTGATGACATCTTAAATGACATCACTGATGACATCACTGATGACATCTCAAATGACATCACTGATGACATCACTGATGACATCTCAAATGACATCACTGATGACATCACTGATGACATCTCATTTGACATTACTGATCACATCACTGATGACATCATTCATGTGATAATACGATGAACCTTTTCAGACTCTAATATAACCTTAGATACACTCAGTGTAAACAGACACTCACAGACTGTCACTCATCCATGGAGTTACTCACACACTTAGTCAGTCATGCAAAGAATCAATCACACCTCCATTTCCTCAACTATACAGTTATACACACCTTACTTATTCAAACATATACTAACACATATTTACTCTCTTTTACAATGCCTGATACAAGTTCACAATGATCAATACAGCCACTCACACATTCACTGGCTCTAATGCACAGTCATTTATATATGTCAACTGTCACATGTACTGTGTTTTACATATGTACTTACTTTGACATGTAGCAGTGAGATATCCATTCACTCACCAATGCACTCAGTCAACCGCCCATACAGGTGTTTCCACATGCACTTTTGAACCCATACATCTAGTGAATCAACTGCTCACACATCTATGCACAGAGTCATACACCTCCCAGCCACCCACACACACACACTCAGTCTCCCATACAAATACTTGGGCAACCAATCAATAACCCATATACTTACTCATATAGCTACTGATCAACACATGCAGCAGTTTACAGAACAACAGACATAATGATGCACAAATTAAGACAGTTTAGTCACTAACTCATGCACTCAGTGACACACATTTATTCACTCACTCATACAGTCAATCATGCACCTACTAAATCCTTCATCCAGACACTTATACATCCACTCATTCTTCAATATGTAAGACATATTTTAACTTTACAGAAACATACAGTCACTGGATGTTGTCATCAGTGATGTCATCAGTGATGTCATTTGAGATGTCATCAGTGATGTCATTAGTGATGTCACTGACCATGTCATGAATGATGTAATATGTGACATGATCAGCAGTGGATTGTGGGTGCGCGATATATAGTTAGTACAACTAACTATATATGGAATTTCAATGGTTTTGTGTGAGTAAAAAAAGGTTTTTTAAATGCTAATTCCTAACTATATATGGTCTATAACCTATGGTTTTTTCAATGAATATATATATATATCAGAAGCTGATGTAAGAAATAAAAACCCTTGAATTGAGATACACGGAGGCAGCGCCTTCTTTGATGGTGAAGTTTGGTTGGTGTCAATATATATATATTACCTACTGGCGGTCGCCAGTAGGTATATATAGTTAGGATTTTTTCTCTATGGGTTTTTTGAAAATTCTATGTCTAATAACTTTGGCGTTTGTGGACGGAATTGGCTGAAATTTTTAGGAAAATGGCACATTTTGTTTCTGAGCAGCCCTTGAAAATTTGGGGGGGGTTCGTCCAGTGGGGGCCGAGAAAAAAGGGGGGTCCCAAAACGTGTTTTTAACATTGAGTTTTCCATAGGGCGGTTGGCCTCACTTTTAGCCCGAACGGCTGAATGGATTTGCACGAAACTTGGCAAAATTGTAGGGACTGGTAGCCCGATGTGCCTTTTGTTGGTCTCAATATATGTGCTCCAGTGGATTTTGAGAAATTAACGTTTAAAAAAAGATATATATCTGTAACAGCGGACCGGGCAGCGCACTGGTTCGCGGACTTTTCGCGCAACGGAGCTTTGTGAAGCGAAGCTGATTGGTTCTCCGGCGTCTGTCAACATTCCAAACAGTCCGTAGCGGCCGCCATCTTGTCTCTCGGTAGGATCGAGAGACAAGAGGAGGTCAAAACAAAGGGGGAAATAACTATAAGGGGGCATAGTAGATCCTCGCTGACCCCCTAGGTTTGATGTGGAGGTTTTAAAAGGGCCCCGCGGGGCAAAAAAAAATAATAATAATAATAATTGAACGGCTGAATGGATTTGCACGAAACTTGGCAAAATATTAGGGACTGGTAGCCCGATGTGCCTTTGCTAGGTCTCAATATATGTGCTCCAGTGGATTTTGAGAAATTAACGTTCAAAAAAAGATATATATCTGTAACAGCGCTCCGCTTCGCGTAACGGAGGTTTGCGAAGCTGATTGGTCATTCTGTCACTGGGCTATAGTTGGGCTACATCTGGCTGATATTTGGGCTACATTTGTTTTTTTGTGTGTCTGGCGGCCATCTTTGGGCTACATTGGGCTACATTGGGCTTCATTGGGCTACATTCGGCTAATTAGCAAATAGCTCATCACAAACTAGGAATGGTAAAGAATCGCTATTTATTCCTTAAAGTTCGCTATTTAGGAAATGCAAATAACTTTGATGATACATATGGCGGTTCATCTCTAACAAGATAAGAAGCATAGGGATACATTTATGATGACTGGCGCATCACCAGGGATGTGTTAGTCATTTTGTGCCGCTGTTCCGTCACCTATGGTGTGCTGCATTTACAATGCGGCGCATCATGGGGCAAAAACAGCACAGATGCGTGATGTATCTGTGCCGTAAAGGTGGCGCATTGCTGGAGTTGTATCGCAAGTGTGATGAAGCTCCAGCAAGGGTCGGGGGTGCCCCTGTCGCAGGGTTTCTGTTCTCACACAGAACTGTGGACAGAGGATTGGAACCTCGGCGAATGCATTGCTGGAGTTGTATCGCAAGTGTGATGAAGCTCCAGCAAGGGTCGGGGGTGCCCCTGTCGCAGGGTTTCTGTTCTCACACAGAACTGTGGACAGAGGATTGGAACCTCGGCGAATTAGGGTGTCCCAAAACTCACGTTAGTAATCAAAAACTCCTTAGCAAGCTAGGTACAGTGTCACATTGGATATAACAAACTCTCAATGTTTAGACAATCCAGAATATGAACTTATAGTACCTCAGGATACGTGGAACTCATGAACAGTCGGTCGTTATAGATTTCTTAGAAACCAGAACATGGAGTTAAGAAGAACAGATGTGTATTTGAAATGTTTATTTACTAATGCCGTCTTCTCAGGCGTAGTACCTTAGATAATAAAAGTACACATATTATCAGTAGCAAAATTACCAGCATAGTTACTAGTACATAAAAAGTGAATGGTGATAGTATGTTAACATGCTGTAAATGAATAAGAGTTAGCAACACTTATAAGCAGCCGCGGGCCGTGGAGGGAGTTACGGTGAGGCAGGGAGGCGGGGAGGGGGAGAAGCAGGGTGGAGAATACAAGTACACATATTATCAGTAGCAAAATTACCAGCATAGTTACTAGTACATAAAAAGCGAATGGTGACAGTATGTTAACATGCTGTAAATGAATAAGAGTTAGCAACACTTATAAGCAGCCGCGGGCCGTGGAGGGAGTTACGGTGGGGCAGGGAGGCGGGGAGTGGGAGGGGCAAGGTAGAGAGGGCTCCACCCTGCTTCTCCCCCTCCCCGCCTCCCTGCCCCATCGTAACTCCCTCCACGGCCCGCGGCTGCTTATATCTCACCCTCCCTAATACACATATTATATTATTTGCTAAGAAGGTCTCTTTGTGTTGGTTTAGGGCGTGCCCATACTTTAGTGTCTTAGATTTGAAGGAATCACATCAGCATACACCAGCTCTCTCTTCATGTGAACCGCATCAACTGTTGTGTATGTGTGTTCGGCAAAGCAATATAAAACCCGCCTCATGCCCAGAATTGGCAGAAGTTGCACTTATGTTATGAGTATGAAGTCGTGGAGATCAGACCTCATAACAATTCTGTATCGTGTTGTTCTTGAAACTTTAGCACTCGCTGTACAGATATAGTTTAACAAGTAAAGCAGATAGTAGACCAATAACATATTATTCTCATGTAAACCACGATGAACTACTAGGTGGAAAGCTAAAGCAACAACTAAGTGTCGTGTGCAGAAGTTGCAAAAAAGGAAAAATGGCGTTTAAACCGGTAATGAGCCCATGCTAACTTAACACGGTGTAAAGATATCCAGGACCTAGATGACACCTCCTCATGATCCGGAAACAAACTGAATAAGATAATAGAAGTGCCATCTCATGAGAGCAGATTGCAAGTTTATATGTGGACGGTCCGCAAGGTAAAGCATTAAAAACTAGGAAAATTTAATGCTAAAGAAAAATAAAACAGCCAAGTACTTTATCGAGTCTTAAGCCAATAGGCAAGGTAAATAATAAAAACTTGACAAATAAGTCAATGAATTGTCAATGAAATGCTAGTACTCAGCATATCAAACATGAAAAAGGTCTATGACATAACTGTGTATGCAAAATAAGCTGCAACAGCCTCCAATAGGAAGTCACCGTCTTCATCCGAAAACAGTTCAGCCATCCAATTTAAAAGCGGAAAAGAACATACGTGCTCTCCCAGCACCGGATCCTCTATCACCATCAGAGGACAGCTCGGTGGGTTTTCAAGAAAGCTCTGTTCCAAGAAAGACTGTGCTGCCGCCAGTAAATTCCAGGGACCAAGTAGTCCATGCATCAATGCCACAGCCATAATCCTTTCGCCAGGACAAACCAACTCGTGAGTAATGATAGGAGTCATCAGCTGATTAAAGTCGACGTCAGGAGAAACCGGTCCGCAGAGACACAAATCAATGGCCCAATCGAAATCACAGGTCAGGCAGTGAAATACAGGCTGGACACAGGTGAAGTAGGAGAACCGAAAAGATAATCCATATGCCGTGCTTAATATCGCCAACGGCATTGTGCCATAATATTCTAGCATGCGATTGCGGAACAGTGTCAGCAGCTGCAGGGTCGGAGGTTGCATAGGAGGGACATCCATATTTAAAAATGTAAAAAAGCACAAGAGCGTCCGCTGGTAATGCAAGTAAAAATGCCAATCTACGAACCAGAGTGCAGAAAATACAATGAAAGGAAGCAGGGATGACTCCAAAGATTTTCTCAAATGAAGTCACGAGACCACTGGTAACAACTTTAAAAAAGTGTACCAGGGACTTTGTGGAGGATGCGTTAAAGATAGTCGGAAACATGTTGCTGAAATTGAAAGGCAAATCTTAATTGAAAAGGGTGTGCACCTCTGTATGGGTGTTCGCTATGTGAAGTACGAAAGTTTCACGGGCCGAACTCAAGGCCACCTCTCTCTGAGACAAAAGAGCTCTTATTCTTGCCATGCCGTTGAAACGTGTCCCAAGGTTGGTATTTGTGGCCAGATTGAAAACTCCCTATGTTCATGTGTGGGAGGAAATAGAACATTTCTGCAGCAAATAACCCGTTCACTTACTGTTACGATAAAAGGAATACTTTTAATTAACTCAGAACAATCTTCATTATTGAGCATCAAATAACTACCATTTTCCAACAACTTGAACGTGGGGATGATAGCAGGAACTGGCGTGCCTTGCAACACGCAAGCCATATTTGGTCGGTGTTTGTTGCATGAACCGTGTAACTGTATGTGCCTACACATTAGTGAATGATCTGGCGTCTCAGTGCATTCCTCTCCATTCAGATAAACTTCTTGATCATCTTTGAAACATCTGTATGTGTATGGAAGCGACCAGACCTCATGAAGAAAAGCACTACCTAAAGGTTCATAACGACCTATTGGTATATATTTCATACAATTTGAAAACTTATATAAAGCAAAAGGCAGCGTTATTAAACCGTGGATAAGGCATGTTGCCAAAAAACCCGCAATCCTCTGCTGATGATGTCAATGAGCATGTCATGAATGATGTAATATGTGACATCATCAGCAGTGGATTACGGGTAATGGTATCTCTAGTTTACTCCCTTATAGCTGTGTTTCTTTTAGCATAAGTGTCTGTTTCCTTCCCTTATACTTACTGTTTTTGGTTCGCTTCCGGTTCGCGTACCAGCGAGCGAACTAGGAAGCGAACTAAGAGAAATAGAGGTTGGCACAATTCCAAATATTGTACCAATTTTTTAATAACGGGGAGGTAGTTCTGAAAAGAACTTTTTTTTTTATTTTTCTGAACATTTTTTTACTGTTTTTGAATTTTTCGGAACAGTTTTATATTTTTTTGGGTTTTTCTTGGAGGGGGCAATGAAAACGATTCATTGTAAAGGGCTCAACAGGAGCAACAAAACAAAAAAAAGAAGTATTTATTATTTTGGGCGTTTCGGACAAACTTGCATATGATAGTCAATAGCTCTGTTGATCAGAGTGATGCTTTTTTCTCCGTAGGAAATGAATCCATCGCAAAATGCGCAGATGTGTTTTACATCACCAAATCTCATTTGTATATTTGGCACCATCTCCCTGCCCTCTGGTCCCGTTACTTCCGGTACAACAGATCTTCTGGCCATAATAGGGAGATTATCTAGGTCGTTCCGAAACTGTGCAGCACTGTAGTTGTTAGGATGCCACCTAGTCATATGGCGATGCATTGTGTAGTTTCCGAAACTGTATTTTTTGTCGGTCCCTCTGGACAGTCTATCTTGACATATAAGGCAAGTTACGTATCTTGCATTTACTTTTTTCTGACCTTTGGGAATTTTAAAAAATTGCCAAATGAAGTTTTCTTTCCGGTGAGACGTCCTGGGCTGCTCAGGCAAAAACTGCCTCTCTTCGTGCTCGTCCTCCTGTTCCTCTTCTTCTTCTTCTTGTTGAATTAGAACTTGAGCAGGTGGTCCACTCTTCCTTGGATGTGGTGGAGGTGGTGGGGAAGCACCAGCTGAAGCTACTAAAGAAGCCATTGCTCAGTGATCACAAAGGGTCTTTCTCTCACAATGATGAAAGTCAGAGTGAGGAAAGAAGGAGGGATTTTCATCATTTGGGAAAAACAAGAGTTCTCAACCAATCAAAAGTGTTCATTTTAGATTATATGACCTAGTCTTACATCATTAGGAAACCAAAAGTGAAATGAACCAATGAAAAGTGTTATTACCAAGTCACATGACTTGCTGTGTTTACGTTAAGCGCTTTGCAGGGCCTCCCGGTTTGCTTCCAGAAACCTGCGCTTTGCGACTCGCTTCGCGTACCAGTTCGCTAACGTAGCACGTCATATGACGTATCACGCGACAACGTGAAACGTCATGCGGACGGGAGGCGTCACGATGTTGTTTTCTAACGCGGCACTTGCGGTAAAGAAACGTTTACCGGCTCGCGGTCTATTTCGCGGCATCAAGGTCAGCTAACGGGAAGCTTCCCGATTCGCGAAGCGGGAACGAAGAAAAAAAAATATTTTAAAAAAAAATTATTCATAAACATATAAAATATATTTTTGGATTTAAAGAAGAATACATTTTACAGCTACAGATATTAGCTGTTAAAAAACCAATGAAATTCACAGAAAAAACCATAGGTTATAGACCATATATAGTTAGGAATTAGCATTTACAAAACCTTGAAAATTCACTGAAAAAACCATAGGTTATAGACCATATATAGTTAGGAATTAGCATTTAGAAAACCTTATTTTACTCACACAAAACCATTGAAATTCCATATATAGTTAGTTGCACTAACTATATATCGCGCACCCGCAATCCACTGCTGATGATGTCACATATTACATCATTCATGACATGGTCAGTGACATCACTGATGACATCACTGATGACATCTCAAATGACATCACTGATGACATCACTGATGACGTCTCATTTGGCATCATTCTTGTGCTAATACGATAAACTTCTTCAGACTCTAATATAACCTTAGATACACTCAGTGTATACAGACACTCACACACTGCCACTCATCCATGGAGTTACTCACACACCCAGTCAGTCATGCAAAGAAACAATCTCACCTCCATTTCTTCAACTATACAGTTATACACACCTTACTTATTGAAACATATACTAACACATATTTACTCTCTTATACAATCCCTGATACAAGTTCACAATGATCGATACAACCACTCACTCAGTGGCTCTCATGCACAGTTATTTATATATGCCAACTCTCACATGTACTGTGTTTTACATATGTACTTACTATGACATGTAGCATTGAGATATCCATTCACTCATCAATACACTCATGCACACAGTCAACTGCCCATGTAGCTGTTTCCACATGCACTCTTGAACTCATACACCTAGTGAATAAACTGCTCACACATCTATGCACAGAGTCACACACCTTCCAGCCACCCCCACACAAACTCAATCTCCCATAGAAATACTTGGGCAACCAATTAATAACACATATAGCCTCTCGTATAGCTAATGATCAACACATGCAGCAGTTTACATCACAACAGACATAATGATGCACAAATTAAGACAGTTTAGTCACTAACCCGTGCATTCAGTAAGACGCATTTAATCACTCACTCATACAGTCAATCACGCACCTACTAAAACCTTCATTCAGACACTTATACATCCACTCATTCTTCAATATGTAAAACATATTTAAACTTTACAGAAACACATAATCACTGGATGTTGTCATCAGTGATGTCATCAGTGATGTCACTGACCATGTCATGAATGATGTAATATGTGACATCATCAGCAGTGGATTGCGGGTGCGCGATATATAGTTAGTGCAACTAACTATATATGGAATTTCAATGGTTTTGTGTGAGTAAAATAAGGTTTTCTAAATGCTAATTCCTAACTATATATGGTCTATAACCTATGGTTTTTTCAGTGAATTTTCAAGGTTTTGTAAATGCTAATTCCTAACTATATATGGTCTATAACCTATGGTTTTTTCTGTGAATATATATATATATGTCAATATATATATATATATATATATATATATATATATATATATATATATATATATATATATATATATATATATGTATATACTTATATATATCCACGAGCAAACGTCCCAAGCGGGGGGAGTGACTCTTAGCTGGTGCTGGCGGAGAGGTTCAGGACAGCCTCGCAAAGTATTACTTCAGCAATTTACTTCAAACAAGAAGACGCGCACACCACTTCAATATTTGCTTCAGTTGGTTTATTTCCTGTAGGTTCTTTCCCACCTACGCGTTTCGGACATTAACTGTCCCTGGTCACGATTAACAAACACTAGTCTTTTCTTTGTGTTGTTTATTTATACTAAGAGCACCACCTAGCAGATTATGATGCATTGTGGGCTTAGTAGGAAGCTTTATTTCAAACTTATCTTTACATTGGATAGCTGGAGTCCGACATTTTACTTTATTTTCCGGGAGTTATTTACCACTGACAATTGTTCAACAATTGTCATATATATGGGAGACACCGATGTTTAGTACATCAGACATCTTTTCAAACAAACAAAAAGATTTGTTTTTGATTCGGTTCATGCTGTGTCACAAGGACTAAATTTTTATCTTGGTGTAATTATTGGCTGAGTGCCCTTATATATTTGACCCCTTATAACGTAATTGCCATAAGAAACATCATTAGACATGTGAATAAGATAATTGTTTTAAATATTTGGTATCGGAGCAAAGGAAACCTGTGAGAATGGCAATTACGTTATAAGGGGTCAAATATATAAAGGCACTCAGCCAATAATTACACCAAGATAAAAATGTATCCTTGTGACACAGCATGAACTGAATCAAAAACAAATCTTTTTGTTTGTTTGAAAAGATGACTGATGTACTAAACATCGGTGTCTCCCATGCATATGACAATTATTGAACAATTGTCAGTGGTAAATAACTCCCCGAAAATAAAGTAAAATGCCGGACTCCAGCTATCCAATGCAAAGATAAGTTTGAAATAAAGCTTGCCTACTAAGCCCACAATGCATCATAATCTGCTAGGTGGTGCTCTCAGTATAAATAACCAACACAAAGAAAAGACTAGTGTTTGTTAACCGTGACCAGGGACAGTTAATGTCTGAAACGCGTAGGTGGGAAAGAACCTACAGGAAATAAACCAACTGAAGCAAATATTGAAGTGGTGTGCGGCGTCTTCTTGTTTGAAGTAAATTGCTGAAGTAATATATATATACATATATATATATATATATATATATTCACTGAAAAAACCATAGGTTATAGACCATATATAGTTAGGAATTAGCATTTACAAAACCTTGAAAATTCACTGAAAAAACCATAGGTTATAGACCATATATAGTTAGGAATTAGCATTTAAAAAACCTTATTTTACTCACACAAAACCATTGAAATTCCATATATAGTTAGTTGCACTAACTATATATCGCGCACCCGCAATCCACTGCTGATCATGTCACATATTACATCATTCATGACATGGTCAGTGACATCACTGATGACATCACTGATGACATCTCAAATGACATCACTGATGACATCACTGATGACATCTCAAATGACATCACTGATGAGATCACTGATGACATCATCCAGTGACTGTGTGTTTCTGTAAAGTTTAAATATGTTTTACATATTGAAGAATGAGTAGATGTATAAGTGTCTGGACGAAGGATTTAGTAGGTGCATGACTGAATGTATGAGTGAGTGATTAAATGTGTCTCACTGAGTGCATGGGTTAGTGACTAAACTGTCTTAATTTGTGCATCATTATGTCTGTTGTTCTGTAAACTGCTGCATGTGTTGATCAGTAGCTATATGATTAACTATATGGGTTATTGATTGATTGTCCAAGTATTTGTATAGGAGACTGAGTGTGTGTGTGGCTGGCTGGGAGGTGTGTGACTCTGTGCCGATCAATGTGTACTTGTATCAATGATTGTATAAGAAAGTAAGTATGTGTTAGTGTATGTTTGAAAATGTAAGGTGCTCTATGTTTAACTGTATAGACAAGAAAATGGAAGTGTGATTGATTCTTTACAGGACTGACTAGGTGTGTGAGTAACTCCATGGATGAGTGGCAGAGTGTAAGTGTCTGTATAGGTGTATGAGTGCATATGATAGTGTTGTAAAGATGAGTGATTGTATGTATGAATGATTGTATGGGTGAATGAGTGAATGTGTGTGTAGACGTAGGAATCAGTGAGTACGTATGTAGTAACTAGTATTGGTGTGTCAATGGTTTCAAAAATTATACTCTGTATTTAACACTGGGTGAAACAGAGGTTATATTAAAACGTGAGGAGATGCATTGTATTGTCACATGAATGATATCATCAGTGATGTGGTCATTGATGTCATTTGAGATGTCATCAGTGATGTCATCAGTGATGTCACTGACCATGTCATGAATGATGTAATATGTGACATGATCAGCAGTGGATTGCGGGTGCGCGATATATAGTTAGTGCAACTAACTATATATGGAATTTCAATGGTTTTGTGTGAGTAAAATAAGGTTTTTTAAATGCTAATTCCTAACTATATATGGTCTATAACCTATGGTTTTTTCAGTGAATTTTCAAGGTTTTGTAAATGCTAATTCCTAACTATATATGGTCTATAACCTATGGTTTTTTCAGTGAATTTCAATGGTTTTTTAATAGCAAATATCATAAGCTGTCGAATGTCAAGTACGTGGTAAGTAAAAACATTTTCGTGTTTATGCACACTGATCTGCTTTGAATACTGCCCCCCACCCCTCATTTCTATTAGGAGTACTCTCTCTTTGCAGATAGTGAAGGGTAGTTAACGCAGCCCTTTGCCCCCTTTGTAATACGTCGTGCCTGCTTCTCTCTCCATTTGATTGATTGTTCTCTTTGGTTCATTCTCTATTTACAAACAAGCACAGAGTCGCAATACTCTGTTTAGTCTTTGCAGATAGCGAAAAATCGTGTAAAAAAACAAAAGGAATCGAGCAAAATCAGTAGGCCACTAATGGGATCTCTTTTTGACCTCGCTAAAATAGAAACATTAGGAACAACCTGTTGAAAATAGCAATGCGTATGTACATAAGCGGCGTTCATTTGTGTTCACAGTACCCCTTGTTGATTGTTTCAATCGAGCATTGAATTGTTCGAAGTTAATTCTCTTAAGGATCTTCTCTACCTGCAAACGAGGAAGAATAGGAATATTCTCTCTCCCTTTGCAGATAGTGAAGGGTAGGTAACGCAAGCCTTTAACACGTCGTACCTATTTCATTCCTCATTGATTGATTGATTGTCCGAACATTGACTGTTTGGGAATTAGTTCTTTTTGGAGGTATTCCCTGTTTGCAAATAAACGTAGGAAAATCTTTGCAAGTAGTGAAAGGGTACGTAATGCGGACCTTTCTCCCCCGTTGTAATCTGTCATGCCTATCTACTCCCCACTGATTGATGCACCTTTTTCACCCGGACCATTTACTAGAGATACGTCATCTGGCCCGACCAGAGAGCACCCCTAGTGAAAAGGACATATGCAATAATAACGAAGTGATCACTGTATCCTGTTAACAGAAACTTTACCATGAAACAACCTGGAAAGAAAAAAATAGGAAAACGAAAATCAGTAGGCCACTGATGAACATGAACTTTTATTAAACAACAAACAAAGAAACGATAACATAACGTAATGATAAAACCTATTAATGTCCTAGAAACAAGAAAACGTTAAAGTATGCCAGTGGTGAGAGACCAGAAAAACAGTCCGAGAAACCAAATCACCCCTCGCTGTCCCAACTCATGCACTCTGAAAGTTCAAAGTTTTGAGGAGTGCTTGTAACATTGTCTGAAGCCTATTTGCAATTGCTTCATCTTCACTATTCTTAAAGTAAGTGGGGGCTGTTGTGATGCGGTGCCACCCTGAACCGCTTGACGGAGGCCCCCGAGGGACGGTGTCATGTCGCGGACTCGGAGGGGGCGCTTGGCTCCGGCCCCCTCCCCAAGTCGTGTTGCCCTGGTGTGGCCTGAGATCGCCCCCGACATAGGTGGCCGGCTCCCGGGGTCAAGCGGAACTTTTTTCCTTTTGGTGACTCTTCCATTCTTCACCTTGTCCCACAATCCGTTTCACCTAAAGACACGCTGTAGTGGGGCACCCCTTTTCCGTTTCATTTGCCATTCAGCCCGCTTTTGCTACACTGTGCCTCTTCCGCTATTCAGCTGTTTACCGCCCGCTCTTTCGACTACAGCGTCTCGCTCACCATGTACTTGAGTTGCTCCCGCTCTTGCGGTGCAGCGATAGGCGGCTGCCACAGGACTCTCAAAATGGCGGCCATCTCTTCAGATTTGGGCGTGGTCCACTAAAATGGGCCTGCGACACCTTGGAACTCGGACGCTTGTCTGCTAGAGCTTGGGCTCCATTCTCGAAAGCGTCCCCTCATCCTTGAAGATTCTACAAAAGTCTTGGGGGCCCCCGACTCCCGCAGGCTTCTGGTGGGGAGCGCCTAGCATGATTGCTCGTGGAATGGCCACGACGGAGCTACGAAATGGTGGTGCTCTCATGCTAACGCCAGCTTCAGTCTGAAACATCCAGAAACACTGTAGACTACCAATTCGATCAGTTCCGGTAGCGCTCCAACGTGACCCGGTAGAGAAGAACTTGCCCTCCCCTCTTTGACTGATGGTTCTTGTTGCCTGTCCCTTCTGTTGTCATTTAACAGAACTATTTAGCCTGCTGAAAGGGGTTGTGTGCCGTCCGCTGGTTGGTGGAGACATTTTGACTATATTCTGGACCTGCGTTGTCGCGTAATGCGTCATATGACGTGCCGCGTTAGAAAGTTTAATAAATTATTAAACACAATAAACAATCCTTAAAAAATAAAAAAAAATAAAAAATAATCAACAAAACCAACAATCAATTAACAACAGTATTTGAAAAGTCTATCATTCATTTTTCATTGCAGTACGCTGCCCAGAAAGCTTCCCGGTTCCCGGACCGGGCGCTACCCACGCAAAAAAACAAAAAAAAAATTTTTTTTTTTTTTGCCCCGCGGGGCCGTTTTAAAGCCTCCACATTAAACCTAGGGGGTCAGGGAGGATCTACTATGCCCCCTTATGGTTATTTGCCCCTTTGTTTTGGCCTCCTCTTGTCTCTCGATCCTACCGAGAGACAAGATGGCGGCCGCTACGGACTTTTTGGAATGTTGACAGACGCCAGAGAACCAATCAGCTTCGCTTCACAAAGCTCCGTTGCGCGAAAAGTACGCGTCCTGGAGCGCTGCCCAGAGCGCGCTTACAGATATATATCTTTTTTTAAACGTTAATTTCTCAAAATCCACTGGAGCACATATATTGAGACCTACAAAAGGCACATCGGGCTACCAGTCCCTACAATTTTGCCAAGTTTCGTGCAAATCCATTCAGCCGTTCGGGCTAAAAGTGAGGCCAACCGCCCTATGGAAATTAACATGGGAAAAACGCGTTTTGGGACCCCCCTTTTTTCTCGGCCCCCCCTTGACGAACCCCCCCAAAATTTTCAGGGGCTGCTCAGAAACAAAATGTGCCATTTTCCTGAAAATTTCAGCCAATTCCGTCCACAAACGCCAAAGTTATTAGACATAGAATTTTCAAAAATCCCATAGAGAAAAAATCCTAACTATATATACCTACTGGCGACCGCCAGTAGGTAATATATATATATTCACTTAAAAAAACATAGGTTTCAGGCCTTATATAGTTAGGAATTAGCATTTTAAAAACCTTTCAAATTCACTTAAAAAACCATATGTTTCAGGCCTTATATAGTTAGGAATTAGCATTTTAAAAACCTTGCAAATTCACTTAAAAACCATAGGTTTCAGGCCTTATATAGTTAGGAATTAGCATTTAAAAAACAATTGAAATTGCTCCTATATAGTTAGTTGTACTAACTAGATTTCGCGCACCCGCAATCCACTGCTGATGATGTCACATATTACATCATTCATGACATGGTCAGTGATATCACTGATGACATCACTGATGACATCTCAAACCAGTAGAAGGCCACCACAAATGTGGGAACTGTGCCGCTTGCGACTCCACAATTGAGGGCACGATTTTCGTCCACAAGGAATTGAAATGGAAGCATACCACATTCAGTAATTGCAAAACCAAGAACGTGGTATATGCTGTAATATGTCCATGTGCTAAGTTGTACATTGGGAAGATGAATCAACAGGTCAATTAAAGGATAACACAACACAGATCTAGAATTTAAAAAAAGGTGTTGACCGGTCCATTAGTTGAGCATTTCTTAAGTGCGGGACACTCTGAAAGGGATCTGAAATGGACTGTGTTAATGGTATTAAATACATCAAAGAGGGTGGCTGATGTTGAGTCTCTTCTGCTTAAAAAGGAAGCATATTTAATTATGAGGTTCAACAGTGTACAAACAGAGTTGAACGAGATGTTGGAAATCTTGAGGATTTAAAACTTAGTTCCAGTAATATAATAAAACCATGCGCACAAACTGTCCAACATCAGTATAGACTAAACAATGTGGTCATGAATTTTATCAATAATTCCCTGAATCCAATCCAAGCGCACAGCCTCTTGCAAAATTTAAAATTTCACAACCTAACACATACTACCAAAACCTACTGCCCCCCCTCGTTCCCACCGGCTTTCCACCCTTGCGCAAGTAGAGCGCTCCCCCGACAATGGATAATAAAGTTTTACGTATTCAACTAGTAAACTAAAATTACCAGCATCCCACGCTAGTCAGCCAAAACGTAATACTTCAAACACGGTATGCCACATATAACTCCCCGTGCATACACCCTGGGGACCAATACCAAATATAAGTAAGGGCTTTCACCATTAGTTATAAACAACAAAATAATATAAAAATCTGTGTCGTGGCATTGTGGGAGATTTAACTACAAGTCCCATCAACGCCCGGACTGCATAATAGTGTAAGCGTCCACGCGACGCTCGCAGAGTAAGCGTGAACACAGTCGAGTGAGGAGAGAGCTGGTAGCAGAGAAGCGAATGGAAAGGGGCGACCGCTCGTCCCCCCGAACGTATGGATGGGGGCCCGAACCTCCCGGGAAGCCATTTTGGGTGGGGTGGGCATGGCCCGGCTGGTATGCCCAAAGCGGCGTAGCCGGAGCGCGCCTTCCCCCGCCCGAGAGGGGTTGTCCTAGACACCTCGAAGGAAGACCATGCCCAGTAGGCGTATCAGGGACGGGTACACGCCCTCCCGCAGAAGGATAAAGGAGCAGGAACCCAGAAGATCGTCCTCTTGTTCCTCGGATCGGAAGGCTGCACCCACTCGTTGCTCGTGAGCCCTCGACGGAACAAGCAGCAATTTTGAACTTGGTAATCCTGTTTTTATCTTTCAGTTTCGACACGGATTTCAGGACCTCGTGGATCGACCAAAGGCTATCATATTAGCGGACTTGAAACATCTGGAGGTTAGCAGAGGAGGAAAAAATACTCCCAACTATAACACCTCCAAGTCACAGTGGGAAGCCATCCAATCCCTAGGGAAAGATGATTCCACAGTAATAAAGCCCTCAGACAAAGGGGGGAATATTGTGCTTTTTCCAAAAGATCTCAATCTCGAGGAAGCTTTGAAGCAATTAAAAGATGAAGCATGTTATTTGCCTGTGACTCAAGCTGTTTATGCACAGTGTATATCTACATTCCATAAATTTCTGATCTATTGGAGAAATGAAGGGATGTTGGACGTTGATGAATACAATTTCCTATCATGCGAATATCCAGTTCTTCCGACTTTTTACCATCTTCCTAAAATCCATAAAGATGATAAAAAGCCAGCTGGGAGACCAATTGTGGCATCTATCAATAGTCTCTTACATAATTGTTACAGTGATCACTTTTTAGCACCATGGGTTAGGTACTTGAGTTCCTATATCCAGGACACACAGGATTTCCTTAGATGGATAGATGGGTTTGGATGGGAAGACAACATGCTTCTCATCACCTTAGACATTACAAGTCTATATACCTGCATAGACCACCAGCAAGGAATTTTAGCGGTCAAATGGTTCCTGGACAAGCGTCCTGTGAGATTTCAGCAACAGAACGTCATGCTTCTAGAAATGGTAAAATTCTGCCTAGAAAATAACATCTTTATTTTCAATAATCAGCTGTACAAGCAACCGCGTGGGACTGCGATGGGCACGTGCTTTACCCCCAGCTATGCTAACCTCTTCGTGGGCTGGTGGGAGAAGCACGTGGCCGGAGGGACACGCCACAGCATTGGTTCGATAGAGTAGTACTATGGGCACGCTATATCGACAATTTGTTTATTGTGTGGCATGGGAGCCACACCTCAGCTGAGGAATATGTGGCTTTCCTTAATGAGAATGATTGCAACCTAAAATTTACAGGCCATATCAGTGACAACAGTGTCTGTTATTTAGATATTGAGGTATATACAACAGGTGACAAAATCATGACCCATTTATATCACAAACTTACGCTACAAAGAGGGGCAGGTCCCTTCAAGACTTTGCACATTCGTTTATGATTTCATTCAACATTGACAGCGTGCCCACTTGGGAACATTGGATGCACTACGACACCCAGAAGGCCCTAGGACTATGCCCACTGAGGCAGGTGTGTAAATTGACTGCGCATGGCAGCGCTTACATCGTTATCACGCCACTGAAGAAAGGTTATCCCTGAAACACGTCTGGCGAAAGAATTGTCTGATGTCTTGTTTCCTGAACTGGTGCCTGCTAGCAAATACTCAATAAAGATTAGTGAGCCTCATCAAATTTTGTGTGGCCTCACCTTAAAATGGGCTCCTGTTTATTTGGATATATATGTATATATATATATATATTCCTGGGATTCCTCTCGCCCTTCTCCTCGGCGGAAGTCACGGCACCACAGCAGATCAGATAAGTTATTTTTTATTAAATTGATACACCATCGTGCAAAAACGACGGCCTACGCATTTCGGCTACGATTAGCCTTCAACTGGACCATAGAGTCCTGACTGTCTAGATAGTTTATAAAGTGCTCAGTGCTAATACCCTTGTTTGTGTTCACAGTTGTTACAAACACTAGACTGCTAACCTCATTTGCAAACTATGGCCACAAATGATTGCCATTTTTCTTTTTTTTCACTGTAAAGTACTTTTAAAGTGCAAGGTGCAAGGTCACACATAATAATGAATCTGTACAATATTATAATTCTGTTGCGGCAATTTTTGCTAATCCACGATGTAGTCCAAGTTAATCACTAGAGCCAGATGAATTCTTGCAATCATGCATAATAGTCACAGTCTACAACATCCCTAGCTATGGATTTTATAGTAAAGTACTTTTAAAGTTCAACAAAATGTGACTATCAAGTCTATTTCTTACATTCCTCTAAGTAGAAAATCCTCTACTATTCACATTATTTACAATCCTAATTATGTACTGTTACAATTTTTATAGATCACATTGTTATATCACATCCGAAAAATATGTATAAGTCCTTTCCACCTTGGAATAACTGTTTCATCCTTAGTCCTCCAACTAATAAAGTATTTGTTATTGTCGAACATTATTACATTCCTAGGTAAAGTACCAGGTACCGATCTCGTGTCTATGATCAACTCATAATTTTACATGTGATCACTGTAGTTGTTCGAAAGGTTTATGGTTGGAGGAAATTCAGAAAGATATAACAATTGTTCCAAGTCGTATTCATATTATGCCCTGCACTGAGTAGTACTGTTCCAGGATCAAGAGTTCTTATTTATGTAAATTCATAGAGAGGCATGTATTTACAAACTATATATATTTATATTTATACCAAGGAAGGAACCCCATCGTGTTTCATGGTTCAGGCTGGTGTCAACCTACGCCAGCCATTGAGGCAGGTGAGTGCTGTGTGGAAGTTATAAGGTGTGGCCTCCCAGAAGAAAAGCTTGCATCAACCCACTGTGGATTGTATTGATTAACATTTTTGCGCATTAACAACATACTGGCAACGGCACCCGAAAAACCAGAAGACAGTGCGGCTGTCCCCGCCCACCGAAGCGAGTGTCATACTTAGTCCAGGTGCCCGGGACTGTTTTGCGCTACCTCAAGAGTCCGCCTATGAAGAAGTGCACACAACGCACAAAACGCATCGGCGATGAACTTGTTTGCTATTTATATGCCGGTTTTCAGATGCAAAGCTGCAGCTTTCACATTAAAAGCTAAGAGTATACTTACCTGCTGAGCGGTTCTTTCCTAGGGACAACCAAGGGGCAACCTTTGTTTTGACTGTTATTTGGCGGCCAGTCCTGCCGCCGAAGGAACCCCATCGTGTTTCACGGTTCAGGTTGGCGTCAACCTATGCCATCCATCGAGGCAGGTGAGAGCTGTGTGGAAGTTATAAGGTGTGGCCTCCCAGAAGAAAAGCATGCATCGACCCACTGTGGATTGTATTGATTAACATTTTAGAAGATTAACAACATACTTGCCACGGCACCCGATTGACCAGAAGACAGCGCGGCTGTCCCCGCCCACCGAAGCGAGTGTCATAATTAGTCCAGATGCCTGGGACTGTTTTGCGCTACCTCAAGAGTCCGCCTATGAAGAAGTGCGCACAACGCATGAAAGGCGTCGGCGATGGACTTGTTTGCTATTTGTATGCCGGTTTTCAGATGCGAAGCTGCAGCTTTCACATTAAATGCTAACAGTATACTTACCTGCTGAGTGGTTCTTTCCTAGGTATAACCAAGGGGCAACCTTTATTTTGACTGTTATTTGGTGGCCAGTCCTGCCGCCGAAGGAACCCCATCGTGTTTCACGGTTCCGGTTAGCGTCAACCTATGCCAGCCATTGAGGCAGGTGAGAGCTGTGTGGAAGTTACAAGGTGTGGCCTCCCAGAAGAAAAGCCTGCATCGACCCACTGTGGATTGTATTGATGAACATTTTAGCGCATTAACAACATATTTGCCACAGCACCCGATTGACCAGAAGTCTGCGCGGCTGCCCCAGCTCACCGAAGCGAGTGTCATAATTAGTCCAGGTGCCTGGTACTCTTTTGCGCTTCCTCAAGAGTCCGCCTATTTTATTTTTTTTAAATATTTTTATTGAAAGTAATTTTTCCCTCATTTCCCCCCCCCCCTCCCCCCCAAATTACATGGACAGAGCACATTGATATATATAATGAAATCATAAAAATTGGAGAAAAAATATTACAGTAAACTTAATACATACGGGTTCAGACCATGCATATGCAAACAAAATCATAAATATCTACATTCAGGACTGCTTATTCTTCACATTACATTATTCAGTTCCAGACATCCACTGAATCAGAGGTCCCCAGATTTGTATCCCCAGTTTTTTACCCTTTCTGCCCTTCCTGGCATATATAGCTGTTTCTAATTTTTGTATTGATAATGTTTTGCCTAGCCATTGATGATAGGTTGGAGGATTTGGATCCAGCCAAGCTGAAGCCACTAACAATCTAAATATCGCCATTGCTACAAACATAAAATATTTACAATTTATTTGCCCATTGGGGTATACCCCTAACAGAATGGTCACCGGGTTTAATTCAATTGTTGTTTCTAAAACATTTCTGAGAAATTTCCCAATATCATTTTTTAACTTGTCTAGGTGCGGACAGGTAGCAAAAATATGTATCAAATTAGCCTCCATGCTGCCGCACCTAAAACAAGTAGTACCGGATAAACCCCCCCACTGAGCAATTTTCCATGGCGTATAATACAAATGATACAAAGTCTTGTAATGCTGGGCCTGAAGGGACGATGAGCACAATAATTTACTTCCCATCTCGAGTGATTCAAAAAAAATATCCCTTTCTCTATCTATGTCTAAATCTGAAGACCATTTGACTGCCCATTTCTCAAGATCATCCTTCTTTAACTTTGTCATTTCTGAATAGAATCTCTTTATAGTGCATTCATGACCATTTTGTATAAGATCCATCATTATGTTCCTCCCAAAACCTAGTGGACCCCCTTTTTTATTTAGTAAACAACTCCTTATTTGAAGATATTTAAAAAAATGATTTGTATTTAACATATACTTATTTTTCAAGTCTATAAACTGCATCATACCATTATCATCCAACATGTCACCAATTTTACCTATCCCTCGTCTTTCCCATTCTTGATATACCATTCCTGAAAACACTGCATTAGGTAAAGTAGGGTTATTTTAAAATCTTGTATATGCATTGTATTTCCCTATTCCAACCTTTTTAGTAAATCCTTTCCATATGTTATAAGCAGCAATAATTGTCTTAAATCGTGTTCTTTTAACCCCTTCAGCGCTAATGACAAGGGTAACTCGTCATGGACTTTCCATTGATTTCAATGGAAAGTCAATGGACCTCGCACACACCCCTTAGCAGCCAAGTGGTTAAAATAACTTCCATCTGTAAATCTCAAAAAAATATTTTCAGCATTTGCACCCAGAACTATACCATAAATAGCAAGCGAGCCTATCTTATCCCAACCATCCTTCTCTGCCCCTCCAATTAGTCCCACCATTCCTTGTAGTGCTGCGGCCCAATAGTAGACCTTTAGGTCCGGTAATGACCACCCTCCTTTCTCCTTGGGAAGCGACATGTATCTTAATGCCCTCCGGGTTTTACCTCTTGCCCAAATAAACCGATTTATCATGTGTTCACAGATTTTAAACCACTTATTGTCAATTAAAAGTGGTATTGCCCTGAAGAGGTATAAAAATTTAGGTAAAACCAACATTTTAATAATGTTGACTCGTCCTACTAGTGACAGATATAAATTCTCGTAACAATCCAAGTCTTTTCTTACTTTATCGATTACTGGGGCAATATTATTTACCACCAAATTATCTAAATTAGACGTGATATTAATTCCCAGATACTTCCCTGTTGGAACCACTCGCCTGTCATCACAGGATGCCCACGAATTTTTGATAATTTGAGTTTTGGATGCATTCAATGAATACCCTGAGACTTGTCCGAATCTTATTGCCTCTTCCTCTACCAATGTAGTTGCTTCCGTAGGGCATGGTGTTATTACCGCTACATCATCAGCGTAAGCTAATATCTTGCATGGCCCTAAAGTTGTGCAAAGTGGGATAATCTCTGGTAATAATTCTATCTTACGTATTAGTGGATCCATATACATGGCGAAAAGCACGGGAGAGCATGGGCAACCCTGCCGAGTTCCTCTCTTAATCTTAAATTGTCCTGTGGTACCCCCGTTTATTCTCAATGCAGCAACTGGTTCCTTATACAGAGTCTGAAGTGCTTTCAAATAACCACCCTTGATCCCGGCTCTGGCTAAAATCTGCCACAGATAAAGCCAGGAGACCCGATCAAATGCCTTTTCCGCATCCAAAAGCATTACTGCCATCGGGTCCCCTGTTACCTCGGCAGAGTCAAATAGAGTTATAACTTTCCTGGTATGGTGAGTTGTCCCCCTTCCAGGAATAAAACCATGTTGATTATCGCTAACCAGAGTACTTATTATTCTAGCGAATCTTACAGCCAATGCTTTGGAGTATATTTTGGTGTCATTATTCATCAAGGTTATTGGGCGATACGACCCTGGTTCAGTCGGAGATTTCTCTTTTTTTTAAATTAACACTATGTCCGCACTACCCCAGGATTTGGGAACAAACTCGCCCCTCTGTGCAGCTTGAAACGTCTGAATTAAATCATGCCCTAGACATCCCCAGAAAGTTTTATAAAATTCAATGGGAATCTGATCGGGACCAGCAGCCTTTCCCGAGGGTAAGGCAAACATAGCCTCTTTGATCTCAATACCATCCAGCAAAATCTCTAATTCATCTGCGTCTTCAGAAGAGATAGTTTTGAACTCAATATTCTGGAGATATTCTTTTATCCTTTCAGTACTACTGGGATTTTGCTCATCATATAGTGACTGATAAAACGTCCTAAAAACTTCCCGAATCTCTTCTGGATCTGAGTGTATTAGCCCCTTTTCATCCCTGATCTCCTTAATCGTCCCCGCCGCCGCTATCTACCTAGTACGTATAGCAAGAACCCGACCTACTTTCTCACTGTACTCATGGCATCTCTCCCTTCTGGCTGTATATTGCTTTGCTGCTCTATTTGCAAGTTCCTCCTCTGCTTCACTTTTCACTTTTATTAAATCTACTATAAGTTGTTCGGTCGGTTCTCCTCTTATTACACATTTATTAAGCTGTTCTTCTGCATCCAAAACTTTTTCCTCTCTCTCGCTGTATCGCAGTAGTTCTGTTTTCCTTTTATAGGCACTATAACTACAGGTTTCACCGCGGACTCCTGCCTTAAAGGCATCCCATACTATGCCCACCGCTGCGCTTCCTCTGTTATGTTCAAAGAATTCATTAATCCATTTAGACATATGATTTATATAGCCATCATCTGAGAGAAGTCCCCTTTCGAATGTCCACTCCCTCCCTATTTTGGTGCCCCCTCCTTGCGTTATTGTTAAGATTAGGGGATTATGGTCGCTGAGTATCCGGGGTAGTCTATCAATTTTTACTGTGTTCACTAAGTCATTAGATATCAAGAAATAGTCCAATCTAACGCAAATATGATGTGGTGCGGAGTAATATGTATAACCTGCTTGCTCCGGTCTAGTTGCCCCCCAAACATCTCGCATTGTGTTATTTTCTAGAAGATCCATAAGGGCCTTATGAACCTTTTTCTTCCTACCGTTGTATTGCCTTGTTGTGCCCAATCCCAAACCTTCCGCCCCATTAATATTTAGATCTCCTCCTATGATAACCCGAGGGGCCCAGACTGCCAACTCAGAATCCAGGTACTGTAAAATTTCTGGATCGTCCTGGGTAGAGCCATACACCGAAGCCAATGTTGTCCACACTCCTTCTATTAAAATCTCGGCCATAACCCACCTCCCCCATTTATCTTCTAATTTTCTCCTTAGGACTACATTTTTACTCCTTGAGAGAATAGCTACCCCTCTTTGTTTTACTCCTTGTTTAAAGCTAGCTATTAAGTGAAACCCCAACTGATTAAGACATAGCTCCTGAGTACTCATTATATGTGTCTCTTGGAGAAATAAAAAATCTACATTCATCTGTCGTAACCGTATTCCTATCTTCTGTCTTTTTTGAGCATCATTTAGGCCACATACATTCCATGTCACTAATCTAAGAGACATTTTTTTTTCCCTGGGGTACTATCGGCTATCTGCTTGCTTTTATTTATCACTTCAGAAAGTTTATGCATCACTGGTTCTAGCGTACTAACTAAATCATTTTCCATATTTGTGTCGATAATCTCATCAATACAGTCATTATACTCATACATTTTTTCCCAATTATGCTCACCAAATTCCAATAAGTTTCTAGCTCCCTTGTGCCCTGTCCTTTCCCCTACCCTCCCCCACCCCAGGCTGCCCACCCACAGGCTCCCTCCCCCCCTACAGGCAAATAGGTCCAAGGGACCTATGTCTGGCCGACTTTTGCCCACAGGATGTCGCACCCGTCGACCCCCCTGATTTTCCATCCCCGCTCCATGTGCTCAGTATCTGCCCAGCATATTCCCCCCTTGTTTTTATGCCTTGTTTTTATGCCCAACCTCTACCACTGATATTGATATGTTAATGCCAACGATTTATTAAACAAATCACACATCTATCAAATACACTACGAAGAAAAAAGAAAAAGAAAAAATTCATGTACATAAGAGAAAACATGTTTACCTCTTGCTTTAGGTAAACCCTTGTATCTTGCTTTTCACCTCCAAGAGTAAAAAATTATCAATCTATCTTTCCCGTTTTATATTTATCTTTGTTTCTTACGGAGGATATCCCTTATGGCAACTGTACGGTCATCATATTCTACAAGTTCTACATTCTCCTTATGACATGTTTTTTGTGGACCCCTGGTTTTCTGCAAATGGTTAAGATATTCTTGAGCAGGGATTTCTGAATAGAAAATTTTAAAATCCCCTTTTAAACCAATCTTCAAACGCGCAGGAAACATGAGGTATGCCTCACAACCTATGTTTTGAAAAGGAGAGATGAGCTGCCTCATTCGCCACCTTCTTTCCACAGTGGTATGGCAGAAATCGGGGCGAGCAAAAATGAAGAAGTGCGCACAACGCATGAAACGCGTCGGCAATGGACTTGTTTGCTATTTGTATGCCAGTTTTCAGATGCGAAGATGCAGCTTTCACATTAAAAGCTAAGAGTATACTTACCTGCTGAGTGGTTCTCTCCTAGGGACAAACAAGGGGCAACCTTTGTTTTGACTGTTATTTGGCAGCCTGTTCTGCCGCCGAAGGAACCCCATCGTGTTTCACGGTTCAGGTTGGCGTCAACCTTCGCCAGCCATTAAGGTAGGTGGGAGCTGTGTGGAAGATATAAGGTTTGGCCTCCCAGAAGAAAAGCATGCATCGACCCACTGTGGATTGTATTGATTAACATTTTAGAAGATTAACAATATACTTGCCACGGCACCCGATTGACCAGAAGACAGCGCGGCTGTCCCCGCCCACCGAAGCGAGTGTCATAATTAGTCCAGGTGCCTGGTACTGTTTTGCGCTACCTCAAGAGTCCGCCTATGAAGAAGTGCGCACAACGCACGAAACGCGTCGGCGATGGACTTGTTTGCTATTTGTATGCCGGTTTTCAGATGCGAAGCTGCAGCTTTCACATTAAATGCTAAGAGTATAGTTCCCTGCTGAGCGGTTCTTTCCTAGGGATAACCAAGGGGCAACCTTTGTTCTGACTGTTATTTGGCGGCCATTGTTGCCGCCGAAGGAACCCCATCGTGTTTCACGGTTCAGGTTGGCGTCAACCTATGCCAGCCATTGAGGCAGGTGAGAGCTATGTGGAAGTTATAAGGTATGGCCTCCCAGAAGAAAAGCCTGCATCGACCCACTGTGGATTGTATTGATGAACATTTTAGCGCATTAACAACATAATTGCCACAGCACCCGATTGACCAGAAGACTGCACTGCTGCCCCCACCCACTGAAGCGAGTGTCATAATTAGTCCAGGTGCCTGGGACTGTTTTGCGCTACCTCAAGAGTCCGCCTATGAAGAAGTGCGCACAATGCACGAAATGCGTCGGCGATGGACTTGTTTGCTATTTGTATGCCGGTTTTCAGATGCGAAGCTGCAGCTTTCACATTAAATGCTAAGTGTATACTTACCTGCTGAGCGGTTCTTTCCTAGGGACAACCAAGGGGCAACCTTTGTTTTGACTGTTATATGGCAGCCAGTCCTGGCCCGGAAGTAACCCCATCGAGTTTCACGGTTCAGGCTGGAGTCAACCTACGTCAGCCATTGAGGCAGGTGAGAGCTGTGTGGAAGTTATAAGGTGTGACCTCCCAGAAGAAAAGCTTGCATCGACCCACTGTGGATTGTATTGAGTAACATTTTAGCTCATTAACAACATACTTGCTCGCCCACCGAAGCGAGTGTCATAATTAGTCCAGGTGCCTGGGACTGTTTTGCGCTATCTCAAGGGTCCGCCTATGAAGAAGTGCGCACAACGCACGAAACGCATCGGCGATGGACTTGTTTGCTATTTGTATACCGGTTTTCAGTTGCGAAGCTGCAGCTTTCACATTAAATGCTAAGAGTATACTTACCTGCTGAGCAGTTCTTTCCTAGGGACAACCAAGGGGCAACCTTTGTTTTGACTGTTATTTGGCAGCCTGTTCTGCCGCCGAAGGAACCCCATCGTGTTTCACGGTTCAGGTTGGCGTCAACCTTCGCCAGCCATTAAGGTAGGTGGGAGCTGTGTGGAAGATATAAGGTTTTGACTGATATTTATATATATGTTTTTTTCCTTGATATTTAGCACACATTTTGCACGATGGAATATTCATACTTTTTTGCACTAGCACTTTTCTTAGGAGTTGATTGCATATTGTAAGTAAAACAGATAATATTTATACAGATTGTGTTCATAAATAATGATTCTTCAAGGTCTAATCAATTATGGCCACTTGGCCAGTACACCATATAATACAAATTATTGAAAACCGTATGAATGAACTCTGATTTTACAGTTTTAATGTATTGTTTGTTGTATATAGTAAAAATGTTATGTAATTTATATAATTGATCTTAAAAATATATTTATATGTTTTTGAGCTAGCAGATACGATATACCATGTGATAAGAATCCGGGACTCATTGTAAGTGTAATAGTATTTTGTCTGTTTTTACTAGTGTGGCAATTTATCCTAACCAGGAAGTGTATGTATATAAACTGAACACTGAATCCGGTGGGTCATGTGATCAAGGCTGCCTGTGTACAGCTGAAATGCGTCATGCTGACGAACGCCATTATGGAATAAAAGATTCATGCACTAACTGAGCGTTTGGAGCTCGTTTGTGGTCTGTATCTGTCTCAGGCGTCTGAGGATTCCGAAGTTTTAGGACTGCTTTGATATATATTACCTACTGGCTGTCGCCAGTAGGTATATATAGTTAGGATTTTTTCTCTATGGGTTTTTTGAAAATTCTATGTCTAATAACTTTGGCGTTTGTGGACGGAATTGGCTGAAATTTTCAGGAAAATGGCACATTTTGTTTCTGAGCAGCCCCTGAAAATTGGGGGGGGGGTTCGTTCAGGGGGGGTCGAGAAAAAAGGGGGGTCCCAAAACGTGTTTTTAACATTGAGTTTTCCATAGGGCGGTTGGCCTCACTTTTAGCCCGAACGGCTGAATGGATTTGCACGAAACTTGGCAAAATTGTAGGGACTGTTTGCCCGATGTGCCTTTCCTAGGTCTCAAGATATGTGGTCCTGTGACTTTTGAGTAAATTAGGTTTAAAAAAAGATATATATCTAGAGCCGCGCCCCGGTACGCGTACCGGGGAGCGCTTCAGGCGCGCCACGCGACTTGCGCACGGCAAGCTGATTGGTTCTCGGGTGTCTGTAAACATTCGAAACAGTCCGCAGCGGCCGCCATCTTGTGTCTCGGTGGGATTGAGACACAAGAGGTGGCAAGAATCAAAAGGGGGAAATGAGCAAAAGGGGGCAGGGTACACCCCCCTGACCCCCTACTTTTGATGTGGGGGCCATAAAAGGCTCCTGCGGGTGAATTTTTTTTTTAAAAAAAATCGATTTTCGTGGGGGGGAGCGCCCGGTACGCGCACCGGGGAGCTTAAGGGGGAGCGTACCATGGAGATTAAAAATGACAGACTTTTGAAAAAAAAAAAGCTTCTTTTTATAAATTGGAGGTAGTTCTGAAAAGAACTTTTTTTGATTTTGTTGTTTTATATATTTTTTTTTGTTTTTGTTTTATATTTTTTTTAGACTTTTTAAAAGAATTTTATATTTTTTTTGGATTTTTGTCAAGGGAAAAACAAAAACAGGGATTCCAAAACTGCTCAACAGGAGCAAAAAAATTTGAAAATTTAGGGACTGGCAGAGCAGAGGTGTTGCTGTTTCTTTAGGGCAATGAGTTCAACACTCTGCTCCCCATAGCAGAGCAGTTCGTCACACTCCGTGCACAAAAATTTGATGCCTGCAAACACCGGCTGAATGTTAGGGACCATTCTTCCACGGGGTGGTCCCGAAGGTGTTGCTCCACCAGTGGAGGTGCTGCCGCCATCTTTTGGTACATTCCGTGCCAGCTCTCTGACACTCTCCCTGGCAAAGTTGTTAGGGTGTCTTCTTTTCACATGCCTGATCAAATTAGCATTCCCAAAACTATATTTTTTCAGAGGATTGCCTCTGGATAAACTACTCCCACATATTTTGCAGGTTACTTTGGGAGCGTTGACTTTTTTCTGTCCTTCAGGGATGTCGTAAAATTTCCAGATGAAATGGGTTTTTTTCTTTTGCTGAGGAGGGTCCTCATCTAAAAATCCCTCTGAATCACTGCTGGATGACTCTCTTGCAGCCATTGCTGGAGATCAGAAAAGTAGGAGATAAACAGAGTAGACAGAACAGCTCTTGCTCTCTCCAAGTACAAAGCAATAGTGAGAGAAATGGGTGGGTTTCACACAATTTGGGAAAAAAAAAGTTCTGAACCAATGAAAAGTGTTATTTGAAAGTCACATGGTTTGACGCGCTTACGCTACGCGCCCCGAGGCGCGACCCAGGCGTGTATCGTAAGCGCATCGGGGCGCTTACGTTGCGCGATCGTATGCGCTTCCGGGTGCGCTTACGCGGTGCGTCATAAGACGCATCTCGCGGCTACGCGATACGTGTCTTATGACGCAAGGCGTGGCGGCTACGCGATACGTCACGATGTTGTTTTCGTTTTCGTTTGCGGCAATAGCGCTTCCGGGACGCGTATTAGTACGCGCCCCAGGGCGCGCCGCAAGATTGCGCTTACCCGTGCGTTCACCTGTCCGCGCCCCGGGAGCTTACAAAAAAAAGTATTAAAAAAAAATTTATTAATAAACATATAAAATATATGTTTGGATTTAAAGAAGAATACATTTTACAGCTACAGATATTAGCTTTTAAAAAACCAATGAAATTCACTGAAAAAACCATAGGTTATAGACCATATATAGTTAGGAATTAGCATTTACAAAACCTTGAAAATTCACTGAAAAAACCATAGGTTATAGACCATATATAGTTAGGAATTAGCATTTAAAAAACCTTATTTTACTCACACAAAACCATTGAAATTCCATATATAGTTAGTTGTACTAACTATATATCGCGCACCCGCAATCCACTGCTGATGATGTCACATATTACATCATTCATGACATGGTCAGTGACATCACTGATGACATCACTGATGACATCTCAAATGACATCACTGATGACATCTCATTTGACATTACTCATGACATCATTCATGTGATGATACGATGAACCTCTTCAGACTCTAATATAACCTTAGATACACTCAGTGTAAACAGACACTCACAGACTGTCACTCATCCATGGAGTTACTCACACACCTAATCAGTCTTGCAAAGAATCAATCACACCTCCATTTCCGAAAACTACATAGTTAAACACACCTTACTTATTGAAACATATAATAACACATATTTACTCTGTTATACAATCCCTGATACAAGTTCACAATAATCCATACAGCCACTCACACATTCACTGGCTCTTATGCACAGTTATTTATATATGTCAACTACCACATGTACTGTGTTTTACATATGTACTGACTTTGACATGTAGCACTGAGATATCCATTCACTCACCAATACACTCATGCACACAGTAAACCGCCCATACAGCTGTTTCCACATGCAGTTTTGAACCCATACATCTAGTGAATCAACTGCTCACACATCTATGCACAGTCATACACCTCCCATACAAATACTTGGCCAACTAATCAATAACCCATATAGTTAGTCATATAGCTAATGATCAACAATTGCATCAGATTACAAAACAACAGACACAATGGTGCACAATTTAAAACAGTTTAGTCACTAACCCATGCACTCAGTGAGACACATTTAATCACTCACTTATACAGTCAGTCATGCACCTACTAAATACATCATCCAGACACTTATACATCCATATTTTAACTTTACAGAAACATACAGTCACTGGATGTTATCATCAGTGATGTCATCAGTGATGTCATTTGAGATGTCATCAGTGATGTCATCAGTGATGTCACTGACCATGTCATGAATGATGTAATATGTGACATCATCAGCAGTGGATTGCGGGTGCGCGATATATAGTTAGTACAACTAACTATATATGGAATTTCAATGGTTTTGTGTGAGTAAAATAAGGTTTTTTAAATGCTAATTCCTAACTATATATGGTCTATAACCTATGGTTTTTTCAGTGAATTTTCAAGGTTTTGTAAATGCTAATTCCTAACTATATATGGTCTATAACCTATGGTTTTTTCAGTGAATATATATATGTATATATATATATATATATATATATATATATATATATATATGCACTTGCGAGCCATCACAAATAAAGACCAAACCTACCCAGTAGCGCGTCACATTCACGAAGCGCATGGTGGAGATTCATCAGGTCTGACGTACTTTGTCATTGACAATATCCCCAAAAAAGTAAGAGGCGGGAATCGTAAATTGGCATTACGCCGATTGGAATCAAGATACATCATTCTCTTGAATTCCAAGATCCCGTCAGGGTTGAATGCAGATGAAGCCCTTACTGTCCATATCTAGCTGCCCTACCTCTCATCCCCGAGTACCCCCATGAAAACATCCACCATCCAGCACATCCATCACACTCAAACTATTAGATGTCGCAATGGGCACTTCAACGCACTACAGACACAGAGGTTTTTCCAACTTAGCAATTCCTCCGCCTCCCACGAATTCGACTTATCCCGCTATACACTGCCCTGTACCAACCGTGCAACACTCGACCAGCATTAATTTGAGCCTAAACACAAGCACTTACCGGCACTAAGCCGCGGTCAGGGACACATGTTCCGACAGATACAGATGGCCTGTGTAATGGCTCCGCGCATCGGAAAGCAAACCAGGTTCTGAGGGCGATGTTACCATGGTTATACACACAACAGCAAATTTTAACCAATCGGGGTCTGGCTACCATTTCAGCAAAGAATAGCTAACGTATCAGGACAACAAACACGGTTGGGGCTGCAATGGGAGGGGTAATCTGAATGCCTAATAATTACGGAGGTTGTTTGCATACTTACGAAATATATGAAGCCTCAATATAAGAACAATTCATGTATACATCCTTGTATATAACATGCAATGCAATATTCAAATATTTTAAACATGATGTAATGTTTGAAAATAACTTACGAGTTGACAAACAGTGAGGATACCAGACGGCCATGAATCAAATGTGCTAAGTCAGGAAAACTGTTACGTCACTCCCTAGGATGTAATTTGAATTACCATAGCAACCAAATAATGCTAATTAAGTGTGTGATTTGTTGGCCCTTGTCATAGATTGTATATATAAGTGCACACTCAGATGGTCAGATGTTAGTGAGCAAGGCGGGAGTTAGCCGCCGAAACGCGTCTGAGCAGAAACTGATATTGAAAATAAACGCTTGAATTAAGATACACGGAGTCAGCGCCTTCTTTTGATGGAAAGTTTGGTATGGTGAAAATATATATATATATATATATATATATATATATATATATATATATTACCTACTGGCGGTCGCCAGTAGGTATATATAGTTAGGATTTTTTCTCTATGGGATTTTTGAAAATTCTATGTCTAATAACTTTGGCGTTTGTGGACGGAATTGGCTGAAATTTTCAGGAAAATGGAACATTTTGTTTCTGAGCAGCCCCTGAAAATTTGGGGGGGGTCCGTCAAGGGGGGGCCGAGAAAAAAGGGGGTCCAAAACGCGTTTTTCCAATGTTAATTTCCATGGGGCGGTTGGCCTCACTTTTAGCCCGAACGGCTGAATGGAATCAGGGAGAGGTGTGGCGCCGCGGCCAGGGTGACTGACGCTGGAATCTGGGGATCAGGGTTCCATCCCCGGCTCCGGCGGCAGGTCAGCCCAGCACCATGTGACTCTGGGCAATAGCTCGCTTAATCTTCCCGACGGCCCCCAGCGCCTAGAGACCCTTACGGGTGATTGTGCGCTTTACAAATGTGGATTATTATTATTATTATTATTTGCACGAAACTTGGCAAAATTGTAGGGACTGTTAGCCCGATGTGCCTTTACTAGGTCTCAATATATGTGCTCCAGTGGATTTTGAGAAATTAATGTTCAAAAAAAGATATATATCTGTGACAGCGTCCCGGGTAGCGCTCCGGTTCGCGTACTTGACGCGTAACGGAACTTCGCAAAGCGAAGCTGATTGGCTCTCCGGTGTCTGTCAACATTCTAAACAGTCCAGAGCGGCCGCCATCTTGTCTCTCGGTAGGATCGAGAGACAAGAGGAGGCCAAAACAAAGGGGGAAATGACCATAAGGGGGCATAGTAGATCCTCCCTGACCCCCTAGGTTTGATGTGGAGGCTTTGAAAGGGCCCCACGGGAAGCGGTCTGGGGAGCGTACTATAAGGAAAAAAGAATGATAGACTTTTCAAATATTGTATGTTAATTGATTGTTTGTTTTGTTGATTTTTTTTTATTTATTTATTTTTTAAACAATTATTTATTATTGTGATTGTGTTTCAAAATTTAATAAAATGTCTACCATTTCACTGTCTGAAATGTCGTTATTTTCATTGAACATAGCTTGTAATGTTTGAGTGTGTAAAATGTCCTCATTTTCAAGGAGGACATCTACTGATTGCACACATTGCAGTAGTTCTTGGTCCCAAGTTTCATCCATAAATTCAATGTCATTTGGATCAATGATTTCTTGGTTGGTCTCTGCAAGGACAATTTCAAATGAAACTTTCTGTTCGCCTTCCATTTTGCCTGAAATTTGCATAAAAAAATATATATTAGTAGAGATAGGGCACTGGTGGGATTAATTTTTGATAGGCAGTTTTTAACAGTGAATTTATCTTTGGGCAGTGTATAGTATCAGAGTGGAAGTAGGAATATAAAAAAGTGTATGTGATTTAACGTAAGTAAATTCATAATTATTAAGAGAAGCCTAACTCCATCCATAACTATAACAGAGAAGTCTATCTAAATCTATAACTACTACAGAGGGAAAGTATATAACTATCAGAAAAAGTTTACCATATTAACTTAAAGTGCACAATATACTTCAGTTTTTTAAAATAAGAACTTACCTTTAAAAAGAAGTTGAAGTTATTAGTGAAAATCCTATTGAAATGTACACCAGGAAGTAGTAGTCAAATTCAAATTCAAAATAGTCTTTATTCGATATTTTTCAATCATGAAAGACATTTTACAATTAAGAAAGTGGTTGTTTTTGATACCCCACCCACTATCCCACAACAAAACAGCATCCACAATGAGTTATTTCATCATACAAAAAATAAGAAAATATAAATATACAAGGTAGAATAAATATTA
Source organism: Lissotriton helveticus (assembly GCF_964261635.1). NCBI lineage: Eukaryota > Metazoa > Chordata > Amphibia > Caudata > Salamandridae > Lissotriton > Lissotriton helveticus. The sequence goes on along the minus strand of NC_136059.1, from coordinate 63,730,835 downwards.
CACTATCTCATCCTATTTACATTTTTACAAAATCATAAATTAGACCTATTTTAAAAAGACATTTATAAAAGCAGGTATAAAAACAGATTCATCAATACCAGAGTGCAAATTGACAGTAACTAATGCAATGTACATAATTGATCACTTATTAGTATAATGTGTTGATTTGAATAGCAGCAAGCGATAACTTTCCCATAATTACACCAGACTCATTTTTCGTGACCGGATAATCCATATCCAGTGCAAGAATTTCGACATGGCTATAACTACAGGCTGAGATGTATTGGTTCTTAAGACCCTAACAGCCTCAATTGCAGTTCTTAGGCCTAACTGGGCACAGATCGGTTTTAGCCATGACCGTCTGGTGACACTATATTCGGGGCAAGCAAATAACACATGACCAATATTTTCATTTTGATCAGAACAGAAAGGGCACCTTGAGGTTTGACTCTTATTCCATTTCTCCGTTAGGGCATTTAAAGGTAAAGTCCCCACCCTCAATTGGTGATACCTTTTTCTGTCCCCTGGCACAGTAATCCAGTCCCAATAAGGTTCTAGGGCAGGTGCATGCTTAAGTTCTAGAAAATCGTTTGTAAAAGATCGATCAATACGGTTTCTAAAACACTTTGTCTCAATCATGCTCCAGTATAAATCTCGGAGTGCCTTTTTTGGTGGAAATGCATTACTAACAGGATCGTCCCACAAATGTGATAATCCCATCGCCCTATAAATACTTCTTACATCTCTCAGCCAGACTATTTTGCAACCTTTATCCAGGGTTCGAATCTCTGAAAAGCCTTGGGCATACTGAGATAGCTCTGGGGTTACCCAGAGCCTTCTCCAGTAGGCTACAGATCTGTATCTAGCCATATCCTCAAAGCTATGGAATCCCAGATCATATTTTAAAGGTATCAGAGGTGATGACATTGGTAGCCCGGTAATATTACGAAGAAATCTATTCTGTGCTACAATCAGCTTTGTAAGATTACTTGGCCCCCAGAGTTCAGCTCCATACAGAACTGCCGCTCCTACCTTAGCATTATAAATTTTTAAAACTGGTCGGATAGGTTTAGTCTGAGATGTAAAAAGTTCCTTAGTAAGGGCTCCTGTTAGTTGGGCATGTCTTGTCACCAACTCATTAGTATGCTGTTTCCAATCTAAGTTATGGGACAAGTTAATTCCAAGATACTTGAAAACCTGGGTCTGTTCAAGCTGGACCCCATCCATAGTGACCTTCCCTCTAATGTGTCGTCGTTTATGCAGAACCATAAATTTTGTTTTACTTGTATTAATTACAAGACCATGATCTGCACAAAATAATTCAAAAACTCCAATAGCCCTCTGAAGTCCCTGTTGGGTCTTGGATATCAGCAGGGTATCATCCGCGAACATCAACAGGGGGATCAGTCTGCCTGCCAGCTTTGGGGCATCTGTTGGTTGATGTTCAAAGTATCTGATCACCCCGTTGATATATAGCGAGAAAAGCGTTGGAGCGAGCACGCAACCTTGGCGTACTCCCTTCTCAATAGGGAATTTATCAGTGACACTACCCTATTGATTCCATCGCACTTGTGCAAAGTTATTTTTGTGCATTCTCATTAGTAAGGACAGAATTTCATTAGGGATGCCCTGGTTTTGGAGGGTATTCCACAGCTTGTGGCGGGGGACGAGATCAAAAGCCGATTTTAGATCGACAAAGGCAGCAAAGAGCATCCCCCCCCCCCCAAGTATAACTACACGCCAGTAGATTAGGACAAATCTAAACACTTGATCTATGGTACTTGTATGGCTACGAAAGCCTGCCTGCAGGGGAGACAAAATGTCCTGGTCATCTATCCACTCATGGATTCGCTGAAGTAAGAGTCTTGCCAGAACTTTCTGAATGCATGCGATCAGGCTGATAGGCCTATAATTGCCTGGATCCGAGCATACCCCCTTTTTATAGATGGGGATGATCTCGGCTCCCTTCCAGGTCTCAGGAATAGGCGAGCCCTTTGCGATAGCATTTACTAACAAGTGAATGTACGTGGCCCATAATTCTTTATCATGCATAAAAAGGTCTGCTGGAACAGAGTCTAGGCCCGGTGCTCTGGCTTTGGGTATATCATTTAAAGTTTTTAGGACATCGGCTTTACTGAAAATTAGGTGGCTCCCCAAGGTATCTACTGGGGCCACACACTCCTCTCCATCAATGTCCTCAGCAGCGAACTGAGTCGCATAATGAGTTACCCAAGCTTCTGGTGAAACATGATTCATGGGTTCTCCTCTTATAGCCCCCCTTCCCCATTTTACAATGTTCCAGAAGGGCGTCATAGATCTTTCCTCGCTTGCTTTGAGGAGATCCCTCCAATAGCCTTCCTTCCAGTCCCTTTTTGCACTTGTTTGTACCCTTTTATACGCAACACGTGCATCCCTTATTTTGTTTATATCTTTTGTCTTCACAGCATCAGACAATGCCTTATAAGCACCCCTGCAGGATTTATCATACCACTGGTCTTCCTTTCTTACTGGCCTACGTTGCTTTTTAGTAACTGTTTTTACAAAAAAAAACATTTAACCTATTAAAAAAGTCATCATGGATCCTGCTAACTTCAAATATCTGAGTATCCATAAAGGTTATACTCTTTACTTCATTGATAGCCTGGGTTGTTAAGTCCCTCATTGCAATTATGCTTTCCTCATTGGCTGCACAAGTTGACCATCTGATGTGTCTATTGTCGTTTGAAAGTTTAATTTGGACATTTTCCATCGAAACGTCTTTTTCCAGTACTCCAAACAATTTAAATGTCAGAATTAATGGATCATGGTCACTTTCCACTCTAGGCTCTATCCACATATCAACAACACTGGACCAATTCTCTTTATTAATTAAAATATAGTCAATACGACTCTGTGAATTTCCATTGGAAAAAGTGGTGGCGCCCTGTTTGTCAGAAACCACTCTTCCATTGGTGGCCCGCAGCCCAGACTCGACACACATAATTTTTAGCTGCAGTGCAGCCTCTGACCATTTTTTAATTGGTGGTAAGGAAAGCTGAGGGATGTCCCAGATGTAGTCCTCTTCTATCGTGAGATCTACATCATGGGTGTCTAGGGGTTCAAAACAACAATTAAAATCACCTCCAACAATAACATTTGCGTTTAAGCAATACTGTTTTAAAAGGGAATCTAACAAATCAACCGCCTCCGTGGGTTTACCACCTGGCATACCCCTTGAGTAAATATTAAATATATAAAGGTCCTGGCAAGATGGTCGCTGTAACTTGACCAACAATATATCAGGGCTATTAATAACTAATTGAACGACTGAATAATCACTACTTTGCTTTACCCATGTCACTAGACCGCCTTTAGGTCTTCCCCTTTGACTTGGTGTAGCCGGGACATAAAAATGTAGATATCCTTCGACAGGATCTGGATCTAATTGCCAAGTTTCCTGGAGAAGGATTACATCCTTTGAATCCAGGAAAATTTGCCAGGCCTGTGATGGTATCTTGCTTCGCAAACCTGCAATATTCCAGGATGTTAGGATATATTGGGCAAAGGCCTTGTCGTTGGTGGGTTCAATATTAGTTGGTAATCTAGCCCTTTGTTCTTGGGTGAGATTGTGTACACCTACATTATCCGCATTTACAACTAATTTTGGGGATAGATTAACATTTAAATCACTTTCCACGGTGTAATCAGTGCGTACAGTGAGGTGATGATCATTGCATATATCACCTAAAGCACCCTGTATACTGCTTGCATTTGTCATAAGATCAGTTGTTACAGAATTGATCTGAGCTTCCGCTTCCCCCCCTGTACACTCTCCATTAGGAATAGGAAAATCAATGTCAAAATTTCTTCTACCCAGTCAATCACAAGCATCTAGACCTGATAGAACTTCATATCTATTTCCTAGGACCATGCCCCACTCGTTAGGAGGGACTCTTGGGCCTCTATTATTTCTCACAATTTCCCACATCGGGCCAGGAGTTTTTGGAAATGTTACATTCTGTTGCTCCCCATAAAAGAATTTTAAGGTAAGGGGAACAATAGACCCGGCTCTTCTTTGTGGGGGAAAGATATGATTTAAGACATTGGGTAAAACAGCTGCGTGGCAAAAAGTCACAATAACACAATCTCCTCTAAAACTTTTGGGCCGATTCCCAATCCAGGCCACCCTTTTCACTGACTTGATTTCGCATGCAAGCTGATGTTTGCCTCCTGGTCCCATATGCATGTTAGTTGTTAGCCAGTGCAGTGCCTTGCTGGACAGAGATGCTGGTGTTTCCAATTGAGTGTCCGTTGGCGGAGGCACATTGGCCAACACCAATACCACTGGCGATGCTTCTTCGATGAATTGAAGGGGATCTAGATCCTGACGTGCTACTGTCAGGATATTTATTGTCAGTGGTACGCCATCTTTTGACACGGGCTGGTTAGTAAGATTTGACCCTTCTTGGGCTGGGCATTCAGGGAGTGTTGGGTCAGTCTCTTTCTCTGAAGTACTCCTCTCCTTGGTCTCTGCTGGCTTTCCCATTTGTGACACCAAAGTAGATAAATTATCAACCCCATCTACAGTCTTTGTCTGAAGGGCGCCTATTCTTTTTAGTTCCGCATTTAGCTTGTCAATCTTGGCGACTAGCGGCTTGATGATGGTTTTAATTTTCGAATCAATGATGTCAGCTATTTTCTGCAACAGGTCATCCTCATTGTAGCTTTTATCGTGATCGCTTTTTTCAAGAATATTATTTTCTACTAGTTCGATGGGTTTTGCCTTGTTTCTCCCTATGGGTGATGCTTTTTTCCTCCTATTTCCTGATCGTAAACCCGATCGTTTCTCCTGAACTCTTCTATGTCTTCTCGGAGGTCGAGTTTCCTGTTCAGGAGATGAAGGATCATCGGATTTGTGATCCAAGGTGACGTGCTCAGGATCGGAAAAGGCTTCTAGATCTGTAGTTACTAGATTCACTTCACTATCTAGTATGACAGTATTCTGTTCATCCATATTTGGATTAGAATGGGCCATGAGATCTATCAGGTCATTAGAGACATCTGGAGCTATGGAGTTTGACTGGTGACTGCATTGGGTCGGGCTTAGAGGATGTAAATCCGGAAACTGGCTTAGGCCCAATGACTGTCTTCTTTTATCATTAATTTTGCTGACTACTTGTACCATATAGTTGTCTATTGTCTTAGTATTCGTGGAAGCTATTTTTTGGACATGTTTTTTGACATAAAGGGTCACGTAATTGATTTCTTCCGGCAGGAGTAAGTAATACACGTACACCCCTACTTCGCAGTGATGTTAGGGCAGCTATAGTCACAGGAGCAACCAAACAAAGTAATAGACTGAAGCTAGAGTCTCTTTAGGCAGCAGGAGAAGTGACTCAATTTTTATAACCCAGAGGTAGTATATATCTCCACTTTGCAAACAACCGAAGTGTTAGGAAGAAAGAATAATTATTTCTTACTTGAATACAGCCGTATGGGAGTTGGCCCAGTCCAGTCCCGGCCAGTCTAGGACTGTCTAAGACTGTCCCGCCCTTGTCCCGGGCTTCTCCCGGTGCCCTCCCGCGCGCGACTCGCGGGGCGAGAGGTGTCGTCTCCTTAGCAGCGCCTCCTGGCGCTTACCACGCGTCACGAGCGCATCGCCCCTGGTGCTGCTGGGGGCTGAAGTCCGCTGGTGGCTGTCGGCGCTCCTCGTCCGCCCACAGCCCTGCCGTTCACCTCACGGCTCTGCCTGATGGCGCTGTGAACTCTATGAGCCAGGTATGATTTGCTTTCTTTGCTAGAATTCTCCCCGGGGCTCCCGGTGTCGTCTCCTTATCAGCGCCTACTGGCGCTTACCACGCATCACAAGCGCGTCGCCCCTGGTGCTGCTGGGGGCTGAAGTCCGCTGGTGGCTGTCGGCGCTCCTCGTCCGCCCACAGCCCTGCCGTTCACCTCACGGCTCTGCCTGATGGCGCTGTGAACTCTATGAGCCAGGTATGATTTGCTTTCTTTGCTAGAATTCTCCCCGGGGCTCCCGGTGTCGTCTCCTTATCAGCGCCTCCTGGCGCTTACCACGCGTCACGAGCGCGTCGCCCCTGGTGCTGCTGGGGGCTGAAGTCCGCTGGTGGCTGTCGGCGCTCCTCGTCCGCCCACAGCCCTGCCGTTCACCTCACGGCTCTGCCTGATGGCGCTGTGAACTCTATGAGCCAGGTATGATTTGCTTTCTTTGCTAGAATTCTCCCCGGGGCTCCCGGTGTCGTCTCCTTATCAGCGCCTCCTGGCGCTTACCACGCGTCACGAGCGCGTCGCCCCCGGTGCTGCTGGGGGCTGAAGTCCGCTGGTGGCTGTCGGCGCTCCTCGTCCGCCCACAGCCCTGCCGTTCACCTCACGGCTCTGCCTGATGGCGCTGTGAACTCTATGAGCCAGGTATGATTTGCTTTCTTTGCTAGAATTCTTCGATTTGCTTTCTTTGCTAGAGTTCTTCAATGATTTCTTGGTTGGTCTCTGCAAGGACAATTTCAAATGAAACTTTCTGTTCGCCTTCCATTTTGCCTGAAATTTGCATAAAAAAAATATATATTAGTAGAGATAGGGCACTGTTGGGATTAATTTTAGATAGGCAGTTTTTAACAGTGAATTTATCTTTGGGCAGTGTATAGTATCAGAGTGGAAGTAGGAATATAAAAAAGTGTATGTGATTTAACGTAAGTAAATTCATAATTATTAAGAGAAGCCTAACTCCATCCATAACTATAACAGAGAAGTCTATCTAAATCTATAACTACTACAGAGGGAAAGTATATAACTATCAGAAAAAGTTTACCATATTAACTTAAAGTGCACAATATACTTCAGTTTTTTAAAATAAGAACTTACCTTTAAAAAGAAGTTGAAGTTATTAGTGAAAATCCTATTGAAATGTACACCAGGAAGTAGTAGTCAAAATGGCTGTGTTTCATTCTCTTCCTTTATATATATTCAGGTACATAACCAATCAAATGTCAGGTAAAAAAACGTAGAAAATGAAAGTAACATTTTAATTGGTTGTCAATTCCAACACTTCAGATGTGTTTTGTGAAGTAATTTACCTCAGGGTATTTAGAGAGGTCTACAGGCTAAATGGCTAAATGGAATTCCAACCAAATTTGTGAAAATGGTAGGGATTGGTATGTAGTATGAGCAAATCTATATTTGGTGAAAGTGTCTCCAGGGTTTCTTCTGTAAATTACTTTCCCACCTTTTTTAATGGAGCGCTTCCCGGGGAGCGCCCCGGTACGCGAACCTTAAGCGTTACGGGAGTCCACCATTTTGTGTTTCGGTCGAATTAGGATACAAGATGGAGGGCACATAATGTTCAGAATGGGTAGAAGGGGACACGGTAGACGTATTTTGACCCCCTAGGTTTTCTGAGGATGGCTGAGGAGGCCCATATGTGCGAAAAAAACACATTTTTTTTTAAAAATTTGCGCGGTTAGCTTCCGGTTCGCGTACCGGGTAGCGCTCCGGGGAGCGTACTTTGTTGAAAATTTGTGAAAAAAGTTAGAGTAAAATAATAATTGTGAGTGATCAGATGTAGGGTAGCTCTGAGAAGAGCTTTTGGGTTTATGGTACATTTAGGTACTTATAAGTAGGTACCAATGCATAGTCTTAAATTCAAAATGAAAATTCTGTTGCCCTCATCTGAGAAGTGAACTCCATCTCCTCTGTAGATATCTTGCATGCAGTAACGCAAGTTATTGTTGTACACGGAGCCCATTCCATGGCCTCTCATGTAAGCTGAAACAGATTTGTTTACATGCTTCCTCGACTTCTCAATTTGTGGACAAAATTGGTTCGACCACCTCCATTTCTGTCTTTGGCATATATTTGAATATACCAAGGCAGTTTGAGGAAAAAGTGCCATTAATTGCTCAAAGGTATCCTTTAAAAGCATTTCCAGACCTACTCCAGTCAAAGTGCCCAAATCATTACCTCCACAGTGCACAATTAACAGGTCAGGTTTTGGCAAATGCATAAAGGTTTTCACCAATGGTATCAATTGGTGACATTTTAATCCTCTGTGGCCAAACCACTTAATTTCCACATCTTGTAAATTGAGGTTAGGTACATTTCTGTTCTCAGCATACCTTTGAGCCCAGTAGATGTAACTATGTCCAACAATCCAGACAGAAAACATGGTGAGAGAAGGTTCTGCTGCAGTCAGATGAAGTGTGGTAATGAAATGGCAGTTGAAAAAATAAGAGTTTAAAATGAAAAAAACTGTGGAGTTTCTGTGTTAATGAAGCAGTAACAGTGATTGGTGGATTTTGATTGCTGAAAACAGAAAGTTAGGGTGCATGGATGAGTTCTTTGAAAGATGTAATTTGAATGGTCAAGAAAAAATCATTTAATGAAAGATTGCACTGGATACGCAGGTGCACTGAGAGTTCAGAGTTCAATTGAAACATTGTTGTGTGAACTTGCAAACACCAGAGGTCTTCCAGGAGGTGGTTGCTATGCAAAAAAGGCAGAGAGGGCAGAGGGGGGAAGGGTTTTGATTTGAAAAAAGTGAGGGAAGAGTTTTGATTGGGTGACATGAGAGATATGTGTGATGAATTACAGCATTTCTGTGCTTTCTATAGCTGCAGCCTCTGGAGTGCATACCCTTTGTTCTGCTGAAGACAAATTGGTGTATTTCTGAGACTGTTTTGAAACTCATAAAGTATTTGCTAAGGTGAGAAAAGATTTATTTAATTTAGATAGAGAATAGTATGCTTTAAGGAGAAAATTATGAAGAAAGTTGTGTTTTTAAAATGTTGCTTTGTCTCAAGTGTTTTACAAATAGATTTTGTTTCTTTGAGAAATTGTAATTGGAGATAATGTGAAGTATTAGTACTGACAGGGTGTTTTTGTACATAGGAGCTGTGCAGTGTTTTCAAATTATGACTTGAAAATCGTTTTTGAGGAAAAGGAATGCTTTTAAAATGTATGACAAGGAAATAATGGTGTCTGCTTCTTTATAAGGCATTTGAGTGTCTCTGATGTTATTTTTCCCATTTTAATTTAAGACCTTTCTCCGTGGGGCAAGTTCCTTGTAAATATGCTCCCACCTGTGCTTGGCAAATTTAGATTTTGATTCTTTGAGTTACATAGCCATGTTAAAAGTGACCCAAAAATGGTGCAAGGGCAATCAAAAAACGCCTTCATGTGTCTTAAGGACATTTTAAGTCATTTTCCCATGAATGTAGGTATACAATTGATTTATATGTTGTGTTTAAAAACGTTTTTTGAAATCAATTACATTTCTGGATATGTACTGCTAGAGCTTCATAGGTTGTTTGGGGCATATTTATAAGGCATTTGAGTGTCTCTGATGTTATTTTTCCCATTTTAAATTAAAAGACCTTTCTCCGTGGGGAAAGTTCCTTGTAAATATGCTCCCACCTGTGCTTGGCAAATTTAGATTTTGATTCTTTGAGTTACATAGCCATGTTAAAAGTGACCCAAAAATGGTGCAAGGGCAATCAAAAAACGCTTTCATGTGTCTTAAGGACATTTTAAGTCATTTCCCCATGAATGTAGGTATACAATTGATTTATATGTTGTGTTTAAAAACGTTTTTTGAAATCAATTACATTTCTGGATATGTACTGCTAGAGCTTCATAGGTTGTTTGGGGCATATTTATAAGGCATTTGAGTGTCTCTGATGTTATTTTTCCCATTTTAATTTAAGACCTTTGCCCGTGCGGCAAATTCCTTGTAAATATGCTCGCACCTGTGCTTGGCAAATTTAGATTTTGATTCTTTGAGTTACATAGCCATGTTAAAAGTGACCCAAAAATGGTGCAAAGGCTTTAAAAAACACACTTTCATCACCTGTGTTTCCTAAGTTTACGAATGACATTGTGCAGATGAAGTTTAGGTCTGTCCACGGACACAAAAGAGGTCTGGCCTTTGTTCGAGAGTGAAGTGGACATGACTTACTTCATTGGTAGGCCTTCACATGTATTATCTCCTCTGTATTCTTCAACAAGCGTACATTTGATCTGCAACCCTGAGTAGGCCTCACCTTAAACAAACCTCTGGATAGGCCACACCTTATCGTCATCCTGAATTAATCATTTAAAATGCTAGGGACAGATTTATGATAGGTGTATGCCTCTTTTGCGCCACTGTGTGTCACTTTTGTGACGCAGTGGCGGTGCAAAAGATTTGCTATGTGGCGACAAAATTACAAATTGATGCATCTAGGCAGATGTGTCATGCTGTAAAAAACCCGTGCCACATGAAACCGATGCAGCAGTGATGCAAAAGATGCACCATGTTGCAAGACAGGCCTCACTTCATCTCCAACAAGATAAGAAGCTGAGTCTTCTGTAAATGTGAAAATTGTTGTATACACTGCTCAACTTCTGTGTACTCTTTGATATGTTAGACTCCAGCTACACTATGAGATACCTAAGCAAAGGAAACACAGGTGATGTAATTGTAAAATGAGGAAAAGAAACTCCACATTTTTCAATTACATCACCTGTGTTTCTTAAGTTTACAAATGACATTGTGCAGATGAAGTTTAGCTCTGTCCACGGACACAAAAGAGGTCTGGCCTTTGTTCAAGAGTGAAGTGGACATGACTTACTTCATTGGTAGGCTTTCACATGTATTATCTCCTTTGTATTCTTCAACAAGCGTAAATTTGATCTGCAACTCTGAGTAGGCCTCACCTTAAACAAACCTCTGGAGAGGCCACACTTTATCGTCATCCTGAATTAATCATTTAAAATGTTAGGGACATATTTATGATAGGTGTATGCCTCTTTTGCGCCACTGTGCGTCACTTTTGTGACGCAGTGGCGGTGCAAAAGATTTGCTATGTGGCGACATATTTAAAAATTGATGCATCTAGGCAGATGTGTCATGCTGTAAAGTCCCGTGCCACATGAAACCGATGCAGCAGTGATGGAAAAGATGCACCATGTTGCAAGACAGGCCTCATTTCATCTCCAACAAGATAAGAAGCTGAATCTTCTGTAAATGTCAAAATTGTTGTATACACTGCTCAACTTCTGTGTACTCTTTCATATGCTAGAGTCCATCTGCACTATGAGATACCTAAGCAAAGGAAACACAGGTGATGTGATTGTGAAATGAGGAAAAGAAACTCCACATTTTTCAATTACATCACCTGTGTTTGCTAAGTTTACGAATTACATTGTGCAGATGAGGTTTAGGTCTGTCCACGGACACAGAAGAGGTCTGGCCTTTGTTCAAGAGTGAAGTGGACATGACTTACTTCATTGGTAGGTCTTCACATGTATTATCTCCTCTATAGTCTTCAACAAGCGTAAATTTAATCTGCAACCCTGAGTAGGCCTCACCTTAAACAAACCTCTGGATAGGCCACACCTTATCGTTATCCTGAATCAATCATTTAACATGTTAGGGACAGATTTATGATAGGTGTGTGCCTCTTTTGCACCGCTGTGCGTCACTTTTGTGACGCAGCGGTGGTGCAAAAGATTTGCTATGTGGCGACATATTTAAAAATTGATGCATCTAGGCAGATGTGTCATGCTGTAAAGTCCCGTGCCACATGAAACCGATGCAGCAGTGATGGAAAAGATGCACCATGTTGCAAGACAGGCCTCATTTCATCTCCAACAAGATAAGAAGCTGAATCTTCTGTAAATGTCAAAATTGTTGTATACACTGCTCAACTTCTGTGTACTCTTTCATATGCTACAGTCCATCTGCACTATGAGATACCTAAGCAAAGGAAACACAGGTGATGTGATTGTGAAATGAGGAAAAGAAACTCCACATTTTTCAATTACATCACCTGTGTTTGCTAAGTTTACGAATGACATTGTGCAGATGAGGTTTAGGTTTGTCCATGGACACAGAAGATTTGTGGCCTTTGTTCAAGAGTGAAGTGGACGCCCTCGCCGCCGTCCCCCGCATCCGAAGAGCGACAACAGGAGGAAGATCCTTCTCCTACCTGGCCGCCAAGACCTGGAACTCACTTCCGACCAATCTGCGCCTGACCCAAGACCACCTCTCCTTCAGGAAGAAGCTCAAGACCTGGCTGTTCGAGCAGTAGCGGCACCCCCCCCCCCTCCCAGCGCCTTGAGACCCTACGGGTGAGTAGTGCGCTCTACAAATGACCTGATTGATTGATTGATTGATTGACTTACTTCATTGGTAGGCCTTCACATGTATTATCTCCTCTATACTCTTCAACAAGCGTAAATTTAATCTGCAACCCTGAGTAGGCCTCACCTTAAACAAACCTCTGGATAGGCCACACCTTATCGTCATCCTGAATCAATCATTTAACATGTTAGGGACAGATTTATGATAGCCGTGTGCCTCTTTTGCGCCGCTGTGCGTCACTTTTGTGACGCAGCGGTGGTGCAAAAGATTTGCTATGTGGCGACATATTTAAAAATTGATGCATCTAGGCAGATGTGTCATGCTGTAAAGTCCTGTGCCGCATGAAACCTGCGTCAGTTTTCATATAGGTGTTTTGTTGCAAGGTATGCATTAATTTGCAAGAAAGCCCTGTAAAACTAACACAGTGAAATTTAGAAGATTTCACTGAGTCAGCTTTATAGCATTGCTGAATCAAATCCTTACGCCTGTTTGAAACAGGCATAAGAAGTGATGCACCATGCAATGTGAGGGTTCCTCCTGTGCATTGCAGTAGACATGTCGCGCTTATGACGTGATTCCTGCAATGTGCTGCTTTTGCGGCACAGATGTGTGACGCATCTGTGCTGTTTTTGCTCAATGGTGCTCCACATTGTAAATTCGGCACACTATGGCTGGCAGAGCAGCGGTGCACATTAACTGGTGCATCCGTGGGGATGCGCCACTTAGCATAAATCTGCCCCTGTACATTTAAGTATGAGCAGGGGACACAGAGTCGGTGAGGCTTATCCAAGGTTAAGAAGAGATGAGTCCTGTTCACTGAAAACTTGGACATAGGCTTCACCTCCTCAGCATCGCTGGACATGGCTAAATATTAGCTGCAAAATGTTACTCTTGTTAAACAATTTTACTATTATAATCTCTGAGATTTGTCTCTTACTCTGCAACATCTCATTGTTGTTCTCTTTCTTTAAAGATAACGACAACATCAACCATGAGTGACAATCAGCAATCAGATGATTATGACATTATCATTGAACTTGTAATTGAAACGTCAGTGGAAGTAGATCCCTTGGATGATTTAAATTCTGAGGATGATGAAGAACATGATGAGGATGCCGATTTGTCAGAATTGTATGACATAGGGTGGGAAGCTGACGTGCTTGAGCCTATGGAACTATAAACATTTATTTTTAAAATTTATAATAAATGAAAAGTAAAAATGTAAACCGTTTCATTTAAAATTAAACACACCTTCAAAAACAGGTTATGTCTAGTGTCTTCAATAAAATATTAAAATATGCTCATAAAATTAGATCAGATTCACATATAAAACAGCACAGGTAAAATGAAGAAGAATTCTATTTCTTTTCTGCTATTTGTGTATTCTAAATTTGCCAAAGCACTAAAAAATGTTCTATGTAAAAATGTCAAGTAGTGTGTTAAGTTTTTGATGACTGTTATTGATTTACTGTTTGGTAATAGTGGTTAATAACATTTTTTATTATATTTTACCACAGATTCAACTGCAGACCATTTCAAAATTTGAAAATGCCAACTAAGGCTCGAATTAGAAAGGCTACAAAACGTCAAAGACAGCAGGTGTATCAAATACTGCAGCAGTCCTCTACAAAAAAAAGTTGTCAAGTCACCAAGAAAGCACCGGGTAAGACCACGAAATCATTCATAAGTAATATTTGTAGTAAAAAAAGTATTACTACAGAAAATGTTTCAGTCCAGAAAAAGAGAAGCAATTTAAACGGAAAGGAAAGGCCAATGAAAAATGTTACTGCTAGAGCAAGAGATAACTCTGTGCATGATAGTAGAAGGAAACAACAGTTTAGGGACATTCGTAAACGAATGTTCCGCAACAGGATAATTGGCAATTTGTTAAAAAATATTAAGAAAGGTCAACAGAAAGTGGTTTTTTATAAGAGTAAAAAAAAAGTTGAGAAAGTTATTGATCAGGCATTTGAAATTAAACGTAAGTTATTTATTTTGATAATCAATAGAATTAGGAAGCTAAACAAGGCAATTTATGATTTCAAAAGAAATAGTAGATGGAAGAGAATAGTTAATCGTAGTAATTTTTGTGAAGTTTTTTCCGGAGAATGGATGCATAGTTCAAGTTGTGAGGCATTTTTTAATGAGGAGAGTTATTTCCAGGATAATGATTTGGTGCATGCAGTTGACACCAGTGGTCGAGCTTATGAAGTGAAAGATGGTTGTCCAGTTGAAAAAGAAAAACATATGTGACAACAGAGACAGAAGAGGTGTTAGGTAATGAGGTTTTAGGAAGACGTCCTAAGGGTCCTGTGTACACCTGGAAGTGTAGTAGTATTTGCAGTGTGCGACAGGATTCCATCAATTTGCTTTGTGATTTTGTACGGACATTTAATAAGAAAAGTTTGAAGCAGAAAATGAAGTTGTTGCAAGAATTAGATCCTTGCAGAGTGAGAGAAGTGACAGGTTTGCATGGTCATTCACTGGCTTGTCTTTCCAGGAGAGTATGCCAGAGTGTTTTTCATCATTTCAGGATGCTAGCAGTGCATCATAATAAAGTGAGGAAATGAGTTAGAATGTTGTATTATGCTAAGAGTCCAGCAATTATGCTTAAACAATTATGCGCTGCTCTTTTGCATGGTTCTGAAATAGATGTGAAGAATATTTGTGAAGAAATTGAGTTTTGTTACTTTGGAAGTAAAGAGGAGAATGTTGAAATTGACCAAGAAGAAGAGGGTAATGTGGAAGATAGTGTACAGGTTTCCAGTACAGATAATTTTCAGAGGGAAATTGCGACGTTTCAGGTGAAATCAAGTGAGAGGCCTAATTTCACTTGTGTGTGTTGTCGACGCACTTATTATAAGAATCAGACTAAGTTAGTGGATTTATATGCAAAAAGTGAAAGGGAAAATAATAGTGAATGGAAGGATTTCACAACATACTTGATGGTAGAAAATAGTTTTGATTTGGGATCGGATCAACGTGTGTGTACTTATTGTTGTAACAAATTAAATCAAAACCAGATGCCTGCTAGAGCAGTTCATAATAATCTGGAATTGGTTGAGATTCCTTCTGAATTGAAGGATTTAAATACTTATGAATCTATTTTGATTCAAAGTATCCATCCCTTTCAGGCTATTGTAAGAATGGAGCCAAAGACAGGGAAATTGCCTCCATCAGATTTACAGAGAGGATTAAAGGGAAGAGTTGTTTATTTGCCTCTAGATTTGAAGAAAAACATTAACACAATTGGAGTAGAAAAAGTGGAAGAGGAACCTCTGGTTATCTTAGTTAATGGGGTTCCGACAAAGAATAAGAAAATATGGCAAGATTTAGTGGATGTTAGGAAAGTCAAAAAGG
The DNA here is from genome assembly GCF_964261635.1 of Lissotriton helveticus. Taxonomy (NCBI): domain Eukaryota; kingdom Metazoa; phylum Chordata; class Amphibia; order Caudata; family Salamandridae; genus Lissotriton; species Lissotriton helveticus. The sequence continues at coordinate 63,715,363 of NC_136059.1, read as the reverse complement.
CAACATTGTATTTGAAAAAAAATAATAAGTACTATAAGAATGTATATGTTGCAGAAGAGGAAGTAAGTGAGGAAGAGGATAGCGATTTGTGTGCTGGTCAAATTGAGAAAGTAGAACCCTCTACTAGTGAAGAAATATATGAACATTATAGTGTTCATCCTTTGCATTCCAAGGAAGTCATGGGGAATGCTATTGAGTTGTTTCAAATGAAACAAGCCAAAGGGAGTCCCATTAGTGTTTTGGAGGAAAGTTTGGAAGCTCGGTGTTTCCCACAGCTTTTTCCAACAGGTCAGGGAGGAAGATATGATGAGCGACCTCATCAAATTCCTGCTTCTGAATACCGGACTTTGCGATTGTATGCAGGAGATGCTAGGTTTCGACAATGTATTCCCTATTTGTTTCATCTCCTGTTTGAAAGCGATCTGTCTGGACTGTCATATGCAGTGAACCACATCTTGAAAAGTGGTATACACATGCAAAACATCTCGGCAAGTGACTTTATGGATAAAGTCAATGTCCAAGACAGTATTTTGGATTGTCACCTGATTAATCTCATGGCGTGTCAGCGTGGTACTAATGAGTACTGGTACCGTCGTCATGGTGATTTAAAATGTATGCTGAGGAACTTATGAACTCCCACATGGTTCCTCACTCTGAGCTGTGCCGAGTATGGCTGGGAAGACTTACTTGAATTTCTACGAGAGGCAAATGGAAACATTGAAAACATCGAATTCAAGACACCCGGAGAACTGTGCTCTTTGGATCCAGTCAATGTATGCAGGTACTTCAATCATAGATTTGAAGCTATGATGTCTTTCATCATGAATAAGAAGAATCCACCTCTTGGAGAGGTGTTGGATTTCTTCTGGAGAAAGGAGTACCAAGCAAGAGATGCTCCTCATATACATATGCTGCTGTGGATCAAGGATGCACCTAAATTTGGAACAGATCCAGAAGACTCAGTGATGAGTTTCATACAACAGTATTCTACGTGTGCTGTTCCAAACGCAAAGGAGAAGAAAAGCCTAAGAGAAAAAGTACTACGTTTCCAAAGCCATCGTTGTGGAAAGTACTGTCGTCGTAAATTCCGAAACAAGGACAAGTTCTACACCAAATGTCGTTTCGGCTTTCCACGACCGGTGATTTCTAAAGGAAGAGTAAACAGTTTGATGTCTTCGCTGCGACATATTGTGATGAAGAAATCACCAAAAAACACATACAATTTGAAGAGGAACGAAGAGTCCAAGTACATCAACGACTACAACCCAGTGATTTTGTCCATGTGGAATGCTAACATGGATATACAGTTTGTGGCTGATAACTGTATGGCTGTGGCTCGGTATGTGACATCTTACATCACCAAAAAAGAAAAGACAGAATTGAAGGATATGTGGGAGGACATTTCCCATGAAAAGAGCCTCAGTAAGAAGTTGTACAGTTTCAGTCTGAAGATGTTGTCGCATCGAGAAATCGGAGCTTACGAATGTTCTGACCGGTTGTCTTCAGCAAGTCTCTATGCCAAATCTAGGAGTATCGTTTGGGCGAGTCTTGGTCTTGCTGAAACGCGTAATCGAGTTCTGAAACCTGTGCGGGAAATTGAGTATTTGGCGGAAAAGGAGCCAAACAGTACCGACATTTTGAAGACCAACATGTTGGATACATATTATCCAAATCGAAGCAGTCACCTCGAGAATGTTTGTCTGTATGAGGTTCTACAAAATTACATATTCAGGAGGAACATCAAAGAAGATACTGAGAAAGGAGTGTATGCTGTAATTGGAAGTGAGGGATGTCTGGTCAAGCAAAGAAAATGCCACTTGGTAAACCATAGAAAATTGAGTGGCGAATCTCCTGAAAAAAAGGAGTTTTTCTATTTAGCACTTTTGCAACTTTTCAAGCCTTGGCGTGCAGAAGAGGAACTGCTTGGAGATTTCCTCTGTTACGAAGACTCTTTCACTGCCGCCAAGGAGACCATAGAATGTCCTGCTTTTCCCAAATATGTAGAAATGTTGAATGCGGAAATCGAGCAGGAAGCAACGATTGCAGCCGAGATTGCCAGAGACAGTTCTCAGGACAGTCAGAGTTCTGTTTCATTGAGTCAGGATCCACTAGGAGGACCTGTTATCGAAAATGAAGCTGCCACTGCCATGAATGAAGTGGAAAGAGCCATGGCACATGCTCAGGACGATGCGGTTAACTTAGAAGACTTGGAAAGACAACTCAACGTTGAGCAGAGGAAAATATATGACGAAGTTACCAAGCAAATTGATCATGGATTAAGTCATGAGAAGAAAGAGTGCTCATGTACGTCGTTGAAGCCTGTCCGACTGTACGTGAGTGGAGAAGCGGGAACTGGAAAAAGTTTTCTGATTAAAGCAATTGCATTTTATCTGCAGAAAAGGACTGAATCACCGCTGTCTTGTGTTGTTACCGCTCCAACTGGGCTGGCAGCACATGACATTAAAGGGATTACTTTACATCGTTTACTGATGCTGCCAGTGGAGCATGACAACAAATTACAATATCACAAGCTATCTGGAGATGCTTGTTGTGAAGTTTCAAGAGTCTTGAGGAAAATGAAACTTCTTATCATTGACGAAGTAAGCATGGTTTCCAATGTCATGCTTGCCTTTGTGCATTTGAGAATGCAAGAAGTTCTCAAAACAGAGTATGATGTGTTATTTGGTGGCAAACACATCATTGTTTTCGGAGATCTTCTGCAGCTGACACCAGTGAAAGGACAACCTGTGTTCAAAATGCTCACGCATGAAGATACCAGGAAGTGCCTAGGGAGCATTGGCAACGTCAATATATGGTTAAACTTCAATTATGCTGAACTGCATGAAAATATGCGTCAGGCGAAGGATGAAGTTTACAAGAATATTCTACAAGATGTTAGAATTGGAAAAGTGACCGAGCATGGGAAAGAAGCTTTACATGCACGATTACTGTCAAATTTATATCCAGAACAAGACGTTGTGCCTGAGAATATTTTTCAGAAAATTACTGAGAAGAAATCTGGAATATGTTTGATGCCAACTCTTGCAGAATGTGCCATCTTCAACAACAAAATGTTGCATTTAGAAAACCAAGAGATTGTGAAACTGGAAGCTATTGACAGAGTAGAGCATATGGGATCAACAATTATTTTGTCTGAGAATTTGAAAACAAAATTGGATTCATTAGAGAAGACTATATCTAAAACTGCAGGTTTTGAAAAGACTCTGAATGTGTGCTTAAACTGCCGTATAATTTTAAGAAGGAATTTACATGTTGAAAGAGGTCTGGTAAATGGATCAATGGGTAATGTTGTTGATTTTGTGAAATACAGAAATAGAGATGGAATTGAATTTTTAAAAATTAAATTTGATGGCATTGAGGAAGTACAGCTAATTGGTCGTTGTTCTGCTAGATTTTTGCTTGTAAAAGACTTATATGTTCGCCGTAAGCAGTTTCCTGTTTGCTTGGCATATGCGGTGACAATCCATAAATCGCAAGGTTTAAGTGTAGACAGTGCATTGGTGAATATTGGCAGTTCTGTGTTCAAGGAGGGTATGGCATATGTGGCATTGTCACGAGTTAGAACTTTATCGGGATTGTACTTGATTGAGTGTGATGTCACAAACATTTGTGCGGATCTAGATTGTGTTAAGGAATACAATAGGTTAAGAAGAGAGTATGCGCCACATTTGCCTCAATATCCTTTGTTTGAGAAACGTGTGGTAGGCCGGAAACGAAGAAATGTGACCAATACTAGGGAGGTTGTAGCAAAAAGACGAAAAGTTGATGAACCTGAAATTATAAGCAGAAACAAAAAGGATTCTGTTGAAGATGTTGTTGGTTTTCAATTTGAAAACAGTTCTGGTGTCAACTGCTATGCTAATGTAGTGGTTAATGTTTTGTTTTCCCTAGAAAATGTAAAAGAAGAGATTGTGGTCAATTCTGATCAAAGATTTTGCAGTTTGTTAAATTCTGTGTTAGAGAAATGTAGCACTGATAGAACAAAAATAGAAAGTGTGTCTGAAATTCGAAATCTGTTAGACAGATGTTCAGGTCAAACACAATTCTCTCAAAATATTCAGCAAGATTGTCAGTAATTTTTAATGTATATGCTTGATGTATTGCATGCTGAAGGTGTAGATGTAGATCACCTGTTTGGGCTTTCTTATCAATGGCAGCATGACTGCGAGAACTGTAGGGTATCAAGTACTACTAGTGTAGACTCAGAAATATTTATATATTTAACTTTGCCAGACAGTAAATCAGTCTCCTTTAATAAGCTAGTAAAAGCAGCTGATCACAACATGGAATGTAGCCAATGTAAATCTGAAATGATGTCAACATTATTTATACGAACATATGGCCAGTATGTCATTTTAATGTTCCAACGATGTAGGCCTGATGGAACAAAATTGAGAACTTTAATTAAAAATTTTGTGGCTTCACAGTTGTCAATATCAGGAAGGACTTTTGTAACTGCAGCAATTATATATCATGACGGTCCTTCAATAACATCAGGACATTACACAGCTTATTTAAAGTCTAGAAATGGCTGGTCATTCTGCAACGATTCTGTTTTAATTTTCACAAAAAAATTGCCGTATGACCTTAAAAATTCTTACCTGGTGTTTTTAAAACCAAAATTTTAGGGAAAGAATCTCGGGATGTGCTCTGAGGAATTTCAAGAGGTTCTAATGGCTCCTACACGATTTGGCCTTGAGGATAAGTGTAGTACAGAGACATAACTTCTTACCATAACACTTGACGTCATGGAAAAATAACTGCACTTTGAATGAGTTCAGAAAAACTGTTTCTTTTTATAAGCTAATTCAAGCAGTCAATCAAAACATGGAGTAGAGGGAATGTAAGTCTGCAATGCTGTCCACTGTTTTATATTGCTTTGTGATTAAAAGTGATGTAGAGAATTAAATAATTGTAGTAGTCATAGAGGTAGTGTAAGTCTGCTTCATAGTAAGCAGTATCAGTGTCATAGGAAATGTAGAACATGAGTGAGCAAGAAGGGTAAGATATTACTAGTCCAGGATTGTGAAAGTGATCTTGAACGTTTTCTTTCTGAAAGTTGCGGAAATACAAAATGACGGGATTTGCTTACAAGAATTCCAAGAGTTATAAATGGCTCTTACATGATTTGGCCTTGTGGAAACGTGTGGTAGAGAGCGAGAAGTCGTTTATTGTACGTAACATATTTGTCAAAACGATGGAGGTTTTCTTTCAGAAAGTGGCGGGCAGAAAATAATAGCAGCACAACAGAGTGTAAGCTGTTCATAGGACATCATTCGACGTCATGGAAAGTAAGTTAATTTTAAGGAGTTCTGATTTCTGATTTGTCATGTTGTATGGGTTTTTTAAACACAATCATTTTGATTGTGTTTTTTTTTCCCCGCTGTTATATGATGAATACCTTCAAGTCACTGTTTTTAGTGAAATTTGATACATTCTGAGAACAGCAAAAATAAACCATTTAACAAGTATAATTAATTATGTACTGTTTGTATTTATGATGTACATTTAGAACTGTGTAGGAGGCATGGAAAAGACGAGGCTTCTGTAAGTGTCAAAGTTGTTGCATACAGTGCTCACATTCTACGTAGTCTTTCATATGATAGACTACATTTCCACAATGAGATACCTAAGCAAAGGAAACACAGGTGATGTGATTGTGGAATGAGCAAAAAAAATTGCACGTTTTCCTATTATATTACCTGTGTTTCCTAACATTACACATCACATTGTGTAGATGAGGTTTAGGCCTGTTCCAGGAGACAGAGGAGGTCTGACATTTGTTAAAGAGTGCAGTGGGCATGACTCACTTCGTTAGTAGGCCTGCACATGTATTATCTCCTCTATACTCTACAACAAGCCTAAATTTCATCTGCAACCCTGAGTAGGACTTACCTGAAACAAATCTGTGGATAGGTTACACCTTATCAGCATCTAGAAACAATCACTTAAAATGTTAAGGGCAGTTTTATGAAGGCTGTGTGCCACTTTTACGCCGCTGTTCCGTCACTTTTGTGTAAAAGATGCACCATGTTGCAAGATAGGCCTCAGTTCATTTCCAGCAAGATACCGTCAGTTTAAAATGTATATAATTAGGACTGTGTAGGGGGTATGGAGAAGCTGAGGCTTCAGTAAGTGTCAAAGTTGTTGCATGCAGTGCGTACTCTTTCATATGCTGGACTACATCTGCACAATGAGATACCTAACCAAAGGAAACACAAGTGATGTGATTGTGAAATGAGCAAAAGAAATTGCACGTTTTTCAAATACATTACCTGTGTTTCCTAACATTACGAATCACATTGTGCAGATGAAGTTTAGGCCTGTCCAGGGAAACAGAGGAAGTCTGAACTTTACTGGTTGGCCTGCACATGTATTATCTCCTCTGTACTCTTCAACAAGGCTAAATTTGATCTGCAACCCTGAGTAGGCCTCACCTGAAACAAACGTCTGGATAGGACACACCTTATTGCCATCATGAAACAATCATTTAAAATGTTAGGAACAGTTTTATGATGATTGTGCACCTCTTTTGCGCTGCCATTGCGTCACTTTTGTGAGACAACAGCAGTGCAAAAGATGCACCATGTTCTAAGATAGGCCTCACTTCATCTGCATCAAGATACTGTTAGTTTAAAATGTATATCTTTAGGACTGTGTAGGGGGCCTGGAGAAGCAGAAGCTTCTGTAAGTGTCAAAGTTGTTGAAAAACTGTTTGTCCTTCAATCTTTTCCCTTGTCTTTTCTAATTTTTAAATACATGTTTTAATATTTTTCAAATGTTTGTTATCTCTTTCACAGATTGAAAGTATAAAAATAACAAGTGAGTAAGTTAACGACAATTATAAGGTAAATGTTTTGTACTCTTTTCGTTACATTTCTATCACATTCACCTACTATTAGTTCCACAGCTTCATTTCTTTAACCCTCAGTTTCCTGCCTTTGCTACTTCCCTCATTTCTTTCTCTATTACCTACTTACTCTACTCCTTCCACTCCTTTTCTCAGTCCCTCTCTTCTCATAGTTCCTCACTCTTGTTCACTCACTCCATCTCTATTACTCTTAGTGTCTTTGACTGATCACTCTTTCACTACTTGTTCATTATGCTTTTTCTGTGTAGTTGAAGCACACTAAGGGGCATATTATGAACACAGCCAATAAAATTATTGCTGTTTTTATCGGCAGAAAACTGCTGCAAAAGTGGTTTTAGCGGCAGTTTTCTGCCGCAAAAGCGGCTTTAGCGACACATTTCTGCCGATAAAAGCTGCACAACTTTTATTGCCTATGTTGATAATATGGCCCTATGTTATTTACATTTCTTTGCTGTTTCAATTATTCTTTTTGTGTTACTTCTTCTTTTCTGCTTTCTGTTTTTTCTCTCTGTTATTCCACATGTTTTAATCCTATTTTGAACATTCACTCATATTCTCTAAGAAACTCTTCTTTGTTATTCTTCTACTCTCCTTTTTTTCTTTCACTTCCTTATGTATTTTGTTTTTCACAATTATATCCTCTTCCCTCTTTTCTTCGGTAAATAAATCTATTAAACAGTATCTCTGGTTTAGACCCTATAGCTGTCTTTGTTTTAACATTACTCTCTGTTTACTTCCCTTATACTTACTCTTCTTTTTTAAAAAAAAATAATTTTTGGTTCGCTCCCGGTTCGCGTACCGGCGAGCGAACCAGGAAGCGAACCAAAAGAAATACAGCTTGCCAGAGTGCTAAACATTCTAGCAATTTTTTTTGAAAGGGGAGGTAGTTCTGAAAAGAACTTTTTTTTAATGTTTTTGTTGTTTAATATTTTTTTTTTTTTTCTGAACATTTTTATTTTTTTTTGTATTTTTTGAACAGTTTTATTTTTTTTTGTTTTTTTTGGAGGGGAAACAACAAAAAACAGGCATTGGAAAGGGCTCAACAGGAGCAAAAAAAAAAATTACTTTCTGGGGCGTTTAGAGCACTTGTGGTTTTCAAATGCTCTGTTGATTAAGTTAATGCTCACATTGGCACATGAGAGTAATGTACCGCAATATAAACAGGTAATCTTCATATGGACAAAGTTGTCCTGAATGTTTGGCACGGTTTCCCGTGCCTCTGGCCCTGACAAAGATACCTGTGTTGATGTCCTGGCCACAGGAGTTCGTGGATTGTCCTGAAGGTCACGCATCTCTGCCCGGCTGTAGTTTAGTGGATGCCACCTCTGCATGTGACGGTGCATGGTGTAGTTGCCGAAGCTATACTTCTTTAAGGTGCCTCTAGATAAGTCCTCTTTACATATCAGGCACGTCACATATCGAGCATTAACTTTTTTCTGCCCTTCAGGGATTGAAAAAAACTGCCAAATGAAACTAGTTTTATGATGAGAAATCCTCTTGTAAAAACTGTGGTGCCTGTATCTCCTCTTCCTCTTGTTCATCCTCTTCCTCCTCTGTGTTGCTAATGAACTGTGGAGGTGGTCCTCTCTTCCCATGAGGAGGTGGTGGTGGTGGTGGGGGTGCACCAGCTGAAGCTACCAATGAAGCCATTGCTCAGTGATCACAAAGGGTCTTCCTCTCACAAAGATGAAAGTCAGAGTGAGGAAAGAAGGAGGGGTTTTCATCATTTTGGAAAAAAAATAGGTCTAAACCAATGAAAAGTGTTATTTTTAGATCACATGACATAGCCTTACATCATTAGGAAACCAAAAGTGAAATGAACCAATGAAAAGTTTTATTAACAAGTCACATGACCTGTTACGCTTATGTTACGCGCTGCGGAACGCGCCCCGGATCGCTTCCGGGGAGCTGCGCTTCGCGTCTCAGTTCGCGTACCGGAGCACTTCCGGGTGCGCTAACGCGGCGCGTCATAAGACGCATTACGCGACAACGTGATACGTCGAGCTTCCGCGACGCGTCACGATGTTGATTTCTAACGCGGCAGTTGCGCAAACGGAACGTTTACTGGTTCGCGGACCGGGTCGCGGCACCAAATTAAGCTAACGGGAAGCTTCCCGGTTCGCGAACCGGGAGCAAACCAAAGCATAATAATAAAAAAAAATATTAATAAACATATAAAATAAATGTTTTGATTTAAAGAAAAATACATTTTACAGCTATAGATATTAGCTTTTAAAAAACCAATGAAATTCACTGAAAAAACCATAGGTTATAGACCATATATAGTTAGGAATTAGCATTTACAAAACCTTGAAAATTCACTGAAAAAACCATAGGTTATAGACCATATATAGTTAGGAATTAGCATTTAAAAAACCTTTTTTTACTCACACAAAACCATTGAAATTCCATATATAGTTAGTTGTACTAACTATATATCGCGCACCCGCAATCCACTGCTGATCATGTCACATATTACATCATTCATGACATGGTCAGTGACATCACTGATGACATCACTGATGACATCTCAAATGACATCACTGATGACATCACTGATGACATCTCAAATGACATCACACTAAGATGTCATCAGTGATGTCACTGAGCATGTCATGAGTATTGTAATATGCGACTTCATAAGCAGTGTATTGCGGGGCGCGAGTTATAGTTAGGTTTACGAACTATTATGGCTGAATTTCTATGTTTTTGTACAAGTGAAATCTCCAACTAACTATAACGTCCCTGAAACCTATTTTTTTTCAGTGAAAATATGTATATATCCACCACCAAGCTTACTTGTATATGTAAGCTGAGCCACACCGATCCAACTTTCTTCAATTAGATTTTATTTCGGGGCCAAACAACGCGTTTCGAGCTTAACAGCCCTTGGTCATATATATGTGTGTGTGTGTAATGGCGGTGTGTGAGTGTCTGTATAGGTATATGAGTGCATATGATAGTGTTATATTGGTGAGTGACTGCAAATACGAGTGACTATATAGCTGAATGAGTGGGTGTGTGTGTAGACCTAGGAATCAGTCAGTGCGTATTTAGTACCTGGTATTGATGTGTCTATTGTTTCGAAAATGGTAGTCTGTATGTGAGTTTGTCACATGAATGATGTCATCAGTGATGTCATTTGAGATGTCATCAGTGATGTCATCAGTGAAGTCACTGACCATGTCATGAATGATGTAATATGTGACATCATCAGCAGTGCATTGCGGGCGCGCGAGTTATAGTTAGCTGAACTAACTATATCGGAGGAATTTCTATAGTTTTGTATGAGTGAAATGTCCAGCTAGCTATAACATCCCTGAAACCTATGGTTTTTTCAGTGAATTTCTAAGGTTTTTTAAATGCTAATTTCTAACTATAACGACCCTGAAACCAATGGTTTTTTTAGTGAATATTTATATATATATATATATATATATATATTCACTGAAAAAACCATAGGTTATAGACCATATATAGTTAGGAATTAGCATTTAAAAAACCTTATTTTACTCACACAAAACCATTGAAATTCCATATATAGTTAGTTGCACTAACTATATATTGCGCACCCGCAATCCACTGCTGATGATGTCACATATTACATCATTCATGACATGGTCAGTGACATCACTGATGACATCACTGATGACATCTCAAATGACATCACTGATGACATCACTGATGACAACATCCAGTGACTATGTTTCTGTAAAGTTAAAATATGTCTTACATATTGAAGAATGAGTGGATGTATAAGTGTCTGGACGAAGGATTTAGTAGGTGCATGACTGAATGTATGAGTGAGTGATTAAATGTGTCTCACTGAGTGCATGGGTTAGTGACTAAACTGTCTTAATTTGTGCATCATTATGTCTGTTGTTCTGTAAACTGCTGCATGTGTTGATCAGTAGCTATATGAGTAACTATATGGGTTATTGATTGATTGCCCAAGTATTTGCATGGGAGACTGAGTGTGTGTGTGGCTGGCTGGGAGGTGTGTGACTCTGTACAGATCAATGTGTACTTGTATCAATGATTGTATAAGAGAGTAAGTATGTGTTAGTATATGGTTGAAAACGTAAGGTGCTCTATGTTTAACTGTATAGAGTAGAAAATGGAAGTGTGATTGATTCTTTACAGGACTGACTAGGTGTGTGAGTAACTCCATGGATGAGTGGCAGAGTGTGAGTGTCTGTATAGGTGTATGAGTGCATATGATTGTGTTGTAAACATGAGTGATTGTATGTATGAATGATTGTATGGGTGAATGAGTGAATGTGTGTGTAGACGTAGGAATCAGTGAGTACGTATGTAGTAACTAGTATTGGTGTGTCAATGGTTTCAAAAATTATACTCTGTTTTTAACACTGGGTGAAACAGAGGTTATATTAAAATGTGAGGAGATGCATTGTATTGTCACATGAATGATATCATCAGTGATGTGGTCATTGATGTCAAATGAGATGTCATCAGTGATGTCATCAGTGATGTCATTTGAGATGTCATCAGTGATGTCATCAGTGATGTCACTGACCATGTCATGAATGATGTAATATGTGACATCATCAGCAGTGGATTGCGGGTGCGCAATATATAGTTAGTGCAACTAACTATATATGGAATTTCAATGGTTTTGTGTGAGTAAAATAAGGTTTTTTAAATGCTAATTCCTAACTATATATGGTCTATAACCTATGGTTTTTTCAGTGAATTTTCAAGGTTTTGTAAATGCTAATTCCTAACTATATATGGTCTATAACCTATGGTTTTTTCAGTGAATTTCAATGGTTTTTTAATAGCAAATATCATAAGCTGTCGAATGTCAAGTACGTGGTAAGAATTTTTTTTTTCGTGTTTATGCACACTGATCTGCTTTGATTGCTGCCCCCCACCCCTCATTTCTATTAGGAGTACTCTCTCTTTGCAGATAGTGAAGGGTAGTTAACGCAGCCCTTTCCCCCTTTGTAATCCGTCGTGCCTGCTTCTCTCTCCATTTGATTGATTGTTCTCTTTGGTTCATTCTCTATTTACAAACAAGCACAGAGTCGCAATACTCTGTTTACTCTTTGCAGATAGCGAAAAATCGTGTAAAAAAACAAAAGGAATCGAGCAAAATCAGTAGGCCACTAATGGGATCTCTTTTGACCTCGCTAAAATACAAACATTAGGAACAACCTGTTGAAAATAGCAATGCGTATGTATATAAGCGGCGTTCATTTGTGTTCACAGTACCCCTTGTTGATTGTTTCAATCGAGCATTGAATTGTTCGAAGTTAATTCTCTTAACGATCTTCTCTACCTGCAAACGAGGAAGAATAGGAATATTCTATCTCCCTTTGCAGATAGTGAAGGGTAGGTAACGCAAGCCTTTAACACGTCGTACCTATTTCATTCCTCATTGATTGATTGATTGTCCGAACATTGACTGTTTGGGAATTAGTTCTTTTTGGAGGTATTCCCTGTTTGCAAATAAACGTAGGAAAATCTTTGCAAGTAGTGAAAGGGTATGTAATGCGGACCTTTCTCCCCCGTTGTAATCTGTCATGCCTATCTACTCCCCACTGATTGATGCACCTTTTTCACCCGGACCATTTACTAGAGATACGTCATCTGGCCCGACCAGAGAGCACCCCTAGTGAAAAGGACATATGCAATAATAACGAAGTGATCACTGTATCCTGTTAACAGAAACTTTACCATGAAACAACCTGGAAAGAAAAAAATAGGAAAACGAAAATCAGTAGGCCACTGATGAACATGAACTTTTATTAAACAACGAACAAAGAAACGATAACATAACGTAATGATAAAACCTATTAATGTCCTAGAAACAAGAAAATGTTAAAATATGCCAGTGGTGAGAGACCAGAAAAACAGTAAGAGAAACCAAATCACCCCTCGCTGTCCCACCGCCTGCCACGCCAAAAAAATCGATAGACTAGGGAAAATGCAAGTCAGTAGAACATCCACCCCCACTCTGGAAACTTCCAAGGTGGGGCAGGGTTCCGGCTACGCCCAGCCGGGAGCAGCCCATATAAGGCAGGTCCTGCTGCCACGCCTCGGCCAGGAGATCCTAACGTAGGGTGTAGCCGAAGGAGAGGCCGAGGCCAGCGGGACCCGGCCAGGAGATTGCCTTTACAACGCTGAACAGTTGCAGGGGGGGGGAATGTCTCCTCGACCCTCCCCTCTCTCTCCCAGTCCGGCCGCGGTGGCCCTTGAGAGTTGCAGGTAGTCCCGCCACATGCTCTTCCGGTCCGACCACCAACGGTCGGGGGGCCGAGGCCGACGGGATCCGGCTGCAGCCGATAAACCAAGAAACCCGTTCATGGGGCCAGAGCCAGGGGCGTCCGGCCGACATCCACCGGAAGCCCGGCCCGAAGACGGACGGGACACTTCTTTCTTTTATAATGGCTGCGACAACACTGGGGGGGATGTCTTGCACATGCCTCCGACCCCCCCCCTCGTCCTCATCGCCTGGTCCGGCCATAACAAATCTCAAGCGAGACGCCGTGGGGTGCACTGGGAGGGAGAGACGGCGCGAACAGGCCTCTCCCGCCTCCCCAGGTGGAGACTTCCCAGCTGCACCCTCAGCGCTCCAGGCGCCCGGAAAACGGTTCTTCCACTGTGGCCATGCTGCAACGTCTCGCCCGGCAGGGTGGAGCCCGTCCGCTCATGTGACCCCGCGATCGCCGGTAGCTGCCGAACTCTCAAAATGGCGGTCGACCTGGCAAGAGCGGGCCCAGCATAAAGAAATGGCCCGGTCACTGGTTGACTCCACCACCGTAGTCCTCCACGACCTTGAAGATTCTAGAGGAGCCGCGGGAGTCTCCGACCCCCGATGGGGAATGACTGCCATGATCGCCCGTGGAGTGACGAAACTGTATCCGCGGGACGTCGGCGCTCCCATGCTGGCGCCAGCCTCACTTTGAATTACTAGAATCCTGCAGACCTCACTTCCGGTGAAAGCACAGTGTGACCCGGTAGGAAAAATTATTGCACCCCTCCCCTTTTTGACTGATAGTTCAAACCACCGATCCTTTCCTTTGCCCTTTTAACGGAACTTTGGACTGCCTCCCCCTCTTTTACATTTTCTAGAGAAAACAAAACATTAACCACTACATTAGCATAGCAGTTGACACCAGAACTGTTTTCAAATTGAAAACCAACAACATCTTCAACAGAATCCTTTTTGTTTCTGCTGTGACCCTGCTACAGCACAGGCATTGTCCCCAGCAGTAATTCTGCAATGCCGGTAAGAATAGCTGTGGTGCCTACTGGACTCACTCACCCCCGCGGCGCCCCACGCCGTTTTTTGCTGGGCGGCAACTTACTAGACATCACTTTCGTGCCATCTAGATTTCAGCGCGTTCTGCTGCCTTGGAACTATTCGCACAACAGACCGCTACTGACAAGAATATTTCATTATTGGTGCTGTCAATTTCAATAAATCTATTGGATAATTAAAAAGAAATTGCCACGGTCTCTTCGTTGTTTAAATGTTTTTACTGTTTTTGTTTTGTTGTATATATTTATATGTTATTAAAGTTTTATATTCCTACTACTTTGTTGGAGTGCTATATATTTTTAATGTGACACATAATTGTAAAAACTTTGATGTACAAAGAGTCATTCCTGGAATCTTCCGCTTCAGGCTCGGTCCCCTCCCCAATCACAATACAGGATGGTTTTCAGATAGTAGGAACACGTGTGGTGTGACGGATCTCATCGAGTGTGGGCCTTGATCTACTATAACTCCTTTGAAGAGGGGTGATTCTTTACAGCTGGGGCCATAAACTACATCTGCAGGGCTAGCTGATAGCCTGGACAATCGGACACAGAGAAAGAGGAGTGTCAGAGGGTGCGGTAGTGAATAGGGCGAAAGGGAGGTGTCGGGCGGGCACAGAGTGTGATTCTCAGGGAAGAGCAGCGCAGATGGGGGGAGGTTTATTGCCCATGCATAAGACAGAGAGCGGTGGTGACCAGTGCCTAGGGAAGATGCTTGCGTGGGTGAGGAGCCATGCTACGAATCGACAGCGTGCAGAGAGTGGGTCTGGTCAAGACACCTAAAATGGCTGCCGTGCACGACAAAAGTGTGGCATTTCAAAAAAGGCAAGATGGCGCAGACAATGTTTTTCAACACTTCCTCATTTCCTTCGAATCGAACGTTAACAGACGTTGGGGCATATTACCAAAGTTAAGCGATATTTATCGCTAACGATGCTTACCAACCAATTTTTTACCACTAAGCATCGTCAGAAATTATCGAAGATAAACCTTACTATTATCAAGGTTTATCGCAAATGCGATAATAAACGGCCGCAATGCATGAATATCGCTAAAAACTCAGCGATATTCATGCATTACCGAGCTAATGCTCTTAGCCATGTTATCCACCTCCCATTGGATAACATGGCTAAGAACTGCTCAGGGCAGGTGTTACTTTTTGGAGATATTCGCGCTTAGCGCGAATATCTCCAAAAGTTGGTAATAGGAGATAGATATCTTGCATGTTGTAATGCAAGTTATTGTGGTATATGGAACTCATACCATAATCTCTCAGGAAAGCAGAAACTGATCCTTTTGGGACCGCCTAAAAAGGCCTAGGGGGTGAGGAGTACTCTACTTTGCCCCCTTTTCACGTTCCGAACTATTTTATTTTACTCTCTTCTGTAATTACACAAAATACCAGCGATAAGATGCATCGGAGAAACACAGTGAGAGAAAGGAGGCCGGAGATGAAGAAGACATGTCAAATACACATTGGAGATAATATAGTGGCAGAAGGGAAGTAAATATGAGTAAACTTACCATGTAACATAAAAATGTTGCACTCTATACTATAAGTCTCATTTTATACTACAATCACTTCGCTACAACCTCATAAATTAAAAATAAAAATGAATAATGTCTCAAACAATTTTTGATTTCTAAATATAAATTTATTCTTCAGAATTTTCTAAATTTGAAAGAACTAGTAACATGTCCTCATCAGCAATGTCCTCATTAAAAGTCTCCAATGATGATTCTTGTAACTCTATGGTCTCCAAACACTCGATAAATTCGCCATCAAGAGATTGATCAAAAAAATCATTCAAGTCATCTCCTCCTTGTGACAATATTTCATTATTGGTGCTGTCAATTTCAATCAATGTAGTGGAATCATTCAAGTCATCTCCTCGTGACAATATTTCATTATTGGTGCTCTCAATTTCAATCAATGTAGTGGAATCATTCAAGTCATCTCCTCCTTGTGACAATATTTCATTATTGGTGCTGTCCATTTCAATCAATCTAATGGAATCATACAAGCCATCTCCTCCTTGTGACAATATTTCATTATTGGTGCTCTCAATTTCAATCAATGTAGTGGAATCATTCAAGTCATCTCCTTGTGACAATATTTCATTCTTGGTGCTGTCCATTTCAATCAATCTAATGGAATCATACAAGTCATGTCCTCCTTGTGACAATATTTCATTATTGGTGCTCTCAATTTCAATCAATGTGTTGGACAATTCAAAAGAAATTGCCACGGTCTCTTCATTGTGAGCCATTTTATTTTGAAATTGCTTGCTGTAAATTGCAGAAAAAAATAATCACTTTCATTTATCGTTTTTAGTAATACATAATATAAAACTAACTTTATCAAGTATTTAGTATAACAGAAGGACTGCAAATAAATAACAGAAAACATTTTTCAAATTATCTTCAAGTGTACAACATAGTTCCCCTTACAAATTAACAACTCACCTTTTTAAAAGTAGCAGAAGTGTTAGTACTGTGTAAATCAAACACCAGAAATTCACCACCAAAAATTCCTCACAAATGTACCTCAGACAGTAGTATCACAAAATGGCTGTGGTTTCCTCTCATTTGACATATATACATAACCAATTAACTTTCATCACACACAAATACAAAACCAAAGTAACATTTTAATTGGTTCTAAATTTCAACACTTTCAAATGTGTTTTCCCCATGCAATTTTCCATAGGACATTTACATACGTCTACAGCCTGAATGGCTGAACGGAATTACACCAAACTTGGCAAAATGGTACATCAAACCTAAGAGGTCAGGAAGGATCTACTATGCCCCCTTATGGTCATTTCCCCCTTCGCTTTGGCCTCCTCTTGTCTCTCAATCCTACCGAGGGACAAGATGGCGGCCGCTACGGACTGTTTGGAATGTTGACAGACGCCGGAGAACCAATCAGCTTCGCAAAGCTCCGTAACGCGAAAAGTACGCGAAGCGGAGCGCTGTTACAGATATATATCTTTTTTTGAACGTTAATTTCTCAAAATCCACTGGAGCATATATATTGAGACCTAGCAAAGGCACATCGGGCTACCAGTCCCTAATATTTTGCCAAGTTTCGTGCAAATCCATTCAGCCGTTCGATTATTATTATTTTGTTTTTTTTTTGCCCCGCGGGGCCCTTTTAAAACCTCCACATCAAACCTAGGGGGTCAGCGAGGATCTACTATGCCCCCTTATAGTTATTTCCCCCTTTGTTTTGACCTCCTCTTGTCTCTCGATCCTACCGAGAGACAAGATGGCGGCCGCTACGGACTGTTTGGAATGTTGACAGACGCCGGAGAACCAATCAGCTTCGCTTCACAAAGCTCCGTTGCGCGAAAAGTCCGCGAACCAGAGCGCTAACCGGTCCGCTGTTACAGATATATATCTTTTTTTAAACGTTAATTTCTCAAAATCCACTGGAGCACATATATTGAGACCTACAAAAGGCACATCGGGCTACCAGTCCCTACAATTTTGCCAAGTTTCGTGCAAATCCATTCAGCCGTTCGGGCTAAAAGTGAGGCCAACCGCCCTATGGAAAACTCAATGTTAAAAACACGTTTTGGGACCCCCCTTTTTTCTCGGCCCCCACTGGACGAACCCCCCCCAAATTTTCAAGGGCTGCTCAGAAACAAAATGTGCCATTTTCCTGAAAATTTCAGCCGATTCCGTCCACAAACGCCAAAGTTATTAGACATAGAATTTTCAAAAAACCCATAGAGAAAAAATCCTAACTATATATACCTACTGGCGACCGCCAGTAGGTAATATATATATATATATATATATATGAATGAATTCACAACTTGCCTCGTCGCAGGGGGAGCGCATTGAAGCTGGTGCCAGCAACGGGACCAAAAACAAACAAACAAAGGCTGCGTATGTATGAGGATTTAAAAGAAAACACCAATCCTTTGAATTTTGAACAATCGATCCCGCTTTCACTGCAATAAATAATACGGCAAGTAAAGTGAGACCTGCCTCGTTGTTTATGTGTTGCTCACGCAAATGGTATAACGTTAAAACCTGAGTAAAGCAAGCACAAATCATCGCAAAATAAGCATCAACATGGAGGAAAGAAATGCAAAGCGGGCATCCAAAGCAGAAAGCATGTTTAAACCCCCCCCCCTGGATATAAACGTGGAGAAATAGGTAACAAGACTGCAACAGTCACACCTTCAAATGCAAAGCAATTGTTTATGAAATTGGAAAAACTACAGCGCAAGGAAATATCGCGCTCATGGGAAATTATCACACTAGAAAAATATGTAGAATGTGCAATGGTCCCAAGAGGACTACGGATCTTTACATTACCTAACCACCCAGATACACGCCCTGAAATGCTGGAGGAGTGGGGCAAAAACAACATGGCATGCTCCAAAAATATGCTCTTAATAATAATCAAATATGCTCGCATTGAAGTAAGTGAATTACACACAGCCATTGCAGATATTGAAAAAGCAATATCAGATTTGCAAGAAGATCCCGAGTCTGTCAAGAAAATGAGAGCAGATATGGACAAGAATTTGGATAAACATGAGGAAGAAGTGCAAATGAGAAAACAACGAAAGTTTAGAAGAGACGAGGATGACTATGAGTTTGGCACAATTCTCACATTTGCCAAAAAATATGATGTGTATAAGAAACAGTGGAAACAACCCTCTGCGGGAACAAATGACAATTCTACTACTGAAGAAGAATCAGACTGGAGCGAGGGGGAACAACGTCAGCGGCAACCAGGAGATCGTAGGTTCAATTTTTTAGGCGAGCTTCAAATGCTCCACATGGAGCAACTAGCACCAAAGGCAACATCACAGAGAGGAAGATCCAATTGGTCCCAGGGAAGAGGGAGAGGACACTCCCAACCAAAAAAACAGGGCGCAAAACCAGGAGAAGCAGGAAATCAAGGGGGAGGATACAACCTGAGGAACAGAACAATAGTGAAAAAATTAGATCAAGTAATAACAGCTACAACAAAAAGCAGAAACCCCCGAACCTGGTAATTATCTATCTAGATACACCCTGACAAAAACTGAAAATGACTTACTCAACAAGGGTTTAACCTTCTGCCCGGAAATACATCAGGAAATTACTGACACCAAAATTGACCTTTATAAATATATAAGAAAGTTGAAACTGAAAAAACATTTTAAGAAATATCCCAAACCTCCAGATATCCCACGAGGAATAAAAGACGCAGACAATCACGAGCAATTCCATATACAGGAAATTCCACAACTGCGTACAGCATATGAATTGGCCAATGAAACCACCAGCACTCAAATTGGCGACACTCAAATTCTTGGAGAAATGGCAGTGACCATAGATAAAACTGTGAAAACAACCTTCAAACCTCCCTCCAAATTCTGTCCAGTTTTGTACCCCGGAAACAAGATAGACATTTATCACGACCTAGTACTGGGGGAAATTGACAAGATGACGAATGTAAGTCATAAGGGAATGGAAAATCTCAACAAGAAAGAACGATTAGCGATACAATCTCTAAAATCGAACAATAACATCGAGATCAAACCCGCTGACAAAGGAAAAATATTGTCATTCAAGAGAGAACTGACTATATTAACGAGGCAATGAGACAACTTGCGGATTACTGGAAATACACTGTGCTTGAAAGAAATCCAACAAAAGAATTAACAACTGATCTGAGAAACAAACTAGATGATTGAAAAAAACTGGCTTACTTACGGAACAAGAAAGAAAATATCTTATGGTGGAAAATCCAACTGTACCAACCATATACTTTCTCCCGAAAGTACACAAAACAATTAATAAACCACCAGGGAGACCAATAATTTCTAGCTGTGGGAGCTTATATGAGAAAGTATCAGTGTATGTGGACAGTTTCCTAGCCCCAATAGTACCCACCTTAACATCTTTCATTAAAGATACGGGAGACTTCTTGCGAATTTTGTCCAATACGGAATGGCAACCAAACTATTTTCTAGTAACGATTGATGTTGTATCGTTATACACCTCCATAGACCATGAAATTGGTCTGAAGGCAATTCAGTATTTCCTACAACAGAGACCAGTCAACCTCTATCAACATTCAAAGATGCTTGTACAAATGATATCACTCTGCTTATACAACAATGTCTTTGTCTTCAACAAGAAAACATATGAACAGCGCTGTGGAACTGCCATGGGAGTTTCCTTCTCCCCAAGCTACGCTAATCTCATGATGGGGTGGTGGGAGAGGTGTGTAGCTTGGGGAGAAGAAAACGACCTACATATGGCCAACGTGGCGTTATGGCTCCGTTTCATAGACAACCTCTTCCTGCTCTGGAAAGGGACTGAACAGGAATTCAAAGATTTCTTTGCCATTCTAAATACGAACACAGTGGGATTAAAATGCACCTACAACATCAGTCAAAAAGAAATTGAGTTTCTAGACATAAAAGTCTATGTCAAAAACAATAAACTGGAGACAACGGTCTATCGCAAAAAAACGGCAACCAACAGTATTTTGCAGGGACAGAGTTACCATCCCACCAGTCTAAAAAAAAGCATTCCTTATGGTGAGCTTTTAAGGATGAAGAGGAATTGTTCTGAAGAAAGTGAGATGGAACGCAAATTTGAGGAAACAAAAGTTCGTTTTCAACAGAGATGTTACAAAACAATCGATATCAAAAGAGGGGAAATAGCAGCCAGGAATAATAACAGATATGAAATGCTAACATCTAACAATAAAACCAGACTAGGAAAAAGAAAATATCCGAATCAGGATTTGATACCCAATGATAATGAAACAGAGACTATAACATTGGAAGAACAACCAAGAATGATAATCAGGTATACAAAAGAGAGTTACAAGATCAGAAAAATCATGAGCAAATTTTGGCACATTTTAAAAAAAGATATTGACATTGGTAATGAGATAGGAGATAAACCATCGGTAACATACAGAAGAGCACCAAACCTGTCAGATCATTTGGTGCACAGCCATTTTGAACTGCGAAAAGACAGAGACTGGCTGGGATCCAAACAAACAGGATTCACACAATGCCTAATATGTAAGGCGTGTAAGATTGGAAAAAATCTCAAAAACCTACTGGAACCTTCGGGTAGAAAATTTGAGATAAAACAACAAATCACATGTGAAACTTCTTTCGTGGTTTATATACTTCAATGCCAATGCGGAAAAAGATACATCGGGAGCACGACGTGCCCCTTGAAAAAACGCATCTTGGAACATACCAGGGCAATACAGAAAAAGGACCCTGCTTATGCAATGGCCAAGCACATGCTCAATCATCCTGGTTATACATGGACAAACATGACATATTCTGGTCTAGCTGCAATACCTCCTAATGAACGTGGAGGTGACAGAAAAATGCAACTAAGGAGACTAGAATATAAATTAATTATGAAATTTAAGACCATACAACCGATGGGACTTAATGCAGATGCAGAACTTCATGTACATTTATAACGGAATTGATGCTGAATAATTGATGAATACAAATTGCTTTCTCATAATCATGAGCAAAACAACACATTACTCTTATCCAGTCATTAGTGGGAAATAATAGCGGTGGCCAGGGCACTCAGCCCTAGAAACACAGAATAACACTCCTTTTTGCCTAATCACAGTAGTTGTACTAATAAAAGTGAATCAATTCACCAAAATACACTGTAGATTTAAATGAGCACATAGGATGAATTCCACACCGCTTAACCACACATGGCTGGACTCGGGTCTCATAGATACACTATATATATTGACATCAACACTACATGCATGGCATAGAAAGGGCACTTAGTCCGATAAACAATGACGCAAATGTTTCATCAAAATTATTTCCTTATACGTTGACAAACTCGTTAGGAAATTTTGATTTAGTTAAATGTTGTTAATTTAACTACAATGCCCACAATGCATTAGGTGAGAAATGTGTATATAAAGTAAAAGTGAAAAGGAACTTATTGTTGAAAATGTTACCGTGATTAAGAACGTAACGTTAGAAACGCGTAGGTCTTCGCAGCCTAAAAATAAATGCTGTTGAAAAGTTTCCCGAGTGGAGTGCCATCATTTTTTAACTTTGTGGCGGAGCGAAACGCGTCAGGGAGAGCACTTGCTCAAAGATTTGCAATAAACCTTCTGCACTGCTACACTCCATGGTGTTTGGCGCCTCTTACTTGACTTGGAAGTAAGAGAAGTTGTTGTAAAGGAGAAGGAGAAGGAGGTCCGTGCCCGACTTTTGACCGCAGTCATCGGCGGTCAGGTTTTCTTTGATATATATATATATATATATATGTATATATGTTACCTACTGGCGGTCGCCAGTAGGTAGTTATAGTTAGGATTGATTTCCATAGGGAAATCGCAAAATTCTATTGGAAATAACTTTGGCGCCGGTTGAGGAATCTGCCTGAATTTTTCAGCAACTTTGCCTCGCGGCTCTCCGCTCCTTCCCTGAAAGTCTGGGGGGGATTCGTCAAGCAGGGGCCGAGATAAAAGGGGGGGTCCCAAAAGGTGTTTTCCCCATGTTAATTTCCATAGGGCGGTCTGTTTCACTTTTAGCTCGAACGGCTGAATGGATTTTCACCAAACTTGGCAAAATTGTAGGGACTGGTAGCCCGATGTGCCTATGCTATGTCTCAAGATATGTGCTCCAGAGGATTTTGAGTAATTTGGGTTCAAAAAAATTTATATATCTATGGCCGCGCCCCGGTACGCGCACCGGGGAGCGCTCCGGGCGCGCCACGCGACTTTCGCACAGGAAGCTGATTGGTTCTCGGGTGTCTGTAAACATTCGAAACAGTCCGCAGTGGCCGCCATCTTGTGTCTCGGTAGGATTGAGACACAAGAGGTGGCAAAAATCAAAGGGGGAAATGACCAAAAGGGGGCAGGGTAGACCCCCCTCACCCCCTAGGTTTGATGTGGGGGCCATTAAAGGTACGCACCGGGGAGCGTACCGGGGAGCGTACCACGGGGAAAACACAGTGAAACAGGAAAATAATAATTTAAAGTGATTAGAGGTAGGGTAGCTCTGTATAGAGTTGTTGTGTTGTTTGGGTGTTTTAAGTACCAACATGTCTTAAATTTAATGTACACCATTTCCGATGTAGATATCTTGCATGTCGTTACAGAAGTTGTGCTATATGGAATCCATATCATAGTCTGTCAGGAAAGCAGAAAGAACATGGAGACAGGAGATGAGAAACAGATGTCAAATACACATTGGAGATAATATAGTGGGAGAAAGGAAGTATCTATGAGCAAAATTACTATGTAACATAAAAAAATTGCACAGTATACTATAAGTCTGACTTTACATTATAATCAATTTGGTACTAGTTTAAGAATTACATATAAAAATGAATAATGTCTCAAACAATTTTAGAATTATTAAATATAAATTTATTTTTCAGATTCTTTTTCCAAATTAAACATAACTTGTATCATTTGACTGTCAGAAATGTCCTCATTTTGAATGAGCAAATCCACTGATTCTATACATTGTAGTAGTTCATAGTCCCGTGATTCATCCATGAATTCCAAGTTATCATTGGGTTGAATAATTTCTTCCTTGTTGCTCTCTAGGACAATTTCAAAGGAAATGTTTTGTTGTCCTTCCATTTTTGTGCTGAAATTTGCATAAACAATAAATATATCAGTAGAGATAGGGCACTGTTGGGTTTAAGTTCAGACAGGTAGTTTGGATTTTTTAACAGTGAATTTATCTTTGGGCAGTGTATGGTATCAGACTGGAAGTAGAAATATAAAAAAGTGTATGTGATGAAGCCTAAGTAAATTCATAATTATACAAAACAAGCCTAAATCCATCCATAACTATAACAGAGAAGTCTATCTCAATCTATAACTATTACAGAGGGATAGTATATAACTATCAGAAAAAGTATTCCAAATTAACTTAAAGTGCACAACATACTTCAGTTTTCAAAATAACAACTTACCTTTCAAAAAGAAGTTGAAGTTGTCAGTGAAAATGCTCTTGAAATGTACTTCAGGAAGTAGTAGTCAAAATGGCTGTGTTTCCCTCTCTTTCTTTATATATATTCAGGTACATAACCATTCAAATGTCATGAAATAATAGTAGAAAATGAAAGTAACTTTTTAATTGGTTGTCAATTCTAATACTTCAGATGTGTTTTTGTGAAGTAATTTACCTCAGGATATTTAGAGAGGTCTACAGGCTAAATGGCTCAATGGAATTCCACCAAATATGGGAAAATGGTAGGGATTGGTATGTAGTATGAGCTATTGCATATTTGGTGAAAGTGTCTCCAGTGGTTTTTATGTAAATTAACTTTTAACATTTTTTGGGAGCGCTTCCCGGTGCGCGCCCCGGTACGCGTACCGGCAGCGCTACGGGAGTCCTCCATTTTGTGTTTCGGTAGATTTGAGATAGAAAATGGAGGACAAACAACGTTGGGAATGGGTATAAGGGGGCACGGTAGGCACTCCCTGACCCCCTAGGTTTTCTGAGGGGGTTTTAGGAGGCCCATATAGGCCCAAAAAAAGAAATTATTTTTTAATTTTCGCGTGGGGAGCGCCCGGTACGCGCACCGGGGAGCGTACCGGGGAGCGTACTTTAGTGAAAAATAGTGAAAAAAGTTACAAAAAGATAATCATTTGGAATGATGAGAGGTAGGGTAGCCCTGAAAAGAGCTTTTGGGTTCTGTGGCTGATTTAGGTACCTATAAGTAGATTCCAATGCACAGTCTTAAATTCAGGAGGAATATTCTATTCCCCTCATCTGAGAAGTGGACACCATCTCCTCTGTAGATATCTTGCATGTTGTAATGCAAGTTGTTGTTGTATATTGAACCCATTCCATAGTCTCTCATGTACGCAGAAACATATTTATTCACATGTTTCCGTGCTTTCTCAAATTGTGGACAGAATTAGTTGGACCACTTCCATTTCTGTAATTGGCATATATTGGAATATACCAAGGCAGTTTGTGGAAAAAGTGCCATCAAATGATCAAAGTTGTCCTTTAAAAGCATTTCCAGACCTACTCCAGTCAAAGTGTCCAAGTCATTTCCTCCACAGTGCACAATTAAGAGGTCAGGGTGTGGCAAATGCAAAAAGGTTTTCACCAATGGAATCAATTGGTGACATTTCAATCCTCTCTGGCCAATCCATTTGATGTTCACATTTGATAAATCAAGGTTGTGAAAATTTCTGGTAGCTGCATACCTTTGAGCCCAGTGGATATAGCTATGTCCAATAATCCAGACAGAATACATGGTGAGAGGAGATTCTGGTGCAGTCAGATGAAGTGTCGGAAAGAAATGGCAGTTGGAACAATAGGAGTTTGCAACAAAAAAAACTGTAGACTTTCAGTGCTCTTGAATCACAAGCAATGATTGGTAGATTGAGATAGTTGAAAACTGAAAGTTAGGGTGCATGGTTGTGTTCTGTGTAAGAAGTAATTTGAATGGTTAAAAAAAAGTCATTTAAAGAAACATTGCACCAGATAAGCTGGTGTATTCGCAGGTCAAACATCCTTGCTGAGGTGATTTGCAACATTGTAGAATAAACTTTTAAACCTGAGAGCTCAGTGAGGAGGGAGTTGCTATGGTAACAGGTAGAAAGGGCTGAGGGGGGGAAGGGTGTTGGTTTGAAAATACAGAGGGAAGAGTTTTGATTGGTTACCATGAGCAATATGTGTGTAGAATTAGAGGTTTTCTGTGCCATTAAGGTTTGCAGTGTCTGGAGAACATACCTTTTGCTCTGCTAAAGAAATATTGGTGTGTGTATCTGACACTGTTCTGAATCTCCTAAAGCATTTGTAAAGGTGAGTTATGATTCATTTGGATAGAGAGTTCAGATTAAGAAGCACATTGATTTTCTTTGCTGTTGGTTTGTATGATGTTTTTTGAAAATGCATGGTTTCCATATTTGTAAAATAGAGGATTTGTATTTTGTGAAATAGTGATGTTTCAGTAGTGAAGTTGAATGGTTGTACATAGGATCTGTGTTCTGTTCCTAAAATGGTAATTGAAAAACGATTTTAGTGGAAATCAATGGGTTTCAGTAGTAAAAATGAATCCATTGTACATAGGACCTGTGTTGTGTTCCTAAAATGGTAATTGAAAAACGATGTTAGTGCAAATTAATGGGTTTCAGTAGTGAAAATGAATGGTTGTACATAGGACCTGTGTTCTGTTCCTAAAATGGTAATTGAAAAACGATTTTAGTGCAAATATATATATATATATATATGTATATATATATATATATATATATATATATATATATATGTATATATATATATATATATATATATATATATATATATATAAATGCTCCAAGTTTGTCCCAAACGAGAACGCACGCAGGCTGCAGCAAATCCCCTCAGACCTCCACACACAGCGGGATGTTGCCGACGCGTTTCGGAGAAAATTCCTTTTTCACAGGCTGGTAACCACAGTTCACAGCGTATCTTGCCACACCATATTTATTCAATTACAAGCCTCCTGATAGGCCGGTAAGCTGCTCCAATGAACGTAGTCCAGGGTCTTATGGGACATGTAGTGCAGTGATTATACCCAGATGGGTGCGGTGTTCTGTGGGTCCCCAATCAAACCCACTGATGGGCCCCGGAGTGAGCAGGGTCTACATGCTCGGTACTGCTTCCCCATGTGAAGAGCCCGACAGGATGTCAAGCTCGATGGCCCGCTGCTCTTAGATGCGGTGGTGCGTTCTCCACGGCCGGACGACCGTGTAAATATAAATGCTCCAAGTTTGTCCCAAACGAGAACGCACGCAGGCTGCAGCAAATCCCCTCAGACCTCCACACACAGCGGGATGTCGCCGACGCGTTTCGGAGAAAATTCCTTTTTCACAGGCTGGTAACCACAGTTCACAGCGTATCTTGCCACACCATATTTATTCAATTACAAGCCTCCTGATAGGCCGGTAAGCTGCTCCAATGAGCGTAGTCCAGGGTCTTATGGGACATGTAGTGCAGTGATTATACCCAGATGGGTGCGGTGTTCTGTGGGTCCCCAATCAAACCCACTGATGGGCCCCGGAGTGAGCAGGGTCTACATGCTCGGTACTGCTTCCCCATGTGAAGAGCCCGACAGGATGTCAAGCTCGATGGCCCGCTGCTCTTAGATGCGGTGGTGCGTTCTCCACGGCCGGACGACCGTGTAAATATAAATGCTCCAAGTTTGTCCCAAACGAGAACGCACGCAGGCTGCAGCAAATCCCCTCAGACCTCCACACACAGCGGGATGTCGCCGACGCGTTTCGGAGAAAATTCCTTTTTCACAGGCTGGTAACCACAGTTCACAGCGTATCTTGCCACACCATATTTCGGGCTCTTCACATGGGGAAGCAGTACCGAGCATTTAGACCCTGCTCACTCCGGGGCCCATCAGTGGGTTTGATTGGGGACCCACAGAACACCGCTGTGAAAAAGGAATTTTCTCCGAAACGCGTCGGCTACATCCCGCTGTGTGTGGAGGTCTGAGGGGATTTGCTGCAGCCTGCGTGCGTTCTCGTTTGGGACAAACTTGGAGCATTTATATTTACACGGTCGTCCGGCCGTGGAGAACGCACCACCGCACCTAAGAGCAGCGGGCCATCGAGCTTGACATCCTGTCGGGCTCTTCACATGGGGAAGCAGTACCGAGCATTTAGACCCTGCTCACTCCGGGGCCCATCAGTGGGTTTGATTGGGGACCCACAGAACACCGCACCCATCTGGGTATAATCACCGCACTACATGTCCCATAAGACTCTGGACTACGCTCATTGGAGCAGCTTACCGGCCTATCAGGAGGCTTGTAATTGAATAAATATGGTGTGGCAAGAAACGCTGTGAACTGTGGTTACCAGCCTGTGAAAAAGGAATTTTCTCCGAAACGCGTCGGCTACATCCCGCTGTGTGTGGAGGTCTGAGGGGATTTGCTGCAGCCTGCGTGTGTTCTCGTTTGGGACAAACTTAGAGCATTTATATATATATATATATATATAGAATTTCTATGGCAAAATGAAACCCCTCATTTTGTTCCTTTTCAAATTAAATGTATTACTTTTGTCGTAAGTAAGACTGTTAGCGTTCTAGTTGTTCTTTAGAACACTCTGGGACATTCTGTCATTGGGCTATAGTTGGGCTACATCTGGCTGATATTTGGGCTACATTTGGGCTCTTTTGTCTCTGGTGGCCATCTTGGGACACTGCATATCAGAATTTTTTTAATGAAATATAAGAGGATTTGAGAAGTCACTCAAAATGTGCCCTAATTTTTCTTTCTTCAACACTAATCATAATTACTATGGCAAAATGAACCCCCTCATTTTGTTCCTTTTCAAATTAAATGTTTTAAGTGTTAACACTTTATTCAAATCAAGATGACTTCAGGTGTGCCATACTTTTGTCATAAGTAAGACTGTTAGCGCTCTAGTTGTTCTTTAGAACACTCTGGGACATTCTGTCATTGGGCTATAGTTGGGCTATATCTGGCTGATATTTGGGCTACATTTGTTTTTTTTTCTCTGGTGGCCATCTTTGGGCTACATTGGGCTACATTGGGCTACATTGGGCTACATTTGGGCTCTAACATATATATAGCCCAATGTAGCCCAATATATATTTTTTCAAAGTTAATTTTCGTAAAAACCACTGGAGCATATATCTTGAGACATAGCAAAGGCACATCGGGGTACCAGTCCCTACAATTTTGCCAAGTTTGGTGGAAATCCATTCAGCCGTTCGGGCTAAAAGTGAGTCCAACCGCCCTGCAGAAATTAACATGGGGAAAACACGTTTTGGCACCCCCCTTTTATCTCGGTCCCCGCTTGACGGATCCCGCCGAAACTTCCAGGGAAAGAGCGGAGCGCAGCGAGGCAAAGTTAAGGAAAATTACAGGCAGATCCCTCATTTGGCGCCAAAGTTATTCCCAATAGAATGTTGTGGGTTTCCAATGGAAAACGATCCTAACTATAACTACCTACTGGCGACCGCCAGTAGGTAATATAAACCCATGTTCTGCTGTGAACATGGGCTTCTATTGGAATTCTCAAGGGCATATTATCAAGCCCATTATCGCCGCTTTAGCAGCAGTTTCCTGCTGTTAAAGTGGTGATAATTTTAACGACGTTCTTAATAATATACCCCCAATGTGAGAGTCAGTGATTGTGAAAGTGGCTGTATAGATGAGTGTTAGGTCTGGTGGTCTCTAGTTGGCAATGGTATTCACCTTTGTCCAAATAGGGACCCTTACTTCTAAATCAGGATAAGGGGATTACACTCTTAAATAACCCCTGTTCACCCCCTTGGTAGCTTGGCACGAGCAGACAGGCTTATCTCAGAGGCAGTGTGTTAAGCATTTGTGAATATACACAGTAATACAGTGAAAACACTACAGATGGACACAACACAGGTTTTATAAAAAATAAGTATTCTTTATATAGACTTAACACAAGACCACAAACAACAAAAATCCATAATACTAAACTTAAGATTGCTTAAAGTTGATAAAACATTGCTTAGTTCAAGTTGATGATCAATGCAACATAGTTCTCAACAAAGTACCTGGATGCATAACGCAAAGTGAACAAAAGGGGAGATGCCTCGGTTCCGTGATCTGGGGGAAAGGTTGCACCCTGCCTCAATGCTTGCACAGAGTAGGGGATGCATCATGATCCTTACCGGTGCGGAGGTGATGCGTAGATTCTCGCCCTGCGGGCCCATTGCAGTGCGCAAGATGGCCCCTTGATGCAATGCGATTATCCAGTTTAAATGTGTGTGCTATGTGACGACCCTGTACTTTGGAGCAGTGACAGACCCTGCGACACGCTTCTCTGGTGATGCAATGGCGACTCTCTTGATAGCGTCACGCGTCTCCGGTGATGAGACAGCATCGATGAACAAATGCTTCCAAGGAGATGCGGCAAAGGCTCACTTCACAAACGATGCAACGATTTCAGTTGCGGCGGCGACACGCTTCCTCTCGGTGCGTCGCGCTTCCAGCTCCCAGCGACATGCAAATGTCTGTAGATAGAATTCCCAGCAAGGAAATTCACAGGGGGAGCTGGAGGTGAAGTCTTTTGTCCCTGAGACTTCAGCAGGAGGAAAGCACAGTTCAAGCCCATGGAGAATATTCTGAAGATGATGAAAGTCCTTAAAAAGTTCCTTTTCCTTTCCTTGGCAATGAAGCAACCACTGCAGGCCAACCCAGCAAACAGCACACTGGCAGAGGGCCAGTTCAAACTCCTGCAACTTCCTTTGGTTCTTCTCCTTGGCAAAAGGTTTTTTGTTCCAGAAGTGATCTAAAGTTCTTGGGACTGGGTCTCAATATTTATACCCCAAAATCCTTTGTTCTCTGAAGGCAGAGAGGCCTCTGCCTAGTCCAAACAGTCACTGAGCATTTTGTTTACATGACTCTTTTCTTCCTTTCACTGTGCAGGGCAGAGACATCAACCACCCCACAGGAGGTGGAGCCAGCACAGGGGAGGGAAAGCACAGCTCTGGAGCACTTTGTTGACATGATTCCTTCTCTCCTTTCACAGTTCAGGGCAGAGACATCAGACACACCACAGGAGGTGGAGCCAGCATTGTAGAGGGAAGGGCCAGCCCTAATCAGGTCCCAGGTGCAATTCCTCCCTCCCATCTAGATACAGATCTCTCTATTCACCACTAGGCTTCCCCAGCCTGTCTCCTGGGATACCCCAGCCCTGTCTCTCACAAACCCAGACAAGGAATACACAACCTAGCAGAGGCAGGCCTGGAAAGTTTAGGTAAGAAAATACCTACTTTCTAAAAGTGGTATTTTCAAACACAGAATGTTAAAACCAACTTTACTAAAAGATGTATTTTATCATTCTGAGTTAAGGCATGCTAAATATGTATTTTTACCATGTTCCCTGAGTCAGTTAGGATTATAAGAATGTAATAATATAACTGCCCATTGTAGCCTATGGATCAATCAATCAATCATGGGCATTTGTAAAGTGCGCTACTCACCCGGAAGGGTCTCAAGGCGCTGGGAGGGGTCTGCTACTGCTCGAAGAGCCAGGTCTTGAGAAGCTTCCTGAAGGAGATATGATCCTGGGTCAGTCGGAGGTGGATCGGGAGGGAGTTCCATGTCTTGGCTGCCAGGTAGGAGAAGGATCTTCCCCCGGCGGTGGCTTTGCGGATGAGTGGTACGGTGGCATGGTCGAGGCTGGTTGATCGTAGCTGGCGGGTGGGTGCGTAGAAGGTCAGGCGGTTGTTGAGGTAATTGGGGCCCAGGTCGTGGAGGGCCTTGTGTGCCTGGGTGAGGAGCCTGAACGTGATCCTCTTGCTGACGGGGAGCCAGTGCAGGTTTCTCAGGTGGCCGGAGATGTGGCTGTGTCGGTAGATGTCCAGGACGAGTCGTGCGGAGGCGTTCTGGATGCGCTGGAGTCTTTTCTGAAGTTTGGCTGTGGTTCCGGCGTAGAGGGTGTTTCCGTGGTCCAGTCGGCTGGTGACGAGTGCCTGGGTGACCGCCTTCCTGGTTTCGGTGGGGATCCAACGGAAGATCTTACGGAGCATGCGCAGGGTGTTGAAGCATGATGATGAGACGGCGTTGACTTGTCTGGTCATCGAGAGGGAGGAGTCCAGGATAAAAGCCGAGGTTGCATGCATGGTCAGTTGGTTTGGGGGTGGTGCCCAGGGCAGGGTGCCACCAGGAGTCGTCCCAGGTGGAGGGCGATGATCCCTTGATGAGGACTTCCGTCTTGTCTGAGTTCAGTTTCAGGCGGCTGTTCTGCATCCATTCGGCGACGTCTTTCATCCCTTCGTGTAGGCTCGTTCTAGCGGTGGCGGGGTCGTTGGTGAGGGAGAGGATTAGCTGGGTGTCGTCGGCGTAGGAGATGATGTTGAGGTTGTGTTTGCGTGTGATGGCTGCGAGAGGGCTCATGTAGACGTTGAAGAGGGTAGTGTGGAAAAGTAAATTTTGCCATGTTCTGTGTCCCTACGTGTTCCCCATCTTATGTTGTATGTGCATGATTAATATGCATATGTATTCCCCATGATCGATTAAAGACGCAATTACAGTTGTGTCCACCTCTAGTATGCCAGTTTCCAGTTCTCGTGAAAGCTACGAGTATTAGGCCTATGTAAAGTTACGTTGCCACGTTTCACAGTGTGCACGTTATTTCATTGTAAAGTCCCCGTTTCTAGGCCTCAAAAGGGCCCGGACTCAGATTCAGCTCCTGTCTCCTGAACCCTCTCCGAGGAGCGATACAGCCCCCACCTGTATCCCTGACCCTTAGCTTACTTCCTGCCTCACAGTGCCCGGCTCGGCCTGGCTCTGCCTGCCAGTCTGCCAAGAGTATGTTATGATTCTAGTTATCTGTCCAGCTCTCCTTCTCTGCATTCCTAAGCTACTGAATCGCATCAATAGTTTCCGTCATAGTCTAGCTTTTATGTCTCCATGTAAGAGAAATACTGTATTAATGGTCATTTAATATTCCTCAACACGCACTACATGTAGAATTATGCATGCACCAGTCTTAGAGTCTGTTAGCCTTTACCCTGATAACTTTTGGATTCTATCAATATGTTCTCTAAACATCAGATACTAGATAGTGTTTAGGTACATGTCGCTCCGACTCTCCAGACTTTAGTCTCTCCTTCTAGCGCAGAAGTCATAGCCCCCAGCTTCTCCCTAGTAACACGTCATTGCCAGTTTGCGCGCACCACTAGGTCAGAGGTCCCGGCTCCTTAGGTAGCCCCCTCCATGTTTCCACCCCATTTATGACATATTCTATTACGTTTACATCACATGTCTATGTATACGCCCTGTTCACGCCTCTTGTTACACCCACTTCAGCCTTATCTTTCGCGACTGTTACGAATCCCGCCCACTGCTACGCCTACTGTATTGAATGCTATGTATTTTGTTTAAGTATATATACTTGTGCACTGTTATTAAAAGTTACCCTTTAGCGCGCTCATCCCAGATCCTGCCCCGGCAGCTGCCGGGCCCTGCCATCCTATTCCCGTGCAGGTTGTCCTGTTCCTGTCCTATATGCTGTATTAAAACCTGCAAACTCCAGCTACCTCGAATCTTGACTCTTATTTATTGAGCTATCTGTTATTGTATGTCTAGTCAAAAATAGAGGTATTATTTATTTATTTACCACATAATGGCGCCCGAATAGGGACTTGCCCTTTCCCCACGCGCCGGTGAAGCCACGCAAGCCCCCTGATCCTCTGCAGCCGTGACGGAACCATACCGTGCACGTGCAGATATTTCTGCTTCAAGTATCCCTCAGGCCCACGGAGGAGACGGAGGTTGCGGTCCAGCATCCAGACGAGGCGGTGGAGGAACGCGGCGAGTCCCGACCAGAGCCCAAGCCGAGAGTCCAAGGTCCGAGGTATCTGGAGGCCCACCCGTACCAGAAGTCCGAAGTTCGTCCGTCCGTCGTCGTAGCAGTCCAGTCCAGTCCGAGGCCTTCCGTTCTTGCTGCCCGGTGAGTACCGTTGCTGGGGTAGTATCTAGACAGGGTCAATTGCATTGTCTCTGGTCCGTGGGTTTGGGTACACAGATCCAACACGAAGTGTCCACTTAGGTGGATGCGGGTCCTGACGTGTCTCTTTATGAGACCGGTAAGTTTCGTACTGTTTTAGCAGTGCATCTAGTCTGTTCTGTTCTCGAGAAATTCATGTATTCTGTCTTTGGTACTCCAGGTAGTATTTTGTCCGAACTGTTATCTTAAATGTCATTCACGTATTTCAATGTCGTGGTATGAATGTGTTGTTCTTCAGTAATTATTGTGTTCATTGTGTATTGTATTGTGTCTAGACTCCAGCCCAGTCATGCCTCTATTTTCAAAGTTACGTCAGTTAAGAACTAGAAAAGGTCTGTTAGAAGAAGCAGTTCCCGTCCCGCCTAGGGACAGTCCAGGTCATTTTATGTATCAAAAGCATGGCATAAGTGCCATATTGTATCTAGATTTATGGGTGGAGTACACCAAACAGTTAGAAGAAAAGTATAGATGGCCCGTATCAGGTACGTGGGATGCTGAGTGCATCATGCGAGTAGAAGAGGCATTATGGAAAAAGAAAGCCAGACAGTCACAGAAAGACGCCATCGAGTTATGGCGCAAAGAATCTCATAAAAGAACCGAAAAAGAAATCAGAAAGTCAGAATTAAGTAGAGAATCCTCAGAAAGAGCCCAGGAAAGGGAATTGATCGAAATAGGTGAACGAGTTAAAACAGAACAGTCAGACAGACAGAGAAATGCCCTCATTAAGGGTATGTATCCTCTTCTTGCCGAGGGCTTGCCAAAAGCAACCCCGGAGGCATCCAGTAATTTTCCGCCGCCATTAGTTCCGACCAAGCTACGTCACAAACCGACCGCAGCTGATATTTTTCTCTCGTCCTATTTGGACGACACAGTCCCAGAATATGCAAATCCTGTTCCACCAGCTCCTGTAAATAATGTAATTCATGGTCCCCCAGTCACCGGGGCACCTGTTGCAGTACCTGTTACGGTACCCCCGGTCCAGCCCGTAGTACAAATACCCGCCACATCAGTCACTTTGCCAGCACGAAGAGTATCAGTCGACGATTCCAGTTTAGGGGCCGCGGGAGGAGGTCCTCCTGGTACCCCGCCGCCAAATAGACGTCTAGGGCCAGTCGAGTTACATGAACGTGCGTTACAGCGTACACCCAAATATCAGTCCATTGCAGAAATCAGGCGAGCTCTTACTGAATGCTGTTATGATCCAGTCCCAGGCGAGGATAGTATGGTTATATATTCCGTACGTATAAGACAGGTGTCCGAGTATTTGGTCACCCTACCGAATATGAAAGAAGATCTAGACAGAATGTATCGTTTCATCCGTACAGGACAAGATCCAGAAAGTATTGGTGAAGTCATGTCTCTCAGGAAATCTGAGATCCAGTTCATGTTATTAAAGTTTCTGATCAATTGTTTAATTAGGGAACAAGATTCCCCGACTAAAGATCCGAACAAAATGAAAATTCTGACAAGGTGGAGTGATAATATAGCCGAGGGTAAGCACAAGACACTCAATAGTATAGAGAGTATGTACAAGAAAATACGTAAAGAAATAATAAGGTTACACGAACAACGCAAAGAAGCTCTAGGAAGCGAGAAAGAAGATGACTCTCCTACTGAAGAGGTAGACGACGAGAATCCCGCCAGAATAGCGTATGTAGGTAAATCTAGATTTCCAGACCGACATTTACGCCTGGAACACAAGAAAGTCTTTCATCTTTCAGCACCAGAACAAGGTTCTCTAGAACAAGTATTTCAAGCTACCGATCAAATTCTGAAATCACGAATCGGTTATAGTGAGTTAAGTACCATGCATGAACAAGAACTAGCCCGATCAGCAGTCCGATGGATTACTGATTCTACCACTTTTCCAGACGAAATAGTGGCACAAATGTTTCTGAAACTGCCCCCAGCCGAGCAACGACTGGTGGGTATGTATATGATCCAGCACCTCATTACATTGTATGAGGGTCAGCATTCTGATCCAGGTCCGTTACATGATGTCCTGAACGAGTTACTCCAGTATAAATGGAAAGGTTTAGGTACCGATTTAATTAGTGTCATTCTAGAACAGCGCCACAAATATAGAACGTTTCTGAACCCGCATTTTGTTCATGTCTCACCTCCAGAAAGTAAACCGTTTTACATAGACAGACAGCATCCGTTACGAGAAGTACACCCAGTTAGGACAGCGGGTGGTGAAATGCAACGAGTATTTGTTTACACCCCAGTTACCAAGATGGAACTCTTAGAAATGAAGAAGTTAATTCCCTGTCACGACAAAGATCCAGCAGGGTTCCACCGAGAATTAAAAGACATGCTCCGTATGGGAGAATACACGTATCCAGATATAATTAAAATGCTAAAAGTCCTGTTGCCCGCAGGGGTATACGAAAAACTCAAGGAAAAGGATTGGGAGGTGGGAGAGAAAAAGATCGATTGGACAGCTCTAGAAGCTGAAGATAAGATACGAGTACCAGGTACCGGTCTTGGAGACAAATGTAAAGAATTACCAGAATTATTGATACAGGTTTTGCCTAGGTTATTAGCCACTAAAAAGGAAGACTGGGATGCAATCTCAGCATGTAAACAGAAACAAGACGAAGACACTAGTGATTTTTATTCTAGATTTGAGAAATGTTTTATCATAAACAGTGGTTTGAAGACGAGTAGCGAGTCATACCCTCATCTTTTTGTTACTAAATTAGTCGAGAATTCAAGTCCACAAGTTAAGAATAGAGTTTTGAAAGTCGAAAGTACATGGCAAGCTAGTACTCCGTCCCAGATGTTACAGATGCTCCAGTATCACCAGAATAGAATCAGAGAAGAGCAAGAACACGAAAGGAGACGTATGAAAGACACGAAAATGAAAGTACTAGTTGCACAATCTGTTCCACAAGACAGTCAGAAGAGGGGTCCGAATCAAGCCAGTCATCCTGCAGCTCCCGTTAAAGGGACATGCAATTATTGTAAACAGCCAGGTCATTTCATAAACGAGTGTGCAGTTCTGAAACACAATATAGCCACTGGTAAAACTAAAGAAAGACCACGTCCGCCTAGACAAGAACAAGTTTCACAGACTTCTCAGCCACAGAATGCACAACAGACAGTTACAGCACCGCAGCCTATCGCTGCAACACAGCATGTTACACAGCAGATGTACCAGTATGCACAGACAGAGTATCCAGAGTATCAAGCGTATTCATGAAACAGCCTAGAGAGGGAGGTAGGCTTGCCTCTCATCGAGATTCCTGTAGATCAAGAAGGTCCCTATGTTCATAGTCAAGTATTAGGGAAAGACAGAAAGTTTTTGATTGATACAGGGGCAAGTAGGACTACTATCAGTCATGACAAGGTTCCAGGGGCTCCGCTCTCAGGCTCTAGAAATGTTTCCCTTGGATTTTCAGGAAAGCCTATTGTAAACGAGATATCAAAGCCAGTTACTCTAGAAGTTGGTCCATTGTCCCGAACTACTGATCTATTGCTTACGAAGTCATGTCCAGAAAATTTGTTAGGTATTAAGACATTGAAAGAATTAGGTGCAGTCATATGTTATTCCCCAGAGGGAATACGTTTGTTTTTGCGTGACTTTAAGGGTCACTATGTTTTACGAGATTTTGATCCAAGATTGTCTAATGTTCCGCAGCATCTATGGCACAAGGTCCAACTGATGTTGGTTTTATGCAAATCACACCCCATCGTGTGACTCTCAAGCAAGGTATAGTGTTACCACGAATTAGACAGTACAGATTGCCACCTGAGGCTGTAGCAGCCTTATCCAAAATTATTGACGAGCTCATTGTTCAAGGAGTGGTTGTAGAAACTGACTCCAATGTATGTAATTCTCCTATCATTCCAGTCATGAAACGTACTGATCCAAATGCACCCCCAGTATATCGATTAGTGATTGACCTTCGAGAACTCAATAAATGTATCATTCCCCAGTACCCAGTTGTTCCAGATATCTCATCTCTATTGACAGCCATTGATTCTGAAGCTACATTTTTTACTGTAATCGACCTCAAGAATGCATTTTTCAGTGTTCCAATTCATCCAGATAGCCAGTACCTTTTCGGTTTTTGTTTAAATGGAAGGAGCTATAAATTTACACGAGCTCCTCAAGGTTTCACAGAAAGTCCTAGTATTTACAGTCAAGCACTTAAGAGACAACTAGACAATATTCACATGCCAGCTGACACTGCCCTGCTCCAGTATGTCGATGATCTACTGATCACAGCCGGTTCTGAACGTGACTGCGAGCGAGCGTCACTTACAGTTCTGTATTTCCTAGCCGAGATGGGGCACAAGGTGTCCCCTTCGAAGCTTCAATTCTGTGTCCAGCAAGTGATCTACTTAGGCCACTTACTGTCCAAGTGGGGTAGGCAGTTGACACCCGATCGCATCCAGTTAATAGCGAGTCTTCCACAGCCCAGGACACAGAAGGAGGTACGTGCTTTTATCGGCCTTACTTCTTACTGCAGACAATGGATTCCTCAGTATGCATTTCTAGCCAAGCCACTGATACAGTTAACGACACAGGAGGCAGCCGTATCGACTGTCCTCCCTTGGACATCTGAACATACACTTAGTTTTAATGAGTTGAAGAAAGCTTTATGCCAAGCTCCTGTTCTAGCTACACCGAACTACAGTAAACCTTTTACACTTTTTGTCACAGAACGTGATGGTACCGCATTATCTGTTCTCACACAAGATCAAGCCGGACATTACAAGCCCTGTGCTTACTTTTCGAGCACACTAGATCCAGTAGCCCAGGCGTTGCCTGCGTGCCTCAAGTCAGTTGCAGCCACAGCACTAGCTATTAGACAAAGTGATTCCATAGTATTAGGACACTCCTTGACAGTACAAGTTCCACACTCTGTGGAAGTTCTTTTAAACCGAACACAGACTCAGCACTTGACAATTGCACGTTTGACAGGTTATGAACTGACACTGTTCCAGCCACACATAGAAATCAGACGCTGCAACGTTCTAAATCCTGCTACACTGTTACCGTCAGTTACTTCAAATCCTGCCACACATGACTGTGTGGAAGTAGTTAACACTATGACAAAGCCAAGACAAGACCTGACAGATATTCCACTACCAGATCCCGACCTGAAACTTTATGTGGATGGTTCATGTATGAGAACAAGTACAGGAGAACTAGTAGCCGCGTATGCAGTGACTACTGACACTGAAGTTATTGAAACACACCGTATTGACACACTGTCCGCTCAAGCGGCAGAGCTAGTTGCTCTGACTCAAGCCTGCATACACGCCAAGAACCTGAAAGTTAATATTTACACAGATTCACGCTACGCATTTGGGGTCGTACACGACTTTGGAGTGCTCTGGCAAGAGAGAGGTTTTATGACTTCTCATGGAACCAAGATTCAGCATGGTTTCCTTATTCAAGCTCTGTTAGATGCAATACATTTACCGACAGCTATCGCTATCATGAAGTGCAAAGCACACACGAAAGTTACAGACATTATTTCTCAAGGTAATGATCTAGCAGATCGAACAGCCAAGCTCACAGCTCAGACTCCAGACACTCCAGTTAGCAAGACACAGACATCCACTCCAGATCCGACTACTTGTATGACAGTTAAGGACCCTACTCAAGATGTCATAGATATCCAGTTACATGCTACTCCTGAGGAAATCAAGAAATGGTCCGAACAAGGAGGGGTCCAGACAGATCAGGGATGGGTGACGAGGGGAAAAACCACATGGTTTCTCCCCGACTCTATGGTTCAAGTCATTATCAATACCGCACATAGTCCAGCACACTTAGGAGAAAAAGCCATGTTAGACAGTATCCAGAACATTTGGTTCAACAAGCACTTACGAGCTGCAGCCAAACAGAAAGTCCGTACCTGTATGATATGCTGCCAGTTCAATCCAGGTAAAAGTGTCCCGGTGGAACAAGGTGGATTCCAGCCCCCTGACCACCCTTTTGAAGTCCTCCAGATGGATTATATTCAGATGGAGCGATGTCGAGGTTTCAAGTATGTCCTTGTAGTTGTATGCGCTTTGTCCAGGTGGACAGAGGCATATCCAGTCCCAGATTATACAGCCGCGACCACTGCCAAGCAGTTGGTTCGTGAATTTTTCCCCCGCTATGGACTCCCTAGGGTCGTGTATTCTGATAACGGCCAGCCATTCTCATCTGAACTTATGAAGCACGTTTCCCTTTTGTTAGGGTACCAGTGGAAGTTCCATTGTGTACGCCATCCAGAAGCAGCCGGTCTCGTAGAGAGACACAATCAAACCTTGAAAATCCGTATTGCCAAGATCTGTCAAGAAAAAGGTGTAGACTGGTTAGTAGCTCTGCCAGTTGCCCTGTTCTATATGCGCATGGTCGCACATTCCAGATCAGGTCTGTCCCCTTATGAGGTCGTATTCGGCCGCCCCCCGAACATGTGGGGTACACCCAGACCCCGAAGTATTACAGATGTTTCCAGTAATATGCTGACAGATTACCTAGCTTCCTTGATGTCTGCCCTACACTCTTGTCGTTCACAGGTTGCCGCTGCATTTCCCGACAATACTGAAGTCAAGCCACACGAGGTCCTTCCCGGCTCTTTGGTCCTAATCAGGAACTTTGATCGTTCAAGTCCGCTGGAACCTCGCTGGAAGGAGCCGAAGTTAGGCCTTCTGACCACCCGCACGGCCGTGAAGTTGGAAGGCAGAAAAGGCTGGGTGCATCTGTCTCATGTCAAGAAATTTCACGGACTAAGAACTAAAACGTTCAATAAAAGTTTTATATTGTTTCTAAGTTTGATGGTTACCTGCACAAGTTATGCATTTCATTTATGTTTTCCAATTTCTCATGTAAATAAGTTTTCTAATGCTACAGTAGAGCACACGTTTAGTGATCTGCCTCCTCACGAACTATCCTATCGTCTTGCTATACGCAACAATACATTTATCCGTATGTTACATTATTCACACCAGACCAGCAATGCCACTAATTGTTGGGTGTGTGGTCGACTCCCCCCTTTTCAGACACCGAAGGGAGTTCTGTCACTGTTTCCTTATCCGTTTTCACATAATGGTTCGTGTGGAGCATGGTCCATGTTAACGTCATCCTCAACAGATATGTCCCTTTTGAATAGTACATGTTTTCCAGACAAGAAAGGTCTTCCCCACAGAACAGGGTTAGATCTAGAAAATGAAGTTTATAATTTGGGTAATTATTCTTCGAATTTCATGGTCCTGAATGTTCAGTCTGATCCTACTCCAGACTTACCTGCTATTTCAGTACTACCAGTCAAAGGCGAATTATGTGTCAGAAAGAATGGTTCCGTACATGTAGGACATAGTGATTGTACTACTATTGTCGAGTATAGTGACAGTAGGAAATCTATTTTCAAAGCTTCACGTCATTCTTATTTTGTTTGTGGTCAGACCGCATATGTTCGTCTGCCCCTCGATTGGGATGGAACATGTTACATTGCCTTCCTACTGCCACCAGTTTTCCTAGCCCCATCTGATTATCATAGAAACACACATCTAGTACACCTTAGACATAGAAGGGAGATCGAGTCCCCAATTGTCGATCAAACTGAAACTGCTCTAGAACAGTATACAGACTTCAATAAAGGTTTCTTTTTCTTTATAGGACCTATCCAGAATAGTAAGTTAATACGTAGATTGACCAGAACCCTTGAAGCAGTAGTGAATGAGACTGCCTCTGCTCTAGGTAACTTAACCGAAGAGCAATCTGCTATGAGATTTGTCGTGCTCCAAAATCGTCTCGTTCTTGACGTCATACTGGCCGATAGAGGAGGAGCATGTAGAGTCATCGGATCTAGTTGCTGCATTTTCATTCCTAATAACGCGCCGTCTGTTTATTCAGCTATAACCAGACTACATAAGATTGCCCATCAGTTACACCAAAATCCAGGCACCTGGACATGGTCCGGTTGGTTCTGGAGTATAATTTCTGCCTGGGGATGGAAAGTATTGTCATTTTTAGGTATTGCAGTAGCGATCATATTCAGTTGCTGCCTCTGTATACAATGTGGCCCTGCGATTTGCGGCATTTGTGCTACATCCTGTATTCCAAGTCCTAGTCCTAAGTCCCGTTCCAAGAAAATTCGAGACGAGCAAATGATACTGTATGAAATGATAGATGGTATCATGAATATTGATGTTTCCTGCTGGAAACGTAGTGACAAGGAGGGAATGTGGAAAAGTAAATTTTGCCATGTTCTGTGTCCCTACGTGTTCCCCATCTTATGTTGTATGTGCATGATTAATATGCATATGTATTCCCCATGATCGATTAAAGACGCAATTACAGTTGTGTCCACCTCTAGTATGCCAGTTTCCAGTTCTCGTGAAAGCTACGAGTATTAGGCCTATGTAAAGTTACGTTGCCACGTTTCACAGTGTGCACGTTATTTCATTGTAAAGTCCCCGTTTCTAGGCCTCAAAAGGGCCCGGACTCAGATTCAGCTCCTGTCTCCTGAACCTTCTAGCGCAGAAGTCATAGCCCCCAGCTTCTCCCTAGTAACACGTCATTGCCAGTTTGCGCGCACCACTAGGTCAGAGGTCCCGGCTCCTTAGGTAGCCCCCTCCATGTTTCCACCCCATTTATGACATATTCTGTTACGTTTACATCACATGTCTATGTATACGCCCTGTTCACGCCTCTTGTTACACCCACTTCAGCCTTATCTTTCGCGACTGTTACGAATCCCGCCCACTGCTACGCCTACTGTATTGAATGCTATGTATTTTGTTTAAGTATATATACTTGTGCACTGTTATTAAAAGTTACCCTTTAGCGCGCTCATCCCAGATCCTGCCCCGGCAGCTGCCGGGCCCTGCCATCCTATTCCCGTGCAGGTTGTCCTGTTCCTGTCCTATATGCTGTATTAAAACCTGCAAACTCCAGCTGCCTCGAATCTTGACTCTTATTTATTGAGCTATCTGTTATTGTATGTCTAGTCAAAAATAGAGGTATTATTTATTTATTTACCACAGTAGGGCTGAGTGATGATCCTTGTGGTACGCCGCAGATGACTTCGGTGGCCTCGGATCTGAACGGGGGGAGGCGGACTCTCTGGGTTCTTCCGGCGAGGAACAAGATGATCCACTCCAGTGCCTTCTTTTGGATTCCAATGTTGCTGAGGCGTTGTACTAAGGTGCAGTGGCAGACCGTGTCGAACGCTGCTCAGAGGTCCAGGAGGATGAGGGCCGCTGTTTCCCCGTTGTCGAGCAGGGATCTGATGTCGTCAGTGGCTGCCATGAGGGCGGTCTCAGTGCTGTGGTTGG
Source organism: Lissotriton helveticus (assembly GCF_964261635.1). Lineage (NCBI taxonomy): Eukaryota > Metazoa > Chordata > Amphibia > Caudata > Salamandridae > Lissotriton > Lissotriton helveticus. Next base: position 63,672,377 of record NC_136059.1, on the reverse strand, counting down.
CATGGAACCCGGACTGCGAAGGGTCGAGGGATCCGTTCGTCTCGAGGAAGGCGGCAAGCTGTCTGTTGACAGTCTTTTCGATGACTTTGGCAGGAAAAGGGAGGAGCGAGATGGAGAACAGGTAGCCTTCAATAGTGAAACACGAAAATGGCTTTAATTCACTATTAGAACATGATACACACACCAGAGCATGTCCTACCTTATACGTACAATGCACCCTGCCCTTGGGCCTACTATAGGGTTGACTACAATGAAGCAAAGGGAAGGTTTAGGGACTGGCAAGTGGGTGCACTGGCCACGTCGACATAGAAGTACTAGACTTCCCACCGGCCTTGCAATGGCAGACCTGGGACACTCTGTATAAGCTGCTTCTGTGGGTCGTACAACCTGTGCTGTAAACCCACCAGCAGCATTTGATTTACAAGCCCTGGGCACACATTTCCTAATAGGCTTCTCTATTTTAGATGATGTATCCGATTCTTCTCTAATGGTCTCCGGCGTTTCAGATATATCTAGGAAATGGTGCAATTTGAACATTGATATGTTCAATAGATTGTTATCTAAAACCCCTTTTGGTCTTTCACTTGCTGCAGATGTAGTGGCTGTTCAAGGTTGGATTTTGAATTCTGTGGAGGTCTGTCTTCCTTTATCTACTACTAAGGCAAACAATCACCGTCATCCTGCGCCCTGGTTTACAGATAATCTAAGAATTGAAAAAAGTAAATTTAAGATGTTGGAGAGACTCTGGAGGAAGAGTTATGCCCTAGAGGCTAAAATAATCTACAAAGAAGCTTTAAGAAAGTACCATGCTTGTTGTAAGATTGCACGCACAGATTATGTGAGAGCTGCTGTGTCTAGAACACAGCATAATCCCAAGCAACTATTTCGGCTTGTTAAAAATCGGTCTGGTGCCGATTGTCTACCTGTCTCTCCTGATCTGAGTACTTCGCAATGCGAGGAGCTTGCTATCTTCTTTTTGAGTAAAATTGATAACATTTAAAGCTCATTCCAGGAATCTACATTGAATAATACGTTTCAGTTGACTGGGAATTTCCACCTTTCTTCTAATGCTGGGCTGATTCAGGCGGACGTATTGCTGGGTACCTCTAGAATTTAATTCTCTTAGGAGGATTTTGGAAAGCATAAATCTGGCTCCCCTAGAGACCCCATTTTGATTACTGTACTGTAGAAGTTTGAACAATCCTCCTTGACACTGATTATGGAGTTGCTTAATGCTTCTCTTAAAGAGGCCATTGTTCCATCTATTTGGAAGCAGGCTATGGTGCTTCCATTATTAAAAAAGGCCTCGGCTGACCCTACTCAGCTATCTTTTTTTAGACCTATCTCTCTTCTCCAGGTATTCTCAAAATTTTGGGGAAAGCATGTCAATTCTCAACTGACTGCTTTTGTGAATTCCCGGTACTTTCTTCATGGTTCCCAATCAGGCTTCAGAGCGGGTTTTTCAACTGAAATCGCTCTGCTTGGTGTTATGGACATGATACATCAACAAGTAGATGCGGCCGGCATTGTGGCTATTATACTCTTAGACCTCTATGCCTTTTTTGACACTGCAGCACACACTGTGCTATTGCAGGCCTTGCAATCATTGGGGGTGACCGATAGAGCACTCAAATGGCTTGCTGATTTCTTGACGAATTGTTTGTTTCAGGTCTTTTCACCAATAGAATGCTCTGAGAGTTACAAGTCATTAAATGGTGTTCTTCAAAGCTCTATTCTTAGCCCTCAATTATTTAATTAGTTGATTGCAGATTAAGCTGGGTTGTCTCTTTTTTCACCCAGATTGCCTTCTCCCTCTCGGCTAAGGGGCATGTAAACCCTCTTACTTCAGGATGGCTTGCGGAATATTGGGGGATGGATGCTTACCAAGCTATTAAAACTAAATGGAGAGAAAACAGAACTGCTGATCGTGGGCAATAACAAGGATTTGTGGGGTCCACAACATTGGCCCACAGAAATGGGTCCAGTCCCGCAACCTAAACATCAAGTGCAAAGTTTGGGTCGACGACCAACAGTCCATGAAGCAGAAAGCAGGTAGGGTAGCCTCTACCTGCTTTACTATCCTTAGATGACTAAAAAAAATCTCATAGAGGTTACCTTTTTCCGCCCAACGTACAGTGGTCAAGGCACTTATGACTTCAAGGCAGGACTATAGTAACATCTTGTACCTGGGTGCCTCTAAGGACGTGCTACGTAAGCTGCAGGTAGTACAGAACGCCGCAGTTGTAAGATCCCCAAAAACTGCATCTATCTTTGGATCAATTCGAGAGCTTCACTGGCTCAGGATTGAATGTCACATTAAGTTTAAGGCTTTGAGTCTTATGTTTAAGATAAAATCAGGCAAGGCTCCTCCCTACTTGTTGTCCCTTGTTCATCCTTATGTTCCTTTCTGCTTACTTCTATCTGCTACCCAGGTGAAGTTTGCCATTCCTAGGATGTGACTAGTTCGAACGGGCGATCGCTCCTTTTCCTATTTGGGTCCCTCTTTATGGAACTCTCTTCCGGTAGGCCTTCAAAGTGAATCTTCTTATGAGATCTTCAGGAGAGGTATAACAACTTGGCTATTTAATATGTTGCTCTCCTTGTTTCTTTGCACTCGTTCAGGTGGCACCGGGAAACCCTAGGGTAGCTGTGCACCTTATAAAATTAAAATAACAATAACATGGTGCACTGTACTAGGGTCTGACTGTAAATCAAATAACTCAATAATGGAATCACCAATTAGTACATCGATTTAACATAGGGAGCACTTGCACCGTGGCATTGAATAGAGTGGCACAGTGCCCAAAGCATATAACCAGCAAAAACATATCAAAACAGAGGAGGCAATTCGTCAAAAATGGAAGGGAGACTCACGACAATGATGCCAGGTCTAACACGTGTCCTCTCAAGCTGAAATGTGGGGAGAACTACCCTTCCCCTTGGGAGTTCTCTTCACTAAGGTGGAAAAATCAAGACATACCATCAGCGTTGGCGTGTTCCGTACCAGGGCGGTGTTCCACCATAAAGTCCATACCCTGTAGGGAAATGGACCATCTCAACAAATTTGGGTTCTCACCCCTCGTCTGATTCAGCCATCTGAGGGGTCTGTGGTTGATCTGAACCCAGAAGTGAGTCCCAAACAAATATTGTCTCAACTTCTTCAGTGACCAGACCACAACAAATGCCTCATGCTCAATTGCACTCCACCTCTGTTCCTGTGGTAGTAACCTCCCACTGATGAAGGCTACAGGTTGGTCTAGGCCCTCTTCATTAATCTGTGATAGAAAAGACCCCACACCATGCTCTGAAGTGTCTGCCTGAACAATGAATTATTTTGAGAAGTTGGGCGCCTGAGCACGTGTGCTGTGCACATGGCAGTCTTCTGGGCGTTAAAAGCCTTCTGACAGGTGTCAGTCCAGTTCACTTTCTTGGGCTGCTTCCTGGAAGTCAGCTCAGTCAAGAGTGCAACAATGTTGTCATACCCCTTGACAAACCCCCTGTAGTACCCTGTGAGTCCTAAAAAGGCTCTCACCTGTGTCTGAGTCTTTGGGGGTTCCCATGCCAGGATTTATTGTATTGTATTGTATTGTATTGTATGTGTCTTGTAAAGCGCACTGCTGCCCTGAGGCGTCGTGGTGCTGTAGACCGCTGGGGAACCCGTCCTGGCTATCCCTGTGAGATGGTCCCTACTGGGTATCTCCAAGGTGAAACCAGGCATCCCCGGCGAATGTGGGGGGCCGTTGTAGAGATGAGGCAAGCTAATGCCCAGAGTTGCCGAGTGTGATCCCTGGTTAGAGTAGGCACCGAGGCGAGAGAATTATCGAGTCCGCTGACCCTGGTCCACGACCCTGCTGCGTCGGGAATTGAACCCTGGTCCCAGGCCGTTCTCTGCTTCCTGGTCTGCCGCCTCTAACCAGTGAGCCACACCACTCCACATCTATCTATCTATCAATCTTGGGTTGCAAGGGCGCCACTCGGCCTCTTCCTACCTGGTGACCCAAGTACTTCACAGAACCCTGCCCGATCTGGCACTTACTCGCTTTGATCGTGAATCGTCAATGGGAGCTATTTTTGCTCCAAATTTTGTTATATTGTTCGTAGACTATTTGGAGTCTAACTTCATTCTCACTGACCGAAACCCATACTATGCCAAAATCCATCTATGGCGCAGGTACATAGATGATGTCCTGATGATCTGGGCTGATGATCAAACTTCACTTAACGAATTCTGTGCCTGGTTAAACACAAGCCAACCAGATTTAAAATTTACATACACCTTTGATGCCCAACAGGTAGATTACCTTGATGTCACCATAAAATGTATGAACAATGAATTATACACCACGCTTTTTAGGAAGACAACTGAGAGAAATACTTTGCTCCAATACCACAGTGCACACCCAAGGGCACTCAGAGATGGCCTTCCTTATGGACAATTCCTAAGGATCAGGAGGAATTGCAAATTTAAAGAGGATTTCTTCCATGAGGCAGAAATCCTGGTTAACAAACTCATGACCAGAGGATACCCCAGGAAGCTTGTTAGACGAGCTATGAAAAGAGTGTGGTATGCCCCTAGGGAGCATCTGCTCCAACCCCATGAGAAGAGACCTATGACCAGAGTGACGTGAGTCACGACCTTTAGCACTATGAGCAACAAACTTACCAAAATGGTTAAAAAACATTGGTCCGTACTAGATCCATTGGAACTCAACAACGGTACCCCCCTTTTTTCCTTTAAACGGGGACGTAACCTAAGGGATCACTTAGTGAAAGCTTTTATCCCAAGTAAAAAAAGCAATACAATAGAAGCTTGCTTCAATCTGCCTCCGGTTATGGCCACTATAAATGTAATAACTTCATTGCATGCAACACCACCTGTAACACAAAAGTCTTTGAGTATGACAATTGTAAACATTTCCTTAAGTCATTCACGAACTGTAACTCAAGAAATGTGGTCTACTGCATTAAGTGCCCGTGGGAATTACGATATATTGGGCAGACAACGCAACAGATCAAGACCCGGATTTCGCAACACAGAAGTCGAATCCGTTGTAAAGTACTGACAGCACCCATGGTTGAACATTTCTTGCAGCAAGGCCACTCGGAAATTGACTTTACATGGCATGTGATAGACAACCTACTACCAAGCACAAGGGGTGGAAACCAGCAGTCCATACTAAACCGCCTCAAATGCAAATCGATTTATAATGGAAAAACTATTGAAAGGGGTCCAAACACTCTTGATGAGTGGAATACTTGTTGCTAATCTCTGACACAATGTCGCACTTTCGTGCATACCCTTCGAAATTCGCTTGCTCACTGACCCCATCTGAATATCCATGTATAATTTTGTAAAGCCAGTACTAGTTTGTTCACTATATGTCATCTTTTGAGGTATTAATATCTGAATTGCACCTCATAACATGGAACAATGCAACTACTTATTATTGTGCACACCTGTATAATTATATGTGATAGCTCTCGCATATAGGAGCAGCGAGCTAATTTGCCCTTAGATAATAAATTTGACTTTTAAACGAGTGGGTGTAACTATGCTCCGTCACTAGCACCCTGTGTAGGCTATTTACACGGTTTAGTAGACACCTTAATGCATGACACCTTTATACCTTGCCTATACCTAAATGAAAGATATGTATTTGTGTTTATATTTATAATAAGTTCTAATACACAGGAGCGACTTGCCCAGTGTCTCTGGCCTTTGCCCAGACGCTATTACTTAATTATCTAATATGACAGCTCTATCCTTAAAGTATTATCCCAGAATAACCTATTCTTACCAAGGCACCAGATTCTCGCCCGATTTAAACATGCATGCTCAGATCTGTGTGGCTCTTCACCCCTGAGTCTGCGCATAGCACCATCCTCTTCACGCCACTGCGCATGCGCCCAGGTTTTTCCGAAACCCCGGAAGTAAATAACTACGAGCACTCCCAACGTGCATCAGGCCTGCAGAAGAAGCAGCGAGAGCAGCCGCGAGGTCGAGTGAACCATTAGCACCAGGGATTGATGTAAGTACTGGCCCCATGGCCCACCCTGACTGTACGGTTTCATTAGTTTCCAACTAATGAACTTCTCTGGTCACTACATTGAGCACACTGACACGCGCCTCGTTATTTATTTATTTATTTCAGAACCTGGCTTCTTTTCCTTAAGTTCCAAGAGGGTATTTACACCAACACCACACGACGGCCACACCTAGTTTCAATATACCTTAATGTGCAACTCACTTTTTTAGGTACTTTCTAGACACTAAAGATCTTTTAAACTGTGTTTCATTTGTATGTGTGACCCTACCTAGAAGCTCTGCCAAAAACATTCTTTTCCTGCAGGCCACATAATTAAGATGCCGCCTCCCTGACCCACCCCCTGGGGCTAATTGAATAGTCAATTACTTCATCTAAGCTGTTAAGTAAGATACCGCTACCCACTACTCCTTGATTGATATGCCCACTGTACTGCAATTATACCCTTGTTTCTGTCCTCTACCCCAGCTCCGGACCTACCAGAAAACGCTTGGCTGTTCCCCTCAAATTTAGAGCACTACTCTCTCTTTATCGTACTGCATCAGTGAGTATGTTTTCTATTGAATATTTAACTCCATTCCTTGCGGAGCAGAGTGCAATCATGCCTGTTTTATGTGCTACTACAGATCCAAGACACCAATTCTGAAAGCATCCCACATATCCCTACAAGACTTGAAGCAAGATTCAGGCTCCTATTAATTATAACCCTGATCCGTCTAGTAAGTAGCCTAAGTAATCCCTTGCCACGCCTTATACTGTCCCCACTGACCAAGTGTGCTAGGCAAGTGTATTTAATTATATCCTTGTTCTGTCTTCTACTACAGTTCCTGATCTACTAGAATACCCCTGAGTGTCCCCCTCCAATTTTAGAGCACTAATTATTCCCCTTATCGTACTATCGCAGTAAGTACTTTTTTCACTGAACCTTAACTTTAACTTTAATTACTTCATGCCATGTGGAACCGAGTGCAACCATGACCATTTTATGTCCTACTTCAGATTTGAAAATCTCCCACTTATTCTTACAATACTTGAGGCAAGAATCAGGCTCCTAATAATCCTGACAATCCTGAATCGTCTTGTAAGTAACCTCAGTAACTTCCTTGCCATGCCTTGCCTGCCCCTATTGACCACGTGCGCTAGGCAAGCCTGTGTATTTACACCGTTCCTCTGTTTTACCACAGATCTGCAAAGCCTACCCTGCTTAACTTCCTTACCAACAGGCTTAAACACCGAAGCAAGATTAAATTTCCTCGCTACAGAATTAGTAAGTTACAACTAATAATGTCCTGATGCTCCCCTGCGCTGGCCAATCCCTAGTCACGATATAAGCATGCGCTAGCTAAATAATCCCTGGCTTCACCAGGTGGGAAGCCGGCACCTATACATCATGGCCCATCACTAGTGAAATAGGCCTTTTTAGCAAAATAGACACGATAGCATCTCAAAATCTGCATGTGATGCAGAGTTCCTACCCACTCAGGTATGTGAACTCTCACCGGGAGCACATTGGCACACTATTTGATTACTGTCCATTAGGGCTCAGTCCTAAATAAATGTTCTTAATTCAGTTTCAGAATGCTCACACAGTCCTGATGATGATCTAAAGTTACAAATGATCGACACGCTGTCGACCCCTTGTTGAAAATCCTTCCTCTTGTACATATTGTCCAGGATTTCGATATTTGTTGTGTTTGATATGCCTTGCATTGTTACCTTCACTCAGTCACATTACGCACCCTTGTCACTTATGTGAGCACCTGTAACTATCAATTTGCTGACTATGAATAAATATTTATCTGTTGCCCCAAAAAGTTTGCTCCTGGAACTGATTAGCTCAATTAACTAAATAATATTTAACCTTGTGTTACTGGACCTTCTCAGGCAAACCCTGAACCTCTGTATTTACCATAATTGATTTTGAGGCCTGCCTTGCATAGTGCCATCAACACTTCCCATAGGTGGTGCAGATGTTCTTCCCAACTGGCGCTGAACAGTGCAATGTCACCCAGGTAGGCGGCACTGAAATCCTCCAGTGCAGACAACCCCTGGTTGACCAACCTCTGAAAGGTGGCAGGGGCATTCTTCATCCCAAAGGGCATAACCCGGAATTAGTAGAACCCATCTGGTATGGAGAATGCCGACCTCTCCTTAGCCCGTCAGTCAAAGCGTTCTGCCAGTACCCAGACGTCAAATCAAATGTGCAGAGGTACCGTCCAGACCCTAACCGATCAATGAGCTCATCAGCTCTGGGGATGGGGTGTGCGTCAGTCCTGGTGACTGAATTGAGCTCTCTGTAGTCCACACAGAACCGGAGTTCAGGTGTGGCACCTGTCGTGGCAGCCTTTGGGAACAGTACCACTGGGCTGGCCCAAGGACTGTTGGAGGACTCAATTGCCCCTGAAGCAAACATCTTGGAGACCTACTCCTTGATGTAAGCTCTGACCTTGTCAGTCACTCTGTAAGCCTTGTGCTTCACAGGAGGACTATCTCCAGTGTCCACATCATGGACACACCATTCTGTGATACCAGGAACCAAGAGCAAAAGATCAGAGAATTGCCCCAGCAGCTGGTGACAATCTTGCTGCTGATCAGGGGTCAGTGTGGCAGAGAGGCTGACACCATCCACTGACCCATCTTGCTCTGTTCCATACAGGAGGTCAGGAAGAGGCTTGGTCTCCCCCTCCAGTCCATCATTCGTTGCTAGGAGCATGCCCACTTCAGACCTTTCTAAGTGGGGCTTTAGGCAGTTAACGTGTGGGACCCTCAAAGTGTTCTTTGGAGACCACAAGTTCACCAAATAGGTGATATAACTCGTGCACTTCACCACCTCATATGGACCGGTCCACCTGTCCTGGATCGCACAAAGCTCTGCAGGGGAAATTACCCAAACTTTCTGTTGAGGTTGAAGCTCAATCAGAGTGGCATTCTGATCGTACCACCGTTTCATCTTTTCCTGGCTGGCTTCCAGATTAGCCTGAGCGAGATCTCTGAATTGCCGAGTCTGGTTCCTGAAGGCCAGCATGTAACTATATACATTCTGGGGAGGTTTCCTGGGAGATTGCTCCCAGCCTTCTTTGATCAGACTTAAAGGGCCTCTTATCGGGTGTCCATACAAAAGTTCAAAGGGGCTGAACCCTAGGGACTTCTGTGGCACCTCACGGTAAGCAAACAGAAGGAATCACAAGAGGACATCCCACTTATGCCTCTGTGGTTCCTCAAGACCTATGAACATGCCTTTAAGTGTCCGGTTGAATCTTTCAACCAGCCCATTAACTTGTGGGTGGTAAGGAGTGGTGAACTTTCAGGTAACACCACACTCCTTCCACAGAGACGTCATATAATTGGAAATTAAGTTGGTACCTCGGTCAGACACCACCTCTCTGGGGTTCCCCACATGGGAGAAGATCTCCATCAGTGCACGTCCCACCATGGGGGCCGTACCTGTCCTGAGCGGAATGGCTTCCAGGTAGCATGGTCCACCAAGACCAGGATAAACCTGTTGTCCATGGCTGTCTTGGGGTCCAGTGGCCCCACAATGTCAATGCCTACCCGTTCAAAGGGGGTACTGACTACAGGTAAAGGTTGTAGAGGGGCCTTGTGCCTCCTTCCACTTTTCCTACTTTCCTGACAAGTTTGACAAGTTCTACAATGAGTATCTGAACTCTTCCACATCTGAGGCCAATGAAAGTGGGGGACAAGCCTTTCAAAGGTCTTGTTCTGCCCCAGATGACCAGCTAAAGGAACATCATGTGCCAAACCCAGTAGGAAGGCTCTGAAATGCAGGGGTACCACCAGCACATGGGCTGACCCAGGCTCAGCAACCTTAGGCTCGCTATACAGGAGGCTGTTCTCCTAGTAGATCAAATTTGATCAAGACTGATCACCTGCTGCCTGGTTTGTGGCATGTTGCCTCAAACCCACAAGTGAAGGGCACTTCTGCTGCTCTTCGCAAAATTCTTCCCTGGAGGGACCCCCCTTCTTGCTGCCAATGGGTCAGCTCAGGTAGGGTCCCCATTTCAGAAACTTGCTCCCCTGTAAGATCCAGGGCATCCCCTTCAAGGTCTGCCTCCTCCTAGACCATCGGAACAATGGGGACTGGTTTCCCATGCCTCCTACCTCTTCTCTTTAAGGCAGGTCCCTGGGCCATACTTTCAGACTCCAGGGTCTCTTGAATACCTTTATCTGCCATAGACCAAGTGATCACACACGCCCACGCAGGCAGACCCAACATCTCTAAATGCTCATTCTTCTCCACCTTAACCCAAGGGGAGCTTTCCAAATCATTACCTAACATACAATCAAAAGGCATGGCTGTCCTCCCAGCTACTTGAAGAGTACCAGAGACACCCCCCACTCAAAGGGAACTTGAGCCACTTTGCAATGACTCTCTGTGTTATCTGCGGCCACGACTGGGAAGAATGCATTGGGGACCACCGGCTCTTCAGACACCAAGTGACACTTGACAACTGTCACACTTGCTCCTCTGTCTCTCAGAGACTCCATTCTATGACCGTTGAAGGTCACCCACTGCCTGTATGTTTTAGTGTTATCAGGCAGCTGAGTTTTAGGGACCATCTCAAATTCTCCTAATGAGACAAGGGAGATTTCTGCAGGACCCCACCCACCTTGGGCACCCATCTCCTCCCCATCCAGGGCTACACTGGCCATCTGACAGGGTGGTACATGGGGTGGCACATACTGACCCTTTTGGGGACACTGGGGATCATACCAATGGTGTCCCACTTGCTTATACTGAAAGCAGGTAACAGGCCCCCTATGAATAGGTTTACCTGTCGGGATCCTGACTTCTTCTCATGGGGAGGCTGAGAACCCTTACCATGGCCCTTTCTGGAACTCCTTCTCTTTACCCTTGTCCCCCCACTCTTCTGCTGGGGACCCTGCCCACCTTTGGCAGAGTCTCCCACAATAACATTGTGGACCCTGGTACTGACCCAGCGGTCTGCTTCCTCAGCAAGCTTTCTAGGGTTAGTCAACTTGCTATCAATAAGGTGCTGGCGTAGCTCTGGAAAACAATTAGCAGACAAGTGCTCCCTAGCAATCAAATCATAGTGTGCTTGAAAAGTATCCACATTGCTACCCGTCACCCAACCATCCATAGCTCTGCAAAAGAAAGACACATATTCTACCCAAGTGGTTCCCTCCAACTTCTTACAATTCCTGAACTTCTGTCTATAGAGTTCTGGAGTTAAACCATACCTTATCATCATTGCTTCCTTCATGTGGCATAAGACATTCTATGATCACTGGGCAGGTCTAACAAAGTATCCCTACCTTCAGTTAAAAAGTGGCCCCACACTTCCCAATCCTTCTCAGGGACCCGGTGGGCCAACATTGCTATCTTATAGGCTTCAAACCACTGCCCAATATCTTCACTTATGTGGAAATCTTTGATGACATCCTTGGGAATATGTACTCTGCCTTCTGAAGGCACAGATGGTGTGCTGCCACCAGAGGGATTGATTTCTAAGCCCTTGGCCTTGATTTCTAAGTCCCTCAACATCCTCTCATGTTCCATTCTCATACTCTCTCTTTCCAAGGACAACCTGTTATTCTCTGTTTCCCTCTGACTCTCCATCCTAAGCTTAGCCAACTCCAGCTTGAGTGCCCTATTTCGCTCCCTGTCTTCCAGCTCTCTGGGGGACAGGTCTTTGGAAGAGATACTGCTGCCCGGTGGAGAGAGTCCCCCTCCCCTGGCTGAAAACACTGGCCTCTCAATGGGCCCATCTGCATCTCCAACTGGCTCCGCCACAAGATCAGGGGCCTTTCTTGCTTCTACCCAGGCCCTCAGTGCCTTTTGGTAGTCATCCTTTTTAGAAATGCCTAGGGTAGCAGCTTTCAATTTTCTGCAGAGATGCTTAAGCTATTTCTCAGTATAGGTTTCCAACCTCTCTTCCTCAAATTCAAGATCCATAGATGCAACAGATGCTGGTTTACTCATGGTAGTAAAAATTGGGAGTTTTCAGGAAAAAACTAACAGTTTCAAGAAAAAAGATTCTGAAAAAAAGTATGTGGTTGCATTTGGTCTGCACTCACTAGTAGTGTACATCAATCACTGTATATGAAACACAAATGCAAAGTCTAAATCCTCACCGCTAACCACCAATCTTAGATCTGGGGGTCTCTATTTGGCAATGGTATTCACCTTTGTCCAAATAGGGACCCTTACTTCTAAGTCAGAATAAGGGGATTATACTCCTATATAACCCCTGCCCACCCCCTTGAAAGCTTGGCACAAGCAGACAGGCTTATCTCAGAGGCAGTGTGTTTAGCATTTGTGAATATACACAGTAATACAGTGAAAACACTACAGATGGACACAACACAGGTTTTATAAAAATAAGTATTCTTTAAATAGACTTAACACAAGACAACAAATGACAAAAATCCACAATAGTACACCTAAGATTGCTTAAAGATGATAAAATGTTGCTTAGTTCAAGTTGATGATCAATGCAACAGAGTTCTCAACAAAGTACCTGGATGCGTAATGCAAAGTGAACAAAAGGCTTGCAAAAGGGGAGATGCGTTGGTTCCATGATCCAGGGGAAAGGTTGCGTCCTGCCTCAATGCTTGCGCAGAGTAGGGAATCCGTCGTGATCCTTACCGGTGCAGAGGTGATGCGTGGATTCTCGGCCTGCTGGCCCGTTGCGGTGCAAAAGATGGCACCTTGATGTGATGCGATGATCCGGTTGTGATGCTAGAAGATGGCGCCCTTGACGCGGCGATGAAGTGACGATGCATAGACGCCCTGGCAGGCTTGCGACGACTCTGTACTTTGGAGCCGCGACAGACCATGCAACGTGCTTCTCTGGTGATGCGATGGCGACTCTCTCAATGGGGTCTCGCTTCTCCGGTGATGAGACAGCAGGCAGCTTTGATGAACACACGCTTTCAGGGAGATGCGGCGAAGGCACGCTTCTCCGGCGAAGTGACGATTTCAGCAGCGGCGGCGACACGCTTCCTCTCGGTGCGTCTCGCTTCCAGCTCCCAGTAACACGCAAATGTCTGTAGATAGAATTCTCAGCAAAGAAATTCACTGGGGGAGCTGGAGGTGAAGTCTTTTGTCCCTGAGACTTCAGCAGGAGGCAAGCAAAGTTCAAGCCCTAGGAGAATATTCTGAAGATGATGAAAGTCTTTAAAAAGTTCCTTCTCCTTTCCTTGGCAATGAAGCAACCACTGCAGGCCAACCCAGTAAAAAGCACACTGGCAGAGGGGCAGTCCAACCTCCCACAGCTTCCTTTGGTTCTTCCCCTTGGCAAAATGTTTATTGTTCCAGAAATGATGTAAAGTTCTTGGCACTGGGTCCCAATATTTATACCGTAAAATTCTTTGTTCTCTGAAGGCAGAGAGGCCTCTGCCGAAACCAAACCAGTTCCTGAGCACTTTGTTTACATGACTCTTTTCTTCCTTTCACTATACAGGGCAGAGACATCAGCTGCCCCACAGGAGGTGGAACCAGCACAGGGAAGGTCAGGCACAGCTCTGGAGCACTTTGTTGACTTGATTCCTTCTCTCCTTTCACAGTGCTTGGCAGGGACATCAGACATACCACAGGAGGTGGAGCCAGCACTGTAGAGTTAAGGCCGAGCCCTATTCAAGTCCCAGGTGCAACTCCTCCCTCCCATCTAAATGCAGATCTCTCTATTCACCACTGGGCTGCCCCACCCTGTCTCCTGGAATACCCCAGCCCTGTCACTCACAAACCCAGACAAGGAATACACAACCTAGCAGAGGCAGGTTTGACAGTTTAGGCAAGAAAATACCTTCTTTCTAAAAGTGGTATTTTCAAACACAGAATGTTAATACCAACTTTACTAAAAGATGTATTTTATCATTCTGAGTTCAAACATACTAAATTTGAATTTCTACCATATTCAGTCAGTTAGGATTATTAGGATGTAATAATCTAACTGCCCATTCCAGCCTATGGAGAACAGTTAGCCGTCAATAGTGAAAAACAAAAATGGCTGTAATTCACTAATAGGACATGCAACACACACCAGAGCATGTTCTACCTCATACTTACACTCCACCCTGCCGTTGGGCCTACTATAGGGGTGACTACTATGAAGCAAAGGGAAGGGTTAGGGACTGGCAAGAGGGTGTACTGGCCAAGTCGACATGGCAGTACTAGACCGCACACAGGCCTTGCAATGGCAGACCTGAGACACACTTTACAAGCTGCTTCTGTGGGTGGCACAACCAGTGCTGCAAGCCCACCAGCATCATTTGATTTATAAGCCCTGGGCACACATGGTGCTCTGTACTAGGGTCTGACAGTAAATCAAATAACTCAAACATGGAATCACCAATTAGTACATCAATTTAATAGAGGGACCACTTGTACTGTGGCACTGAATAGCAGTGGCACAGTGCCCAAAGCATATAACCAGCAAAAACATATCAAAACAGAGGAGGCAATCCATCAAAAATGGAAGGGAGACTCACTCCAATGAAGCCAGGTCAAACAATGAGTGTTTACTTGTATCAGTGATTGTATATGAGAGTAATTATGTATTTGTTTCTGCTTGAATAAGTGATCTGTTGTGTGTATAACTATATAGATCAGTAAGTGGAAGTGTGATTGATTCTTTGCGTGACTGACTAGGTGTGAGTAAATCTGGATGAGTGCTGGTGTGTGAGTATCTATGTAGGTGTATGAGTGTATATGATAGTGTTGTATTGATGTGTGACTGTATGTATGAGTGATTGTAGGGATGAATGAATAGATGTGTGTGTAGGCCTCAGAACCAGTGAGAAGATATGTAGTAAGTGGTATTGTTGTGTCTATGGTTTCGAAAATAGTATTTTGTATTTTGGAGTAGGTGTATCAAAGGTTATGTTAGGGTGTGAGGAGGTGCATCATATTATCACATGGATGATGTAATCAGTAATGTCATCAGTGATGTCATTTGAGATGTCATCATTGTTGTCACTGACCATGTCATAAATGAAAAATATGTGACGTCATCAGCAGTGCATTGCGGAGGCGCGAGTTATATTTAGCTGACCTAACTATAAAGGCAACATTTCTATGGTTTTGTAGGAGTGAAATGTCCAACTAACTATAACGTCCCTGAAAACTATGTTTTTTTCAGTGAATATATATATATATATATATGTATATGTCACAATCCTGTTCAGATGGCTGCCTCGTCTTAAATCACGCGCCGCCGCCAGCAAACAGGACACAGACCCAAAATCCGTGCTTCAGTTTTTTATTTTCCCCAAAGTCAGAGACGCGTTTCGCGGCTTCCCGCCGCTTGTTCACTCGACTATATATATATATATTTTCACTGAAAAAACCATAGGTTTCACACCAGTTATAGTTAGGAATTAGCATTTAAAAAACCAATTAAATTCACTGAAAAAACCATAGGTTTCACACCACTTATAGTTAGCTGGAAATTTTACTCGCATAAAACCAATGAAATTCCCACGTTATAGTTAGTTGGACTCACTATAACTTGCGCGTGCAATGCACTGCTGATGACGTCACATATTACATCACTCATGACATGGTCAGTGACATCACTAATGACATCACTCATGACACCATCCAGTGAATGTGTGTATTTCTGAAAAATAAATACGTGTTATGTATGTATATGTAAAAGTTGATGGAAGAATAAATGTTTAAATAAGTGTTTACATGGATTTAAAAAAAAAATTGATTGGTTAACTGGCTTATTAAGTGTATCTTAGTGAATACATATATTAGTGATTAATGTTTAAATATTTAAATATATGTATTAGTGTTTCACTTTGTGTATAAGTGGCTGCATGGGTTGGTGAGTAGCTACATGTGTATGTATATGGGTTATTAGATGTTGTTTTAATATCAGTATGAGTGTCTGTATGGTTTGGTGGTAGATGCATGAATCACTGACTCTCTGTTTGTATCTGTTTTGAAGACAGCATATGTGCAGGACTGTATGGGTGAATAAGTGTGTATATGTGTGTGTTAGTGAGTGAATGACTGTCTCACTAGTGTCTTTATCAGTAACTACATATGTTTTAATCTAGTATATGTGAATATTGATGTATATAAGTGAATATATGTGAGAGTAAGAGATTGTAAGAGTTCCTGTTTAAATAAGTATGTGTTTCTATAAGTGATTGTTTAAGAGAGTACATATGTGTAAGTTTCCTTAGAAGTAAAGTGGTAGTGTGTGTATAGCTGTATATGCAAATAAATGGATGTTCAATAGTTTATTTGCATGTGTGAGTATGTGTGAGAGTATCTTTTGGATGTCTGTCAGTGTATAACAGAATGTATAGGTGTATCACTACATATGATGAGTGAGTATATGTATGAGTGACTGTATAGAACTGTTGGTCAATGAGTGGATGTGTATATAGATGGTGGAATTATTGAATTGGTTGTTGTAACTGGTATCGGTATCTCCATTTTTTTGAAAATGTTAGTTTCTATTTTTGAATATGTGTTTCAAGGGTTACATTACAGTGAAAGGAGGTCTGTCACTCTGTCACAAGGATGGTGTCATGAGTGATGTCATGAGTGATGTCACTGACCATGTCATGAGTGATGTAATATGTGACGTCATCAGCAGTGCATTGCACGGGCAAGTTATAGTGAGTCCAACTAACTATAAAGTGGGAATTTCATTGGTTTTATGCGAGTAAAATTTCCAGCTAACTATAACTGGTGTGAAACCTATGGTTTTTTCAGTGAAATATATATATATATATATATATATATATATATATATATTCACTGAAAAAACCATAGGTTATAGACCATACATAGTTATGTTATGTTATGTTATTTTATTTTGTATAGCGCACAGATGCCGCAGCCAAGAGGCGTCCCGGCGCTTTTGGAGATGGAACACACAACACAACAGAGAAGACCAGATAACACTAAGACTATCCAGAGGAGAATAGATGAGTTTTTAATTGTTTCCTGAACTGGAGCAGATCAGGGATACAACGAAGTGAGGCAGGCAAAGAATTCCACAATGTAGCCGCCATCACCGAAAAGGAACGGCCGCCCATTCTGGATTTTTTGAAGCGAGGAACAATGGCCAAGTGTGACCCTGCAGACCGAAGGGCTCTTGAGGGGACATAGTGAAGAATGGTCTGGGTGAGAATAGGAGGGGAGGCCAAGTTAAGAATTTTGAAAGTAAGGCACAGAGCCTTGAACTTAATTCTTTGGCCTACTGGGAGCCAGTGGAGGTCGTGGATAGTGCTACGCGCAGAGACAAATTTAGGAAGGCCGACCAGCATCCTGGCCGCCGTATTTTGTATCCGTTGAAGACGGGCCAGCTCGGCTTGATTAACACCCAAAAACAGGGAACTGGCATAGTCCAATCTGGTCAATACCATGGCTTGGACTATAATCTGCCGAGTGTCCGCGTCGAAAAATTTAAAAATGGGCCGTAGGCACTGTAAAGCGCCAAAACAAGTTCCTGCAGCACGTTTGATGTGGGGAATAAATGACAGTTGATCATCAAGCCATACGCCCACATTTCTGACTTCAGTTACAGGAGAGGGAGCAGGACCCAGTTCAGGAGGCCACCATTGGTCTCCCCATAACTCACTGTCCCTACCGAAGAGAATGACCTCCGTCTTAGTGGCGTTAAGTTGTAAGCGATTGTTCGCCAACCAACCGGCGACAGCTTTGAGGGCTGCCTGAAAGGTGGAGGCGCTCATATTGGAATCGCCATTGAGTGACACAACCAACTGAGTGTCATCAGCGTATGACACTATTGTAAGACCGAAGCTGGCAGCTACGTGCGCCAATGGTGCAACATACAAATTAAAAAGGGTGGGGCTGAGGGCCGAACCCTGTGGAACTCCCTGCAGAATGGGGCGAGGGGCAGAGATGTAGGGAGGTGTGGAAACTTTAAAGGTTCGATCCGTAAGAAATGATCGAAACCATTCAAGTGCTTGTTCCTCCACTCCTGCCTCCGCAAGGCGGTGTAACAGGATCTGATGGGAGACTGTGTCGAAGGCGGCACTTAGATCCAAAAGGATCAGTGCCGCCGTCTGACCTTGGTCTAGTATTTTCCTGATATGTTCCACCACCGCCAAGAGGGCGGTCTCGGTACTATGACCGGCTCGAAACCCATTCTGGGAGTTGTCTAGTAGATTTGCTTCTTGCAGATGGAGGGATAGAATCCTATTGGCGTGAGCTTCGGCTATTTTAGCCATCCAAGGAAGGAGGGAGATGGGTCGGTAGTGCTCTGCTTTGGAAGGGTCGAGAGAAGGTTTTTTTAGAATTGGTATAATAGTGGCCTGCTTCCAAGCAGTGGGAACACTACCAGTTCTAAAAGAAAGATCAATTAAGCTCTGCATCGCCGGGTAACAGCAATCGGCAAAATCGCGGAATTGCATGGGTGTCATAAGGTCATCAAGAAGAGAGCCAGACCTAACTTTGATCGTAAGATTCAAGAACTCCTCTTGGGTCGGACCTGTAATAGCTAATAGGGATTTGGAGACCAGGGGGGCACTATTAATTTCCCTGACAAAAGGCAGAGCAAACGACCTATATATGGCCTCCACTTTTTCAACAAAGAACGATGCCAGATCCTCGCAATGTGTCATGGAGGCAGTGAGCGTGGAGGCAGTTAGGAATTAGCATTTAAAAAACCTTATTTTACTCACACAAAACCATTGAAATTCCATATATAGTTAGTTGCACTAACTATATATCGCGCACCCGCAATCCACTGCTGATCATGTCACATATTACATCATTCATGACATGGTCAGTGACATCACTGATGACATCTCAAATGACATCGCTGATGACATCACTGATGACATCTCAAATGACATCACTGATGACTACATCCAGTGACTGTATAATTCTGTAAAGTTAAAATATGTCTTACATATTGAAGAATGAGTGGATGTATAAGTGTCTTGATGAAGGATTTAGTAGGGGCATGGCTGACTGTATGAGTGACTGATTAAATGTGTCTCACTGAGTGCATGGGTTAGTGACTAAACTGTCTTAATTTGTTCATCATTATGTCTGTTGTTCTGTAAACTGCTGCATGTGTTGATCATTAGCTATATGATTAACTGTATGGGTTATTGATTGGTTGCCCAAGCATTTGTATGGGAGACTGAGTGTGTGTGTGGGTGGCTGGGAGGTGTATGACTCTCTGCATAGATGAGTGAGCAGTTGATTGACTAGATGTATGGGTTCAAAAGTGCATGTGGAAACAGCTGTATGGGCGGTTGACTGTGTGCATGAGTGTATTGGTGAGTGAATGGATATCTCAGTGCTACATGTCAAAGTAAGTACATATGTAAAACACAGTACATGTGAGAGTTGACATATATAAATAACTGTGCATAAGAGCCAGTGAATGTGTGAGTGGCTGTATGGATCATTGTGAACTTGTATCCAGGATTGTATAAGTGAGTAAATATGTTTTAGTATATGTTTGAATAAGTAAGGTGTGTATAACTGTATAGTTGAGGAAATGGAGGTGTGATTGATTCTTTGCATGACTGACTAAGTGTCTGAGTAACTCCATGGATGAGTGACAGTCTATGAGTGTCTGTTTACACTGAGTGTATCTAAGGTTATATTAGAGTCTGAAGAGGTTCATCGTATTATCACATGAATGATGTCATCAGTGATGTGATCAGTGATGTCATCAGTGATGTGATCAGTGATGTCATCAGTGATGTCATCAGTGATGTCATCAGTGATGTCATTTGAGATGTCATCAGTGATGTCATCAGTGATGTCATTTGAGATGTCATCAGTGATGTCATCAGTGATGTCACTGACCATGTCATGAATGATGTAATATGTGACATGATCAGCAGTGGATTGCGGGTGCGCGATATATAGTTAGTGCAACTAACTATATATGGAATTTCAATGGTTTTGTGTGAGTAAAATAAGGTTTTTTAAATGCTAATTCCTAACTATATATGGTCTATAACCTATGGTTTTTTCAGTGAATTTTCAAGGTTTTGTAAATGCTAATTCCTAACTATATATGGTCTATAACCTATGGTTTTTTCAGTGAATTTCAATGGTTTTTTAATAGCAAATATCATAAGCTGTCGAATGTCAAGTACGTGGTAAGTGAAAACATTTTCGTGTTTATGCACACTGATCTGCTTTGAATGGTGCCCCCCCCCCCTCATTTCTATTAGGAGTACTCTCTCTTTGCACATAGTGAAGAGTAGTTAACGCAGGCCTTTGCCCCCGTTGTAATACGTCGTGCCTGCTTCTCTCTCCATTTGATTGATTGTTATCCAAGTATTTACTGTTTTAGAATTGGTTCTCTTTGGTTCATTCTCTATTTACAAACAAACACAGAGTCGCAATACTCTGTTTAGTCTTTGCAGATAACGAAAAATCGTGTAAAAAAGAAAAGAAAAGGAATCGAGCAAAATCAGTAGGCCACTAATGGGATCTCTTTTTGACCTCGCTAAAATAGAAACATTAGGAACAACCCCTCATGACAAATACAAAACTAGTGAGATGAACTGAACTCCACACAATGATGGCTGCAAAACAGCTCGGCTCCGCCACCCACCCCGCCCAAAATAACGATAAAGAGCGGCTGCCATGATTGGTTGCGGAATGGCCACGACGGAGCTACGAAATGGTGCTGCTCTCATGCTAACCCCAGCTTCAGTCTGAAACATCCAGAAACACTGTAGACTACCAATTCGATCAGTTCCGGTAGCGCCCCAATGTAACCCGGTAGAGAAGAACTAGCCCTCCCCTCTTTGACTGATGGTTCTTGTTGCCTGTCCCTTCTGTTGTCATTTAACAGAACTATTTAGCCTGCTGAAAGGGGTTGTGTTCCGACCGCTGGTTGGTGGAGACATTTTGACTATATTCTGGACCTGCGTTGTCGCGTAATGCGTCATATGACGCGCCGCGTTAGCGCATCTGGAAGTCATCCGGGGCGCGCAGCGCGTAACGTAAGCATAACAAGTCATGTGACTTGTTAAAACTTTTCATTGGTTCATTTTACTTTTCTTATTCTAATGATGAAAGGCTTGGTCATATGACCTAAAAATTACGCTTTTTATTACTTCCGAACATAATTTTTTCTTAAATATATGTTATAATGTTCCAGGCTAATGTACTTTCCCGGAAAATTTACAACTGTCCTGCAAGTAAAATATATTCTTTTTTCGAGAAAAAGAGCGTTTCTTCGTCCCATGACGGAGCCGTTGAGCAAAAGAGGGTCGACCTGCTGTCTTAGTCGCCGATACGCCTGAATATGAGATTCTTATCGATCACTTTATGTTGCAGGAGTAGAAAACACAACAGCCCTTGACCATTTATCTTTACTGCGTTCCTTCGTATTATACCTTTTACCCTTCATGTAATTGGTCTGCTTTATTTCACTTGCCTTTTAATGATCCTAAAACAGTGACTATTATTAAAAACTTTACCAATGTATATACTACTACCATGTTTTCTTTTAAAAACCTTTGTGAAAATTTCATTATACAAATACGAGCCTATAACCACGTGGGCCGGCCACGGAGCAAACTGTAATCGTATATGATGAGTAGACATTTACACTGTAGAGGAACGTAACGGGCGGGCCATTAGGTTGCAAGAACTAAGGTGTCTAACAGTTACGGAATCGGTGGACGTACATTTTATAATTAAAATACGACAGGGCCAGTTACAATAAAATTATCTACATATACATTTGCGGGAAAGTACCATGGGTGACGTTAATTCGAACTTTCAATAGTACAGTAATCAATAACACATCAGAACTTAATATCAATAGGGATGTCGAAATATTCAATCAATTCTCGTCCCCGCCCGCCATGTGCTTCAAAACTGCATACGTATCTCGTGATTTCAAGGTTCTGCAACCAGTACACAACAAGGAGTTACGAGTCCCATTTATTCCGGCGCCATTTTGGGCGAGGACGGGCAGGTCCAGGATATAGTCAAAATGTCTCTACCAACCCTCGACTATGATGATGTTCATATGCTGTATTTATTAGAGTAACACTCATCTGTCCACATGAAATTAATTTGCCACAATCTAAACATGTCATTTTAATCTTTCCAAAGTTCTTCTAAATATTTGGGACCGTTTCCCTTGCCTCTGATGCTGTCAGTGCCACTTCTTTGATGAATGTACTAGCAGGTCAGGGGTTCTCCTCCAAATCTCTCTTTTATGCAGCACTATAATTAATTGGTGCCACCTCTCCATATGACGATGCATGGTATAGTCCCATAACTATATATTTTTTCGGTTCCTCTGGAGAGTTCATCGTGGCAGATGAAGCGTGTAACGTACCGGACATTTACCTTTTTTTGCATGTACAGGAAAGGAAAAAAAAATCGAGCGTCCGAGTTCTAAGGTGTCCCAGGGCCATTTTAGTGGACCAGGCCCAAATCCAAAGAACAGGCCGCCATTTTGAGAGTCCTGTTGCAGCCGCCTGTCGCTGTAGCATCAAGAGCAGCCGTAACTCAGCTGAATGGCAACTGAAACGGTAAAGGGGCGCCCCACTACAGCAGACGAGCCTCCACCTAGGAAGGCCCGTTCACGCCTCCTCCCCCCCCCCCCCTTCGGGCACCCCACGCCGTTATTCGGAGCAGTATTGTAGGATGGCCACACCAGTGCGGCAACTTGCTAGACATCACCTCGGTGGTAACCGAATCTCAGCCCCTTGTAGTGTCTCCTCTTCAGAAAATATTCTTGCGCTACCTTTGCCCCATTCACACATCGGTCCGCTACTGACGCCATCTCACAGGCTAATGGGGCGCCCCACGCCGAGTTTCAGCATTGTAGGATGACCACACCAGTACAGCAACTTGCTAGACATCACCTCGGTGCCATCCGGATCTTGGCATCTCAACGCCTAGTGGTATCTTCCATACAGAAAATATTGTTGCGCTGCCTTTGGCCCCATTCGCACATCGGTCCGCAACTGACACCATCTCACAGGCCAACAGGGCGCCCCACGCCGACTTTTACCATTGTAGGATGGCCACACCAGTACAGCAACTTGCTAGACATCACCTCGGTGCCATCTGGATCTTGGCATCTCAGCGCCTTGTGGTGTCTTCTACTCCGAAAATATTGTAGAAAATATTGTTGCGCTGCCTTTGGCCCCATTCGCACATCGGTCTGCAACTGACACCATCTCACAGGCCAACAGGGCGCCCCACGCCGACTTTTACCATTGTAGGATGGCCACACCAGTACAGCAACTTGCTAGACATCACCTCGGTGCCATCCGGATCTTGGCATCTCAGCGCCTTGTGGTGTCAGTCAGAAAATATTGTTGCGCTGCCTTTGTCCCCATTCGCACATCGGTCCACTACTGACACCATCTCACAGGCCAACAGGGCGCCCCACGCCGACTTTTACCATTGTAGGATGGCCACACCAGTGCCACAACTTGCTAGACACCACCTCGGTGCCATCCGGATCTTGCATCTCAGCGCCTTGTGGTGTCTTCAAATCAGAAAATATTGTTGCGCTGCCTTTGGCCCCATTCGCACATCGGTCCGCTACTGACGCCATCTCACAGGCCAACGGGGCGCCCCACGCCGACTATCAGCATTGTAGGATGGCCACACCAGTACAGCAACTTGCTAGACATCACCTCGGTGCCATCCGGATCTCGGCGCCCCACTGCAGATGAAGTGCCTCTCAACTATGAAACCACCACGGTGACATCCGGATCTTGGCGCGTTGTGCTGCCTTCGGCCTATTCGCACATCGGTCCGCTACTGACGCCATCTCACAGACTAATCGGGCGCCCCACGCCGAGTTTCAGCATTGTAGGATGACCACACCAGTGCACCTTACTAGACACCACCTCGGTGCCATCCGGATCTTGGCATCTCAGCGCCTTGTGGTGTCTTCTATTCAGAAAATATTCTTGCGCTACCTTTGCTCCATTCACACATCGGTCCGCTACTGACGCCATCTCACAGGCTAATAGGGCGCCCCACGCCGAGTTTCAGCATTGTAGGATGACCACACCAGTACAGCAACTTGCTAGACATCACCTCGGTACCATCCGGATCTTGGCATCTCAACGCCTAGTGGTATCTTCCATACAGAAAATATTGTTGCGCTGCCTTTGACCCCATTCGCACATCGGTCCGCAACTTAGACATCACCTCGGTGCCATCCGGATCTTGGCATCTCAGCGCCTTGTGGTGTATTCTCTTCAGAAAATATTGTTGCGCTGCCTTTGGCCCCATTCGCACATCAGTCCGCTACTGACACCATCTCACAGGCCAACAGGGCGCCCCACGCCGACTTTTACCATTGTAGGATGGCCACACCAGTGCCACAACTTGCTAGACACCACCTCGGTGCCATCCGGATCTTGGCATCTCAGCGCCTTGTGGTGTCTTCTATTCCGAAAATATTGTTGCGCTGCCTTTGGCCCCATTCGCACATCGGTCCGCTACTGCCGCCATCTCACAGGCCAACGGGGTGCCCCACGCCGACTTTCAACATTGTAGGATGGCCACACCAGTGCGGCAACTTACTAGACACCACCTCGGTGCCATCCGGATCTTGGCGCGTTGTGCTGCCTTCGGCCTATTCGCACATCGGTCCGCTACTGACGCAAACTCACAGGCCAACGGGGCGCCCCACGCCGACTTTCAGCATTATAGGATGGCCACACCAGTGCTGCAACTTGCTGGACACCACCTCGGTGCCATCCGGATCTTGGCGCGTTGTGTTGCCTTCGGCCTATTCGCACATCGGTCCGCTACTGACGCCGCCTCACGTGCCAACGTATTTTCTCCGCATTTTATACCCTATGCCGCATAACAGGTCATGTGACTTGTTTATAAAACTTTTCATTGGTTCATTTTACTTTTGGTTTCCTAATGATGGAAGGCTTGATCATATGACCTAAAAACAACACTTTTCATTGGATGAAACTTTTTTTTTTTCCCAAACGATGAAAGCCCCACCTTGTTTCTGGATGTTTCAGACTGAAGCTGGCGTCAGCATGAGAGCACCACCATCTCGTAGCTCCGTCGTGGTCATTCCACGAGCAATCATGGCAACCGCTCCCCACCAGAAGCCTACAGGAGTCGGGGGCCCCCAAAACTTTTGATAAATCCTCAAGGCGGAGGGGACGCTTTCGAGAATGGGGTCCAAGACCTAGCAGACAAGCGTCCGATTTCCAAGGTGTCCCAGGGCCATTTCAGTGGACCAGGCCCAAAAAGGAAAGAGCCTGCCGCCATTTTGAGAGTCCTGTGACGGCCGCCTATCGCTGCACCGCAAGAGTGGGCGCAACTCAGCTGAATTGCGGCTTTTGACACAGTGGACCAAAAACGGACGGAATGGCAACTGAAACGGTAAAGGGGCGCCCCACTACAACAGATGACACTCCACCTGGAGAAGCCCGTTCACGCTGCCTCCCCCGGGGCGCCCCACGCCGTTATTCGGAGCAGCATTGTAGGATACCAAAACCAGTGCGGCAACTTACTGGACATCACCTTGGTGCCATCGTTCTGCTGCCTTGGAACTATTCGCACAACAGTTTGCTACTGATGACCCACCCCCCGCGACGCCCCACGCCGTTATTTGCTGGGTGGCAACTTACTAGACATCACTTTCGTGTCATCTAGATTTCAGCACGTTCTGCTGCCTTGGAACTATTCGCACAACAGTTTGCTACTTATGACCCACCCCCCGCGACGCCCCACGCCGGAAATCTGGACGTTGTGCTGCGTTGGGACTATTCGCACAGCCGACCGCTACTTCGTTGTTTTTCCCTAAAAATGTTTATATGTTATTACTATTTTTGTTTTCTTGTATATATTTATAAATTATTAAAGTTTTATAATCTTACTACTTTGTCGGAGTGCTATATATTTTTAATGTGACACATAATTGTAAAAACTTTGATGTACAAAGAGTCATCCCTGGAATCTTCCGCTTCAGGCTCGGTCCCCTCCCCAATCACAATACAGGATGGTTTTCAGATAATAGGAACGCTTCTGCTGTGACGAATCTCATCGAGTGTGGGCCTTGATCTACTATAACTCCTTTGAAGAGGGGTGATTCTTTACAGCTGGGGCCATAAACTACATCTGCAGGGCTAGCTGATAGCCTAGGACCGGCCTGGACAATCGGACACAGAGGAAGAGGAGTGTCAGAGGGTGCGGTAGTGAATAGGGCGAAAGGGAGGTGTCGGGAGGGCACAGGGTGTGATTCTCAGGGAAGATCAGCGCAGATGGGGGGAGGTTTATTACCCATGCATAAGACAGGAAGCGGGGGTGACCACTGCCTGGGGGAGATGCTTGCGAGGGTGGGGAGCCATGCTAAGGATCGACAGCGTGCAGAGAGTGGGTCTGGTCAAGGCATCTAAAATGGCTGCCGTGCACGACAAAAGTGTGGCATTTGAAAAAAGACAAGATGGCGCAGACAATGTTTTTCAACACTTCCTGATTTCCTTCGAATCGAACGTTAACAGACGTTGGGGCATATTACCAAAGTTAAGCGATATTTATCCTTAACGATGCTTAGCAACGATTTTTTTACCGCTAAGCATCGTCAGAAATTATCGCAGATAAACCTTGCTATTATCAAGGTTTATCGCAAATACGATAATAAACGACCGCAATGCATTAATATCGCTGAAAACTCAGCGATATTCATGCATTACCGAGCTAATGCTCTTAGCCATGTTATCCACCTCCCATTGGATAACATGGCTAAGAACTGCTCAGGGCAGGTGCTACTTTTTGGAGATATTCGCGCTTATCTCGAATATTTCCAAAAGTTGATAATAGGATATAGCGATGTTAGCGACTGTTTCCAGTCGCTAACATCTTGGCACGCCCACTTTGCATGTCATTAGTGATAAATATCACTCACATGCAAAGTGGGGCCCAAGATGGTCGCTATCTCCTACTAGCCATCGCTAACTGGTGTTAGCAACAGCTAGGTAATACAGATATAATTTTATCTCCGCGAAGCGGAGCGCTGTTACAGATATATATCTTGTTTTTGAACGTTAATTTCTCAAAATCCACTGAAGCACATATATTGAGACCTAGCAAAGGCACATCGAGCTACCAGTCCCTACAATTTTGCCAAGTTTCGTGCAAATCCATTCAGCCGTTTTATTATTATTATTTTTTTTTTGCCCCGCGGGGCCCTTTTAAAACCTCCACATCAAACCTAAGAGGTCAAGGAGGATCTACTATGCCCCCTTATGGTCATTTGCCCCTTCGCTTTGGCCTCCTCTTGTCTCTCGATCCTACCGAGAGACAAGATGGCGGCCGCTACGGACTGTTTGGAATGTTGACAGACGCCGGAGAACCAATCAGCTTCGCTTCACAAAGCTCCGTTGCGCGAAAAGTACGCGTAGCGGAGCGCTGCCCGGTCCGCTGTTACAGATATATATCTTTTTTTG
This sequence comes from Lissotriton helveticus, assembly GCF_964261635.1. Classification (NCBI taxonomy): domain Eukaryota; kingdom Metazoa; phylum Chordata; class Amphibia; order Caudata; family Salamandridae; genus Lissotriton; species Lissotriton helveticus. The sequence goes on along the minus strand of NC_136059.1, from coordinate 63,644,922 downwards.
AACGTTAATTTCTCAAAATCCACTGAAGCACATATATTGAGACCTACAAAAGGCACATCGGGCTACCAGTCCCTACAATTTTGCCAAGTTTCGTGCAAATCCATTCAGCCGTTCGATTATTATTATTATTTTTTTTTTTTGCCCCGCGGGACCCTTTTAAAACCTCCACATCAAACCTAGAGGGTCAGCGAGGATCTACTATGCCCCCTTATGGTCATTTGCCCCTTCGCTTTGGCCTCCTCTTGTCTCTCGATCCTACCGAGAGACAAGATGGCGGCCGCTACGGACTGTTTGGAATGTTGACAGACGCCGGAGAACCAATCAGCTTCGCTTCACAAAGCTCCGTTGCGCGAAAAGTACGCGTAGCGGAGCGCTGCCCGGTCCGCTGTTACAGATATATATCTTTTTTTTAACTTTAATTTCTCAAAATCCACTGAAGCACATATATTGAGACCTACAAAAGGCACATCGGGCTACCAGTCCCTACAATTTTGCCAAGTTTCGTGCAAATCCATTCAGCCGTTCGAGCTAAAAGTGAGGCCAACCGCCCTATGGGAAACTCAATGTTAAAAACACGTTTTGGGACCCCCCTTTTTTCTCGGCCCCCCCTTGACGAACCCCCCCCCAAATTTTCAAGGGCTGCTCAGAAACAAAATGTTCCATTTTCCTGAAAATTTCAGCCAATTCCGTCCACAAACGCCAAAGTTATTAGACATAGAATTTTCAAAAATCCCATAGAGAAAAAATCCTAACTATATATACCTACTGGCGACCGACATCTCAATACTCCGCCCCAATAGGCGTGGCCACCCCGTGGCCTTCTGGTATTTGTGGTGCCTTCGATTTTTTCTCATGTGAGTCGTCATGCCAAATTCACTGAAATTAAAAAATAAAATCCCCAGTGGGTTGCTGAGATCACTGTAACTGCTTTCACACATCCGTATTAATCCTCCATTGGCGTCCTTGTCCCTTCACCTGCCTCGTCTATTAGGCGCTGCAGCAGGACTGCTCACGAGCTGCCGGGCTTCTCTCGCGGCTCAAGCGGTGCTGCTACATCTCAAACACACAGTTGCCTGGAATGAGAGAGCCCACACAAGGAGTACAATTTCTGCCATTTAATGAATGAAGGAAGCAGCGTGAAACACAGGTCAGTGCTTCGCAGAATTCCAGTCCAGCCCCACACGTTTTGTGCCATCGCACTTCCTCATAGGCTCAGGGAAAAAGTGAATGCAGGCTGTGGCAGTTAAATCCAGCACCGGTGTATCAAACTATGCGCCTTGATCCACTAGGATTTGATTATTGCTAAAAGACTGTGAGTAGCAGGCAAAACACACGGGTGTAACACGGCGATCACTACAAGTACCAGAAGGCAACAGTAGCTGCCACGCCCACCGAGGCATGGTACGGGAATTTAATGGAGGTGCCGACAAAACTTTGCTGCTGCTGCAGGCGTGTCCAGAACCCCTGAGGAAACGAATGCGAAACGCGCTGGGGAAAGGACATTTTATTGAGAGGACTCGGAGTGTTGATGTTACCGCTTTTCCCAATAAACAGATGATGGCAGACATTCATCCACGTTGTGGCGTCTTCCTCAAACAGGCAAACTTGTGTGGTTTGTATTGTGCGGCTGGCCTGAGTTGTGGAGGATGCCCTGTTTGCTTCGAGCATTCCTGTGTTGCCGTCAACCAGCGGTGCAACGTAGGGCGTGGATAGCCAGTTGTTGGGGAGAAAAACAAGCCGTTTCCGTGACATGAACTATGCGCCTTGATCCACTAGGATTTGATTATTGCTAAAAGACTGTGAGTAGCAGGCAAAACACACGGGTGTAACACGGCGATCACTACAAGCACCAGAAGGCAATAGTAGCTGCCACGCCCACCGAGGCATGGTACGGGATTTTAATGGAGGTGCCGCCAAAACTTTGCTGCTGCTGCTGGCGAGTCCAGAACCCCTGAGGAAGCGAATGCGAAACTCGTTGGGGAAAGGACATTTTATTGAGAGGACTGGGAGTGTTGATGTTACCGCTTTTCCCAATAAACAGATGATGGCAGATATTCATCCACGATGTGGCGTCTTCCTCAAACAGGCAAACTTGTGTGGTTTATATATATATATATATATATGTATATGTATATTTATTTACTTTAATATCTCAAAAACTACTGAACGGATTAACGGATTTACACCATTTCAACAATTTCTGGACCAAGACCTTTCTCCCTGCCACAATTGGCTTAATTCCTTTCAGCAGTTTGACCTGTAGCCTTGTCTAAAGTTTCCTATGGAAAGTGCATCGAGAAAACACGTTTTGGTACCCCCCTTTTTTCTCATCCCCTCCTTGCCCAATCACCCCATACTTTCAAGATAGGAGCTGATCAAAAAAGAGAAACGTTTTGGCAAATTTCGTAAAGATTCGTCAAATGACGCCAAAGTTATAAGCACATGGAGGGCCCAGAAGGGGGGCTCCGTAAACCCCTCCCAACATGAGTGAAGCCCCGGTGTTGAGGGGACCCCACTGGGCCCCCGCAGCCACAGCGAGCCCCTGCTATTCTTTTTTAAGAAATTCCCCCTGAACCTAGCCCATCTAAGGGCCTCATTAAAATAAAATGGGGGAACCCGTGACCCCAGCGCCAATTGCGGCGCCATTTTTTTTAATGTTTATTTTGGCCCTGGGGGTCAGGCTAGGGGGTCAGGATATTTCTACCCTGCCCCCGTCGCTTGTTTTATTCCTTTGTTTCTCTGTTTTCTGGTGACTCGCTTCTACCGAGTCACAAGATGGCTGATAACACTTCCTGGTTTAGAGTGTTGGCAGCCAATCACAGTGAAGCTCGTGCTCTGGACTTAGGCTCCACCCAGATATCGAAATTATTATTTTTCTAATTTCTCAGCAAATACTCAATGGATTTACACCATTTTAAAAAAAGGTCTCTTTCTGATCCAAGCACTACCTTTTTGCCAAATTTGTGGTAATTCCGTTCAGTGGTTTCGGCTGTAGCCTTGTCCAAAGTTTCCTATGGGAAATTGATTTTTTGACTATTATTTTAAAAATTTCTCAAAAACTACTGAACGGATTTACACCATTTAAATAAAGGTTGCTTTCTGAACCAAGCTCTACGTTTTTGCCAAATTTGGGGTATTTCCGTTCAGCAGTTCGTGCTGTAGTTCGTCGCAAAATTTGCTATGTAACTTAACATGGGTAAAATGCGTATTGGGACCCATTTTTTTCTCAGCCCCACGCTTTACGAATCACCCCGAACTTTTAAAATAGGAGCTGGCCTATATAGACTTTGTTTTGGGAGAATTTAGCAAAGATTCGTCAAACAACATTAAAGTTAGCAAATCAAAAAAACATTTCCAATGGAAACTAGGTTGTAATTATAACTACCAGTAGGTAACATATATATATATATATATATTCACTGAAAAAACCATAGGTTATAGACCATATATAGTTAGGAATTAGCATTTAAAAAACCTTATTTTACTCACACAAAACCATTGAAATTCCATATATAGTTAGTTGCACTAACTATATATTGCGCACCCGCAATCCACTGCTGATGATGTCACATATTACATCATTCATGACATGGTCAGTGACATCACTGATGACAACATCCAGTGACTATGTTTCTGTAAAGTTAAAATATGTCTTACATATTGAAGAATGAGTGGATGTATAAGTGTCTGGACGAAGGATTTAGTAGGTGCATGACTGAATGTATGAGTGAGTGATTAAATGTGTCTCACTGAGTGCATGGGTTAGTGACTAAACTGTCTTAATTTGTGCATCATTATGTCTGTTGTTCTGTAAACTGCTGCATGTGTTGATCAGTAGCTATATGAGTAACTATATGGGTTATTGATTGATTGCCCAAGTATTTGCATGGGAGACTGAGTGTGTGTGTGGCTGGATGGGAGGTGTGTGACTCTGTACAGATCAATGTGTACTTGTATCAATGATTGTATAAGAGAGTAAGTATGTGTTAGTATATGGTTGAAAACGTAAGGTGCTCTATGTTTAACTGTATAGAGTAGAAAATGGAAGTGTGATTGATTCTTTACAGGACTGACTAGGTGTGTGAGTAACTCCATGGATGAGTGGCAGAGTGTGAGTGTCTGTATAGGTGTATGAGTGCATATGATTGTGTTGTAAACATGAGTGATTGTATGTATGAATGATTGTATGGGTGAATGAGTGAATGTGTGTGTAGACGTAGGAATCAGTGAGTACGTATGTAGTAACTAGTATTGGTGTGTCAATGGTTTCAAAAATTATACTCTGTTTTTAACACTGGGTGAAACAGAGGTTATATTAAAATGTGAGGAGATGCATTGTATTGTCACATGAATGATATCATCAGTGATGTGGTCATTGATGTCAAATGAGATGTCATCAGTGATGTCATTTGAGATGTCATCAGTGATGTCATCAGTGATGTCACTGACCATGTCATGAATGATGTAATATGTGACATCATCAGCAGTGGATTGCGGGTGCGCAATATATAGTTAGTGCAACTAACTATATATGGAATTTCAATGGTTTTGTGTGAGTAAAATAAGGTTTTTTAAATGCTAATTCCTAACTATATATGGTCTATAACCTATGGTTTTTTCAGTGAATTTTCAAGGTTTTGTAAATGCTAATTCCTAACTATATATGGTCTATAACCTATGGTTTTTTCAGTGAATTTCAATGGTTTTTTAATAGCAAATATCATAAGCTGTCGAATGTCAAGTACGTGGTAAGAATTTTTTTTTTCGTGTTTATGCACACTGATCTGCTTTGATTGCTGCCCCCCACCCCTCATTTCTATTAGGAGTACTCTCTCTTTGCAGATAGTGAAGGGTAGTTAACGCAGCCCTTTCCCCCTTTGTAATCCGTCGTGCCTGCTTCTCTCTCCATTTGATTGATTGTTCTCTTTGGTTCATTCTCTATTTACAAACAAGCACAGAGTCGCAATACTCTGTTTAGTCTTTGCAGATAGCGAAAAATCGTGTAAAAAAACAAAAGGAATCGAGCAAAATCAGTAGGCCACTAATGGGATCTCTTTTTGACCTCGCTAAAATAGAAACATTAGGAACAACCTGTTGAAAATAGCAATGCGTATGTACATAAGCGGCGTTCATTTGTGTTCACAGTACCCCTTGTTGATTGTTTCAATCGAGCATTGAATTGTTCGATGTTAATTCTCTTAAGGATCTTCTCTACCTGCAAACGAGGAAGAATAGGAATATTCTCTCTCCCTTTGCAGATAGTGAAGGGTAGGTAACGCAAGCCTTTAACACGTCGTACCTATTTCATTCCTCATTGATTGATTGATTGTCCGAACATTGACTGTTTGGGAATTAGTTCTTTTTGGAGGTATTCCCTGTTTGCAAATAAACGTAGGAAAATCTTTGCAAGTAGTGAAAGGGTACGTAATGCGGACCTTTCTCCCCCGTTGTAATCTGTCATGCCTATCTACTCCCCACTGATTGATGCACCTGTTTCACCCGGACCATTTACTAGACATACGTCATCTGGCCCGACCAGAGAGCACCCCTAGTGAAAAGGACATATGCAATAATAACGAAGTGATCACTGTATCCTGTTAACAGAAACTTTAGCATGAAACAACCTGGAAAGAAAAGAATAGGAAAACGAAAATCAGTAGGCCACTGATGAACATGAACTTTTATTAAACAACGAACAAAGAAACGATAACATAACGTAATGATAAAACCTATTAATGTCCTAGAAACAAGAAAACGTTAAAATATGCCAGTGGTGAGAGACCAGAAAAACAGTAAGAGAAACCAAATCACCCCTCGCTGTCCCACCGCCTGCCACGCCAAAAAAATCGATAGACTAGGGAAAATGCAAGTCAGTAGAACATCCGCCCCCACTCTGGAAACTTCCAAGGTGGGGCAGGGTTCCGGCTACGCCCAGCCGGGAGCAGCCCATATAAGGCAGGTCCTGCTGCCACGCCTCGGCCAGGAGATCCTAACGTAGGGTGTAGCCGGAGGAGAGGCCGAGACCAACGGGACCCGGCCAGGGGATTGCCTTTACAACGCTGAACAGTTGCAGGGGGGGGGAATGTCTCCTCGACCCTCCCCTCTCTCTCCCAGTCCGGCCGCGGTGGCCCTTGAGAGTTGCAGGTAGTCCCGCCACATGCTCTTCCGGTCCGGCCACCAACGGTCGGGGGGCCGAGGCCGACGGAATCCGGCTGCAGCCGATAAACCAAGAAACCCGTTCATGGGGCCAGAGCCAGGGGCGTCCGGCCGACATCCACCGGAAGCCCGGCCCGAAGACGGACGGGACACTTCTTTCTTTTATAATGGCTGCGACAACACTGGGGGGGGATGTCTTGCACATGCCTCCGACCCCCCCCTCGTCCTCATCGCCTGGTCCGGCCATAACAAATCTCAAGCGAGACGCCGTGGGGTGCACTGGGAGGGAGAGACGGTGCGAACAGGCCTCTCCCGCCTCCCCAGTGGAGGCTTCCCAGCTGCACCCTCAGCGGTCCAGGCGCCCGGAAAAGAGTTCTTCCACTGTGGCCATGCTGCAACGTCTCGCCCGGCAGGGTGGAGCCCGTCCGCTCATTTGACCCCGCGATCGCCAGTAGCTACCGAACTCTCAAAATGGCGGTCGACCTGGCAAGAGCGGGCCCAGCATAAAGAAATGGCCCGGTCACTGGTTGACTCCACCACCGTAGTCCTCCACGACCTTGAAGATTCTAGAGGAGCCGCGGGAGTCTCCCACCCCCGATGGGGAATGACTGCCATGATCACCCGTGGAGTGACGAAACTGTATCCGCGGGACGTCGGCGCCAGCCTCACTTTGAATTACTAGAATCCTGCAGACCTCACTTCCGGTGAAAGCACAGTGTGACCCGGTAGGAAAAATTGTTGCACCCCCTCCCCTTTTTGACTGATAGTTCAAACCACCGATCCTTTCCTTTGCCCTTTTAACGGAACTTTGGACTGCCTCCCCCTCTTTTACATTTTCTAGAGAAAACAAAACATTAACCACTACATTAGCATAGCAGTTGACACCAGAACTGTTTTCAAATTGAAAACCAACAACATCTTCAACAGAATCCTTTTTGTTTCTGCTGTGACCCTGCTCCAGCACAGGCATTGTCCCCAGCAGTAATTCTGCAATGCCGGTAAGAATAGCTGTGGTGCCTACTGGACTCACTCACCCCCGCGGCGCCCCACGCCGTTATTTGCTGGGCGGCAACTTGCTAGACATCACCTTCGTGACATCCAGATTTCAGCGCGTTCTGCTGCCTTGGAACTATTCGCACAACAGACCGCTACTGACAAGAATATTTCATTATTGGTGCTGTCAATTTCAATAAATCTATTGGATAATTCAAAAGAAATTGCCACGGTCTCTTCGTTGTTTAAATGTTTTTACTGTTTTTGTTTTGTTGTATATATTTATATGTTATTAAAGTTTTATATTCCTACTACTTTGTTGGAGTGCTATATATTTTTTATGTGACACATAATTGTAAAAACTTTGATGTACAAAGAGTCATTCCTGGAATCTTCCGCTTCAGGCTCGGTCCCCTCCCCAATCACAATACAGGATAGTTTTCAGATAGTAGGAACACGTGTGGTGTGACGGATCTCATCGGGTGTGGGCCTTGATCTACTATAACTCCTTTGAAGAGGGGTGATTCTTTACAGCTGGGGCCATAAACTACATCTGCAGGGCTAGCTGATAGCCTGGACAATCGGACACAGAGGAAGAGGAGTGTCACAGGGTGCGGTAGTGAATAGGGCGAAAGGGAGGTGTCGGGCGGGCACAGTGTGATTCTCAGGGAAGAGCAGCGCAGATGGGGGGAGGTTTATTGCCCATGCATAAGACAGAGAGCGGGGGTGACCAGTGCCTGGGGAAGATGCTTGCGAGGGTGAGGAGCCATGCTACGAATCGACAGCGTGCAGAGAGTGGGTCTGGTCAAGACATCTAAAATGGCTGCCGTGCACGACAAAAGTGTGGCATTTCAAAAAAGGCAAGATGGCGCAGACAATGTTTTTCAACACTTCCTCATTTCCTTCGAATCGAACGTTAACAGACGTTGGGGCATATTACCAAAGTTAAGCGATATTTATCGCTAACGATGCTTACCAACCAATTTTTTACCACTAAGCATCGTCAGAAATTATCGAAGATAAACCTTACTATTATCAAGGTTTATCGCAAATGCGATAATAAACGGCCGCAATGCATGAATATCGCTAAAAACTCAGCGATATTCATGCATTACCGAGCTAATACTCTTAGCCATGTTATCCACCTCCCATTGGATAACATGGCTAAGAACTGCTCAGGGCAGGTGTTACTTTTTGGAGATATTCGCGCTTAGCGCGAATATCTCCAAAAGTTGGTAATAGGAGATAGATATCTTGCATGTTGTAATGCAAGTTATTGTGGTATATGGAACTCATACCATAATCTCTCAGGAAAGCAGAAACTGATCCTTTTGGGACCGCCTAAAAAGGCCTAGGGGGTGAGGAGTACTCTACTTTGCCCCCTTTTCACGTTCCGAACTATTTTATTTTACTCTCTTCTGTAATTACACAAAATACCAGCGATAAGATGCATCGGAGACACACAGTGAGAGAAAGGAGGCCGGAGATGAAGAAGACATGTCAAATACACATTGGAGATAATATAGTGGCAGAAGGGAAGTAAATATGAGTAAACTTACCATGTAACATAAAAATGTTGCACTCTATACTATAAGTCTCATTTTATACTACAATCACTTCGCTACAACCTCATAAATTAAAAATAAAAATAAATAATGTCTCAAACAATTTTTGATTTCTAAATATAAATTTATTCTTCAGAATTTTCTAAATTTGAAACAACTAGTAACATGTCCTCATCAGTAATTTCCTCTTCAATCATCTCATCTGGAATCTCCTCATTAAAAGTCTGCAATGATGATTCTTGTAACTCTATGGTCTCCAAACACTCGATAAATTCGCCATCAAGAGATTGATCAAAAAAATCATTCAAGTCATCTCCTCCTTCTGACAATATTTCATTATTGGTGCTGTCCATTTCAATCAATGTAGTGGAATCATTCAAGTCATCTCCTCGTGACAATATTTCATTATTGGTGCTCTCAATTTCAATCAATGTAGTGGAATCATTCAAGTCATCTCCTCCTTGTGACAATATTTCATTATTGGTCCTGTCCATTTCAATCAATCTAATGGAATCATACAAGCCATCTCCTCCTTGTGACAATATTTCATTATTGGTGCTCTCAATTTCAATCAATGTAGTGGAATCATTCAAGTCATCTCCTTGTGACAATATTTCATTCTTGGTGCTGTCCATTTCAATCAATCTAATGGAATCATACAAGTCATGTCCTCCTTGTGACAATATTTCATTATTGGTGCTCTCAATTTCAATCAATGTAGTGGACAATTCAAAAGAAATTGCCACGGTCTCTTCATTGTGAGCCATTTTATTTTGAAATTGCTTGCTGTAAATTGCAGAAAAAAATAATCACTTTCATTTATCGTTTTTAGTAATACATAATATAAAACTAACTTCATCAAGTATTTAGTATAACAGAAGGACTGCAAATAAATAACAGAAAACATTTTTCAAATTATCTTCAAGTGTACAACATAGTTCCCCTTACAAATTAACAACTCACCTTTTTAAAAGTAGCAGAAGTGTTAGTACTGTGTAAATCAAACACCAGAAATTCACCACCAAAAATTCCTCACAAATGTACCTCAGACAGTAGTATCACAAAATGGCTGTGGTTTCCTCTCATTTGACATATATACATAACCAATTAACTTTCATCACACACAAATACAAAACCAAAGTAACATTTTAATTGGTTCTAAATTTCAACACTTTCAAATGTGTTTTCCCCATGCAATTTTCCATAGGACATTTACATACGTCTACAGCCTGAATGGCTGAACGGAATTACACCAAACTTGGCAAAATGGTACATCAAACCTAAGAGGTCAGGAAGGATCTACTATGCCCCCTTATGGTCATTTCCCCCTTCGCTTTGGCCTCCTCTTGTCTCTCAATCCTACCGAGAGACAAGATGGCGGCCGCTACGGACTGTTTGGAATGTTGACAGACGCCGGAGAACCAATCAGCTTCGCAAAGCTCCGTAACGCGAAAAGTACGCGAAGCGGAGCGCTGTTACAGATATATATCTTTTTTTGAACGTTAATTTCTCAAAATCCACTGGAGCACATATATTGAGACCTAGCAAAGGCACATCGGGCTACCAGTCCCTAATATTTTTCCAAGTTTCGTGCAAATCCATTCAGCCGTTCGATTATTATTATTATTATTTTTTTTTGCCCCGCGGGGCCCTTTTAAAACCTCCACATCAAACCTAGGGGGTCAGCGAGGATCTACTATTCCCCCTTATGGTCATTTGCCCCTTCGCTTTCGCCTCCTCTTGTCTCTCGATCCTACCGAGAGACAAGATGGCGGCCGCTACGGACTGTTTGGAATGTTGACAGACGCCGGAGAACCAATCAGCTTCGCTTCACAAAGCTCCGTTGCGCGAAAAGTACGCGTCCTGGGACGCTGCCCGGTCCGCTGTTACAGATATATATCTTTTTTTAAACGTTAATTTCTCAAAATCCACTGGAGCACATATATTGAGACCTACAAAAGGCACATCGGGCTACCAGTCCCTACAATTTTGCCAAGTTTCGTGCAAATCCATTCAGCCGTTCGGGCTAAAAGTGAGGCCAACCGCCCTATGGAAAACTCAATGTTAAAAACACGTTTTGGGACCCCCCTTTTTTCTCGGCCCCCCCTTGACGAACCCCCCCCAAATTTTCAAGGGCTGCTCAGAAACAAAATGTGCCATTTTCCTGAAAATTTCAGCCAATTCCGTCCACAAACGCCAAAGTTATTAGACATAGAATTTTCAAAAAACCCATAGAGAAAAAATCCTAACTATATATACCTACTGGCGACCGCCAGTAGGTAATATGGATATATTTATATATATTTCAAAACAAATCAGCATCCGTTAATGTTAAAGCAAGGAAAGCACTCAGGTCTCCGATTACAAAAGGTGTTTATTGCAGACCCCCTACCACTTCAACAGACGCGTTTTGCCTCACGGCTTCGTCAGTATTTATATATATATATATATATATATTCACTGAAAAAACCATAGGTTATAGACCATATATAGTTAGGAATTAGCATTTAGAAAACCTTATTTCACTCACACAAAACCATTGAAATTCCATATATAGTTAGTTGCACTAACTATATATCGCGCACCCGCAATCCACTGCTGATGATGTCACATATTACATCATTCATGACATGGTCAGTGACATCACTGATGACATCACTGATGACATCTCAAATGACATCACTGATGATATCTCTTTTGACATCAATGGTCACATCAATGATGATATCATTAATGTGACAATACAATGCATCTCCTCAACTTTAATATAACCTCTGTTACACCCAGTGTTAAATACAGAGTATAATTTTTGAAACCATTGACACACCAATACTAGTTACTACATACGCATTCACTGATTCCTACGTCTACACACACATTCACTCATTCACCCATACAATCATTCATACATACAATCACTCATCTTTACAACACTATCATATGCACTCATACACCTATACAGACACTCACACTCTGCCACTCATCCATGGAGTTACTCACACACCTAGTCAGTCCTGTAAAGAATCAATCACACTTCCATTTTCTAATCTACACAGTTAAACATAGAGTACCTTACATTTTCAAACATATACTAACACATACTTACTCTCTTATAGAATCACTGATACAAGTACACATTGATCTGCACAGAGTCACACACCTCCCAGCCAGCCATACACACACTCAGTCTCCCATACAAATACTTGTGCAACCAATCAATAACCCATATAGCTACTTATATAGCTACTGATCAACACATGCAGCAGCTTGCACAACAACAGACATACTGATGCACACTTTCAGACAGTTTAGTCACTAACCCGTGCATTTAGTAAGACGCATTTAATCACTCACTCATACAGTCAATCACGCACCTACTAAAACCTTCATTCAGACACTTATACATCCACTCATTCTTCAATATGTAAAACATATTTAAACTTTACAGAAACACATAATCACTGGATGTTGTCATCAGTGATGTCATCAGTGATGTCACTGACCATGTCATGAATGATGTAATATGTGACATCATCAGCAGTGGATTGCGGGTGCGCGATATATAGTTAGTGCAACTAACTATATATGGAATTTCAATGGTTTTGTGTGAGTGAAATAAGGTTTTCTAAATGCTAATTCCTAACTATATATGGTCTATAACCTATGGTTTTTTCAGTGAATTTTCAAGGTTTTGTAAATGCTAATTCCTAACTATATATGGTCTATAACCTATGGTTTTTTCTGTGAATTTCATTGTTTTTTTAACAGCTAATATCTGTAGCTGTAAAATGTATTCTTCTTTAAATCCAAAAATATATTTTATATGTTTATGAATAATTTTTTTTTAAAATATTTTTTTTTCTTCGTTCCCGCTTCGCGAATCGGGAAGCTTCCCGTTAGCTGACCTTGATGCCGCGAAATAGACCGCGAGCCGGTAAACGTTTCTTTACCGCAAGTGCCGCGTTAGAAAACAACATCGTGACGCCTCCCGTCCGCATGACGTTCCACGTTGTCGCGTGATACGTCATATGACGTGCTACGTTAGCGAACTGGTACGCGAAGCGAGTGCCAAAGCGCAGGTTTCTGGAAGCAAACCGGGAGGCCCTGCAAAGCGCTTAACGTAAACACAGCAAGTCATGTGACTTGGTAATAACACTTTTCATTGGTTCATTTCACTTTTGGTTTCCTAATGATGTAAGACTAGGTCATATAATCTAAAATGAACACTTTTGATTGGTTGAGAACTCTTGTTTTTCCCAGTAGATGAAAATCCCTCCTTCTTTCCTCACTCTGACTTTCATCATTGTGAGAGAAAGACCCTTTGTGATCACTGAGCAATGGCTTCTTTAGTAGCTTCAGCTGGTGCTTCCCCACCACCTCCACCACATCCAAGGAAGAGTGGACCACCTGCTCAAGTTGTAATTCAACAAGAAGAAGAAGAAGAGGAACAGGAGGACGAGCACGAAGAGAGGCAGTTTTTGCCTGAGCAGCCCAAGACGTCTCACCGGAAAGAAAACTTCATTTGGCAATTTTTTAAAATTCCCAAAGGTCAGAAAAAAGTAAATGCAAGATACGTAACTTGCCTTATATGTCAAGATAGACTGTCCAGAGGGACCGACAAAAAATACAGTTTCGGAAACTACACAATGCATCGCCATATGACTAGGTGGCATCCTAACAACTACAGTGCTGCACAGTTTCGGAACGACCTAGATAATCTCCCTATTATGGCCAGAAGATCTGTTGTACCGGAAGTAACGGGACCAGAGGGCAGGGAGATGGTGCCAAATATACAAATGAGATTTGGTGAAGTAAAACACACCTGCGTATTTTGCGATGGATTCATTTCCTACGGAGAAAGAAGCATCACTCTGATCAACAGAGCTATTGACTATCATATGCAAGTTTGTCCGAAACGCCCAAAATAATAAATACTTCTTTTTTTTGTTTTGTTGCTCCTGTTGAGCCCTTTACAATGAATCGTTTTCATTGCCCCCTCCAAGAAAAACCCAAAAAAATATAAAACTGTTCCGAAAAATTCAAAAACATTAAAAAAATGTTCAGAAAAAAAAAAAAAAAAGTTCTTTTCAGAACTACCTCCCCGTTATTAAAAAATTGGTACAATATTTGGAACTGTGCCAACCTCTATTTCTCTTAGTTCGCTTCCTAGTTCGCTCGCTGGTACGCGAACTGGAAGCGAACCAAAAACAGTAAGTATAAGGGAAGGAAACACACACTTATGTTAAAAGAAAGACAGCTATAGGGGAGTAAACTAGAGATACTATTACCCATAATCCACTACTGATGATGTCACATATTACATCATTCATGACATGCTCAGTGACATCATCAGCAGAGGATTGCGGGTTTTTTGGCAACATGCCTTATCCACGGTTTAATAACGCTGCCTTTTGCTTTATATAAGTTTTCAAATTGTATGAAATATATACCAATAGGTCTTTATGAACCTTTAGGTAGTGCTTTTGTTCATGAGGTCTGGTCGCTTCCATACACATACAGATGTTTCAAAGATGATCAAGAAGTTTATCTGAATGGAGAGGAATGCACTGAGACGCCAGATCATTCACTAATGTGTAGGCACATACAGTTACACGATTCATGCAACAAACACCGACCAAATATGGCTTGCGTGTTGCAAGGCACGCCAGTTCCTGCTATCATCCCCACGTTCAAGTTGTTGGAAAATGGTAGTTATTTGATGCTCAATAATGAAGATTGTTCTGAGTTAATTAAAAGTATTCCTTTTATCGTAACAGTAAGTGAACGGGTTATTTGCTGCAGAAATGTTCTATTTCCTCCCACACATGAACATAGGGAGTTTTCAATCTGGCCACAAATACCAACCTTGGGACACGTTTCAACGGCATGACAAGAATAAGAGCTCTTTTGTCTCAGAGAGAGGTGGCCTTGAGTTCGGCCCGTGAAACTTTCGTACTTCACATAGCGAACACCCGTACACAGGTTTGCCTTTCAATTTCAGCAACATGTTTCCGACTATCTTTAACGCATCCTCCACAAAATCCCTGGCACACTTTTTTAAAGTTGTTACCAGTGGTCTCGTGACTTCATTTGAGAAAATCTTTGGAGTCATCCCTGCTCCCTTTCATTCCATTTTCTCCACTCTGGTTCGTGGATTGCATTTTAACTTGCATTACCAGCGGACGCTCTTGTGCTTTTTTACATTTTTAAATATGGATGTCCCTCCTATGCAACCTCCGACCCTGCAGCTGCTGACACTGTTCCGCAATCGCATGCTAGAATATTATGGCACAATGCCGTTGGCGATATTAAGCACGGCATATGGATTATCTTTTCGGTTCTCCTACTTCACCTGTGTCCAGCCTGTATTTCACTGCCTGACCTGTGATTTCGATTGGGCCATTGATTTGTGTCTCTGCGGACCGGTTTCTCCTGACGTCGACTTTAATCAGCTGATGACTCCTATCATTACTCACGAGTTGATTTGTCCTGGCGAAAGGATTATGGCTGTGGCATTGATGCATGGACTACTTGGTCCCTGGAATTTACTGGCGGCAGCACAGTCTTTCTTGGAACACAGCTTTCTTGAAAACCCACCGAGCTGTCCTCTGATGGTGATAGAGGATCCGGTGCTGGGAGAGCACGTATGTTCTTTTCCGCTTTTAAATTGGATGGCTGAACTGTTTTCGGATGAAGACGGTGACTTCCTGTTGGAGGCTGTTGCAGCTTATTTTGCATACACAGTTATGTCATAGACCTTTTTCATGTTTCATATGCTGAGTACTAGCATTTCATTGACAATTCATTGACTTAATTGTCAAGTTTTTATTATTTACCTTGCCTATTGGCTTAAGACTCGATAAAGTACTTGGCTGTTTTATTTTTCTTTAGCATTGAATTTTCCTAGTTTTTAATGCTTTACCTTGCGGACCGTCCACATATAAACTTGCAATCTGCTCTCATGAGATGGCACTTCTATTATCTTATTCAGTTCGTTTCCGGATCATGAGGAGGTGTCATCTAGGTCCTGGATATCTTTACACCGTGTTAAGTTAGCATGGGCTCATTACCGGTTTAAACGCCATTTTTCCTTTTTTGCAACTTCTGCACACGACATTTAGTTGTTGCTTTAGCTTTCCACCTAGTAGTTCATCGTGGTTTACATGAGAATAATATGTTATTGGTCTACTATCTGCTTTACTTGTTAAACTATATCTGTACAGCGAGTGCTAAAGTTTCAAGAACAACACGATACAGAATTGTTATGAGGTCTGATCTCCACGACTTCATACTCATAACATAAGTGCAACTTCTGCCAATTCTGGGCATGAGGCGGGTTTTATATTGCTTTGCCGAACACACATACACAACAGTTGATGCGGTTCACATGAAGAGAGAGCTGGTGTATGCTGATGTGATTCCTTCAAATCTAAGACACTAAAGTATGGGCACGCCCTAAACCAACACAAAGAGACCTTCTTAGCAAATAATATAATATGTGTATTAGGGAGGGTGAGATATAAGCAGCCGCGGGCCGTGGAGGGAGTTACGGTGAGGCAGGGAGGCGGGGAGGGGGAGAAGCAGGGTGGAGCCCTCTCTACCTTGCCCCTCCCCCTCCCCGCCTCCCTGCCCCACCGTAACTCCCTCCACGGCCCGCGGCTGCTTATAAGTGTTGCTAACTCTTATTCATTTACAGCATGTTAACATACTGTCACCATTCGCTTTTTATGTACTAGTAACTATGCTGGTAATTTTGCTACTGATAATATGTGTACTTGTATTCTCCACCCTGCTTCTCCCCCTCCCCGCCTCCCTGCCTCACCGTAACTCCCTCCACGGCCCGCGGCTGCTTATAAGTGTTGCTAACTCTTATTCATTTACAGCATGTTAACATACTATCACCATTCACTTTTTATGTACTAGTAACTATGCTGGTAATTTTGCTACTGATAATATGTGTACTTTTATTATCTAAGGTACTACGCCTGAGAAGACGGCATTAGTAAATAAACATTTCAAATACACATGTGTTCTTCTTAACTCCATGTTCTGGTTTCTAAGAAATATATAACGACCGACTGTTCATGAGTTCCACGTATCCTGAGGTACTATAAGTTCATATTCTGGATTGTCTAAACATTGAGAGTTTGTTATATCCAATGTGACACTGTACCTAGCTTGCTAAATAGTTTTTGATTACTAACGTGAGTTTTGGGACACCCTAATTCGCCGAGGTTCCAATCCTCTGTCCACAGTTCTGTGTGAGAACAGAAACCCTGCGACAGGGGCACCCCCGACCCTTGCTGGACCTTCATCACACTTGCGATACAACTCCAGCAATGCGCCACCTTTACGGCACAGATACATCACGCATCTGTGCTGTTTTTGCCCCGTGATGCGCCGCATTGTAAATGCAGCACACCATAGGTGACGGAACAGCGGCACAGAATGACTAACACATCCCTGGTGATGCGCCAGTCATCATAAATCTATCCCTATGCTTCTTATCTTGTTAGAGATGAACCGCCATATGTATCATCAAAGTTATTTGCATTTCCTAAATAGCGAACTTTAAGGAATAAATAGCGATTCTTTACCATTCCTAGTTTGCGATGAGCTATTTGCTAATTAGCCGAATGTAGCCCAATGAAGCCCAATGTAGCCCAATGTAGCCCAAAGATGGCCGCCAGACACACAAAAAAACAAATGTAGCCCAAATATCAGCCAGATGTAGCCCAACTATAGCCCAGTGACAGAATGACCAATCAGCTTCGCAAACCTCCGTTACGCGAAGCGGAGCGCTGTTACAGATATATATCTTTTTTTGAACGTTAATTTCTCAAAATCCACTGGAGCACATATATTGAGACCTAGCAAAGGCACATCGGGCTACCAGTCCCTAATATTTTGCCAAGTTTCGTGCAAATCCATTCAGCCGTTCAATTATTATTTTTATTATTTTTTTTTGCCCCGCGGGGCCCTTTTAAAACCTCCACATCAAACCTAGGGGGTCAGCGAGGATCTACTATGCCCCCTTATAGTTATTTCCCCCTTTGTTTTGACCTCCTCTTGTCTCTCGATCCTACCGAGAGACAAGATGGCGGCCGCTACGGACTGTTTGGAATGTTGACAGACGCCGGAGAACCAATCAGCTTCGCTTCACAAAGCTCCGTTGCGCGAAAAGTCCGCGAACCAGAGCGCTAACCGGTCCGCTGTTACAGATATATATCTTTTTTTAAACGTTAATTTCTCAAAATCCACTGGAGCACATATATTGAGACCTACAAAAGGCACATCGGGCTACCAGTCCCTACAATTTTGCCAAGTTTCGTGCAAATCCATTCAGCCGTTCGGGCTAAAAGTGAGGCCAACCGCCCTATGGAAAACTCAATGTTAAAAACACGTTTTGGGACCCCCCTTTTTTCTCGGCCCCCACTGGACGAACCCCCCCCAAATTTTCAAGGGCTGCTCAGAAACAAAATGTGCCATTTTCCTGAAAATTTCAGCCAATTCCGTCCACAAACGCCAAAGTTATTAGACATAGAATTTTCAAAAAACCCATAGAGAAAAAATCCTAACTATATATACCTACTGGCGACCGCCAGTAGGTAATATGTATATATATATATATGTATATATTTTTCACAAAACAATACACAGGTTTCACGTACGATATAGTTAGGAATTAACATTTTTAAAAATACTTAAATATTCACTGAAAAAAACACAGGTTTCAGGCACGTTACAGTTATGCTGAACTTTGGCTAGTACTGAACCCGAGAAATTCAGCCGTTATAGTTAGCTGAGTTAACTATAACTCGCGCCCCAGCAATGCACTGCTGACGACGGCACATGTTACATCACTCATGACATTGTCAGCGACATCACTCATGACATCTCAAATACCATC
Source organism: Lissotriton helveticus (assembly GCF_964261635.1). NCBI lineage: Eukaryota > Metazoa > Chordata > Amphibia > Caudata > Salamandridae > Lissotriton > Lissotriton helveticus. The sequence goes on along the minus strand of NC_136059.1, from coordinate 63,626,298 downwards.
ACTGATGACATCATCCAGTGACTGTGTGTTTCTAAAACGTTTAAGTATATATATATATATCAGTCAGAGTGCTTGAAACGCGTTGGGCTGCACATGTTTGTTACAGTTGTTGTCGCTGTCATCTTTCTGAAGCTCCTCGCATTAAAGGCTTACCCTCAGTTTAGTGGCGTCTCCACGTTTTGGCTCTCCTTTTGACTGATATTAGCGGCCTGGCCTAGGTCGCGGAGACGCCCTGCCGCGAGTGCCGGATAGGGTGCTTTGATGTTTCGAGCACCATGGAGCTGAGGGGCCGGTGCGAAGCGCACTAATATCAGATGGTGAGAAAAGCAGCACGTACCAGACCCACTGGGGGAACACATTGAACTTTATTTTTGGGGGCTTAAACCGACATCCACCAGGATTAATATGAAGGGACATCAAGTACCAGTATGCCTCGGCACACGCCCACATGGGCGGGACTTGTCACAGCTTATCAAGGCTTCCTTTCATTTGTCGAGTGTTTTTGCCTTCTGCCCGTGATCAAGAGCACAGGAGTGCTTGAAACGCGTTGGGCTGCACATGTTTGTTACAGTTGTTGTCGCTGTCATCTTTCTGAAGCTCCTCGCATTAAAGGCTTACCCTCAGTTTAGTGGCATCTCCACGTTTTGGCTCTCCTTTTGATAGGAGAACTGAGTCACAAGAAAACAGGGAAACAAAGGTGAAAACGAATCGTAAAAAGGGGGCGTGCCCTCTAACCACCTCTCTGCAACACAGCTCCCTGGCGCATATTGGAGGTACCTGGTGGGCGAGTTGGCTCACAGGAGACCTCAGGATTGAAGAGGAATTAATTCCCCAATCTAAAACGTGCCACAGGGTGTGCACACGTCACCTCAGGCCCCGCCCCTTTCCTTCACTATATAGCACAATATTCCTCTAAAATCAGCGGAACTACGAATTCTGATTTACTCACCTGTTATCACGAGAGACGTCAGTGCTGCATCTTTGAGCCCAAACTGCAAACACAACAATGATGGACAGAATGTGGATCAATGTCACACATTCACCCCAGTCCAAAGATCTGGGCCCAAATCCATCGTTTTTCCACTCCACACCACCCTGGGTTAGACAATGGCGATATGCAAATCAGCGCTGACCCTGTGCCCCATGGGAACAGTCCAGTCCGAACTACAAAAGCCATGTCCTTCCCAGAACGGAAACAAGCATCCGAGGACCGGCCCGGTTTCGAGGTAACACCTCTCTTCAGCCCGGCTAGCTTGATTCCAGTGGTGTGGAGTGCCTGGGCCTCACGTCTGAGCATCCCCAGTACACTTAGAGCGGTAACTGCAAACACAACAATGATGGACAGAATGTGGATCAATTTCACACATTCACCCCAGTCCAAAGATCTGGGCCCAAATCCATCGTTTTTCCACTCCACACCACCTTGGGTTAGACAATGGCGATATGCAAATCAGCGCTGATCCTGTGCCCCATGGGAACAGTCCAGTCCGAACTACAAAAGCCATGTCCTTCCCAGAACGGAAACAAGAATCCGAGGACCGGCCCGGTTTCGAAGTAACACCTCTCTTCAGCCCGGCTAGCTTGATTCCAGTGGTGTGGAGTGCCTGGGACTCACGTCTGAGCATCCCCAGTACACTTAGAGCGGTAACTGCAAACACAACAATGATGGACAGAATGTGGATCAATGTCACACATTCACCCCAGTCCAAAGATCTGGGCCCAAATCCATCGTTTTTCCACTCCACACCACCCTGGGTTAGACAATGGCGATATGCAAATCAGCGCTGACCCTGTGCCCCATGGGAACAGTCCAGTCCGAACTACAAAAGCCATGTCCTTCCCAGAACGGAAACAAGCATCCGAGGACCGGCCCGGTTTCGAGGTAACACCTCTCTTCAGCCCGGCTAGCTTGATTCCAGTGGTGTGGAGTGCCTGAGACTCACGTCTGAGCATCCCCAGTACACTTAGAGCGGTAACTGCAAACACAACAATGATGGACAGAATGTGGATCAATGTCACACATTCACCCCAGTCCAAAGATCTGGGCCCAAATCCATCGTTTTTCCACTCCACACCACCCTGGGTTAGACAATGGCGATATGCAAATCAGCGCTGACCCTGTGCCCCATGGGAACAGTCCAGTCCGAACTACAAAAGCCATGTCCTTCCCAGAACGGAAACAAGCATCCGAGGACCGGCCCGGTTTCGAGGTAACACCTCTCTTCAGCCCGGCTAGCTTGATTCCAGTGGTGTGGAGTGCCTGGGACTCACGTCTGAGCATCCCCAGTACACTTAGAGCGGTAACTGCAAACACAACAATGATGGACAGAATGTGGATCAATGTCACACATTCACCCCAGTCCAAAGATCTGGGCCCAAATCCATCGTTTTTCCACTCCACACCACCCTGGGTTAGACAATGGCGATATGCAAATCAGCGCTGACCCTGTGCCCCATGGGGACAGTCCAGTCCGAACTACAAAAGCCATGTCCTTCCCAGAACGGAAACAAGCATCCGAGGACCGGCCCGGTTTCGAGGTAACACCTCTCTTCAGCCCGGCTAGCTTGATTCCAGTGGTGTGGAGTGCCTGGGACTCACGTCTGAGCATCCCCAGTACACTTAGAGCGGTAACTGCAAACACAACAATGATGGACAGAATGTGGATCAATGTCACACATTCACCCCAGTCCAAAGATCTGGGCCCAAATCCATCGTTTTTCCACTCCACACCACCCTGGGTTAGACAATGGCGATATGCAAATCAGCGCTGACCCTGTGCCCCATGGGAACAGTCCAGTCCGAACTACAAAAGCCATGTCCTTCCCAGAACGGAAACAAGCATCCGAGGACCGGCCCGGTTTCGAGGTAACACCTCTCTTCAGCCCGTCTAGCTTGATTCCAGTGGTGTGGAGTGCCTGGGACTCACGTCTGAGCATCCCCAGTACACTTAGAGCGGTAACTGCAAACACAACAATGATGGACAGAATGTGGATCAATGTCACACATTCACCCCAGTCCAAAGATCTGGGCCCAAATCCATCGTTTTTCCACTCCACACCACCCTGGGTTAGACAATGGCGATATGCAAATCAGCGCTGACCCTGTGCCCCATGGGAACAGTCCAGTCCGAACTACAAAAGCCATGTCCTTCCCAGAACGGAAACAAGCATCCGAGGACCGGCCCGGTTTCGAGGTAACACCTCTCTTCAGCCCGGCTAGCTTGATTCCAGTGGTGTGGAGTGCCTGGGACTCACGTCTGAGCATCCCCAGTACACTTAGAGCGGTAACTGCAAACACAACAATGATGGACAGAATGTGGATCAATGTCACACATTCACCCCAGTCCAAAGATCTGGGCCCAAATCCATCGTTTTTCCACTCCACACCACCCTGGGTTAGACAATGGCGATATGCAAATCAGCGCTGACCCTGTGCCCCATGGGAACAGTCCAGTCCGAACTACAAAAGCCATGTCCTTCCCAGAACGGAAACAAGCATCCGAGGACCGGCCCGGTTTCGAGGTAACACCTCTCTTCAGCCAGGCTAGCTTGATTCCAGTGGTGTGGAGTGCCTGGGACTCACGTCTGAGCATCCCCAGTACACTTAGAGCGGTAACTGCAAACACAACAATGATGGACAGAATGTGGATCAATGTCACACATTCACCCCAGTCCAAAGATCTGGGCCCAAATCCATCGTTTTTCCACTCCACACCACCCTGGGTTAGACAATGGCGATATGCAAATCAGCGCTGACTCTGTGCCCCATGGGAACAGTCCAGTCCGAACTACAAAAGCCATGTCCTTCCCAGAACGGAAACAAGCATCCGAGGACCGGCCCGGTTTCGAGGTAACACCTCTCTTCAGCCCGGCTAGCTTGATTCCAGTGGTGTGGAGTGCCTGGGACTCACGTCTGAGCATCCCCAGTACACTTAGAGCGGTAACTGCAAACACAACAATGATGGACAGAATGTGGATCAATGTCACACATTCACCCCAGTCCAAAGATCTGGGCCCAAATCCATCGTTTTTCCACTCCACACCACCCTGGGTTAGACAATGGCGATATGCAAATCAGCGCTGACCCTGTGCCCCATGGGAACAGTCCAGTCCGAACTACAAAAGCCATGTCCTTCCCAGAACGGAAACAAGCATCCGAGGACCGGCCCGGTTTCGAGGTAACACCTCTCTTCAGCCCGGCTAGCTTGATTCCAGTGGTGTGGTGTGCCTGGGACTCACGTCTGAGCATCCCCAGTACACTTAGAGCGGTAACTGCAAACACAACAATGATGGACAGAATGTGGATCAATGTCACACATTCACCCCAGTCCAAAGATCTGGGCCCAAATCCATCGTTTTTCCACTCCACACCACCCTGGGTTAGACAATGGCGATATGCAAATCAGCGCTGACCCTGTGCCCCATGGGAACAGTCCAGTCCGAACTACAAAAGCCATGTCCTTCCCAGAACGGAAACAAGCATCCGAGGACCGGCCCGGTTTCGAGGTAACACCTCTCTTCAGCCCGGCTAGCTTGATTCCAGTGGTGTGGAGTGCCTGGGACTCACGTCTGAGCATCCCCAGTACACTTAGAGCGGTAACTGCAAACACAACAATGATGGACAGAATGTGGATCAATGTCACACATTCACCCCAGTCCAAAGATCTGGGCCCAAATCCATCGTTTTTCCACTCCACACCACCCTGGGTTAGACAATGGCGATATGCAAATCAGCGCTGACCCTGTGCCCCATGGGAACAGTCCAGTCCGAACTACAAAAGCCATGTCCTTCCCAGAACGGAAACAAGCATCCGAGGACCGGCCCGGTTTCGAGGTAACACCTCTCTTCAGCCCGTCTAGCTTGATTCCAGTGGTGTGGAGTGCCTGGGACTCACGTCTGAGCATCCCCAGTACACTTAGAGCGGTAACTGCAAACACAACAATGATGGACAGAATGTGGATCAATGTCACACATTCACCCCCAGTCCAAAGATCTGGGCCCAAATCCATCGTTTTTCCACTCCACACCACCCTGGGTTAGACAATGGCGATATGCAAATCAGCGCTGACCCTGTGCCCCATGGGAACAGTCCAGTCCGAACTACAAAAGCCATGTCCTTCCCAGAACGGAAACAAGCATCCGAGGACCGGCCCGGTTTCGAGGTAACACCTCTCTTCAGCCCGGCTAGCTTGATTCCAGTGGTGTGGAGTGCCTGGGACTCACGTCTGAGCATCCCCAGTACACTTAGAGCGGTAACTGCAAACACAACAATGATGGACAGAATGTGGATCAATGTCACACATTCACCCCAGTCCAAAGATCTGGGCCCAAATCCTTCGTTTTTCCACTCCACACCACCCTGGGTTAGACAATGGCGATATGCAAATCAGCGCTGACCCTGTGCCCCATGGGAACAGTCCAGTCCGAATTACAAAAGCCATGTCCTTCCCAGAACGGAAACAAGCATCCGAGGACCGGCCCGGTTTCGAGGTAACACCTCTCTTCAGCCCGGCTAGCTTGATTCCAGTGGTGTGGAGTGCCTGGGACTCACGTCTGAGCATCCCCAGTACACTTAGAGCGGTAACTGCAAACACAACAATGATGGACAGAATGTGGATCAATGTCACACATTCACCCCAGTCCAAAGATCTGGGCCCAAATCCATCGTTTTTCCACTCCACACCACCCTGGGTTAGACAATGGCGATATGCAAATCAGCGCTGACCCTGTGCCCCATGGGAACAGTCCAGTCCGAACTACAAAAGCCATGTCCTTCCCAGAACGGAAACAAGCATCCGAGGACCGGCCCGGTTTCGAGGTAACACCTCTCTTCAGCCTGCAGTTACCGCTCTAAGTGTACTGGGGATGCTCAGACGTGAGTCCCAGGCACTCCACACCACTGGAGTCAAGCTAGCCGGGCTGATGAGAGGTGTTACCTCGAAACCGGGCCGGTCCTCGGATGCTTGATTCCGTTCTGGGAAGGACATGGCTTTTGTAGTTCGGACTGGACTGTTCCCATGGGGCACAGGGTCAGCGCTGATTTGCATATCGCCATTGTCTAACCCAGGGTGGTGTGGAGTGGAAAAACGATGGATTTGGGCCCAGATCTTTGGACTGGGGTGAATGTGTGACATTGATCCACATTCTGTCCATCACTGTTGTGTTTGCAGTTACCGCTCTAAGTGTACTGGGGATGCTCAGACGTGAGTACCAGGCACTCCACACCACTGGAGTCAAGCTAGCCGGGCTGATGAGAGGTGTTACCTCGAAACCGGGCCGGTCCTCGGATGCTTGATTCCGTTCTGGGAAGGACATGGCTTTTGTAGTTCGGACTGGACTGTTCCCATGGGGCACAGGGTCAGCGCTGATTTGCATATCGCCATTGTCTAACCCAGGGTGGTGTGGAGTGGAAAAACGATGGATTTGGGCCCAGATCTTTGGACTGGGGTGAATGTGTGACATTGATCCACATTCCGTCCATCACTGTTGTGTTTGCAGTTACCGCTCTAAGTGTACTGGGGATGCTCAGACGTGAGTCCCAGGCACTCCACACCACTGGAGTCAAGCTAGCCGGGCTGATGAGAGGTGTTACCTCGAAACCGGGCCGGTCCTCGGATGCTTGATTCCTTTCTGGGAAGGACATGGCTTTTGTAGTTCGGACTGGACTGTTCCCATGGGGCACAGGGTCAGCGCTGATTTGCATATCGCCATTGTCTAACCCAGGGTGGTGTGGAGTGGAAAAACGATGGATTTGGGCACAGATCTTTGGACTGGGGTGAATGTGTGACATTGATCCACATTCTGTCCATCACTGTTGTGTTTGCAGTTACCGCTCTAAGTGTACTGGGGATGCTCAGACGTGAGTCCCAGGCACTCCACACCACTGGAGTCAAGCTAGCCGGGCTGATGAGAGGTGTTACCTCGAAACCGGGCCGGTCCTCGGATGCTTGATTCCGTTCCTGGGAAGGACATGGCTTTTGTAGTTCGGACTGGACTGTTCCCATGGGGCATAGGGTCAGCGCTGATTTGCATATCGCCATTGTCTAACCCAGGGTGGTGTGGAGTGGAAAAACGATGGATTTGGGCCCAGATCTTTGGACTGGGGTGAATGTGTGACATTGATCCACATTCTGTCCATCACTGTTGTGTTTGCAGTTACCGCTCTAAGTGTACTGGGGATGCTCAGACGTGAGTCCCAGGCACTCCACACCACTGGAGTCAAGCTAGCCGGGCTGATGAGAGGTGTTACCTCGAAACCGGGCCGGTCCTCGGATGCTTGATTCCGTTCTGGGAAGGACATGGCTTTTGTAGTTCGGACTGGACTGTTCCCATGGGGCACATGGTCAGCGCTGATTTGCATATCGCCATTGTCTAACCCAGGGTGGTGTGGAGTGGAAAAACGATGGATTTGGGCCCAGATCTTTGGACTGGGGTGAATGTGTGACATTGATCCACATTCTGTCCATCACTGTTGTGTTTGCAGTTACCGCTCTAAGTGTACTGGGGATGCTCAGACGTGAGTACCAGGCACTCCACACCACTGGAGTCAAGCTAGCCGGGCTGATGAGAGGTGTTACCTCGAAACCGGGCCGGTCCTCGGATGCTTGATTCCGTTCTGGGAAGGACATGGCTTTTGTAGTTCGGACTGGACTGTTCCCATGGGGCACAGGGTCAGCGCTGATTTGCATATCGCCATTGTCTAACCCAGGGTGGTGTGGAGTGGAAAAACGATGGATTTGGGCCCAGATCTTTGGACTGGGGTGAATGTGTGACATTGATCCACATTCCGTCCATCACTGTTGTGTTTGCAGTTACCGCTCTAAGTGTACTGGGGATGCTCAGACGTGAGTCCCAGGCACTCCACACCACTGGAGTCAAGCTAGCCGGGCTGATGAGAGGTGTTACCTCGAAACCGGGCCGGTCCGCGGATGCTTGATTCCTTTCTGGGAAGGACATGGCTTTTGTAGTTCGGACTGGACTGTTCCCATGGGGCACAGGGTCAGCGCTGATTTGCATATCGCCATTGTCTAACCCAGGGTGGTGTGGAGTGGAAAAACGATGGATTTGGGCACAGATCTTTGGACTGGGGTGAATGTGTGACATTGATCCACATTCTGTCCATCACTGTTGTGTTTGCAGTTACCGCTCTAAGTGTACTGGGGATGCTCAGACGTGAGTCCCAGGCACTCCACACCACTGGAGTCAAGCTAGCCGGGCTGATGAGAGGTGTTACCTCGAAACCGGGCCGGTCCTCGGATGCTTGATTCCGTTCTGGGAAGGACATGGCTTTTGTAGTTCGGACTGGACTGTTCCCATGGGGCACAGGGTCAGCGCTGATTTGCATATCGCCATTGTCTAACCCAGGGTGGTGTGGAGTGGAAAAACGATGGATTTGGGCCCAGATCTTTGGACTGGGGTGAATGTGTGACATTGATCCACATTCTGTCCATCACTGTTGTGTTTGCAGTTACCGCTCTAAGTGTACTGGGGATGCTCAGACGTGAGTCCCAGGCACTCCACACCACTGGAGTCAAGCTAGCCGGGCTGATGAGAGGTGTTACCTCGAAACCGGGCCGGTCCTCGGATGCTTGATTCCGTTCTGGTAAGGACATGGCTTTTGTAGTTCGGACTGGACTGTTCCCATGGGGCACATGGTCAGCGCTGATTTGCATATCGCCATTGTCTAACCCAGGGTGGTGTGGAGTGGAAAAACGATGGATTTGGGCCCAGATCTTTGGACTGGGGTGAATGTGTGACATTGATCCACATTCTGTCCATCACTGTTGTGTTTGCAGTTACCGCTCTAAGTGTACTGGGGATGCTCAGACGTGAGTCCCAGGCACTCCACACCACTGGAGTCAAGCTAGCCGGGCTGATGAGAGGTGTTACCTCGAAACCGGGCCGCTCCTCGGATGCTTGATTCCGTTCTGGGAAGGACATGGCTTTTGTAGTTCGGACTGGACTGTTCCCATGGGGCACAGGGTCAGCGCTGATTTGCATATCGCCATTGTCTAACCCAGGGTGGTGTGGAGTGGAAAAACGATGGATTTGGGCCCAGATCTTTGGACTGGGGTGAATGTGTGACATTGATCCACATTCTGTCCATCACTATTGTGTTTGCAGTTACCGCTCTAAGTGTACTGGGGATGCTCAGACGTGAGTCCCAGGCACTCCACACCACTGGAGTCAAGCTAGCCGGGCTGATGAGAGGTGTTACCTCGAAACCGGGCCGGTCCTCGGATGCTTGATTCCGTTCTGGGAAGGACATGGCTTTTGTAGTTCGGACTGGACTGTTCCCATGGGGCACAGGGTCAGCGCTGATTTGCATATCGCCATTGTCTAACCCAGGGTGGTGTGGAGTGGAAAAACGATGGATTTGGGCCCAGATCTTTGGACTGGGGTGAATGTGTGACATTGATCCACATTCTGTCCATCACTGTTGTGTTTGCAGTTACCGCTCTAAGTGTACTGGGGATGCTCAGACGTGAGTCCCAGGCACTCCACACCACTGGAGTCAAGCTAGCCGGGCTGATGAGAGGTGTTACCTTGAAACCGGGCCGGTCCTCGGATGCTTGATTCCGTTCTGGGAAGGACATGGCTTTTGTAGTTCGGACTGGACTGTTCCCATGGGGCACAGGGTCAGCGCTGATTTGCATATCGCCATTGTCTAACCCAGGGTGGTGTGGAGTGGAAAAACGATGGATTTGGGCCCAGATCTTTGGACTGGGGTGAATGTGTGACATTGATCCACATTCTGTCCATCACTGTTGTGTTTGCAGTTACCGCTCTAAGTGTACTGGGGATGCTCAGACGTGAGTCCCAGGCACTCCACACCACTGGAGTCAAGCTAGCCGGGCTGATGAGAGGTGTTACCTCGAAACCGGGCCGGTCCTCGGATGCTTGATTCCGTTCTGGGAAGGACATGGCTTTTGTAGTTCGGCCTGGACTGTTCCCATGGGGCACAGGGTCAGCGCTGATTTGCATATCGCCATTGTCTAACCCAGGGTGGTGTGGAGTGGAAAAACGATGGATTTGGGCCCAGATCTTTGGACTGGGGTGAATGTGTGACATTGATCCACATTCTGTCCATCACTGTTGTGTTTGCAGTTACCGCTCTAAGTGTACTGGGGATGCTCAGACGTGAGTCCCAGGCACTCCACACCACTGGAGTCAAGATAGCCGGGCTGATGAGAGGTGTTACCTCGAAACCGGGCCGGTCCTCGGATGCTTGATTCCGTTCTGGGAAGGACATGGCTTTTGTAGTTCGGACTGGACTGTTCCCATGGGGCACAGGGTCAGCGCTGATTTGCATATCGCCATTGTCTAACCCAGGGTGGTGTGGAGTGGAAAAACGATGGATTTGGGCCCAGATCTTTGGACTGGGGTGAATGTGTGACATTGATCCACATTCTGTCCATCACTGTTGTGTTTGCAGTTACCGCTCTAAGTGTACTGGGGATGCTCAGACGTGAGTCCCAGGCACTCCACACCACTGGAGTTAAGCTAGCCGGGCTGATGAGAGGTGTTACCTCGAAACCGGGCCGGTCCTCGGATGCTTGATTCCGTTCTGGGAAGGACATGGCTTTTGTAGTTCGGACTGGACTGTTCCCATGGGGCACAGGGTCAGCGCTTATTTGCATATCGCCATTGTCTAACCCAGGGTGGTGTGGAGTGGAAAAACGATGGATTTGGGCCCAGATCTTTGGACTGGGGTGAATGTGTGACATTGATCACCATTCTGTCCATCACTGTTGTGTTTGCAGTTACCGCTCTAAGTGTACTGGGGATGCTCAGACGTGAGTCCCAGGCACTCCACACCACTGGAGTCAAGCTAGCCGGGCTGATGAGAGGTGTTACCTCGAAACCGGGCCGGTCCTCGGATGCTTGATTCCGTTCTGGGAAGGACATGGCTTTTGTAGTTCGGACTGGACTGTTCCCATGGGGCACAGGGTCAGCGCTGATTTGCATATCGCCATTGTCTAACCCAGGGTGGTGTGGAGTGGAAAAACGATGGATTTGGGCCCAGATCTTTGGACTGGGGTGAATGTGTGACATTGATCCACATTCTGTCCATCACTGTTGTGTTTGCAGTTACCGCTCTAAGTTTACTGGGGATGCTCAGGCGTGAGTCCCAGGCACTCCACACCACTGGAGTCAAGCTAGCCGGGCTGATGAGAGGTGTTACCTCGAAACCGGGCCGGTCCTCGGATGCTTGATTCCGTTCTGGGAAGGACATGGCTTTTGTAGTTCGGACTGGACTGTTCCCATGGGGCACAGGGTCAGCGCTGATTTGCATATCGCCATTGTCTAACCCAGGGTGGTGTGGAGTGGAAAAACGATGGATTTGGGCCCAGATCTTTGGACTGGGGTGAATGTGTGACATTGATCCACATTCTGTCCATCACTGTTGTGTTTGCAGTTACCGCTCTAAGTGTACTGGGGATGCTCAGACGTGAGTCCCAGGCACTCCACACCACTGGAGTCAAGCTAGCCGGGCTGATGAGAGGTGTTACCTCGAAACCGGGCCGGTCCTCGGATGCTTGATTCCGTTCTGGGAAGGACATGGCTTTTGTAGTTCGGACTGGACTGTTCCCATGGGGCACAGGGTCAGCGCTGATTTGCATATCGCCATTGTCTAACCCAGGGTGGTGTGGAGTGGAAAAACGATGGATTTGGGCCCAGATCTTTGGACTGAAGTGAATGTGTGACATTGATCCACATTCTGTCCATCACTGTTGTGTTTGCAGTTACCGCTCTAAGTGTACTGGGGATGCTCAGACGTGAGTCCCAGGCACTCCACACCACTGGAGTCAAGCTAGCCGGGCTGATGAGAGGTGTTACCTCGAAACCGGGCCGGTCCTCGGATGCTTGATTCCGTTCTGGGAAGGACATGGCTTTTGTAGTTCGGACTGGACTGTTCCCATGGGGCACAGGGTCAGCGCTGATTTGCATATCGCCATTGTCTAACCCAGGGTGGTGTGGAGTGGAAAAACGATGGATTTGGGCCCAGATCTTTGGACTGGGGTGAATGTGTGACATTGATCCACATTCTGTCCATCACTGTTGTGTTTGCAGTTACCGCTCTAAGTGTACTGGGGATGCTCAGACGTGAGTCCCAGGCACTCCACACCACTGGAGTCAAGCTAGCCGGGCTGATGAGAGGTGTTACCTCGAAACCGGGCCGGTCCTCGGATGCTTGATTCCGTTCTGGGAAGGACATGGCTTTTGTAGTTCGGACTGGACTGTTCCCATGGGGCACAGGGTCAGCGCTGATTTGCATATCGCCATTGTCTAACCCAGGGTGGTGTGGAGTGGAAAAACGATGGATTTGGGCCCAGATCTTTGGACTGGGGTGAATGTGTGACATTGATCCACATTCTGTCCATCACTGTTGTGTTTGCAGTTACCGCTCTAAGTGTACTGGGGATGCTCAGACGTGAGTCCCAGGCACTCCACACCACTGGAGTCAAGCTAGCCGGGCTGATGAGAGGTGTTACCTCGAAACCGGGCCGGTCCTCGGATGCTTGATTCCGTTCTGGGAAGGACATGGCTTTTGTAGTTCGGACTGGACTGTTCCCATGGGGCACAGGGTCAGCGCTGATTTGCATATCGCCATTGTCTAACCCAGGGTGGTGTGGAGTGGAAAAACAATGGATTTGGGCCCAGATCTTTGGACTGGGGTGAATGTGTGACATTGATCCACATTCTGTCCATCACTGTTGTGTTTGCAGTTACCGCTCTAAGTGTACTGGGGATGCTCAGACGTGAGTCCCAGGCACTCCACACCACTGGAGTCAAGCTAGCCGGGCTGATGAGAGGTGTTACCTTGAAACCGGGCCGGTCCTCGGATGCTTGATTCCGTTCTGGGAAGGACATGGCTTTTGTAGTTCGGACTGGACTGTTCCCATGGGGCACAGGGTCAGCGCTGATTTGCATATCGCCATTGTCTAACCCAGGGTGGTGTGGAGTGGAAAAACGATGGATTTGGGCCCAGATCTTTGGACTGGGGTGAATGTGTGACATTGATCCACATTCTGTCCATCACTGTTGTGTTTGCAGTTACCGCTCTAAGTGTACTGGGGATGCTCAGACGTGAGTCCCAGGCACTCCACACCACTGGAGTCAAGCAAGCCGGGCTGATGAGAGGTGTTACCTCGAAACCGGGCCGGTCCTCGGATGCTTGATTCCGTTCTGGGAAGGACATGGCTTTTGTAGTTCGGACTGGACTGTTCCCATGGGGCACAGGGTCAGTGCTGATTTGCATATCGCCATTGTCTAACCCAGGGTGGTGTGGAGTGGAAAAACGATGGATTTGGGCCCAGATCTTTGGACTGGGGTGAATGTGTGACATTGATCCACATTCTGTCCATCACTGTTGTGTTTGCAGTTACCGCTCTAAGTGTACTGGGGATGCTCAGACGTGAGTCCCAGGCACTCCACACCACTGGAGTCAAGCTAGCCGGGCTGATGAGAGGTGTTACCTCGAAACCGGGCCGGTCCTCGGATGCTTGATTCCGTTCTGGGAAGGACATGGCTTTTGTAGTTCGGACTGGACTGTTCCCATGGGGCACAGGGTCAGCGCTGATTTGCATATCGCCATTGTCTAACCCAGGGTGGTGTGGAGTGGAAAAACGATGGATTTGGGCCCAGATCTTTGGACTGGGGTGAATGTGTGACATTGATCCACATTCTGTCCATCACTGTTGTGTTTGCAGTTACCGCTCTAAGGCCCAGATGTAGGTAAAACTTATTTACCGATTCTTAATTACCGAATTTTACCGATTCGGTAATTAAGAATCGGTAAATAAGAAGTGGGGGTATGTAGGAACATCCAGATGTTCCATTTACCGAATCGTTAAGAATCGGTATTTACCGATTCGGTAAATACCGACCGGTAATGCCCCATTCATTCCTATGGGCTTGAAGCCCATAGGAATGAATGGGGCATTACCGGTCGGTATTTACCGATCGGTAAATACCGATTTTTGGCAAGGGTGCAGGGGGTGTCACTTTGACACCCTCTAGCACCCCCAAAAAAGGTTCGGGGGCCATATGGCAGGCATACCTGCCCTAAGGGCAGGTCTGCCTGTCATATGGCACAGGTGTGCATGCACACATGTGCATGCACACCTGAATCGGTATTTCACCATCAAATTGAATTTGATGGTAAAATACCGATTTCTTAGGCCTTGTGGGACTCATAAGAGTCCCACCTACATATCGATTTTACAGATTCTGTAAATATACCGGTCGGTAAATTTACCGACCGGTATATTTACAGATTCGGTAAAATTACCGATCGGTAAATTTACCGAACGGTAAATTTACCGATTCTGCCCCCTACATCTCAAATTCCTTTTACCGGTCGGTAACGGCCGAATTCGGCCGTTACCGACCGGTAAAACCCTACCTACATCTGGCCCTAAGTGTACTGGGGATGCTCAGACGTGAGTCCCAGGCACTCCACACCACTGGAGTCAAGCTAGCCGGGCTGATGAGAGGTGTTACCTCGAAACCGGGCCGGTCCTCGGATGCTTGATTCCGTTCTGGGAAGTACATGGCTTTTGTAGTTCGGACTGGACTGTTCCCATGGGGCACAGGGTCAGCGCTGATTTGCATATCGCCATTGTCTAACCCAGGGTGGTGTGGAGTGGAAAAACGATGGATTTGGGCCCAGATCTTTGGACTGGGGTGAATGTGTGACATTGATCCACATTCTGTCCATCACTGTTGTGTTTGCAGTTACCGCTCTAAGTGTACTGGGGATGCTCAGACGTGAGTCCCAGGCACTCCACACCACTGGAGTCAAGCTAGCCGGGCTGATGAGAGGTGTTACCTCGAAACCGGGCCGGTCCTCGGATGCTTGATTCCGTTCTGGGAAGGACATGGCTTTTGTAGTTCGGACTGGACTGTTCCCATGGGGCACAGGGTCAGCGCTGATTTGCATATCGCCATTGTCTAACCCAGGGTGGTGTGGAGTGGAAAAACGATGGATTTGGGCCCAGATCTTTGGACTGGGGTGAATGTGTGACATTGATCCACATTCTGTCCATCACTGTTGTGTTTGCAGTTACCGCTCTAAGTGTACTGGGGATGCTCAGACGTGAGTCCCAGGCACTCCACACCACTGGAGTCAAGCTAGCCGGGCTGATGAGAGGTGTTACCTCGAAACCGGGCCGGTCCTCGGATGCTTGATTCCGTTCTGGGAAGGACATGGCTTTTGTAGTTCGGACTGGACTGTTCCCATGGGGCACAGGGTCAGCGCTGATTTGCATATCGCCATTGTCTAACCCAGGGTGGTGTGGAGTGGAAAAACAATGGATTTGGGCCCAGATCTTTGGACTGGGGTGAATGTGTGACATTGATCCACATTCTGTCCATCACTGTTGTGTTTGCAGTTACCGCTCTAAGTGTACTGGGGATGCTCAGACGTGAGTCCCAGGCACTCCACACCACTGGAGTCAAGCTAGCCGGGCTGATGAGAGGTGTTACCTTGAAACCGGGCCGGTCCTCGGATGCTTGATTCCGTTCTGGGAAGGACATGGCTTTTGTAGTTCGGACTGGACTGTTCCCATGGGGCACAGGGTCAGCGCTGATTTGCATATCGCCATTGTCTAACCCAGGGTGGTGTGGAGTGGAAAAACGATGGATTTGGGCCCAGATCTTTGGACTGGGGTGAATGTGTGACATTGATCCACATTCTGTCCATCACTGTTGTGTTTGCAGTTACCGCTCTAAGTGTACTGGGGATGCTCAGACGTGAGTCCCAGGCACTCCACACCACTGGAGTCAAGCAAGCCGGGCTGATGAGAGGTGTTACCTCGAAACCGGGCCGGTCCTCGGATGCTTGATTCCGTTCTGGGAAGGACATGGCTTTTGTAGTTCGGACTGGACTGTTCCCATGGGGCACAGGGTCAGTGCTGATTTGCATATCGCCATTGTCTAACCCAGGGTGGTGTGGAGTGGAAAAACGATGGATTTGGGCCCAGATCTTTGGACTGGGGTGAATGTGTGACATTGATCCACATTCTGTCCATCACTGTTGTGTTTGCAGTTACCGCTCTAAGTGTACTGGGGATGCTCAGACGTGAGTCCCAGGCACTCCACACCACTGGAGTCAAGCTAGCCGGGCTGATGAGAGGTGTTACCTCGAAACCGGGCCGGTCCTCGGATGCTTGATTCCGTTCTGGGAAGGACATGGCTTTTGTAGTTCGGACTGGACTGTTCCCATGGGGCACAGGGTCAGCGCTGATTTGCATATCGCCATTGTCTAACCCAGGGTGGTGTGGAGTGGAAAAACGATGGATTTGGGCCCAGATCTTTGGACTGGGGTGAATGTGTGACATTGATCCACATTCTGTCCATCACTGTTGTGTTTGTAGTTACCGCTCTAAGGCCCAGATGTAGGTAAAACTTATTTACCGATTCTTAATTACCGAATTTTACCGATTCGGTAATTAAGAATCGGTAAATAAGAAGTGGGGGTATGTAGGAACATCCAGATGTTCCATTTACCGAATCGTTAAGAATCGGTATTTACCGATTCGGTAAATACCGACCGGTAATTCCCCATTCATTCCTATGGGCTTTGAAGCCCATAGGAATGAATGGGGCATTACCGGTCGGTATTTACCGATCGGTAAATACCGATTTTTGGCAAGGGTGCAGGGGGTGTCACTTTGACACCCTCTAGCACCCCCAAAAAAGGTTCGGGGGCCATATGGCAGGCATACCTGCCCTAAGGGCAGGTCTGCCTGTCATATGGCACAGGTGTGCATGCACACATGTGCATGCACACCTGAATCGGTATTTCACCATCAAATTGAATTTGATGGTAAAATACCGATTTCTTAGGCCTTGTGGGACTCATAAGAGTCCCACCTACATATCGATTTTACAGATTCTGTAAATATACCGGTCGGTAAATTTACCGACCGGTATATTTACAGATTCGGTAAAATTACCGATCGGTAAATTTACCGAACGGTAAATTTACCGATTCTGCCCCCTACATCTCAAATTCCTTTTACCGGTCGGTAACGGCCGAATTCGGCCGTTACCGACCGGTAAAACCCTACCTACATCTGGCCCTAAGTGTACTGGGGATGCTCAGACGTGAGTCCCAGGCACTCCACACCACTGGAGTCAAGCTAGCCGGGCTGATGAGAGGTGTTACCTCGAAACCGGGCCGGTCCTCGGATGCTTGATTCCGTTCTGGGAAGTACATGGCTTTTGTAGTTCGGACTGGACTGTTCCCATGGGGCACAGGGTCAGCGCTGATTTGCATATCGCCATTGTCTAACCCAGGGTGGTGTGGAGTGGAAAAACGATGGATTTGGGCCCAGATCTTTGGACTGGGGTGAATGTGTGACATTGATCCACATTCTGTCCATCACTGTTGTGTTTGCAGTTACCGCTCTAAGTGTACTGGGGATGCTCAGACGTGAGTCCCAGGCACTCCACACCACTGGAGTCAAGCTAGCCGGGCTGATGAGAGGTGTTACCTCGAAACCGGGCCGGTCCTCGGATGCTTGATTCCGTTCTGGGAAGGACATGGCTTTTGTAGTTCGGACTGGACTGTTCCCATGGGGCACAGGGTCAGCGCTGATTTGCATATCGCCATTGTCTAACCCAGGGTGGTGTGGAGTGGAAAAACGATGGATTTGGGCCCAGATCTTTGGACTGGGGTGAATGTGTGACATTGATCCACATTCTGTCCATCACTGTTGTGTTTGCAGTTACCGCTCTAAGTGTACTGGGGATGCTCAGACGTGAGTCCCAGGCACTCCACACCACTGGAGTCAAGCTAGCCGGGCTGATGAGAGGTGTTACCTCGAAACCGGGCCGGTCCTCGGATGCTTGATTCCGTTCTGGGAAGGACATGGCTTTTGTAGTTCGGACTGGACTGTTCCCATGGGGCACAGGGTCAGCGCTGATTTGCATATCGCCATTGTCTAACCCAGGGTGGTGTGGAGTGGAAAAACAATGGATTTGGGCCCAGATCTTTGGACTGGGGTGAATGTGTGACATTGATCCACATTCTGTCCATCACTGTTGTGTTTGCAGTTACCGCTCTAAGTGTACTGGGGATGCTCAGACGTGAGTCCCAGGCACTCCACACCACTGGAGTCAAGCTAGCCGGGCTGATGAGAGGTGTTACCTCGAAACCGGGCCGGTCCTCGGATGCTTGATTCCGTTCTGGGAAGGACATGGCTTTTGTAGTTCGGACTGGACTGTTCCCATGGGGCACAGGGTCAGCGCTGATTTGCATATCGCCATTGTCTGACCCAGGGTGGTGTGGAGTGGAAAAACGATGGATTTGGGCCCAGATCTTTGGACTGGGGTGAATGTGTGACATTGATCCACATTCTGTCCATCACTGTTGTGTTTGCAGTTACCGCTCTAAGTGTACTGGGGATGCTCAGACGTGAGTCCCAGGCACTCCACACCACTGGAGTCAAGCTAGCCGGGCTGATGAGAGGTGTTACCTCGAAACCGGGCCGGTCCTCGGATGCTTGATTCCGTTCTGGGAAGGACATGGCTTTTGTAGTTCGGACTGGACTGTTCCCATGGGGCACAGGGTCAGCGCTGATTTGCATATCGCCATTGTCTAACCCAGGGTGGTGTGGAGTGGAAAAACGATGGATTTGGGCCCAGATCTTTGGACTGGGGTGAATGTGTGACATTGATCCACATTCTGTCCATCACTGTTGTGTTTGCAGTTACCGCTCTAAGTGTACTGGGGATGCTCAGACGTGAGTCCCAGGCACTCCACACCACTGGAGTCAAGCTAGCCGGGCTGATGAGAGGTGTTACCTCGAAACCGGGCCGGTCCTCGGATGCTTGATTCCGTTCTGGGAAGGACATGGCTTTTGTAGTTCGGACTGGACTGTTCCCATGGGGCACAGGGTCAGCACTGATTTGCATATCGCCATTGTCTAACCCAAGGTGGTGTGGAGTGGAAAAACGATGGATTTGGGCCCAGATCTTTGGACTGGGGTGAATGTGTGACATTGATCCACATTCTGTCCATCACTGTTGTGTTTGCAGTTACCGCTCTAAGTGTACTGGGGATGCTCAGACGTGAGTCCCAGGCACTCCACACCACTGGAGTCAAGCTAGCCGGGCTGATGAGAGGTGTTACCTCGAAACCGGGCCGGTCCTCGGATGCTTGATTCCATTCTGGGAAGGACATGGCTTTTGTAGTTCGGACTGGACTGTTCCCATGGGGCACAGGGTCAGCGCTGATTTGCATATCGCCATTGTCTAACCCAGGGTGGTGTGGAGTGGAAAAACAATGGATTTGGGCCCAGATCTTTGGACTGGGGTGAATGTGTGACATTGATCCACATTCTGTCCATCACTGTTGTGTTTGCAGTTACCGCATCTTTGAGCCCAGTACGGACGCTGAAAAGTAAATCTAAGCGTACTTACCAGTAACTTGTATTTACTTCCATAGGAATCTATTGTGTGGTTTTCAACAGAAAAGCTTCCAAGTGTCTATTTTTGAAACGTACAAATATTCCTCTAAAATCAGCCGAACTACGAATTTCGATTTACTCACCTGTTATCAGGAGAGACCTCAGTGCTGCATCTTTCAGCCCACTACTGATCCTGAAAGGTAATTCTAACCATACTTACAGTAACTTGAATTTCTTTCCATAGGCTAACATTGACTGGTTTCATTTGGAAATTCTTCGAAGCGTGGAGTTTTGGAACTTTAAAAAATTCCTCTAAAAGCAGCCGAACTACGAATTCTGATTTACTCACCTGTTATCAGGAGAGACCTCAGTGCTGCATCTTTGAGCCCAATACTGATCCTGAAAATTAATTCTAACCATACTTACCAGTAACTTGAATTTCCTTCCATAGGAATCCATTGTCTGGTTTTCACCAGAAAAGTTTCTGTGTCTATTTTCACAAACTAAAAATATTCCTAAAAAATCGCCTGTATGACTTAAACACATTCTTTCAACTGTTTACAGGCGATGCACCAGTGCTGGAACCAGGATCCACCACTGAGTAAGAAAAAGTAATGATAACACTACTTACCTGCTGAGTGAATTTCCTTCCGTAGGATAACATTGGTGATTCTATGTGAAAAAATTTCAGGCCTGAAACCTAGGGTTTTTTCAGTGAACTTCAAAGGTTTTTTAAATGCTAATTCCTAACTATATCAGGCATATAAAAAATGTTCAGCGCTTTTTGGACTTCAACTACCAGCATCCAAATGCTAGTCCAGAATATGACGAGCCCACTTAGGGTGTTTGTATATAATGAATAAATTACAGATAAAGGGCTAATTCTATCAATCCCTCTGCAGAGCCCTACATGATTACGGGGCGTTCCAGCCTCGAAACGCGTCGGAAATGGGAAATGAGAGAAGGTTGTCAATGAGCATGCTACAGCGAGGCAACATACGCTGGATGGCATGAGGCAGTGTTGTGTGCTCTTCTGAAGCTCGAGGGCTTTTTGCGGAACATATATTACCTCCTGGCGGTCGCCAGTAGGTAGTTATAGTTAGGACCTAGTTTCCATAGGATATCCGCAACATCCTATTGGGAATAACTTTGGGGCCGGTTGGTGAAGCTTCGCGATTTTTTCAAAGAAGATGGCCCGGTCCGCCCCGCTCATTCCCTAAAAGTTTTAAGGGGATTCGTCAAGTGGGGGCTGAGAAAAAAGGGGGTCCCAAAACGTGTTTTCCCCATGTTATTTTCCATAGGACGATTAGACACGGCTACAGCCCGAACGGCTGAACGGAATTACAAGAAATTCGGCAAAATGGTCGAGTCTGATTCGCAGATCACGCTTTTGCTCAAATGGTGTAAATCCATCCAGTAGTTCCTGAGAAAATCCAAAGAAAATAAATATATATATCGAGAAGAGCGCACAGTGCGCGAATCGGGTGTGCGCGAGCGGAATTCTGATTTGCTGTTAGACATTCCAATCGGTGAAAACCAGGAAGTGTTGGATGCCATTTTGTGTCTCCGAGGCAGAAGAGAGCCCAAAACCAAAGTGGAGAACGTGAAAAGGGTGCAGGGTAGAGACTCCCTGATCCCCTAGGCCTTCTCAAGGGGTCCCTGAAGGACCCCGAAGGGCAAAAAAAACATTTTTTTTTTTTTAAATCGCGAGGTGCGCGCACGTTGCACGCACCCTCGAGGCAGAAGTGAGTCAAAAACAAAAGTGGAGAAAGAGAAAAGGGGGCAGCATAGAGACTCCCTGACCCCCTAGGCCTTCTCAGGGGGGCCCTGAAGTACCCCGAAGGGCAAAAACATATTTTTTTTCTTAAAAAAGAAATCGCGATGTGAGCGCACGTGCACGCACCCCCTAGGCAGAGGAGAGTCAAAAACAAAAGTGGAGAAAGAGAAAATGGGGCAGGGTAGAGGCTCCCTGACCCCCTAGGCCTTCTCAGGGGAGCCCTGAAGGACCCTGAAGTGCAAACCCCCCAATTTTTTTTTCTTTAAAATAAAATTGCGAGGTGCGCGCATGGTGCACGCACGTCGGCAAAAAGAAAGAAAATAAATACAGTTAAATAACAAGTTTGAGTGTTTAGATGTTGGTTGGTTCTAAAAAGAGCCATTGTGTTCATTGAGTGTTTTTTGTACCTACAAGAAAGTACCGATGCAGAGTCTAAAGTTCAAGAGGAAGTCTCTGTTCTCCTCATCTGTGAAATGTACTCCGTCTCCTCTATAAATGCCTTGCATGTTGTAACGCAAGTTGTTGTGGTAAATAGAACCCATACCATAGTCTCTGAGGAAAGTAGAAACAGACTTATTCACATGTTTCCTTGCTTTCTCAATCTGTGGACAATATTTGTTGGACCAGTTCCATTTTTGCCTTTGACATATATTAGAATATACAAAGGCAGTTTGTGGAAAAAGTGACATCAATTGCCCAAGGGTGTCCTTTAAAAGCATTTCCAGACCTACCCCAGTCACAGTGCCTAGGTCATTGCCACCACAGTGCATAATTATGAGGTCAGGGTGTGGTAGATGCAAAAAGGATTTTACCAATGGCATCAATTGGTGACATCTCAATCCTCTCTGGCCAATCCACATAATATTCACATTTGGTAAATCAAGATTGAGAAAGCATCTATTTGCTGCATACCTTTCACTCCAGAAAATATACCTGTGTCCTACAATCCACACTCTAAGCATCTTGAAGGTAGCTATGGTTGTACTCAGATGGGCTCTGGAAATGAAATGACAGTTTGAAAAGTGGGAGTTTAGAAAGAAATGTGGATGAGATTCAGTGCACTTGAAAAAATGAAATGATTGGTGGTTTTTGAAAATTCAACATTGAAAACTGGTGTGCATGCTACTGTTTTTTAAAAGGAGAAATACTAATGGTTGAAAAAATTCATTGAAAGGAACATTGCACAGGATAAGCTGGTGTATTGAGAAGTCAAACACTCTTGCTGGTTTGGTTTGCAGATGAACTTTTCACCTGTGTGTTCAATTAGGTGTTCTATGGGGTGTTACCATGGTAACAGGCAGAGAGAGCAGTGGGGGAAGGTTGAATATTATGTCAGATTGAAATGTTGCAATGTAGAACCAATTAAAATGTTAGTTTGGTTTTGAATTCGTGTGGGAAGAAATTTCATTGGTTATCTACATGAATATGTGTGGTAAATGAGAGGGAAGCAATGCCATTCTATGGTTCAAGTGACTGGTGCATAATTCAGAGATTCTGCTTAAGAAAATCTGGTGTGTGATTGACACTATTCTAAATCTACAAAAGGATTATCAAAGGTGAGTTGTTAATTTGTAAGGGGATCTATGTTGTGCACTTTAAGTTAATAAGAAACATGTGTTCTAATGTAGAAGCAGGAGTGTATTTCTATGGAGTCTGATTCTGAAATTGTCTGCTTTGGGAAAAACATTGTGATAGGAGCATTTGGTATGTTAATGTGCTTGAGGAGATATTTTTTTGCAGTACAGTGCTGTTTTTAAAAATGATGAGTGTGTACATGAAGTGGTCTAACCACTTACACACTTGTATATCAGGGTTAGAATTCTCAGATAGTCTCCTTGCAGTCTAGTAAACATTCTGGGTGTACTGCACAAATGCCATAGACAATCTTTCAGTAGCATGTGGCAGAATAATTTGCTTAGTTGATGTGTTTAAAAATATGGGAATACATGTACTCCTGGAGTGAGTCAGGCTTTAGGATATTTAGTGCTATAAAGTCCTATGCAGCATGTGTGTCAGGCCTCTTAATGGCCAAATAGTCTCCATGCTGTGTAATAAAGATCCTCGGTGTGGTGTAGAAATGCCATAGCAACTCTCTCTGTAGCATGTAGTAATATTTTCAGTGAATTCTCATTTCTACATTCTCAGTCCCACCTTGACCCCCTACACCACCTGAACACCACTGCATTGTCCTGAACCCTGAAACAGCACTCCCAGCAAGACTCTCTTTCACTCTAGTAATCATTTTACTGAATTGCAAGGCATACTGTCATGTGTCTAAGATCACAGTGTGAGTCAGTCTTCATTTCACAAAATTGTAGCAGAATAATTTGCTTTGCTGATGTGTTTAAAAATATGGGAATACATGTACTCATGAAGTGAGTCAGTCTTTAGGACATGTAGTGCGACAAAGTCCTATGCAGCATGTGTGTCAGGCCTCTTAATTCCCAAATAGTCTCCATGCTTTGTAATAAAGATCCTGGGTGTGCTGCAGAAATGCCATAGCAACAACTCTCCCTGTAGCATGTAGTAATCATTTCAGTGAAATTTCATTTGTACATTCTCAGTCCCACCTTGACCCTCTACACTGCCTGAACACCACTACACTGTTCTAAACACTGAAACACCATCCCTAGAAAAACCTGCTAAACTCTTTCAACACTACTGCACTGCTCTAAACTCTGAAACAGCACTCCCAGTAAGACCCCCTTTCACTGTAGTAATCATTTTACTGAATTGCAAGGCAAACTGTCATATGTCTAAGGGATCACTGACTAAATATCGACGGACAGAATATCGACTACCCAAATTATCGAGGCCAAAATATCGAGGGACAAAATATCAAATTCCTATCTACAAACAGGTAAGTACAAAAATATTGAGTCCAAAATATTGTTTATATATATATATATATATATATATATATACATTGTAAAAATATCGAATTTGTTAAAAATAATGTAAAATAATAAAATTATTAAAAATAAATAGCTAAAATATGCTTACAAATACTTAAATTACCTTAAATTTGATAAATAATTAAGTTAACTTCTAAACCAAAAAAAAGATAATCATATCTGTTAAAACATATATATATATATATAAACATAATATTAATAAAAAATACACAATATTATTACCGTAGGATAGCGTAGGGGTAAAAATGACTATTCCCACTCCTGGAAGTGCAACAGTAGGGAAAGCGTTGGATAGCGTAGGGCCAAAAATTACTATTCCAACTCCACAGAGTGCAACAGTAGGGAAAGCGTTGGATAGCGTAGGGGTAGAAATTACTATTCCCACTCCAGTGAGTGCAACAGTAGGGAAAGCGTTGGATAGGGTAGGGGTAAAAATTACTATTCCCACTCCAGCGACTGCAACAGTAGGGAAAGCGTTGGATAGCTTTGGGGTAAAAATTACTATTCCAACTCCAGTGAGTGCAACAGTAGAGAAAGCGTTGGATAGCGTAGGGGTAAAAATTACTATTCCCACTCCAGCAAGTGCAACAGTAGGGAAAGCGTTGGATAGCGTGCGGGTAAAGATTACTATTCCCACTCCAGAGAGTGCAACAGTAGGGAAAGCGTTGGATAGCGAAGGGGTAAAAATTACTATTCCCACTCCAGAGAGTGCAACAGTAGGGAAAGCGTTGGATAGCGTAGGGGTAAAAATTACTATTCCCACTTCAGTGAGTGCAACAGTAGGGAAAGCGTTGGATAGCGTAGGGGTAAAGATTACTATTCCCACTCCAGAGAGTGCAACAGTAGGGAAAGCGTTGGATGGCGTAGGGGTAAAGATTACTATTCCCACTCCAGCAACTGCAACGGTAGGGAAAGCGTTGGATAGCGTACGGGTAAAGATTACTATTCCCACTCCAGAGAGTGCACCAGTAGGGAAAGCATTGGATAGCGTAGGGGTAAAAATTACTATTCCAACTCCAGTGAGTGCAACAGTAGGGAAAGTGTTGGATAGGGTAGGGGTAAAAATTACTATTCCCACTCCAGCAAGTGCAACAGTAGGGAAAGCGTTGGATAGCGTAGGGGTAAAAATTACCATTCCCACTCCAGCAAGTGCAACAGTAGGGAAAGCGTTGGATAGCGTAGGGGTAAAAATTACTATTCCCACTCCAGAGAGTGCAAAAGTAGGGAAAGCGTTGGATAGCATAGGGGTACATTTTTATATCCCCACTCTCGTGAAAATAAATTAATATAAATCACATAATTTTAAATTAATCAATTTTTTTTTAATTACCAATTAAAAATTAATTAACTTGTTTTTAAATAAATACCAATTAATTATTTTACATGTTTAATTAATTATATTAAATTCCTTCCCACCCTATTTCCCTATAAACCCACAACC
The DNA here is from genome assembly GCF_964261635.1 of Lissotriton helveticus. Taxonomy (NCBI): domain Eukaryota; kingdom Metazoa; phylum Chordata; class Amphibia; order Caudata; family Salamandridae; genus Lissotriton; species Lissotriton helveticus. The sequence continues at coordinate 63,600,743 of NC_136059.1, read as the reverse complement.
CGCTACTAAAAATAAAATGATATTATTCACATAATTATCAAACAATAAATTAATAAAAAATAATTAACAATTAACAATTAATTAATTGTCAATTAAAAATTAATTGACAATATATTCAAAATAAATACCAATTAATTAATTAACATATTTAATTAATTATAATTAAATTACTTCCCACCCTATTCCCCTATAAACCCACAACCCGCTACAGAAAATAAAATAATATTATTCACATAATTGTCAATTAAACAATTAATAAAAATTAATTATCAATTAACAATTAATTAATTATCAATTAAAAATTAAATAACAATTAATTTTAAATAAATACCAATTAATTAATTAACATATTTAATTAATTATAATTAAATTACTTCCCACCCTATTCCCCTATAAACCCACAACCCGCTACAGAATTAAATTACGCAAAAATTAAATAACATAAAATTAATGACTTACAATAAATTACAAATAAATATACACTTTTCACACATAAACTAACTTACAAAACACTTTAAAAAATTAGATATTATTAAAAAGTCGATATTTTTAATTAACTATATTATGTACTTCGATATTTTGACTGTCTATATTTTTAAATTCGATATTAAAGTACTTACCTTCAAAACTATATTTTGGATGTCTATATTCTGTCCAGTCGATATTTTGTCCATTCTATATTTTGGACTCGATATTTAGGTGACTCGATATTTTGGATTCGATATTTAGACCGTTTACCGTGTCTAAGATCACAGTGTAAGTTAGTCTTCATTTCACAAAATTGTGGCAGAATAATTTGCTTTGCTGATGTGTTTAAAAATATGGGAATACATGTACTCATGAAGTGAGTCAGGCTTTAGGACATGTAGTGCTACAAAGTCCTATGCAGCATGAGTGTCAGGCCTCTTAATTCCCAAATAGTCTCCATGCTGTGTAATAAAGATCCTGGGTGTGCTGCACAAATGCCATAGCAACTCTCTCTGTAGTATGTAGTAATAATTTCAGTGAATTTTCATTTGTACATTCTCAGTCCCGCCTGACCCTCTACACTGCCTGAACACAGCTGCACTGTCTTAAACCCTGAAACACCATCCCTAGCAAAACCTGCTAAACTCTTTCAACACTACTGCACTGCTCTAAACTCTGAAACAGCACTCCCAGTAAGACCCCCTTTCACTGTAGTAATCATTTTACTGAATTGCAAGGCATACTGTCATGTGTCTAAGATTATAGTGTGAGTCAGTCTTCATTTCACAAAAGTATGGCAGAATAATTTGCTTTACTGATGTGTTTAAAAATATGGGAATACATGTACTCATGAAGTGAGTCAGGCTTTAGGACATGTAGTGCTACAAAGTCCTGTGCAGCATGTGTTTTCAGGCCTCCTAATTCCCAAATAGTCTCCATGCTGTGTAATAAAGATCCTGGGTGTGCTGCCTAAATGCCATAGCAACTCTCTCTGTAGCATGTAGCAATCATTTCAGTGAATTTTCATTTGTATATTCTCAGTCCCACCTTGACGCTCTACAGTGCCTGAACACCACTGCACTGTTCTAAACCCTGAAACACCATCCCTAGCAAAACCTGCTAAACTCTTTCAACACTACTGCACTGCTCTAAACTCTGAAACAGCACTCCCAGTAAGAACCCCTTTCACTGTAGTAATCATTTTACTGAATTGCAAGGCATACTGTCATGTGTCTAAGATCACAGTGTGAGTCAGTCTTCATTTCACAAAATTGTAGCAGAATAATTTGCTTTGCTGATGTGTTTAAAAATTTGGGAATACATTTAACCATGAGGTGAGTCAGGCTTTAGGACATGTAGTTCCTCAAAGTCCTATGCAGCATGTGTGTCAGGCCTCTTAATTCCCAAATAGTCTCCATGCTGTGTAATAAAGATCCTGGGTGTGCTGCACGAATGCCATAGCAACTCTCTCTGTAGCATGCAGTAATCATGTCAGTGAATTTTCATTTGTACATTCTCAGTCCCCCCTTGAACCTCTACACTGCCTGAACACCACTGTCCTGTTCTAAACCCTGAAACACCATACCTAGCAAAACCTGCTAAACTCTTTCAACTCTACTGCACTGCTCTAAACTCTGAAACAACACTCCTAGTAAGAACCCCTTTCACTGTAGTAATCATTTTACTGAATTGCAAGGCATACTGTCATGTGTCTAAGATCACAGTGTGAGTCAGTCTTCATGTCACAAAATTGTGGCAGAATAATTTGATTTGCTGATGTGTTTAAAAATATGGGAATACATGTACTCATGAGGTGAGTCAGGCTTTAAGACATGTAGTTCCTCAAAGTCCTATGCAGCATGTGTGTCAGGCCTCTTAATTCCCAAATAGTCTCCATGCTGTGTAATAAAGATCCTGGGTGTGCTGCACAAATGCCATAGCTACTCTCTCTGTAGCATGTAGTAATCATGTCAGTGAATTTTCATTTGTACATTCTCAGTCCCCCCTTGAACCTCTACACTGCCTGAACACCACTGCACTGTTCTAAACCCTGAAACATCATCCCTAGCAAAACCTGCTAAACTCTTTCAACACTACTGCACTGCTCTAAACCCAGAAACGCCATCCTCAGCGAATGCCCCTATAATGTTGAAACACCACTGCACTGCCCTAAACCCTGAAACAGCACTCTCTGCATGATCTCCTACACTGCCTGTACACTGCTGCTGTGCCTTAAACTTACTTATGGAGTGAACCATACTTTACAACATATAGTGCGTCTAATTGCTATGTAGTATGCTAGTAGTGGTCTATAATTGTAAAAAAAAAAATGTTTTTTATTCTTCACAACAGATTTTAATTATCTACAGAAAGAACAACCATTATGCCTTCGAAGAGTGAGAAAACAAAAAGATATAAACAGGCTTACTTTTCCAAGAAATAAGAAGTACAAGATTTATCTAAACAACAATGTGTGGAAAAAACAAAGAAAGGTCCTTGTAAGGCAACAAAGGATTTTATAAGGAAAATAACACAAACTAAAAAGTGTGGAGAATCAGGAAAAAAAAATCTGTAACTACAAAGAAAAACTAGACAAAAAAGAAAAATTATGGAAAACTATGGGGTAAAGATATAGGGGTCGATTAGGATCGCGGACGGACTTGAGTCCATCCGCGACCCCTGAGGAGGAGGGAACGTCCGCATGGGCTGCGGCGTTCCCTCCGATCTGATTAGGATGTGACCGCCAGGGTGGCGGTCACATCCTCTATCTCTAACATTGCGGCGGGTGCAGCTTCAAGCTGCACCCGCCCCAATGTAAAAAATGCATGCACAGCATTTGCGTGCACAAAGCGGCAGGCACCGCGCGGTGCCTGCTGCATTGTGCACGCAAATGCAGGGGGGTACCATAGGTACCCCCCATGTGCACCCCCCACCACCCCTTCACCCAGGGGGCCCGCAACGGGCCCCCGAAGTGAAGGTCCGTATGCTTTTTCACGGCGGAAAAGCCGCTGTGGAAAAGCATGGAATTGCAGACATCCTAATATGCCTGGCGGTGTCTGATAGACACCACCAGACATGTTAGTGCTTTTCTGCCGCGGTCGCCTTCCGACCGCGGCGGAAAAGCTGCGGACAGATTATCAGACCCACCAGCCATCCTAATTTGGCGGTGGGTCTGTGGAGGCTCCGCTGCGGTTTTCCCGCATCCTCCGGGCCGGCGGTGGCTTCCGCCGGCCCGGAGGATGCGGGAATTCCGCAATCATAATGACCCCCTAAGTGTATAGTAATAGACGAAAAAATCAGGGGCCGATTAGGATGGCGCCGAATCCGCATCCTCCGGGCCGGCAGAAGCCACCACCGGCCTGGAGGATGCGGATTCACCGCCGCAGCCACAGGAAACACCCACCGCCAGATTAGGATGGCGGTGGGATTGCGGTGGGACCAGCGGCGGATGGCAGGTCCGTCCGCTGCTGATCCGTGGGGTGTGGAGTGCTATTTGGTGGCGGTGTCTGCAAGACACCGTCAGCCAAATTACGATGTGCAGAGAAACATGCTTTTCCCCGGCGGCTTTTCTGCCGTGGAAAATCATGTGGTCTTTGGTGTTTGGGGGCCTGTTATGGGCCCCCAGGGTGTCGGGGGGTGGGGGGTGCACATGGGGTACCTATGGTACCCCCCCACATTTACACGCACAAAGCGTCAGGCACCGTGCGGTGCCTGCCGCTTTGTGCATGTAAACGTAAAACATGCATTTTTAACCCGGGTGCTTGAAGCAGCACACGCCGCAAGGTTAAAGATAGGGGATGTGACCGCCAGGGTGGCGGTCACATCCTAATTGCACCAGAGGGACCGCCGCTGGCCCTGCGGATGGTCCCTCCACCTATAGGGTGGCGGACGGACGCAGGTTGAAAAATATAAAGAATTGTAAAAGAAAAACAGCTTTTTATATGAAAAAGAAACATATTAAAACAATTGTTGAGAAGGCTTTTGAATTAAAAAAATATATCTTTATTTTAGTAATCAATAGGATTCGAACACTAGATAAGCCAATCAATCTTATGAATGCCAAAAGTAAGTTGAAAAGACTAATTAATAGAACTAATTTTTGTAATGTTTTTTCTGGAGAATGGAAACATAGTTCAAGTTGTGAGCCGTTTTTTTATGAAGAGAGTTACCTTCAGAGTAATGATTTGATGCATGCAGTTGACACCAGTGGTCGAGCTTATGAGGTTAAGAATGGTTGTCCGATTGAAAAAGAAAAAATTGTCCCTAGAAATGCTGATGAAGTTTTAGGGAGACGTCCTAAGGCTCCAGTGTACACTTGGAATTATAGTAGTGTTTGTAGTGTACGACAGGATTCAATTGATTTTTTTCACAATTTCTTACGTAAGTATAGTAAGAAAAGTGTTAAACAAAAGATTAAGATGTTGCAAGGATTAGACCCTTGCAGAGTGGGAGAAAAAACAGGTTTACAAGGTCATTCTCTGGCTTTTCTTTCTAAAAAAGTATGTCAGAGTGTTTTTCACCATTTCAGGATGTTAGCAGTGCATCATACTCAAGTGAGGAAATTAGTGAGAAGGTTGTATTATGCAAAAAGTTCAGCACTTAAGCTAAACAGTTAAACGGTGCTCTTTTGCATGGATCTGTATTAGATGTAATCAACATTTGTGAAGAAATTGAGGTTAGTTACTTTGGTCCTGAAGGAGACAGTGCAGAAACAGATACATTAATAGAAGGCAATGTGGAAGAAAATGTACAGAATTTTAGTACAGAAAATTTTGAGCAAGAAATTACAAGGTTTAAGGTCATTTCGGGTGAAAAGCCAAACTTTTCTTGTATTTGTTGTAGACAAATTCATTATAAAAATCAGACCAAGTTAGTTGATCTATATTTAAAAAGTGAAAAGGAGAATAATAATGAGAGGAAGGAATTTGCAACGTATTTGTTGGTAGAGAATTGTTTTGATATGGGTTCTGATCAACGTATTTGTAAATATTGTTATAATAAGTTAAATGAAAACAAAATGCCTGCTAGAGCTGTACATAATAATCTTGAGTTGGTAAATATTCCTTCTGAACTGATGGATTGAAATACTTATGAGTCTATTCTTATTCAATGTGTGCTTCCATTTCAGGCTATTGTTCGTATGGAGCCTAAGACAGGGAAATTGCCTCCTTCAGATTTACAGAGAGGATTAAAGGGAAGAGTTGTTTATTTGCCTCTAGATTTAAAGAAAAATATTGAAACAATTGGTGTAGAAATTGTGGAAGAGGAACTTCTAGTTATTCTAGTTAATGGCGTTCCTACGAAGAGTAAGAAAATCTGGCAAGAATTAGTGGATGTTAGGAAAGTGAAAAAGGCAACGTTATATTTGGGAAAAAATAATCAATACTATAAAAATGTATATGTAGGAGAAGAGAAAACAACTGTAGAAGAGGACAGTGATTTGTCAACTGGACAAATTGAAAAAGTGGATGTGTCCAGAACTGAAGAAATTTATGAACATTCTAGTGTGCATCCACTTCAGTCAAAAGAAGTGATGGGGAATACTATTGAGTTATTTGAAATGAAAGAAGCAAAAGGAAGTCCCATTGGTGTATGGGAAAAAAGCTTGGAAGCTCGTTGTTTCCCTCAGTTATTTCCAACAGGCAAAGGTGGACGATATGATTAACAACCTGTGCAGATTCCTGCATCTGAATACCAGACATCAAGATTATATGCAGAAGATCCAAGGTTTCGCCAATGTATTCCATATTTGTTTCATCTTCTGTTTGAGAGTGACTTCTCTGGACTTTCTTATGCAGTGAACCATATACTAAAAAGTGGAGTAGATTTGCAAAATGTTTCGGCAAAGGAGTGTATGGATAAAATCCAACAGAAAGATAATGTTTTGGAATCTCATCTAATTTATCTCATGGCATGTCAGGGTGGTACTAATGAGTATTGGTACCGTCGTCATGGGGAATTGAAATGTATGCTAAGAAACTTAGGAACTCCTACATGGTTCCTTACTCTAAGCTATGCAGAGTATGTTTGGGAAGATTTACTACAATTTCTTCGAGAGGCAAATACAAACATAGAAAATATAGAATACAAGACACCTCGAGAACTTTGCTCTCTGGATCCAGTTATTGTATGCAGGTATTTCAATCATAGATTTGAAGCTATGATGTCTTTTATCACAAACAAACAAAAATGCTCCACTTGGAGAGGTTCTGGATTTCCTTTGGAGAAAGGAGTATCAAGCAAAAGGTGCTCCTCACATACATATGCTGCTATGGATCAAAGATGCCCCCAAATTTGGAACAGATTCAGATGACACAGTGATGAGTTTATTGAACAATATTCTACATGTGCTGTACCAAAAATTACAGAACAAAATAATTTAAGATGTCAAGTCTTACGGTTTCAAACCCATCGTTGTTGAAAATACTGTCGTCAAAAGTACAAATCTAAGGATAAGTTCTACACAAAATGTCGATTTGCATTTCCACGTCCAGTATTATCAAAAGGAAGAGTGAACAATTTTATGTCATCTTTGCGACATACTGTCACAAGAAAATCACCGAAAAATACCTACAACTTAAGAAGAAATGAAGAGTCAAAATACATCAATGACTATAACCCAGTCATTTTATCCATGTTGAATGCTAAAATGGATATTCAATATGTTGCAGACAACTGCATTGCTGTGGCTCGATATGTAGCGTCTTACATGACTAAATCTGAAAAAATGGAACTAAAGGAACTGTGGGAAGAAATTTCTCATGGAAAGAGCCTAAGTAAAAAATTGTACAGCTACAGTTTGAAGTTGTTGTCTCATCGAGAAATCGGAGCATATGAATGTTCAGATCGCTTAACATCCGCAAGTCTATACTCCAAATCTAGAACAATCATTTGGGTGAGTTTAGGTCTTGGAAGAACACGAAACCGAGTTTTGAAATCTGTAGAAGAAATCGAGTATTTAGCAGAGAGAGAACCAGACAGTACAGATATTTTGAAGACAAATATGTTGGATACATACTATCCAAATAGAAGTAATCATCTTGAGAACGTTTGTCTCTATGAAGTACTGCAAAGCCATACTTTTACGAGGAATATTACAAAAGATAGCAATAAAGGAGTATATTCTGTGATTGGATCTGAAGGATGTTTAGTGAAACAAAGAAAATGACATTTGATTAATCACCAAAAACTGAGTTGTGAAACTCCTGACAAAAGGGAATTTTATTATTTAGCTCTTTTGCAACTCTTTAAGCCATGGCTTACAGAACTGGAACTACTTGGAGATTTTGACAGTTATGAAGATTCATTCAACGCAACTAAAAATACTATAGAATGTCCTGTTTTTACTAATTATCTGAAAATGTTGAACGACGAAATACAGCAAGATGCTAACATTGCAGCAGAGATTGCTAGAGACAGTTCTCAAGACAGTCAAAGTTCTGCTTCGTTGAGTCAGGATCCACTAGGAGAACCAATTATCCAAAATGAAGCAGCAACTGCCATGGATGAGGTGGAAAGAGCAATGCAACAAGCTCAAGAGGATGTAATAAACTTAGAAGAATTGGAAAAACAACTACATGTTGAGCAAAAACAAATATACGATCAAGTGAACGAACATATTGAGCATGGTTTATATCATGAGAAAACAGAGTGCTCATGTACGTCATTTAAACCTGTACGACTGTACGTGAGTGGAGAAGCAGGAACTGGAAAAAGTTTTCTAATTAAAGCAATTGCAACTTATCTACAGAAAAGAACTGAGTCGTCACTCTCTTGTGTTGTTACTGCTCCAACTGGGTTGGCAGCACATAACATTAAAGGGATTACTTTACATCATTTATTGATGCTGCCAGTAGAGCATGAAAATAAATTAGAATACCACAAGCTATCTGGAGAAGCTTGTTGTGAAGTTTCTAGAGTCTTGAAAAAATGAAACTTCTCATTATTGAAGAGGTAGGCATGGTATCAAATTTAATGCTTGCCTTTGTGCATTTAAGTGCATTAAAACAGAGTATGATGTGTTATTTGGAGGAAAACACGTCATAGTTTAAGTGCATTAAAACAGCGTATAATGTGTTATTTGGAGGCAAACACGTCATAGTTTTTGGAGATCTACTACAACTAACTCTTGTGAAAGGACAGCCAGTATTTAAAACAGTTACACATGAAGACACCAGAAAGTGCCTGGGAAGCATTGCAAATGTTAATATTTGGTCATATTTCGAATATTCAGAACTCATTAGAAATATGCGACAGGCAAAGGACGCTGATTATAAAAGTATTCTTGAAGATATGAAATGAAATGAAAAGAAGTCTTATTGAGCTCGATTGCTGCCTGGGGCGTCCAAGCTCTAAAGAACAGGGATGCTACCTACTGAGCGCAGTTAACGCAGAAAAGTTAGTCACATCTGTTAAAAAGAAAAGTTTTAAGTTGTTTACGGAAAGAAAACAGATTGGAATTGGAAAAGTGAGTGAACATGGCAAAGAAGCTTTACAGGCACGATTACTTACAAATGTGTTTCCAAACGAAAATATTCTTCCAGAGAATATATATAGAAAAATTGCAAAAAAGAAATGAGTGATATGCTTGATGCCAACTCTGCAAGAATGTTCAATATTCAATGAAAAAATTTTAAAGTTAGAAAATCAAGAAATTATAAAACTGGAAGCTATTGATAGAATAGACCATGAAGGAACTACTATTATTTTGTTAGAAAAGTTGAAGTCAAAATTGGATTCTTTAGAGAAATCAATATCTAAAATTGCTGGTTTAGAAAAGAATCTATATGCATGTATAACTTGTCGGATAATTTTACAAAGTAATTTACATGTGGAAAGAGGTTTAGTAAATGGAGCAATGGGTAATGTTGTTGATTTTGTTAATTACCCAAATAGAGATGACATTGAATTTTTGAAAATCAAATTTGATGAAATTGAAGAAGTACAGCAATTGAGTCGTTGTTCAGCTCGATTTTTGCTTGTAAAAGATTTATATATCCGCCGAAAACAATTTCCTGTTTGTTTGGCATATGCGGTGACTATTCATAAATCTCAAGGTTTAAGTGTAGATTGTGCTTTGGTGAATATTGGAAGTACTGTGTTTAAAGAGGGTATGGCATATGTTGCTTTATCTCGAGTCAGAACTTTATCTGGATTATACCTGATTGATTTTGATGACACAAAGATTAGTGCAGATGTAAATTGTGTAAAAGAGTATAATAGGTTAAGAAGAGAACATGCTCCCAATTTACCTCAATATCCAGTATTTGAAAAGCGTGTGGTAAGTCGAAAAAGAAGATATGAGAAAAATTGTAGCGAGGTTGCAGAGAAAAGAAAAAAACTAGATGAACCAGTGATAGTAACCAAAAAGAAAAAGGATTTTATTGAAGAGGTTGTTGGTTTTCAGTTCTGGTGTCAACTGCTATGCTAATGTAGTGGTTAATGTTGTTTTTTTCTTGACACTTTACTAAAACAAATTGTTGAAAATCGGGACAAAAGATTTTGTTGTTTGTTGAATTCTGTGTTTGAGAAATGTAGTAGTGATAAAACTAAAATAGAAAGTGTTTCTGATATTCGAAATGTTTTAGACATATGTTCTGGTTCTGGTTTAAATCAATTTTCACAGAATATTCAGCAAGATTGTCAGGAATTTCTAATTTATATGCTTGTTGTATTGCAAGATGAAGGTATGGATATTGAAAATCTTTTTGGCCTTTCTTATAAATGACAACATGACTGTGACAATTGTTCGTTTTCGAGTAGTACTAAAATAGACACTGAAAGATTTATATATTTGACTTTACCAGACTGCAAAACAGTGTCTTTTAATAATCTAGTTAGAGAAGCAAATCAAAACATGGTCTGTACCCAATGTAACTCACAAATGTTATCAACATTATTTATACAAAGATATGGACAGTATGTAATTTTAATGCTGCAACGATGCAGACCGGATGGAAGAAAACTGACAATTTTAATATAAAATGTTGTAGTTTCTCAACTATCAATATCAGGAAGAACTTTTGTAACTGTAGCAATTATTTTCCATGATGGTCCTTTTACAACATCAGGACATTGCACAGCTTATTTAAAATGTACAAAAGGCTGGACTCATTGTAATGATACTCAATTGATTTTTAAACAACGTTTGCCTTATGACTTACCAAATTCTTACCTAGTGTTTTTACAACAAAAAGTGTAGGGAAAATAATTGGCCTGGGAAAAGTACTGCTGTTAAGAAAGGGTAGTCTGGTGTTGAAAAGTACTTTGTGAGTGAGGGTGATCAAGTTAAAAAAAATTCTTGTAGTTGGCGTAGAGGTAGTGTAAGTGTATCAGATAGTGGGTGATGTGGCTATCACAGGTGATGTTGATCATCAGTGAGGCAGAGGTGTTTTAGATTTATTGTAGTTGTTGGAGATGTTGGTGACATTTCTTTTATTGGTATACAGCTCCTTGCTAAAATAAAGGATGAGCAGAGTGTCATTCGCATACCAGATGATGTTGAGATTCTGATAGCATGCTAGTTGTTTAAGGTTCTATGTACATGATAAATAGCATCGGTGGAAGTATAACCATTGTTAGATGGTATAAAAGATGTTGGTGCTTTTGATTCAGAAGGTTGGGAAACGGAAGCTTAAGAGTACTATTAAGTATCTTCCAAACTAGATTTCACACATATTATTTGGCCATGAGGAATGGTATTTGAAACAAAAAATGACTATTTCGGGTAAATGTTGTTAGCATATGTTTGTACATAACTTTATTTAGAGTGTATAAAAAAGAAGTAATAATGTTTTGTTGCTTTGTGATTGTTGGAGATATCCCATATTTACGTAAGAAATTGCTGTTCAAAAAAAACATTTAAGATATGTTTTTTTTTAATTTTTACATTCTTAATGAAAATGTTGAATGGATTTTTTAAAGACAATCTTATTGATTGTCTTTTTTTTGCCCGCTGTTATATGATGAGTACTATTGAACTCACTCTTTTCAGTGAAATTCAATATATTCTGAGAACAGCAAAATAAGATACATAACATATTGTACAAATTATTTTGTATTGTGAAATATATATTATAACTCAATTTTTTCTACTCTTCCACAGATATTATATTTATAAACAATATATTATTAACTTTTCATTACTTATAAGGTAAGTATGACAAACAAAAAATACTTTCTCATCACTCTCTTACTTCTCTTTCCCTTTTTCACTTTCTTCACTCTCTCTCTTACTTCACTTCCTTTGCTCATCTTACTCCCCTTCCCTCACTCTCTTTACTCCCCTTAATTCACCTTTGCACTCCTTCTTTCACCATCAGTACCCTTCCCTCACCCTCACTTACCTTCTCCTGCTCCCTCTTTCCTCTCTGTGTCCCTCACTTCTCTTTTCTTTCTTCCTCCATCACTACCCTTCTTTTGCTCTATCCCTCACTCTTTTCTCTCTCCCCTCACTCTCTTTCCTTCACACCATCCCTCACTCACTTTCAGTCACTCCCCTTCTCTTATTCCCTCACTTACTTTTGCTCACTCCCCTTCCTTTATTCCCTCCCTCACTCCCCTTTCCTCCATCCATCTCTAAGTCTCTTCCTCTGTCTCAGTCACTATAACTGCCTCACTCCCTCACAGTCCCTCACTCTCCCTCTCTTTCTCTCTCTCACTGTCTCCCTCTCTCTTCACCAATCTTCCTTTTCTTTCCCCTCTCTTTCCATGAATTCTTCTCTCTCACTCTCTCCCTCTGTCTCACTCAGTCTAACCTCACTCCCTCTCAGTCACTCCCTCTCCCTCTCTTTCTCTCTCACCCTCTCCCTCTCTCTCTCTCCCTCACCCTTCCTCTCTTTCCCTTTCTGTTTCCTTCACTCCTACTTTATCCCTCAGTCCCCTTTCCAGTCTCTCCCTCCTTTTCTCTCATTCCCCTTTCATCACCCTCATACCCCTTCTCTCACTGTTACTGCCTTTCACTCACCCTCAGTACTTTTCCCTCACTCCCCTTCCCTCACTCCCCTTCCTTCACTCCTCTTTCCTCACTCCCTCACTCCATCTCACTTACTCCCCTTCGTTCACTCCATCCCTCACTTTTTTCATCCATTTTTCTCTACCTGTCTCCCTCTGTCTCACTCACTCTAACTGCCTCACTCCTTCTCAGTTCCTTGCTCTCCCTCTCTCTCACTCTCTCTCCCTTACCCTTAATCTCCTTTCCTCCCTCTTTATATCTCTCCTCTTCTCTTCCTCACTCACTTTCCCTCTCTCTTAATTTGTTTCCTTCTCCCTCATTCACCTTCCCTCACCCTCATACCCCTTCCTTAACTGTCACTGCCCTTCACTCACCGTCACTCCCCTTCCCCCTCTCCACTTCCTCCAATCTGTATCTCTCACCCCTTCACTTTCCCACTCCCTTTTCCTCACTCCCCCACGCTCTCCTTCTCTCACTCCATTCCTTACTCCCCTTCCCACACTCCCCTTCCCTAACTCCCTACATCCCTCCATCCCCTCATTCGCCTTTTATCTCCTTCACTCCCATTCTCTCACTTTTCCTTACCCCCCTTTTCTCATCCTCATACCCCTTCCCTCATCGTCACTCCACTTCCCTTTCCTTCACTCTCCTTACCCTGCTCTACTTCCCCCTCTCTGTCCCTTACTCCCCTTCCGTATCTCCATCCCCCGCTTCCTTTCTCTCACACCCCCTCCCTCACTCTCCATTCCTTACTGCCATTCCCTTACTCTTTCACTCTCCTTACCTCACTACCCTACCCTTAGTCCCCTTCTTTCAGTCACTCTTTCACTACCCTTTCCTCACTCACCATACTCCCATTTCCTCACTCATTCCCTCAGTCTCTTCCTCCCCTTCATTCAATCATTTCAGTCATTCATTTATACCCTACACATTCATTCAAAAAAGTATGAGACAGTATATAAGAAATATAGCTCTTCTTGAAGAAGTGAAGTTAGTTCTTAGAAGAACTGTTTTTTTTTTTTTAAATGTTGTTATTTTTTGAACAATTTTATATTTTTGGGGGGTTTTCTGTAACAAAAAAGAAATCAGGTAACCAAAAACTGCTCAACAGGAACAGGAACAAACATAATAAAAGAAAAAAAATAACGGTGGGAGCATTTGTGCTGCCTGATCTTTGCCACGATTAAGTCAATGCTTTGTTCTCCGTAGCACAATATTTTGTTGCAATAGTTGCAACTTGTGTGTACATCTGTAAAATCCAGCCGGATATCTAAAGCAGTTGCAGATGCTCCCGCAGAAGAGGTGCTGGGGACAGCAGCTGGAGGATTGTCTCTTAGGTCTTGAGTTGATGCCCGAGCAAAGTTGATTGGATGCAGATTTTTAACATGCCGAATCATTGTAGCAATGCTAAAAGAATAATGTTTGGTGGCATCACCTCTTGAAAGGATGCTGCCACAGATTTTGCATGTAACTTTGGATGTATTAACCTTCTTCTGCTCCTCTGGATAGGTAAAATACTTCCAAATGATTCTTTGGTCTTCTTTGAAGGTGGCGGCTCAGGAACAAACTGCACATCTGAATCAGATGAAGACTCCTGTGGCTGCTGTTGTTCTGTCATTTTCAAATCTTGAAGAAAACACTGAAGATGCTTCTCCCAAGGAAGTGAAAGAGCTTGTGATGGTAGTGGGTGGGGATTTTGAAGATTTGGAAAAGAAACTACTATAAAACAAACCAAAAGTGTTGTTTTCAAGTCACATTAAAAAACACCAAAAAATAAATAAATAAGACCAGAAATATTTAAAAAATCAAAAATTAGTACACAATAATACATAAATCAAAATTAAAATGTTAATATTGATAAAAATATAGAACACTTGTTTAATAACACAAAAAAACAATAATTTATACATTTTAAAATTACCATTTAAAAAACCTTTGAAATTCACTGAAAAAACCATAGGTTTCACACACGTTACAGTTAGGAATTAGCATTTAAAAAAACCTTTGAAATTCACTGAAAAAACCATAGGTTTCACACCAGTTATAGTTAGCTGGACATTTTACTCATAAAAACCATTGAAATTCCCCCGTTATAGTTAGTTGTACTCACTATAACTGCTGATGATGTCACATATTACATCATTCATGACATGGTCAGTGACATCACTGATGACATCACTGATGACATCTCAAATGACATCACTGATGATGTACCTGGACTGCCTTGCATCACATAGGCACAGTATCTCCGCTATCACCGATAGTCCATGACCACATGGAGAGACACTGCTACTTCAGTGATGTCCCGGACCTGCGACCTGCGCTGATGTTTAGGCTGAAAGCGCAGAATTAAAAGCTTCATTCCCACCCAGCCTCTACCAGAGGTATCAAGAAAACCTGGCCGACTGGATCGCCTATCGCAACACGCTGAGAAAAACAAACTGCACTCTGGGAGTTGCAGTTTTCACGTGCTGAACTACCAAAGCGACCCCTCCCAAACGAAGCCCAGGTGTGCACCATTCTACTTCAGATCAGCCAGCATACTACAACACTCAGGATCGCAGTGGCAGCGGTAACCTGGAAGGGAGTGCATCTGAGAAAAGCAAAAGCTGAAACGTGTCATGCTGATCTCTTACAACAAACAAAAGAATCCTGGTTTTAATCCGTTGTGCCCCCTAGTCTACTTTGTTGGAAGGAAGACTGATTGTGGTATATATATATATATATATATATACACATCAAGGTTTATTGAACAATGAGTGGGTGTATGAGTGTCTGACTGGATGGTTAACTGGGTGCGTGACTGACTGTATAAGTGAATTATTAAACATGTCTTAGTGAATGCATGGGTGTATGACTAATCTGTGTGAATGTCTGTATCACTCTGGCAGTTTTTGTGTAAGTGGCTGCATAGGTTGGTGAGAAGCTACATCATGGTCTATATGTGTTCATGATTAGTTGTCTGAGTGCCTGTATGGGTGCCTGAGTGTCTGTGTGGGTGGGGGTGTGACTTCCTGCTTGGATGTGTAAGTGGGTGATTCACTGGGTGTGTGGGTTTATGAATGCATTTGTGTGGGGCTGTATGGGTGAATGAGTGCATGTATGGCTATGTTGATTAATGATTGGATGTCTCAGTGGTACATATGTGAGTAACTACATATGTGAAAGGCAGTATATGTGAGTGTTGGAGTATATGAGAGACTATATGTGAGAATGAGTGATTGTGAGAGTGACTGTATGGATAGGTGTGTGCTTGTATTAGTGATTGTATAAGAGAGTAAGTATGTGTTAGTGTCAGTATGAATAATTTTGGAGGTGTGTGTATACCTATATAATGATTAAATAGAAGTGTGATTGATTCTTTGGATGACTCACTAGGTGTTTGAGTAATTCTACGGGGGTGGTGGTGTGTGAGTATCTTTATGGGTTTATGAGTACATATATCAGTGGCTGTATTGATGAGTGACTGCCTGTATGAGTGACTGTATGGGTGAGTGGATGTGTGTATAGAACCATGAATCAGTGAGTGGGTTTGTACTTACTGGAATTGGTGGGTCTATGGTTTCGAGAATATAGTCTGCATTTTAGAGTAGGTGTGGTAAAGGATATATTAGGGTGTGAGGAGGGACATCAGATATTATGTAGATGATGCCATCAGTGGCATCATCACTGATGTCAATTGAGATGTTGTCAGTGATGTGATCTGTAATTTTACCAACCAGGTCATGAGTGATGTAATATTTGACGTCATCAGCAGTGCATTGTGGGGGTGCAAGTTGTTAATTAGCTCAGCTAATTTAACGGCTGAATTTCTCTGGTTTTGTACGAGTGAAAGGTCAGCCTAAATATAACCTGTGGTTTTTTCAGCAACTATCCAAGGTTTTTTAAGTGTTAAATCCTTACTATTTCGGCCCTGAAACCTGTGTTTTTTTCTGTGAATTTCTATGTTTTTAAAATGCTAATACTACCTATAATGTCCCTGAAATCATGTTTTTTTCAGTGAAATTCGAAGGTTTTTTAAATACAAATTTCTAACTTTGCCTACATAGGTAGGACGTGTTCAGAATGAGGAGGAAAGGTGCAGAAAGAAGCAAGAGAAGAGCAGAAAGAAGCAAGTAAGGTGCAGAATGAAGCAAGAGAAATGCAGAAAGCACCAACAGAGGTACAGAAAGAGGCAAGAGGGGTGCAGAAAAAGGCAATAGAAATGCAGAAAGAAGCAACAGGTGTGCAGAAAAAGGCAACAGAAGTGCAGAAAGAGGCAAGAGAGGTACATAAAGAGACAAATGAGGTACACAAAGAGACAAATGATGTGCACAAAGATGGGGAGATGAGTGGAGAAAGAGGCAACGGGGCACCAGAAAGAAGCAGAAGAAGTGCAGAAAAAAGCAACAGAGGTACAGAAAGAGGAAGAAATTTGCAAAAATAAGCAAGAGAAGTGCAAAAAGAAGCAACAGAGGTGCAGAAAAAGGCATACTTTAACTATACCATTCCAAAGACTCATACAAAGTAGCCTAATCACTAATCCTTCTTGTCTTAAACCTCACTTTTCTCTTGAAGTATCACTATTCATTGACTGCTCAGAATGTTAGGCCTACCAAATGTAAAACAGCAATCCCTACCATATCACTGTTGTGAGTCTGACCAAGTTTATGAAGGTATGCATGCGTGTCTGCTCTTTTAGCTAGTCATGTTACATAAAAAAATAAACATACAAATACTTGAATACATGTGTTTCAAACAGCATAATCTGTACATTTGTGTACAAAAAAGTGTATTTATTTGTTTCTGTTCCTAATACATGGCACATGGATATCAAATAGTATAGTTGAGGGGCATTATAACACAAATATAAATAAGATATGTCTGCGTGTGCAACCAAATGACAGAGCAGAACTGAGAACCTTTAACCACCTATTGGAGAGGCTACTCGCTTTTTAAGCTACCATATTCAGATGCATAACACATGTGAGAACACATATACAAGTAGACGTATACCTGAGTCACAAGAGCACGCAGACCTTTAAACTTGACAGGTTGCACTTCCTATTTGAAAGAAGCGAGACAGAAAGAACTGAGAGAAGTATAGAAAGAAAAAAGAGAAGGGCAGAAAAAAACAAAAGAGGTGCAGAAAGAGTAACAAATGTGCAGAAAGAGGGAACAGAAGTGCAGTATGAGGCAAAAGGGGTGCAGAAAGAGGCAAGAGGAGAGCTGAAAAAGCAAAAGAGGTGCAGAAAGAGTTAAGAGAACTGCAGAAAGAACAAGAGAGGTACAGAAACAGGCAAAAGAGGTGCAGAAAAAGGAAAGAAGGGTGCAAAAAGAGGCAACAGGGATGCAAAAAGAAGCAAGACAAGTGGTGAAAGAGACAAGGGAGGTGCAGATGAAAGCAAGAGAAGTGTGGAAAGAGGCAAGTGAGGTACAGCAAGAGGTAAGAGAAGTGCAGAAACAGGCAGGAGAGGTACAGAGAGTAGAAAGTGACATGCAGGAACATGCAAGAGGGGTGCAGAGAGAGGCAAGAAAAGCACATAAAAAGCAAACAAATGCTGAAAGAGGCAAGAGAAGTGCAGAAAGAAGCCAGAGAAGTGGAAAAAGAGGCAAGTGTACCACTGAAAGAAGCAAGGGGAGTGCAGAAAGAAGCAAGAGAGGTGCTAAAAGAGGCAATAGAAATGCAGACACAGGCAAGAAAAGTGCAAGAAAGTGGCAAGATATGCACAGAAAAAGGTATGTGAGGTACTGAAAGAAGCAAGAAAGGTGCAGAATGAAGCAAGAGAAGAGCAGAAAGAAACAATGAAGTGCATTAAGACGCAACAAAGGTGCATTAAGAGGCAAGAGAAGTACAGAAAGAGGCAACAGAGGTTCAGAAACAGTCCAGGAAAGTGCAGAAAGAGGCAAAATAAGTACAGAAAGAAGCAAGTGAAATGCAAAAAAAGCAACAGAGGTGCAGAAAGAGGTAAGAGGGGTGCAGAAAGAGGCAACAGATGTGCAGAAAGAAGCAACAGAGCTGCAGAAAGAGGCAAGGGGGTGCAGTAAGAGGCAAGAGAAGTACAGAAAGAGGCAACAGAGGTACAGCCAGAGTCTAGGAAAGTGCAGAAAGAGGCAAATGAAGTACAGAAAGAGGAAAGAGAAGTGCAGTAAGGGGGAAGAGGGGTGCAGAAACAGGAAACCAATGCAGAAATAGGCAATAGAAATGCAAATAGAGGCAAGAGAAGTGCAAAAAAGGCAACAAAGGTGCAGAAAGAGGCAAGAGGGGTGCAGAAAGAAGCGAGAGTTGTGCAGAAAGAAGCAACAGAGGTGTTGAAACACACAAGGGAACTGCAGACAGAGGAAAAGGAGATGCAGAAAGATGCAAGAGAAGTGCAGAAAGAGGGAAGAGAGGTGCAGAAAGAAGAAACAGAAGGGCAGGAAGAAGCAACAGAGGTGCAGAAAGAGGCACAAAAAGTACATTACGAGGCAAGAGAGGTACAGAAACAGGAAATAGAGGTAGAAAAAGAGGGAAGAGTGGTGCAAAAAAAGGCAGGAGAGTTGTGGAAAGAGGTAAGTGAGATGCAGAAATGGGCCAGACAGGTGCAGAAAAAGGTTTCAGAGAGGTGCAGAAAGAGGCAAGTGATGTGCAGAAAGAGGCAAGAGAGTTGCAGAAAGAGGCAAGGGAAGTATAGAAAGAGGCAAGAGAGGTGCAGAAAGAGGGAAGAGGGGTGTAGAAAGAGGCATGAGGAGGGCAGAAAAAAGCATGAGAGCTGAAGAAAGAAGCAACAGAAGTGCAGAAATAAGCAAGAGAGGTACAGAAAGAGGGAACAGGGATGCAGAAAGAGGCAAGAGAGGTGCTGAAAGATGGAAGAGAGATGCAGAAAGAAGCAAGAGAGGCACAGAAAGAAGCAAGAATAGTTTTTGCACCATTAATACCAATTTAACACCCACATTTAGCAATAAGTAACAAGTGAACATTCAAGTTTTGCAAATGGCCTTCCACCAAGCAGTAACACTTGGCGCTGCATTTTTGGTAACGTTTGAGCTAGAAGAAAAGAGTAGAAAGGTTTTTTTTGTTCATATCTGCAGGTTATGCAGCAGATGATTGACTTTGTGGCAAATGCAGAAAATGTTTAATTATGTGAAAATTGGCGCAGCCGAACAGTTGCATAATTCCAGTGGCCCTGCTCATACCTCTGACTAGGTCTAGACGTGATCCTCTGTGAGTGCTCTTTTTTTGTGCTTCATTGAGTTTATAGTTTAGCTTCTATGGAAACAAGGAAGACTAATCCTGAGGTTACCACTCCCCAACAAAGACTACCACACCACATTACTCTCCATAACACATAATTCCACTTCACATAATTCCTATAAACTAAATACCACATACTTTCTATCCACATAATTTCACGGCACAACATACCACATAATTGCACTATACACAACGTACATCCACTCCACTCCAAAAAAAATGTGTAAAAAGTTTTTACATTTACAACACCAATAGCTCTAACTTTCACAAATGTGAGACCTATTGCATTGCAAATGCTTCTTTAACTAGTAGTCGCGTTTGCAGAGTGGTGGAGAAAGGGGCTGGGCCTCCAATCAGTGCTCAGAAATTCCACTGCATAGGACTTACAAGAGGTACCAGGAGGCCTTCTTGGCCCCCAAAGTCCCTCAGAAGTAAAGTAGACTTTCTCCCCCAACCACTAGTATGCCAGGAGGCATGTTTGCAGTGTGGTGGAGAAAGGGGGGCGTGGTCTTCAAAGACCTCTTAGCAATCTACTGTGTGGGACTTACTGGCGGTAACAGGAGAGGTAGTTGGCCCCCAAGAACTTCCTTGGGGGCCAACTACCCCTCCTATTACCTCAGGTAAGTCCCACACAGCAGGATTGCTAAGTTCTCATGGCAGGCCATGCCCCCTTTGCCTACCACTCTGCAAAAGTGCTCCCTGCTGCTCTCTTGAATGGGGATTAAAGTCCCCTTCAATGCTGGGAGTCCTTAGGAGCCAACTAGCATACCTGTTAAAACCAGTATGCCTCACATAGTGACATTTCTGAAAGGTGGACACAGGCCAAACCCCCTTTCTCCACCACTCTGCCAGCGCACCTCCTGGCTGTGGGTTGAGGGATGAAGTCTCCTTGCCTCCTAAGGGTCACTGGGGGCCAACTAGTTCTCCTGGCACCGCCAGTAAGCACCAGACAGCTGGATTGCTGAGAGTGGTCAGAGGCCATGCCCCCTATTTACACAGCTCTGTAAACGCACCTCTTGGTGCACTTTTGCTTGGGGGATGAAGTCCACTTTAGTCCTGAAGTCTTCAGGGCAAAAGAACTGTGAGGTTATTAATATTCATGAGGTAGTTCGATTTGCGACTCACAAGAAATCACTACCTTCAAGATATATATTTTCTTAAATTAGCAATTGTGATTATTGTGATTTCCTAATTGTAATTTGGTAAGAATGCCAATTAGGAAATCACAATTCCTACTTTTTTTTAACACATGTGCTTAAATACTTTAGGACTACTAATATTATCACCACCATCATTTGCAAAATAACAACATTTGAGCCTGACAATGTTTGTGTGCTTTACAACATGCAAGCCATTCCTATTGGCATTGCCTTTACTAGTTAATTTGGTTCAATAAAGCAACCCAAGTATTCAATTCGCAGACTGCACAATTTGTGAAATGGAAATTTAAGTCTGAAAAAAATGGTGTCCCTGAGGAGCCATGGGTTTCCTAAACATGTTCTGGTAGTAAAGGCTGCCTCTTCTTCATATGAAAAGTGTAGAACTGGTGTAGAACTTTGACTGGTCAGATCACCACCTCATCCTCTTCTCCATAAATAGCTCTATACCACCTCCTACTCTTTGCTCCAATAAACAAAAGAAGCTAACCCGAAACCTTCACCTCATTCCCCCGGCGTGTTGGAATCTACAATTAAAGCTCGACTACAGCTCCCCCCTCTCTCCCAAAGCACCACTGGCCTTACCGATCATTATAATAACTCTATCCTCGAAGCCCTTGATCAAATTGCCCCTGCCAAACTAAAGCTCCAAAAAAATATTTCGCCTAAAACCTGGTTCAACTCTGACGTAAACAAATAGAGACGAGCTCTCCGTCAAACTGAACGATTGTGGAGGAACCAACCTTCCACCTTAAATCTTATCCTCCTCAGATCTGCTAGGGCCAATTACAAAAGACACATCTTTATTGAAAACGCTTCCTTCCTACGTTTTCAACTCGATCAGGCTAGGAATCGTCCCAGGGAACTTTTTAACATTGTCAAAAACCAAACCTCCTCAGCCCCCCCTAAACTACTAGTTACTATTGAAAGGTGTAATGAAATTGCTTGCTTCTTTTCAGACAAAGTCACCAAGATAGACCACTTGCACAGATGAAATCTTGAGTTGTACCTCAGCTGGGACTGAACCAAATAGGGTCCTGGATGCTTTTCAAAATCTGTCGGACAAAGTATCTCAGCTGATGCTGGCCCCTACAAAAAACATAGAAGTTCGGCGACCAAGATGGTTTAACCAGGATTGTTCGAAAGCAGCACGCAACTTAAGGCTGGCTTTGGTAGCTAAACCCAGAGTAAAACTGACTGTTCAAGCGTGTAGGAAAGAATATAAATCAGTTATTGCCGCACGCAAGGACTTTATAAGAGAGGAGGCATGGAATGAGATTCTTGACCCTGATACCTTGAAGTGTAGCTCCAGATTTTGGGCAGTGGTAAAGAAACCCTTCCTGGTGCAGGATTTGGGTGATGGTCTGGAATCTTGCATAACCAAGGATGAATGGGTAAACCATTTTAAAAAACTATACTGTTGCATGTCAAAGGAAATTCCTAATTTTCCCCCTTGCGATAGTGATAGTATTATCAGGTTTGAAAGAGGCGAGATTGTGGAGGGCATAGCTGGATTGACAGCGGGGAAAGCTCCGGGCCCTGACGGGATCCCCCTTGACCTGTTTAGATCTGACCCTAGATTTTGGGCACCCATACTGGAGGCAGTCTTTAATGCAGCTGCAACAGCTGGTTGTCCACAAGCATGGGGGGTCGCCACAATTGTTCCGGTCTTCAAGAAGGGGGACAGGGGTAGTCCACTCTGTTATAGGCCAATTTCATTAATTGATTCTATGGTTAAAATAGTAGGCAGAATGCTACTGCAGAGACTGTCGGACTGGGCGCTGGAAAATAACATCATGTCCATCGCGCAGTATGGCTTCTGCAGTGGACGTTCGACTATAAAACAGTGCCTTAATCTCTTCTTAATTTTAAGCAAGTATACTATAGCGAAGAAGGGTACAATCCACCTTGCCTTCATGGATTTGTCATCTGATTTCGACTGTGTCAACAGGGGAAAGCTGTGGCAATCCATGAGGGCAAAGGGTGTTGACAATGGGATTGTTAATTTCCTTGTTGACTTACACAGTAACACTAGTGCCAATGTAAGGTATTCTAAGGATCTGGGCGTAACTAGTAATTTTGATATTAGAAAGGGTGTGCGCCAAGGCTGCATTCTAGCCCCCTTTCTTTTTAATTTCTATATCAACGATCTAGATAGCGACCTGCAGAATATCCATGTCGACTGTCCTAGAGTCGGCAGGCGGGGTATTCCTGTTCTTTTATACGCAGATGATGCGGTTTTAATTTCTAGAACTGAGAGGGGACTCAAAGCTCTACTTAATGCTTTTAAACTGTTTATGTCAGACAGAGACTTATTGGTCAACAATTCCAAATCATATATAATGCAAGTTGGCCAACAGCCAAGTAGAAACTTCCTGTTTAAGCTAGATGATGTAGTGATCCCTGTATCGAAATCATTCTCGTACCTTGGGGTCATTTTCGATACCAAACTTAGCTGGGGTCCACATCTTGTTAAGAAGAAAGGCGAATTGGCCAGGGTGAATGCCTCTATTTTTAATTTTGCAGCAAAGCTTGGGAAAAAAACCCACCAGTGCCATGATGAAACTTTATAATGCGAAATCAGTGGCAACTGCTGTTTATGGAAGTGAACTGTGGGGGTATGTTGTGGGGGAGCAGTTACAGATAGCTGAAAACTCTTTCATGAAGCGCCTCTTGTGTGTCCCAGCTGGAACCTCTAATTTTGTAGTACATGAAGAGCTGGGGGCACATTATTTAAGCGACAATTTCTCTTTACGCCCGCTGATATGCTGGCTAAATCTGTGGCTAAATGAGGACATTCCATTGACTCACTTGATCATGAAAGATTTTTTGTCCCAGGACAACGCAATGGGTACCCCATGGTTAAATTATCTGAAAACTAGCTTTTCCAGACTCGGTCGTCTGGACTTGTTTGAAAACCCGAGCAGGATTGTAAATAGGGACGTGGAGGTAATTAAACTGACCTTCCTTATGGACAGAAGTATGCAAACGGATGGTGTGGAGCTTCTCAAACCAACTGCAAGAAAATCTGTTATGCTTAAATCATGTGAATCAATGGAGCCATATTTGACTGGCTCTTTGACTTCACATGAGAAGTTCCTGCTAACAAGGTTTAGGTTAAACCTCTACCACCATTTGCTGATTAGACCAAAAAGTGAAATTTTTAATAAATTTGCTGCACCCTGTGGCTGCGACGGAAAGTCTCCAAAGGATATGCTGCATTTTATATTTTTATGTAGATTTTATGATTATCCACGCAAACGCTACCTGGTTGTTCTTTTAAAAAAACTTAATTTTAATCAAATCAGACCAGCCCTTATGTACTTACAACTTCTGCATAAGGACAGCATTCTTCAAGTAACTGAATTTTTAAAACTATGTATAAGGTTGAGAAATTGTATGGATCAGTGATGGTCTTCTGTGCTGATTTATCGCTCTTTTGATTTTATTCTTTGTATGTAAATTACTGAATTAATGATCCTTGTATTCTTTGCATTTTACCGTATATTCATATACTTATTGTATTTTTAAATTGCATTGTTGCACATGTGCTTTTATGGTTTGAATCAAAACCGAAATAAAGTCTCTATTGAATTGAATTGACCAATCCTTCCTCCCAACTCCCCCTCCACTCAGCCAACACCCCCCCATTAGCATCCCCCTGGTACTCCCCTCCACTTCCCTACCCCCATGATCCCTCACAACTCCTCCTCTCACTCTCCCAATACGAACTTAACTCTACAGATCCCCAGCTAAAAAACAACGCTTCATGGAGTGATTTTGGTCCAATATCAGAAAGTGTTGTCCGCAACATCATCGCCAAACTTAAACCAACCTCGAACACCAAAGATCCTCTTCCTGCTCATTTAGTTCAAGAACTTAAACACATCTTTGCCCCACTCTGGACCACTATTATCAACTCTTCTTTTGCCTCTGGTCTGTTCCTGCTTCCCTCCAATTGGGCCAAATTACCCCCATTATCAAAAACACAGCGGCGGATCCCAATGACTTAAACAATCTGCGCCCTATCTCCAAACTTCCTTTCCTATCCAAAGCCCTCAAAAAATGCATCCTGATACAGCTTGACAATCACATCGACACTTTCAAACAACTTGACGCCTTCCAGTCTGGTTTTAGAAAGAGTTGCAGCACAGAAACAGCAATGCTCAACATTACTGATGACATACATCACTCCCCAGACAAAGGCGAATCCTCCCTCCTCATTCTCCTTGACCTCTCCGCCGCCTTTGATACTGTTATCCATGTCACCTTACTCAAGATCCTCAAATACCGTTTCGGCTTTGACGGAAATGTCCTTAAGTGGTTCACCTCTTATTTCCAAAATAGAACTCAACGAATCAAAGTCAACAGTTGCCTCTCTAAACCACAACCTGTCTCCCTGGGCCATCCACAAGGCTCTATCCTTTCACCAACCCTTTCTAACCTCTTCATGGAACCCTTCACCCTTATTCTTAAACAAGCAAAAATCAGTTACCACCTCTATGCTGATGACACACAATTATACTACAAGATCAAATCCCACAGCAACATCTTACATCTCAATGTTGCCCTGACTAAGATCCAAGTCTGGTTTCATCATAACCACCTCAAATTAAACCCCAAAAAAACTGGAATCATCCTATTCTCTACTAAGAACAACTCGCTCCCTATTCAATACTGGATCGTGGACATTAAAGCACTCAACTGCTCTCTCACCATCTCCAATTCGGTCAAATCCCTTGGCATTAGCATCGATCAGAATCTCAATCTCACTCCCAACATAAAAATCTCGGCAAAAGGTGCCCTCTTCATTCTTCATCACCTTTAAAAATTAAACCCTTCATTCCAGCTGATGACTTTAAATCTGTTGTACAATCATTGGTCCTTTCCAGAATAGATTATGGCAATGCCACCCTTACTGGCACCCTTAAATGTTCCTAACCCCTATTAAATCCGTTCTCAATCTCGCTGCCAGGCTTATCTCTGACTGTAAACGATACGATCACATCTCTCCTGTCCTCAAAAACCTCAAATGGCTTACAATTGAAGGCGGATCCACCTACAAGATTGCCGGCATCACACACAAAGCCTTCACCAAAGCACCCCCTCCTACCTTTCAGACAAACTCCAAAAAGCTGGATGTACTAGAACTTTGAGAAGCACTAACGCTCATGTCCTTTACCCTCCTCAGTTAAAAAAGAAAACAACTCAATCACGCTCATTCTCTGGCAACGCCCCTTCTATCTGGAATACTCTTCCCAAAGATCTTCGCTATAACCCATCCTACCCCTTCTTTAAGAGAAACCTCAAGCAGTTTCTTCTCAACAAATATTCAAGTTCTTAATTGTACTGACATCTCTGGCAATTTTCACCCCCTCTATTCACTACTTCCACAAGCTTCCCTCTATCTATATTCACCTCTCCCCCCTTCCTCCATATTTCCTAAAATCTTTCACCCTCTTTCAAACCTTAGACCTACTACATAATCCCTCGCTGTCCTCATGATCTGCTCCTCAATCTGCTACTTGCTATTCGAACTTCTTTTCAGCTTGATTGCCCTTATTTTATGTTTAGCAATTGTTTCCCAGTGTGATATGCTCTAGATGTTTAACCTAATTATGTAAAGCGCTCTGATACTCTTGGGTCCAGCCAGCGCTATATAAAACCTTTAAAATTGATAAATAAATATATAAAATAGAACCACGCCTGCCAGTTCATCCAACATCACAGGCGGTACACTCAGCCAGTCTTGAACTTTAACAAAAGAGGACTTGTTAATTTCTCTTTGACCGCTACAGGAATGAGACCAAAAGCCTAGGGTCAACAATATCCTGAGCACCAGTTTAGTTTCCAAAAATGTAAATGGCCACCAGGCGATGATTTTACTTTATTTCAAGTCTCTGTATATATCCAAGAGATGTCAAATATAAACTTTTAGCAGGCTAAGAGTTCATGTTGGACTTCTGTTGGATATATACAAAGAGTAGAAATGAAGGGAAAACATAAATTACAATGTCTGGCAAACATTTTAACTTTTGGACACGGAATTGGGGCTCAGGTTATTGTTGATTGCTGTTCAGAGGCAATTTTGTCTTCATTGTTGGAGGAGTTGAGTGGCTGCTTCTAGTCCTTGTTATGCCATTTAGGAATAAATAATCTGAGACACTGTGATACACGATTGTGCACAGATTTTACCCTGCCACTTTTTACCAAGGGTATTAATTGACGTTAGATAAAAGCTGAGAACCAGGTGATAGTGTCACAAGACATGACAAATCTGACAGCTGGGTAGTGCTCTGAGGTATATTGTATCTCCTGTTAAAGTTAGGAGCAGAGATGTCTAGTTAGCCCATAATGATGGGCAAATGCTGAATGCTTTGGGGGATTTTTTTTGTATTGGTTGAATGCTTGAAATGGCAATCAGTGAATGGCATTCTGCCCTAGGGCAGGCATAGTTATCATGCCATGATCAGGTAAACTGCATTGTTTTAGAGTATCCATGGCATGTTCATGTATGTTTTTTAGTAAGTAGAATTAGCATGCTTTATAGACATGTAATATACATTTCATTATGTTAGTGCGAACATAGCATATATGTGCATTGGGTACATGAAATTCTTTCTCAAATAATAGTCAGTGATACCAGTATGGTAATCGGATGCACATTTTCAGATCCATTTTAGAATTGATATTATATAGTACATTATATATAGTGAACTTTATCAACTGAGATCAGAGTCAGTACAACTGTTTATTTGTGTTAATGGTTAATGACTATCTATTTCCATGCTTCCAGGTATTTATTTACCTCTGGCAGGAAGCACACAGCTCATATCTTTGTTTGCTTAATATTATCAGGGTGACATGTTCTTTTTTCCAAAACAGTGTAATACACAAGGTCAGTGGCGAAAGTCCATATTTGAATCCCATCTATTTCAACACAGAATGGGCTTTAGCCATCATCCAAACACAAAATACAAAGCAGTGACCTTAAAATGGTCTCAAATGTACTTCATATTTTAAATTGCAATAGTCACCTAGGAAAATAGGGAGGAAGGCACATCATTGAATATAGACCCGATCAGTACTATATTGGTTTGAACTTGACCAGCCAGCCAGAGGTCTAGTATTTAATATTTAACAATTTTTCAAAATGTTTACAAACGAAAATACGGAAAGTGGGACACAAGCCTGTATCCTACTACCACAACAAGAACAAACAATTAGGAAACACACAATGAGGCTCAGGCAAAGCTCATGCTTTGTTAAAGAAAATAACTCTAGATGTGATGAACAAATCGCAAGGAACACCTTTACATAGCAAAACGATAGAATTTCTGGTATCGTATAAGGTGTTTTAAGGTGTCGACAGCTTTTCGATTCATGTGAACAATGCATGGATCATCATATCATATATATATATATATATATATATATATATATATATATATATATTACCTACTGGCGGTCGCCAGTAGGTATATATAGTTAGGATTTTTTCTCTATGGGATTTTTGAAAATTCTATGTCTAATAACTTTGGCGTTTGTGGACGGAATTGGCTGAAATTTTCAGGAAAATGGCACATTTTGTTTCTGAGCAGCCCTTGAAAATTTGGGGGGGGGTTCGTCAAGGGGGGGCCGAGAAAAAAGGGGGGTCCCAAAACGTGTTTTTAACATTGAGTTTTCCATAGGGCGGTTGGCCTCACTTTTAGCCCGAACGGCTGAATGGATTTGCACGAAACTTGGCAAAATTGTAGGGACTGGTAGCCCGATGTGCCTTTTGTAGGTCTCAATATATGTGCTCCAGTGGATTTTGAGAAATTAACGTTTAAAAAAAGATATATATCTGTAACAGCGGACCTGGCACGCGCAACGGAGCTTTGTGAAGCGAAGCTGATTGGTTCTCCGGCGTCTGTCAACATTCCAAAAAGTCCGTAGCGGCCGCCATCTTGTCTCTCGGTAGGATCGAGAGACAAGAGGAGGTCAAAACAAAGGGGGAAATAACTATAAGGGGGCATAGTAGATCCTCGCTGACCCCCTAGGTTTGATGTGGAGGTTTTAAAAGGGCCCCGCGGGGCAAAAAAAAATAATAATAATAATAATCGAACGGCTGAATGGATTTGCACGAAACTTGGCAAAATATTAGGGACTGGTAGCCCGATGTGCCTTTGCTAGGTCTCAATATATGTGCTCCAGTGGATTTTGAGAAATTAACGTTAAAAAAAGATATATATCTGTAACAGCGCTCCGCTTCGCGTAACGGAGGTTTGCGAAGCTGATTGGTCATTCTGTCACTGGGCTATAGTTGGGCTACATCTGGCTGATATTTGGGCTACATTTGTTTTTTTGTGTGTCTGGCGGCCATCTTTGGGCTACATTGGGCTACATTGGGCTTCATTGGGCTACATTGGGCTACATTTGGGCTCCAACATATATATAGGCCAATGTAGCCCAATATATATTTTTCAAAGTTAATTTTCGTAAAAACCACTGGAGCATATATCTTGAGACATAGCAAAGGCACATCGGGCTACCAGTCCCTACAAT
Organism: Lissotriton helveticus; assembly: GCF_964261635.1. Taxonomy (NCBI): domain Eukaryota; kingdom Metazoa; phylum Chordata; class Amphibia; order Caudata; family Salamandridae; genus Lissotriton; species Lissotriton helveticus. The sequence continues at coordinate 63,571,405 of NC_136059.1, read as the reverse complement.
TTTGCCAAGTTTCGTGGAAATCCATTCAGCCGTTCGAGCTAAAAGTGAGTCCAACCGCCCTATGGAAATGAAGGAAATGAATGGGTAATTTGTAATTAGCAAATAGCTAATCGCAAACTAGGAATGGTAAAGAATCGCTATTTATTCCTTAAAGTTCGCTATTTAGGAAATGCAAAAAACTTTGATGATACATATGGCGGTTCATCTCTAACAAGATAAGAAGCATAGGGATACATTTATGATGACTGGCGCATCACCAGGGATGTGTTAGTCATTCTGTGCCATGTTCCGTCACCTATGGTGTGCTGCATTTACAATGCGGCGCATCATGGGGCAAAAACAGCACAGATGCGTGATGTATCTGTGCCGTAAAGGTGGCGCATTGCTGGAGTTGTATCGCAAGTGTGATGAAGCTCCAGCAAGGGTCGGGGGTGCCCCTGTCGCAGGGTTTCTGTTCTCACACAGAACTGTGGACAGAGGATTGGAACCTCGGCGAATTAGGGTGTCCCAAAACTCACGTTAGTAATCAAAAACTCCTTAGCAAGCTAGGTACAGTGTCACATTGGATATAACAAACTCTCAATGTTTAGACAATCCAGAATATGAACTTATAGTACCTCAGGATATGTGGAACTCATGAACAGTCGGTCGTTATATATTTCTTAGAAACCAGAACATGGAGTTAAGAAGAACACATGTGTATTTGAAATGTTTATTTACTAATGCCGTCTTCTCAGGCGTAGTATCTTAGATAATAGAAGTACACATATTATCAGTAGCAAAATTACCAGCATAGTTACTAGTACATAAAAAGCGAATGGTGACAGTATGTTAACATGCTGTAAATGAATAAGAGTTAGCAACACTTATAAGCAGCCGCGGGCCGTGGAGGGAGTTACGGTGGGGCAGGGAGGCGGGGAGGGGGAGGGGCAAGGTAGAGAGGGCTCCACCCTGCTTCTCCCCCTCCCCGCCTCCCTGCCTCACCGTAACTCCCTCCACGGCCCGCGGCTGCTTATATCTCACCCTCCCTAATACACATATTATATTATTTGCTAAGAAGGTCTCTTTGTGTTGGTTTAGGGCGTGCCCATACTTTAGTGTCTTAGATTTGAAGGAATCACATCAGCATACACCAGCTCTCTCTTCATGTGAACCGCATCAACTGTTGTGTATGTGTGTTCGGCAAAGCAATATAAAACCCGCCTCATGCCCAGAATTGGCAGAAGTTGCACTTATGTTATGAGTATGAAGTCGTGGAGATCAGACCTCATAACAATTCTGTATCGTGTTGTTCTTGAAACTTTAGCACTCGCTGTACAGATATAGTTTAACAAGCAAAGCAGATAGTAGAGCAATAACATATTATTCTCATGTAAACCACGATGAACTACTAGGTGGAAAGCTAAAGCAACAACTAAGTGTCGTGTGCAGAAGTTGCAAAAAAGGAAAAATGGCGTTTAAACCGGTAATGAGCCCATGCTAACTTAACACGGTGTAAAGATATCCAGGACCTAGATGACACCTCCCCATGATCCGGAAACGAACTGAATAAGATAATAGAAGTGCCATCTCATGAGAGCAGATTGCAAGTTTATATGTGGACGGTCCGCAAGGTAAAGCATTAAAAACTAGGAAAATTTAATGCTAAAGAAAAATAAAACAGCCAAGTACTTTATCGAGTCTTAAGCCAATAGGCAAGGTAAATAATAAAAACTTGACAAATAAGTCAATGAATTGTCAATGAAATGCTAGTACTCAGCATATCAAACATGAAAAAGGTCTATGACATAACTGTGTATGCAAAATAAGCTGCAACAGCCTCCAATAGGAAGTCACCGTCTTCATCCGAAAACAGTTCAGCCATCCAATTTAAAAGCGGAAAAGAACATACGTGCTCTCCCAGCACCGGATCCTCTATCACCATCAGAGGACAGCTCGGTGGGTTTTCAAGAAAGCTCTCTTCCAAGAAAGACTGTGCTGCCGCCAGTAAATTCCAGGGACCAAGTAGTCCATGCATCAATGCCACAGCCATAATCCTTTCGCCAGGACAAACCAACTCGTGAGTAATGATAGGAGTCATCAGCTGATTAAAGTCGACGTCAGGAGAAACCGGTCCGCAGAGACACAAATCAATGGCCCAATCGAAATCACAGGTCAGGCAGTGAAATACAGGCTGGACACAGGTGAAGTAGGAGAATCGAAAAGATAATCCATATGCCGTGCTTAATATCGCCAACGGCATTGTGCCATAATATTCTAGCATGCGATTGCGGAACAGTGTCAGCAGCTGCAGGGTGGGAGGTTGCATAGGAGGGACATCCATATTTAAAAATGTAAAAAAGCACAAGAGCGTCCGCTGGTAATGCAAGTAAAAATGCCAATCCACGAACCAGAGTGGAGAAAATAGAATGAAAGGAAGCAGGGATGACTCCAAAGATTTTCTCAAATGAAGTCACGAGACCACTGGTAACAACTTTAAAAAAGTGCGCCAGGGTCTTTGTGGAGGATGCGTTAAAGATAGTCGGAACCATCTTGCTGAAATTGAAAGGCAAATCTGAATTAAAAGTATTCCTTTTATCGTAACAGTAAGTGAACGGGTTATTTGCTGCAGAAATGTTCTATTTCCTCCCACACATGAACATAGGGAGTTTTCAATCTGGCCACAAATACCAACCTTGGGACAGATTTCAACGGCATGGCAAGAATAAGAGCTCTTTTGTCTCAGAGAGAGGTGGCCTTGAGTTCGGCCCGTGAAACTTTCGTGCTTCACATAGCGAACACCCGTACAGAGGTGCAGACCCTTTTCAATTAACTCAGAACAATCTTCATTATTGAGCATCAAATAACTACCATTTTCCAACAACTTGAACGTGGGGATGATAGCAGGAACTGGCGTGCCTTGCAACACGCAAGCCATATTTGGTCGGTGTTTGTTGCATGAACCGTGTAACTGTATGTGCCTACACATTAGTGAATGATCTGGCGTCTCAGTGCATTCCTCTCCATTCAGATAAACTTCTTGATCATCTTTGAAACATCTGTATGTGTATGGAAGCGACCAGACCTCATGAAGAAAAGCACTACCTAAAGGTTCATAACGACCTATTGGTATATATTTCATACAATTTGAAAACTTATATAAAGCAAAAGGCAGCGTTATTAAACCGTGGATAAGGCACGTTGCCAAAAAACCCGCAATCCTCTGCTGATGATGTCACTGAGCATGTCATGAATGATGTAATATGTGACATCATCAGCAGTGGATTACGGGTAATAGTATCTCTAGTTTACTCCCCTATAGCTGTCTTTCTTTTAACATAAGTGTCTGTTTCCTTCCCTTATACTTACTGTTTTTGGTTCGCTTCTAGTTCGCGTACCGGCGAGCGAACTGGGAAGCGAACTAAGAGAAATAGAGGTTGGCACAGTTCCAAATATTGTACCAATTTTTTAATAACGGGGAGGTAGTTCTGAAAAGAACTTTTTTTTTTATTGTTTTTGTTGTTTTATATTTTTTTTATTATTTTTCGGAACATTTTTTTACTTTTTTTGAATTTTTCTGAAGTTTTATATTTTTTGGGGTTTTTCTTGGAGGGGGCAATGAAAACGATTCATTGTAAAGGGCTCAACAGGAGCAACAAAACAAAAAAAGAAGTATTTATTATTTTGGGCGTTTCGTACAAACTTGCATATGATAGTCAATAGCTCTGTTGATCAGAGTGATGCTTTTTTCTCCGTAGGAAATGAATCCATCGCAAAATACGCAGGTGTGTTTTACTTCACCAAATTTCATTTGTATATTTGGCACCATCTCCCTGCCCTCTGGTCCCGTTACTTCCGGTACAACAGATCTTCTGGCCATAATAGGGAGATTATCTAGGTCGTTCTGAAACTGTGCAGCACTGTAGTTGTTAGGATGCCACCTAGTCATATGGCGATGCATTGTGTAGTTTCCGAAACTGTATTTTTTCTCGGTTCCTCTGGACAGTCTATCTTGACATATAAGGCAAGTTACGTATCTTGCATTTACTTTTTTCTGACCTTTGGGAATTTTAAAAAATTGCCAAATGAAGTTTTCTTTCCGGTGAGACGTCCTGGGCTGCTCAGGCAAAAACTGCCTCTCTTCGTGCTCGTCGTCCTGTTCCTCTTCTTCTTCTTCTTGTTGAATTATAACTTGAGCAGGTGGTCCACTCTTCCTTGGATGTGGTGGAGGTGGTGGGGAAGCACCAGCTGAAGCTACTAAAGAAGCCATTGCTCAGTGATCACAAAGGGTCTTTCTCTCACAATGATGAAAGTCAGAGTGAGGAAAGAAGGAGGGATTTTCATCATTTGGGAAAAACAAGAGTTCTCAACCAATCAAAAGTGTTCATTTTAGATTATATGACCTAGTCTTACATCATTAGGAAACCAAAAGTGAAATGAACCAATGAAAAGTGTTATTACCAAGTCACATGACTTGCTGTGTTTACGTTAAGCGCTTTGCAGGGCCTCCCGGTTTGCTTCCAGAAACCTGCGCTTTGCGACTCGCTTCGCGTACCAGTTTGCTAACGTAGCACGTCATATGACGTATCACGCGACAACGTGAAACGTCATGCGGACGGGAGGCGTCACGATGTTGTTTTCTAACGCGGCACTTGCGGTAAAGAAACGTTTACCGGCTCGCGGTCTATTTCGCGGCATCAAGGTCAGCTAACGGGAAGCTTCCCGATTCGCGAAGCGGGAACGAAGAAAAAAAAATATTTAAAAAAAAAATTATTCATAAACATATAAAATATATTTTTGGATTTAAAGAAGAATACATTTTACAGCTACAGATATTAGCTGTTAAAAAACCAATGAAATTCACAGAAAAAACCATAGGTTATAGACCATATATAGTTAAGAATTAGCATTTACAAAACCTTGAAAATTCACTGAAAAAACCATAGGTTATAGACCATATATAGTTAGGAATTAGCATTTAGAAAACCTTATTTTACTCACACAAAACCATTGAAATTCCATATATAGTTAGTTGCACTAACTATATATCGCGCATCCGCAATCCACTGCTGATGATGTCACATATTACATCATTCATGACATGGTCAGTGACATCACTGATGACATCACTGATGACATCTCAAATGACATCACTGATGACATCTCATTTGACATCAATGACCACATCACTGATGATATCATTCATGTGACAATACAATGCATCTCCTCACATTTTAATATAACCTCTGTTACAACCAGTGTTAAATACAGAGTATAATTTTTGAAACCATTGACACACCAATACTAGTTACTACATACGCACTCACTGATTCCTACGTCTACACACACATTCACTCATTCATCCATACAATCATTCATACATACAATCACTCATCTTTACAACACTATCATATGCACTCATACACCTATACAGACATTTACACTCTGTTGCTCATCCATGGAGTTACTCACACACCTAGTCAGTCATGCAAAGAATCAATCACACCTCCATTTTCTAATCTATACAGTTAAACATAGAGCACCTTACATTTTCAAACATATACTAACACATACTTACTCTCTTATACAATCACTGATACAAGTACACATTGATCTGCACAGAGTCACACACCTCCCAACCAGTCACACACACACTCAGTCTCCCATACAAATACTTGGCCAACCAATCAATAACCCATATAGCCACTCATATAGCTACTGATCAACACATGCAGCAGCTTGCACAACAACAGACATACTGATGCAAAGTTTCACACAGTTTAGTCACTAACCTATGCATTCAGTAGGACGCATTTAATCACTCACTCATACAGTCAACCACGCACCTACTAAAACCTTCATTCAGACACTTATACATCTACTCATTCTTCAATATGTAAAACATATTTTAACTTTACAGAAACATACAGTCACTGGATGTTGTCATCAGTGATGTCATTTGAGATGTCATCAGTGATGTCATCAGTGATGTCACTGACCATGTCATGAAGGATGTAATATGTGACATCATCAGCAGTGGATTGCGGATGCGCGATATATAGTTAGTGCAACTAACTATATATGGAATTTCAATGGTTTTGTGTGAGTAAAATAAGGTTTTCTAAATGCTAATTCCTAACTATATATGGTCTATAACCTATGGTTTTTTCAGTGAATTTTCAAGGTTTTGTAAATGCTAATTCCTAACTATATATGGTCTATAACCTATGGTTTTTTCTGTGAATATATATATATATATATATATCTCATATGAACTTCTGATAAATCTCAAAAGCATATGAACTTCTGATAAATCTCAAAAGCACCACAAGCAGGAGGAGTGCTTCAAAACAGAAGAAACCGGTTGTGCATAAATCATCACAAATTTACGGATAAGCAGTATTGTTATTAGTTTAAATATAAAATGAGTTAAAAGTAATTACTGACTGACAAAAAATGTGAGAACTGAATGTAGGTTTTAGAAGCAAAGTAGATGTTCATGCACTGCCTAGTAATGTTTCATTTTTTTTCTCTGATCTAAGACGTGGCTAAAACATTCTCAAATCAAGGACGGAAGATTGATTCAGATTGATTCAGATGCTCCGTCCATCACCACCCCCTTTTGTACCGCTTTTGGCCGCCATAAGTGTGGCAGGGTATGCTCAGACGTGAGTCCCTTGCTCACTTTGCCACTGGGTTCAAGCAAGCCGGGCTGAAGACGGCTGTAATGCCAGAAACCGGTCCTCGGAAGCTTGTTTCCGGTCCAGGGAAGACATGGCTTGGCAGTTCGGGCTGGACTGTTCCCATGAGGCACAGGGTCAGACTGATTTGCATATAGCCATTTCTGAACTGGGGTGGCAGAGTGGGCTAAAGAACGGTGATGGATTAAACCCAGATCTTTTGACTGGGTGTGAGTGTTTGATTGATTCAGATGCTCCGTCCATCACCACCCCCTTTTGTACCGCTTTTGGCCGGAATAAGTGTGGCAGGGTATGCTCAGACGTGAGTCCCTTGCTCACTTTGCCACTGGATTCAAGCAAGCCGGGCTGAAGACGGCTGTAATGCCAGAAACCGGTCCTCCGAAGATTGTTTCCGGTCCAGGGAAGGCATGGCTTGGCAGTTCGGGCTGGACTGTTCCCATGAGGCACAGGGTCAGACTGATTTGCATATAGCCATGTCTGAACTGGGGTGGCAGAGTGGGCTAAAGATCGGTGATGGATTAAACCCAGATCTTTTGACTGGGTGTGAGTGTTTGATTGATTCAGATGCTCCGTCCATCACCACCCCCTTTTGTACCGCTTTTGGCCGCCATAAGTGTGGCAGGGTATGCTCAGACGTGAGTCCCTTGATCACTTTGCCACTGGATTCAAGCAAGCTGGGCTGAAGACGGCTGAAATGCCAGAAACCGGTCCTCGGAAGCTTGTTTCCGGTCCAAGGAAGGCATGGCTTGGTAGTTCGTGCTGGACTGTTCCCATGAGGCACAGGGTCAGACTAATTTGCAGATAGCCATGTCTGAACTGGGGTGGCAGAGTGGGCTAAAGAACGGTGATGGATTAAACCCAGATCTTTTGACTGGGTATGAGTGTTTGATTGATTCAGATGCTCCGTCCATCACCACCCCCTTTTGTACCACTTTTAGAAGTTGGCATATTTGGGTAATCTGTGCCTGGCGTGTGATTGGCTGGAGCCTGGCCCCAGGAGTGAGCCTGGGCCTGCTTGTGGATTGACTGTCTAGTTTGAGGGTGACAGGGGCTGCAGAGCCCCCAGGAGGTTGTCTGAGTCAGCCCGTGGATGAAAGGCTGCATCTGCTGCCAGGGAAGTGGGAGGAGATAGCACCTGGGAGTGAATAGGGTTGTGCCTGCCTGACCACAATGCTGGCTTCACCTCCCGCTGGGCGACTGTCACCTCTGTCCCTGATACTGAAAGAAAGAAGGAAGCCAGGAAGCCCAAGGGCTCCAGTAACACCCAGAACTGGTTTAGACCGGGCTCAGGGCCCACTTGCACAAAGACTTCAAAGAACTTCAAAGACTTTTAGGGGTATAAGAGCAGGACCCCTGACAACAGAAAAGTAGATTCTACAATCAAGAGGAACCTCTGCTGGAAGAAGCACCGCTGGAGAACTGAAGGAAGATTGCCTTGCTGTGTGCTCTAAGGGCTGACCTGTTCTGCTGTTCAACTGAATCTGAGGAGAAGAGGGACTTTGCTGTGTGCTGTGACCCTGCCTGCTTGACCTACAGAGACTTTGCTGTGTGCTGTGTCTTCTAACTGAATCTCCAAGGGGCTGAGAAGAGCTGGCCTCCTGTTCCTGGAACCCAGGGTTAAAAGGTTCCTAAAGAAACTCCAAGACGCTGTGAAGATCGTGCTGTTTTAGCCTGGTGCATGATTCATGTCCAGCTGCTGATCATGGGCAGAGATCGGTGTGCTCATCGGCACATACTCAGCGAGGGTCGGAGGTCCGTGGTGCCTCCCCTCGTGAGCTCTGCCCTAAATAGATTGTGTGGCCGTGAGGGCGGTCTTGCTGTGACCTGCGCCCTCGAAAATCACTTGCCGCCTGTTCATCACCGCGGCCCGGGGCCAGAAACACCCTCCGGAGTTTGCCGTTCTTGGCGGGGCCTGCGGAGCCGAAGAACGAAGCCGCCGCGCCCCCATTGGCCAAAGAGAACGAGCCCCCTCAGTGAAGCCGCGCTAGGATTGGCCTAGCGCCGCCGCGTCATCACCCAGGCCGCGCATTCATTGGTTGCCTGCCTTCGTATTATCTGGAGCTCGTCCCGGGAGCCGCACTGCCATTGGCTGAATCCCGGGCGTCTGTGGAGGCTCGTCGGTGGAACAGCGACCTCATTGGTCCGTCCCCAGGAAGCTGTGTGGGTGATCGCCGGAGCCGCGCTCGAAGCGGAGGTATGTCGTCCTCGCCGAGGGACTAGCGCGAGTGTGTACCACCCCTGGCCTGTGTCATCCGCCCCGAGGGATCAACGCGAGTGTGTACCGCCCCTGGACTGTGTCCCAGATCGAAGTGATAGGCTAGCTCCCCGCCGCTCGCTGGATTGCCGAGAGCGGGCGGAGAGCTAACGGGACCGGCCGGGGCTTGGTGCAAATCTTCTCCGCTCATCAAGGTGGTGCACAAAGAAGCACTTGGTGAGGCGCCCTAGCAGGGCTTGTGCAGAGCCGGTGAAGGGCTGACTTTGAGCTTACAAAACAGTGGCATAGTTTTGCTGCTAATTTAAATGACACTGAGACTGATTCTTTTTAAAGAGTGAAACCTTCAGTTTGATAAGAGCCCAGAGAGGCTCAGGTGACCCATTTGTTGACGAGCCTGAGAGGCTCTTGGGGCATATTTGTTTAAGATCCTGTGTGTCTCCTACCTTTTGGCGCAGTTCTATTCAAGGGCTAATGAGAGCCCATGCCATAGTTTTATTGATGTCCCAGCTGCCCAGCAATTAGTGGGCAGCTGCAACGTTTAGGCTCCTGACTTTTGGACACAGGGCGTCCTAGCCCCAACAAGGCCAGTTGGCTTAGGGACTGCCACAGGTGGTGGCTTATGGAGTTTTGCGCAATGTGATGTGGTGCTAGGAAATGTAATGCATTTAATATGATTACGCACCTTGATCTTACACCTCTGAATGTTTTTAGGCATCATGTGTTTTTGCGCTATTGAGTTATGTTCTGGCACCGCTGAATGTATGTTTTATGAATCATGTGTCTTCCTTGTTTTTACACCTCTGAATGTTTTTATGCATCATGTGTCTTCCTTGATTTTACACCTCTGAATGCATCATGTGTTTTTCCTTCCCTGCACCTCTGAATGTGTTTTTGATGCATCATGTGCCCTGTCATTACACCGCTGAATGTATGTTTTATGCATCATGTGTTTTTCCTTCCCTACACCTCTGAATGTTGTGATGCATCATGTGTAATGTGTTCTTGCTTATACCCCTAGATGTATTTTATTCTTAGGTGGTTGTTCTTTCCAGTACAGGTGGTCCTAGTGAGGTCCTGGTCCCCTGCGTGACATTCTTCTAAGGTGGTTAGGGTTGCGTAGGTGGTACTTACCTGTTCCCAGTAGTTACTGGATGTGATTTATAACTGTTATTTTGTGCTATACTCATTCTAAGTTCTAGAAGTGCTATTCTACTAAGTGCTGATTCTGACAGTGGCCAATGTGGCCCTGTCCTGGTGTAAATAATCCCTTGTGAATATTGCCCGTGCCAGTTGGCACAATGTACATGTGTGATTTCCATCTGATGATGTTTTGACAATACAGAAGTTATTTTCATATAACCTTGTGTGGAGTTCCTTTTGTGGTGTGCCTAGGATGTTGTTGCTGTTGTGTGCTGGCGCAAATGCTTTACACATTGCCTCCGAGTTTAGCCTTACTGCTCGTGCCAAGCTACCAAGGGGGTGCGCAGGGGTTATCTTGGTGTGTGACTCCCTTGCCCTGACTAGAATGGTGGTTTCTGCCTGGCTTTGGCGTCAGCCTTAGCCTACCAGAAATAGCCAGTTCTAACATTGTTGGTCAGCGGTGCGGATTAGGACTTGTGTTTGCGCAGTGCCACAGCGACAGCTGGCTACATTACAAAACTCAGCATTTTCTAGATAGTCACATGTTTGGGATTATTGTTTATGATTTTATTTTTCCTCAAGAGTGTCATTTTCAGATGGTGTTCCTGCGCTTTATGTTTAGTGGCAGATGTGAGAAAATGACAGGGCGGGACGCCAGTAGAGGGGGAGGTTCCCATAGATTAGGAATCCCTTGCTGGGTCTAGTGGCCAATCCCTATTCCTGTCCCTGTGTGGGTAGATGGAAGAGAGGGAGTGTGGAGGAGAAAAAGCTTGCTCAGGAGGGTGGTTATTCTCTGAGTGTAGTGTGTGTGTCTGGATTCCCCAGTATGGTAGGATCCAGTGGTGGCAGCTAAAATGTGTCCAGTGCGTGAAGTCCCATTCCCAGTTCCCAGAGTATGGTGCCTGGTGCTCAGTAAGAGGGTGACAGGTTGAGAGTCAGGGGCAGTGAGGAACTGTCTCACCAGTCTGGAGGGGGAGTGTGTGGATGAGTGGTGTGTTGAACTAGAGGAGTGGTGTGAGTTTTTTTTAAAGGAGCTTGCACAGGAGGTGTACCTCTGGTGGTGTGCAGGAGGTCCTGCAGAGGCACTGGATCAGAAGGTGGATGTCTGGTGGTGTGCTAGATGTCTTGCAGAGGCATTAGGGAGTGATTCTAAAAGTAGTGGCTTGTGTATCTGATGATCCTGTGTAGGGGAAGAGGTTCATGTGTAGCCCAGCTAGGTCCCATTAGGATGGTAGGGGTGTAGGGGCTCACCTCCTGTCTCAGTGGAGGCGGAGTGAGTGTGGGACGGTGTGTCCCACGTTGGCCCAAAACCCTATCTCAGGGCGTGGAGGGTTCCTTAAGGGAGTGCCAGGTCAGGGGCCTAGGCTATACTTACAGATCATTTGAGGAGGATCTTCCTGTGTCTAAAGGACGGGGAGTGTCTGTAACTAGAACTCCGGCGGTCCTGGTGTTTGGCTTCCAGGGGTACCGCTCCAAGGTGGGAGGGTGCAGAACTCTGGAAGGGGGTGCAGAGGGACGGTGTCCTTACTTCTGACCCCGGTGCAACCTGAGGGTTTAGATCCTAGGTTGGGAGATTAGGAAACTTCTAGGTCAAGAAGGAATCTCTGCTAAAGTAGATCAGCTGAAGAGACTGAGGGTGCTGCCCTTGCTGTGTGTTCTGGGGCCCACCTGCAGTTGGTTGTTTCCACTAAGGTAGAGGAAAGGGGATTTTGCTGTGTGCTGAGTCCCCCCACCTGCTTGAAGAGGGACTGTGCTGTGTGCTTTGTACCTCAGAAGTGAAATAGTTTCCAGGTGGTAGAACAGTGATGGAGTGAGGTCCTGATCTGGTAGGAGAATTGTGTTCTGGTGAGTGCTTCCCGGTGAGGGTGCGGAAACCCAGAAGTAGAGGTAGGGTGGGGCCTGCTTGCCCGTGACCTCTGGTCAGCCTGAGGGGGTAGTCCCTGGGTTGAAGGATCAGTGGTAGTTGTAGCTACACTGAGAGGGAGAGTGGAGAATGGCCATGGTGTGCCAGGGGTTACTGCCCCCCACTCTGTGAAGTGGCCAGAGAGCTCTTGTTGAGAGAAATACATGTGGGTTCAGAGTGGCGAAAAACCAGAGGGTGTCCCTGCCGTGCGGGCCCGTGTCCGTGTTTTGTCGCCCAAATCAAGGAAGCCCATAAGTGGAGTGATTGGTCTACCCTGTGTTTTGGCTGGAAGGGGGTTGTGTTGGACCTGGCCCTTTTCTGGCAGGTTCACCCCGAAACTTTTTGCTTTTTCCTAGCCTGTTTCTGGAACCTGGTGTTGGTGATTTTAGGCCTTTGCGCACCTTTTTACTGTGGTACAGTGTAAATTGCGTGAGCTCTCTGTGTATGTGTGGTGAGTGACCTGCCCTCCCATAGGAATGTATGGGGAATATGTATGCCCATGGTAGTTCCTGATGTGTGGGGAGTGCGGGGTCGAGTTTGGTATGTGCGAACTCGTGAGATTGAATGCTGCGCAATGGTATATGCGGCATGATTGTGTCTAGTGTAGAAGTGCCACTTTTAGAAGTTGGCATATTTGGGTAATCTGTGCCTGCCGTGTGATTGGCTGGAGCCTCCCCCCAGGAGTGAGCCGGTGCCTGCTTGTGGATTGACTGTCTGGTTTGAGGGTGACAGGGGCTGCAGAGCCCCCAGGAGGTTGTCTGAGTCAGCCCGTGGATGAAAGGCTGCATCTGCTGCCAGGGAAGTGGGAGGAGATAGCACCTGGGAGTGAAAAGGGTTGTGCCTGCCTGACCACAATGCTGGCTCCACCTCCTGCTGGGCGACTGTCACCTCTGTCCCTGATACTGAAAGAAAGAAGGAAGCCAGGAAGCCCAAGGGCTACAGTAACACCCAGAGCTGGTTTAGACCGGGCTCAGGGCCCACTTGCACAAAGACTTCAAAGAACTTCAAAGACTTTTAGGGGTATAAGAGAAGGACCCCTGACAACAGAAAAGTAGATTCTACAATCAAGAGGAACCTCTGCTGGAAGAAGGACCGCTGGAGAACTGAAGGAAGATTGCCTTGCTGTGTGCTCAAAGGGAGGACCTGTTCTGCTGTTCAACTGAAGCTGAGGAGAAGAGGGACTTTGCTGTGTGCTGTGACCCTGCCTGCTTGACCTAGAGAGACTTTGCTGTGTGCTGTGTCTTCTAACTGAATTTCCAAGGGCCTGAGAAGAGCTGGCCTCCTGTTCCTGGAATCCAGGGTTAAAAGGTTCCTAAAGAAACTCCAAGACGCTGTGAAGATCGTGCTGTTTTAGCCTGTTGCGTGATTTATGTCCAGCTGCTGATCGTGGGCAGAGATCGATGTGCTCATCGGCACATACTCAGCGAGGGTCGGAGGTCCGTGGTGCCTCCCCTCGTGAGCTCTGCCCTAAATAGATCGTGTGGCCGTGAGGGCGGTCTTGCTGTGACCTGCGCCCTCGAAAATCACTTGCCGCCTGTTCATCAACACGGCCCAGGGCCAGAAACACCCTCCGGAGTTTGCCGTTCTTGGCGGGGCCTGCGGAACCGAAGAACGAAGCCGCCGCGCCCCCATTGGCCAAACAGAACGAGCCCCCTCAGTGAAGCCGCGCTAGGATTGGCCTAGCGCTGCCGCGTCACTTGCCGCCTGTTCATCAACACGGCCCAGGGCCAGAAACACCCTCCGGAGTTTGCCGTTCTTGGCGGGGCCTGCGGAACCGAAGAACGAAGCCGCCGCACCCCCATTGGCCAAACAGAACGAGCCCCCTCAGTGAAGCCGTGCTAGGATTGGCCTAGCGCTGCCGCGTCATCACCCAGGCCGCGCATTCATTGGTTGCCGGCCTTCGCATCATCTGGGACACTCGTCCCGGGAGCCGCACTGCCATTGGCTGACTCCCGGGCATCTGTGGAGGCTCGTCGGTGGACCCGCGACCTCATTGGTCCGTCTCCAGGAAGCTGTGTGGGTGATCGCCGGAGCCGCACTCGAAGCAGAGGTATGTCGTCCTCGCCGAGGGACCAGCGCGAGCGTGTACCGCCCCTGGCCTGTGTCGTCCGCCCCGAGGGATCAACGCGAGTGTGTACCGCCCCTGGCCTGTGTCCCAGATCGAAGTGATAGGCCAGCTCCCCGCCGCTCGCTGGATTGCCGAGAGCGGGCAGAGAGTTAACGGGACCGGCCGGGGCTTGGTGCAAATCTTCTCCGCTCATCAAGGTGGTGCACAAAGAAGCACTTGGTGAGACGCCCTCGCAGGGCTTGTGCAGAGCGGGTGAAGGGCTGACTTTGAGCTTACAAAACAGTGGCATAGTTTTGCTGCTAATTTAAATGACACTGAGACTGATTCTTTTTAAAGAGTGAAACCTTCAGTTTGATTAGAGCCCAGAGAGGCTCAGGTGACCCATTTGTTGACGAGCCCGAGAGGCTCATGGGGGCATATTTGTTCAAGAGCCTGTGTGGCTCCTACCTTTTGGCACAGTTCTATTCAAGGGCTAATGAGAGCCCATGCCATAGTTATATTGATGTCCCAGCTGCCCAGCAATTAGTGGGCAGCTGCAACGTTTAGGCCCCTGACTTTTGGACACAGGGCGTCTTAGCCCCAACAAGGCCAGTTGGCCTAGAGACTGCCACAGGTGGTGATTATGGAGTTTTGCGCAATGTGGTGCTAGGAAATGTAATGCATTTAATATGATTACGCACCTTGATCTTACACCTCTGAATGTTTTTAGGCATCATGTGTTTTTGCGCTGTTGAGTTATGTTCTGGCACCGCTGAATGTATGTTTTATGCATCATGTGTCTTCCTTGATTTTACACCTCTGAATGTGTTGGTTTATGCATCATGTGTTTTTCCTTCCCTGCACCTCTGAATGTGTTTTTGATGCATCATGTGCCTTGTTATTACACCGCTGAATGTATGTTTTATGCATCATGTGTTTTTCCTTCCCTACACCTCTGAATATTGTGATGCATCATGTGTAATGTGTTCATGCGTATACCCCTAGATGTATTTTATTCTTAGGTGGTTGTTCTTTCCAGTACAGGTGGTCCTAGTGTGGTCCTGGTCCCCTGCGTGACATTCTCCTAAGGTGGTTAGGGTTGCGTAGGTGGTACTTACCTGTTCCCAGTAGTTACTGGATGTGATTTATAACTGTTTTTTTGTGCTATACATATTCTAAGTTCTAGAAGTGCTATTCTACTAAGTGCTGATTCTGACAGTGGCCCATGTGGCCCTGTCCTGGTGTAAATAATCCCTTGTGAATATTGCCCGTGCCAGTTGGCACAATGTACATGTGTGATTTCTATCTGATGATGTTTTGACAATACAGAAGTTATTTTCATATAACCTTGTGTGGAGTTCCTTTTGTGGTGTGCCTAGGATGTTGTTGCTGTTGTGTGCTGGCGCAAATGCTTTACACATTGCCTCCGAGTTTAGCCTTACTGCTCGTGCCAAGCTACCAAGGGGGTGAGCAGGAGTTATCTTGGCGTGTGACTCCCTTGCCCTGACTAGAATGGTGGTTTCTGCCTGGCTTTGGCGTCAGCCTTACCCTACCAGAAATAGCCAGTTCTAACAGGTTGTACCTCACAAGGCGCACAATACAATTCATTGAGGAAAATCCCACCTAATATTTGAAACAATTGCTAAATAGCACTGACGTTTTACAAAAACCCTCTATTATTAAAAAAATGGTTACAATGTTAAAATTTCAATATACTTCTTATCTATCACAGTTTTATTCAAAACAATTGATAAAAACAATTGATAAAAGCAATAAATGTAAAATTCCCAATTACAATCAGTTTACACAATATACTATGACATAAAAAGAGAACAATGACTAGACAGTATACTTTGTCTTTCAAAAGAACATATCCTATGAGACAGTTTAGAAACCTGGCCTGTATCTGTAGGTCCAAATTTTCCACTGGATTAGATACAATGATGCGTTGACACGTTTCAATGATATGAATATTATTCCATCTTTATCAAGACAATAGTTAGTTTATTTCTCTCTGTATTCCTTATTGTATAGCTTGGTTTACACGTCCTGTATAAAACAAGTATATATAGAGAAATTTTGTTTAAATTACACAAAATTGATAATTACACTGGCAAACACAGTCTACAAAAAATCTTATATTTTATTATGTTTTGCTTTTTTATGCACATCTTTAAAAACCAATTATGCACCATTCAAACACCCCATTGATTCTACACGATTATTGTATACATGGACTAAAACAAATCTAATTTCACCATTTGTAAATACACTGTGCCTCTATCTATAACATTTTTAATTCATTAGAAATCATGAGTCACATTTCTATAGTCATTATCGAATGGATGCCATATTATTACCTTAAGAAAACCGAAATCCTTGCTAGATCATTACATAGGTCGGACCAAAAATTATACATACAGCCACCTACCTCTTTGCAAAAGGGTCAACTTTTCCCGCAAACGTGCAACATTTAGTTCATTACCTCTTGAGTAAAAGTGTGTTCACTTCTTCTATTGTTTTAAACTGTCTTCTATTCAATTTTTCTTCAGTCTAATGCAGAAACTCTGAAAGAATTCAATAATGCACAAACTAAGCAGAGTAATTCTAGAGTTTCGATTCTGTATCTTGCTCAAGGGCTAATTATTATTATCTCACCTGCTTAGTACACTCGGTGTCCTTATACGTTCTAACTTCCTAAAGAGGTAGAGGGGCTTTTTGATTCTACACCCCCTCTAACTTGTTGCACTAGTAAGCAAAATAAAAAGGCCCAATATATTTAGTACTGTGAATAAAATGTCTTCAGTTTTTTATGTCAGTAGAAAGTACTTATTAACCTACCGCTCTCTACCTTCTTCAAAATAGACCTTTCCAATTCTCACCTCTTAAACTGCAGATAATCACCAAACGTAAATGTTGCAATGTGAGAATAGGCCAGGATAACCAATCAGGAGACATGTAGCATTATTTAAACCTGAATTGCTCTTCTCCGTTTCCTTTACCCGCCCATGAAGAGGAGCACTTGCTCGGTGATCAGAAAGCACTCTTGGAGTGCATCTCCCAGCCCCAATACGACTCTTTTTTCTGGATGGCTTTTGACGGGCTCGGAGAGCCAGTCTGCCATCTGGAAACACTTGAGTACTCCCCTGGCCAGCTCTTTCTGGCCAAGGGAGTACAATGGCAGCTTCCCACTGCCTTTTTGTGCTGGTCTTTCTGGCATTAAAAGGCAGTGGGAAACTGTCTTTGGGTGCCCCCAACAGGAGCCCCATGGGTGTGTGGCCACCGAATGGCAGCCTAGAGGGCACCTACGGTGCCACCCTGTTGGTCCCTGCACCCTGCTCTTACAATGAGAGCGTGCATTCCGTTCGGAATGCATGCTCTCATTAAAAGATATAGGCATGCGACTGAACAGGGTTCGGTCGCATCCTACTTGCAGTTCTGCAACCGACAAACAATAGGTTGTTTGGTTATAATTCCTGATCGATGTCAGGTGGACTCTGGACCGTCCAACATCGGAATCAGGCCCTAAGTCTTTAAATGGCTGTGACCCAAAGGGCCTAAAATTGGATTTGTTGTCAAAGGGCAATGGCAGTAATATAGTTATCGCATTGGCAGATGGGGCTGTGTTTGGCACACTGTAACAACAGCATAGTACAGGACTTTCAGTTCTGTGAAGAAATCTCCCCTCTATTCCCTTTGAGGACATTGGAAAGACAATGCCTGCCTCCAGCCCGTCTTCATCCATCTTTTTTTCATCCCTAGCCCAAAAGATTTTCTTTACAAGACTGCCCAATGTGTCTTGCGTACATCAAAGAGGGCACAATTGTGTACCACTGTGCTTGGATTGGAACAGATAATGCACCAATGAGTGATTGTGAGTAATGATCCATGTGGTGACAGACAATGAGGGAGGTTGTTCAATTATAATTTAAAATATTGATTGTTATGATTTGCAATGTTTGTGGTCTGATGGGTTATCGTTGTTTCCTTCTCTAGGAGTCAAAATGTAGTTGGACATGTTTGTTACTCGGATTCAGGAGGATGATGGAAGGATTCATGGTGGAACTACCTCAACAACATTCAGAAGAAGAAAGTTGTCAATTTCATGGAAACCAACATAATGATAACTCTAAGAGTCCTACTCAGCTCTGTGGACGGGAATCATCCTTTACAACGCAACTGTTACAATGCACTACCATTACGACGCAACCATTACAACGCAAGTCATTACAACGACTTGCGCTGGGGGGAGCTCTAGGGAATAGTTTTAATTTACTATCCAACACCTTCCCTACTATCCACGGGGACTGGAGTTGGAATAGTAAATTAAACTATTCACTATCCAGCGCCCCCCAACGCAAGTCGTTGTAATGACTTGCGTTGTAAAACTTGCATCGTAAAGGCATGCGTTGTAATAGCATGCGTTGTAACGTCATACATCCCTGTGGACTGGTGAAAGGTGCACTGATTTGGGAAATACAATTCTGTGTTTTCTGTATCAGATTTGAAACTCCTCTGTATATGGTCAGACCTGTAGTTGCTGTAAATAACTGTATACAGACATGTGAGATCTCATTATGCATGAGCTTGGCTAAATGTTATGATGATGACTGTTGCAAGATTGTTCAGCCCGGTACAAGTGTAGTGTAGTTCCTATATTCCCAATAGGCTCTGCGCATTGGAATAATATATCCTATAGATTTGACGTAGGACTGGGGTCGACTAGGTCGCTATTGAATATACTAGACTTAATTGTGAGTGCCAGCTAGCTCAGAGGTCAATAGAAACTTTCTCGAATAAACAAGAAGGGATTAGTTTCTGACAACCGCATAAACAGGACAACTTTGTTTCCCAAGAATAAGAAATGAATATCTAGAGTCGCGGAAACAACAGATAGTTATTTCACTCAGTCAATCGTGCATGCTTCGTTTCACCAAAGGTGCAGAGAAATAGAGAGACGGGCGTTTTCAATAAAAGGGTCTTTATTGAACAGTCTTCTTTCGCATGCAGAAGAAATGAACTGCTACAATCGTAATACTGGTTGCAAAGTACAATGCGTACAGTACGAAGAGTATTATAAAATAATACTGTAAAAGCATGATGTGGTTTCTAAGCCATAAAATACATAGAATACATACATTAATAAATAAAGACTAAAAGTACTCAACTGGTGCTTCTAAAATACGCCTACCCCGATGTACCTAACCTAGGTCTTGTACAAGGGAAGAAGTAAGTGAGGTGTAGCTTAGTTTTAGTATTCTTTTGCCAAGAATCTAATCCAAGAATTCTCTAAGGGTCTAATCAGCTCCGTACTTGGTTTAGAATGTAGGAGGTCTGGTAACTCTCTCTCAGGACTCGATTTCCCAACAACCCGCAAAGGTAGGTTGGAAACACTGGAGCTGGATTTCTCGGCAAGAGAAAAGACAGTGTCTCTCTCAGTGCATCTGCTGGAGGGTCAGCTTCCTTCGGCACTTGCTGTAGCAGGGCGCGTCGGCCAAGTAGATAGTCGAACTGCTCCAAACCACCGTGTGTTTGCCTAGGGAAGTGTTGGCAAATGTATACCTTGAAGGTGCTGAGTTTGACGTAAGGTTGGACATAATAACGTCATCAAATACTTAGTTCTTTGAAAACTCCATGAGTTCTTGGATAAATCAATATTTATGCAGGGGGAAGTCCCTGACTGCTGAAGGCGGGTTTTTCCAAGAAATCGTTGTAGATTTCCGGAACTAGTGGAAGTAGCCATGCTGTATTAGGAATACTTGAGCTATATTTTAATATGGTTATGATTTCTATGCCTATATAGGAAGGCAATACTTTGTACCTATATAAGGGCATGAATCGGGAAAATTACACTAGGGTCCTAAAACGCTATACAACACAAGCAGCCACTTGTCTGTGTTTGTTGGTTATTATAATAACTCTCACTTCTCAGTTAATTGCTTGCACATGAGTCATAAAATCAACGATTGCAGCAGACTATGCTCTTATTCTGCCTCTGAGTCTTCTTGTTATATTCCTCATGAAGCTTACCTTCAGTTCTTCTCTTTGACTCTACAATATCATTTTGGTTTTACAATCCAGAGGGCTTCTCACCTCATGCACAAAAGGCAAAAAAAAACCAAACACTCCTGCTTACTGAACTGGACTGTTCCAACCTGGCACTCAAGATTGAAGGACAATCTGACAAGAATGCTGATGCACTCAACAATTTGGCAGGGAAAAGGTGTGCTGGAGCGACCAGGGTGCCTGACTTTGGAATACTGGGACTCACGGTTTGATCCCCGGCGGCAGGTTAGCCCAGCACCATGTGTCTCTGGGCAATAGCTCGCTTAATCTTTCTGACGCCCCCCAGCACTGGGGACACCTCGTCTGAGGTAGCTGCTCACTTATTATTAATACAGTATCATTTTTTATTTTAAGAATAATGTTTTTGAACTGTGAGGGTTGGGTTCACTTCACTCCTCCATAATTTGTATTTTTGAAAATTAGATGACAGAACATTTAGCAATATAATAATAATAACTTGGGTCTTTGGGGCTGAAGGACTGTTTGTAATGCATTTAACATAACTGTGTCATGCTCATTCCTTCCACAACAGATTGATGATGATGTGCTACTCGCTCAGGTGAATATTATTGTTGTGTATTGTTTGTCTTGTTCACACCTTTCCCAAATTCTCTTTCAAATCCATTCATCAAACACCTAACTCTCTTCCCTGTGATGTGTGATTCATTGAGGTGTGACTTAAATTACATCCTTAATGGATCACACACTAGGTGGGGTGTATATCATGTAAGTGACATGATCTGCTATTACCTAACCAATAGCCCATACTGGCCCCATTTACACACCCATGCATAAAAGTGATCCATATTTTAAATATAGAAGTACATCATTCATCAGCATCATCACTCAGGCCTTGTGTTGCTCAAACTCTTAACCTTGTCCTCTCTAAAGTTTTAGTCCATTTTTTATTATTTGAGGATTTTGTTGCTTTCGTTTTAATGGAATACAAGCTGGCCATTGCTCAGAAGAAGTTAATGTGGGGGGGGATAAAGGTAGATCTCCCTTTGGATCCTCTGGGTGTGGATCATTTGGTATGTCCTGTGAAGGAAGGCCACTTGTGCTCCTTCCCTCCCATACTGCAAGAGGACACTGAGCGGCTGTTAAGTGGAATCAGCTCTGGTTCTCTGCTGGAGCCTTGTCCCTTGAAAATCTTGAAACTAGAAATGGAGGCTATTGCTCCACCTTTGACCTCCATCCTTATTTTTGTTATTGCATCAGGCCAGTATCCAACCGTGTGGAAAACTGCTGTGGTTAAACCGCTTTTGATGAAGCCCTCTTTGGACCCTGGAGAGCTAAAGAACTAACAGCCCAGCTCCCTGTTGCCTGTCCCAGCAAAAAAATTGGAAAAGCATTTGAACCTCCATTTTAGTTCTTATTTGGAGGATCACCAGTTGCTCAATGGCTTGCAGAATGGGTTCAGAAGTGAGCATAGTACCGAGACGGCATTAACCGTTGTACTCAACAACATCCGAAATCTGGTTGACCCCGGTCATACCACCTTACTGATCCTTCTTGTCCTTAAGGCAGCCTTTAACACCATCTCCCGTTTAAGACTGGCTGGGAGACTCAGGGAAATAGGGATAGAGGGCTCCGCTCTTAATTTGCTTACCTCATTCCTTATGGATTGGTCGCAAAGAGTTAAGATGGGCCAATTCTTCCCAGCTCCCAATCAGTTGTTCTGTGAAGTCTCTCAGGGATTATCATTAAGTCCTACCCTTTTTAATATTTATGTAGCCCCCCTTGCCGGGTTGTAAGATCTTTCGGGCTAGAAGTGTTATCATGCGTGGATGACACTCAAATTATGATCACTATTACTGAGAGTGTTGAAGCATCAGCCGCAAATTTTAAAAAGCATATGCAGACAGTGGCTTCATGGATGGTTGAGAACTATCCAAGACTCAATGGGGATAAAACTGAGGTTTTAATTTTTTGAGACAAACAGGAGATTTAGTCAGAGGCCTAGTGCGCTTTGATCCTGCCCCTGCCCTGGCCCCAGTGCCAAACACTTATGCATCATAGTTGACACCTCCCTTTCTCTGGGCCCTCAAATAAATAGAAGAGTTTCCACCTGTTTTGGGATGATAAGAACCCTTAAAAAGATCTCTCAATTTCTCTCCTTCCCCTCACGGAAACAGGCAGTTGTGGCCCTTGTGTTGTCTAGATTAGACTATTGTAATGCTCTTTATGTGGGCATAAATAAGGGGCTTGTGCATCAACTTCAACTAGTGCAGAACATCGCTGCCAGACTGGTGATGGGCCTTCCCAAATACCACTCTGTCTCGGCAACCATCAGCAAGTTGCACTGGCTCCCGCTGGGTTGGAGGATTGTATTTAAAGCCCTGTGTCTGGTACACAGGGCCTTCTACAATGTGGGGTCAGAAGGCATTCAAAAACTACTCCAGGGATATGTCCCTGTTAAGCAGCTAAGATCTCCCAGCAAGAACCTGGTTATAGTCCCCAGATTTAGGAAAGCCAGATGGGGGCCTTCGCGCTGGTTGTGGCTAAATTTTGGAACTCCCTTCCTCTTTTAATCATGGCTATGGAAAGTCATTTTCTGTTCGGTAAGGCCTTGAAGACCCGGCTCATTACCATCTCAAATCTGTAAGCCTTTTACTTATGGGCATCCCTGTATCCTGATCCCTTTACGCAGCGCCTGGATGCACCTGGGCTAAGTTCACGCTTTACAAAGCTTTTATTCATTCCTTCATTCAAGTTACTTTTGCTATTTGCTGTTATATTATCACTATCAGGTATTCTTCATTGTGTTATATAGTAGTCTGGTCTCAATCTTTGTAACACTATGATATAACTATACAACCCACTTACTCTGTGTCTTTCTTTCAATCTAGTTGCCTATGATGGAGAATCCTTTCGATTAATCTTATAGTTGGAGTTACCTAGGTGGGAGTGGGACATTGCTTATAAATGTGATGCCTTCCCTGGTATTGCTTCATCTATATTCAAATAAAGAGAACTATGGAGTGAAGTGTACTAGTTTAGTTAGCAAGTAAGCAGCCAACTTCTACTGCAGTTAGGTAATCATATCTAGGATGCTGTAGGGAATATAGATCATGGCATCACACCCCTAATTATCAAGATAGCTACAAAGGGTAGTAAGACAATGATATATAGCTAGCTATCACTAACTAGTATGCTTTTTATTATAAATAGATCTAAAAATCAGGCTCCATAAAAAGTAAAGAAAAGTAAAACACAAAAAACTAATGCAGGCAGAAAGTGTGATAAAATAACATTTCCCTTTAATTTTCACCAGAAAAACCCACCCACAGTAGGCCCACTTCTCATCCAAAACAAATTGACCCATTCCCAACCGATGCTCATGAAAACGTCCAAAACACCTGGGCCCAACTCCCTTTTCACTGTCTCCATCTACAACAAAAGTTCCTCCTAGTAAAACAATAAATTTAAAAAGGGCTCAGAAGAGGGTATCATCTATTCAGGGACAGAACTCCTCCAGGTTCTGCTTCATACTCCCTAGCCAGTTTTCAATGCAGTCGAGTCTCTGCAGTAGACAGCTCTGGAATTCCCTCTCTGAGTGGGAGGGGGTGGCAGCAGTATCAGTTAGGGCCCTTGACATCTGGCAGAGGCACCAGTGATGTAATGGCTGGAGATTGTGGCTGGCTTGCTGAACTAGGCCCCATGCGGGAGGGAGGTTCTTCAGCCTTTTCATCCCCCCGGGCCACCAGCCTCCAGTATTCAGACCAGATGGTCTCCACCTCTACGGGCGTCGCTAGGTCGCTATTTTCTGTGCGGTTGGTGGTGGACCAAAAGGAGGAGCTATATAAATAGAACAACAACAGGAAAGAATTACAAACAATGCTCTATCTAACACTCGTTTAAAATTAAGTGTTGGGTGGCACAGTAGCAGTACATTCCTGGTACCCTAGGGCCATTGGAATTTGATGCCATTAGGAGAGTTACAGGGCCAATTTTATATTTTACCCATACATGCTTCACAGAAAAAAGCTCTGACTGCCTGGTCCGATAGAAAATAATTAAGGCAGAAGAACACCAGATTAAAAAAACTGGGTGTTTTGATTTTTTCTTTTAAAGGCTTTTCTAGTGAAAAAAATTAACTGACACTTTATGTGGAAAAATAAAAAATAAATACCCTGTTATTAATTTAATGAGTAATGAATTATGCACTATGAAGGGCAAGTTGTTGTCCTAAATTTATGATGGCATGCTAGCCAGATCTTTGGGTACTTTGCTACTCTCTGGAGTCTGCAGCTTGGGCAGCTGTAGTGGACAAATTTCGTACCTTAATTCCAATGCCCCTGCTCTTCTCCAAATGTCTTTCACATTCTACTGTGTCTCCAAAAAGACAGACACATCATACATGTCATGTATAAAATGCAAGTATCCTGTCTGCCGAATGTTGACGGTGGAGAAATTGATGAACAGCAATTCAGGGAAAGGAACAGAATAATAAGATTGAATTTGGCACATTCTTCACAGAGTATTCCATAGGCCAAGCTTGAAATCAAAACTGGCACTTAGTCCTACTTTACCCGCTGGCCTCGCCTACCAATATGAATGATTTCTAACAAATTAATTTGCTGGCCAGTAAGGAAAGGAAACTTGACTTGCTCAAGTGCAAGGTAATGTGGAGAAATTAGGCCGGGTAGGTAGAGCTTTAGCTATAGAATAGCCGGGTTTTCACTAATCATCATCATGGGCCTAAGCTTTGGCCTATTCAGTCACTATAGTTGATGAAAGTCGAAAGGGAAAATGTTGAACAGGTGTAAATCTGTTATTCGAAACCATGAAATATATTTATGAATGACTTCACATGGCTATAAAAAAGTGGTAAGTGCCAGGAATACATTTTTCAATTTTCTGGTAGGCTGGGATGGAAGAACGTAGAAAAGAATAAAGGAGTGAAATACTGAGAGGTGATTGAGTAGGCGAAGGGAAACACACCTTGTGTATTCGGCTGGCTATGCATTGACAACTTTGTCATTGTTGCATAAACTGAATAAGACGCACATTTTACAGACAACACTGTAGTCACAAATTAAATCATACTACACTTAGGTCATGAGTGGTGAAATGCTATGGGTAGCTAGGGGTGCTAAATGATGATGGGTCCGAAACATTTCTGCCTTGCTTAACAAACACAGTGAGTCAAAGAAGTAGACCAAAAATGTCAATACCCTCACTTTTAACCATAGTTTTGATAATCATAACACCAAGTAAGCAAAATAGTTGAGCAACATGCCCCCTTTCAGAAGTGCTCCCTTGTTTAATATTCCAAGCAATTATTCAAGCATCCTTTCATTCTTCTATATTAAACCATATCTCCATGATTCAAACTTTACTTTCTCTCACCCAGTCTTTCACCAACATTTATAATCTATTATCCATTTATTCAGTATCCACCATTTCTTTCAACCATCCTTTCACCCATCCATTAATTTACCAAAAACCAACCCATGCATCTTTTCATCCATCCATGCATCCTTTCACTCATATACCATTTCACACATACTTTCTTTTACCCTTCTATTCTTTCCCAGTTCCATCGAGCAATCAATTTTTATTGTTCACTATGTGAGATTTTCTGATCTGCAGAGAGAGGCCATAGCTCAACCACCACTGTAGCTGCTAAAGCGGGGGTTCACAATCATGAGTCATGACTCCGCCCAAATTGCTAGTCAGTATAATGCAGAAACAGGCAAACCTGACAGTGGAGCCTTTTGACTACCAGCACTTAACCTGCTATCCCTCCACCAGTCTTATCCCCTCTATACTAGCTGGGGTCTGTGTGCCCACTGAATGGGACACACCGTCACAATGCTTGTTCCCTTGGTGAGCTAAAGAACGGTGATGGATTAAACCCAGATCAATTGACTGGGGGTGAGTGTTTGTATTGTCAACGCTCCGTCCATCACCACCTTTGGTTTTACCTCCTTGACAGCACCTCCTCTGACGTCGCCTTCCTCACAGAAACCCGGACGAACAACGCTTTGGGACCTGACATCTAGATCACCATCAACGAAGGCTACAAGATCACACGGAAGGACCACCGCAACCGCCCCGGAGGAGGCATTGATATCGCTCACAAATCCAACTTCCGACTAAGCACCCACACCGACGGGTAACAGACCTGATGGAACACCTTCACTTCAAGATACAGACCAACCCAACCACCACCCTCTAAGGCACCCTCCTCTACAGACCCCATGGAACCTACGCATCCTTCTCTGACTCGAACATCAACATTATCACCCCGCAAGCCATCCCCTCCCCTTGCGTGGGGCCTCAACTTCTACCACGACAACCTCTAAGACCCCAACTTCTCCTCCCTCCTGGGCAACCTCTTCAACATCAGACTCAAACAGATTATACCAGAAGCCAAGCACTCAGAAGGACACACCCTCGACCCAATCTTCACAGCAGGAAACTCCATCTGCTTCAGCCACACCTTCCAACTCCCATTGGTGGACCATCATTGCGTCCACTTCACCTTCAAAACCAATGTCACCCGCAAACGTACACACCAGTTCCAATGCAGTAATTGGAAAAAGATCTCTGACGACCATCTCACTGCCTCCCTCGGACTGTCTATCAGACTGCCATGGATGACGACCCTACCGCTGCCGCCTGGACCCTGCACAATTGGCTAGCTGACTGCACAAGCACCATCTCCCCCTCAAGAAAACTTCCAACCCACACGCCAAGAGAGCCAGCTGGTTCTCCGTCAAACTCCGAGAATCATGACAAACCTGCAGACACCTAGAAAAGATATGGAGAAACTCCAAAACACAGCAGACCGTGACAACTTCAAAGCAGCCACCACCACCTACCACTAGCTCATCAGATACGCAAGGAAGAACACACTCTAGGACTATCACTGCCCATGCACACAACAGCAAGGAACTCTTCAGAATCATCGAAGAGTTCATCCAACCTAACAGTGAAACAACCGACAATACCCCCTCCCACGACCTCTGCGACAGACTCAACACCTTCTTTCACCACAAAATCGATGGAAACATCCTTCAGCGGAATCCACACTCACCAATCCCTACACAATGCAGCCTACACGCGACAGCTGGACTGCCCTCTCCATCGATGACAACCTTAAGACCATGAAGTCAGCTTACTCCTGGGCCCCCACAGACCGCTGCCCCCACTACATCTACCACAGAGCCGCCAACATCATCACACCTGAGCTTCTACATATCATTAACTGCTCCTTTGAGACCGCCTCCTTCCTCAATTACTGGAAAGACGCCAAGATCAACCCTCTCCTGAAAAAACCCTCGGCAGACCCCACCGACCTCAAAAACTTAAGACCTATCTGCTTACTCCCGTACCCAACAAAAATCATTGAAAAAGCTGTCAACAGCATCCTTCATATAAGAAAACAACATTCTCAACTCATCCCAATCCAGTTTCTGGAAAAAGCACTGCACCAAAACCACCCTCCTCGCCTCGACAGCTGACATCTGCTCCCTCCTCAACATATGAGACACTGAGACCCTCATCCTCCCGGACCTGTCAGCGGAATTCGACACTGTATCTCACCTCACCCTAGCCTGAAGACTTCATGATATAGAAATCCAACACAAGGCCCTCGACTGGATCTGCTTATTCCCATCTGGCAGAATGTAGTGGGTCAGACTCCTACCCTTCCTGTTGGATCCCACACTAACCACCTGCGGGATTTCCAAGGATCCTTCATCAGCCCTACCCTGTTCAACGTCAACATGACCCCACTAGGGGCAAGATGGCGGCCGCGGTTGTGGCCGGTGAAGTGCTGTGAGCTGCGTCCCTCATGAGTCCTCACTAATCCCCCTTGTTATAGTGCACTTTACACCTCCTTACCCATTAGACGGCGGCGGTGGCGCATTAACGGCACCGACAGTGTTTCCCCCGCTTGCAGAGCGTGTTGGCTCCAGGGCGGCTGTCCCCGGAGATCGGAGCTTTCGGAGCTTTCGGAGCTTTCGGAGCTGGTAATTCCAATCGGCAGCTTGGAGCAGTAGCGGCAACGGTGGAGGAGGCGGTCCGCAGAGCAAGCAGGGAGGGATCGACCTGACACGCTGCAGCTGCGGCTAGTATCGCTGGCGAACCCGACAGCCCGACAGAGAGCAATGCGGTGGCCGGCGGCCGGGAGCAACAGATGAAAACATACTTGGCAGTGACATCTGAACGGAGTGCGGTGAGCTACGACGAAAAAAAACTATTTGATTGCCGCTTTGCGTGGGGATTCAATGTTTTGGTGATATATTCGACAAACTTTATAAGTCAGAAGTAGTGAAAACGCCTAGTTGCTTCAAGGGCTGTGTAGAGAGACTTTCAACTATATTATAGCTGATTTTCAGAAAACATCATGGCGAGAGGCAGAGGCGGCACTAGGAATCGGGGTGCAGCTGCCACAGCAGCTCTCGTGAACACTCCAGCAGGGGGGAGTGTAACAGGGAATATACCAGCTCCTGGGAGCACCTCAACAGAGGGGAGTGCAACAGGGAACATCACAGGCAACCCATCGCAACCCTGTATTCGTGAAGTAACATTGGGGACTGTAACTAATGGCGTATATTTGTTGGGTTCAGATAGTGCGCAACAAGATGCATTACCCAGCACTCAACCGCCCCAAAAAAATGTTGTGACATTGTTAAGTCAAGCCTCACCAGAGGTGGTAGTGAGACAGCGAGTTTTCCCTGCAATTTTCAATAAAAAAAATAATAAGTCCAAAGCCGATCTATCCAATTTGGAGCCTGCAGCGATGGTTGGATCTCAATGTGATCCGCAGAAAACCCCGTTACCTGATAATGATCCATCTGTAATATGTTTGCCTGAATTGACAGAGGAAACTGAAATAGCTAATAATGAGGAGGCGGGGGGATAATATTACAGGTCCAGATATTAATCTGGGAGTCGAGAGCGGCAATGGGTCGGAACATGCAGGCTCTGATGGAAAATTTTACTCGATGTCAGATCTCACCACTATGTCCGATAAGGAAAATGAGGGAGATGATGAAGATAGTCTAAGTAATCCGGGAGACTGGAGGATATCGCCTGGTGAGGAAGAACAGGACGGCCTTGAACATGCTGAAATCTGTGAGACAGTTAGGAAAATGCCAGAAGCAGTAGGAAATTCAGATCAGAACCAAGGCATCCCATGTGCAAAGCTCAATTTGGATGAGGAGGAGATAAATGAAGACGCAGTCACTCTAGGCCTAATATATAAAACCGTAATGGCTCATCGGAATGAGACTAGAGCGGAAAGTCTACGGACACAAGGAGCTGTGAAAAAGCTACAAAATACAGTAAGGCATCTGGTGAAAACTTGCTCCGAGGTAACCTCCAGGGTGACAGAGGTGGAACAGCGAGTCTCCACAACTGAGGACAGCCTGGGAAAACATCAAGCAGCCATCGAGACATTGCAAAGATCAAAATCGGACATAGACTGGAAACTTATAGATCTTGAGAATCGCGCTAGGCGCAATAATTTACGCGTCCTGGGTATTCCGGAAGGTAAAGAGGGGTCGGACCCCCGTAGATTCATTGTTAATGCATTCACTGAGGCCTTTCCGGAATTGAAATCTTGGAATTGGGAAATTGAAATTATTCACGCACATAGGTTCCCCTTTGTGAATCGGAGGCATGACAATGGGCAGAAAGCATATTCAAGGGCCATCTTGATCTGTTTAAATAATTTTCTGCTAAGAGAGGCTCTGTATGACCTTGCGCGCCCAGCGAAAAGGAGGAACGGCGCTGGGTGTGAGTTTTTTGTTCGGCCAGACTTTTGCCCAACAACGGTGAATGAGAGATGGCAAATGCGGAAATTAATTGCACCATTCCAGGCAAATGGCGCTCAATGTTTCCTACTTAATCCGGCCAAACTGAAGACTATCTTCAAAAATCAAACTCGACATTTTACTTCTGCATCTGAGGCTCAGATATATCTGAATCAACTGGTCAAACAGGCAAAAACTTAATTTTCATGTACTGAAGCCTCAGAAATAGACTATAATGGGTATATTGCATTTTTGAGTGGGTGTTTGAATTGAATTGTTTGAATTGAGCTATGATATAAGATGGTGATCACGGGTGTAAAGGGGTGTAGGAGGTGTTATGTTGGTTTGTTCCTAAATTACAGGCTATAGAATATCAGGGTTTTTTTTTTTTTTTTTTTAGGCAAATTCAATTACGGAGCTAGCATGGGAAATAGTTATCTTGAGTAGGTAACTGATGTTCTGGGGTCAAGGGCCTGAGCTCTTACAAATATGATGGAACGAATGACTTAGTTATAGATAGAGGCCTGAGCCCTAGGAGTATCTGGGTATGAGTGAAATACTACAGGCATGATTTAATGCAGATTTGCTGGCTCTTGAAGTAGTATTAATGGGGGACAGTCAAAGGAGTATATATTTAGCCTGAAGCAAGGCTGCTGTTTATGACTGTGGAACGATCAAATTTGGGGGGGAGAAGGGGAGTCATGGTACGCAGGGAAAGTACTTCTGCATCGCAGAGGACATGGTCCTTAAGCCTCGCGAAGGGTGGTGGCGAGGGAGGGAGGGAGGGTTTGGGAGGGGAGGGAGTAAGGGGGGAGCAGGGAACTGGGGAGGAAAAAGAAAATAACACATGAGTTATGGTTGGGAAGAGAACTGTATTTTGTTGATGTCGGGGAGCAACTGATGACATTTAGCTGGATTAAATACGCAAAATTTGAAGCGGCGAAATGGCAGGAAGGGGGTTAAGGGTGGCTACACTGAATGTCAGGGGGTTGAACTCAATGGAGAAAAGGCAAAGAGTTACACAAGAGATACGGGCTCTCCAATGTGACATCATATGCTTACAAGAAACTCACGTGGTTTGGTCTAAGAGACATTTGTTAACACAATTGGGTTCAATTTAATAGTATGTACTAAATATTCAGGGGCGGCGAGAGGAGTGGCAATTCTTGCCAAGAGTCATATAGTTACTACAGGCAGGATACAATCCGATAGGCTGGGTCGCTGGGCGATAGCAGAATGTGGTGTGGGCAATACTAAAATCACTGTGTGTGTGGTATATGGAGCAAATCTAGATGAAGCAGAAACTATTAATTTTCTAAATGTAGAATTGGCAGCTTGGTCCACACCACTGATTGTGTGCGGTGATTTTAACATAAACCTAGCACCCAACGTGCTAAATAATGAGATGGTGATATATACAGGAAGGAAGCCGAGAGTATTTAAAGCGTTACAGGAGTTCCTGGGAGCCCATGGTTTGTTGGACGCTTGGTCGGTTTTAAGGGGCGGGTCACCAGGGTACACTTTTTTCTCTTTTCCACATCGCACATTGGTCCGATTGGACTATTTTTTTGTTTCTAGGTTAATGTTAAATCAGGCAGCAATTCAAGTATTTCCTAGAGTGACATCAGACCATGGGCCTGTAGTACTGACCTTATCTAGCATCATTTCTAGTGAACGTCCACGACAGTTTTCTTTCGATCGCAAACTATTGACCGAACAATTTTTTATTGAACATATGAAGGACTGGATTGTATCTTTTTTTAACATTAATCGGGGGAGCAGTAATGTAGGGTGTGTATGGGACTGCTTAAAGGCTGCCCTTCGTGAGGAGGCATTGAGCTTAGGTCTGTATAACCAAAAAAAACAAGCGGCGGAAATAAAAACATTGTATCAGGAGTTGATTATGGCCGAAGAGGCGCTCATGCAAGGGATACAGACCGGGACTAACATAGATGAGGAGATTAATGAAGTAGCGCGCCTAAAGGCAAGGGTACATTTGAGGTGGTCCCAGGAAGCAGCTAAAAAATGTTTTGCTAAAAAACAAACCCATTATGAATACGGGGAGGCAAGTGGCAGATGCCTCGCCCAAAGAGTTAGAGCAAAAATGGCAGCCCAGCGTATCGATGAGGTACTAGATCAGAACGGTGATTCTGTGAAAGACGAGCAGGGTATCCTGGAGGTATTCAGGCAGTTTTATGAGACGTTATATCACAGGGATGAGTATGATGGTGATAATGCTGCAGTAATGATTAGTCAGCACTGTTTGAAGGACCTTTCGGAAGATGATAGGGGGATGTTGGATGCACCCATCACGTCAGAGGAGTTAGAATTAGCGGTAAATGGACTGGCTCTGGGAAAGGCTGCTGGCCCAGACAAATTACCTTTAGAAATATATAAAACTTTTTTTTTATTCTTAAAAAAAGATCTTCTGGCAACAATGCTAGAAGCCCAGAAAGGTTCAGCCCCTAAAACATGGCAAGAAGCAACTATAGTGGTATTCCACAAAAAAGGTAAGCCATTGAATTTACCGGGTTCATATCGCCCTATATCACTCCTAAATGTAGATGGTAAAATTTACTCGAAGATTTTAGCAAACAGACTTTCTACGGTCATTTCGGGACTTGTTTAAAAAATACAGCATGGGCTTATCCCTCAACGGAGCACAATTAATCATGTCAGGCGAGTGATAACCTTACGTGATTATGCTAAGACAACTAGGGAACCCTTTTGTTTAATTTTATTGGATGCTGAGAAGGCCTTCGACCATGTGGCCTGGCCTTTTTTGTGGGATATCTTGAAGAGTCGAGGCTTTGGGCCTGAGTTTATCAAATCAGTGCAGGTTCTGTATCAACGTCCGACAGCTCGGATTAGCACCATGGGCTTGGAATCGGCGGCAGTACAAATTTGTAGGGGGACAAGACAGGGGTGTCCCTGTTCCCCCTTACTATTTGCCTTATACATCGAGCCTTTTTTAAGAATGTTGGATTCTAGCACTCATATAATCCCGCTGAATGTCCATATATACCAGGTCAAGGTGTTGGCATATGCTGACGACGTGGCAGTTGTCACGACTAAACCTACTATGGCAATGCAGGCTATAGAGCAAATGGCAGTAGAATTTGGCAAATCTTCAGGATACAAGCTGAACTCGGCAAAAACCCAGCTACTTAGTATAAATATACCAAGCTATACGGATTCTAGAGTATGTCAGGAGGTGGTATACCTGGGTGTTACGCTACGAGCTTGTACAACTTCCTTAGTTAAATCAAATTGGGACCCGCTCCTAGCCGGTGTTCGGAAAAAATTAGATCAGGCAGAATGTTTACATCTCTCATTAGTGGGACGATGTAACCTATTAAAAATGTTGATTCTTCCTCAAATTTTATATTTTTTCCGATGTATGCCCTTAGAAGTTCCTAAGACTAGTTTAGAACAACTGCAGGCAATCTGTATGTGCTTTATGTGGGCTGGAGGGAAAGCACGAAGGGCTAGGCGCTTTATGATCCTGCCAAGAAACCTGGGGGGTTGGTCCGTACCAGACTTTACATATTATTATTATGTCTGTATGCTGCAAGGAATGGGAATTTTATTAACCGGCAAAGCTCCAGCAAGACTGGCAGACTGTCCGTCTATTTATCAAATGCTGCTGGGGGCAAAAGTTAAAAATTGTTTATTTCAACACTTAGAACAAAGTTATTACAAACGCACTCGCTTTAAGACAATTATAGCTGCATATAAGGTCTGGCATATAGTTAGGGGGCTATTGGGCCTCGGAAAAATAACGTGGTACACACCACTATCATCACCATTCTTCTTACCTCTAGATGTGTGGGATAGAATAGTATATAATTTGATAAAGGCATTAGAGTGATTGGTGATCTGTATGACGCTAATTATTGTAAATCTTTTGAACAACTACGAGTACAGTATTCTCTCCCTAGAGAGCATTTTGTAAAATATCTACAGATTCGCAACTGTTTAACGTGTATTGGATGTAATTTTAAACCAAATTCTCTGATTGAGGATATTATGAAAGGGGCAAAGATTGGTGTTTTATATAAGCATTTGCTAGACATTAAAGACAACGATATAGAACAGCAGAATAGTAAATGGGGTGCTAAACTAGGCAGACAGGACATTCAAATAGAAATTTCATTAAATATGGCAAAAGATTTATTCCTGTCTGCAAAGTTGATGGCGCAACATTTTAAATCAATCTACAATTTATACTATACCCCAGATAAGGTGTCCAAATGGTCGGGGGATGCTGTAGGGAAATGTTTTCGTTGTGGTTTTTCCTCAGCGGATGATGTTCATATTTTCTATACATGTACTATATTAGCCCCCTTGCTGTCCCAGATAGAAAAATATGTTTCAGCAATTGTGGGCACCCAGATTCAATTATCAGCAACGCAGATATTATTGGGTGTTGAAATGGGCATATTGAGTACTAACATTCCAAAGAAACATGTCAAATTAATCTTCTTAGTAACTGCAGTGTATAGGCTGTGTATCGCATCTGCATGGTTGCAACAGGAACCGCCTGCTTTTGAAGCTTGGCGGTCTCGTTTTTTTTCGATCCACAATATGGAGCACAGCCTTTATGCTTTAAAAGGCCCCCGCAGAAGGAAGATTGGAGAACAGATTTGGGGATTAGTTACAAATTATCTGGAGATGTAAGGCAGGAGTGGCGGGGATTGTATATAATGTTTTGATGGAGCTAATTGAGACCGCTCATATGCAAGGAAATCTATGTCTATTAACTAGCTTATTCTTTTTCCCTTTTCTTTTTGTGCTTTCTTGGGCTTGTTCAACTCTTTTTTTTTTCTTTATATATTGTTGTATATGTATCAAAATGATATGATATGGATTTATCTTTGGTTTGACAAACAGTCTCCCTCTTATGTTTGTTTTTTCTCTGTGCTATTGTACCAACCGACTCATGTGTTAGGATAGTCAGCAATCAGTCCCTTCAAATCTCTGTTCGCCTAGCCTAGCCTGCCTGAGCCACGCCACGCCACGCCCTCGCCAGACCAAAGCAGTCGAGCGGAAGCCAAGCAGGAGCAGGAGAGTCACGGAGAGCGTCGGAGCATCGGAGCCAAGGAGAGAGTACGGAGGCAGTGCCCGCACTCACAGCAGTACAACCGCCGCTGGACGACCGCTCACATTTCACCAGCGGTAAGCGGCAAGCGCCTTGATTGCGGGAAAGCAGGAAAAAACGCACCGCTAGAAACTCCGTCCCCCGCCTGGGTGCACTACGGAGCCCGCGGGGGGGAGGAGACGCGAGCCGGTGAGCCGCCAAGAGTCAAGGCAAGAGTCACGGAAGAGGGACTCTAGTGAAGCGGCAGCCTTAATTTAGTGCACTTCAGTGCTAACTCCTAGACAGCGCTAGCACTCCATAGTACCCCTCTGACCAAAGCTGACCCGGACATTTAGCTGGGGCTGGAGTAGTAACCAGCAGAGCCAGCGGAGCCAGCAGGGAAACAGGGAAACAGGGAAAGAGGAGTCCACAATTCTGTAAGGGTGAAATCCTAAAGGCAGTAAGGCAGCAGGGAAGAATAAAGTAACTAAAAATATAGGTTCAAAGAAGCCGGGAGCTACTGTGAAGCAGGAGGTCCATTAAAAAAAACGACAGAAAGGGCAAGAGTGGCAAGAATAGCGGAAGGAGAGCAGGCGGAAGGCAACTAGGCAGAACAGAGGTAAGTGATTAACGTGAAATAGAGAAATTTAATAATCAAGTGTAACACCTTCATTTACACAACAGCTCTTGTACCCAGCAATGGTCCCCAAAAGAGGGACGAACTTACGTACAGGGGACGAACAAGGGAGGAGTAAAATAACGGAGGGCTCAAAATCTCAGGAAGAGAGCCAAGAAAGTCAAGCATCATCCCCGGACAATAGTAAGGGTAAAAGAAAGAAAAGAAAAGTTAAAAAAGTAGCGAAGAATGCACAGAAGGCAAAAAGAGGTGGCAATCAAACGAATAACAAACAGAAAGAGAACACGGGAGTGACAAAGTCCATAAAGGAGTTCGTGGGGAAACACTATAAATCATTGAACCCAGCGATTACATCAGAAATAGATGAAGAAATAGTGGAATTTGTCGGGGAAATTGATGGAAACCCCGGCAAACCGGACGAAAGTCGAAGACAGCTAGAAAAGGGAGGAAACCACGAAGAGGCGAGCCCGGACAGCAAAGAGGAGGGGGAGAACCACATTACTATAAATCTAACTCTTCAAAGCTTAAATGACCAAATCTCGGCGCCTCGACTATCATCATCTCCCAAACCGTTCTCTCAGCTGTCACTAAGAAATGAAGACCCTAGGGGAAATGAAGAGCAGAACCAGAGCGCTATCTGGGGAGGCGCGCCAGATCAATTCCAGCAGCTCTACCAATTGCAAAAATCATCAATGCATCATGAGAGCAAAAGGTCTGGTAACCCAGTAAATCCTGCCAGAAACACAATACAGGATTCAGCGATCTCGGAAACACCTACATCTTCGCTGATAGAGGTAATCTTGTTACTCCAGAAGGCATTACAAGGAATCCTGGAAGTGAGTCTCTCAAATAATGGTTTGATGAAAGCTCAAAAACAACACCTAAAGAAAATAGAAGAAGAACTAGGAGAAATAAAGAGCAAAATGCCATTTAACGAAATGTCTATGAATTTAACCCCGTCAAGGGAGAAAAGTGACATGGTAATAATAGAAGAAGAAAGTAGTGTATTACTGGGAAGGGACCCCCAACCCGCAAAACAATCAGCAAAGGAGGCAGACGAGTCTGCAGACAACGTATATATATCAAGAAGACCTATGTTGATAAAAAGGCGCGGGGGGTATGTCACATGTGGGACCACGACCAGGTCTGGAAAAAACAGGAAATTGAACCAAGTAGGGAAGAAAAAAGGGAAGGAAACAGTGTCGGGAGTGATACAGTCAGGCCTGAATGCATCAGCACCAACTTTTACAACAATTAGACCCACGCAAGTAGAGTCAAAAGACCCAAAGTCCCCTAGGACCCAGAGGGTACAAAGGAAATCGCTGAGATGCAAGGAGGCAATTGAGACCATCCCTTCCTTCCGTACGACGAAACAGAAAGTAAGCCATAGGGATGAACAAGTTATAGTTCAAAGGACAGTAAGACCCCAGGTACATGAAGATCCCAATGAGAGAAGGAACGGACGGCAAACGGGGAGACCAATCGACTCTCAACAGGCGCTGGTAACAAACACGTATCTATCGGAGAGGGATAAGAACAATTGGTTATTTCTGGACCCAATACCTCCCGGGAGGAAAGAGAAGCCGACAGGAAATCCAGGTCACCTAAATAGGGCACGGATTCTGTCCGCATTTCAAAAATGCGACAGCTTGAGAGGGATTGGTACCAAAGATCTACAGCAGGTTGGTTTTGTAGAAAACAGGTATGGAAAGGAGATAACAAAAATTACCCTCCACTCAGGCCTAGTAAAAAGGGCAATCCTGAAAGCCTCAAGTGAGATAACTCAACAGGGAATAAGGATTATCCCAGAGAGGGAAATAAAAACCTCCAATGATAAAAACTTCCTAAATCACCATGCCGGGCTCCAGAAGAGGCAAGTAATCCTCAGTAGAGAAACGGAGAAGGATCTAAGCCGCCTGAATGTCGTAATAAATAACACAAGGAACGACTCCTCATGGGGCAATTGGTCGATCCATAGTAATCCAATGGAAGAAGGCAACCCAAGTAATCTTTTGGATATGGAGGAAGAAGGCGATCTGAGTGACGTCGAATAGGATGGAGGGGGATCGCAAGATCTAGGTCTCTTAACCTGGAATATAAATGGGATAGGCAATGAGCAAAAACGTGAGTATATAAAGGAAGTCATAAATAAAGTGGACATTGCCTGCCTGCAAGAGACCTGGTTATGCGACAACACCCCTACATTTGACGGATACGCTCAGATACAGCAGTCAGCCATAAAGAAAAACCATGGACGGCCCTCGGGGGGGCTGCTGACATTGATATCAACAAAAGCGATGAGGGACTTTAAATTGTTGAATACAAAATGCAAATGGGCACAAGCTTGCAGAATTGAACTCATGAAGGTGGATCAGAAATATAAAATGTTGATTTTAATGAATGTATACATGCAGTGGGATAACGGGGAGGAATATGAAAGGGAAATGAAGTACTTCAAAGAGGATGTAGATAGTTTTTTAGAAAAATATCCCGCAGAGTCAATAATGATAATGGGGGATTTTAACCATAAACTAAATCCAAAAAAAGCAGACCATTGGAATAGGGAACAGTTAGAGGTGTATGGAATAAACCCGGCTAAGTTCCCAGATGGGGAAATTTCGAAACAAGATCTCGTCCTTGTTCACACCCTGGGAGGGAGAGGCTTTCATTGCGTAAATGGGAGAACGGAGACAGACTCCCCAGCAGGAAAGACATTCATCCCAGGGCAACAGAAATGCCCAATAGATTATATATTCCTGCAGGCCTGGAATTTCACCCAGATCAGGGAGTTTAGGTTAGAACAAAAAGCTGTGAGTGATCATAAACTCCTGTATATATCAATGATAGGGGGAAGTGAACTACAGAGAGAAAGGGTAATCACCCAGGAGGTTGAATACCCCAAACGGGCGACGACACGCCTAACTGAAAAATATATGGAAAAATTGAAGGCCCTGCAAATTAAATTAGCACCGGAAAACTGTGAGAATAAGAAACTGGAATGGTTCATAGGGAAACTAGAAGAGGTGGTCCAATGCCTAAAGATAAAGTTAAAAGGGAACCATCGCATAATGGCTAAACAAATAAACCAATGTAAAGGGTTTTCAGTGGAGTGCCAAAATAAGAAAAAGGAGATACGCGCAACACAAAGAAGACAAAAAAAGAACTTTACATCTGAGAGACAGGCCCAGCTAGCCAAACTGAAAAAAGAATTTAAGATAATGGTAACTAACGCAAAAAGGGTTCATAAAGAAAAGTGTTGGCTAGAACTACTAGAAGCCATAGAGGATAAAAACTTAAGGCAATTTTGGAGATTAGTAAAGTCGGTAGCGGGAACACCAGTTGGAGACTTGAACTGTGTGGTGAGTGAGGCTGCATGGGAAGGGTACATAGGGGAACTGTATGGGGCAAGGGCTTCTAGAGAGGAGGTGGAGCATAAAGTATGGCATGAAATCTCAGATGACCTACTACTACAATTTAATGAAGACTATGTCGTGCGCACAATAAGGGAACTTAAGCTAACTCGGGCAGCAGGTCCGGACAATCTTCCTGCTATAATTTTGAAATCCGAGGTAAAATGGTGGGCAAGATTTCTTGCCAAGATGTTCCAGGTAGTCCTAAAAGAAGGGGTAATGCCACCAACCTGGAAGGGGGCAATAATTAGGCCAATTCATAAGAAAGGGAGCAAGGAAGAGCCACAAAATTATCGGCTAATCAATCTGCTAGATATAGGCGAGAAGGTGTTCTCTAAAATTTTGTTGAAACAATTGAATGTATGGGTAGATGAGTTTCAAATAATACCCACAGAACAGGGGGGATTTGGAGCAGGCCATTCTACAATAGACCACGGATTTGCACTATGGGCGATGGCGAAGAAGTCGACGGAACAGAACGGCAAATTATGCTGCTGTTTTGTCGACTTCAGAGCTGCCTTTGATTCAGTGGATCGGGCCTGCCTATGGGAGTTATTAGAGAGGCTGAAGATTCCCAATGATCTACTCACTATAATAAAAGAACTCCACAGGGAAAACTGGGGGCAAGTAATTAAGGATAAGGTCGGATCCTTAACACCAAAAATACCCATAGAGAATGGATTAAGACAAGGCTGTGTGCTGGCCCCACAGCTCTTCTCAATCTTCCTGTCAGATCTCCCGGCACATTTAGAGGTGGAGGGCAGCGCCAGCCCCAAAATGGATGGCAATAAAATACCCTGCCTATTGTACGCAGACGATCTGGTGATAGTAGACCAGACTGAGAGGGGCCTACAAAGGAAGCTTAACGCCTTCAAAACATATTGTGACAGAAAATTCCTAACAATCAATTTAGATAAAACTAAAACCCTGTGCTTCGGGAAAAAGATAAGTAAATTTTCCTGGTATATAGGCAACCTCAAACTGGAGGCGGTTAATGAATATCGATATCTGGGTTTGTGGTTCGATAGAGATTTAAATTGGAACTCCCATCTGGATACCCAAAAAGCGAAGGCACTTTCCTCTATATGTGGGTTAAAAAGGTTTAATGGGGTGTATGGAGAGATGTCACACCGACCTATGCTGAGAGCCTTCGAAGCAATGATACCCTCTCAAATTTTATATGGCGCAGAGATCCTTTATTTGAGCGGTAAAGGGTCCTGGGACGTGATAGAGGGAAATTGCTTAAAAAGACTCCTATCCCTTCCTCGATCTTCGATGACACAAGCCATCAGGCTAGAAATAGCCTCAAAATCCTGGAAAATACAATCCCAGATGGCCGTGATTAGATTTTGGAAGAGATTGGAAGACCCCGAGAGCCAAAAAGTCGCATATTGGTGCCGCAATGAAATACTGAGAAGTGAGTTAAAATGGGCAAAAATCTGCAGGGACAAATTGAAAGGAATCTGCAACTCACTAGAGATTGATTGGGACCAGGAAACGTTGCAGGTAATAAGTACCAAAGGGGAGCTGAAACAAAGGGGGAGGGAAGTTTCTAAAGCAATTGATTTAAGCTATTTAACAAACAAAAAATCAGTGGCACATATGCTAAAGGCTTGGCCCAACGGAAACTGGTTCCCCTACCTTGATAGACTACCTAACCGTGGGCTTAGGCAAGAGATCCTGAGGTGTCGAATTGGGATTAACCCGTGGATAATAAACAAAGAGCTCAAAGTCACATTCATAGATCAAGAAGGCCGCTGCAAGTGTAACCTGAGAACTAAGTGTGACTGGCTGCACATTCTGTTGGACTGCCTGTTTCTCCTGGAACAGAGAAAACTATGGCTGCGCCCAGTTTTCCAAAAATACGGAATTAAAACAAGGACGCAGGCAGCCAGCCTCCTAACAGAAGTACCCTCCATTGACATTGCAATCGCCCTAGGGAAATTTCTAAAGGTGACCCAGAGGTACTGAGAACCTAGGGAAAATGTAGTTCTGTATGAAGTTTTATTGACCGAATCTGTTAGGATGGTGAGAAAAGGGATTAGGATTTTAAATTTTTTATAACATGTTTTAAGGCATTTGTAACTTTTAGAGGGACTAGGATTTTATAACTGGACTATGTATTTTTGGAATTGAAATGTAGAATTGTTTTAAAGAATAATTTTTTAAGAAATAAGTATAGGTTTTACTGTATACACTCCTCTTAGTGTGTTATGCTCACTGCTGTTTGTTTAAAGACTACGGTCATAATAAACATAATTTTGACTTGACTTGACTTGACTCATGTGTTTTTGCATAAATAAAAAATAAATAAAAAAAACATGACCCCACTAGCACCCATCATCAAATTACACAGACTCAACATTGTATTCTACACAGAAGACACCCAACTATCCAACAAAGCCTACATCTCCAAACACAACTTCCAAGAAGGAATGGAAGCTGTCGTCAGGAGGATGAAGAACAGCTGCCTACAACTCAACACGGACAAAACCAAAGTACCCATCAAGGACACACGTTCCACACCTGGTGGCCCCTCACCCTCGGGAACCCTCCCTTCCTCACTGACCACCCTGGAAACCTCAGAATCATCCTGGAGTCTGACCTCAGAATAAACCAAAAAATCAACGCCGTCTCCTCTTCCTGTTTCCACACCCTTGGTCTCCTAAGAAAGACCTTCAACTGGATTTCTATTGAGGACAGAAAAACCGTCAACCACGCCCTCATCAGCAGCAGACTGAACTACAGCAACGTACTCTATTTTTTTTTTTTTTTTTTTTTTTTTTTTGGTGTAAGAAGTTTATTCGCACTTAGCATATATGAAAATACCTTACAAGTGATTCGCCTACAACCAGTGGTGGCCGGCTACAGTTGTTCTTGCCCAATCGGGCCCTCTCTGTTATGTACACAGCCCATCAGCCGACATCCATAGGACCGGCGGCGTTTTACATCGTCATCATATTCACTATCCAATTCAGTGCTCCAGCTATGTATATTCTTGCCAGTGTTCACACTTTTTTGGTTACTTATTCTCCCAACTGTAAACTGGATGGTGTCACCCCTAAATTAACCCGGAGTGTCCATCAAAAACGTATACTCTGTGTCACAGCATCCTCCCTCCCTTCCCATACCACAGTATTCTCGTACACCCGTTGATCACACTTCATGTAGCATTTCTAATCGTTCGCATTCATCCCCTCTTCATTGCCCCGTTCCAATAAGTAGGTTCTGAGGTATTCCCAATAGTCTTTGGGTCTCGATCTAGCTGGCAGTTCCTCCTCATAGGTGTTCAGAGTGTCGCGACAGTACACCATATCTTCTAACCAACTCTTAACCTCTGGCCCTTTTGTACTGTTCCAGTGTAGTGAAACCCTTCTTTTCGCCAGCAACAACGCCACTGCACAGAACTTTCGCCTCGTCGCCCTTAATGTTGGTTCAATACCCAAGAGACACATCTTGGCATCGCATATTAAAGCAGATTCTAACATGACATTCAGCGTTTGCACCACCCGTACCCAGTAGCCCGCCACCTTGCGACAATGCCATGCCAGGTGCATGAAATCCGCCCCCTCCTGCTTACACCTTTTACACTGCGAATCCTCTTGTAACCCATATCTCTGTAGTCTCTGCGGTGTGTAGTACACTTGGTGGAGGTATTTGTAGTGTATGATTCGCAGGTTACCGTTTGGTGTCAGCATGTCTGTTAGCATGCATGCCGACGCCCATTCCTCCTCCGCGATGGGTGTCACTAGTCCCTCGCTCCACCTAACTCTAGCTTTGTCTGTGCTACCCCCTATCGCTCCCTGTAAACTAGTGTATAATTTAGATACCAGGTGCGATGCCGCAGGCGTCGTGAGAAGGAGTTGTAGGGGTGCCAGCGGGGTCGCCTCCTCCGGATGCGTCGGATAATGCTCCCTAAGTGCTCTTTGGAGCCTATAATAGTTAAAGGTGAATAGTAGGGACGGGTTGCTGATGTATTGCATTTCATTTAACGTTTGGAAGACCCCATTGAGATACAAGTCACCCATTTTATCTATGCCCGCCCACCGTAGCAGATCCATGCCCACCTGTTCTTGTGTCACTGAGATATGTGGGTTGTGTGCCAAAGGCAGAGCTGGAGCATACAGTGACAGTGCCTTAGCCGCCTTGCCCATCAATCGCCATGCTTCCGTGGTGGTATCCACCGTGTTTATGTCTCTGTCATGCAGCCTGGGGCGTTTATGTAGCAGTATGTTCACCAGTGGTATCGGGTCTGCATCCCCCGCCTCTACCGCCACATGCGTCAGGAAGGGTACTTCGTGATGCCAATAATGTGCGAATTGCGCTTGGGCGCACAGATAATAGAGATAGAGGTCCGGTACCTTGAAACCCCCCTGGGCATATGGAAGTGTCATGGTGCGTAGTTCCAGTCGCGCTTGCTTTCCGGCCCACAGCAGACTAAGAACTAAGGAGTTGATATTGCGAAACACTGCCGCCGGCGGCTTTATTGGGATGTTATTAAATAAATACAAAAATTTGGGCAGTATCACCATCTTCACGATTGCAGTCCTGTCCGCCAGGGATAACGGGAGTTTATTCCACCTTTTTATTTTATCCCCTAGGTCCGCTATCGCTCGCCCATAATTGGTGCGTATAACAAGTTCTGGGTCCCTGTGGAACCACACACCTAAATATTTCGTGGGTTCCTCCTGCCATTCGAGTGGGTAGTCCAGGGGTATAGGGTGTGTGCTATCCGTCAGGGCTAGAATGAGCGATTTATCCCAATTAATTTGTAAACCGGAGTGGCTCCCAAACCTAATGTACTCCCTCATTAGTGGATTTAGGTTTTGTGCCGGGTTTTTGACATAAAGCACCATGTCATCTGCGTATAACGATATGTGGATGGGGCGTGATGGCATCTGTATGGCTGAGTAGTGATGGTGCTGTCTTATTTTACATGCCAATGGCTCCAGGATCAATGCAAAGAGCATCGGCGAAAGCGGGCAGCCCTGCCTCGTCCCTCTGCATATCGGGATGGGTGCTGAGACATGTTTGTTTATTCGAATGCGTGCCGACAGATCGGTATACAGCATCGAAATCCAGCCCAGGAACATCAGGGGGAAACCCATGCACACCAGGACCGCCTGTATGAAGGCCCATCCTATTGTGTCAAATGCCTTGGCAGCGTCAAGTAGCACTGCCACTGCTTTCGTGTCTGGGGATAGGTAATGGGCCAACGCAA
Source organism: Lissotriton helveticus (assembly GCF_964261635.1). Classification (NCBI taxonomy): domain Eukaryota; kingdom Metazoa; phylum Chordata; class Amphibia; order Caudata; family Salamandridae; genus Lissotriton; species Lissotriton helveticus. The sequence goes on along the minus strand of NC_136059.1, from coordinate 63,527,236 downwards.
AGAGTGTGCGGGTGTTATGTGTGGTGGCCCTGTCAGGTATGAACCCAGATTGGTCTGGCCTGATTAGTAGCGGCATGAGCGGTTTCAGTCTGTCCGCCAGTAGACTGGCTATTATTTTTGTGTCCACGTTCAAAAGGGACAATGGGCGGTATGAGTCACATTTGTCCTCCGCCTTACCCGGCTTTAGGAGCGCAATGAGTAAGGCTTCCCTCATGGAGCCTGGTAGGGTTTGGGCTGCGTGTGCCGCCCCGTATAGCCTCACCAAGTGAGGTGCAAGCAGATCTGCATATTCTTTGTAAAATTCTGCCACGTACCCGTCCGGCCCCGGTGCTTTGTTGTTCGGCAGTCGCTTGATTGTGTCCGTAACCTCCTCGATCGTGACAGGGCGCGCTAGGTACGCTCTGTGCCCGTCTGACAGCCAGGCTAACTCCACATCCTCCATGTATGCTAGCAATTCTCCTTGCGTGGGCGTAGGGCGTGCTTGGTAAAGGGCACCATAGTGTGACATAAATTCTGTCATAATTCCCTTGATGTCGTTCACCGTTTCACCCGTGTCCTTACAGATGGCTGTTATATTCTGTGGGGCCCTCCCCGAGCATATCTTGTCTGCCAGTGCCCTACCCGGTCTACCTCCTTCCCCGTAGCGTCTGGCCGTCGCCCGTTTAGTGACGTATTTGAGTTCATCCGAGGCAAACTGTTTGTGTTCTGTTAGAAGGGTGTGTATGTCTCCTAGCACCTTAGTGTCTCCAGTGTGCGTGTATTTGTGTTCCAGCTCCTGTATTGCTGTTTCGCGCGTGCGCAGTTGCCGCCTGATGTCCTTCAGTATGCCTGAGGACGTGCTAATGCATGCCCCCCTGATTGTGGCCTTAAACGCTTCCCACAGGAGGCAGGGGTCATTCGTGGACGGGCCGTTTATTGCGAAGTAATCTATTATTGCCTCATGTATCGTGGTGGCATACAGTGGGTCCTTCAGAGCTGTCGCGTTGAAACGCCAAGTGAAGGGCGGTGGTTCATATTGAGGGACCTCTATCTGTAGCAAAACTGGATTGTGATCTGACAGTGTCCTGGGCGGATGCGAGATGTGTCGAACCCATGTTAGTATCTCTCGGGTACCAAGCCAATAATCTAGTCGCGCCCCCAGCTGTTGTTTGCAGCATTAATGTGTGTTGCAGCGGTGATCCCTGCGTTACTCTTCCTCCAAATGTCTGTCAGTTGGAGGTCCTCTATCGCGTCCCGCAACATATGTCTGGCATTGCTATGGTGTTCCGTGGTGTGTGCAGCCCGGTCTAACTGATCTTGTAGCGTGACATTGAAATCACCTCCCCATAGTATGTGGTCTATATGTGTATCTGCGAGTGTCTGCCAGATTTTCCTGTAAAACCCCGGGTCATCCACATTAGGGCCATACGTGTTCAGTAACAGGAGTCTCTGTCCCCTGACCTTCCCCTCTACCATCACACTTCTGCCCTCTGAGTCCCTGTTCACATTTGTAATGTCAAAGTGTGTTCCCTTACGTATGAGGATGCTAACCCCTCTGGAGTACGTTGAGTAGTTAGAGCTTGTGACTGATTCAGCCCACCGTGCCCCCAGTGTAGATGTGTGTGCGGCATCTTGGTGTGTCTCCTGTAAATACACTATATCCGCATGCAATCTGTCAAAATAAGCAAACATCTGCCTGATCTTTCTCGGGTTCCCCAGTCCCCTTACATTCCACGTGAGCAGGGTTAATGTGTTAACTCTCGACATTGTCATTTGTGTTCATCTTGGCGTCTATTTCGATGTGCGGCAGCCGTGTACGGCTCCAAACAGGCAGTAAACAGTGAAGTGCTTGATGCGTGATCCCCGCCGGGTCGGTGAGGCCGCTACTACATTGTGCACGCTCATGTATGGTCTTGGAGTTTGCCATGCTTCTCAGACACAGAGTTAACGAATCAAACATACCCAGTTCCCCCTTTTCCCCCCCACCCACTTTAGCGCCCGAACTTTGCCAAAGCCATCCCTTAACTAACTTAATCTGAACTTGAAAACACATTGTGGGGCGCCCCCGCTCGGGGGTATCGCCAGGTTCACACATCTCCATCCACGTAGTGGACGTGGACGGACGCCCATGTCGACTTATTATGTCGTGTGTGAAGTTTTTCCACCCTCCACCCACCAAATACCAACAGAAAGTAGGCGTGTGCCATCGAACAATTCCTCCCATCGAAGATTTGATATACCCCAGGGACACTCGGTAGCTGTGGTTCATTCCAGTGCTAGCAACGAGGGCTGGTCCTAGGGCTAGCGTCTGTACCCCCCTTACTACACGCTACTGCCATGGGAGCTACTCGGCCCCCTGTTTATGATGTCTCTTCGTGCAGCCATCGGTGGCCCCATGTTCCCCCATTACTCACTGCGAGGACAGACATCTCAGGTCCGCTGCTTCAGTGTTCAAAAAGAAAGGTCTGTGGCAGTGCACCTCCAGGCCAAGTGTTCCGGGGAGAGTCAATGTGCGCCACCCATACGCCTCTGCTTGGTCCCTGGGCCGCTTTCGTGTTCATCAAGGCTTCCTTGCCACCCTACCGTTCATTCCACATCGCTGGTCGGTTCCGCTCTGTTCTGCTCCTTCCGTCGCTTCCCCTGCTGCTTGACGAATTCGTGCGCCGCCTGTACTGATTGCAAGATGACCGGTTTACCCAGGTTCGTGATTTTAAGTTTGGCCGGGTACAGCATGGCATATTCAAGACCAAGGTCACGCAGTTTCTTCTTCACCGGCGCAAATTCCTTCCGTGCTTGCTGCACCGCCATGGTGTGATCAGGGTAGAATTCCAGCGTGTTACCCTGGTGTGTGATTTTTCCCATGTCTCTGGCGAGTCGGAGGACTGTGTCTCTGTCCCTATAGTTGAGCGTACGCGCTATGATCATTCGTGGAGCGGCCCCTGGTTTCGGAACTGGCGCCAGGGAGCGGTGCGCTCTCTCGATCAGGAACACTGAGGATAGTTTGTCGGCGCCAAAGATTTCTGTTAGGAGGGTCTCTATGTACGTTTCCATCCTCCCTGTGTTGGTGGATTCCGGCAGGCCGGAAATTCGGATGTTGTTCCGCCTGGACCTCGCTTCCTGATCCTCCACCTTCGCTCGAAGGGTCTCCACCGTTTTCTCCAGTCCTCCGCATACCTTCGACGTGGTTGCATGGTCGTCTTCCACCCTGGATATCCGTTGTTCTGCTTCCTCCAGGCGCTCGTCGTGCTTCTCTATTTTAGCCGCCATACTGTCCACTCTCTGCACCACGCTGTCCAGTTTCCCATTCATTTCCTGCAGACTCTGCTGGATTGCGCGAAGCACCGCTTCCATGGCAGACCCCTCCGCCATTTCTACGTCACCTTCGGTTTCAGGGGTGGCCGACACTGTTTTGGGCTGCTTCCTTGTTTCAAAGGGGAGCTTGGACTGTTGTTTGTCCGGCTTCCCCATAGTCCGCAGTGGTAGTGGCGAGGTGTGTTCGGCCGCTTTTGGGCTGCCGGCCGTTAGCGTGCTTTTTCCCGCTGGTGCCTGGGCCCCCCACCTCTGGGTGCGTCTGCTCATTTACCCCCGGGTGTGGCAGGAAGGGGACGTTGTAGGGTTTGCTGTGCTATATCGGTCTGGTGGCAGAGTTTATCGTGGGGAGTATCCAATGGCGCACTTCGGCTCAGAACTCTCTCGTTGTGGATGTGGGAGTTGGTGTCTACAGCTTCAAGGGAAGCTCCACGCACCTCCGTTGAGCGCGCAGTGCAGTGAGCTCGCCGGTCTGGGGGGCCAGCTGGTCTGGTCAGGCGGTGCTTAGCGCTGGGCTGGCTCACCTCGTTATTCGCTATTCCCGCTCCCGATGGGGCTCCATGCCGCCTGTCCCGGGGGCCGCCGATACCGCCGGTCTCGTGCGTTCCAGCGCCGCCGCCATCTTAGTTTCAGTGAAACGCACACCGGACTTCTCCGTTTCTTGCCACATCTATCGGCCTCCGTTGTCTTGCCGCCTCGCTGCCCCTACAGCCGCTGTGACGTGGCTTGGGATCATGCCGCAGCAACCCTCAGCGCTCCGCTGGTCAGTTGGTCGCTTCAAAGCGGCAGCCGTCAGGCGCGGCCATCTTGCTAGCGCCCCGGCGGCGTCTCGAGTTTCCGCTGTTTCCTCGCCGTGCAGCTCACCAAACTCCGTCAAAATCAGAGCATCTTGTCGGCTTCACCTTCCGACACCCGGAGCTGGCCGCAGTTTAGCTGGGTCGGTGGTTTAGAAGGGTGAAAGGGCCGTTATGGTGGCGTCCATCCGGCGGAGCCGACAGTTCAGCCAGCCATCCCGCAGTGCGCCCTCTAGCGCCCCCAGCAACGTACTCTATGCTGGGATCAAAAAGAACCTCATCCACAAACTCCAGAAGTCCAGAATGCACCCAACACCTGTGGACACTACAATGGCTCCCCGTTGAAAAGAGAATCACCTTCAAGCTTCTCACCCATGCCCACAATGCCCTCCACAGCACCGAACCTACCTACTTGAACCACCGCCACTCTTTCCACGCACCCCAAAGATCACTCCACTCAGCCCAGCTCTCCCTGGGTAGGATGCCTCGCATCAAGAAAACCAGAACAGGAAGACGTTCCTTCTCCTTCCTTGCAGCCAAGGCATGAAACACCCGCCCCTCTCCACCTCCGTTAGACAACATCATTCTCCTAGTTCATGAAGCACCTCAAGACCTAGCTCTTTAATGAATTAGAGTGGACATCCAGGAGTTGCGCCCCCCTAGTCAGCGCCTTGAGACCCTTCAGAGTTGTAGCTGTGCTTTATAAGCCCACTTGATTGACTGACTGTGGAATTTGCCCCTCAGCCTCAACAAAGATTTACACACAGGAGGAGAGCAGCGCTTTTTAGATTACAAATTGATACCAGAATAGTAATCTAGGAAGCTGACAAATGCAGTAATGTGGTCATCATGAAGGAAGGTGTCTACATTAAGTTAGTCTACATGAATGAGATCAACCATCAGTTAGACGGCCGCCAATGTTACCAATATATTAAGGCTAATCCCATCAATGAACTTACAGTATTTATCAACAGGAATTTTGGAGAGCGGAAAAACACATGTTTTTTGTATCGTTATTTGTTGATTGGGAAAGTGAGGTTTCCATGCATTTACGTGCTACCCAGATACATGCAGAGGGTCCCTTCCCCCAAGGAAGACCTATCTTTGCTTGTGTCTGGTCCCCACAGAAAAACTGTCCGAATTCACAGGCATTAAACTACAAAAATATCAGATCAATTTACTCTCTTATGTCAAGGACAGTGAGGATAGTCTTACCAAATTCAATGATCTATCATGGTAAGAAGATCTCCAATTTGCAACATTAGATGTTATCAGTTTCTATAAATGTATATGGAAAAGCTTTGTATTGTTGGCAGTGCAATCGTTTTTGGATGGTGCTGACCATTTTGAGTATAATGATATGATATTGGATATGATTTACATAATATTGTCCAGAAATTATTTCATACATGATGGTCGCTGGCATCATCAATTGCAGGGAACAGAAATGGGTTCCTGGTTTGCTCCCTTTTATGTCAGCCTATTTATGGGCTGATATGAGAGGGAGCATTCCTGGGGCAAAGGTGCCTTCCCCTGGATAGAACACATAGGGGGTCATGATGATGTTGGTGGGAATCACTTTCGCCCGACACTGACTCTGTCATGGGACCGACTAACACCCAGTCTGCAGTCAAGACCACCCCCCCTAGGATGGAATCAAACACTGTTCAGTCCAATTCCTATATTTCACTATGGGAGCATGCATTACGGCTGTAACTGGCCGTAATGCATGTTCCCATTGTGAAATGGGAGGTGTGGTTCATATCTGCATCCTGTGGCAGGCACCTCAAGGTGCAGGGATCAAAAGGGGGGCACCGTAGGTGGCCCATCAGCCTCCAACTGGAGCCGTGCACCCAAGGGGGCCTTTCTGGGGACCCCCAAAAACTATTTATGACATGGTGTCCATGTCAGGCAACCATAAAAAAACATGGAGGAGACAATTATCCTAATCTGAAGGGCAGAAAGGCCCATCCTTGAGATTACTACCCAGGTTCCGACTAGTGGACGGCTCTCTGAGCCCATCAGAAGCCAACCGGAATGACCGGTCCTTTTCCTTTCTGACAGCCTCCATCAAAATGAGGCGGTCAGAAAGGAAACCAAGCTGCCCATTACAGTGTTGCCATAAAGGCTCCGACCACAGATCGTATCGTAATGGGCCCCATAGTATTTTGCGGGAGGTAAATTGATGGCATAATTTGTTTCTGGACAGGCTCTATGGAGTCATTATATGAATGTCTCTTATAGCTTAATAAAAATCCTTATAACATTAAATTAATAATGAATCTTCATATGGAGAGAACTGACTTTTTGGACCTTCACTTTTACATAAGAGGCTGCGTGATTCATTGTACCGTGTTCGGCAAAGAAACAGCATGCAACAGTATTCTGCATGAGTCAAGCTCATATGCATCGTCAATCATTGGAACCATTTCCTATGGTGAAGTGGTCCTAGTAAGGTGGAATTGTAGTGAGGACTTTATGTTCAGGAAGAACTTAGAAGATACTAAGAACTGCTTTTTAAACAGAGGATATGAAGCCAAGGACTTGGAATTGGCAGAAAGGAGAATACATGTGATATCAAGGGAATCCACACTGTAGGGCGGAACCAAAAACAGAAAGACCACACAGAGGAGGGGAGAAAACAAGTTGGCCTTTATTACAAAATATTCAACACACAGTAATAAGATCTTTCAAATTTTACATAAACAATGGCATCTCTTACTGGATGTTCATGGGCGATGCAACTCAATTGACAGAAATCCTAAGGTTATACAGGAGAGGACAAATGTTTTTTTTAATTTATTTTTTATTGAGGGTACATTTAGAGGTAACACATACAAAATTGCCTAATATATCGGATAGTCATGTGCGGTTGTGAGCTTTACACAAGGCAGCAAAAATACATAGTTAAACAATACAATATAATTCTTACATGTAAATAAGAAATATATTAAAATATTGCACATTTCCCCCGATAGCCGACAGATTTAAAAGAAAAACACTTTGTATTTAGCCTCCCTTATCTCCTGGCTTATTTCATATACATTTCTAAAGAGATTTAAACTAAGCATAAGAGCCTGACCTTAGGGCATATCGGTTCTTTAATTCTCAAACTCTATGCAGTTTGATGTGCCAGTGGTGAAATGTAGGTGTATTCTCACTACGCCAGTTCTGGAGTATTAGTGACCTTGAATTGAATTGAATTGAATTGAATTGATGATTTGTAAAGCGCGTTGGCTACCCAGGGGCGTCCCAGCGCTATAGAAAAGAGTGAGTTGGGCTGGAGAGGCTGGAGTAAGAGAAGCTGAGTGAAAAGTTAGATTGGAATTTTGCTGAAGAGCCAAGTTTTTAATAGTTTACGGAAGGTGAGAAGGTTAGGTTCTGATCTGATAGGGAGGGGAAGGGAGTTCCAGATCCTAGCCAGGTTGTAAGAAAGCGAGCGGCCTCCACATCTGGCCTTCCTAATGCGTGGTACTGAGGCGAGGTGGGAGGTTGTAGACCTGAGTGGGCGGGAGGGTAGATAGGCTTTCATCAGGGGGGAGTTAATAGAGGGGCCTGTACCCCAGTAGGATCGGTGTGCGATGCACATGCTCTTAAATTCAATTCTGGATCTCACCGGTAGCCAGTGAAGATCCTTCAGTCTGGCTCTGACTGAAGTTCGGCGGGGGATATCCAGGAGGATTCTTGCCGCACAGTTTTGAATGACCTGGAGTCTGTTAAGTGTAGATTGTGGGGCCCCCAGATATAGGGCGTTTCCACAATCGAGACGGGAGAGGATCAGGCCTTGAACCATAATCCGTCTTGAATGGAACGGAAGGAGGGGGAGGATTTTGCGGAGAAGTCTCATCAGCCCGAAGCAGGTGGCAGCAAGCTTGGTGGCTTGGTAGTTGAAGGTTAGAGTGTGGTCGAGCCAGATGCCTAAGCTCTTGATTTGCTCCTTGGGTTGCGGGGGGCTTCCTAAGCAGAGAGGCCAGATGGGATTGATGGATTTCGAGATGTTATTTCCAAGGAGCATTATCTCTGTTTTGTCCCCGTTAAGTTTGAGACAAGAGCTAGACATCCAAGCAGCGACGGCTTCAAGGCAGATATGTAATCTGTGATGAGAGTTCAGGGGGGGGTCCAGTGCTACCACTAGCTGCGTGTCGTCCGCGTAGGTGACAATTTTCACCCCGAATGGGCGGACGACATCAGCTAGGGGGCGTAGGTAGACATTAAAAAGGGTAGGGCTCAGGGAGGAGCCCTGAGGCACTCCACAAGTGAGGGGTTTACTGGCTGAGGTGAAGTCCCTTTCAAAGACCTGGAAGGATCTATCCGTAAGGAAAGACCTCAGCCAAATGAGTGCTGTGCCTGACACTCCTATTTTGTTAAGCTGGTGAAGTAGGATGTTATGATTGACAGTGTCGAAGGCGGCACTTAGGTCGAGTAGGACGATGGCTGTGGACCCGCCATCGTCCAAGATCCTCCGTGCCTCCTCCGTCACTGCAATAAGTGCAGTCTCCGTACCATGACGGGGCCTGAAGCCGGTCTGAGAGAGGTCTAGTATGTTGTTGGCTTCCAGGAAGTCAGTGAGAATGATGTTTACATGCTTCTCGAGAAGTTTGCTAAGCCATGGCAGAAGGGATATAGGTCTATAGTTAGCGGGGTTGGATTGATCCAGATTGGGCTTTTTTAATAGAGCTCTAACCATTGCCCTTTTCCATGGAGGTGGAACAGTACCAGTCTGGAGGGATGAGTTGAGCAGGTCTTGTATGGTGGGCGAGATGAGATGGGTTATCTGGGTGAGAGCGCTGGGAGGAGCTGGGTCGATGGGTGATCCAGATTTAATCTGGCTCATGAGTTTTTCCAGTTTGGTAAGTTCTAGTGGGGGAAAGCTATTGAGAACGCAGGAGGGAGCCGTCATGTGGTCTATGTTGACGGAGTCTGAGATCAGGGTAACGGTGGGGGGAAAAGAGGAGTTGATGGTTTCTATCTTTTGGTGGAAATACTCAGCTATTTCCTCGCAGTGGGTCTGAGTGTTATTGTGATGTTTTGGGGCCTCAGGAAGTTGCAAAAGGGATTTTGCTATCTGATAAATCTCCCTAGGTTTGGAGGCTGCCTTCTCGATCTTGAGTTCAAAGTATTTAGCCTGAGCTAGATGGATATTTGCTTTGTAGTTTTTGATTGCCGTTCGATAGCTTGCTTTGTCTGCTGGAAGGTAACTGAGGCGCCACTTCCTCTCGAGTCGTTTACAGACACGTTTGGCCTCACGTAGATCACTCGTATACCACGGGGCTGTAGGATTGCCCCTTTTAGGATGGGAGTTTTTTAGTGGTAGTACTGTGTCTAGGGCACTGCTGATCCAGTTGTTGTAGTTCTCATTGTCTAGAGTGGGAGCGGAGGTGTTAATGGGTTTAGTGCCTTGAAGGAGATCCTGCCACTCAGTTAAAGGGAGTTTGGACCAGTTGCGGGAGCGTTGAGTTGTCGGGGGTTTGGGGAGGAGGTGAAGGGGCAGGGTCCAGGTGAGTGGGATGAGGAAGTGGTCAGACCAAGGAAGGGGGGAGGGAATTCCAACATGGAGGTTTTTGCAGTTGCTAAAGACCGGGTCTAAAAGGTGTCCTTTTTGGTGGGTGGGCCCAGTAACGCGTTGGTGTAATTCGAGGGCGATTAGGCTAGAGGAAAGTTCTCTGGCTATAGAGTCATTTGGGTCGTCTAGGTGGATGTTGAGATCGCCTAAGATAGTAAAGTTGGCAGAGCTGACTGCAAGATTTGCCGCTATTGAGGCGAGATCCGAAAGAAACTGTCCTTGTGGTCCTGGCGGACGATATATAAGTATACCCGAGAAGGTATGTGTGGCGCTGAATTTTATAAAAAACGGAAGGCATTCACAGTCCGGAAAGTTTATAGGGGTGCTAGTAACAACGTAATCTGATTTATGGATTACTGCCAGGCCACCGCCAATACCCTTTTTACGGTCTAGGCGAAGTAGTTGATAACCGGGTGGGAGCGCTTGAACCAGATCAGGTTCAGAGTGTTCCTGAAGCCACGTTTCTGTGGCGAAAAGAACATCTGGGCTCTTCTCCTCCAACAATAAAGCGATTTCCGTGGAGTGTTTGGGGAGTGAGCGGCAGTTGAGCAGTAACATCAGAATTGATGTGGGTTTCTTTGTACTGTGGGTAAAATGAAATCCACACTGATTACGAGCGGGGTGCTGGATAGCCGGGTCCCACGTGTGTAGGCAGGGTGAACTAACTGTCTGGTTTAATTGGTGTAGGAGCTGTGGGTGGTAGGTGATGGGCTGGCATGTTGGATGAGCAGGGGGGGTGGCCCCTGGCCCCGGTCGGTCGCGGACGGGCGCAGACGGGCTTGCCTTAGGCGCGCCTTCGGCGCGCAAACGTCGCCCCCGCTGCGCTCGTCCGCTGCGCGATCGAAATATGCACATGATTTATACTGCTCCGGGGTTGTGGGTCGAAGGGGCGTGGCCTAGAAAGGGGCGTGGCCTCTGCTCGTGGTGAGAGGGCGCGAAGGGGTATTGGCGACCAGCGTGCTGCGTCAACGCTGGCTCCGCTGCGTCTGACAACTAGTTTCCCCAAGTAAGTGAATTTAAAAACACAAGTATTCTGTGACAGTCAAATTCTTAAAAACACAAGAAATCTGTGATAACAATTTTAAAAAATAGTGCCTCGCTCCCGGCTTCCGCCTCAGGAGCACAACTCTCAGCTTTTGCCGGTAGGGCTGTAGTAGTTGTCAACAATAAGTGTTTCAGGATTTCGAGTGAGGAAGTTGTGTTTGAGGTTTTTTTCTAGCGTGTTTAGAAAGATTGGGGGGTACGGAATGCACCAGGAGTTGGGACCATGTTTAGATAGAGAAAGGTCCTGGGAGGGATATTGAGAGGAGGCATGTTAGGCAAAGGAGCATGTAGGAGAGAGGAGAGTCAGATAGTCACGTGAGTAGTCAAGGGAGGGCCGTGGGTAGAGGCTATGGAGGGAAGAGAACTTGGAAAGGGAGGAGAGGAAGGATGCGATGTTGGGAAAGGGTAAGGGGAGGATTCGGCAGAGGAAAAGAACAATGAAAGGGAATGTGAGATGATATGAGAGAAAGGGGCCAGAGTCAAGAGAATATGAGTTAGGTAAAGTATGAAGGAAGTGAGCAGATTAAAGTCCAGCGAAACAAACAATCACATCACCGCTACACATGGGGGGAGCAGTATTAAAGCTATGTTGAAATATCCCCAGCAAAGCAAAAATCAATCCCCGCAAAGCTACGTAAGGTGAGGATCGCTAGGTTCAGGACCAAAAGTATTGGGTCATCAAGCTGCACATATTCTCAAGTTGGATGCATTGTTAAAAACAGTCCAGCGAATCAGACAATCATAGCACAGATACACAAAAGGAGCTCATAGGAAGATTGGCAGTGGAAGATAACTATAGGGGTAAGAAACATATAAGACCTATAATAACTGCTGCTAGTTCGAAACATCAAAAGTAAAAAACATAAAAAGCATATGAGGGGCAGATCGAAGATTTAACAGGACATGTAGTATGTGTATGAGATTAGTAGTGCGTTAAATTCTTCATACAGTTTTTGTATGGCCTGCCATAGACAGTCCAATTGTTAGCATAGGGGTTAAAAAAAGGAGAAAAAAAGATAAAAGGGGGATAGGTAAACAGGTGAAGAGCTGTTATGATAGCAATATGAGGCCACGGACAATAGTGCAGTGAAAAACATCAGACATAATGCATAAACAATCAAAAATGTCACAATAAGATCACTATAAAGTTGTTAATAGTAGGTCATGGGCCATTAACACAAAATAGAAGTGGCTGTGATAAGATTATATAAAACATATGGGGGTAGGGAAGGAGAGCTGGCAAAACTAGTCAGATGAGAGAAAAACAACAACAATGAAGGACGAAGTTCAGGATAAGACCACAAGGTGGCGCCCCCGGTTTAAGGAAGGAATGGATCAAGATTGGTGCAGTGAAAGTTTAGAGGAGATAGTCATCGGATAGGGGTGTTGTTGTTGACGAAAAGAGTCTTCAGACCCTAACTCGACGCCATTTTGCCAGGCTTTCTGGTGGTGGGCATGTTTAGATCCAAAAACATCCCTAAAGTTACTAACAGTGCAGAAATAAGTCAATCTCTTACTGTCTGTGCAGATACAGTGTAGGTACGGTCCTCCAGTTCTGGATCGGCCAGTGGTTCGCAGCCCCTGCCCAGTTAGCACATGGGTCTAGACTGGGGGCAAATCAGACCAGTCACTAGCGCTAGATGAGTTAAATGGGTTTAACTCCCAGTGTACCCACTACGACGTGGACAGTGAGCAAGCCCAGTTCAGTGAATGCTCACATCAGTGAGTGCCACAAAGGCCAAAACATATAAGCCTCCCGCCTGTAAAGTGCTAGCTGTTATATTCGGGGAACATGAAAGAGTTGCAATATAATAATTAATAGCTACTCCTGACCCTAGATTATGTCTACAGTGTGCCTCAATCTCGTCCCAGTGTTGTTTAATCTTTGGGCATTCCCAAACGTTTATAGGTCCAGTTACCCCCACCTTCTACTAACAACAGAAGCATTTGTCTTGTATCTGGGGGTAGATACTGTGCAAGAAAGCTGGGATCTTATATAGTAACCTTTTGGTGTGAAATTGCATTTTCCTGAAATTGACACCTCTTTGTGAAGTTGTGTTGGGTTTATTAATTCTGTTCCAGACAGACCTTGAAATCTGGAGGCACACTTTAGTGTGCCATTTCATACACCTTATTGTCCTTTTGCTCTCAAAGGGTTTGTAGCCAACCACTGATTGATCTACATGTGGTACACTCCAAGATGGCCTCAGTGAGATCCAACTTTGCATGAATTTGAAGGGGATCTTTATTTATTTTGTATTTAATTTTAAGGAAAGAGCATTTCAGTATGTCTTAAAAGCAACTTAGAGCACATTCGATCTTTGTCCAGTTTTTCCAGATATCAATACTAATAGAATCTCCCACCATTGTATATCTAATCTCTCCCCATTTCATTAGAATTTTAGGCTCAACGAGCTGCTGTTCCCGACGTAAAGGTCTGCCAGCCTTGTGGAACCGTTTATCAAAAGGTATTTCATAAAACTTAAACAGTTGTGCTTTTTGTTTTAAAGGCCACTGTAGGACCTTATAATGCACTTTATTAGATTTTTTACAATCCTCATTGGATCAGGGATTTTATATTCCTTCATGATTCTTGTTATAAAAAAGAAATGCTGTGCAAAGTGGAGCAGAATGACTGAAAAGTCTATATATATTATGTACAAAATGTGCCCACTTTGGAATTCTACCCCCCCCCAACCAATTCTTGCGGCGGGGGTAGCATTCCACCTTTCTAGAGGGAGAAGACATGTAGTTACTGTTAAACCCGGTTAAAGTTAAACAGAGCCCCAGCATCACAACATGGATGCTGCTGCCACAGACCGAGTCTGCCCTTCTGCTGCTGGATGAAACTCCAGCAGGGGAGGCCTGGACAATAGGGTCCTGTCCAGGGAGGTGATAGCACTTCCCTAGACAGGCTTTAGTGTATTGGGGCAGGGAGGGTTGCATTCAGTGAATGCTTTTCAGACACTGCCTGGAGCACACAAGGTGCTCCATGCATTTCCCAGTTCAAACCGGTTGCTGGGACACTCAGCCCCAGCTCTGGTGCAAAACTGGACAAAGGAGAAGGGGTGTTACCACCTCCTCCCCTGGTCCACCCATAGGAGAGACCTTAGAGTTAGTCCGACCCCTAAACTTACTATAAGTATAAAACCCCAGTCCCTAGGACTTAAGATTACCCTCCACGAAACTCTGCAACATATATCTTGGACCTTCAACATTCCCTATCGACTGGAAGATGGAAGAAATGTCCCTTATGGTCAAGGAGTGACCATCCTGTTCAAACAGGCACCAACTGCTTCTTTACCCGTCCGCATTTTTGAGGCTCCCACCGGATCCCAAAGAATCTGTGCCACAAGACATGGATTTCCAGACATCTCTGATGCGGACCTGTGCTCCCAGCAAAGCTGAGACCTGTGGCAGACACGAGAGATGTGGGACAAGAACTCCTTGACATCCTGCATTTTGCAACCTGCACCTACTTTCTGAGGTATCCCGAAGTTGTGCATTGGGGGGCTTGAAGCCCCAGCCCGAGCACCTTTTGCACCGAAGCTCAGAGGCCAACCCTCCACAAGTGTCCTGTGGGCCCGCTTTGTGCATTTCAGCTTGACTTGCCTTTGCGGTTCCTAGTCGGTTGGCTAGTGAGCCCCCAAGAAGACCAATCCTTGCTTTACTTTGCTTTCCTGGTTGCTCCAGGCTTGCTCCAACCCCTCTCCAACGGGGGAGTTCCTCAGACCTTGCTGGTCTGCACCAAGCCCATATCGACATCCTGCGTGGATTGCGTTTGCCAAGGGCTTGTTGGCTCTAATCCGGATACCCACACTGCAGTCAACTAGATCCTTTCTGGAACATGAATCCAGCTCCTGGTTGCCAGCGACTCATCCTGGTCCTCGTGGCTGAAGAGACAAACTTCACCTTCTCACCTGAAATCACCCGACCTTGGCTGGCATCTTCCTGTCGCCATCCTGGTCACTGGCGAGTGGCCCAGACTCTGTCTCCTCTGCTTTCAGGTTCTTCACATCTCTGATCCACCCTTGGATCCACCCGTACACTTTTCCTCTGGTCACCTGCAGCACTTCTTCGCAGCTCTCCATAGGAATCAATGGCAAACCCGACACCAAAATACACCTATGCACCCGGCTTCCCTGGGTGAGGTAACACGAGTACTACGGTGCTCCTGTGGGTCTTGACTCTCGAAGTGTCCTAGTCAAACAGGGTTCCATCGGAGTTCACCTAGAAGTGCCCTTAAACTGTAACTTTGTAACTTGTTCGTTCTCCATAGAAAATCAATGGTAACCAGCGGCTGTGTTTAGACACTGCACATGTCTCCCGTGGGCCTCCTACATCCTAACCTTTGGTGGTTCTAGGCAGCCCCAGAAATTCCAAAGGCCCTAGGCCTGCTTTCTAACTCTCATGTGGTCCATTTTCTAACTCTAACTCTCACGTGGTCAATTTGCGTCTCATTGGGAATCCCAAAAAGTGTCTGAGACACTGTTGTACATAGCTGTTTGCGATTTCCTAATTTTGAATTGCTAAAATTTACATTTAGGAAATTGCAGATTCAACGTACATCTGAAGCAAAGTGCCATGGTAAAACTTTACTATGACCATTGGAGCTTATTGATTTTTGGTGTACTTTTCACTAAAATCTTTGAAAATTCATATCGTTGGTACCCTTTAATGTATTTTTGTTGTTTTGGAGTCATTTTATTCATTGCATTTTTTAGGAAGGTGGATATCTGACTATGGTTACCCCCAACTTTTTGCCTAGTGTTTTGCTGGTTTTTGACTTAGTTGGCCTGGGATCCTGCTATTCAGGACCCCAGGTGTCCTGCTCTCTCTGTTAAAATGGACTCCATGTACCTTAGGTACATATCTAATTGGATACTGGGTCACTTTATCAGTCCCTGTAAAGTATACCTTAGGTACCCAGGGCATAGGTGTACCCAGGGCCTACCAGGGGCTGCAGCATGTATTATGCCACTCCTGGCTGGCCATCCAAACTGACACAACTGGCTGCTAAGACAGCTGGGGCAAGGTGGTGTAATCACCCTTTGCTATAGATATAGTATACCTATATCTAACCCCAAAATGGACACATATATTCCTATCAGTCACTCCTATGGCAGGCCTTATCAATCCTGAAGGCAGAGTGCTTGGAATTATGTGAGATGGTGCTCTGGCATGAGCTGAGCCCGTCTGCAGCTTGCGGAACCAAGTCCTAATAGCTGTTCCATGATAACGCTATACCATATACTGTTAAGTGCATTATAATCCTCGCGGTTGAATGCTAACTCTGGTATAACATTATCAAAACATGTCGAGTAAGGTGTCATACGAATTGGAATACTACCCCCTCGCCAATTCTGGCGATGGGGGTAGCATTCCACCCTTCTAGAGGGACACGACATGTATATAACTGTGAAACCCGGTTAAAGTTAACTCGAGCCTTGGCATCACAAAATGGATGCTGCCACCACAGACACAAGTCTTACCTCCTGCTGCTGGGAGTCCTTCCAGCGAGGGAGGCTTGGACAAAGGGTTTCCTGCCTTGGGAGGTGCTAGCACCACCCCAGACAGGATTTTGTGTATTGGGTAGGACAGGCCTGAAAGGAATGAGACATGCCCGTTGCACACAGGTGTCCTGTGCATACACCGGTTCAAACCAGTTGCTGGGGCATCCCTGCCCCACCTCTGGCGCAAAACCGGATAATGGATAGGGGGTGTAACCACCCCCCTTCCTGGTCCCACCCATAGGAGGGACCTAGTCGTAGTACAGCCCCTTTTAGCAGGATAAAGGTAGGAGCTGGTCCCATTCCAAATTAGATTATCCTGAACAACTTTTACAAGAAGAAACTCTGGACTTCGACGTTCTGCTCCACAGAAGACTGAAGAATCTCCCTTGTGGGCAAGGAGTGTCCACCCTGCAACTGCAGGCACCATCAAGCGTCCAGCGGCTTCACTTTGTTGTCTTCCCTCGAGGATCCAGACTTCAGAGCCCGACGAGACCCAGATTCCCAGACCTCTCCGACATCAACTCACATCTGCAGCACAGCTGAGATCCGTGGGTGCGACGAGACACGTGGGACCGGCCATCTTGGAGAAGCTGCACTTCGCTTCCAGCAAGACTCCTGAGGTAAACTCGACCAAGTGCTTTGGGGATTGAGAAGCCCCAGCCCTGAGCAGCTCCTTCACCGAAGATCAGCCCTCCAGCCTCCACGAGATCTGCATGGGGCCCTTCTGCCTGTTTGCTGCTCGACGCGTTGTCTGGTCACTTGCCGGCTGGCTAGTGACCTCCTAGACGACGAGCTTTGAAAACTACACTGCTGGTCTGGTTGCTCCAGACTGGCCCTTGCTCCCTTCCAAAAGAGGAGCACCCTGGACCCTCCTGGTCCACTCCAGATGCCGTTTCCCCTCACCACCTGGGTTGCCTTTGCCAAGGCCTGTTGATTCCAAATCCGGATCCGACACCGCCGACAGCGAGGGCCTGTGTGGGACAGCTCGTACCTCCATCCTGGTTGTCGAAGACACCTCCTGGTCCACGTGGCTGCAGAGACAAGCGTCCACTCCTTACCTGATCGCGACGACGACATCTGGTTCCTTCCTGGTTCCACTCCAGTCACTGGCTAGTGACTGTGAACATTGTCCCCTCTGCTTTCAGGTCTTCAGCATCTCTGATCCACCCTTTGATCACACCGGACATCTTCCTCCTGGTCGCCTGCAACATCTTTTCTTTCAGGCTCCATAGACTTCAACGCAGAAACCCGACACGACTTCGCACCTATGCACCCGCAGCCCGTGGGTGAGGTAACAAGAGCATTTCGGTGCTCAAGGGTAGTTTGACTCTCCTAGTGTCTAGATTCACAGTCATTTTAGTCCTAATCAGTCAGGATTGTCCGTACTCACCTTTTTCTTGAACTGTACTGTCCATAGACGTTGTTACGCATCTCGCGTGTGAGTTCACACGCGTCCCGTGGGCCTCCTATTACTTACCTAAGGTTAGGATAGTGTAGTCCCAACAATCCTACAGCCTCTGGACAGCTCCATTCCTTCTATCGATTTCCTTATACCATTTACTTAGTATATGGTTTGCCGTGCCCCATGAGCACCATTGTTATTTTGTGCAACTTATCGTATTGTTCCTAAGAGATTGTCATGTGCTTAGCCCTCTGATCTCATAAAGAGTTCAGAGGTGTTTGTTATTAATAAATATATTGTTTATTTTCATAACAACCTGTGTGGTGTCCTTTCATCTGGTATTCAAGGGGTTATATTGTGGTAAAACAGCTGGCTTCACATGCCAAAAGAGTTTAGCCTAAGACTGCTTTGTCCATGCTACCATTAGGATAGCTGGTCTATATGGTTGACTTACAACCAATCACCATAAGGGTTGTTTGGACTGATACAAGGTGATCACTAGAACTAGTGAGCATCATATATCAGGCCAACTTCTCACATTGGTGTGCAGCGGTTGGGATTTGAGCTTGCTGTTGTTTTTACCAAATATAATCTTGAAATATCATTTGAAAGATCACATAAGGTACCATAGGTACATGTAACAAGCTTAGAAATACTCTGAGTTCTACTGAACCAGCTGTTGTGGTAGAAAGGGCCTAGCACACCCTGACTACAACTTTTAGCAAGGGATCAGTAGGAAAACCCATAGTGTAGGTAAGTGCACCACTTACACCTCACTAGAAAGCATGTCTACCACAGGAGAGGCCTCAGTGACTCCCCTTGTGGTTAGTGACCCTCCACAGGTCCTTTCCAGATATGCAGTCCTCAGCTTCCAGGAGATGAGACAACTGTGTACCTCCAGGAAACTGAAACAGGGTTCTAACCCTACCACTCCTTTTCTGTTAGGTCTCTTAGAGACATATGATTCCAGAAGGGCTGCTAATGCAGGCCCTTCTAATCCAGATGGGAGCATGCCCCCCTTAGAAGGTGATCTGGGTGATCCAGACTCTAACCTCCCTGAGACAGAAGATGTCAATGGTAGGGAAAAGGGAGACTTATCTGAGGATGAGGCAGAAAATGGCCAACCTTTAGTCAGCAGACTTACTAGGGCCAACTTAGACCTACATAGGGAAGGAACTGGGGGAGCCCCAGTGTCATCCACTAGCAGGCCTAACTTTGGGGTCAGGAGAGATAGATCTCTTTCTAGGGACTCCAACAGATCTGTTCACTCCCATGCCTCTCATGCATCTGCTCAGAGGAGGATGACTTCCCCTCAGAGGAGAGAGCATGAGGCAAAGATGAAGGAAGTTAATCTGAGGATTCAAAGGGAAGAACTTGCCCTTGCCAAAGAGAAACTTGCCTTTGCTAGAGAGCAACAGTTGAGTTGGTTAGCACCCACTGGTGGCAGCAACATCCCTAAGGATAAAGACAGGAGTTTTGATAATAGACACCTGAGTAAAATAGTGCCCTCCTATAAGACAGGAGATGATATCCACAAGTGGATAACTGCTCTGGAGAGAGCCTGCAAAGTACAGCAGGTACCCCAGAGTCAGTGGGCAGCTATATTGTGGCTCTCCTTTGAAGGTAAAGGCAGAGATAAGCTCCTCACTGTTAGAGATGAGGATGCTAATGACTACCAAGTCCTGAAAAATGCACTGATTGATGGGTTTGGCTTAACAACTGAACAGTACAGGTTGATGTTAAGAGACACCCAGAAAACTCAGGCTCTGGGTTGGACTGATTTTGTAGATTGTGCTACTAAGGCTCTGGAGGGCTGGTTATTGGGAAGTAAAGTTACTGATTACACAGGATTGTACAATCTCATAATGAGAGAGCAAATCTTAAATAACTGTCAAAACCAGCTTTTGCACCAGCACCTGGTGGACTCTGATCTGACCTCTCCACAAGAATTCGGTAAGAGGGCAGACAAATGGGTCAGAACCAGGATTAGGCCTAAGAATCAGGGTGGTGACCAAAAGAAAGAGACTACCAGGCCTCAAGAGAAAGGAGGGGATAAATCTACAGAGAAGACTTCCCCAGGGCCCCAAAACTCCAAGAATGGGGGTGGGTCCCAACACACTTCCTCTACCCAGAAGAAACATTATTGCCATGTCTGCAAACAGGTAGGTCATTGGAAAACTGACAGCAGTTGCCCAAAGAACCACAATAAGGAGAACATCCCCTCAAGTAACACTCCCAAGTCTCCTGTTACTACTAGTAGTAATCCCCAGGTGGTGGGAGTGCCCCCAAGAATTTGGGTGGTTTTACTTTGGGAGTTCCTGGGGACTCTGGCCTAACCAGGTCCCCTAACTCAGATACTCTTGTCTGTGAAAATGGCATGGGGTTTGCCAACTTCACTGATTGTCCCAACACTTTGGACAAATACAGACAGGAACCCCTCATCAATGGTCTGAAAGTTGAGGCCTATAGAGACACAGGGGCTAGCATCACCATGGTGACTGAGAGCCTAGTCCCCTCAAGGCAACTTATACCTGGTGCCACATACCAGGTGAGAAACATTGATGGAGTGCAGAAAAATCATCCCATGGCAGTGGTAAATCTCAGCTGGGGAGGTGTCACTGGCCCAAAGAGAGTGGCAGTGTCAGCAAACTTGCCTGTAGATTGTCTACTGGGGAATGATTTGGAAATATCAGCCTGGGCTGAGGTGGAACAAGAAACCCATTCTAAAATGGTAAATCTTCCTGAACAGGTTAGGAGGGCTGTGCCAGTCTCAGCCCAATCTCAAATAGATACCTTCCCTGAAAAGGTTAGCAGGGCTGTGATGGTAACAGCCCATACCCAAACTGAGTCTCTTCCTGAAAAGGTTGGTGGGGCTGTGATGGCCACAGCCCAAACTCAAACTGATTCCTGTGTTGTGAAGCCTGAAACTATGGATCACTCCACACAAACAGAGAGCATTGAGGAGGAAGAGAAATCTCCCTCCCACCAGACATTAGGAAAGGATCAGCCTCCTCAGGGAACTGATCTTACCCCTTGTGAAGAAACTGCCCCAGAGGTAGTCAGGCCTAGCCTGGCAGAGCCCCTGATGTCAGTGGACCCTTCCAAGGTGGGACCCAGTCTGGAGCAGGTAACCTGCCCCTCTCTACCCTGCCTCAGTCAGCCCAGGGCTACAGAGGTCAAGGAGGCCAGTGAGCCCCAAAAGGCCCCCTGTCCAATAAAACAACCCCATCAGCAAATTAGGGACACCAAAGCTAGCAGCCCTAGCAGGGTGAAAAAGTTAGAAACTCCTGAAGGATCCCCCTTAAACTTAGTTAGGGACCTCCCCCAGATGGACTCTGTTGGGCACAGCCAAACTTGGGACCTAAGGGCCCCAGACCTGACCTGTCCCTCCAGTAAGCCAAACAGAGGGACCCAGCCTCCAGCTTTAGGTAGCCAGAGGTTGACCCTGAGAGCTTAACACAACTCAGTCATGGAAAGAAAGGCACATATGGTGGATGGTGATTGGAGGAAGTTGAGCCCAGTAGTGGAGCCTCACTTCAGTACTCCATCTCAGCACCAGCCTTTTACTTTGCCAAAACATACCACATGTAGAGATTCCCTATGGTGGAGACCCTCAGATACCCTTAGGGTGAGGGATTGCTTAGTGGACCATGAGATAGGGGGTAACCATGCCAGTGCTCCTCTCTCAGCCCGACGCTCTTCAACGTCTACATGGCTCCACTTGCCCCCATCGTCAGAACCTACGGACTCAACATCGTGTCATACGCAGATGACACCCAGCTCATCCTCTCCCTATCCAACAAGCCCAACACCGCCAGACGCAACTTTCGAGAAGGCATGGAAGCCGTCGCTAAATGGATGAAAAACAGCTGCCTACAACTAAACACCAACAAAACAGAAGTACTCATCATGGGCCCAAACCCCGACGCCTGGAGCGACACCTGGTGGCCCACCGCCCTCGGAAACCCGCCAACCCCCACAGACCACGCACGCAACCTGGGAATCATCCTGGACTCCGAGCTCAAAATGGACCGCCAGATCAACTCTGTCTCATCTTCCTGCTTCCACACCCTCCGCGTCCTTCGTAAGACCTTCAAATGGATCCCCCTCGAACACCGAAAGACAGTCACTCACCTCCTGGTCACCAGCAGACTCGACTACGGGAACGCACTCTACGCCGGAATAAACAAAAACCTCATCCGCAAGCTACAGAACATCCAGAACGCCGCCGCAAGACTGGTCCTCAACCTGCCAAAACACTGCCACATCTCCCAGCACCTGCGCACACTCCACTGGCTCCCCGTCGAGGCGAGAATCACCTTTAAGATGCTCACCCACGCACACAAGGCCCTCCACGGCACCGGACCAGCATACCTGAACAGCCGACTCAAATTCCACGCACCCCAAAGGACCCTACGATCAGCCCAGCTCTCCTACGCCGTGGTCCCCCGCACCAGAAAGACCAGATCGGGAGGCCGCTCCTTCTCCTTCCTCTCGGCCAAAGCATGGAACGCCCTTCCGCTCCACCTCAGACAGACAACATCGCTCCCCATCTTCGCAAGAAACCTCAAAACCTGGCTCTTCGACAGACCCCCTCCTTGATGGAATGGAACCTGCACCCCCACCCCTTGCGCCTTGAGACCCTTACGGGTGAGTAGTCGCGCTTTAACAAACCCCTGAGTGCTGGTACTTCCTTATATGGCCACTTAGGCAATATAGGCTTACCTGGTCAAGGATAGCCTTATCTCCTTTTGTTTGGGGGGGGTTATGTAGGAAGGTGGATATCTGACTATGGTTACCCCCAACTTTTTGCCTAGTGTTTTGCTGGTTTTTGACTTAGTTGGCCTGGGATCCTGCTATTCAGGACCCCAGGCGTCCTGCTCTCTCTGTTAAAATGGACTCCATGTACCTTAGGTACATATCTAATTGGATACTGGGTCACCTTATCAGTCCCTGTACATTGTACCTTAGGTACCCAGGGCATAGGTGTTCCCAGGGCCTACCAGGGGCTGTAGCATGTATTATGCCACCCCTGGCTGGCCATCCAAACTGACACAACTGGCTGCTAAGACAGCTGGGGCAAGGTGGTGTAATCACCCTTTGCTATAGATATAGTATACCTATATCTAACCCCAAAATGGACACATATATTCCTATCAGTCACTCCTATGGCAGGCCTTATCAATCCTGAAGGCAGAGTGCTTGGAATTATGTGAGATGGTGCTCTGGCATGAGCTGAGCCCGTCTGCAGCTTGCGGAACCAAGTCCTAATAGCTGTTCCATGATAACGCTATACCATATACTCTTGAGTGCATTATAATCCTCGCGGTTGAATGCTAACTCTAGTATAACATTATCAAAACATGTCATGTAAGGTGTCATACGAATTGGAATACTACCCCCTCGCCAATTCTGGCGAGGGGGGTAGCAATCCACCCTTCTAGAGGGACACGACATGTATATAACTGTGAACCCCGGTTAAAGTTAACTCGAGCCTTGGCATCACAAAATGGATGCTGCCACCACAGACACAAGTCTTACCTCCTGCTGCTGGGAGTCCTTCCAGCGAGGGAGGCTTGGACAAAGGGTTTCCTGCCTTGGGAGGTGCTAGCACCACCCCAGACAGGATTTTGTGTATTGGGTAGGACAGGCCTGAAAGGAATGAGACATGCCCGTTGCACACAAGGTGTCTTGTGCATACACCGGTTCAAACCAGTTGCTGGGGAATCCCTGCCCCAGCTCTGGCGCGAAACTGGACAAAGGATAGGGGGTGTAACCACCCCCCTTCCTGGTCCCACCCATAGGAGGGACCTAGTCGTAGCACAGCCCCTTTTAGCAGGATAAAGGTAGGAGCTGGTCCCATTCCAAATTAGATTATCCTGAACAACTTTTACAAGAAGAAACTCTGGACTTCGACGTTCTGCTCCACAGAAGACTGAAGAATCTCCCTTGTGGGCAAGGAGTGTCCACCCTGCAACTGCAGGCACCATCAAGCGTCCAGCGGCTTCACTTTGTCGTCTTCCCTCGAGGATCCAGACTTCAGAGCCCGACGAGACCCAGATTCCCAGACCTCTCCGACATCAACTCACATCTGCAGCACAGCTGAGATCCGTGGGTGCGACGAGACACGTGGGACCGGCCATCTTGGAGAAGCTGCACTTCGCTTCCAGCACGACTCCTGAGGTAAACTCGACCAAGTGCTTTGGGGATTGAGAAGCCCCAGCCCTGAGCAGCTCCTTCACCGAAGATCAGCCCTCCAGCCTCCACGAGATCTGCATGGGGCCCTTCTGCCTGTTTGCTGCTCGACGCGTTGTCTGGTCACTTGCCGGCTGGCTAGTGACCTCCTAGACGACGACTTTGAAAACTACACTGCTGGTCTGGTTGCTCCAGACTGGCCCTTGCTCCCTTCCAAAAGAGGAGCACCCTGGACCCTCCTGGTCCACTCCAGATGCCGTTTCCCCTCACCGCCTGGGTTGCCTTTGCCAAGGCCTGTTGATTCCAAATCCGGATCCGACACTGCCGACAGCGAGGGCCTGTGTGGGACAGCTCGTGCCTCCATCCTGGTTGTCGAAGACACCTCCTGGTCCACGTGGCTGCAGAGACAAGCGTCCACTCCTTACCTGATCGCGACGACGACATCTGGTTCCTTCCTGGTTCCACTCCAGTCACTGGCTAGTGACTGTGAACATTGTCCCCTCTGCTTTCAGGTCTTCAGCATCTCTGATCCACCCTTTGATCACACCGGACATCTTCCTCCTGGTCGCCTGCAACATCTTTTCTTTCAGGCTCCATAGACTTCAACGCAGAAACCCGACACGACTTCGCACCTATGCACCCGCAGCCCGTGGGTGAGGTAACAAGAGCATTTTGGTGCTCAAGGGTAGTTTGACTCTCCTAGTGTCTAGATTCACAGTCATTTTAGTCCTAATCAGTCAGAATTGTCCGTACTCACCTTTTTCTTGAACTGTACTGTCCATAGACGTTGTTACGCATCTCGCGTGTGAGTTCACACGCGTCCCGTGGGCCTCCTATTACTTACCTAAGGTTAGGATAGTGTAGTCCCAACAATCCTACAGCCTCTGGACAGCTCCATTCCTTCTATCGATTTCCTTATACCATTTACTTAGTATATGGTTTGCCGTGCCCCATGGGCACCATTGTAATTTTGTGCAACTTATCGTATTGTTCCTAAGAGAGTGTCATGTGCTTAGCCCTCTGATCTCATAAAGAGTTCAGAGGTGTTTGTTATTAATAAATATATTGTTTATTTTCATAATAACCTGTGTGGTGTCCTTTCATCTGGTATTCAAGGGGTTATATTGTGGTAAAACAGCTGGCTTCACATGCCAAAAGAGTTTAGCCTAAGACTGCTTTGTCCATGCTACCATTAGGATAGCTGGTCTATAAGGTTGACTTACAACCAATCACCATAAGGGTTGTTTGGACTGATACAAGGTGATCACTAGAACTAGTGAGCATCATATATCAGGCCAACTTCTCACATTGGTGTGCAGCGGTTGGGATTTGAGCTTGCTGTTGTTTTTACCAAATATAATCTTGAAATATCATTTGAAAGATCACATAAGGTACCATAGGTACATATAACAAGCTTAGAAATACTCTGAGTTCTACTGAACCAGCTGTTGTGGTAGAAAGGGCCTAGCACACCCTGACTACAACTTTTAGCAAGGGATCAGTAGGAAAACCCATAGTGTAGGTAAGTGCACCACTTACACCTCACTAGAAAGCATGTCTACCACAGGAGAGGCCTCAGTGACTCCCCTTGTGGTGAGTGACCCTCCACAGGTCCTTTCCAGATATGCAGCCCTCAGCTTCCTGGAGATGAGACAATTGTGTACCTCCAGGAAACTGAAACAGGGTTCTAACCCTACCACTCCTTTTCTGTTAGGTCTCTTAGAGACATATGAATCCAGAAGGGCTGCTAATGCAGGCCCTTCTAATCCAGATGGGAGCATGCCCCCCTTAGAAGGTGATCTGGGTGATCCAGACTCTAACCTCCCTGAGACAGAAGATGTCAATGGTAGGGAAGAGGGAGACTTATCTGAGGATGAGGCAGAAAATGGCCAACCTTTAGTCAGCAGACTTACTAGGGCCAACTTAGACCTACATAGGGAAGGAACTGGGGGAGCCCCAGTGTCATCCACTAGCAGGCCTAACTTTGGGGTCAGGAGAGATAGATTTCTTTCTAGGGACTCCAACAGATCTGTTCACTCCCATGCCTCTCATGCATCTGCTCAGAGGAGGATGACTTCCCCTCAGAGGAGAGAGCATGAGGCAAAGATGAAGGAAGTTAATCTGAGGATTCAAAGGGAAGAACTTGCCCTTGCCAAAGAGAAACTTGCCTTTGCTAGAGAGCAACAGTTGAGTTGGTTAGCACCCACTGGTGGCAGCAACATCCCTAAGGATAAAGACAGGAGTTTTGATAATAGACACCTGAGTAAAATAGTGCCCTCCTATAAGACAGGAGATGATATCCACAAGTGGATAACTGCTCTGGAGAGAGCCTGCAAAGTACAGCAGGTACCCCAGAGTCAGTGGGCAGCTATATTGTGGCTCTCCTTTGAAGGTAAAGGCAGAGATAAGCTCCTCACTGTTAGAGATGAGGATGCTAATGACTACCAAGTCCTGAAAAATGCACTGATTGATGGGTTTGGCTTAACAACTGAACAGTACAGGTTGATGTTCAGAGACACCCAGAAAACTCAGGCTCAGGATTGGACTGATTTTGTAGATTGTGCTACTAAGGCTCTGGAGGGCTGGTTATTGGGAAGTAAAGTTACTGATTACACAGGATTGTACAATCTCATAATGAGAGAGCAAATCTTAAATAACTGTCAAAACCAGCTTTTGCACCAGCACCTGGTGGACTCTGATCTGACCTCTCCACAAGAATTCGGTAAGAGGGCAGACAAATGGGTCAGAACCAGGATTAGGCCTAAGAATCAGGGTGGTGACCAAAAGAAAGAGACTACCAGGCCTCAAGAGAAAGGTGGGGATAAATCTACAGAGAAGACTTCCCCAGGGCCCCAAAACTCCAAGAATGGGGGTGGGTCCCAACACACTTCCTCTACCCAGAAGAAACATTATTGCCATGTCTGCAAACAGGTAGGTCATTGGAAAACTGACAGCAGTTGCCCAAAGAACCACAATAAGGAGAACATCCCCTCAAGTAACACTCCCAAGTCTCCTGTTACTACTAGTAGTAATCCCCAGGTGGTGGGAGTGCCCCCAAGAATTTGGGTGGTTTTACTTTGGGAGTTCCTGGGGACTCTGGCCTAACCAGGTCCCCTAACTCAGGTACTCTTGTCTGTGAAAATGGCATGGGGTTTGCCAACTTCACTGATTGTCCCAACACTTTGGACAAATACAGACAGGAGCCCCTCATCAATGGTCTGAAAGTTGAGGCCTATAGAGACACAGGGGCTAGCATCACCATGGTGACTGAGAGCCTAGTCCCCTCAAGGCAACTTATACCTGGTGCCACATACCAGGTGAGAAACATTGATGGAGTGCAGAAAAATCATCCCATGGCAGTGGTAAATCTCAGCTGGGGAGGTGTCACTGGCCCAAAGAGAGTGGCAGTGTCAGCAAACTTGCCTGTAGATTGTCTACTGGGGAATGATTTGGAAATATCAGCCTGGGCTGAGGTGGAACAAGAAACCCATTCTAAAATGGTAAATCTTCCTGAACAGGTTAGGAGGGCTGTGCCAGTCTCAGCCCAATCTCAAATAGATACCTTCCCTGAAAAGGTTAGCAGGGCTGTGATGGTAACAGCCCATACCCAAACTGAGTCTCTTCCTGAAAAGGTTGGTGGGGCTGTGATGGCCACAGCCCAAACTCAAACTGATTCCTGTGTTGTGAAGCCTGAAACTATGGATCACTCCACACAAACAGAGAGCATTGAGGAGGAAGAGCAATCTCCCTCCCACCAGACATTAGGAAAGGATCAGCCTCCTCAGGGAACTGATCTTACCCCTTGTGAAGAAACTGCCCCAGAGGTAGTCAGGCCTAGCCTGGCAGAGCCCCTGATGTCAGTGGACCCTTCCAAGGTGGGACCCAGTCTGGAGCAGGTAACCTGCCCCTCTCTACCCTGCCTCAGTCAGCCCAGGGCTACAGAGGTCAAGGAGGCCAGTGAGCCCCAAAAGGCCCCCTGTCCAATAAAACAACCCCATCAGCAAATTAGGGACACCAAAGCTAGCAGCCCTAGCAGGGTGAAAAAGTTAGAAACTCCTGAAGGATCCCCCTTAAACTTAGTTAGGGACCTCCCCCAGATGGACTCTGTTGGGCACAGCCAAACTTGGGACCTAAGGGCCCCAGACCTGACCTGTCCCTCCAGTAAGCCAAACAGAGGGACCCAGCCTCCAGCTTTAGGTAGCCAGAGGTTGACCCTGAGAGCTTAACACAACTCAGTCATGGAAAGAAAGGCACATATAGTGGATGGTGATTGGAGGAAGTTGAGCCCAGTAGTGGAGCCTCACTTCAGTACTCCATCTCAGCACCAGCCTTTTACTTTGCCAAAACATACCACAGGTAGAGATTCCCTATGGTGGAGACCCTCAGATACCCTTAGGGTGAGGGATTGCTTAGTGGACCATGAGATAGGGGGTAACCATGCCTGTGTTCCTCTCTCAGCCCGACGCTCTTCAACGTCTACATGGCTCCACTTGCCCCCATCGTCAGAACCTACGTGTTGTATTTTGGCAGTAATGGGTTAGCGTTAGCAGAAGCCATCTTGGATTTAGAAGTTATCTTGTTCGCTTTATAGAAGCCATTTTGTATTTCTGGCAGCCATCTTAGCTGCCATGTGCTCACCATGTGCTTTGTCCTACCTTTCTGTTAGCTGCGCCTGAAGTCTGCCCAGTAACAGGATATATTTAGCCTCCTCCACTTTAACGCATGCTCAGAAATGCCCGGTCGGGTCTGCATCTGTTACTGATTAGTTTCGCATAGGAATGTGTTCACTTCGTGCTGAAGCTGTTAGTTCCTCCCACTTGGCTGAGCAAGCAGATCTTACATGTCCATATTAGGTAGTTTTGTGTGTTCACATGAGCCAGGACTGCCCCTTTCTTTGTGTTCCTATGTAACTCTGAAATGTATATAACGCTGAAGCTTTCTGAAATCTGCAGACTGCCTCCTACAATGGCTGCGGCTGTTGTGTGACGCAGCCTCACCTCATGTAAGTTTAATAAACTTGTACTTTGATATTCCAGATTTGTCTGCCAATTTCTTATTACCCTGAGAAGCAGTTTTTGAAACACCACATACGGACTCAACATCGTGTCATACGCAGATGACACCCAGCTCATCCTCTCCCTATCCAACAAGCCCAACACCACCAGACGCAACTTTCGAGAAGGCATGGAAGCCGTCGCTAAATGGATGAAAAACAGCTGCCTACAACTAAACACCAACAAAACAGAAGTACTCATCATGGGCCCAAACCCCGACGCCTGGAGCGACACCTGGTGGCCCACCGCCCTCGGAAACCCGCCAACCCCCACAGACCACGCACGCAACCTGGGAATCATCCTGGACTCCGAGCTCAAAATGGACCGCCAGATCAACTCTGTCTCATCTTCCTGCTTCCACACCCTCCGCGTCCTTCGTAAGACCTTCAAATGGATCCCCCTCGAACACCGAAAGACAGTCACTCACCTCCTGGTCACCAGCAGACTCGACTACGGGAACGCACTCTACGCCGGAATAAACAAAAACCTCATCCGCAAGCTACAGAACATCCAGAACGCCGCCGCAAGACTGGTCCTCAACCTGCCAAAACACTGCCACATCTCCCAGCACCTGCGCACACTCCACTGGCTCCCCGTCGAGGCGAGAATCACCTTTAAGATGCTCACCCACGCACACAAGGCCCTCCACGGCACCGGACCAGCATACCTGAACAGCCGACTCAAATTCCACGCACCCCAAAGGACCCTACGATCAGCCCAGCTCTCCTACGCCGTGGTCCCCCGCACCAGAAAGACCAGATCGGGAGGCCGCTACTTCTCCTTCCTCTCGGCCAAAGCATGGAACGCCCTTCCGCTCCACCTCAGACAGACAACATCGCTCCCCATCTTCGCAAGAAACCTCAAAACCTGGCTCTTCGACAGACCCCCTCCTTGATGGAATGGAACCTGCACCCCCCCCCCACCCCTTGCGCCTTGAGACCCTTACGGGTGAGTAGTCACGCTTTAACAAACCCCTGAGTGCTGGTACTTCCTTATATGGCCACTTAGGCAATATAGGCTTACCTGGTCAAGGATAGCCTTATCTCCTTTTGTTTGGGGGGGGTTATGTAGGAAGGTGGATATCTGACTATGGTTACCCCCAACTTTTTGCCTAGTGTTTTGCTGGTTTTTGACTTAGTTGGCCTGGGATCCTGCTATTCAGGACCCCAGGTGTCCTGCTCTCTCTGTTAAAATGGACTCCATGTACCTTAGGTACATATCTAATTGGATACTGGGTCACCTTATCAGTCCCTGTACAGTGTACCTTAGGTACCCAAGGCATAGGTGTTCCCAGGGCCTACCAGGGGCTGTAGCATGTATTATGCCACCCCTGGCTGGCCATCCAAACTGACACAACTGGCTGCTAAGACAGCTGGGGCAAGGTGGTGTAATCACCCTTTGCTATAGATATAGTATACATATATCTAACCCCAAAATGGACACATATATTCCTATCAGTCACTCCTATGGCAGGCCTTATCAATCCTGAAGGCAGAGTGCTTGGAATTATGTGAGATGGTGCTCTGGCATGAGCTGAGCCCGTCTGCAGCTTGCGGAACCAAGTCCTAATAGCTGTTCCATGATAACGCTATACCATATACTCTTGAGTGCATTATAATCTTCGCGGTTGAATGCTAACTCTAGTATAACATTATCAAAACATGTCGAGTAAGGTGTCATACGAATTGGAATACTACCCCCTCGCCAATTCTGGCGAGGGGGGTAGCAATCCACCCTTCTAGAGGGACACGACATGTATATAACTGTGAACCCCGGTTAAAGTTAACTCGAGCCTTGGCATCACAAAATGGATGCTGCCACCACAGACACAAGTCTTACCTCCTGCTGCTGGGAGTCCTTCCAGCGAGGGAGGCTTGGACAAAGGGTTTCCTGCCTTGGGAGGTGCTAGCACCACCCCAGACAGGATTTTGTGTATTGGGTAGGACAGGCCTGAAAGGAATGAGACATGCCCGTTGCACACAAGGTGTCTTGTGCATACACCGGTTCAAACCAGTTGCTGGGGAATCCCTGCCCCAGCTCTGGCGCGAAACCGGACAAAGGATAGGGGGTGTAACCACCCCCCTTCCTGGTCCCACCCATAGGAGGGACCTAGTCGTAGTACAGCCCCTTTTAGCAGGATAAAGGTAGGAGCTGGTCCCATTCCAAATTAGATTATCCTGAACAACTTTTACAAGAAGAAACTCTGGACTTCGACGTTCTGCTCCACAGAAGACTGAAGAATCTCCCTTGTGGGCAAGGAGTGTCCACCCTGCAACTGCAGGCACCATCAAGCGTCCAGTGGCTTCACTTTGTTGTCTTCCCTCGAGGATCCAGACTTCAGAGCCCGACGAGACCCAGATTCCCAGACCTCTCCAACCTCAACTCAAATCTGCAGCACAGCTGAGATCCGTGGGTGCGACGAGACACGTGGGACCGGCCATCTTCGGGAAATTGCACTTCGCTTCCAGCACGAGGTAAACTCGACCAAGTGCTTTGGGGATTGAGAAGCCCCAACCCCGAGCAGCTCCTGCACCGAAGATCAGCCCTCCAACCTCCACGAGATCTGCGTGGGGCCCTTCTGCCTGTTTGCTGCTCGACGCGTTGTCTGGTCACTTGCCGGCTGGCTAGTGACCTCCTAGACGACGAGCTTTGAAAACTACACTGCTGTTCTGGTTGCTTAAGACTGGCCCTTGCTTCCTTCCAAAAGAGGAGCACCCTGGACCCTCCTGGTCCACTCCAGACGCCGTTTCCCCTCACCGCGTGGGTTGCCTTTGCCAAGGCCTGTTGATTCCAAATCCGGATCCGACACCGCCGACAGCGAGAGCCTGCGTGGGACAGCTCGTGCCTCCATCCTGGTTGTCGAAGACACCTCCAGGTCCACGTGGCTGCAGAGACAAGCATCCACTCGTCACCTGATCGCGACGACTACATCTGGTTCCTTCCTGGTTCCACTCCAGTCACTGGCTAGTGACTGTGAACAGTGTCCCCTCTGCTTTCAGGTCTTCAGCATCTCTGATCCACCCTTGGATCACACTGGACATCTTCCTCCTGGTCGCCTGCAACATCTTTTCTTTCAGGCTCCATAGACTGCAACGCAGAAACCCGACACGACTTCGCACCTATGCACCCGCAGCCCGTGGGTGAGGTAACAAGAGCATTTTGGTGCTCAAGGGTAGTTTGACTCTACTAGTGTCTAGATTCACAGTCGTTTTAGTCCTAATCAGTCAGGATTGTCCGTACTCACCTTTTTCTTGAACTGTACTGTCCATAGACGTTGTTACGCATCTCGCGTTTGAGTTCACACTCTGCATGCGCGTCCCGTGGGCCTCCTATTACTTACCTAAGGTTAGGATAGTGTAGTCCCAACGATCCTACAGCCTCTGGACAGCTCCATTCCTTCTATCGATTTCCTGATACCATTTACTTAGTATATGGTTTGCCGTGCCCCTAGGGCACCATTGTAATTTTGTGCAACTTATCGTATTTTTCCTAAGAGATTGTCATGCGCTTAGCCCTCTGATCTCATAAAGTGTTCAGAGGTGTTTGTTATTAATAAATATATTGTTTATTTTCATAACAACCTGTGTGGTGTCCTTTCATCTGGTATTCAAGGGGTTATATTGTGGTAAAACAGCTGGCTTCACATGCCAAAAGAGTTTAGCCTAAGACTGCTTTGTCCATGCTACCATTAGTATAGCTGGTCTATAAGGTTGACTTACAACCAATCACCATAAGGGTTGTTTGGACTGATACAAGGTGATCACTAGAACTAGTGAGCATCATATATCAGGCCAACTTCTCACACATTTTACTCACTTTTTCTAATTTTGGTTTCGAATTTAATTGCTTGTTGTTTTGACTTTATTAGCATACTGATATTGAATAAATATTCAATACATAGACATAGTTAATCCTGTCAGCTCCGCACCATTGCAATCAGGGGGTGGAGCACAGGTTAACGTAGTGACTTAAGGGTGCACCTGACTCAATTTGTCATTATGTCCTTGAGGTGGGCAGTCTTCCACCCTAAATAATAAACCAATTTCTAACAATATTTTGAAAAATAGACATTTTTAAAGGATTTCTTTTTTGGTCTTCATGTTTTAGGTTTATATGTCAAAAGAAAAAAATACATAATTGTATTGCTTTTTTGGTCGAGCCTAAACAGCGCTTGCGCTGTAGGCAATGTGTTGTACGTACTTTGTGGGGGTATGACTCCTCCCACACATTGGATTGGCCTTTGGGTTTGTCTTTTTTGGAATCATAGCCTGCAAATAGCTAATGGTGGGTGTATGTCCCACCTCTTTTGAAAAGTTCACTTCCTCGGTGTATTGCCACGGGAGCGAGCAGCGAAACGCACGCAGTCCCAGCGTGCAATGCTGACCTGGGAATGCATCCAAAGAGTGCTTGTTTAATCTCCCTCCCATTAGTATTACCCCCTCCCGGCCTCTTTCCCATCATCACTTTCAGCCCTCTTACTCTACTAGAGAAAGTGAAAGTAATTAGCAGCACATCAGTTAATCAAAGCCTGCACCCATGGTCACATGGTATGAGCACCGGCTGACCCAGAGCGCGCCGGAAATTACAGGTATTTTGTCCTCATTCCACCAACTCTCCCCACCCCTCCAAGCGCTCGTTATTATTATATGCTATCCCGGTACCGGGAACCCCGGATGAGATACATCGGCCCATGGCTGATCCTTTGGCTTCTCCCAGTCCTTCATCAACCTATGCCAGTCTTCTCTGGGGAGTTGTAGTTCTCTCTCAGCTCCTTCAAAGCCCACCACTGTCTCTATGAGAGCTGTTTTGTCTCTCAGGGAGCCCACACCTGTCTCACCGCAGGCACTAGTCTCCCTTGTGGTCTCTTTCAGTCTCCTTCATCGTCTGTCTCACCGGTTGGAAATGAGCGAGGGGAAGAGTTCTGACCACAGGCCCAGAGGGAGGCAGACCAGCGCTCCCTCCGGGGCTCGCACCGGGCCTCCTTGGGCTGACTTAACCGACTTAGACTGCTCCTGAACCGGACCCGGGGAGCAGCTGGCCTGGAACAAGCCGTAATGAAGATCGAAGAACACGTGAACTGCATGCGGCAGCTGGCCAATTACACGGGCGAGAGGTATGTGCGTCCCCCTGGCTATTCCCCGGGTATGCAGCTGAGGAGGGTAATGCGCCTGCTGCAAAGATTTACATGTATATATGCCACTAGATGCCATTAAGGCATGAGAGTCCAGATTTTGTAATCAAAACCGGCTTTGTTTTAGATATCCAAAGCCTAATATCGTTTGTGCTTTAATTTATTCATTTATTTCTTTATTTCGGCCGACGGCCATAAAAGACACACATATATACATTCATTAACTCAAATATCATAACAATATACGTGCATCAATTCATTTAAAACAATAATTTCAATAATAAGGTGCAAAATTAATTTTCACCAATTGAATCATAAGCATCATTCATTTAGCAGGGAAGTACAATTTTTAGCAGCAAAGCCCAGTATTTAAAATCAATCCAGCGTCAAAGCACCTGTCCCAATTTCTTTCGGACAATAAAAACCGAGTGAAGAAACCTACTGATACTAAATACAATGAACTGTGCAGTATTTGTTTTTAAGATCCTATATGCTGTAAAACAAGATCTGGTTCCTAAAAGAACACACATAGGTTTGAGCCATCTTTTTCGAGCTTTCAGATATGCTTTGCATATAAACAACATATGGACCTCATTCTCCTTGCATAGATCTGAGCACATAGGACATCTCTCACTTGTACTATTAGGACAATCCAGTTTTTTATTTGTCCAACGCTCGATGTTGGAATTCAGCATGAGGTTCCCATATCTAAACTTCAGGAAGAGAGTCTTGGCAACAGGAGGCTCTATTTCGTCCAAGAAGGATTCAAAACACGGTTCACTTTTGAAGGATAAAAAATGTTTAGTTAAGGTGCCGATTCTACTTTCATGAACATGCTGTTGTTCATAAAGCACCAATATGCTCTTTTTACCATGGTTTTAGCAGAGGCTGGTAAATTCTCTGGGTTTTCCCAGAACGAACACAAACCCAGATTATCGAACCATTTTTTAACATGCCCGAACCACCGAAGGGAATTGAAAGAATCTAGATTCAATACTTCTTGAAGACCATTCCTGTAACCTATCAGTTCTGGAGTGGACCAAATCCTTATCCAGAACATTAATGGTCTTATGATAGTTAGGTGGTCGGTTCGTTTGAAATTCAAATCGAGCTGGAGAGGTATTAGTGGTGTACTGGTTGGGACCTTTACAATTGTTCTCATAAACTTGTTATCAAGGCCTTGGAAACTCTCCCTGGCCCACGGTCCCCATATCTCAGCCCCGTATAAAGCAGCAGATTGAATTTTAAATTTGAAGAGTTCAAGTACAGGAGTTATACTTTTACTTGTACTAGCATTCAATCTACAGATTATAGGTTTTACATTGTGGGCGTATGACACCTTACTTTTCTCGATTTGAGCCTTCCATGTTAACTTAGAATCGAGTACTACCCCCAGATAAGTAAAGTTCTCTACAGTACCTAAAGTTTCCCCATTCAGGGTCAGGTTCCCTCTGTCCGGTCTAATGGGATTTAAAGCCATACATTTTGTTTTATCAACATTTATTTCTAGCCCTTTGGTCACACAGTAGCTGCTGAAGGAGTTTAAGAGTGCCTGGAGGCCCTTCTTGGTTTGGGATATTAAGATGGTATCATCCGCGAAGAGCAACGCAGGCACTCTCTCTCCATTCAGCTGTGGTGAATCATTGTTGCAAGCATTAAGATAATCAGGCACATCATTAACAAAAATAGAAAACAGGGTGGGGGCCAGGACGCATCCCTGTCGGACACCACGCTTAATCGGGATATCTCGCGTCAGTTCACCTTTCGGACCCCATCTGATGTTTGCGTGATTTCTAGCGTGCAACTCAATAATGTGGACCAAGAGACTTTCTGGCAGACCGGCTGTGTTTAACGATCTCCAGAGCAGATTGCGAGGAACAAGGTCAAATGCCGCCCTCAAATCAATAAAGGCTACATACAAATGACCTTTCCTAATGTGAACATACTTCCAAAACAGACAGCAGAATCTAAAGACCTGGTCTATCGTGCTGGTCTTAGACCTAAAACCTGCCTGAAATTTGGAGAGTATAGCCGACTCCTCCAACCAGTCATTTATCCTAAATAGTAGATGCTTAGCATAGAGTTTTTGCAGGATGTCCATTAAACTAATAGGTCTATAATTAGAGGGAACAGATCTTTTTCCCTTTTTAAAGATCGGGACAACTTCTGCTGCACGCCAACTATCAGGAAAATTACAACTTACGGACAGAGCATTAAACAAACGATTGATATAGGGAGCCCAAACTTCAGGTACGTGTTTATAGAGGTCACCCGATATTTTATCTGGGCCGGGAGCTTTGTTATTTTTTAATTCATTAATTGCCCTATATGTTTCTTCCAAAGTCAAATCAAGACATACAGGTAGTGGAAGTGAACATGGGAGCTCCTCCTCCTTACCATTATCATATGGTTTATACAAATTAGAAAAATGCGTCACCCATGTCATTTCATCAATGAACGAATCCTTCACAGGTCTACCAGCATGCCCCCCATTTGCAACCAACCTCCAAAAGCCAACATTATCGTTATGTTTTGCAGCAAACAACATGTCAGCCCAAATTGACTCTTCCCATGTTTTCTGCGATACCCTTTGGACTCGCTTATACTCCTCCCTGGTGAGTCTAACATCATCTTGGCATTTACTTCTAATCGCATTTAGGAGCTTCCTCTTAGCCATTTTACAAGCATGATCATACCAAAGTTTTCCGTGGCATCCCACGCGTACATTTTGCTGTTTCTTCCTCGGCAATTTGGACATATGGATTCTTAATTCATCAAAGAAAACCTTGTGTAGCTCAACAAAGTGGTCGCAATTATCAGTAGACAAGGGTTGTCCTACTAGGGGTGTAAAAGTCCTATCAAACAATGAGTAAACTGCAGCCAGGGTCTTACCCTCACTTAATAGATGCGGCCATTTTAAAGCACGTCTATTATTATTAATTGTATGTGCATGCTCACATTGATCATCAGCAACTACCTCACTTAAGGCGGGGCCGTGGGTGTCTCTGATTATGTGTGAATCAATAAAAAGTTCCAGAGGAAAATGATCACTCTCGACCCTTAATGATACTTTAAAATCAATCATAAAATGCCAGATAATTAAAGAAACAAAGATAAAATCTAGTCTGCTTTTTGATTTCCCAAAGGTAGGTTGTTTTGTAAGATCTGAGGGAAAACGACCATTGCACGCTCTAAGGCCGTGATCAACTGTTAGCCTCAGTAATTGAACCGCCAGAGTGGTACACGGGACATAGTTCGAGGTCTCAAGCTGGGGGATATTATATGCTTGATCCTCATCTTGGAAAACATCGGAAATCCCAAGGATCGGTTCGAAATTACAATTCAGATCGCCCCCCAATATTACAGGGACTTCGCCCACCACCCTTTTCAAAAAGGTATCCAGGATTTCCAAGGTGGTCGAGACCTTGGAATGCCCTGTAGGTCTGTTATAGACATTAATAATGTAGTATTCACCCCCTTCAGTTGGTACAATTTTTAAAGCCAGAATGTCAGGGGTTCCTGTATCTATGAGATCAACTCTTATGGCTAGAGTAATTTTAAGCCATATGATCAATCCCCCACATGGCCTTCCCCTATCGGACTGGGTGGCCTCGATGCCAAAGGTTTTGTATCCCATCCTGTGCGGGATATCCAATGCCCAAGTTTCTTGTAGTAGGCAGAAGTCACTGGAGTCGACATAATCTGCCCATTCTGGGTCTTTCAGATTTTTGCCTACTCCAGCGATATTCCATGACAGGAAAAACAGCTGTGGGATTGACTCACTACCAGAGGAATCAGATTCGGCGGTGAGAAGCATTGGAGCCTAGGGGGGGGCTACACTATCTTGGTGTGGGTCATCTATCCTTATCTCTTCATCAATAGTCGGTACCCCAGATGTAATACTGGTCTTAGCACCAGCGCAGTTCTCAACATTATCAGTACGTGCTAAGATCAAAGTTGGATGGCTTTCCATATGTCCGAGATTGTAATCAGACATTACGGGGGGACTTACAAAAGGCCCTGCAATCTGAGTTGCAGAGGCCGTTGCTACTACATTGGACGTTGGTTGCCTTATAAGTCAATCTACCTCCTCGAGGCTACCGAACCTATTCTGGTTGAGTGGACCATTCCAGCACATAAAGGGATCTTGGTAATTGGAGGGATAAGTCCTCCAAGGATGGCGCTGTACCAGGGACCAACCATCGTCCCGTGGTTTTCTAGGGGGTGGAGGGTAAAAAAAAGACAAAAGTCTAGGGATAACACGGGAACCTTCACCGTTGGGGCAAGAACAAATATAACGTGCTGTATGTGGGTCCTCAAAGGTCACCACTATACAGTCTCCAACCACAGATTTCTTTGTGGGGCCCACCCAGGGAACACGACGCACCATCAGCACTCTGCTTTTCCTACCATTAGGAATTGCACGGTTCGCATTGAGCCAGTGCATTGTCTTGTTCTTCAGGGACAAGTGGTTCTCGTAGTGGCCATTTTCAAGCTGAGAAACACCCGTCAAAACGACCACGTAGTCATTTGCCTCTGGGGGAAGATCAATGTAACCCCCTCTAAAATTATTCTTTACAGAAGTACCCTGGGAATACTGTTGGCGAGATTCTGTGGGGCATGGTTTAGCAGGAGGGACTACAATGGAGTTTGGGGTGGGTACAGAACAAGAACGGGAGGGGACAACAGGTTTAACGGATACAACAGTTTGGTTCACACCCACAGTTCGTGGTTTCGGAACCGGACGTTCCGGTGGTAGTACAGGTGGAGGAAAAGAAGATACCTGTGAAATCGAATCCTCTACCCCAATGCCCTGGTTTTCTAGACTTCTCAGGCCAAGGGTGGCCAAAGCAATAATGCTTTTCTCCATCTCCAACAAACTGTTTTCGATGGATGAGAGTCTATGAGCAAGAGGGGAAAGGAGTTTCTTGAGTGTTTCCCAAACTATGCCTATAAATTCCCCGTCCTTCCCTTCCTGGCCCTCAACAGTTGAGCCCCCCTCTTGTAGTGTGGTAGTGGTTTGAGTGGGAACTAACCCCCCTTTAGCACCTTCTAGATGTGTCTGTTCCTTAAGGATTATCCCTTCAGTTATATTGGGGGTTGGTACAGGGAGCGGTTTTAATTTCTGTGCCACCGCACCTCTTGCCTTCTTCCGGTAATAGGTATACCGGGAGGTCTTTATCCTTTTTGGGAAATTACCCGAATTTAAATTAATTCTGGATGAGTTAAAAATTACTGGGTCGGGGAAATTAGAGCTAGTGACCTGCGTGTCAGCAAAAGATTTTGAAGTTGCTGGGATAGAGAAATTAAAACTAACATTCTTCACAGGGGACAATACAGGTGGAATCATATCACCAGCATCAACAACTGGCCCTAGGACCTGAGAGGCAAGTTGTAGAGTTGGAGCCTGGTGAACCTCTGCCTACAGGACTAATGACTTAAGAGTGGCAGGTCGCTCCGGGGTAACAGCAGTAGCTATATGCCCCAGTGAAGATTTTTTTGAAACAGTAATTACCTCCGATAATCTTCTAGCGGCTGCCAACTCAAGAGAAACACGAGTCTGCAATTTAGAAATTTCCTCATCAATGGCCAGGTTGGTACGAGTGATAAAATCATCCATTGGACCACTGATTGAAGTGTTTCCCTTACCAGTCTTGCTACGGGTTATCCTAACGGACATATTTATACACAATAAAAACCTAAATAAGGCCTCCTATGGATTATAAGTATTAATAGCAACACCAACCACAATTTAACGATATAGCAGGATGGGCGAAAGAGGGTAGGCCAGTCCAGTCCTCGGCCGTCCTCGAACGGCCTCAAACGGCCCAGTCTTTGCCCTGTCTTCGCCCGGGCTGCGTCCCGCGCTGCGGGAAGCGGAGACTATAAAATAGGGGGCGTTGGGGGCGGGCCAGCAGGGAGAGCGGACCGGAAGCTCTTCCTTGGTCTTGCAGGGACTTCTGGGAAATGAAGTCCCCGCACACTCGCAGCCCCGCTGACGCTTCGCGCCCACTGCCGCCTTACTGCCACAAGAGATGCCCCGCTGAGTTGGTGTTCACTCCTTCCGTCGAAGCGGCACCCGCGAAGCGGGTGCGGCGAGATGTGGGCTTGGTGCTCGGAGCGCTGGTACAAAGTTAAAATATAAGCCGCTGTGCCTCTGGCCCCAGAACAGGACTGCTGCTGAAACAGAGTAAGTGTCCCACCCGTCAGAGGACTGGGTCGCCTCTAAAAAGCCTCGTGGGGGGGGCGGGGGGCGGGCCAGCAGGGTGAGCGGACCGGAAGCTCTTCCTTGGTCTTGCAGGGACTTCTGGGAAATGAAGTCCCCGCACACTCGCAGCCCCGCTGACGCTTCGCGCCCACTGCCGCCTTACCGCCACAAGAGATGCCCCGCTGAGTTGGTGTTCACTCCTTCCGTCGAAGCGGCACCCGCGAAGCGGGTGCGGCGAGATGTGGGCTTGGTGCTCGGAGCGCTGGTACAAAGTTAAAATATAAGCCGCTGTGCCTCTGGCCCCAGAACAGGACTGCTGCTGAAACAGAGTAAGTGTCCCACCCGTCAGAGGACTGGGTCGCCTCTAAAAAGCCTCGTGGGGGGGGCGGGGGGCGGGCCAGCAGGGAGAGCGGACCGGAAGCTCTTCCTTGGTCTTGCAGGGACTTCTGGGAAATTAAGTCCCCGCACACTCGCAGCCCCGCTGACGCTTCGCGCCCACTGCCGCCTTACCGCCACAAGAGATGCCCCGCTGAGTTGGTGTTCACTCCTTCTGTCGAAGCGGCACCCGCGAAGCGGGTGCGGCGAGATGTGGGCTTGGTGCTCGGAGCGCTGGTACAAAGTTAAAATATAAGCCGCTGTGCCTTTGGCCCCAGAACAGGACTGCTGCTGAAACAGAGTAAGTGTCCCACCCGTCAGAGGACTGGGTCGCCTCTAAAAAGCCTCGTGGGGGGGGCGGGGGGCGGGCCAGCAGGGAGAGCGGACCGGAAGCTCTTCCTTGGTCTTGCAGGGACTTCTGGGAAATGAAGTCCCCGCACACTCGCAGCCCCGCTGACGCTTCGCGCCCACTGCCGCCTTACCGCCACAAGAGATGCCCCGCTGAGTTGGTGTTCACTCCTTCCGTCGAAGCGGCACCCGCGAAGCGGCACCCGCAAAGCGGGTGCGGCGAGATGTGGGCTTGGTGCTCGGAGCGCTGGTACAAAGTTAAAATATAAGCCGCTGTGCCTCTGGCCCCAGAACAGGACTGCGCCTGGAGTTGGAAACTGGCCTTCCTAAAACAACCGCTCGGCTCCTCACCAGCATCATGCGCGCCGTGTGCTTTAATAGAAATCAATGTGGGAAAATACATGGCCTGATTATTATTTTATTTTTTTGAATAACACATCCCACATCCCCCACCACCACTAGCGCCTTGGAAGGCGTGTTTCCTGCCCCGCCCCCCGAGGTGCGCATAAGGACAGCGCGAGCCCCGGGGGAGCGGGGGACTTTGGGCCAAACACCGGCACTGACCTGAGAGGGGCATTTCAACAGGGCACCAGACCATTGCAGCCTCAGCACTGCTCTGCCACAGCATTCCCCAGGCTTCCTGTTGTTGCCTGCCGCTTCCCACAAACGCAGCGAGGCGGCAGAACGGGGACCACATCCCCCACCACCACTAGCGCCTTGGAAGGCGTGTTTCCTGCCCCGCCCCCGGAGGTGCGCATAAGGACAGCGCGAGCCCCCGCTTCGCGGGACCGCGCGCGGGTCGGCGCCCGGGCAAAGGGCGGGCCCTCTGTGGCCCTCAGAGGACCCGAGAAGGACGGGACGGGCCACCCCACTTGGTTGCAACAAAGGAGGAGGTACAGAGACGTTTAATCT
Source organism: Lissotriton helveticus (assembly GCF_964261635.1). Lineage (NCBI taxonomy): Eukaryota > Metazoa > Chordata > Amphibia > Caudata > Salamandridae > Lissotriton > Lissotriton helveticus. The sequence goes on along the minus strand of NC_136059.1, from coordinate 63,485,409 downwards.
TATTTATCTCTACCGCTTTGGACTGCCTACTGTTGTTATTGGAGTTCTGTCTCCCAACTACTATGTCCATCTGGGAGGAGCTGAATGCCCTGTGTGGCACAAACTATGGGCCCGATGTATCAACTCCCCCCATAGTGGGCAGAGACACTGGCCAAACGATCTGCACTCCCCAGGATGTACCTTCATCCCCCGAAATTATCCCCTCCACTGACCAATTGTGCTGTAGCCCCTTATTATCCCCCCCAAACCAACCCTATTAATGTTGGATAAGGCTGGAACAAATGACTCTGTATCGCCCCTCCAATTGACCCTACTGGCGCAAATAGAGCGATTGTTAAACTCCGCTTTGTCACCTCTGCTTGCGAAATTCAATGATTTGGGGGTCAGGTTGACCAGTCTTGAAAAAACTGTAAATAGGATTTATCCATCAACTGAAAAAACTGCTATACCCATATGCTCTACTCTCACTACCAACCATGAAAAACCTAGGACCATTGCTCCTAGGAAAGTTCAATCTTTTGATTCCCCTCTTACTACACCCAATCCAAGGGGCAGCAATGTCACTTTTAATCCCGTACATGTCCCCAACATAGTTCCTAGGATTTCTCAAGAAAGAAGACATCGAATCAATCTACCCCCTGTAGCCGCCCCATACGTCACCGTTCTTTCTGGGGTCCCTCCACTCAGTCAGGGCAAACGTGAATTACATCAGGACTTGCTGAATAAAACCATCTTTTGGCTCAAAAACAACAGACCGCTACCACCTGCTCTAGATGGCGGGATCCTGAGCGTCAGGAGGGTAGGGTGGCTAGGGATGTTGTCCAAAGATATTACAGGGGACTTGATACTAATTAAATTTAAACACAGCAATATTGCCCCTTATTTACGTTCTACTCAGCCCAAAGTTGGAGATGGTCCAATCTGTATCTGGGACCTCCATGACTTTTATCCTGGACCCCGAGCACCGAATTATAATACCTGGTGAAAAGGAGTCTCTGTACATCTTGGGCTATTATTTTGATTATGTTGATTAGCTAAACTTTTTTCTTTTTCTTTGTTTTAAATAGTCGGTTTTTCTTTTAATCTTGAAATGAATTGTTGAGTTATTTATGCATGTATGTATTCCTTTCTGTTGCTTTTATGGTTTTAAACTCAAAAACCGAATAAAGCTTATTGAATTGAATTGAATTGAATAACACTTTACTCTTGTAAAATATTGGCATGTATGATTTGTAACTTTCCTGTAGCAGGGCACACTCCCTGTACCGTGGCTGAGGGGGTTAAAGCGTCCAATGCAGAAGTCACGTGGCCCAGTTCCTGGAAGGTATTTCAGGGCATGGGGTTAATGTGCTGAAAGCAGAGCTCTGTGTGTGATGAAAGATCACAAGCTCAAATATGTTTAATCAGTATTTATAATACTCGTTCAAGGTGGACCCTGGCACTGTCATGACTGACACCTCAGTCTCACCTGCACAGGCTGTCTGGTGGAAGCTTGGGGTGGCATTGGTGTGAGAGTCCAGGCAAAGGGCAGCTGCAGGCCCTGACTGATAACCCAAGCTGGAGATCAAAGTGAGAATACAGAAAGGGAGGCCATAAATGAGACAGTCTACCAATCTTACCTCCTCTAGCAGGGCTGCCAATGCCTACGTGTCAATTGTCATTCCTGACCCAATCCTGTATTCTTGTAAGTTCCCATCATTTTATTTTGATTAACTTATAGTTCCAAGCCTCTAGTCTTATTTGTGGGCCTTTACCATGCGTGCCTCTACCATGCATGTCTTTACCACGCGTGCCTTTACCACACGTGCCTCTACCATGCATGCCGTTACCATACATGCCTTTACCATGCTTGTCTTTACCATGCATGCCATTACCATGCTTGTCTTTACCATGCATGCCTTTACCATGCTTGTCTTTACCATGCGTGCCTTTACCATGCGTGTCTTTACCACACGTGCCTCTACCATGCATGCCTTTACCATACATGCCTTTACCATGCATGTCTTTAACATGCGTGCCTTTACCATGCGTGCGTTTACCATGCGTGCCTTTACCATGCGTGCCTTTACCATGCGTGCCTTAACCATGCATGCCTCTACCATGCATGCCTTTACCATACATGGCTTCACCATGCATGCATTTAACATGCATGCCTTAACCAACCGTGCCTTTACCATGCATGCCTTTACCACGCATGCCTTTACCATGCATGCCTTAACCATGCGTGTCTTTACCATGCATGCCTTTACCAAGCTTGTCTTTACCACGCATGTCTTTACCATGTGTGCCTTTACCACACGTGCCTTTACCATGCATGCCTTTACCACGCATGCCTTTACCATGCGTGCCTTTACCACACGTGCCTTTACCATGCATGCCTTTACCACGCGTGCCTTTACCATGCATGCCTTTACCACACGTGCCTTTACCATGCATGCCTTTACCATGCTTGTCTTTACCACGCATGTCTTTACCACGCGTGCCTTTACCATGCATGCCTTTACCATGCTTGTCTTTACCACGCATGTCTTTACCACGCGTGCCTTTACCACACGTGCCTCTACCACGCATGTCTTTACCACGCGTGCCTTTACCATGCATGCCTTTACCATGCTTGTCTTTACCACGCATGTCTTTACCACACGTGCCTTTACCATGCATGCCTTTACCATGCTTGTCTTTACCACGCATGTCTTTACCACGTGTGCCTTTACCATGCATGCCTTTACCATGCTTGTCTTTACCACGCATGTCTTTACCACGCGTGCCTTTACCACACGTGCCTCTACCACGCATGCCTTTACCATGCATGCATTTACTACGCATGCATTTGACATGCGTGACTTTACCATGCATGCCTTAACCACGCAATTGTGTGGTAAAGACATGATGGGTAAAGAGACATGCATGCTAAAGATCATACCCCTGCCACCTGCCCTGAAAAATGGCCTTTCCCCCTGGCCTAAGCCCTAATATTTAAACCCATGCCCCAAAAAAACTACCCCAACACCAGGCTCCCCGCCCTCAGCCCTAAATATTGTCCACTAAATTCCTAAACTTCACCGACCCAGCCCCCCCCCCCCCCCCTCGCCACGTGCCCTGAGGTCTAAAACTGCCCCCTGCCCTTTAACCTGTCCCTTTACCCCTGCCCTCAGCCCACAAAAATTGAACCTTACACCACAAAAACGACCCTAACTCCAGCCCCCTACCCTGAGCCATAAAAATTGGCCCTTTACCCTAAAAACTGCCTTACCACCTACACATTCATAAATGACTCTGGAAAGCTTACATAAAAGCCATATAATATCTACAAACTTACTAACAATACAGAATAAATACAAGATTGATGTAGGTGCTCACCCGTGCTTAATCTTCCTATTCACTTGTGCCGTGGTGTAATTTCATTGCTACAGGGGCACTTTACACATGCTCAAAATCCATCTCCCCTCTTTCTTTTACAGCACTACCCATACACCCCTGCTTTTCACTCTTGCCCCCCCCTCACCTTTTGACGAGCTCAGCTCGTCATGTAACGCGGCTTTTTGAAAAAAGCCGCGTAGCGCAAAAATAGCCGCCGCACGCATGCGGGTAAACATTTAAAATGTTCTTAATGGAGGAACACTAGAATGAGACTTATTGTTCACAAATATAGTTGCCCGGACAAAAAAAACGTTAAGGCAATAATGGCAAGCAGCAGTAAACGTCAACCACCAGCGTCCCCAACAAAATTGACTGCTCTTCCCCTCCAAACCTAAAACCTTCCTTATTTTCAGTAAAACCTGGCTTTTTTTCTGTGAGGCAGTGAGGCTTGTGTCTTCCTATTTCTAAACTCATGTGATCACTCCACAGCAAACTAGTGTCATTTTCAACGCCGATAGCTCTGACTGTCACCAGTGCGAGACCGATTGCATTGCAGATGCTTATTGGAATGAGCATGGATACAAAATCATGTAGAGCGGGCTGGTAAAGCGGCCGTAAAATGCCTAGCTGGCACGTGTCCCAGGTCCATGGATGACGCGCAAAATCCAGTCCAGCAGTTTTTTTGCTTTGAATTCTGGGAGTTGCAGTCCAGTTTCATAATAGAATAAACGACACTGTCATTCCCAGAACTTTAAGGAAAAGACCCGGACTGGAGCTGCACATCACGCATGACCTGGGCAACTGGACGGGGTTGAAGGTGGCAAACTAGCTATTGCGTGAATTTAATCAATCAGTATTTGTAAAGGGTTGCTCTGTCACCCCTGGGTGTATCTGGGCGCTAGGGGTTGGTTTGGGGGGGGGGGGGGCTGTGTCACCTTCGAAAGTCCGTTCCAGAGATGGAGGTGCGGGTGGTTCCAGGTGCTAATTAACACACGGTGCGAGTTATGCTTTTATCGTTAGCACTTTTGTAACACGCTCATTGTATAATAACCAAAATGAAAAGGGGGGGCCCTCGGCCCCCCCGCACGCATGGCGGCGCGGCGACCGTCGCCCCCACTGTCTCCTTGGTTGCCACTCGGCGGTGGGGGCGTGCCCTGGGGGGCGCGGCCCACCGCCGATTGGCTGGCGGCCCCCTTGACCCGGATCCTGGGAAATAGGTCCGGGTCAGGGGGGGCGGGCTAGAGGAGGGGCCACCTGGCCCCTCAGGAATAAAGAGATAGGGAGCGCCCAGGAGACCCCCTTGTCCCTGGACGCTCCCTCGCCGAAACGGTGTGCCCCGCGCTCGGGGCTTCTTTGTTTTTTTGATTTTCTCTTTTGTTCCCCCTGTAGGTTGGCGGGATCGTACCTTCACGCAACTGGTGCTTGCAGTGCGGAGAAATACCGGAGAGGAAGAACGGACAACAAGGAGCAGCGATCGTCGAGGTGGAGAGCGCTGTTGGGCCCCCAGCGGCCCGTAATTCCTTTTCTTCTTCGCCCTCTGCAGGTCGTGGTCTCGGGGAGGATCGGACAATAGCGAAACAGAGGAGGATTTCAGCGATCCGTGATCCGCGAGAGTGAGGAGCAGCAGGTCCGGTCGGCGGAGAAGCCTACGCGCCTTTGGGGAGCAGCTGTGTCGGTCTCCGGCGGTGCGAGCAGCCACCTCCACCTACCGCTTCCAGTTTTAAAAATGGTGAGCGTGCACATGGTTGGCGACATGGGGTTTTCGGGCCTCATTGTGGGGATGTGTCTTTCATAGACGGGCCAGCTGCTTAAGGGACGGGTTCAACGTGCGGGTACTTTTGCCCAGGACGGGGCCCGGGGTTTGTTGCTGGGAGCCAGTGCAGAGGGGGCGGGCATCAGACGCTCTCTGCCCCTGTTGGTTCTTTTTTGTATGGCCCTGGTTCTAGTTCCTCCACCGCCGTGAACATTTCACACGTTTATTTAATTTAACTGGACTGCGACTGGGAACATTGAGTACAATTAATAGGTGGAGGGGGGGGGGCAGGGGGGGGTGTAAAGAATGGTCGCGGTTTGAAATATGCATCTGTGACCGACTATCTGGGATTCAAACCGGCCAAGTGATACATTCAGGTTGGCTGAGGTACTGGAGTTCACTCGGCTTTCGGCATCAGGCAGCTGTTAATTTATAATCGCTTATTTGGTAAAATAAAATGCATTCAGGTACGGGAAGTGAAAGAATTGTATTTCAAAAAAGTGTGTGCTTACTATAGCCTGCTGCCCGACTTGGTAATTTTTGTGTTTCTGCCAGTGCAGCCAGAAGGATGATACAACAAGTAACATCAGAAGCCCGTTGCACATGCGTTGTTTATTTGTATGTTCGTAGGGTCATAAAATAGGTGGTTTGCGCCTAGGTCACTGTGTTATTGATTAGCAGCTCTAGGTATGCACCTCTGGCAGTTGGGAAACCTGCAGGGCACATTAATGCTGTATTGTGCAGTAATTGCGGGAGACACTGTAACTTCTGGGCTTTCACGTAGCAGCGGTGACACAAACAAATATATTTTCCTACAATCTTCCTTCATGGAACTGAACTCGGTCGCATTGGGCTGCAATGATCTACCGATCAATACGTGTAACCGGCTGCTTAATTCTAATTGTGTGCGTCTGCGGTGGGTTTGCAGGCGACTCCCGCGCAAAAATGAGTTAATTAGAGCCCCTGAAGGACTTATTCAACAAGTCGTCACGAGATTAGGAGGGCAGCAGACCACGATTAAGCACTGTTTCATTCCCTGGTCTTTACTCATCAACACTCATCATGACGGTATTAATTAGATGTATCCTAGGTCAGATATAGAAACTTCCTTCAAAAGAAACCATTTGTTAAGACGACTGCCATGTCCCACAGTGAAAGACATTTCCTGTTTTCCGGTTTCAAGCCTACTGACAGGAATAAATCAGCAGCTGTGATACGCTGGGCTCTGAACTGGAAATTAACAGTGTGCTGCCTAACAATTACTTTGTAAACCTTTTCGTTCCAATCAATGGCCCTTTTAATTTTGGCGATTAACCCCTGACCTCGACTAATAGTGTTCTCTTGCCATCTTACCTGGAGTGAGCGAGGACATTTATAGTACAGAGCGAGCAGCATTAACAGGCTTAAGGGAAGCCGAGACAAGACGTAAGGAACACAGTGGGCATACCGCTTGTTGAAAGGGGCAAACTAACTTTATAAACACCGTGTAGTTAGAGAAACGAATATTACAACCAAGGGCTGCTGAGCCCATCAGTTTCCATCATTTATTTCCAGCTGACTTGCATCCACTGGAAGGCCCTGAGCCGCTGTATTTTGATTGGTCTCAAATATCTTATCTAAAATAATGCAGGTGTACAGAAATCGTTGCTGTTGTTGCCAGCGCTAGATTTAGGCCCTGATTTAGTGTTTAGTGTTTGAAATACTTCGTCACAAACACACCAGATGTGATGTTAAAGTCAACATTATCACCATATTACTGGTGCATTCTAACCTTGGCACTCGAAGTGGTACCCGCATATGACTCATTCCTGTGAAAGAGAAACCCATCCAATAGGAGGCCTAGCGTGTCTACCTTACTTTCTCACCTCCAGGTGGACAGAACCTGAACATTCTGAACACGGGCTGTTCATCTTTCAAGTGCATGTTGTGTATTGGGGTTGTACATGAATACTAGTACGACAAGACCTCGTAGTGTTAGGAGGTGAACATATGGCAGGACAAGGAGCGGGGGGTGCGGGTTCGAACCTCGGTACATCGTGTGGTGAATTAAAGAGGGATGTGGGGTCTCACAGAGAAGGTTCTTTAGGTAAGGTAACTGGCGCTTTGTACGGCGCTCTTATTCATGATTCATGAAAAACCATGGCTATCAGGTTTTCAGATTGCTATGGGTAACGTTTTAAACACTGATTCCATGTGTGAGGTAGGTTGTGGCCATGTACTAATTTTATTAGGCAACTTCAAAAGGGGGGGGAAGGATGAGTTTTAAACACAGCGCAGCTGGCACTGCCTTTAGCGAGAGTCAGGACCTACCCGTCTGCTCCATAAGACATTGGGGCATGGAGATGGAGACGGGGCACCGTTATCAATGCATATTGGGGTTACAGCTTTATAAGTGGCTGTACAGGTATCTCAAGGATTTCACCAATGCGTATGTAGGGAATGCAGGTTTAGTAGTGGACTGTATTTGATCGTGCGGGAGGATCCCCCTGCACAGCGAGCGTATAATGCATTTCATATAGCATAGAATGTTTGGTACTGGGGACATTTTCAAAATAATCCCCCCCCTGCTCAGACCTTGCCTGGACTTGAGTTGGTCCTTCGGGAAAAATAAGCGCTTTGGGTTCATTCCTGGGCTTCTTTATTGATGTCATCCAGGCGCTTGCAATAATTTATCCAAGCCTGGGTGGCTAATTATTTATCTTGCGCAAGGAACAACCAGTGCCATGCGTTAAAGTTGGACACTCTATCATTATTATTATTGGTGTCGGCTGAGGTGATAATTGGAACGATCGTGGAACGATTCACGTAAAGGGTATACCCACCTTCTCTTGGGATCCTCCTGGGGATTAACGCGGGTGCGCACATCACTACCCCATGTTTGTAAAACTTTGGCACGGTGATTACAAGTTTCCTTGGATCACCCGGGTGCGGGCGTTAAATACATTCCTTAATATCCGTGATGCCCGGGTTACATATGCCTTTTTGTGTTCATCCCTGGGCTCCTTTGTTGATGTGCTCCAGGCACTTGCAATATTTTATCCAAGCCATGGTGGCTGCTTATTTAGCTTACGCAAAGAACGGCCATTGACCTAAGTCAAATTTTGACGCTCTAGAGTGACTATCATTGGTGTCTGCTGAGGTGATAGTTAGAACAATCATGGAACCATTCACGAATAAGGTATAACCAATGGCTTATTGCACTATGGAGGTAGGCACCATATGAGGTGCTGGTGACTATTCTAGGGGGGGCATTGCACCAGTCCAAACATTGCACCTGTCCATAGGACCCTTCATGGATGATAGGTTAAAGTCAACATTATTAGTGAGGGTTAGCTGTATTGCGTGCAGCCTTCAGCCGAGTCATGAGGGAATATAGAGCAGCTTGTTTTACCAGTCTTTATTCTCATGAATGAGTAAATGGAAAAGAACAGGGGTATGCCAACAAATAGGTGTATTTGTACTAAACACACCCTTTTTAGTTCAGTCAGTAAACTTATTTCACACACAAGTAAATTGGCACAAGATACGTTGAGCCTATGATGAGATTTGAGCCGAATATTTACAGTGTGGAAACTTATATAGCACACTGTAATTTAGCACCATATACGTTGAGCTCTAGGGGGGTACCAAAGCGACGTATTAATAACATGGTGGGGGAACCACGAATGGCATAGAGACAGGGCCTAGAGCCTTTGGACAGACTACTTGGGGTCCTGATAGTGATACACGCCCTGATGTCCCACCTAAAAGGTGCCCAAGAGCCTGGTTGCGGCATCAGATAGTTCTGGGGATCCATGTGATCATGTCCGGTTGGCTGGGATGATATCTCCCAGAAGCCAAGGTGGCGAGCGGAAACGGTCCTTGGGCCAGCGTAGGGCCTGGCGGAGATGGGGCTGTGCTAATTCATTTAGCTAAAAACTGGGATGCTCCACTGTTAAATAGGCTGTCTTGTTTTACACATAAGATCCTATGCATGGAGACGTGGGTAGAAAACCAGGATTAAGAGGCGATGTCCTCGCCCGCAGCACAACTTTCTCGTGTAACAATGATTGTGAAAATGGGAGGCCAATTTTACAGCCTACCAGGGTTAACATTTTCCGTCGACGTGTTAATGTGTGGTGACCTGGCACTAAGATTATCTAAAACTTAGCGACTGATGGTAATGTAAGTTTAATGCGTGTACAGCAGTTATTGCCGGAACACTAATGGCGTGTGTCTATCTTTCCAATTTATGTATGACCGGGTCCATGGTGAATACCTGGAGTGCCCCACATTACAATGGCTGCAACAGGTGGACAGCCCAAGGGATGCTTACGTCAGTCACGGCTCGGTCCATGGCGGATATCGGAGGAGTGCTCCACACCGCAACATCAACAGCTGGTGGACAAAAATGGGAAGCAAACGTCGAGAAAGAGGACACCAAGGGCCCAGGTATTCCTGGCAGGTGTAAGTGCTACCCATTCCCTACGGTGGAAGTGGGAATTTGTCACCCATGTTTTCTTGGTCTTTTCCTGGTTGCTGCAGTTTTCTCAAACCTGTCACGCAGGGGAGGGACTCATCACCAGAGGTGGTGGAGCTACAATGGGCCAGCACAAACAACAAGCTGGACGCAGGACAGGGAAGAGTTGGTTGGAGGGTCTGTGCCATGGTCAGTTCAGGAGCTTCTTTCAGGGACTTATAGCTCAGCAGCCCGACCTCCTGTCAGCGGTGATACTTCACCTAGGGGGGGCTGAATTGGCCAAACTAGGGAGGCGAATACTCATTGATGGGTTCTTCTCCACTGTGGGTGGGTCTTCAGGACTTGGGTGGCACGGTGGTAGGGTCTCAACTTATCCCGGGGTGGCAGGGACTCGGTCAGGGTGTTGAATCACTCGATAAAGGGGATCAACACACAGTGGGACAAGCTATTTCAAGCCCCCACTCGGCCTGCAGATGATCCAACATGGGTGTATTGGTTCTACCGGGTAATGGGTGTATTGGCTCTGCCTGGTAACGGGAGTCCATGTGACGGAGGAAGGGAGGGTCCTGTGGTCTGATGATGTCGGGGCCTGGCTGGAAGGGGTTACTAGAGGGAGAACTTTGTCGGGTAGACCTAGGCAGGGGGAGGCCAGATCGTCGGTTAACAATGCTGGCCTGTGGCGGTAAGGTCATTATCGGTGAGCACATATTTTGAGGTCTGAGGGGGCGGGCATCATCCTATGGAGGTTCCCGCCCAGGGGGAGGAGCCTGCGGGCCACTCCCACAACTCCAGGGGCAAGGTAATAGATGCTGCAAAGCAAAGGAGCGCGGGTAGGAGTAGTTCACGCTTTCCTTAGGCTGGTAGCCACCCCGCGCGCGTGGACTCATGACGCCACCGGCGCAGAGTAAGGGCCCTCCTTTAGTGGGTAAATGGAGTTCAGGGCGTAGACCGGGCAATTCCCGGGGTAACACTGCGCATGCGCACATCCAGAGGGGAGGCGCAGCTTGTAGGACCTGACACCGGTAGTGACCCTGCCATATGGCCAGAAATGTACAAAAATTCTAGATGAGGATGTTTAGTATAAGTTAGGAATAACATGTATTAGAGTTTTGTTAAAGTCAGGCTCTCAAACTTGTTGCTAAGAGTATGTACCTAAATGTCCTGCTGAATTTTTGTATAAATTGTTGATTATGCAATTAAAACCTTTTTTTAATTTCATACTTTAATAAATACGGCCGGGCGACTAGCGCCCGCCTTCCAAAAAGTAAAGACGTCTCGTGTCCACGTTCCTGGGTATTGGGTGCCGGATTGGGGGGGAGGCGGCAGCTAGTCGCTGACCATGTGAAAAGGGGGGGCCCTCGGCCCCCCCGCACGCATGGCGGCGCGGCGACCGTCGCCCCCACTGTCTCCTTGGTTGCCACTCGGCGGTGGGGGCGTGCCCTGGGGGGCGCGGCCCACCGCCGATTGGCTGGCGGCCCCCTTGACCCGGATCCTGGGAAATAGGTCCGGGTCAGGGGGGGCGGGCTAGAGGAGGGGCCACCTGGCCCCTCAGGAATAAAGAGATAGGGAGCGCCCAGGAGACCCCCTTGTCCCTGGACGCTCCCTCGCCGAAACGGTGTGCCCCGCGCTCGGGGCTTCTTTGTTTTCCCACCCACCATCCCTTGGAACAAAAAGTTTGGTAGCAGTTCTTATCTCTGGTTGAAGGGTAAGTTCTGGATGTACGGTCCACGGGTCTCACAGGGTAATAGAGATGAACGGTTGGTGTATTTTGTTGATGCTTTTGTCTAGGAATTTTTCCCCCTTTTAGCAAGTCATGTGTGAAGTGAACTGTATTTAATGCCATGTGTATTTAGGCCTTTTTTCCCTTTGTAGCTATACGTTGATACTGTTTGAAGTGAACTGTATTTAATGCTATGTGTCTTTAGGCCTTTTTTCCCTTTGTAGCTATACGTTGATACTGTTTGAAGTGAACGGTATTTAATATTATGTGTCTTTAGGCCTTTTTTCCCTTTGTAGCTATACGTTGATACTGTTTGAGGTGTACGGTATTTATTGCTATATGGCTTTAGGCCTTTTTTCCCTTTGTAGCTATACGTTGATACTGTTTTATTAGCCAGTGTAGCTGTCCTTTAGAATTTTTTCCCATAGGTCGTCGTATTTATTAGGTATGGGGCATGCGGTAAGGTCATTATCGGTGAGCACATATTTTGAGGTCTGAGGGGGCGGGCATCATCCTATGGAGGTTCCCGCCCAGGGGGAGGAGCCTGCGGGCCACTCCCACAACTCCAGGGGCAAGGTAATAGATGCTGCAAAGCAAAGGAGCGCGGGTAGGAGTAGTTCACGCTTTCCTTAGGCTGGTAGCCACCCCGCGCGCGTGGACTCATGACGCCACCGGCGCAGAGTAAGGGCCCTCCTTTAGTGGGTAAATGGAGTTCAGGGCGTAGACCGGGCAATTCCCGGGGTAACACTGCGCATGCGCACATCCAGAGGGGAGGCGCAGCTTGTAGGACCTGACACCGGTAGTGACCCTGCCATATGGCCAGAAATGTACAAAAATTCTAGATGAGGATGTTTAGTATAAGTTAGGAATAACATGTATTAGAGTTTTGTTAAAGTCAGGCTCTCAAACTTGTTGCTAAGAGTATGTACCTAAATGTCCTGCTGAATTTTTGTATAAATTGTTGATTATGCAATTAAAACCTTTTTTTAATTTCATACTTTAATAAATACGGCCGGGCGACTAGCGCCCGCCTTCCAAAAAGTAAAGACGTCTCGTGTCCACGTTCCTGGGTATTGGGTGCCGGATTGGGGGGGAGGCGGCAGCTAGTCGCTGACCATGCGCTTTATTGCCCCGTTTTCATCTCGTTCTATTTCTCATTGCCTTTTTCTTTTCTTCACCCTTTAATTTTCCTCTCGTTTTCATGTTGTCTTTTTACTCTTGTAATTTTTTATTTTAACCCTGCAATGTTTTTTCCCCGAGTAACATTCTATTTAACCCCTGCCATCGTTTCCGTTCGCTTCCGTTCTCTTCCCCGCGTGATAATGTCATGCTGCTCTCCAACGTCGTCCTTTTACTCACTCACTCCCGCGCCCCCGGGTCCGGTGGGCTGCAGATGCTGACACATCAGTGCGTGCGATCCCTTACGCCACCACTCTGGGGCTTTCTTCCAGCAGCTACCAGTGCCGAAGCAGTCAGGCTGCAGGCAGTCGATGCAGGGCACGTGACGTGTGTGCAGCAGGCTCCGCCCACTGGGGTTGGCGTCGGTGCAAGGACGGAGCGCGAGGCCAGCCGGGGACACGGAGATTCAGCGCCCTCTCCCCCCCCCCCGTCCCCCCCTCCGGTCCTATTGGAGGTAAGGTCAGGCTTTGCCAATGTGTATCTGACTCTGAAGGCCAATCATGCCCCCGCCTGTGGGTCACTGTGATCTCTCACCTGGCCTGGCACGTGCTGTGTACTAGGTCAACCCCGAAGCCGCGGCCCGCCCTCCAGAGCCAACCCTCGCCCCCTGCAGCACTTCCCAGAGGAGGCCTCAGCATTTATCCAAGAACTCATGGAGTTTTCAAAGAACTAAGTATTTGATGACGTTATTATGTCCAACCTTACGTCAAACTCAGCACCTTCCAGGTATACATTTGCCAACACTTGCCTAGGCAAACACACGGTGGTTTGGAGCAGTTCGACTATCTATTGTAGAGTCAAAGAGAAGAACTGAAGGTAAGCTTCATGAGGAATATACCAAGAAGACTCAGAGGCAGAACAAGAGCATAGTCTGCTGCATTCGTTGATTTTATGACTCATGTGCAAGCAATTAACTGAGAAGTGAGAAGTGGAACTGCTACAATCGTAATACTGGTTGCAAAGTACAATGCGTACAGTACGAAGAGTATTATAAAATAATACTGTAAAAGCATGATATGGTTTCTAAGCCATAAAATACATAGAAAACATACATTAATAAATAAAGACTAAAAGTACTCAACTGGTGCTTCTAAAATACGCCTACCCCGGTGTACCTAACCTAGGTCTAGTACATGGGAAGAAGTAAGTGAGGTGTAGCTTAGTTTCAGTATTCTTTTGCCAAGAATCTAATCCAAGAATTCTCTAAGGGTCTAATCAGCTCCGTACTTGGTTTAGAATGTAGGAGGTCTGGTAACTCTCTCTCAGGACTCGATTTCCCAACAACCCGCAAAGGTAGGTTGGAAACACTGGAGCTGGATTTCTCAGCAAGAGAAAAGACAGCGTCTCTCTCAGTGCATCTGCTGGGGGGTCAGCTTCCTTTGGCACTTGCTGTAGCAGGGCGCGTCGGGCAAGTAGATAGTCGCACTGCTCCAAACCACTGTGTGTTTGCCTAGGCAGGTTTTGGCAAATGTATACCTTGAAGGTGCTGAGTTTGACGTAAGGTTGGACATAATAATGTCATCAAATACTTAGTTCTTTGAAAACTCCATGAGTTCTTGGATAAATCAATATTTATGCAGGGGGAAGTCCCCGACTGCTGAAGGCGGGTTTTTCCAAGAAATCGTTGTAGATTTCCGGAACTAGTGGAAGTAGCCATGCCGTATTAGGAATACTTGAGCTATGTCTTAATATGGTTATGATTTCTATGCCTATATAAGAATGCAATACTTTGTACCTATATAAGGGCATGAATCGGGAAAATTACACTAGGGTCCTAAAACGCTATACAACACAAGCAGCCACTTGTCTGTGTTTGTTGGTTATTGTAATAACTCTCACTTCTCAGTTAATTGCTTGCACATGAGTCATAAAATCAACGAATGCAGCAGACTATGCTCTTGTTCTGCCTCTGAGTCTTCTTGGTATATTCCTCATGAAGCTTACCTTCAGTTCTTCTCTTTGACGCTACAATATCATTTTGGTTTTACAATCCAGAGGGCTTCTCACCACATGCACAAAAGGCAAAAACCCCAAAACACTCCTGCTTACTGAACTGGACTGTTCCAACCAAGCACTCAATATTGAAGGACAATCTGACAAGAATGCTGATGCACTCAACAATTTGGCAGGGAAAAGGTGTGCTGGAGCGACCAGGGTGCCTGCCTTTGGAATACTGGGACTCACGGTTTTATCCCCAAGGGCAGGTTAGCCCAGCACCATGTGTCGCTGGGCAATAGCTCGCTTAATCTTTCTGACGGCCCCCAGCACTGGGGACAACTCGCGTGAGGTAGCTGCTCACTTATTATTAATACAGTATCATTTTTTATTTTAAGAATATTGTTTTTGAACTGTACGGGTTGGGTTCACTTCCCTCCTCCATAATTTGTGTTTTTGAAAACTAGATGACAGAATATTTAGCAATATAATAATAATAACTTGGGTCTTTGGGGCTGAAGGACTGTTTGTAATGCATTTAACATAACTGTGTCATGCTCATTCCTTCCACAACAGATTGATGATGATGTGCTACTCGCTCAGGTGAATATTGTTGTTGAGTATTGTTTGTCTTGTTCACACCTTTCCCAAATTCTCTTTCCAATCCATTCATCAAACGCCTAACTCTCTTCCCTGCGATGTGTGTTTTATTGAGGTGTGACTTAAATTACATCCTTAATGGATCACACACTAGGTGGGGTGTATATCATGTAAGTGACATGATCTGCTATTACCTAAGCAATAGCCCATACTGGCCCCATTTACACACCCATGCATAAAAATGATCCATATTTTAAATATAGAAGTACATCATTCATCAGCATCATCACTCAGGCCTTGTGTTGCTCAAACTCTTAACCTTGTCCTCTCCAAAGTTTTAGTCCATTTTTTATTATTTGAGGATTTTGTTGCTTTCGTTTTAATGGAATACTAGCTGCCCATTGCTCTGAAGAAGTTAATGTGTGGGGGATAAAGGTAGATCTCCCTTTGGATCCTCTGGGTGTGGATCATTTGGTATGTCCTGTGAAGGAAGGCCACTTGTGCTCCTTCCCTCCCATACTGCAAGAGGACACTGAGCGGCTGTTAAGTGGAATCAGCTCTGGTTCTCTGCTGGAGCCTTGTCCCTTGAAAATCTTGAAACTAGGAATGGAGGCTATTGCTCCACCTTTGACCTCCACTGAGCTTTTAATTTTTGGAGACAAACAGGAGATTTAGTCAGTGGCCTAGTGCGCTTGGATCCTGCCACTGCCCTGGCCCCAGTGCCAAACACCTATGCATCATAGTTGGCACCTCACATTCTCTGGGCCCTCAAATAAATAGAAGAGTTTCAACCTGTTTTGGGATGATATGATAAGGACCCTTAAAAAGATCTCCCAATTTCTCTCCTTCCCCTCGCGGAAACAGGCAGTTGTGGCCCTTGTGTTGTCTAGATTAGACTATTGTAATGCTCTTTATGTGGGCATAAATAAGGGGCTTGTGCATCAACTTTAACTAGTGCAGAACCTTGCTGCCAGACTGGTGATGGGCCTTCCCAAATACCACTCTGTCTCGGCAACCATCAGCAAGTTGCACTGGCTCCCGCTGGGTTGGAGGATTGTATTTAAAGCCATGTGTCTGGTACACAGGGCCTTCTACAATGTGGAGTCAGAAGGCATTCAAAAACTACTCCAGGGATATGTCCCTGTTAAGCAGCTAAGATCTCCCAGCAAGAACCTGGTTATAGTCCCTAGATTTAGGAAAGCCAGATGGGGGCCTTTGCGCTGGTTGTGGCAAAATTTTGGAACTCTCTTCCTCTTTTAATCATGGCTCTGGAAAGTCATTTTCTGTTCGGTAAGGCCTTGAAGACCCGTCTCATTACCATCTCAAATCTGTAAGCCTTTTACTTATGGGCATTCCTGTATCCTGACCCCTTTACGCAAAGCTTTTATTCATTCATTCATTCAAGTTACTTTTGCTATTTGCTGTTATATTATCACTATTAGGTATTCTACATTGTGTTATATAGTAGTCTGGTCTCAATCTTTGTAAGGCTATGATATAACCCACTTACTCTGTGTCTTTCTTTCAATCTAGTTGCCTATGATGGACAATTCTTTCGATTAATCTTATAGTTGGAGTTACCTAGGTGGTAGTGGGACATTGCTTGTAAATGTGATGCCTTCCCTGGTATTGCTTCATCTATATTCAAATAAAGAGAACTATGGAGTGAAGTGTACTAGTTTAGTTAGCAAGTAAGCAGCCAACTTCTACTGCAGTTAGGTAATTATTTATCTACGATGCTGTAGGGAATATAGGTCATGATATCACACCCCTAATTATCAAGATAGCTACATAGGGTAGTAAGACAATGATATATAGCTAGCTATCACTAACTAGTATGCATTATTATAAATAGATTTAAAAATCAGGCTCCATAAAAAGAAAAGAAAAGTAAATCACAAAAAAACTAATGCAGGCATAAAGTGTGATAAAATAACGTTTCCCTTTAATTTTCACCAGAAAAACCCACCCACAGTAGGCCCACTTCTTATCCAAAACAAATTGACCCATTCCCAACCGATGCCCATGAAAACGTCCAAAACACCTGGGCCCAACTCCCTTTTCACTGTCTCCATCTACAACAAAAGTTCCTCCTAGTAAAACAATAAATTTAAAAAGGGCTCAGAAGAGGGTATCATCTATTCAGGGACGGAACTCCTCCAGGTTCTGCTTCATACTCCTTAGCCAGTTTTCAATGCAGTCGAGTCTCTGCAGTAGACAGCTCTGGAATTCCCTCTCTGAGTGGGAGGGGGTGGCAGCAGTAGCAGTTAGGGCCCTTGACATCTGGCAGAGGCACCAGTGATGTAATGGCTGGAGATTGTGGCTGGCTTGCTGAACTAGGCCCCATGCAGGAGGGAGGTTCTTCAGCCTTTTCATCCCCCCGGGCCACCAGCCTCCAGTATTCAGACCAGATGGTCGCCACCTCTATTTTCTGTGTTGTTGGTGGTGGACCAAAAGGAGGAGCTATATAAATAGAACAACAACAGGAAAGAATTACAAACAATGCTCTATCTAACACTCGTTTAAAATTAAGTGTTGGGTGGCACAGTAGCAGTACATTCCTGGTCCCCTAGGGCCATTGGAATTTGATGAGATTAGGAGAGTTACAGGGCCAATTTTATATTTTACCCATACTTGCTTCACAGAAAAAAAGCTCTGACTGCCTGTTCTGGCAGAAGAACACCAGATTAAAAAAAAAACTGGGTGTTTTGATTTTTTCTTTTAAAGGCTTTTCTAGTGAAAAAAATAAACTGACACTTTGTGTGGAAAAATAAAAAATAAATACCCTGTTATTAATTTAATGAGTAATGAATTATACACTATGAAGGGCAAGTTGTTGTCCTAAATTTATGATGGCATGCTAGCCAGATCTTTGGGTACTTTGCTACTCTCTGGAGTCTGCAGCTTGGGCAGCTGTAGTGGACACATTTCATACCTTAATTCCAATGCCCCTGCTCTTCTCCAAATGTCTTTCACATTCTACTGTGTCTCCCAAAAGACAGACACATCATACATGTCATGTATAAAATGCAAGTATCCTGTCTGCCGAATGTAGACAGTGGGGAAATTGATGAACAGCAATTCAGGGACAGGAACAGAATATAAAGATTGAGTTTGGCACATTCTTCACAGAGTATTCCATAGGCCAAGCTTGAAATCAAAACTGGCACTTAGTCCTACTTTACTCGCGGGCCTCGCCTACCAATATGAATGATTTCTAACAAATTAATTTGCTGGGCAGTAAGGAAAGGAAACTTGACTTGCTCAAGTGCAAGGTAATGTAGAGAAATTAGGCCGGGTAGGTAGAGCTTTAGCTATAGAATAGCCGGGTTTTCACTAATCATCATCATGGGCCTAAGCTTTGGCCTATTCAGTCACTGTAGTTGATGAAATTCGAAAGGGAAAATGTTGAACAGGTGTAATTCTGTTATTCGAAACCATGAAATATATGTATGAATGACTTCACATGGCCATAAAAAAGTGGCAAGTGCCAGGAATACATTTTTCAATTTTCTGGTAGGCTGGTATGGAAGAACGTAGAAAAGAATAAAGGAGTGAAATACTGAGAGGTGAGTGTGTGGGCGAAGCGAAACACACCTTGTGTATTCGGCTGGCTATGCATTGACAACTTTGTCATTGTTGCATACACTGAATAAGACGCACATTTTACAGCCAACACTGCAGTCACATATTAAATCATACTGCACTTAGGTCATGAGTGGTGAAATGCCATGGGTAGCTAGGGTTGCTAAATGATGATGGGTCCGAAACATTTCTGCCTTGCTTAACAAACACAGTGAGTCAAAGAAGTAGACCAAAAATGTAAATACCCTCACTTTTAACCATAGTTTTTATAATCATAACACCAAGTAAGCAAAATAGTTGAGCAACATGACCCCTTTCAGAAGAGCTCCCTTGTTTATTAATCCAAGCAATTATTCAAGCATCCTTTCATTCTTCTATATTAACCCATATCCCCATGATTCATACTTTACTTTCTCTCACCCAGTCTTTCACCAACATTTATAATATATTATCCATGTAATCAGTATCCACTATTTCTTTCAACCATCCTTTCACCCATCCATTAATTTACCAAAAACCCACCCATGCATCCTTTCACTCATATACAATTTCACACATACTTTTTTTTACCCTTCTATTCTTTCCCAGTTCCATCAAGCAATCAATTTTTAGTGTTCACTATGTGAGATTTGCTGATCTGCAGAGAGACGCCATAACTCAACCACCACTGTAGCTGCTAAAGCGGCGGTTCACAATCATGAGTCATGACTACACCCACATTTCTAGTCATTATAATGCAGAAACAGGCAAACCTGACAGTGGAACCTTCTGACTGCCAGCACTTAACCTGCTATCCCTCCACCAGTCTTATCCCCTCTATACTAGCTGGGGTCTGTGTGCACACTGAATGAGACACACCGTCACAATGCTTGTTCCCTTGGGAACCTAACAAATCCGAACACAAGCACAGGCGCACCACACATAAAAATGTAAACAAGAAGAACAATTATAAAGTCCATATCCAGTAAAGACCTTCTTCAATTTCTTTCTTTTTATTCCATTTCCCGTAGATTAAAAAACAGAGTCAAATTTGTATGACTCTACACACAGTACAGCCGACGCATTTTGTCCTAGTGCAGGACTTCTTCAGGGCACTAAATATTGGGTGGGTCAAACACATCCAAAGGCTGATGAATCATAGGTTACCTTACTTATAGGCTGTTCCCCGTCCGGTGTTATATTATATCTAAAGTTAGAGCCGTTTGTTTCTAGACCACGACCAGATGATGGCTAAAAGGCACATCCCACAATAAGGATGTGAAGTACCACCATGATGTGTTGCGATGAGGCTCAGAAACAAGTCTTGCAATTGTTAATCTCCAAGTTGCGCGTGAAGGCCTAAAGATAGGATCAGTCACTCCACTTGATTAAGGATGAACATGAACAATATCTGCCTCCACGAATACCTATAATGCATCCAAACGGAGGAAACGTCCCATTACAAATATCTCATGAGTTGAATAGAATAATAAAAGGGCAGGAAACCAACAGCCAAAATTAGGCTGTTGTAGGCAAACAGAATGCTGAGGGATCACCGCAATGGATACCTAAAAACCCGGGACATGTATCGGGTCTAGAGATTCATCAGTCCAACAAGTACCGACTTGCACCCACCTGGGTGATCCACTATTGAACTACAAGTACCAGAATCCCGAGGGGCGATCCGGAGGAGGGGCTAGCGGTGTGCGCTCCATTGCGGTGGTTTCTACTAATTGGCTCCCTTGAGCTTTGAGCCGACGGGCTCCTGGATGCTGCTCTGCGTGCCGGTTCGGGCATCGAGGCCATAGACGGTTGTTTGGCGGCCTTCTCCTCCACCCCTAACCATTTCTCTACTGATGAGGGAAGCTATCCTGAAACCCGAGCCATGTCTCGGGCGATACCCAAAAACCCGGGACATGTATCGGGTCTAGAGATTCACCAGTCCAACAAGTACCGACTTGCACCCACCTGGGTGATCCACTATTGAACTACAAGTACCAGAATCCCGAGGGGTGATCCGGAGGAGGGGCTAGCGGTGTGCGCTCCATTGCGGTGGTTTCTACTAAGTGGCTCCCTTGAGCTTTGAGCCTACGGGCTCCTGGATGCTGCCCTGCGTGCCGGTTCGGGCATCGAGGCCATTGACGGTTGTTTGGCGGCCTTCTCCTCCACCCCTAACCATTTCTCTACTGATGAGGGAAGTTATCCCGAAACCCAAGCCATGTCTCGGGCGATACCCAAAAACCCGGGACATGTATCGGGTCTAGAGATTCATCAGTCCAACAATTACCGACTTGCACCCACCTGGGTGATCCACTATTGAACTACAAGTACCAGAATCCCGAGGGGCGATCCGGAGGAGGGGCTAGCGGTGTGCGCTCCATTGCGGTGGTTTCTACTAATTGGCTCCCTTGAGCTTTGAGCCGACGGGCTCCTGGATGCTGCCCTGCGTGCCGGTTCGGGCATCGAGGCCATTGACGGTTGTTTGGCGGCCTTCTCCTCCACCCCTAACCATTTCTCTACTGATGAAGGAAGTTATCCCGAAACCCGAGCCATGTCTCGGGCGATACCCAAAAACCCGGGACATGTATCGGGTCTAGAGATTCATCAGTCCAACAAGTACCGACTTGCACCCACCTGGGTGATCCACTATTGAACTACAAGTACCAGAATCCCGAGGGGCGATCCGGAGGAGGGGCTAGCGGTGTGCGCTCCATTGCGGTGGTTTCTACTAATTGGCTCCCTTGAGCTTTGAGCCGACGGGCTCCTGGATGCTGCCCTGCGTGCCGGTTCGGGCATCGAGGCCATTGAGGGTTGTTTGGCGGCCTTCTCCTCCACCCCTAACCATTTCTCTACTGATGAGGGAAGGTATCCCGAAACCCGAGCCATGTCTCGGGCGATACCCAAAAACCCGGGACATGTATCGGGTCTAGAGATTCATCAGTCCAACAAGTACCGACTTGCACCCACCTGGGTGATCCACTATTGAACTACAAGTACCAGAATCCCGAGGGGCGATCCGGAGGAGGGGCTAGCGGTGTGCGCTCCATTGCGGTGGTTTCTACTAATTGGCTCCCTTGAGCTTTGAGCCGACGGGCTCCTGGATGCTGCCCTGCGTGCCGGTTCGGGCATCGAGGCCATAGACGGTTGTTTGGCGGCCTTCTCCTCCACCCCTAACCATTTCTCTACTGATGAGGGAAGTTATCCCGAAACCCGAGCCATGTCTCGGGTGATACCCAAAAACCCGGGACATGTATCGGGTCTAGAGATTCATCAGTCCAACAAGTACCGACTTGCACCCACCTGGGTGATCCACTATTGAACTACAAGTACCAGAATCCCGAGCGGCGATCCGGAGGAGGGGCTATGGTGTGCGCTCCATTGCGGTGGTTTCTAAGAATGCTGAGGGATGTTACAGCAACGGATAGCCTGGCTATCATGGGACCTCCTTGACAGCACCTCCTCTGACGTCACCTTCCTCACAGAAGGACGAACAACGCCTTGGAGCCTGACATCTAGATCGCCATCCACGAAGGCTACAACATCACACAGAAGGACCACTGCAACCGCCCCGGAGGAGGCATCGATATCGCTCACAAATCCAACCTCCAACTAAGCACCCACACCGACGGGTCACAGACCTGATGGAACACCTTCACTTTAAGATACAGACCAACCCAACCACCACCCTCTGAGGCACCCTCATCTATAGACCCCATGGAACCTACGCATCCTTCTCTGACTCCATCATCAACATTATCACCCCGAAAAGCCATCCCCTCCACCGACTACACCTTGCATGGAGACCTCAACTTCTACCACGACAACCTCCAAGACCCCAACTCCTCCTCCCTCCTGGGCAACCTCTTCAACGTCAGACACAAACAGATTATACCAGAAGCCAAGCACTCAGAAGGACACACCCTCGACCCAATCTTCACAGCAGGAAACTCCATCTCCTTCAGCCACACCTTCGAACTCCCATGCATGGACCATTGTTGCGTCCACTTCACCTTCAAAACCAATATCACCCGCAAACGTACACACCAGTTCCAATGCAGTAATTGGAAAAAGATCTCTGACGACCATCTCACTGCCTCCCTCGGACTGTCTATCAGACTGCCATGGATGACCACCCTACTGCTGCCGCCTGGACCCTGCAAGGAACTCTTCAGCATCATCAAAGATTTCATCCAACCTAACAGTGAGACAACCGACAAAACCCCCTCCCACGACCTCTGCAACAGACTCAACACCTTCTTTCACCACATAATTGATGGCAACATCCTTCAGCGGAATCCACACTCACCATTCCCTACACAATGCAGCCTACACTCGACAGCTGTACTGCCCTCTCCATCGATGACAACCTTAAGACCATGAAGTCAGCTTACTCCTGGGCCCCCACGGACCCCTGCCCCCACTACATCTACCACAGAGCCGCCAACATCATCACACCTGAGCTTCTACATATCATCAACTGCTCCTTTGAGACCACCTCCTTCCTCAATTACTGGAAAGACGCCGAGATCAACCCTCTCCTGAAAAAACCCTCGGCAGACCCCACCGACCTCAAAAACTTCAGACCTATCTGCTTACTCCCGTACCCAGCAAAAATCATTGAAAAAGCTATCAACAGCATCCTTCATATAAGAAAACAACATCCTCAACTCCTCCCAATCCAGTTTCTGGAAAAAGCACAGCACCAAAACCCCTCACCTCGACAGATGACATCTGCTCCCCCCTCAACATAGGAGACACTGCGACCCTCATCCTCCCGGACCTGTCCGCGGAATTCAACACTGTATCTCACCTCACCCTAGTCTGAAGACTACATGATATAGAAATTCAGTGCAAGACCCTCGACTGGATCTGCTTATTCCTATCTGGCAGAATGCAGTGGGTCAGACTCCTACCCTTCCTGTTGGATCCCACACTAACCACCTGTGGGGTTTCCAAGGATCCTTCATCAGCCCTACCCTGTTCAACGTCAACATGACCCCACTCGCACCCATCATCAAATTACACAGACTCAACATTGTATTCTACACAGAAGACACTCAACTCATCCTCTCACTATCCAACAAAGCCTACATCTCCAAACACATCTTCCAAGAAGGAATGGAAGCTGTCGTCAGGAGGATGAAGAACAGCTGCCTACAACTCAACACAGACAAAACCAAAGTACCCATCATGGACACACATTCCACACCTGGTGGTTCCTCACCCTCGGGAACCCTCCCTTCCCCACTGACCACCCTGGAAACCTCAGAATCATCCTGGAGTCTGAACTCAGAATAAACCACCAAATCAACGCTGTCTCCTCTTCCTGTTTCCACACCCTTGCTCTCCTAAGAAAGACCTTCAACTGGATTTCAATTGAGGACAGGAAAACCATCAACCACGCCCTCATCAGCAGCAGACTGAACTACAGCAACGTACTCTATTCTGGGATCAAAAAGAACCTCATCCACAAACTCCAGAAGTCCAGAATGCACCCGCCAGACTAGTCCTCAACCTAGCTCGCCACTGACACATCACCCAACACTTGTGGACACTACAATGGCTCCCCGTTGAAAAAAGAATCACCTTCAAGCTTCTCACCCATGCCCACAATGCCCTCCACAACACCAAACCTACCTACTTGAACCACCGCCACTCTTTCCACGCACCCCAAAGATCACTCCACTCAGCCCAGCTCTCCCTGGGTATGGTGCCTTGCATCAAGAAAACCAGAACAGGAAGACGTTCCTTCTCCTTCCTTGCAGCCAAGGCATGGAACACCCGCCCTCTCCACCTCCGTTAGACACCATCATTCTCCTAGTTCATGAAGCACCTCAAGACCTAGCTCTTTAACGTATTAGAGTGAACTTCCAGGAGCTGCGCCCCCCTAGTCAGCGCCTTGAGACCCTTCAGAGTTGTAGCTGTGCTTTAAAAGCCCACTTGATTGACTGACTCTGGAATTTGCCCCTCAGCCTCAACACAGATTTACACACAGGAGGGGAGCAGCGCTTTTTGATTACAAAATGATACCAGAATAGTAATCTAGGAAGCTGACAAATGCAGAAATGTGGTCATCATGAAGGAAGGTGTCTACATGAATGAGATCAACCATCAGTTAGACGACCGCCAATGTTACCAATATATTAAGGCTAATCCCATCAATGAACTTACATTACTTATCAACATGAAATTTGGAGAACAGAAAAACACATGTTTTTTTGTCTGATGATGAGTATCGTTATTTGTTGATTGGGAAAGTGAGGTTCCCATGCATTTACGTGCTACCCAGATACATGCAGAGGGTCCCTTCCCCCAAGGAAGACCTATCATCGCTTGTGTTGGGTCCCCCACAGAGAAACTGTCCGAATTCACAGGCATTAAACTACAAAAATATCAGATCAATTTACTCTCTTATGTCAAGGACAGTGAGGATAGTCTTACCAAATTTAATGATCTATCATGGTAAGAAGATCTCCAATTTGCAACATTAGATGTTATCAGTTTATGTACATGTATATGGAAAAGCTTTGCATTGTTGGCAGTGCAATCGTTTTTGAATAAGGATGGTGCTGACCATTTTGAGTATAATGATATGATATTGGATATGATTTACATAATATTGTCCAGAAATTATTTCATTCATGATGGTCGCTGGCATCATCAATTGCAGGGAACAGAAATGGGTTCCTGGTTTGCTCCCTTTTATGTCAGCCTATTTATGGGCTGATATGAGAGGGAGCATGCCTGGGGCAAAGGAGCCTTCCCCTGGATAGAACACATAGGGGGTCATGATGATGTTGGTGGGAATCACTTTCGCCCGGCACTGACTCTGTCATGGGACTGACTAACACCCAGTCTGCAGTCAAGACCGCCCCCCCTAGGAAGGAATCAAACACTGTTCAGTCCAATTCCTATAGTTCACTATGGGAGCATGCAATACGGCTGTTAACTGGCCGTAATGCATGTTCCAATTGTGAAATGGAAGGTGTGGTTCATATCTGCATCCCGTGGCAGGCACCTCAAGGTGCAGGGATCGATAGGGGGTCACCGTAGGTGGCCCTTCAGTCTCCAAATGGAGCCGTGCACCCAAGGGGGCCTTGCTGGGGACCCTCCAAAACACTTTATGACATGGTGTCCATGTCAGGCAAATCATAAAAAAACATGGAGGAGACAATTATCATAATCTGAAGGGCAGAAAGGCCCATCCTTGAGATTACTACCCAGGTTCCGACTAGTGGACGGGCTCTCTGAGCCCATACCGGAATGACCGGTCCTTTTCCTTTCTGACAGCCTCCATCAAAATGAGGCGGTCAGAAAGGAAACCGAGCTGCCCATTACAGTGTTGCCATAATACAATACAATATGTTTTTATTGTTCAATTAATAAAACATCCTTACAAGAAGAAAGGTAAGATTAACCAGTGTTTGCAACGCAGGTTACATTATAAAAAACAAAAAGATAACAATTTAAAAAAGAGTTAAAACTAGAGCTCTACTCGAAACCCGCCCCCTCTTACAAGATAAGGATTTATAGAGTGGGCTGGGAGTCACTAGCAAAGAGGGTAGGGGCAAGGCAATATGTAAAATGATCATTGGGAGGCCTGTAGCTGCTTTCTAATTTCCATCATAAATTTGAGACCACATAAAGGCTCCGACCACAGATCAGATCCTTTATGAGCTGTATCGTAATGGACCCCATAGTATTTTGGGGGAGGTAAATTGATGGCATCATTTGTTTCTGGACAGGCTCTACAGAGTCATTATATGAATGACTCTTATAGCTTAATAAAAATCCTTATAACATTAAATTAATAATGAATCTTCATATGGAGAGAACAGACTTTTTGGACGTTCACTTTTACATAAGAGACTGTGTGATTCATTGTAACGTGTTCGGCAAAAAAACAGCATGCGACAGTATTCTGCATGAGTCAAGCTCATATGCATCGTCAATCATTAAAACCATTTCCTATGGTGAAGTGGTCCTAGTAAGGTGGAATTGTAGTGAGGACTTTATGTTCAGGAAGAACTTAGCAGATACTAAGAACCGCTTTTTAAACAGAGGATATGAAGCCAAGGACTTGGAATTGGCAGAAAGAAGAATACATGTGATATCAAGGGAATCAACGCTGTAGGGCGGAACCAAAAACAGAAAGACCGCACAGAGGAGGGGAGAAAACAAGTTGGCCTTTATTACAAAATATTCAACACACAGTAATAAGATCTTTCGAATTTTACATAAACAATGGCATCTCTTACTGGATGTTCATGGATGATGCAACTCAATTGACAGAAATCCTAAGGTGTTATACAGGAGAGGACAAATGTTTTTTTTTATTTATTTTTTATTGAGAGTACATTTAGAGGTAACACATACAAAATTGCCTAATATATCGGATAATCATGTGCGGTTGTGAGCTTTACACAAAGCAGCAAAAATACATATTTAAGCAATAAAATATAATTCTTACATGTAAATAAGAAATATATTAAAAGCACATATTGGACATTTCCCCCAATAGCCGACAGATTTCAAAGAAAAACACTTTGGGGACGATTATGATTGCAGTGAATCCGCATCCTCCGAGCCGGCGGAAGCCACCGCCGGCCCGGAGGATGCGGATTCACCGCTGCGGTGACTGAAAAGACCTCCCGCCACATTAGGATGGCTGGGGGGTCCGCGGCGGACGGCAAGATCGTCTGACGCTTTTCCGCCGGTCACCTTCGCGACCGTCGGAAATAGTGCATACATATGGTGGCGGTGTCTGCGAGACACCGCCAGCCATATTATGATGCCCGCGGTCCCATGCCTTTCCACGGAGGCATTGCCGCAGTGGAAAGGCATACGGTCTTTCCTTTGGGGGCCCATTGCGGGCCCCCAGGGTGAAGGGGGATGCACATGGGGGGTACCTATGGTACCCCCCTGCATGTGCATGCACAAAGCGGCAGGCACCGCGCGGTGCCTGCCGCTTTGTGCATGCACATGCAAAGCATGCATTTTTAACCTTGCGGCGGGTGCTGCTTCAAGCAGCACCCGCCTCAATGTTAAATATACAGGATGTGACCGCCAGGGTGGCGGTCACATCCTAATTCCGACAGAGGGACCGCCGCTGCCCCTGCGGACGGTCCCTCCACCTCGGGGGTGGCGGACGGACGCAGGTCCGTCCGCCATCATAATAGGCCCCTTAGTATTTAGCCTCCCTTATCTCCTGGCTTATTTCAGATACATTTCTAAAGAGATTTAAACTAAGCATAAGAGCCTGACCTTAGGGCATATCGGTTCTTTAATTCTCGAACTCTATGCAGTTTGATGTGCCAGTGGTGAAATGTAGGTGTATTCTTACTACGCCAGTTCTGGAGTATTAGTGACCTTGCCACAAAGGCCAAAGCATATAAGCCTCCCGCCTGTAAAGTGCTAGCTGTTATATTCGGGAACATCCAAGAGTTGCAATATAATAATTAATAGCTACCCCTGACCCTAGATTATGTCTACAGTGTTCCTCAATCTCATCCCAGAGTTGTTTAATCTTTGGGCATTCCCAAACGTGTTTAGGTTCAGTTACCCCCACCTTCTACTAACAACAGAAGCATTTGTCTTGTATCTGGGGGTAGATACTGTACAAGAAAGCTGGTATCTTATATAGTAACCTTTTAATGTAAAATTGCAATTTCCTGAAATTGACACCTCTTTGTGAAGTTGTGTTGGGTTTATTAATTCTGTTCCAGACAGACCTTGAAACTTTAGTGTGCCATTTCATACACCTTATTGTCCTTTTGCTCTCTAAGGGTTTGTAGCCAACCACTGATTGATCTACATGTGTTACGCTCCAAGATGGCCTCAGTGAGTTCCAACTTTGCATGAATTTGAAGGGGATCTTTATTTATTTTTTATTTAATTTTAAGGAAAGAGCATTTCAGTATGTCTTGAAAGCAACTTAGAGCACATTCGATCTTTGTCCAGTTTTTCCAGATATCAATACTGATAAAATCTACCACCATTGTATATCTAATCTCTTCCCATTTCATTAGAATCTTAGGCTCAACGAGCAGCTGTTCCCGACGTAAAGGTCTGCCAGCCTTGTGGAACCGTTTATCAAAAGGTATTTCATTAAACTTAAACAGTTGTGCTTTTTGTTTTAAAGGCCACTGTAAGACCTTATAATGCACTTTTTTAGATTTTTTACAATCTTCATTGGATAAGGGATTTTATATTCCTTCATGATTCTTGTTATAAAAAAGAAATGTTGTGCAAAGTGGAGCATAATGGCTGAAAAATCTATATATATTATGTACAAAATGTGCATGATTATTTTCCCTCAAATTGGGGAGAGCTATACCTCCTTCCTTGGTTAGGTTACCTAAAGGGGCTAGTGCCAATCTTGGAGGCTTTTTGGCCCATATACAAGATGAAAATAGCCCTTCTATTTCTTTAAAGAAAGACATTCGTAATGCGTATGGAATTGCTGAAAATAAAAAGTTAAAGAGTGGTAGAATCAACATGCTAATATGTCCTACCCGTCCGATTATTGAAATAGGTAGTTGGTTCCATTTTGCGAAAAATTGCTTGATCTTTTGTATTAGTTGAATGTAGTTTAATGTGTATGGACCATTTACATTTTCAGTGTCAAATTTGCCTTGATATTGTTTAGGTTTTGAGATGCATAGTGGCTAGGGCCACTTAACCCGATAGGGGCAAATGGGGCACAAATCATGTTGACCCACTTCACTTTAGCAGCCCTTTAGGAACATTACATCCGCATACGGCACCCACACCTTTTAACAAGGCTCGAGCTACCTCAACATTTAAATCATGCCAGACTAGGATTGCTCTTGACCTTATTTATCTCACCTACCCGTGCAATACCCAGCCCTCACACCTGCACGCACCCAGCGGCTTCTTCAAAAGATCTCCGACAAAGAGCCCCGTTTACGGGAGCCTGTCGGGCATTGCAGCACCGGCCCGACGAGGAGAAAGACCCAATGATGAAGCATGACATCCTCCGGGGTCTGTGAGGGCATCACGAAGAAAGACCTCCCTTTCCCCCCATGTCCCCTCATTGCAATTTACCACATTGTTGAAAACCTCTGGGGGGTGACAGGGAGATGATACTAAGACAGAGCGAGGCAAAATGGATATGCCGTTTAAGAACCATCATTGATAGGCACAACACGGATAATGAATTTCACTACGTTCTGGGTGAAACACAAGGTCTGTACACCTGATTACCCTATCCTACAAACAAAGTAGGGTGACATTAACATATACTTGTTGCCTTTGGACGTAGAAACACGTACAGAATTATGGGTGTAAAAATGGTGGTTGAACAAATGTGGCAAAATTAAAAATGGCTAGCAAAAAATGTTCTTCACATTAGTAGATACCTGGTGGGATCTCTAATTTAGGATTTTCCATTGTATTTCGGACTATATTATCATTTGTTTCAATAAATAGTATACCAGCCCTGGTATTAGCAGGTAAACTTGGCTGGCCACATACATATTTATTGTTACAGCACATACGAACATGACTAAAAGAATGGATGACTTTATAGTTCCAATATTAGTAGGAATCTGGAGGGACCCACACTATGTAATCTTGATTTTCTCATTTCAGAACGCCTTATGGGCTAAAACACTTGAAAATGTATAGAATCTGAACGTGTGGAAAATAGCAGAAGTTGTTCTGTGACATATACGGTCATAATTTATTTGGTTTCTCTATTGGTCACTTCTACTTTGGTCACCTTCCCCACTCTAATATGGCCAACCAACATCCTTACGTTTTTGAAAGGTGAGCGAACCCTGTGATCCGACTAGAAAATGTATAGTAATTCAATGAGGCAATTAGTGGAAGTCGTTCCCTGACACATACTGTGATAAGTTATTTTGTTTCTTTATTGTTCATTTCTGCCCTGGTCACCTGCCCCACTCCAATGTAGCCACCAACATCCTTACTGTGCGGACCCTGTGTTCTGACTAGAAAATATAGATGTCTCACCAAGGGATGATGGTGTTGCTGATGGTTTTCTGATACTGTTTGTGAATGAATACATTGTGAACTGGATATAGATATTATTTGTGGAGACAACACAAGCAACGTATAGATAGGTTTGCAGGAATATGTAAACCTGCGGATAGCTGGTTTAAAAATGTTAGGTGACTGTGTTTCACACGGTAGGCAGGCAATAATGTCGATGTTTAAATATCGATGAGACAGAATTTCAAAGGTAAGTAATATTGATTTTGTTAATATTGATGTTAGTAATATCGATGTTAGTAATATCGATGTTACTAATATCAATTTTTATATAATTTTGTATATATATTATTATTTATTTAATATGTTTATTTAATTAAAGGGTAAATTAAGTAAATTTTGTATTTTAGTGCCGGAGCGGGTTGTGGGTCTATAGGGGAATAGGGTGGGAAGTAATTTAATTATACTAAATTAATTATTAATTTTTAGGAATTATAAATTATTTTAATTCATTGGTAATTAATTTTTATTATTGGTAATTCATTTTAATTAATTGATTAATTGATAATTATGTTCTGTAGTGGGTTATGGGTTTATAGGGGAATAGGGTGGTAAGTAATTTAAATGTAATTAAGTAATAATGTATTTTAATTAACTGTTGTGTTAATTATATTATTGTTAATTAATTATTAATTGGTAATTAATTATTATTAATTGGTATTTATTATTAATTTATTTTACTTAATTATTTATTGCTAATTATGTTTTTAAGAATTATGTATTGGTATTCGTAAATAGTTCATATGTATTTAATAATTTTTTTTTATATTTTAAAATATTTGTTTTTTTTATAAGTATGTCATTTTTACCCCTACTCTATCCAATACTTTCCCTACTGCTGCACTGTCTGGAGTGGGAATAGAAATGTTTACCCCTACGCTATTCAACACTTTTCCTACTTTTGCACTCTCTGGAGTTGGAATAGTAATTTTTACCCCAACGCTATCCAACACTTTCCCTACTGTTGCACTCTGTGGAGTGGGAATAGTAATTTTTACCCCTACGCTATCCAAAATGTACTTACTTTTTAAAATGTGTTTTACATTTTTATTAATTTTTATTTATATTATTATTTTATGTGTATAAATGTATTTGTAATTTACAATATTATGTATGATTTGCATATTATTAATTAGTTTATTACATTATGTATATTATTTATTAATTTATAAAATTATAACATATTTTTACTATGTTTATTACATTTATAAGTATTGTTTTATTTATATTACAAACATTTTTTATTTAAAAAACAATATTTTTTAATTACGATATATTTGACATTAATATTTTTTCCCCAATATTTTTGTACTTACCTTGTTAGAGATAGCATGTCGATATTTTTGTAATCAACATTTTTGTTGCGATATTTTTGTAGGTCGATATTTTTGATATCGACATTTTGTCAGACATCCGTTTCACACCTATGATTTGGTATAACAATATAATCCTTTTAAGTATCATCTGGGACATATTATTCCCAGCATCTTGTTTGAACAGGACGAATACACCCAATTGATGTATGTTATCCATAACTATGAGACTTACCTGATTATAACAATTTTCTGATGTACTTAAAGAGTTTCAGATATTAAACTTCATACTTGGTGTATAAAGAATGAAGACATATTTAAGGTATGTTTTCAAACATTTGTTATGTATAAGTCTCCTGATTCTTAACAGGATCGCTAAATAAGTAGTTTACCATCATTATGGTGATATTGAATGCACTAGCCATTCATTAATATAAAGGAATTATGTGTTTTTAGGGCCTATAAAAAGTGTGCAAAGACTGCACTCACTTACTCTTAATTTGGTGTCCTGGCACACATATATACCTGTAGGTTACTCTGTTTCTTAGTCATGGATAAAACATGTAATGGTTTATGTTCGGTTAATCACTGACTGCTTGTCATGTTCTGATGGTTCATTATATACTACTGAGTGCCATGTCACAGTGCACTTCTGTCTAGGTTACTCTCTTCTATACTCATGAACACAAAATAAAATGGTATATATTGTAGGAAGGTGGGAATCTGACTAAATGGTTGCCCTCAATTTTTTGCCTGGTGTTTTGCTGGTTTTTAACTTGTTGGACTGGGGCCCTGCTGTTCAGGGCCCCAGTCTATCTGCTTTCTCTATAAAATTACCTCCATGTACTTTAGGTACATACCAGATTGGTTACTGGGTCACCCTTGTGAGCTCCTGTACATGGTATCTTAGGTACCCAGGGCATAGGTGCACCTTAGGCCTACCAGGGGCTGCAGCATGTATTGTGCCACCCATGGTTAGCCTTCCAAACTGACACCACAGGTGTGTACTTACAGCCTGGGCAAAGTGGTGTAATCACCCCTTACTTAGATATAGTATGTCTATATCTACCTTATATGTAGACACATAGTAACCTATAAGTCACTCCTATGGCAGGCCTTAACAATCCTGGAGGCAGAATGCTTTTATTTTGTGTGAGAGGGTTCCCTAGCATGAGCTGAGCTCCTCTGCAGCTTTCAGAACCATCTCCTTATAGCTGTTCTATGGTATAGCCATACCATATACTCTTAAGTTCTTTATAATTCTCGCGGTTAATGCTAACTTTGGTTTGGCTATATCAAAATATGTTGTGTAAGGTGTCAAACACTTTGGAATACTACCCCCTTCCCCGCCAATTCTTGCGGCGGGGGGAGCATTCCACCTTTCTAGAGGGAGAAGACATGCAGTTACTGTTAAACCCGGTTAAAGTTAAACAGAGCCCGAGCATCACAACATGGATGCTGCTATCACAGACCGAGACTGCCCTTCTACAGCTGGACGAAACTCCAGCAGGAGAGGCCTGGACAATAGGTTTCCTGTCCAGGGAGGTGATAGCACTTCCCCAGACAGGCTTTAGTGTATTGGGGCAGGGAGGGTCGCATTCAGTCAATGCTTTTCAGACACAGCCTGGAGCACACAAGGTGCTCAATGCATTTCCCAGTTCAAACCGGTTGCTGGGGCACTCAGCCCCAGCTCTGGCGCGAAACTGGACAAAGGAGAAGGGGTGTTACCACCTCCTCCCCAGGTCCACCCATAGGAGGGACCTTAGAGTTAGTCCAACCCCTAAACTTACTATAAGTATAGAACCCCAGTCCCTAGGACATTAGATTACCCTCAACGAAACTCTGCAACATATATCTTGGACCTTCAACATTCCATATCGACTGGAAGACAGAAGAAATTTCCCTTGTGGTCAAGGAGTGACCATCCTGTTCAAACAGGCACCAACTGCTTCTTTGCCAGTCTGCATTTTTGAGGCTCCCACCGAATCCCAAAGAATCTGTGCCACAAGACATGGATTTCCAGACATCTCTGATGCGGATCTGCGCTCCCAGCAAAGCTGAGACCTGTGGCAGACACGAGAGACGTGGGACCAGAACTCCTTGACATCCTGCATTTTACAACCTGCACCTACTTTCTGAGGTATCCCGAAGTTGTGCATTGGGGTGCTTGAAGGCCCAGCCCCGAGCACCTTTTGCACTGAAGCTCAGAGGCCAACACTCCACAAGTGTCCTGTGGGCCAGCTTTGTGCATTTCAGCTTGACGTGTCTTTGCGGTTCCTAGTCAGTTGGCTAGTGAGCCCCCAAGAAGACCTATCCTTGATTTACTTTGCTTTCCTGGTTGCTCCAGGCTTGCTCCAACCCCTCTCCAAAGGGGGAGTTCCTCAAACCTTGCTAGTCTGCACGGAAGCCCATCTCGACATCCTGCGTGAATTGCGTTTGCCAAGGCTTGTTGGCTCCAATCCGGATACCCACACTGCAGTCAACTAGATCCTTTGTGGGACAGCTTGAATCCAGCTCCTGGTTTCCATCAACACCTCCTGGTCCTCGTGGCTGAAGAGACAAGCTTCACCTTCTCACCTGAAATCACCCGACCTGGGCTGGCATCTTCCTGTCGCCATCCTGGTCTCTGGCCAGTGGCCAAGACTCTGTCTCCTCTGCTTTCAGGTTCTTCACATCTCCAGTCCACCCTTGGTTCCACCCGTACACTTTTCCTCTGGTCACCTGCAGCACTTCTTCGCAGTTCTCCATAGGAATCAACGGCAAACCCGACACCAAAAGGCACCTATGCACCCGGCTTCCCTGGGTGAGGTAACACGAGTACTACGGTGCTCCCGTGGGTCATGACTCTCGAAGTGTCCTAGTCAAACAGGGTTTCACCTAGAAGTGCCCTTAAACTGTAACTTTGTAACTTGTTTGTTCTCCATAGAAAGTCAATGGTAACCAGCAGCTGTGTTTAGACACTGCACGTGTCTCCCGTGGGCCTCCTACATCCTAAGCTTTGGTGGTTCTAGGCAGCCCCAGATATTCCAAAGGCCCTAGGCCTGCTTTCTAACTCTCACGTGGTCCATTTTCTAACTCTAACTCTCACGTGGTCCATTTGCGACTCATTGGGAATCACAAACAGTGTCTGAGACACTGTTGTACATAGTTGTTTGCGATTTCCTAATTGTGAATTGCTAAAATTTGCATTTAGGAAATTGCAGATTCAACGTACATCATGGTAAAACTTTACTATAACCATTGGAGCTTAGTGATTTTTGGTGTACTTTTCACTAAAATCTTTGAAAATTCATATTGTTGGTACCCCTTAATGTATTTTTGTTGTTTTGGAGTCATTTTATTTATTACATTTTACTCACTTTTTCTAATTTTGGTTTGGATTTTAATTGCTTGTAGTTTTGACTTTATTAGCATACTGATATTGAATAAATATTCAATACATAGACATAGTTAATCCTGTCAGATCCGCAGCATTGCAATCAGGGGGTGGAGCACAGGTTAACGTAGTGACTTTAAGGGTGCACCTGACTCAATTTGTCATTATGTCCTTGAGGTGGGCAGTCTTCCACCCTAAATAATAAACCAATTTCTAACAATATTTTGAAAAATAGACATTTTTAAAGGATTTCTTCTTTGGTCGTCATGTTTTAGGTTTATATGTCAAAAGAAAAAAATACATAATTGTATTGCTTTTTGGGTCGAGCCTAAACAGCGCTTGCGCTGTAGGCAATGTGTTGTACGTACTTTGTGGGGGTATGACTCCTCCCACACATTGGATTGGCCTTTGGGTTTGTCTTTTTAGAATCGTAGCCTGCAAATAGCTAATGGTGGGTGTATGTCCCACCTCTTTTGAAAAGTTCACTTCCTCGGTGTATTGCCACGGGAGCGAGCAGCGAAGCGCACGCAGTCCCTACGTGCAATGCTGACCTGGGAATGCATCCAAAGAGTGCTTGTTTAATCTCCCGCCCATTAGTATTACCCCCTCCCCGGCCTCTTTCCCATCGTCACTTTCAGCCCTCTTACTCTAGTAGAGAAAGTGAAAGTAATTAGCAGCACGTCAGTTAATCAAAGCCTGCACCCATGGTCACATGGTATGAGCACCGGCTGACCCAGAGCGCGCCGGAAATTACAGGTATTTTGTCCTCATTCCACCAACTCTCCCCACCCCTCCAAGCGCTCGTTATCATTATATGCTATCCCGGTACCGGGAACCCCGGATGAGATACATCGGCCCATTGGCTGATCCGTTGACTTCTCCCAGTCCTTCATCAACCGATGCCAGTCTTCTCTGAGGAGTTGTAGTTCTCTCTCAGCTCCTTCAAAGCCCACCACTGTCTCTCTGAGAGCTGTTTCTGCCTCTCGGGGAGCCCACACCTGTCTCACCGCAGGCGCTAGTCTCCCTTGTGGTCTCTTTCAGTCTCCTTCATCGTCTGTCTCACCTGTTGGAAATGAGCGAGGGGAAGAGTTCTGACCACAGGCACCTAGGGAGGCAGACCAGCGCTCCCTCCGGGGCACCCACCGGGCCTGCTTGGGCTGACTTAACCGACTTAGACTGCTCCTGAACCGGACCCGGGGAGCAGCTGGCCTGGAACAACCCGTAATGAAGATCGAAGAACACATGACCTGCATGCGGCAGCTGGCCAATTACACAGCTGACAGGTATGTGCATCCCCCTGGCTATTCCTCAGGTACGCAGCTGAGGGGGTAATGCGCCTGCTGCAAAGATTTACATGTATATATGCCACTAGATGCCATTAAGGCATGAGAGTCCAGATTTTGTAAGCAAAACCGGCTTTGTTTTAGATATCCAAAGCCTAACATCATTTGTGCTTTAATAGAAATCAATGTGGGGAAAATACAGGTCCTGATTATTATTTTATTTTTTTGAATAACACTTTACTCTTGTAAAATATTGGCATGTATGATTTGTAACTTTCCTGCAGCAGGGCACACTCCCTGTACCGTGGCTGAGGGGGTTAAAGGGTCCAATGCAGAAGTCACGTGGGCCAATTCCTGGAAGGTATTTCAGGGCATGTGGTTAATGTGCTGAAAGCAGAGCTCTGTGTATGATGAAAGATCACAAGCTCAAATATGTTTAATCAGTATTTATAAAACTCGTTCGAGGTGGACCCTGGCACTGTCATGACTGACACATCAGTCTCACCTGCACAGGCTGTCCGGTGGAAGCTTGGGGTGGCATTGGCGTGAGAGTCCAGGCAAAGGGCCGCTGCAGGCACTGACTGATAAACCAAGCCAAAGATCAAAGTGAGAATACAGAAAGGGAGGCCATAAATGAGACAGTCGACCAATCTTACCTCCTCTAGCAGGGCTGCCAATGGCTACGTGTCAAGTGTCACTCCAGACCCAATCCTGTATTTTTGACATTTCCCATCATTTTATTTTGATTAGCTTGTAGTTGCAAGCCTCTAGTCTTAATTGTGGGCCTTTACCATGCATGCCATAACCAACCATGCCTTTACCATGCATGCCTTTACCATGCATGCCTTTACCATGCATGCCTTAACCAACCATGCCTTTACCATGCATGCCTTTACCATACATGGCTTCACCATGCATGCCTTTACCATGCATACCTTTACCATGCATGCCTTTACCATGCATGCCTTTACCATACATGGCTTTATCATGCATGCCTCTACCATGCATGCCTTTACCATACATGGCTTCACCATGCATGCCTCACCATGCATGCCTTTACCATACATGGCTTCACCATGCATGCCTCTACCATGCATGCCTTTACCATACATGGCTTCACCATGCATGCCTCTACCATGCATGCCTCTACCTTGCATGCCTTCACCATGCATGCCTTTACCATGCATGCCTTTACCATACATGGCTTTATCATGCATGCCTCTACCATGCATGCCTCTACCATGCATGCCTTCACCATGCATGCCTCTACCATGCATGCCTTTACCATACATGGCTTCACCATGCATGCCTCTACCATGCGTGCCTTTACCACACATGCCTTTACCATGCATGCCTTTACCATGCGTGCCTCTACCATGCATGCCTTTACCACGCATGCCTTTACCATGCATGCCTTTACCATGCATGCCTTTACTATGCATGCCTTTACCACGCATGCCTTTACCATGCATGCCTTTACCATGCATGCCTCTACCATGCATGCCTTTACCACGCATGCCTTTACCATGCATGCCTCTACCATGCATGCCTTTACCATGCATGCCTTTACCATGCATGCCTTTACCATGCATGCCTTTACCATGCATGCCTTTACCATGCATGCCTTTACCATGCGTGCCTCTACCATGCGTGCCTTTATCACGCATGCCTTTACCATGCATGCCTTTACCATGCATGCCTTTACCATGCATGCCTTTACCACGCATGCCTTTACCACGCATGCCTTTACCACGCATGCCTTTACCATGCATGCCTCTACCATGCATGCCTTTACCATGCATGCCTTTACCATGCATGCCTTTACCATGCATGCCTTTACCATGCATGCCTTTACCATGCATGCCTTTACCATGCATGCCTTTACCATGCATGCCTTTACCATGCATGCCTTTACCATGCATGCCTTTACCATACATGCCTTTACCATGCATGCCTTTACCACGCATGCCTTTACCACGCATGCCTTTACCACGCATGCCTTTACCATGCATGCCTTTACCATGCATGCCTTTACCATGCATGCCTTTACCATGCATGGCTTCACCATGCATGCCTCTACCATGCATGCCTTTACCATACATGGCTTCACCATGCATGCCTCTACCATGCATGCCTTTACCATGCATGCCTTTACCATGCATGCCTTTACCATGCATGCCTTTACCATACATGGCTTCACCATGCATGCCTCTACCATGCATGCCTTTACCATGCATGCCTTTACCATGCATACCTTTACCATGCATGCCTTTACCATACATACCTTTACCATGCATGCCTTTACCATGCATGCCTTTACCATGCATGCCTTTACCATACATACCTTTACCATGCATGCCTTTACCATGCATGCCTTTAACATGCGTGACTTTACCATGCATGCCTTAACCAGGCAATTGTGTGGTAAAGACATGATGGGTAAAGAGACATGCATGCTA
The DNA here is from genome assembly GCF_964261635.1 of Lissotriton helveticus. NCBI lineage: Eukaryota > Metazoa > Chordata > Amphibia > Caudata > Salamandridae > Lissotriton > Lissotriton helveticus. The sequence continues at coordinate 63,446,372 of NC_136059.1, read as the reverse complement.
AAGATCATACCCCTGCCACCTACCCTGAAAAATGGCCTTTCCCCCTGGCCTAAGCCCTAATATTTAAACCCATGCCCCAAAAAAACTACCCCAACACCAGGCTCCCCGCCCTCAGCCCTAAATATTGTCCACTAAATTCCTAAACTACACCGACCCAGCCCCCCCCCCACGTGCCCTGAGGTCTAAAACTGCCCCCTGCCCTTTAACCTGTCCCTTTACCCCTGCCCTCAGCCCACAAAAATTGAACCTTACACCACAAAAACGACCCTAACTCCAGCCCCCTACCCTGAGCCATAAAAATCGGTCCTTTACCCCGCCCTTTACCCTACAAACTGCCCACGCTCTTACCACCTACACATTCAAAAATGTCTCTGGAAAGCTTACATAAAAGCCATATAATATCTTCAAACTTAATAACAATACAGAATAAATACAAGATTGATGTAGGTGCTCACCCGTGCTTAATCTTCCTACTCACTAGTGCCTTGGTGTAATTTCATTGCTACAGGGGCACTTTACACATGCTCAAAATCCATCTACCCTCTTTCTTTTACAGCACTGCCCATACACCCCTGCTTTTCACTCTTGCCTCCCCCCCTCACCTTTCCTTCCTATTTCTAAACTCATATGATCCCTCCACAGCAAACTAGTGTCATTTTCAACGCCGATAGCTGTGCATTTCACTAGTGCGAGACCGATTGCATTGCAGATGCTTATTGTAATGAGCATGGATACAAAATCATGTAGAGCGGGCTGGTAAAGCGGCCGTAAAATGCCTAGCTGGCACGTGTCCCAGGTCCATGGATGACGCGCAAAATCCAGTCCGGGTTTTTTTGCTTTGATTTCAGGGAGTTGCAGTCCAGTTTCATAATAGAATCAATATACAAGACTGTCATTCCCAGAACTTGAAGGAAAAGACCCGGACTGGAGCTGCACATCACGCATGACCTGGGCAACTGGACGGGGTTGAAGGTGGCAAACTAGCTATTGCGTGAATGTAATCGATCAGTATTTGTAAAGGGTTGCTCCGTCACCCCCGGGTGTATCTGGGCGCTAGGGGTTGGGGAGGGGGGGTTGGCATTGGTGCCAGGACGGAGCGCGAGTCCAGCCGGGGACACGGAGCTTCAGCCCCCCCCCCCTTCTCGGGGTCCTATTGGAGGTGAGGTCAGGCATTGCCAATGCCAATCTGACTGTGAAGGCCAGTCATGCCCCCGCCTGTGGGTCACTGTGATCTCTCACCTGGACTGACACGTGCTGTGTACTGAGAGTGACTGCCCTGCGTGTGGCCCTCGTCACCCCCCGAAGCCGCGGCCCGCCCCTCATAGCCAACCCTCGCACCCTCGCCCCTCTCCCCTCTCCCCTCGCCCCTCGCCCCTCTCCCCTCGCCCCTCGCCCCCTGCAGCACTGCCCAGAGGGGGCCTCCGCTCCAGCTGAAGTCTCAGTAAAACTCTCTCATCCCTATCACCCCGGACTCCCAATGACGAGAACAGATACACACCCTCGTACCATAGCCCAGACTACAGACAGCTGACTGGGAAGACAGACAGGCGGCAGGCAGGCAGGTACGTAGACAGACAGACAGACAAGGTCTGCTGCTGAAACTTCCTCTCATCTCCTATCAAACAGACCTCTTCTCCTGAGTCTGTTTAATGACTGTAATCTGAGGCCTTGGAGTCAGAATCAAGTTCAGGAACATACATGTTGCCTCAGATTACTATGTAACATGGAGGAGTCTATAAGCTCCTCTTCCAGGGCTCACTCTCAACACCCTTCATAGCGATACTCTGAAGGAGAAGTGTGCACACAGGCAACGGCCGGATCAGTACCCCTCAGAGTCAGCATCGGATCAGTACTCTTAATACACCTACTCCCAGCGCAGCATCCAACATCAGTACTCCTCAGAGTCAACATCTCAACATCTGCATCAGTACTCCTCAGAGTCAACATCTCAACATCTGCATCAGTACTCCTCAGAGTCAACATCTCAACATCTGCATCAGTACTCCTCAGAGTCAACATCTCAACATCTGCATCAGTACTCCTCAGAGTCAACATCTCAACATCTGCATCAGTACTCCTCAGAGTCAACATCTCAACATCTGCATCAGTACTCCTCAGAGTCAACATCTCAACATCTGCATCAGTACTCCTCAGAGTCAACATCTCAACATCTGCATCAGTACTCCTCAGAGTCAACATCTCAACATCTGCATCAGTGCTCCGTGTGCTGATGTTGGTATATTGTGTTGCTATATTTTGGTCCCTTGCAGTGTGTTCAGGCGCAGGTGCTCTCTCTTCAGATATGCTCCCTCTAGCCGGAGGCCCCTGCACTCCAGCCGCACTCTCAGGAATGCAAGGGCTGAGCCCGTCTGATGAAAAGTTCAGCTCCTTCCAGGTACCGGGTCATATTTCCCTCACACCCCAGAAAGGAGTTTTAATCACTTACAAATGAGGTGTTCAGGAGAGAGTGCCATCTGTCCCTTGAGTGTCCTCCGCCCACAGGCATCGATGTCAACAGACACTGTTTGTAGAGTTTCCTCCAGAGCGCCTCCTTCTCCTGGCACTGCTCAAGGCACAGAGACTCCTCGTCTTCACCTGGTGGACATTATTCAGAGACAGGGGTCCTGTCTGAGGTGCCACCATGCACTGCATCTCTTCACACGCGGCTTCTGGGCCCGCAGAAGCACCTACAGAGGTCACCTCCACCTCTCCCCAGCCTGTGGGCCGCCCCTACAGAGGTAATCTCCACCCCTGCTCAGCCTGTGGGCCGCCCCTACAGAGGTCACCTCCACCCCTGCTCAGCCTGTGGGCCGCCCCTACAGAGGTGATCTCCCCCCTCTCCTCAGCCTGTGGGCCGCCCCATCAGAGGTAACCTCCACTCCTGCTCAGCCTGTGGACCGCCCCTACAGAGGTCGCCTCCACTCCTGCTCAGCCTGTGGGCCACCCCATCAGAGGTCACATCCACTCCTGCTCAGCCTGTGACCGCCCCTACAGAGGTCACCTCCACCCCTGCTCAGCCTGTGGACCGCCCCTACAGAGGTGATCTCCCCCCTCTGCTCAGCCTGTGGGCCGCCCCATCAGATGTCACCTCCACTCCTGCTCAGCCTGTGGACCGCCCCTACAGAGGTCGCCTCCACTCCTGCTCAGCCTGTGGGCCACCCCATCAGAGGTCACATCCACTCCTGCTCAGCCTGTGGACCGCCCCTACAGAGGTCACCTCCACCCCTGCTCAGCCTGTGGACCGCCCCTACAGAGGTGATCTCCCCCCTCTGCTCAGCCTGTGGGCCGCCCCATCAGATGTCACCTCCACTCCTGCTCAGCCTGTGGACCGCCCCTACAGAGGTCGCCTCCACTCCTGCTCAGCCTGTGGGCCACCCCTACAGAGGTCACATCCACTCCTGCTCAGCCTGTGGACCGCCCCTACAGAGGTCACATCCACTCCTGCTCAGCCTGTGGGCCGCCCCTATAGAGGTAACCTCCACCCCTGCTCAGCCTGTGGACCGCCCCATCAGAGGTAACCTCCACTCCTGCTCAGCCTGTGGACCGCCCCTACAGAGGTCACCTCCACTCCTGCTCAGCCTGTGGACCGCCCCTAGAGAGGTCACCTCCACTCCTGCTCAGCCTGAGGACCGCCTCTACAGAGGTCACCTCAACCCCTGCTCAGCCTGTGGACCGCCCCTAGAGAGGTCACCTCCACTCCTGCTCAGCCTGTGGGCCGCCCCTGCAGAGGTCATCTCCACCCCTGCTCAGCCTGAGGACCGCCCCTACAGAGGTCACCTCCACTCCTGCTCAGCCTGAGGACCGCCCCTACAGAGGTCACCTCCACTCCTGCTCAGCCTGAGGACCGCCCCTACAGAGGTCACCTCCACTCCTGCTCAGCCTGAGGACCGCCCCTACAGAGGTCACCTCCACTCCTGCTCAGCCTGTGGACCGCCCCTAGAGAGGTCACCTCCACTCCTGCTCAGCCTGAGGACCGCCCCTACAGAGGTCACCTCTACTCCTGCTCCGCGTGTGAGCTGCCCCTACAGAGGTCACCTCCACTCCTGCTCAGCCTGTGGGCCGCCCCACAGAGGTCACCTCCACTCCTGCTCAGCGTGTGGGCCGCCCCTACAGAGGTAACCTCCACTCCTGCTCAGCGTGTGGACCGCCCCTACAGAGGTCACCTCCACTCCTGCTCAGCCTGTGGGCCGCCCCTACAGAGGTCACCTCCACTCCTGCTCAGCCTGTGGGCCGCCCCTACAGAGGTCGCCTCCACTCCTGCTCAGCCTGTGGGCTGCCCCTATAGAGGTAACCTCCACCCCTGCTCAGCCTGTGGACCGCCCTTACAGAGGTAACCTCCACCCCTGCTCAGCCTGTGGACCGCCCCTACAGAGGTCACATCCACTCCTGCTCAGCCTGTGGACCGCCCCATCAGAGGTAACCTCCACTCCTGCTCAGCCTGTGGACCGCCCCATCAGAGGTAACCTCCACTCCTGCTCAGCCTGTGGACCGCCTCTACAGAGGTCACCTCCACCCCTGCTCAGCCTGTGGACCGCCCCATCAGAGGTAACCTCCACTCCTGCTCAGCCTGTGGACCGCCCCATCAGAGGTAACATCCACTCCTGCTCAGCCTGTGGACCGCCTCTACAGAGGTCACCTCCACTCCTGCTCAGCCTGTGGACCGCCCCATCAGAGGTAACCTCCACTCCTGCTCAGCCTGTGGACCGCCCCTACAGAGGTCACCTCCACTCCTGCTCAGCCTGTGGACCGCCCCTAGAGAGGTCACCTCCACTCCTGCTCAGCCTGTGGACCGCCCCTAGAGAGGTCACCTCCACTCCTGCTCAGCCTGAGGACCGCCCCTACAGAGGTCACCTCCACTCCTGCTCAGCCTGTGGACCGCCCCTAGAGAGGTCACCTCCACTCCTGCTCAGCCTGAGGACCGCCCCTACAGAGGTCACCTCCACTCCTGCTCAGCCTGTGGGCCGCCCCTACAGAGGTCACCTCCACTCCTGCTCAGCCTGTGGACCGCCCCTACAGAGGTCACATCCACTCCTGCTCAGCCTGTGGACCGCCCCATCAGAGGTAACCTCCACTCCTGCTCAGCCTGTGGACCGCCCCATCAGAGGTAACCTCCACTCCTGCTCAGCCTGTGGACCGCCTCTACAGAGGTCACCTCCACCCCTGCTCAGCCTGTGGGCCGCCCCTACAGAGGTCACATCCACTCCTGCTCAGCCTGTGGACCGCCCCATCAGAGGTAACCTCCACTCCTGCTCAGCCTGTGGACCGCCCCATCAGAGGTCACATCCACTCCTGCTCAGCCTGTGGACCGCCCCATCAGAGGTAACCTCCACTCCTGCTCAGCCGGTGGACCGCCTCTACAGAGGTCACCTCCACCCCTGCTCAGCCTGTGGACCGCCCCTAGAGAGGTCACCTCCACTCCTGCTCAGCCTGTGGACCGCCCCATCAGAGGTAACATCCACTCCTGCTCAGCCTGTGGACCGCCCCATCAGAGGTAACCTCCACTCCTGCTCAGCCTGTGGACCGCCCCATCAGAGGTAACATCCACTCCTGCTCAGCCTGTGGGCCGCCCCTACACAGAGGATCCCTAGGGAGCGTCAAATCCTTCACGAGAGGATGTCGTTCAGACAGAGGTCAGGGTGACGTGGGAGGAGGAGAACGGAAGTGGTCGGTTGTGAGTGATGGCTCTGCCCTCAGTGCTGCTTCACCACGAGCTGCATCCGAGCTGCAGGACCTCGGCCACCGCAGGCCAAGAGCAAACAAGCAACACAAGACTACCGGGGCCACTCCCTGCCTCAGCCCCATACACTCCTCAACAACGGGGGCCTCTACATGGGCGAGGGAAGCATCAGGAAGCTTGAAACAAATGTGATGACAGCAGGCTCCGAACCCCCTGAGCTATGCACACTCCCAGCGGTTGCTCAATCGGACGGTGCACGCGATTATTTGTGCTGGAAAGGGCGGTCTAGGAATTCAGCCAAAAACCACCGTAGAGGCGGGTCTTTCGACACCCAGGGCCCCTGGCAGCACCCGGGACAGGACAGAAGAGGACCGCCCGCGAGTGCACGAGCGTCACCCCGCATCCCCCGAAGGCCGCCCAGCTGCAGGAAGGAGAATGAATGGTAGGTGGCTCAGCGAGCTGGCACCACCGTGGGTTTCTTTTCTTATATCCCTGGAGTTCATGAGATCTCCTCTGATGATCGAGGGCGTCCTTACTACTAGTAGTTAAAATGAAGATAGATAGAAATATAGATAGATAGATTAGATAGATAGATAGATAGACAGTTAGATAGATAGATAGACAGACAGACAGACAGACAGACAGACTAGACAGACTAGACAGATAGATAGATAGATAGATAGATAGACAGACAGTCAGAATAGATAGATAGATAGATAGATAGATAGATAGATAGATAGACAGACAGATAGATAGACAGACAGATAGATAGATAGACAGATAGATAGATAGACAGATAGATGGATAGACAGATAGATAGACAGACAGACAGACAGACTGACAGACAGACTAGACAGATAGATAGACAGATAGAAAGAATGATAGATATATAGACAGACAGACAGACCAGATAGATAGATAGATAGATAGATAGATAGATAGATAGATAGATATATAGACAGACAGACAGAATAGATAGATAGATAGATAGATAGATAGATAGATAGATAGATAGATAGATAGATAGATAGATAGATAGATAGATAGATAGATAGATAGATAGATAGATAGATAGATAGATAGATAGATAGATAGATAGATAGATAGATAGATAGATAGATAGATAGATAGATAGATAGATAGATAGATAGATAGATAGACAGACAGACAGACAGACAGACAGACGGACGGTCGGATGGATAGGTGGTGGATGGATGGATGGATGGGTGAGAGGGAGGGAACGGTGGGTGGATGCATGGATGAATGGATGGGTGAGTGGGTGGATGGATGGGTGGGTGGATGCATGGATGAATGGATGGATGGGCGGGTGGATGGGTGGGAGGGATGGATGGGTGGGTGGATGCATGGATGGATGGGTGGGTGGATGCATGGATGAATGGATGTGTGGGTGGGTGGATGCATGGATGGATGGATGGGTGGGTGGATGCATGGATGAATGGATGTGTGGGTGGGTGGGTAGATGCATGGATGAATGGATGGGTGGATGGATGAATGGGTGGGAGGGATGGGTGGGTGGGTGGATGCATGGATGAATGGATGTGTGGGTGAGTGGATGCATGGATGGATGGGTGGGTGGATGCATGGATGGATGGGTGGGTGGGTGGATGCATGGATGAATGGATGTGTGGGTGGGTGGATGCATGGATGGATGGATGGGTGGGAGGGATGGATGGATGAATGTTTAGCAGCAGGTGTTTTAAGGTCTGTGTTGAGCCATAGAGAGAGTTCAGGGTCCACCGTGCTTCAGTTATGTGTTCTCTGTGTGCAGAGACAGTTCACGGGGATACGCGCATTAAGGGACATGTCAGTCAGTCCTGTATAAAAGAAAGACACTCATTTGTCTAGAAGCCAACTGTTGAAACCTGTTCTTGGCCTTAGCCTATATCCCAGTGTTGAGAAGCATGCCATAGGATATCCATATGTAGTAACTCGGTGGAAGGTTTCTGTGGTACGTCTAGGGTTATAGGAGTGGGAGGGCTTTGCTGCGCCTCAATTGATTCTCTATGACGGGTAAAGGTGCCCACAAGAAGCTTTTTTCAAATCTACCACTTTTTCGAGATATCTCACCGTGACATCACGAATCAATCATAACAGTGCATGTATCAAATTGTTAGATGAAATATATTCCATAAGCGGGTGTATCTCTTCTCGCGTCCATTCCTGGGATGGGGGTGGTAGATGGAGCCTCCTTAGAGGTAAGAACAGCGACCTTTCTGTTCCTCCTCTGCTGGACCCCTCGGCTGACCCTTGGTTGGAGAGGTTTGAGGGATTCACAGTTACCGGCCCATGATGTACCACCCACTCAGTGACCACCCCTTCCCAGTCAACCCTCAAAGGACATGAAATGTGAGTAAGCAAAGGATTGGACTGTTCCCCCCTCCACTCCTTCCCAAGCCCACGCCCTGCTGCACTAGCTGTTCCCCCGCCACTCCTTCCCAAGCCCACGCCCTGCTGCACTGGACTGTTCCCCCGCCACTCCTTCCCAAGCCCACGCCCTGCTGCACTGGGCTGTTCCCCCGCCACTCCTTCCCAAGCCCACGCCCTGCTGCACTGGGCTGTTCCCCCGCCACTCCTTCCCAAGCCCACGCCCTGCTGCACTAGCTGTTCCCCCGCCACTCCTTCCCAAGCCCACGCCCTGCTGCACTGGACTGTTCCCCCGCCACACCTTCCCAAGCCCACGCCCTGCTGCACTGGGCTGTTCCCCCGCCACTCCTTCCCAAGCCCACGCCCTGCTGCACTGGGCTGTTCCCCCGCCACTCCTTCCCAAGCCCACGCCCTGCTGCACTGGACTGTTCCCCCGCCACACCTTCCCAAGCCCACGCCCTGCTGCACTGGGCTGTTCCCCCGCCACTCCTTCCCAAGCCCACGCCCTGCTGCACTGGGCTGTTCCCCCGCCACACCTTCCCAAGCCCACGCCCTGCTGCACTGGGCTGTTCCCCCGCCACTCCTTCCCAAGCCCACGCCCTGCTGCACTGGACTGTTCCCCCGCCACACCTTCCCAAGCCCACGCCCTGCTGCACTGGGCTGTTCACCCTCCACACCTTCCCAAGCCCACTCCCTGCTCCACTGGGCTGTTCCCCCCTCCACACCTTCCCAAGCCCACGCCCTGCGGCACTGGGCCGTTCCCCTCCTCCCCCCTTTGCACCTTCCCAAGCCCACGCCCTGCTGCACTGGGCTGTTCCCCCGCCACACCTTCCCAAGCCCAAGCCCTACTGCACAGGGCTGTTCCCGCCTCCACACCTTCCCAAGCTCACGCCCTGCTGCACTGGGCTGTTCCCCCCTCCAGCCCTTGCCAAACCCACGCCCTGCTGCACTGGGCTGTTCCCCCGCCACTCCTTCCCAAGCCCACGCCCTGCTGCACTGGACTGTTCCCCCGCCACACCTTCCCAAGCCCACGCCCTGCTGCACTGGGCTGTTCCCCCGCCACTCCTTCCCAAGCCCACGCCCTGCTGCACTGGGCTGTTCCCCCCTCCACACCTTCCCAAGCCCACGCCCTGCGGCACTGGGCCGTTCCCCTCCTCCCCCCTTCGCACCTTCCCAAGCCCACGCCCTGCTGCACTGGGCTGTTCCCCCGCCACACCTTCCCAAGCCCAAGCCCTACTGCACAGGGCTGTTCCCGCCTCCACACCTTCCCAAGCTCACGCCCTGCTGCACTGGGCTGTTCCCCCCTCCAGCCCTTGCCAAACTCACGCCCTGCTGCACTGGGCTGTTCCCCCCCTCCACTCCTTGCCAAGCCCACGCCCTGCTGCACTGGGCCGTTCCCCCCCTCCACTCCTTCCCAAGCTCACGCCCTGCTGCAATGGGCTGTTCCCCCCTCCACACCTTTCCAAGCCCACGCCCTGCTGCACTGGGCTGTTCCCCACTCCACACACTTCCAAGCCCACGCCCTGCTGCACTGGGCTGTTCCCCACTCCACACACTTCCAAGCCCACGCCCTGCTGCACTGGGCTGTTCCCCCTCCACTCCTTGCCAAGCCCACGCCCTGCTGCACTGGGCTGTTCCCCCTCCACTCCTTGCCAAGCCTACGCCCTGCTGCACTGGGCTGTTCCCCCCTCCACACCTTCCCAAGCCCACGCCCTGCTGCACTGGGCTGTTCCCCCTCCACACCTTCCCAAGCCCACGCCCCGCTGCACTGGGCTGTTCCCCCCTCCACACCTTCCCAAGCCCACGCCCCGCTGCACTGGGCTGTTCCCCCGCCACACCTTCCCAAGCCCAAGCCCTGCTGCACTGGGCTGTTCCCCCTCCACACCTTCCCAAGCCCAAGCCCTACTGCACAGGGCTGTTCACCCTCCACACCTTCCCAAGCTCACGCCCTGCTGCACTGGGCTGTTCCCGCCTCCACACCTTCCCAAGCTCACGCCCTGCTGCACTGGGCTGTTCCCCCCTCCAGCCCTTGCCAAACCCACGCCCTGCTGCACTGGGCTGTTCACCCTCCACACCTTCCCAAGCCCACGCCCTGCTGCACTGGGCTGTTCCCCCTCCACACCTTCCCAAGCCCACGCCCTGCTGCACTGGGCTGTTCCCCCACCTCACCTTCCCAAGCCCACTCCCTGCTGCACTGGGCTGTTCCCCCTCCACACCTTCCCAAGCCCACACCCTGCTGCACTGAGCTGTTTCCCCCTTCACACCTTCCCAAGCCCACGCCCTGCTGCACTGAGCTGTTTCCCCGCCACACCTTCCCAAGCCCCTGCCCTGCTGCACTTGGCTGTTCCCCCCTCCACACCTTCCCATGCCCACACCCTGCTGCACTGGGCTGTTTCCCCCCGCCACACCTAAGCCAACGCCTAGCGCTTAGATACCTCTGGGTGATAACGCACTTTACAAACTTATAATAACATAACATAACATAACATAACACTGGGCTGTTCCTCCCTCCACACCTTGCCAAGCCCACGCCCTGCTGCACTGAGCTGTTCACCCTCCACACCTTCCCAAGCCCACGCCCTGCTGCACTGGGCTGTTCACCCTCCACACCTTCCCAAGCCCACGCCCTGCTGCACTGGGCTGTTCACCCTCCACACCTTGCCAATCCCACGCCCTGCTGCACTGTGCCGCTCCCCCCTCCACACCTTCCCAAGCCCACGCCCTGCTGCACTGGGCTGTTCCCCTCCCCCCCTCCACTCCTTCCCAAGCTCACGCCCTGCTGCACTGGGCTGTTCACCCTCCACACCTTCCCAAGCCCACGCCCTGCTGCACTGGGCTGTTCACCCTCCACACCTTGCCAATCCCACGCCCTGCTGCACTGTGCCGCTCCCCCCTCCACACCTTCCCAAGCCCACGCCCTGCTGCACTGGGCTGTTCCCCTCCCCCCCTCCACTCCTTCCCAAGCTCACGCCCTGCTGCACTGGGCTGTTCCCCCCTCCACACCTTCCCAAGCCCACGCCCTGCTGCACTGGGCTGTTCCCCCCTCCACACCTTCCCAAGCCCACGCCCTGCTGCACTGGGCTGTTCCCCCCTCCACTCCTTGCCAAGCCCACGCCCTGCTGCACTGGGCTGTTCCCCCTTCACACCTTCCCAAGCCCACGCCCTGCTGCACTGGACTGTTCCCCCTTCACACCTTCCCAAGCCCACGCCCTGCTGCCCTGGGCTGTTCCCCTCCCCCCATCCACACCTTCCCAAGCCCACGCCCTGCTGCACAGCCCCCTTGGTGGGGTGGTCAGAAGAGATAGGGAGAGTGTTAGGACAGGAAGGGCTTCTGCATACAATACAGATGTATACCCTGCCCTAACTGCTTGTGATAAGCTTGCTGTGACTTTTCTTTACCCTCACAACCATACAAGTGTATATAACCTGTCCTGTGACTTCGATGGGGGGACCTAGGATGCCCTTGTAATAACATAGGGCTACTGTCAATGTCTAGGGTTCATCACAGGATGCAGTGCAGTCAGAGTACAGTATTTTGTGAATTACTACTCATGACCAGACATTCTCTTTTGTATTGAAGGAGTGTGCACTACACTGTGAAATTCCTATGGCAACTTCAAAACATATGTAAATAAACATGATATAAACAGTATATTTAAGAGAGAGACAGGCTGACACTCTAGTTTAGAAAAATACAAAAACTTTTTTTAATATTTAGTCTTTTCATTAAATATAGTTCAAAATATAAATTTCATAACAGAGAAGTGCGCTAAAAAATATTTATCATACATAGGCTTGATGAGTTCACACTATTCACTTATATGTGTATATCTGATACCTAGTGATTTCAAATTTAAGAGAACATTCCACATTATGAACAACTGGTAGAATGTGTTAGTTGATTCTAGGAAAGTATGATAAAACAAACATGCTAAAAGAAATGACAACTTTTCTATGGCATAATGTGATTGCCAGAAGGTTTTGTTATCATTTCTTCTACGTACGTTTCGGCAAAACCTGCCTTCTTCAGGAAAGCCACCTCAAATTCACATCTCAGTATCCATGAATCATGCTAGTCTTCATTGGACAAGGATGATAAAATGGACTTGCCAACATTCTCTCTTGTTTGGACTTACATGTTCATGTGGACAATTGATGCTTCTTACTCGATGGGAAAAAATGCATTCTAAAAGGATTTGTGCAGTTATTTAGCTAGTAGGAGATTGACCATATAAAGGCTAGGTACTCCATGTTGTGTGGGCTGATCCTCCTGATGTATGAATAGTAAGGAGGGCGGACTGTGAAGATGGATGAACCAAAATATGGAGTCCTCGTTCCTGGTACCCATCCCAGAGTTTCCGCGAGAAAGTAGGAATCAAGTGCCGCTGCCAGGGGGATCCTTCTCTTTACAGTGTGCACTCCACTGACCTCACCTGTGTGACCACAAGAATGATATGCTGAAATTCCATGCCCATGTTGAGGGCCTATGTGTGGTGGATGTGTTGCATGTATGTCATATTAAGACTATACATGGTTAGAGCCTGAGTTGTGGGACCAGTGGGACCCATTTTTGATGCTACCTGGTAAGAATGATACAATATGGAGGGTGAATGCACCTTCCTCATACAGCAGCTGTGCATGACTGAGTTTCTGTAACTAGCAGATGGCGATATTATTATTATTATTATTATTATTAAAAAAGCTTATAAAGCGCGTAGTCCCCCTGAGGTATCCCAGCGCTGAAAATCCCTACAACTGTGGTTCCGGGCGAAGAACAGGGGGGGGGGGGGGGAGTGAAGACAGCAGAATCAGGGAATGCGAACGTGGCATTTAAGGGAACAAGTGAGCTTTCAGCCGTTTCCTGAAGCGAAGGTAGCTCGGTTCTGTTCTCAGGTCACGGGGGAGAGCATTCCAGAGACGAGCGGTGTGGACCGCGAAGCGTCTTCCCCCCGTGCGAGCTTTCTTGAATCTGGGAAGGATGATGAAGTTCTCTTTATCCGATCGGAGAGATCTTGGGGCCTTATATGGTTTTATAAACTTCCTGAGAATCGGGGGGCCTAGGTTCTGCAGAAGCTTGTGCGCCAGGCAAAGAGCTTTGAATATTACTCGTTCCCTCACAGGGAGCCAGTGAAGGAGCTTCAGTGCAGGTTTGGCTGAGGCTCTGGCGGGGGTATCGGTCAGAATTCGTGCGGCGGCGTTTTGTATTCTCTGTAATTTATTCAGAGTTACTTCGGGGGCTCCCAGGTAGACGATGTTGCTATAGTCTAGCCTGGACAGTATAAGTCCTTGGATGAGCAGTCTCTGCGACGTACGGGGAAGTAGGTGCAGGATCTTTCTCATTGATTTCAGTAACCCGAAGCAAGTACCGGCTACTCTTTTTGCTTGTGTAGTGAATGAGAGGTCGGATTCAATCCATACACCCAGGCTTTTTACTTCCTGTTTTGGGTATGGACATTAGACTGATGTAGGTTGGAGAAACAAAATCAATGAGTGCCTTGGTAGCATGCGGCTGCTGTTTAGGTCTTGCTGAGTACTGCATATGTAGTTAGGAGGTAGGGGTGAGGGGTGGTGAGCAGTTACTGTTGATAAAAGTTAGGAAGTTCAAAGTAGGGACTGCCCTTTGCTCTCTCTCTGTTTACTGCTTCAGGAAGTCTGATGTCACAGATTTCACACTTCTACCACTTTAAAAAAGATCTCAGGTGGATCCTAATGATCCAGCCAACTACAGACCTGTCTCTCTCCTTCCAGCTCTATCAAAAGTACTTGAGAAACATGTTAATCAACAGATTTCTGCGTACCTAGAAAGCAACAACTTGATTCATGCTGGCCAATCTGGCTTCCAGCCCAACTATAGGACAGAGTCCGTTCCACTAATCTCTGCTGCCAGACTCTTTGAGGCTCTCACTCTTGTGACCAGCGGCCGGGCTTGGCTCCGCCATATCCTTTGTGAAATCGACCGGCCGGGCTTGGCTCCGCCGGTCGAACTACATTTCCCAGCAGCCTCCAGGGGGAATTGACGCCAGTATCCAGCGCGCTAGGAGGCGCATAAAGCACCGGCAGGTCCCTCGTCCCGCGAGGACGCGCGCGGGACGCGCCGGACTAAGCCCGGACAAAGAGCGGGCCCTCTGTGGCCCTCAGTGGCTGAAGTAGGCTGGGTTGGGCCCGCTTATTTATAGTTTTATTTTTATCGTAATTGTTTTTTCTCTTTTTTGTTGTGTGGCTCGACATTTTTCTATTTCCCATTCAGGCTTTTATAGACATTGACTTGTTTGTTAATGCAGGAACTCTGACTCACATTCTTCAAGCGTTTTTATTTATATATTTAAAGTTGTTGACTATTGACTTACCCATTTACATTGCGTCTTGCTTCTGCTTTCCACTTTTTTGTTATAAGCCCCAAGATGACTGCTAAAAAATTACGATCTGGGAGTCTTTTTGGGGGAAGGTCTTGTGTTAAGACAAGATCCAACCCCCTACAAAATAAGGATTTGCAAAATCTTCAATTAAAGGGGCAATGTCAGTTATTCCAGTTATGGGAAATACCAAAGGATAAGGTCAGGGTGAAGATGGCTGTCCCTGAAGAAATTGTTAATAATATGAACATAGGGGTGGCTCCCTCACCCGACATAGATGTAGTATTGGTAAGGAAAGGGCTTATTGCGGTTGATAAATCGATCCCTACCTTACAGTCCTGTGAGGGGACTAATCCAAATCCCGTAGAATGTCCCAGTAGTGTTAACTCCCCGGTTGTTAGAATACAGAATGTGCATCAAAATAACGTCTCCCCAAAGCCTGAAATGTGTTTGACTAGTGATTCTGTAGGAAGTACCCAGGCAAAGGAGATATGTAATGGTGACTCTCAAGGGTTAGATATTGACATGGTATTGTGTGGTCGCTACTGAACAGAAGGTTCATTGAAATTATTTGAAGCCACTAAGACCCCGATTGGCGCCACTCCCTCTGGCTTGCAGCTTTATAGTAGCACCCCCTCTCTTAAATCTCAAGATTTATCTATGCAGTCTAACCTCTCAAAAAGCCCTGAGTTCAACATATCAGGTATTGATCCCATTATACCACCAGGCTTGGATAGACATGAAAAGCCTATTTCGGAGTCACTGATTGCGTTGGAACATTTGTTGTCGTCGATATTGCTGTTATTGAGTAAATTTGTGGGGAGTTCCGACTGTGTCTTGGAATCAGTCACTCAGATATTAAAGGTTTTATTACTTAAATTACCAGAGAAGACTTTGGACCAAAATCCTGGAGTGGGATCACAGGAATTGGTGCCCAATATTGCCTCTCCCTCCGGAAATAATTCTGTGCCCATACCTTATAATTGCGATCAAATTATTCCGGGGGTTCCAGTTAGAAGCGAGCTCCCTCCAGTCCCTAAGTCCTCTGCTTATAATTGTATAAGGGATTCAGTTCTTGAAATTGTAGAAGAAGAGGGGGTTTCTGCAGATTGTAAACTTGATAAAGCGCTTTTCCCAATTTTCATGACAGAATCCAAGGGGACAGATGAAGGAGAAAAAGTGTTAATGGGCAAGCTCAAAAGGTGTAGAGGTAAAAAGAGAAAACCAATCCGCAGACATAAGAAAAAAAGGCTGAGACAAATAATATTTGAGGATTCTCAAAATCAGCCAAATGATCAGCTTAGTACGGAAGAGCAAGTTAATGGGGTCTCTAATCAGGAGTCTAACACTTGTATCCCTGATATCCAAGTACCAGATTGCAATAAAATTCTCCCTAATTGTTCCATTTTGTCTACAGGAGGACCGCCCCGTGATGTGGGGAAATCCATGACTCTCTCTTCTAAAATAGAAGTGACAAAGGCAGGCCCTTCTAGCTCAGTTGTCCTTAATCCCATTGTGCCCATTTTTCATTCCCGGGTTAAAGGTACAGCCTGTTCGCAAGAACCTTTTAAAAAAATGAGAGAAGATTCTGTAGATACACTGATCTTAGACTTCCTACCGCTGTTTGACCACAATTTGGCACTAAATAGAACACTGTTACTTAAATATTTTAGTGATATAGAGAGCCTAAAATTAATTCAAACAAAGGATATTGATTTGGTTTCTATGTTAAGAAGCGATAACACATCATACTCTAGGGTAACGTTCTATTCCAAATTAATAGTGAACCTAATTTTGAATCAAGCTGAAAACTTTCAAAGTCGAGGAATTGATGTGTTACCTGTCTTTGCGAATGGTGGTGCTAGATTTTGTGAAAATAGTCCTAGTCAATCAGGTCACCCTTTCTCCTTTGAGGATTTAAAGATATGTATAACTAAAACTAAACGGCTAGTGCCCCATGTAATTCCTGCCCCACAAAAAATTTACAGCATTCCAGGAAAGGATAACCAACAATGGGATTGGCTTCCTGGGGCTTTATTAAGTAAATCAAAAGACAACCCAAAGCTATTTTCCCATCTTTAGCAGTTGCTTAAAAATTCTTTCCTGGAACGCTGCGGGGATCAACAATAGTCCTGAAAAATTACTGTATCTTCTCTCGCTGAACCCCGATGTGATTTGTATCCAAGAGACCTGGTGTATAGACAGAATGGATGTGGGGAAGGACTATTTTGTTCTTGAGGTTGCAGCCTCCCCCTCGAAGAGAGGGCATGCAAAAGGAGGAATAGCGTGCCTCCTCTCTAACAGAATAAAGTGGAACTATTACCATCATGTGGATAGGAGTAACCTTTTTCAGGCGGTTACATTTAGTAGCTTTGGTAGTGGGGAAAACAAAAACCCACTGGTTATAATAAATGTTTATATCCCCCCTGATGATTGTTACAGTAGTGTATTAAAGCAGGTTTTCATCTTCATTAAAAAGATTAAGGAGACAATACTTACTCCCCTGGTGCTGTTAGTGGGAGATTTCAATTGCAGAGTTTCTAATTATAGCTTAGAGCTTTTTAGAAATAAGCCTAAAGAGGAAGCTCTTTTGATACCCCAAGCCCTCTTCCCTGATAAAATTAAAACCAACAAAAGAGGGAAAATGCTGCTGGAAGAATTGTCTCTTATGGATGGTCTAATAGTGACTGGTAGGCTCCCATCTGATGTTCCAGCAAATTATACCCACAAATCCAGCACAAGTGAGTCCATTTTGGATTATGTAATTATAGACCATTGCTCCTTCTCTTTATTGAGAGATTTGGTGGTCTCAGAGACCATATTTAGTGATCATATGATGATATCTTTAACCCTTTCATTACACCCTCCTAAATCCGACCCTTGGTCACTTAATGGTGATGTGGTAAACTATCATAAGAAGTCTGGGAGATGTTTCTGGGACTTTAAAGCCATAAAGGGCTTGGAGCGTATCTTGAATAAAACTATATTAGAGTTAAACAACTGGAAAGGGTCTGAATTAATCCATTTTGAGGTTCTTATGGAGAAGATCATTCTGGATGTTAAAAAATCTAATTTGGTACCAAAAAAGATTCACCTCCCAAGATCGATCATTCTCCTCAATAAGGAAATAAATAAGCTAGTGCGGGAGCAATACTTGTGCAGATCATCTGAAAGACTCCATAAAATTGATCGCTTAAAAAGAAGGCGAAGTAGGATTAAGAAAAAGATAAAAAAAGAAAAAGAAGATTCTCTTTGGATAAGCCTACGGGAGGCAGTGGTTCATGGCAAAGTCAGACAGTTTTGGTCCCTTATTGGGGAGCGTTGCGGTGCTAGAGTTGGTCCCCTCCCAATTTCCATCCCTGAATCATCATGGGTCAATTATATCTCCACCTTATACGCTTTGAATGGGCAGTCGGTTGAGCTTAGGGGCCTTAGTATTGAGCATGATTCCGCAATAGAGCCCCCTTCAGAAAAAATTATTGAACAGGCGATTAGGGATATGCGTACTTCAGGAGCCATGGGGCCTGATGAACTCCCGATATCTGTCTCGAAACAGGAGCCAGTTTTATGGAGCAAAATACTGTTTCCTGTTTTCAGTTCTTGCTTCATGAAGAAAATTGTCCCTTCCTCTTGGAAAGGGAGCATACTAGTGCCACTATTCAAGAAGGGCGATAGGGACATACCGAAGAACTATCGTCAAATAGCCCTCCTTGACGCAATCGGAAAAGTTTTTTCCAAATGTTTGTTATCCTTAATTAACGATTGGGTTGATGCGAACCATATATTACCCCTGGAACAGACTGGCTTCCGCAAAGGGCACGGCACATTAGATAATCTTACCGCACTACAGATCATTTCTGATAAATATGTAAGGGTCCGTGGGGGTTATGTGTATGCGGCATTTATAGACTTCTCCACAGCATTTGATAAGGTGGATCGCCCCCTGCTGTGGAGAAAGCTATCTGCCATGGGCATGCCTCCTCACCTGCTAGATCTGGTGTAGGTTTTACATACTGATACATGGTGTCGTGTCCTGCAAGGTGGAGTAAGGGGGTTATCTCGAGTCATTCCATCAATTAATGGATTAAAACAGGGTTGTCTCCTTGCTCCACTGCTCTTTTCCCTGTATATTGCGGATCTCCCGGCATCTCTCTCCTCCAGTGACGGTATAGCCCCGGTTGTAGGGGGATCCCCTATTTCCTGCTTGTTATATGCAGATGACATTATAATACTAGATTTAACACCTAAAGGGTTGGCCAACCGTCTTCGTGCACTTGATCTTTTTGCCGAAGCCCACTTTTTGAGGATAAATGCAACAAAAAGCAAAATTATGTGTATTGCAGGGAGAAAAAAGCTAAAGTATAAGAACTTTGTCTGGACAGTTGGTGGCCACAAATTGGAGGTGGTAAAGACTTATGTCTTTCTAGGAAAAGTCATTTCCAATAATTTGAGTGACAAACCCCATACCGATAACAACTCCCGCAAAGCTTTGTCTCAGGGAAAAGGCTTGACTGCATTATATTCAGCCACGGGGAGAAGACATTTTGATTGCTTACTGGAAGTCTTCAGGGCAAAAATTACATCTTCCCTTTTGTATGGAATGGAACTAGTTGATTTAAGGCAATGGAACTTCTTACACTCTACAGAAGGGAAGTTGTTAAGTTCTATATCTTCTCTTAACACTGCTTGTTCAACAGCCGCCTGCAGACTTGAATATGGCCTTCGCAGTAGCTGGGTGCAGGGCCTGACAGCGGTAGTATGTTGGGTGGCCAGTTTGGCTAGAGGAGAAATGGGTTCATTAAGAAATATTATGAAGGTTGAACTGTTAGGCAGCTTAAAGGAGTACTCGCAAATTGTTAAGAATTTCAGAAAGGCGGGTGCCCTTCTCCAATTGGAAGAGAGTACTCTTTTTATTGTTTCTGCTGCACAATTAAAGTCTCTTTTAAAAGAGGCATCCTGGGATCTTAGCTTTAAAATGGACAAGGAGGCTATATATTCTAAGAAGGGAGCTAACCATCTTATTGACTCGTATATAAGGAAAACTATGCAACCTTATGTCGCCTGGAATCTACCACATGGCATTCGGCGATTTTGGTTTCTCCTAAGACAGGATTTGTTGCCATTAAATAATTTATTGGCAAAGTGGTATGGTACTCCTGCAATTTGTAATTTTTGCAACTTGTCCACCCAGGATTGCTTGCACGTTCTCTTCATATGTCCTATATTGCACCCATTTCGACGTAAGTGGTTAAGATATATTTGTCTGCAATTGGGTATTTTAAATGCTAACTCTTTCTTATTTGCACTGTATAATCCCCCAAATGAAACCTTTTGTTTTAATATTTTTAACTTTTTAAAATGTTTTTTAGCTATTTATTGATGAAATTTTGTAGTTTGGGAAATTTGATTATTCTGTATTTTTGTAAACATTGTAGATGTCTTGAATGGGTCTTGTACTGTGTTTGTTTTTTATGTGGATCTCCTCGGAGTTCCAAAACATATTAAAAGAAATTGAATTGAGAGTCAGCTCTGTTTTAAGTACTTGATTCCATCCACCTCAGTATGGACAGGGGTGACAGAGCGCTGCTGGCGTTACTCGACCTATCGGCAGCGTTCAACACTATCTCTCACCCCATCCTCTTAGCTCGTCTACACTCAGTGGGAATTAGAGGGCCTGCTTGGCAGTGGCTAGTCTCATTTTTGGAGACACGAGGACAAGAGGTATGGTGTAACCCTTTTTCTGCCACCTCCCATAAGCTAAGGGTAGGAGTGCTGCAGTTTTCAGCCCTGAGTCCGACACTATCAAATATCTATCTCACTCCCTTGGCCTCCTTGGTAGAATCTGTTGTATGTTGTTACTTGAAACAGACACGAGTGCTCCGCGCGTGAGTAATTACTCACGAGGTGTTTTGACTCGAAGAGGAGTGCGTGCGATGTGTATGTTTGCTGTGTGGTATGTGGATGTTTGAAATGGTGTAAGGAACAAGAATAAAACGAAAGCAGATTTTGCTGAGATTGATTTCAAAGAAATTCGTAGGAAAGTAGATAATTACAAAGAAAAGATGAAGTATTATTTGTTAAAAAATAAGACCATGAGGAATGTTTTTATTCAAGTTGGTAACTCAGTACGGTTGAAGAAGGGCTGCTCTGTACGTAAGGGATTATCAAATTGGTCTGATCCCATACAAGTAGTAGAAGTCTTAAAAAATGCAGTACGAGTGGAAGATGGTAGTGTTTGGAATTTTAATAGGGTTTCAATCTTCAAAGGCAGAAAGAATGTGGGTGATGATGATTCTTCAAATGTATTTTTAGATGTTAATGGTGAGGACATACGTTCTTCTAATTCGGGAATAACTTTTAGGGAACAAGGAGTTTCTGCTTCTGCATGTTCAACTAGAAGCTCAAGAATTCGCAATTTACCTATCAGATTTAAGGAGGTTGTGCTTTCCTAAAAGGATGGAAAAAAAACTAAAATAAAATAAAAGGGGGGAGGTGTGTTGTATGTTCTTACTTGAAACAGACACGAGCGCTCCGCGCGCGTGTCGATTTCAAGTAATTACTCACGAGGTGTTTTGACTCGAAGAGGAGTGTGTGGGATGTGTATGTTTGCTGCGTGGTATGTGGATGTTTGAAATGGTGTATGTTGGCCGCGTGGTATGTGGATGTTTGAATGCAAGTGTGGAGATATAGGCATCGGGAAAACAGCATTTGAACATTCTTACTTTGTACTGGACATGTAGCAGACATGGAATAAACGACTCTGCATCGTATCCGTTTCTTCATCGTTCTTTCTGGTATTCATCAATTGTAAAGGAATATATCTTTTTCTACAGAATCCTTAGGGGCAAAAATTGTGTCATACGCACATGACACCCATCTCTGGGGGAGGGGTGAGGGTTTTCCAAGGAAGAAAATTCTTAACTTTCTGAATGCAACATTCAGTTGGCTATCCAATAAGCAGCTTGAATGTGATGCTGGGAAGACCAAGCTACTCTTCTTTGTCTCAGAGGCCGAGACACAATGGAAGAATTTCTGACCTAAGGATGCTCCCACTCCCAGTTTATAAAGTCAGGTGGTAAAAAAACCTGGGCTTCAAATTTGATGAGCAACTGTGATTTTGCTCTCAAATTAACTTGGTGGTGGGCACTGGTTTTGCCCTGTTTCACGTACTCAGGACATTTTTCTATCTCTTATCCTTTCAGGCTAGACAGCAAGTGATGCAGGCCTTGATAATCTCATGGCTGGATTACGGGAATGGTCTGTATGCAGGACTGCCCAATTACCTGATCAATAGGCTTCAGTTAGTATGGAATGCAGCATCACGCACCATCTTTGGGCTCCCACGCAATTCCTACTTCACTGGCCTTCTTCAAAGCCTACGGGTCAGGGAGAATTCAATTTTAAGAAATTGCTCCTAACCCAAAAAGCACTTTACAAAACTGGCCATGGCTATGTTCAAGACAGAATCGAGCTCTACACTCCCTAGAGAAACCTCCAGTCTAAAAATCTTTGTTTAGCCATAGTTCCTCGTATTAGAAAAGCTAGGGCCCTTCTCTTTGGAACAACCTTCCACTGACTCTCAGGTGCATTAAGGCGACGCCTGTGTCCTGGAAAAAACTTAAGACCTGGCTTTTCTCTTGCGCCTAGTTCTCTCCTTCTCTCAGCTCGCCGATGGTCCTCCTGCTACACCCAGGACAAGCTTTGGAGTAACAGCTGCACTTTATAAATCTCATACATAGAAACATAGAAACATTGTGCATGTGTTTTAAATACTCCTGCTTGGAGCTAGCTTCATTGCTATGATTGCTACCTTCTAGGAGAGCCCTCATTATAGGTATAAGCTGGTACTAAAAAAAGAAATGAAAGGAATCTCCCAAACCAGTTCTAGAATGGTAGACAGTCATGGGCGTCCGCAGAAATTTTTCCAGGGGGGGCAAAATGTTAACATCATCACCATCCTCCGACATGATGTGTGCCAGGTGGGGCATACGAAACACTGGGGCGCAGAACTGGGATAGACTCAATTAAATACCAGGAGTCCAGGACATGTGACTGACCCTGCCACAGGCCAACAAACACCACCTGTAGGGAAAACGCTAAACTTTCTGACAAAGTGCTTTATCTCTGTCTGCTAGGTGTGCAGACTTCAGGATCCTCAATCCAACACCAATCAAGGCTGTCTTCAGCACGATATGATTTTCATCAGAATACTTTAAAACAGCCTATGATTAAAGCACCAGATTAAATATACTGTATGCACAGTGTATGTTAGGGATTATTTTTAGTACACATATTTACCAATATTGGCTTCTTGGTGCTAGAATTCATGATAACTTTTATCCAAAGTTAAAGCACAGCATCAAAGTTAGTAATAAATAATGCAGCAATAACAAACGCTAGTGATTCGCCAATGGGTGCTCCCTTTACTAGAATTCCCCGGGCATTGCTAAATTTTACACACATTCAATTAATTTATACGAAATAAAATGTATAGGTCCAAATGTTAGCTATATTTTTTAAAAGAAACTTAGAGTCCCTCTACGTGTAGTCAATGTCAAACTGACAACATGCGCACGTTTAGGGATACGATAATGGCCAGCTCCCTTATGCGGAAGCCCGGCACCATAAATGTGTGGCACATGCGGCGCCCGCAGCGGCGGCACATCCAAGTTCCAGGGATGCTGAGTCTTACACAGTGGTGAAAGTGGGGGAAAAAAGTAGGGGAACAGTGGGCGGAGAAACAAGGGCGGGAATAACCCAAGGATTGGATCTGTGGGTGGTGCCAGAGGTGTGGGCAGAATGCGCAGACATCCAAATTTTTAGTATTTGTTTGGCATTTCACTGCCCAGTTTAATCAACCAATGGATACACATGATTATTTAAGGTTATAATGAGTTATTGACATTAAAATATATTCACAAAGTGGGATATGCTTCTAATCACAGAATATACCAAATACGATAAAATGTGGAAACACAAGCCATTTGTCTCCGAGCCATGGAGTTTCTATCATCAGCACTACTCTCTTTTTCCACAACAGCAGTTCAAACATGAATGGCAAAATATCCTAGTTTGCAAATGTTTTCTCTAAAATTATGGCTCTGCCATATTTGCCTCATAATGCAAGATCTGCTGCATGATCTGACCATTTAAACTAATAAATATAAAAAGTTAATATAAAATGTGGCTTGTGTTGCTGCGGAGTGGATGGCCTATTGTAAAGGTTGACTGGTCACCTTTCTCACTGCTGAGTTTGTATGTTACACTGGTACTAATAAGGCAAAATCTTTCCAGAGACTGTTAGCATGTGTACAGACGTCAAAATAATAAAATATCTGAAAATATACTGCATTACGCTGCAGCCTTTTTTTAATGCATAATTTAGTCAACACTACGGCATAATGTTGTCATCCTTTGCTGCATAATTAATTACAGTGGCCGCACAGCAGGTAGCACATATTAAAAGTGCTTGTGAATGAAGCCGGGTGACTGTAAGTTTACGAACCTAGTTTGGTGTGCGTGCAAATCCTGCATTGCCAATCCCTGGTGAGTTGCAGCTACTACTGATGAAACAAGGCCAATGGAGGTACCTATGGGTGAGGTAGACTGGCCTCAAGGGCAGGGCCAGCCATAGCACTGGTGGTGTCCTGTGCATTAATGTTTGTTAGTGCCCCCCAATGACCACCTCTGCCATGGATTCCCTCACTACCACCCTTTAACTGTGCCCCCCAAGTTTCCATAACCACTCTCTCTCAGATGCATTTAATTTGATTTACAGCGCTACTCATACCATTGTAGGGTGTCAGAGCACTTTACATCACACACATTACACAGAGACAATCAATATGTCTGTAAATCATTGTATAGAGAATGTTACATACGACTAAGGACTACAAGGTGTAGGAGTCACATGACAACCATACTAGTAGTCCATATAGTTTTATAGTGATTGGTCGGAATTTAAAACGTAATACCATGGTTGGGGGTTCTCCTTAATAATCAGAATTGATTTCTGTCCAAAAGAACACTTTTTGGGACATTAGGATAATCAAAGACTGGGGGGAGGGGAAATAACGCTCTAATTTATACCTTGCAGTTTGTATGCAGCTCTTAGATGACAGTTAATAGCTCACTGTTCTAAGTTAGGATTTTAACTTATAAACTGCAAGTAACAAAAGGACCACTCTGACAAAAGCAGTAGCCCACTGACCTATTTACATTATGTGCACTTTGTGATCTGCATGGCGCAAGTTCTTGCAGCCGGTACATTAACACTCTGAGCTACCTTTCCATGAGTCAAAACTTCCACTAGACAAAATTCTGATCTCTCTCTAGGAAGAACATTAATCACCAGAGTCATCATGACATTTTTATTGTTGCCGAAAATTGCTGGAGTCCAGGAAGGAGGCGGCAAGCGTTTTTAAAACCATAATATACTTGCAAACATGATGCCTCCACCTAAAGTCAGCACCCGGTGAGGTCACACTGGTTGCACCGCCCTAGAGCTGGCCCTTCTCAAGGGTCCTGTGACCTCAGTGACTGTTGTTCTAGTGTGTGCTGCTTCATAGGCTTGCCCGCAAGACTGGAGGTGAACTTCAGTATGGATAGTGGTGGACAAGACTTGAAGGTTAACCTACACTTGTCATGCTAGGGTCCACCTGCTGGTGCGAAGACACAAGGACTTCTAAGGTGTTGCGAAGCCCTCTAAGGTCTAGCATGTGATTGTGCTCTTGCAGGAGAGTGGTCTGGTGGACTGGTTATTAAGGCTGAACCTGGTTCCCAGTTCCAAATTCAGCAGCTCTGACCATAGTGCCACATCCTCTCCCCCACTGAACACCGTACTGCCCCACTGAGAAAAACTCCCACTGTCTTCAACTACAACCCAATTGTTGCCCGCTATAAACACCTGGATGCAGCTCAATTTAAATTACGCACTAGACAAGAGCAATATGCGGCCTACAAAAAAAAAAAAGTAACAACATCCTGGAAAAAGCAAACACTTGTAGGGAATGCAAAATTTAGCAAACCATGGGAAATGTAAGCAGGAACAACATGGTTACCTTAATGCTTTTGCACTCACTATTCAGAAATCAGTGAGTGCTTTTGCCTGAAAAGTGATGGACACGACTACAGGGCCCTGAATGGACCCATTTCAGTGGCCATTGCTTATATCCTTACAAAACGTAAGCAGTAGGGTAAAAAGACCACATCCCTGGACGCAGAGCCGCAGCACACATTTTGTTTTCCAATCCACACATTGCAGTACCTCCAGGATTGGTGCACTAGTTCCAAGTCGAGGGAAAACAAAGACAAGAAAACAAAAATAGCGCTTCACTGGCAAACTCTGTAAAAGTGGCGCTAATGTATTTCAGTGTGAATAAAATCAGTTTGGCCAGTTTGCTACCCCCTGTCTTACTTTATTTAGTTATTTATCTATTTTTCATATTTTTAGCCTTTTATTCCCAATGCTGCACTTTGGAATTAAAATGTCAGAAAAATATGACATTTCCAGCAAAAGTGTCTTTATCTTTTGGATCCATTTCACAGGGAAGCAAATAAAAGAAAGGAGAGGAAAGAGAGTGAGAACCCCGTCTTGAAGTCACAGTTTTCATGGGCGTCCACAGGGGGGGCAAGGAGGGTCGCTCCAGGGGGGGGGCAAGCGCCGCTCCTTGCCCCCCCTGCGGACGCCCATGTAGACAGTGGAGTATAAAAGTGGGACCCAAATCACTGTCCTTTGTTCTAATTTCAAGTACTTCTTGACCAAAAAAGTGATTGCTCTGAAGAATACTTAAAGGACTTCTGTGTGGCGCCGCGGCTAGGGCAACTGACTCCGGAATCTTGTGGAAAAGTAAATTTTGCCATGTTCTGTGTCCCTACGCCTCATCCATCATATGTTATGTGTGCATGACCAATATGCATATGTTATTCCCCATGTCCGATTAATGACGCAATTATAGTTGTGTCCACCTCTAGTATGCCAGTTTCCAGTCCTCGTGAATACTACGAATATCAGGCCTATGTAAAGTTATGTTGCCACGTTTCTCAGTGTGCACGTTATTCCATTATAAAGTCCCCGTTTCCAGGCCTCAAAAGGGCCCGGACATCAGATTCAGCTCTTGTCTCCTGAAAGCCTCGCTGAGGAGTGATACAGCCCCCACCTGTATCCTCGACCTTTCACTTACTTCCTGCCTCGCAGTGCCCGGTGTAGCTTGGCTCTGCCTCTGAGTCTGCCAAAAGTATGTTATAGTTCCAGCTATCAGTTCAGTCCTCCTCTTCTGCATTCCTAAGCTACTGAACTGCATCAATAGTTTCCGTCATTGTCTAGCCTTCTCGTCTCCATGTTAGAGAAATACTGCATTTAATGGTCATTTAGTATTCTTCATCACGCACTACATGTAGAATAATGCATGGTCCAGTCTTAGAATCAAGTTAGCTTTCCCCTCATGACTTCTAGTTTATATCAACATGTTCCCTAAACATCAGATACCAGATAGGGTTTAGGTACATGTCGCTCCGACCCTCCAGACTCTAGTCTCTGCTCCTAGCACAGAGTTCGTAGCCCCCAGCTTCTCCTAGTGATACGTCATTGCCAGTTTACGCGCACCATTAGGTTAGAGGTCCCGGCTCCTTAGGTAGCCCCCTCCAAAGTTTCCGCCCATTCATGACATATTCTGTTACGTTTTCATCACATGTCTATGTATACTCCCAGTTACACCTCTTTTTACTGTTATCTTTCGCGACTGCTACGCGTCACGCCTTCTGCTCCACCCACTGCTACGCCTACTGCAATGTAATGCTATGTGTTTGCGCTATGTATATAAGTTGATGTATTGTTATTAAAAGTTAGCGCGCTCATCCCAGACCAAACCCCAGCAGCTGCTGGGTCATCCTATGCAGGTTGTCCTGATCCTATCCTTATGCTGTAATAAACCTGCAGAAACTCCTACTACCTCGAATCTTGACTCTTATTTTATTGAGCTATCTGTTATTCATTCATTAATTCAAAAATAGATCCGGTATTATTTATTTATATACCACATAATGGCGCCCGAATAGGGACTTGCCCTTTCCCCACGCGTCGGTGAAGCCACGCCGACCCCCTGACCCTCTGCAGTCGTGACGGACCCATACCGTGCACTGGCAGATATTTCTGCTCCAAGTATCCCTCAGGCCCACGGAGGAGACGGAGGAGGCGGTCCAGCATCCGAACGAGACGGTGGAGGAACGCGGCGAGTCCCGACCAGAGCCCAAGCCGAGAGTCCAAGGTCCGAGGTATCCGGAGGCCCACCTGTAACTGAAGTCCGAAGTCCGCAGTTCGTCGTCGTAGCAGTCCAGTCCCGTCCGAGGCCTTCCGTTCCGTGCTGCCCGGTGAGTACCATTGCTGGGGTAGTATCTAGACAGGACCAATCTAAATTGACTCCTGGTCCGTGGGTTGGTGGTACCCAGACTCATAAACGAAGTGTTCACCTAGGTGGATACGGGTCTTGATGCGTTCCTTTATGGGACCGGTATGTTCCGTACTGTTATAGCAGTGCATCCAGTAACTCTAGTCTGTTCCGTTCTCGAGAAATTCTGTTCTGTTTCTGTTCTCAGTATTCCAGGTAATATTCTGTTCGAACTGTTATTTATAATGTTCTTCATGTATTTTTAATGTTGTGGTATGAGTGTGATGTGATTTCGTGTTTTTATTGTGTATTGTATTGTGTCCAGATTACAGTTCAGTCATGCCTATATTTTCCAAGTTACGTCAGTTAAAAACTAGAAAGGGTTTATTAGAAGAAGCAGTTCCTGTTCCGCCGAGGGACAGTCCAGGTCACTTTATGTATCAGAAACATGGCATAAGCGCCATAATGTATCTAGATTTATGGGTAGAGTATACCAAACAGTTAGAAGAAAAGTATAGATGGCCCGTATCGGGTACATGGGATGCCGAATGTATCATGCGAGTAGAAGAAGCATTATGGAAAAAGAAAGCCAGACAGTCACAGAAAGATGCCATCGAGTTATGGCGTAAAGAAGCGCATAGAAGAACCGAAAAGGAAGTCAGAAAGTCAGAGTTAAGTAGAGAATCCCAGGAACGAGCCCAAGAAAGGGAATTAATCGAGATAGGTGAACAAGTCAAAGCCGAACAGTCAGACAGACAGAGGCATGCCCTTATTAGGGGTATGTATCCTCTTCTTGCCGAAGGTGTGCCAAAAGCGACCCCAGAGGCATCTAGTAATTTCCCGCCACCGTTAGTTCCGACCAAGCTACGTCACAAACCGACCGCAGCTGATATTTTTATTTCGTCCTACTTGGACGACACAGTCCCCGAATATGCAAATCCTGTTCGCGCTCCGCCAGTCCCTGTAAATCAGGCACTTCCTGCTCTTCCAGACACCGGAGTACCTGTTACGGTACCCCCGGTCCAGCCCGCCATACAAGTCCAGCCCACGTTACAATTACCGACCCTGCCAGGACGAAGAATGTCAATCGACGATTCCAGTTTAGGGGCCGCAGGAGGAGGTCTTCCTCAAACCCCGCCGCCACACAAGCGTTTAACATTACTCGAATTACATGCTCAAGCGTTACAGCGCACGCCCAAACATCAGTCTGTTACAGAAATCAGGCAAACCCTTACCGAATGTGTCTATGATCCAGTCCCAGGCGAATATACTATGGTTTTATATTCCTTACGTGTAAGGAGAGTGACCGAGTATCTAGTCACCTTGCCGAATATGAAAGAAGATCTAGACAGAATATATCGTTTCATCCGTACAGGGGATGATCCAGAAAGTATTGGCGAGATTATGTCTCAAAGGAAAGCCGAGATCCAGCTCATGATATTAAAGTTCCTGATCAACTGTCTAATAAGAGAACAAGATTACCCGTCTAAAGATCCCGCCGAAATGAGAATCCTGACAAGGTGGAGTGATAATATAGCCGAGGGTAAGCACAAGACCGTCGGTGCCATGGAAAGTATGTACAAGAAAATTCGTAAAGAAATAATAAGGTTACACGACCAGCGTAAAGCAGCACAAGTAAGCGAGAAAGAAAGTACCTCTGATCCTGAAGAGGAAGACGAGAATTCCGCCAGAATAGCGTATGTAGGAAAATCTAGATTTCCAGATCGCCATTTACGTCTAGAACACAAGTCTATTTTTCATCATCCAGCACCAGAACAAGGTTCTCTAGAACAAGTATTTCAAGCTACCGATCACATTCTGAAATCACGAATCGGTTATAGTGAGTTAGGTACCATGCATGAACAAGAACTAGCCCGATCAGCAGTCCGATGGATTACTGATTCTACCACTTTTCCAGACGAAATAGTGGCACAAATGTTCCTGAAACTGCCCCCAGCCGAGCAACGACTGGTGGGTATGTATATGATCCAGCACCTCATTACTCTGTATGAGGGTCAACATTCTGATCCAGGTCCGTTGCATGATATCCTGAACGAGTTACTCCAGTATAGATGGAGAGGTCTAGGTACCGATTTAATTAGTGTCATTCTAGAACAGCGCCACAAATATAGAACGTTCCTGAACCCGCATTTTGTTCATGTCTCACCCCCAGAAAGTAAATCATTCTACATAGACAGACAGAATCCGTTACGAGAAGTCCACCCAGTCCAAGGGGCGGGTGGCGTAATGCAACGAGTGTTTGTATACACTCCGATTTCAAAGATGGAACTTCTTGAAATGAAGAAATTAATTCCCTGTCATGACAAAGATCCAGCAGGGTTCCATAGAGAATTAAAAGACATGCTCCGTATGGGAGAATACACTTACCCAGATATCATTAAAATGTTAAAGGTCCTGTTACCCGCAGGGGTGTATGAAAGGTTAAAGGAAAAGGAATGGGAGGTGGGAGAGAAAAAGATCGATTGGACAGCTCTAGAAGCTGAAGACAAGGCTCGAGTACCAGGTACCGGTCTTGGAGATAAATGTAAAGAATTACCAGAATTATTGATTCAAGTTTTACCCAGATTATTGACAACGAGAAAAGAAGACTGGGATGCAATCTCAGCCTGTAAACAGAAACAAGATGAAGATATTAGTGATTTTTATTCTAGATTTGAGAAATGTTTCAGTATCAACAGTGGTCTCAAGACAAGTAGTGAGTCATACCCTCACCTTTTCGTTACCAAATTAGTCGAGAATTCAAGCCCACAAATTAAAAATCGAGTTTTGAAAGTCGAAAGCACCTGGCAAGCAAATACTCCGTCCCAGATGCTCCAGATGCTCCAGTATCACCAGAATAGAATCAGAGAAGAGCAAGAACACGAGAGAAAACGTATGAAAGACACGAAAATGAAAGTGCTAGTTGCACAATCTGTTCCTCAAGACAGTCAGAAGAGGGGTCCGAATCAAGCCAGTCATCCTGCAGCTCCCGTTAAGGGGAACTGCAATTATTGTAAACAGCCAGGTCATTTTATAAACGAGTGTGCAGTTCTGAAACATAATATAGCTACTGGTAAGACTAAAGAAAGACCACGTCCGCCTAGACAAGAACAAGTTTCACAGATTCCTCAGTCACAGAATGCACAACAGACAGTTATAGTACCGCAGCCTATAGCTGCAACACAGCACGTTACATCGCAGATGTACCAGTATGCACAGTCTGAGTATCCAGAGTACCAGCCATATTCATGAAACAGCCTAGAGAGGGAGGTAGGCTTGCCTCTCATCGAGATACCTGTAGATCAAGAAGGTCCCTATGTTCACAGTCAAGTATTAGGGAAAGACAGAAAGTTTTTGATCGATACAGGGGCAAGTAGGACCACAATTAGTCATGCCGAAGTTCCAGGGGCTCCGCTCTCAGGCTCAAGAAATGTTTCCCTTGGATTTTCAGGAAAGCCAATAGTTAATGAGATATCAAAGCCAGTCACTTTGGAAGTAGGTCCATTGTCCCGTACTACTGATCTGTTACTTACTAAGTCATGTCCAGAAAATCTATTAGGCATCAAGACACTGAAAGAGTTAGGTGCAGTTATTTGCTGTTCCCCAGAGGGAATACGTCTGTTCCTACGTGACTTCAAGGGTCACTATGTATTACGAGATTTTGATTCAAGATTGTCTAATGTTCCACAGCACTTATGGGCGCAAGGTCCAACTGATGTAGGTTACATGCAAATCACACCCCATCGTGTGACTCTCAAGCCAGGTGTAGTGCTACCACGAATCAGACAGTACAGATTGCCACCTGAGGCTGTAGCAGCCTTATCCAAAATTATTGACGAACTCATGGCTCAAGGAGTAGTTGTAGAAACTGACTCCAATGTATGCAATTCTCCGATCATTCCAGTCATGAAACGTACTGATCCAAATGCACCCCCAGTATATCGATTAGTGATTGATTTACGAGAACTTAACAAATGTATTATTCCTCAGTACCCAGTTGTTCCAGATATTTCTTCCCTGTTAACTGCTATTGATTCCGAAGCCATGTTCTTCACTGTCATAGACCTTAAGAATGCATTTTTTAGTGTTCCCATTCATCTAGACAGCCAGTTTCTTTTCGGATTTTGTTTAAATGGAAGGAGCTATATGTTCACACGCGCTCCTCAAGGTTTCACAGAAAGTCCTAGTATTTACAGTCAAGCACTTAAGAGACAACTAGACAATATTCACATGCCAACTGACACTGCCCTGCTCCAGTATGTCGATGATCTACTGATCACAGCCCGTTCTGAACATGCCTGCGAGCGAGCATCCCTTACAGTCCTGTATTTTCTAGCCGAGATGGGGCACAAGGTGTCACCTTCGAAGCTTCAATTCTGTGTCCAGCAAGTGGTATACTTAGGACACTTGCTGTCCAAGAGGGGTAGGCAGTTGACACCAGACCGTATCCAGTTAATAGCGAGTCTTCCCCAGCCCAGAACCCAGAAGGAGGTACGTGCTTTTATCGGCCTTACTTCTTATTGTAGACAATGGATTCCCCAGTATGCATTTCTAGCCAAGCCACTGATACAGTTAACGACACAGGAGGCAGCCGTATCGACTGTCCTCCCTTGGACATCTGACCATACACTTAGTTTCAACGAGTTAAAGAAAGCCCTATGTCAAGCTCCAGTTCTAGCCACACCGAACTACAGTAAGCCTTTTACACTTTTCGTTACTGAACGCGAAGGTACAGCATTATCTGTTCTCACACAAGATCAAGCAGGACAATACAAGCCCTGTGCTTATTTTTCGAGCACATTAGATCCAGTCGCCCAGGCGTTGCCTGCGTGCCTCAAGTCAGTTGCAGCCACAGCACTAGCTATCAGACAAAGTGATTCCATAGTTTTAGGGCATTCCCTGACAGTACAAGTTCCACACTCCGTAGAAGTTCTTTTAAACCGAACACAAACACAGCACTTGACAATTGCACGTTTAACAGGTTATGAATTGACACTGTTCCAGCCACACATAGAAATCAGACGCTGCAACGTCCTGAATCCTGCTACACTGTTACCATCAGTTAATTCAAATCCAGACACACATGACTGCGTGGAAGTAGTTAACATTACGACAAAGCCAAGACAAGACCTGACAGACATTCCGTTATCAGATCCTGACCTGACACTTTATGTGGATGGTTCATGTATGAGAACTAATACAGGAGAACTAGTCGCCGCGTATGCAGTGACTACTGACACTGAAGTTATTGAAACACACCGTATTGACACCCTGTCCGCTCAAGCAGCAGAGCTAGTTGCTCTGACACAAGCCTGTATACATGCCAAGAACCTGAAAGTTAATGTTTACACAGATTCACGTTACGCATTCGGAGTTGTACACGACTTCGGAGTGCTCTGGCAGGAGAGAGGTTTCATGACTTCTCATGGAACCAAGATTCAGCATGGTCTCCTTATTCAAGCCCTGTTAGATGCCATACATTTACCGACATCCATTGCTATCATGAAGTGCAAAGCACATACGAAAGTTACTGACATTATTTCCCAAGGTAATGATCTAGCAGATCGCACAGCCAAGCTTACAGCACAGACTCCAGACATTCCAGTTAATCAGACACATACTCCAGATCCGACTACATGCATGACAGTTAAGGACCCTACACAAGATGTCATAGATATCCAGTTACATGCTACCCCCGATGAAATCAAGAAATGGTCTGAACAAGGAGGGGTCCAGACAGATCAAGGATGGTTAACGAAGGGTAGAGCCACATGGTTTCTCCCCGACTCTATGGTTCAAGTCATTATCAGTACCGCACATAGTCCAGCACATTTAGGAGAAAAGGCTATGTTAGACAGTATCCAGAATATTTGGTTCAATAAGCATTTACGAGCTGCAGCCAAGCAGAAAGTTCGTACCTGTATGATATGTTGTCAGTTTAACCCAGGTAAAAGTGTCCCGGTGGAACAAGGCGGTTTCCAGCCCCCTGACCACCCTTTTGAGGTCCTCCAGATGGATTATATTCAGATGGAGCGATGTCGAGGTTTCAAGTATGTCCTTGTAGTTGTATGCGCTTTGTCCAGGTGGACAGAAGCATATCCAGTCCCAGATTACACAGCCGCGACCACTGCCAAGCAGTTGGTTCGTGAATTTTTCCCTAGATACGGACTCCCTAGAGTCGTATATTCTGATAACGGTCAGCCATTCTCCTCAGAGTTAATGAAGCACGTTTCCCTGTTGTTAGGGTACCAGTGGAAGTTCCATTGTGTACGCCATCCTGAAGCAGCCGGTCTGGTCGAGAGACATAATCAGACTCTGAAAATCCGTATTGCTAAAGTTTGTAAAGAAAAAGGTGTGGACTGGCTAGTAGCTCTGCCAGTTGCTTTATTTTATATGCGCATGGTCGCACATTCCAGATCAGGTCTGTCCCCGTATGAGGTCGTATTCGGCCGCCCCCCTAACATGTGGGGTACTCCTAGACCCCGAAGTATTACCGATGTTTCATGTAATATGCTGACAGATTACCTAGCTTCCTTGATGTCTGCCCTCAACTCATGTCGTTCACAGGTTGCTGCCGCATTTCCAGACAATACCGAGGTGGCACCGCACGAGATCGTTCCAGGCTCCTTGGTGATGATCAGAAATTTTGACAGATCAGGTCCGCTGGAACCACGTTGGAAGGAGCCACGTCAAGTCCTCTTGACCACCCGTACTGCCGTCAAGTTGGAAGGCAGAAAAGGATGGATCCACCTTTCTCATGTAAAACTTTTTAAAGGATTGAAACCCGTTTCTAAAAACATTTCCAAGGATTCCCAAGATTCTAAAGACTGCCAGAACATTGTTTTAAAGGACTGTCCCGCAAAAGACATTATTACAACCCCTCCCTTGTTAGAGAAAACTCCGCAACAGGAGTATAAGTTAAAGCTCAGGTCTAGTAAAATAAGTCAGTCAGTTTGATTGTATAAGTCCTCCCCTAGGTGAAACGGTTAGACTGTTTCTGACATGTATAAAATAGACCCCCATAGTGAGAGAGTCAGTTTAAACGCAAACCGATGTATTGTTTTTCTGAGTTTCGTATTATTCATCAGCATCTTGATTTCCTGCACCAGCTATGCATTCTATCTGTATTTTCCAGTTCCTCATGCTAATATGTCTGCTAATGCTACAGTAGAGCACACGTTTAGTGATCTGCCTCCTCACGAATATTCTTACCGCCTCGCTATGCGCAACAATTCTTTCATCCGTATGTTACATTACTCACACCAGACCAGCAATGCCACTAATTGTTGGGTGTGTGGTCGACTCCCCCCTTTCCAGACACCGAAGGGAGTTCTGCCACTCTTTCCTTATCCATTCTCACACAATGGTTCGTGTGGAGCATGGTCCACGTTAACGTCATCCTCAACAGATATGTCTTTTCTTAACAGTACATGTTTCCCAGACAAGCAAGGTTTCCCCCACAGAACAGGTTTAGATCTAGAAAATGAAGTGTATAATTTAGGTAATTATTCGTCGAATTTCATGGTCCTGAATGTTCAGTCTGATACTACTCCAGACTTACCTGCTATTTCAGTACTACCAGTCAAAGGTGAATTATGTGTCCGTAGTTATGGTTCCATACATGTAGGTCATAGTGATTGTACTACTGTTATCCAGTATAGTGACAGTAGGAAATCTGTTTTCAAAGCTTCACGTCATTCTTATTTTGTTTGTGGTCAAACTGCATATGTCCGTCTGCCCCTCGATTGGGAGGGAACCTGTTACATTGCCTTCCTACTGCCACCTGTTTTCCTAGCCCCGTCTGATTATCACAGAAACACACATCTAGTACACATTAGACATAGAAGGGAGTCCCCAATTGTCGATTATACTGAAACTACTCTAGAACAGTATACAGATTTCAATAAAGGTTTCTTCTTCTTTGTAGGACCTGTCCAGAATAGTAAACTGATCCGTAGGTTAACAAGAACCCTTGAAGCTGTAGTAAATGAGACTGCCTCTGCTCTAGGTAACCTAACCGAAGAACAATCTGCTATGAGATTTGTCGTTTTGCAAAATCGTCTCGTCCTTGACGTCATACTGGCCGATAGGGGCGGGGCCTGTAGAGTCATCGGATCTAGTTGCTGCATTTTCATTCCAAATAACGCGCCGTCTGTCTATTCAGCTATAACCAGACTCCATAAAATTGCCCATCTGTTACACCAAGATCCAGGCACCTGGACATGGTCCGGTTGGTTCTGGAATATAATTTCCGCATGGGGATGGAAAGTCCTGTCCTTTCTAGGTATTGCAGTAGCGATCATATTTAGCTGCTGCCTCTGTATACAATGTGGCCCTGCGATTTGTGGCATTTGTGCTACCTCTTGTATTCCTAGTCCCAAGCCCCGTTCTAAATCCCGTTCCAGGATAATTCGAGACGAGCAAATGATACTGTATGAAATGATAGATGGTATCATGAAAATTGATGTTTCCTGATGGAAACGTAGTGACAAGGAGGGAATGTGGAAAAGTAAATTTTGCCATGTTCTGTGTCCCTACGCCTCATCCATCATATGTTATGTGTGCATGACCAATATGCATATGTTATTCCCCATGTCCGATTAATGACGCAATTATAGTTGTGTCCACCTCTAGTATGCCAGTTTCCAGTCCTCGTGAATACTACGAATATCAGGCCTATGTAAAGTTATGTTGCCACGTTTCTCAGTGTGCACGTTATTCCATTATAAAGTCCCCGTTTCCAGGCCTCAAAAGGGCCCGGACATCAGATTCAGCTCTTGTCTCCTGAAAGCCTCGCTGAGGAGTGATACAGCCCCCACCTGTATCCTCGACCTTTCACTTACTTCCTGCCTCGCAGTGCCCGGTGTAGCTTGGCTCTGCCTCTGAGTCTGCCAAAAGTATGTTATAGTTCCAGCTATCAGTTCAGTCCTCCTCTTCTGCATTCCTAAGCTACTGAACTGCATCAATAGTTTCCGTCATTGTCTAGCCTTCTCGTCTCCATGTTAGAGAAATACTGCATTTAATGGTCATTTAGTATTCTTCATCACGCACTACATGTAGAATAATGCATGGTCCAGTCTTAGAATCAAGTTAGCTTTCCCCTCATGACTTCTAGTTTATATCAACATGTTCCCTAAACATCAGATACCAGATAGGGTTTAGGTACATGTCGCTCCGACCCTCCAGACTCTAGTCTCTGCTCCTAGCACAGAGTTCGTAGCCCCCAGCTTCTCCTAGTGATACGTCATTGCCAGTTTACGCGCACCATTAGGTTAGAGGTCCCGGCTCCTTAGGTAGCCCCCTCCAAAGTTTCCGCCCATTCATGACATATTCTGTTACGTTTTCATCACATGTCTATGTATACTCCCAGTTACACCTCTTTTTACTGTTATCTTTCGCGACTGCTACGCGTCACGCCTTCTGCTCCACCCACTGCTACGCCTACTGCAATGTAATGCTATGTGTTTGCGCTATGTATATAAGTTGATGTATTGTTATTAAAAGTTAGCGCGCTCATCCCAGACCAAACCCCAGCAGCTGCTGGGTCATCCTATGCAGGTTGTCCTGATCCTATCCTTATGCTGTAATAAACCTGCAGAAACTCCTACTACCTCGAATCTTGACTCTTATTTTATTGAGCTATCTGTTATTCATTCATTAATTCAAAAATAGATCCGGTATTATTTATTTATATACCACAATCTGGGGGTCACGGTTCGATCCCTGGCACTGGCGGCAGATTAGACCAGCACCATGTGACTCTGGGCAATAGCTTGCTTCATCTTCCCGACGGCCCCCAGCCCCTAGAGACCCTTAAGGGTGATTGTGCGCTTTACAAATGTGGATTATTATTATGTATGTGGGCAAGACAGCCACCCTCCCCATAGGTGATTGGACATCATTGGAAGGATGTCATTTTCTAACGAAGCTGAGATGCTACCTAGCTCCTAGAAGGGTGACTACTCAGAGAGGGAAGGGGAATGCATTGCTCTGTAGGGGTAGAGACTGCCCAAAAAAGGGGAAACTCAGTGTATTCCTTTCATGTGCAAGATCCACAATTAGCAAACAAAGTGCAGGAGTAGAGCCTGCCCAAAAAGGAGAAGTTCAGTGTGTTACTTTTATGTGCAACATCCAAAATGAGCAAACTGCCTGAAGGGTGCAAAGCCGGTGTTAACACAGGTTGTGAGGGGTCGACCGGTAGGAAGTGCCTCTTTATGCATATTCATCACCACATTTGTAGACTGATGCTGCTGTCTTTTTTCACTATTAGAGTGCACTGAGACCTGCTAACCAGACCACAGTGCCAGTGTTCTAACCCCTTACAAAATATGTCAAATTGGCTATCCCAAATTTGTAAGTACTGATTTACTCATAAGTACCCAAATATATGTTACCTGGGGTACCAGGGTGTTAGAAAATCCTCCTTTTGCCCTGTTCACCCCTGTTTTATTCGCTGAAGTATACTGGTGGTAACTGACTCTGACTGCACTGGACTCTGCCAGCAGGCCCAGGCCAGTGCTATGTAGAAATAACAACACATATACAGGGTACACTATGTATTAGGGTACCCTTAACATTGGCATGATCTACCCTAATAGTCCCTAGTAGATGATAAGGCAGGGAAATTGAAATTACTTATAAGACCCAAGATATAATAGGGCCTGGAAGTTTAGAGGCCAGCAGCATTCTCTGCACTTGCATGTGTGCACTGCTGAGTGCCTGAGGTCATTTTAAAAGCAGTCTGACTCTGTAGCACTACTTTTAAAAGTACATTTACTGCTAACTTGACCTTGGTGATATGGGCACTTTAGAAGTGACAATCCGCATTAACTTTACTGTTGGACTTGGGCCTTGTGGCAGGTTCACCCATGAACTTTTTGCCTTGAAGTGTAGTGATTTCTGGTCTTTGCGCACTTTGACACTGTGGCGCAGTGGAGTGACCATGGTGATGCCACTTCTGTCCTGGGTGTCAGGCAGGCTTGTACACGACACAATAGTTGTGTCACCCTCAAGGAAGTCCTGGTGCGCCAGGCATCTGACCAAAGAGGTACGTCCCTTGGTTGGGGAGCCAGTAGCCGGTGTTTCCGGATCTGGACGTAAGGGCAACTGTATGTAGTGTCCTGAAGTTACAAGAGGGAACTCCTGCCTGAAGAGAAGGAACCGGGTAAGCTGTATGGGGTATTGACCTGCAGTGGTTGCCTTGCTGCTGAAGGAGGAGAGAAAGTCTTAGATTTTTGTTTTCAACTTGTGGAAGTCCTGGTGCGCCAGGCATCTAACCAAAGGGTAGCGTCCCTAGGTTGGGGAGCCAGGTTCAGGTGGTTGCCTGTCCTGGACGGCAGGGCGACTGTAGCCAGTGTCCTGGCCGGTTTGTCTTCTAGGGGTACCCCTGTGAACACAGGTGGGGCTCATCTTAAGTAAAGAGACCCTGTGTTTCCCAGAAGGGGTGGTACAGGCCTAGCAGGGATCTTTAGGGTTCTTGGCTGAGTGTTGTGGTACTACCCTGAGAGCAGGTGGGGCCTACCTTAAGTGGAGGGACCCTGTTCTACAGTGGGAGGGTGCAGAACTCTGGAAGGGGGTCAGAGGGAGTCTGACCCCTGTGCATCCGGTGAATGTGAATCCCAGGTGGTAAACCAGTTAAGGGAGCTGTGACTCTGTCATGACCAGCCTGGTGTCCTGTAGGCACCGCACTGAGCCGCGTCTGCCTTCGGCCGCGCAGCCTATGCCGCTCGCCGTACCCGTCTCGATGCGGTCCGCGAGCCGCCGCCTGTGCTGCATCTGGCAACCCGCAAAGTGCAACGCCTTACTACACCGTTCTTGTGCTGGTCTGACTGTGGTCACTGCTGCTGAGGAAGTCAGGTCCTAAACTGGTGGGAGAGTTGTGTTCTGGAGGGTGCTTCAGAAGTAGAGGTAGGGTGGGGCATTCTTGCCCGTGACCTCTGGTCAGCCTGAGGGTGCGGACCCTAGGTTGAAGGATCAGTGGTAGTTTGGAACTACACTGAGAGGGAGTGGAGAATGGCTAGTGTAGGCCAGGGGTTACTACCCCCCACTCTGTGGATTGGCAAGGACCAGTGGTATCTGGGTGACCTAGGGCCTGGTCCTAGCCGTGGACAACTAAGGAGTACCAGTGGGGTAGCCTAGTTGGGCCTGTTTTTTTAAGTATGTGCTTGTCTTATGGATCAACGTGGCGTAGAACCGGAGGGTGTCCCTGCAGTGCGGGCCTGCGTCCGTGTTCTATCGCCCCAAGCAGGGAAGTCCATCACAGTGGTGATTGGCCTACCCTGCGTTTTGGCTGGAAGGGGGTTGTGTTGGACTTGGGCCTTGTGGCAGGTTCACCCCTGAACTTTTTGCCTTGAAGTGTAGTGATTTCTGGTCTTTGCGCACTTTGACACTGTGGCGCAGTGTAAAGTGCGTGCTCTCCCTGAGTGCGTGTGTGAGATTGGCCTGCCCTCCCATAGGAATGCATGGGGAATGTCTGTGTCCCTGGTAGTTCCTGATGCGTGAGGTGTGCATGGTCAAGTTTGGTATATGTGAACTCGGGGGAGTGAATGCTGCGAGATGGTGTATGCAGCATGTATGTGTCTAGAAGGGAAGTGCTACTTCTTGACATTGAGATATGTGTGCTGTGAGGGTGCTGGAGCGTGATTGGCTGGAGCTGGCTGGCATGCCAGGCTCCAGGAAGTCTGGATGGGTCTGCCCGGTGGTGAGTGTGAGATTGAGCATGAATGATGTGTGGGAGGAGTGTACCTGTGTCCTGGATGGGCTGGGTTTTCCCCACACAATGCTGGCTCCGCCCCCCTGTGGTGTGTCTGATGACCCTAGCCCTGCCAGTGAATAGAGAGGGTGGTTGAGCCATCAACAGTACTCCCAGACCAGCTGCGACTGGTTCTGCCCCCACCCTGCACCTAAAGACAAAGGGAAAAGGTGTATAAAAGAGGGGCTGTGACCCCATGAAAATGTTCTTGTTTGCCAACTTGAAACTACCAGGGGCGTGTTGCTGCTTGGGCCCAGGGGAAGGCTTGCCTCCCTGGGCCCTGCCCAGCCCCTGGATGCCAGAGGGACTTTTGCTGGACCTTTGTTTACCATAGCGCTTGGGAGCGCTGTATTTACCCTCCAAGCGCCTGAAAGTCCTTTCTTTCCCCTCCTAGCGCAAGGAGCGCTTTTATTGCCTTATAGCGCTTGAAAGCGCTGGGTTGTTCCCTAGCGCTCGGAGCGCTTTATTTTTACTTTTGCCCGATTTTCATGATATTCATGCACGGGTGCCACCCCGCTTATCAGAGCCCTAGCGGGTGCCACCCCGCTATTTACGGTGTATTTCGAGGGTGCCCACCCCTTGCTATGGTCCCGAGAAATCACCGCCGCAGCCGCGGGCAAAAACAGGAAGCCAGGCACTACGGTGCCTGACGCGGGGCGGGACTTCCGGTTTACCGGAGGAAGTCCCGCCCGCCGCCGCGCTGTGATTGGCTGCCCACCGCCGCCGACCGGAAGGGGATTGAGGCAGAGCGATGGCCGCCCGGGGCTCCCCTGAGGTGGGGAGAGCCCCGGGGCAGCCAGCAAAGTGCAGCGCCGGTGTTGCGGGGCTCCCATGTAATGGAGGGAGCCCCGGCCCAGGAGAAGCAGCCGCCGCAGGAAGAGCCGGTGAGTGCATTGAGGGGAGGGGGGTTTTCGGGGCACTTTGCCGGTGCCCGCCCCTCCCCTCCAGAGCGAGTCTCGCTGTGTTCAGAGGCCCGTGAGGCCTCCCCTAATGCCGAGTCCCCCGGGAGGGACTCCGCCTACCGCCCCCATTGTTCTCGAGCCCCGAGAGGCTCTTGGGCCCCACATTGCTTCTGAGCCCTGAGAGGCTCTTGGCTCATCCCTGGCCAGATCGAGTCCCCAGAGGGGGGACTCCAGCAAATGCCCCCACCGTGTTCAAGAGCCCAGAGAGGCTCCAACGTGTTGGGACATTGTAACTACTGTAGAGCCTGAGGGCCCCCACGCTGGGCAGTAGTGTTTCTTGAGCCTAGATGGCTCCAACCAGAGGCTTATTTGTTTTCAGAGCCAGAGGGCTCCAACCTATTGCGCAGTTTGGATTCAGTCTTGATTCCTGAGGGGCCAGTGAGGGCCCCTGTCGCAGATTTGTTTTCCAGCTGCCCAGCAAGTAGTGGGTAGCTGCACCGTTTAGGTCTTTCTCTTTTCTAGGGACATGTTCTACGGACTGAGGAGTGAGGCGCACTCCTTCATCCCTGGCCTTCCCCCAGCTGCGCAGCACTTAGTGCCAGCTGCAGCGTTTAGGCCCCCTGTTCTGTCCTCAGCTGCCCAGCAAGTAGTGGGCAGCTGCTACGTTTAGGTTCTGGCGCAGTGGCGCAACCTGGACTTTGTGAGTTCTGCGCTAAAGGTTATTTATGCGCTAACTGAGGTTTAGATGCTGTTATGATCTATGTCCTATTGCTTTTGGGTGTTAGGAAATGTACAATGTGTAGTATGTTTTGCGCACCCTGTGTTCTGCACCTCTGAATGTGTTGTTGATACATTATGTGCCCTGTTCCTTACACCGCTGAATGTAGGTTCTGCATCATGTGTTTTGTCCCCAGGTCTTTGCCCCTACTTGTATTGTGATACTGAGGTGGTTGTTCTTGCTAGTGCAGGTGGTGCTAGTAAGGTCCTGGTTCCCTGCGTGACCTGTTCCTAGGGTGGTTAGGATTGCGTAGGGGGGACTTACCAGTTACCAGTGGGTACTGGTTGTGTGCTTTATGTCCTATTTTGTGTTACAGTGATGTTCTGTTATGTACTAAGTGATATTCCAAGGGCGTGGTACTGAGCTGGCCCCCTGACCAGAGTCCCAGGACCAGTGGACTCTATTGTGCCTTCCCTGACAAATTGCTGGGACTTGTCTGATCTCCCTGGGCCCCTGGGGCCTCGCTGAAGTGTGCCTCGCTCGTTCCCCTCGGCAGCTCGTGCCGGCCGCCCGTCCAAGCCTCGAGCCGCGCCGCTCACCCCTGAGCCGCGCCGCTTCGCTGGGCCGCCCGCATCCTGCCTTCCCCTCCTCTTCTGAGCCGCACACATTGGTCGCCCCAGAGAAACGCTTGTACCTTGCTGGCCGCCCGTCCAAGCCTCGAGCCGCACCGCTCTCCCCTGAGCCGCGCCGCTTCGCTGGGCCGCCCGCTCAAGTTTACTGAGGAGATCACTCGCATTATCCCATGCAACCAGGACAGAAGGTACTGTCTGATAGGCTATGTTCTAAGTTCTAGGCCTACAAGTATTGTATTGTTACTTCTAAAAGTGCTGATTCCTGACAGTGGTCCAGGTGGCCCTGGCTTGTAAATAATCCCTTGTAAATTCTGCCCGTGCCTCTGGCACATTGTAAAGTGTGTTTTATCTAATGTGTTTTGGTGTAATACAAAGGCTATTTTTATATAACCTTGTGTGGAGTTTCTTTTGTGGTGGGCCTTTGGGTGTTGCTGCTGGGGTGCGTGCGCAAATACTTAACTTACATCGCCTCCAAGTTTAGCCTTGCTGCTCGCGCCACGTTACCTAGAGGGTGAGCAGGGGTTATCTTGGCGTGTAACTCCCTTGCCCTGACTTGGGAATGGTGGTCTCTGACTGACTTTGGCGAAAGCCCTGGCCAGCCAGGGATCCCATTTCCAACATTGGCGGCAAGCGGTGAGGATAAGGATTTGTGTTTGCGTTGTACCACAGTAGCAGCTGGCTGCACCACAAAACTGCATTTTAGATAACCACATTGTGGGGATTATTGTATGGAGTTTGCTGAAAATGTCATTTCTGTGGAAATGTGTTTCTTGTGCACTTTGAGTTAGGTGTCCCTAGCTCGGGAGGGTAGATCATCCCCCTAAGTGCAGTGTGTTTTCTGGATTCACCAGAAGGGTGGGATCCAGTGGTGGCAGCATAAGTGTGTCCAGGGCATGTGTCCCCCGTCCCTGTCCTAGAGTAATGGTACCTGTGTCAAGTGTGGTCAGGTTGAGAAGTCAGGGGTGGTAGAAACTGCCTTACCAGTCTGGGGAGGGGTGTGTGTGGATGAATGGTGTGTGGCACTGGACGTGTGTGTAAGTTCTCTGGATGGGGAGCTTGCTGAATGCTTGTGTACTCTTGTTTTGCTCAGATACCTAAGTTCCGTGTGTTAAACTTTTCCCAAGAACGTCTGCAGACAGTGGAGCCTGCTTTTGATTTCTGTGGTCTGTTGGAGACAGAATTTTGGAGTTGGTAATGTTCTGGGAGGTGAGAGGCATAGGGGATGGAGTGATTCCAAAAGGAGTGTCTGAGGTGTCTTCCAGCCCAGCGTGGTGGAAGAGGTTCAGTGTAGCCCAGCTAGGTCTTGGTGTAGGGGCTCACGTC
This sequence comes from Lissotriton helveticus, assembly GCF_964261635.1. NCBI lineage: Eukaryota > Metazoa > Chordata > Amphibia > Caudata > Salamandridae > Lissotriton > Lissotriton helveticus. The sequence continues at coordinate 63,402,246 of NC_136059.1, read as the reverse complement.
CTGTCTCAAGAGGAGGAGGAGTGGGTGGGACTGCATGTCTCCAGGTGCCCGAAACCCAGTGTCAGGGCCTGGAATGTTTCTGAAGGGAACATCAGGTCGGGGGCCTAGGCTGTACCAATAGGTCATTTGAGGAGGATCTTCCAGAGTGTCTGGAGAACGTGGAACCTCTGTAACCAGGGTTCCAGTAGTTCTGGTGTCTGGCAGTACCGCTCCAGTTGGGAGGGTGCAGAAGTCCAGATGGAGGGGTGCGAGGGGGATAGGTTCCCCAGTGGAAGAGCCAGTGGGTCAGGGGCCAACCAGAAGGGTTGTGTTGCCAGGGAGTGACCATGGTGATGCCACTTCTGTCCTGAGTGTCAGGCAGGCTTGTACACGACACATTAGTTGTGTCACCCTCAAGGAAGTCCTGGTGCGCCAGGCATCTGACCAAAGAGGTACGTCCCTTGGTTGGGGAGCCAGTAGCCGGTGTTTCCGGATCTGGACGTAAGGGCAACTGTATGTAGTGTCCTGAAGTTACAAGAGGGAACTCCTGCCTGAAGAGAAGGAACCGGGTAAGCTGTATGGGGTATTGACCTGCAGTGGTTGCCTTGCTGCTGAAGGAGGAGAGAAAGTCTTAGATTTTTGTTTTCAACTTGTGGAAGTCCTGGTGCGCCAGGCATCTAACCAAAGGGTAGCGTCCCTAGGTTGGGGAGCCAGGTTCAGGTGGTTGCCTGTCCTGGACGGCAGGGCGACTGTAGCCAGTGTCCTGGCCGGTTTGTCACACAGGTTTGAACACAGGTGGGGCTCATCTTAAGTGAAGAGACCCTGTGTTTCCCAGAAGGGGTGGTACAGGCCTAGCAGGGATCTTTAGGGTTCTTGGCTGAGTGTTGTGGTACTACCCTGAGAGCAGGTGGGGCCTACCTTAAGTGGAGGGACCCTGTTCTACAGTGGGAGGGTGCAGAACTCTGGAAGGGGGTCAGAGGGAGTCTGACCCCTGTGCATCCGGTGAATGTGAATCCCAGGTGGTAAACCAGTTAAGGGAGCTGTGACTCTGTCATGACCAGCCTGGTGTCCTGTAGGCACCGCACTGAGCCGCGTCTGCCTTCGGCCGCGCAGCCTATGCCGCTCGCCATCCCCGTCTCGATGCGGTCCGCGAGCCGCCGCCTGCGCCGCATCTGGCAACCCGCAAAGTGCAACGCCTTACTACACCGTTCTTGTGCTGGTCTGACTGTGGTCACTGCTGCTGAGGAAGTCAGGTCCTAAACTGGTGGGAGAGTTGTGTTCTGGAGGGTGCTTCAGAAGTAGAGGTAGGGTGGGGCATTCTTGCCCGTGACCTCTGGTCAGCCTGAGGGTGCGGACCCTAGGTTGAAGGATCAGTGGTAGTTTGGAACTACACTGAGAGGGAGTGGAGAATGGCTAGTGTAGGCCAGGGGTTACTACCCCCCACTCTGTGGATTGGCAAGGACCAGTGGTATCTGGGTGACCTAGGGCCTGGTCCTAGCCGTGGACAACTAAGGAGTACCAGTGGGGTAGCCTAGTTGGGCCTGTTTTTTTAAGTATGTGCTTGTCTTATGGATCAACGTGGCGTAGAACCGGAGGGTGTCCCTGCAGTGCGGGCCCGCGTCCGTGTTCTATCGCCCCAAGCAGGGAAGTCCATCACAGTGGTGATTGGCCTACCCTGCGTTTTGGCTGGAAGGGGGTTGTGTTGGACTTGGGCCTTGTGGCAGGTTCACCCCTGAACTTTTTGCCTTGAAGTGTAGTGATTTCTGGTCTTTGCGCACTTTGACACTGTGGCGCAGTGTAAAGTGCGTGCTCTCCCTGAGTGCGTGTGTGAGATTGGCCTGCCCTCCCATAGGAATGCATGGGGAATGTCTGTGTCCCTGGTAGTTCCTGATGCGTGAGGTGTGCATGGTCAAGTTTGGTATGTGTGAACTCGGGGGAGTGAATGCTGCGAGATGGTGTATGCAGCATGTATGTGTCTAGAAGGGAAGTGCTACTTCTTGACATTGAGATATGTGTGCTGTGAGGGTGCTGGAGCGTGATTGGCTGGAGCTGGCTGGCATGCCAGGCTCCAGGAAGTCTGGATGGGTCTGCCCGGTGGTGAGTGTGAGATTGAGCATGAGTGATGTGTGGGAGGAGTGTACCTGTGTCCTGGATGGGCTGGGTTTTCCCCACACAATGCTGGCTCTGCCCCCCGGTGGTGTGTCTGATGACCCTAGCCCTGCCAGTGAATAGAGAGGGTGGTTGAGCCATCAACAGTACTCCCAGACCAGCTGCGACTGGTTCTGCCCCCACCCTGCACCTAAAGGCAAAGGGAAAAGGTGTATAAAAGAGGGGCTGTGACCCCATGAAAATGTTCTTGTTTGCCAACTTGAAACTACCAGGGGCGTGTTGCTGCTTGGGCCCAGGGGAAGGCTTGCCTCCCTGGGCCCTGCCCAGCCCCTGGATGCCAGAGGGACTTTTGCTGGACCTTTGTTTACCATAGCGCTTGGGAGCGCTGTATTTACCCTCCAAGCGCCTGAAAGTCCTTTCTTTCCCCTCCTAGCGCAAGGAGCCCTTTTATTGCCTTATAGCGCTTGAAAGCGCTGGGTTGTTCCCTAGCGCTCGGAGCGCTTTATTTTTACTTTTGCCCGATTTTCATGATATTCATGCACGGGTGCCACCCTGCTTATCAGAGCCCTAGCGGGTGCCACCCCGCTATTTACGGTGTATTTCGAGGGTGCCCACCCCTTGCTATGGTCCCGAGAAATCACCGCCGCAGCCGCGGGCAAAAACAGGAAGCCAGGCACTACGGTGCCTGACGCGGGGCGGGACTTCCGGTTTACCGGAGGAAGTCCCGCCCGCCGCCGCGCTGTGATTGGCTGCCCACCGCCGCCGACTGGAAGGGGATTGAGGCAGAGCGATGGCCGCCCGGGGCTCCCCTGAGGTGGGGAGAGCCCCGGGGCAGCCAGCAAAGTGCAGCGCCGGTGTTGCGGGGCTCCCATGTAATGGAGGGAGCCCCGGCCCAGGAGAAGCAGCCGCCGCAGGAAGAGCCGGTGAGTGCATTGAGGGGAGGGGGGTTTTCGGGGCACTTTGCCGGTGCCCGCCCCTCCCCTCCAGAGCGAGTCTCGCTGTGTTCAGAGGCCCGTGAGGCCTCCCCTAATGCCGAGTCCCCCGGGAGGGACTCCGCCTACCGCCCCCATTGTTCTCGAGCCCCGAGAGGCTCTTGGGCCCCACATTGCTTCTGAGCCCTGAGAGGCTCTTGGCTCATCCCTGGCCAGATCGAGTCCCCAGAGGGGGGACTCCAGCAAATGCCCCCACCGTGTTCACGAGCCCAGAGAGGCTCCAACGTGTTGGGACATTGTAACTACTGTAGAGCCTGAGGGCCCCCACGCTGGGCAGTAGTGTTTCTTGAGCCTAGATGGCTCCAACCAGAGGCTTATTTGTTTTCAGAGCCAGAGGGCTCCAACCTATTGCGCAGTTTGGATTCAGTCTTGATTCCTGAGGGGCCAGTGAGGGCCCCTGTCGCAGATTTGTTTTCCAGCTGCCCAGCAAGTAGTGGGTAGCTGCACCGTTTAGGTCTTTCTCTTTTCTAGGGACATGTTCTACGGACTGAGGAGTGAGGCGCACTCCTTCATCTCTGGCCTTCCCCCAGCTGCGCAGCACTTAGTGCCAGCTGCAGCGTTTAGGCCCCCTGTTCTGTCCTCAGCTGCCCAGCAAGTAGTGGGCAGCTGCTACGTTTAGGTTCTGGCGCAGTGGCGCAACCTGGACTTTGTGAGTTCTGCGCTAAAGGTTATTTATGCGCTAACTGAGGTTTAGATGCTGTTATGATCTATGTCCTATTGCTTTTGGGTGTTAGGAAATGTACAATGTGTAGTATGTTTTGCGCACCCTGTGTTCTGCACCTCTGAATGTGTTGTTGATACATTATGTGCCCTGTTCCTTACACCGCTGAATGTAGGTTCTGCATCATGTGTTTTGTCCCCAGGTCTATGCCCCTACTTGTATTGTGATACTGAGGTGGTTGTTCTTGCTAGTGCAGGTGGTGCTAGTAAGGTCCTGGTTCCCTGCGTGACCTGTTCCTAGGGTGGTTAGGATTGCGTAGGGGGGACTTACCAGTTACCAGTGGGTACTGGTTGTGTGCTTTATGTCCTATTTTGTGTTACAGTGATGTTCTGTTATGTACTAAGTGATATTCCAAGGGCGTGGTACTGAGCTCGCCCCCTGACCAGAGTCCCAGGACCAGTGGACTCTATTGTGCCTTCCCTGACAAATTTCTGGGACTTGTCTGATCTCCCTGGGCCCCTGGGGCCTCGCTGAAGTGTGCCTCGCTCGTTCCCCTCGGCAGCTCGTGCCGGCTGCCCGTCCAAGCCTCGAGCCGCGCCGCTCTCCCCTGAGCCGCGCCGCTTCGCTGGGCCGCCCGCATCCTGCCTTCCCCTCCTCTTCTGAGCCGCACACATTGGTCGCCCCAGAGAAACGCTTGTACCTTGCCGGCCGCCCGTCCAAGCCTCGAGCCGCGCCGCTCTCCCCTGAGCCGCGCCGCTTCGCTGGGCCGCCCACTCAAGTTTACTGAGGAGATCACTCGCATTATCCCGTGCAACCAGGACGGAAGGTACTGTCTGATAGGCTATGTTCTAAGTTCTAGGCCTACAAGTATTGTATTGTTACTTCTAAAAGTGCTGATTCCTGACAGTGGTCCAGGTGGCCCTGTCTTGTAAATAATCCCTTGTAAATTCTGCCCGTGCCTCTGGCACATTGTAAAGTGTGTTTTATCTAATGTGTTTTGGTGTAATACAAAGGCTATTTTTATATAACCTTGTGTGGAGTTTCCTTTGTGGTGGGCCTTTGGGTGTTGTTGCTGGGGTGCGTGCGCAAATACTTAACTTACATCGCCTCCAAGTTTAGCCTTGCTGCTCGCGCCACGTTACCTAGAGGGTGAGCAGGGGTTATCTTGGCGTGTAACTCCCTTGCCCTGACTTGGGAATGGTGGTCTCTGACTGACTTTGGCGAAAGCCCTGGCCAGCCAGGGATCCCATTTCCAACATTTACATATTAGGTACCCCCAGGTCTCCCCTAGGTGAATTGGGGTAAGGTGTCATCTAACTATTAGCAGGGTCCTTATAAGAAATGTTTTATAAACCCTGGGGAGGGAAAGCTGCTCATTCTATTTTATTACCCATTGTAGATACTTAGCCCATAGGCTAACATTGCAATTTTTGTATGCACACATAATTATTGCTAGGAGAGGAATACAAAATGTAATTCAAATACTTTTCAGAATGGTATTGATAAATCCAACGGATTGCTCTGGTTGAATCTATCATAACTTGGACAAAGAATAAATTATAACACCTTATTGTCTCTAAGCCAAAATTCAGCCTTCCCGTAGCCTTCCCAGATTGGTCAGTGCTAACTGGCGTTTCAAGGCTGCCTTGATTAGGTGATAAGAGGTTATCCAGGGGAGAGAAGGCTATCTACTGAGAGAGCACTGCAGCTACACAGGATTGCCAGGGCAGGAGGGAACGGTTGTAAAGAAGGAGGCTTTCAAAGGAGGACTGAACAGCAAAGGAGTGCTAGACCTGCCTCCTACTCCCAGTCCACTGTTCCCCAGTCAGTCGGATGTAAGGCTTATGGAAGGAATTTGAAGGTTGCTAGGGGGTGGAAAGCTATTGAAATGAGCCACACTGAGAGTTGGTTTAGTTAGACCTCACTGTTCTTCTGAAATTTCAGCCATCTTGGATTTTGGAAGAATAGTAACAAGAAGATGCCACACTTTGGATGAAGAGGTCCTGGCCTGGGTGGCACCCTGCATTCCATATCTCAAGAGTGCCCCCCACTTGATGCCGAGCAGGTAAAGAATAAATATGTGAGATGTGCATAGACTCTCAGTTCTGCTGTCTAAAATTACAAGGAAAAGAAGGACTGTCCTACTGAAGTATGAATCTGCACCCCACAGACCCGCATTCTCATTGAGGAGTGGACTTCCTGCAGCCACACTTTTACAGAGCCCACCTGCATCATCTCCACCAAGAGTCCCAATCCTGGAGTGCATCCACTGGACTTATAAGGATTTGGCCAGGTGCATTGCGGGAATTGTGGTTCAGACCTTCCAGAGACCACCCAGGAGATTCCAGACCTTTGTATTTGTAGGTAGACCCTTTGAACCCACGAAGAGAACTTCAGGAACCATCTGCTGAAGTTTGCAGAACGTTTGGAAAAAAGCTCCATAAGGTGACCAACTCAACTGCAAGAGTCAAGCCAGCCACCTGCACCACCTGAAAGATCCCGTATTCCAGGTTCATCCTACTGGAGAGCTCCGGAGTTCCAACTTCCAGAGTTTCACCTGGTGCTCCCTGAAATTCAATCCGGTGAGCCCTTCCTGAATCCAGTTTGGTGGAGAGCAGCAAGGGCCGTTTTCCCAGAAAAAGCTCCAGAAAAGTTTCTAAGTGAAAAGGTAAAAGTTTTATCTGGGCCTCCCACTCAGTGTATCTGATTGCAGTCAGCCTGAAACTTTGACTTCGTTGGGGTCAAGCACGACCATATGTCCCATAGCGGCACTATAGGTTCTTAAACACCATATAGTGGTTAATTTTTAAAAATTGATATCTCTTGTTCCGTACATTGGAAATTTGTCAATTTGGTGTATATTTGTTCCTAAAGATATTGACCATTAAAATTGGTGTGGGACTTATATTGTGTGTTGTGTTTTACTTGTTTGGTGATTGGTATTTTTAAATGCTTTATTTGCCTTTCTCCTAAGTTGGGCCTGACTGCTCGGATACAGTTACCAAGTCTGAGCAAAGGAATAATTTATTGTAACCTTTACTGGATCCTATACCATGTCAGTGGACTTACAGCAAGTGGAAGGTTTACACATACTACCACCAATAACCCACTTTCAAACACAAGGACATGTAAGGCAGAGTGTTCATAAAAGGCTGCAGCACTGATTATGCCACCCTGGGAGTGAAAATGTACTGGAAGGACAGTTGTCCCCCTGCCAGTTCGACTCTGCCATTACCATTAATAGCAAAGTCACCACTTCCCTTAATAATATATTTAAGTCTCTCCAAAGGAAGGCCTACAGAGGTCTAAGGCAGGGAGCTGAATATTATTAAGTAGGACATGCATTGTATATATGTCTTAACAGCAACACTTCCAAATTTATCATTTTGCTGCAGAAAGTTAGTAGCCCCATTAGCCAACACAGGGATACAGGCTGGCACTCCAGCCTGGCTAGCTCCTGAATGGGACTACCTTACTGGGTACTGTAAGGTATCAAATTAATTGTAGTAAATGTGGTTCCAGTGGGTCACTGGGACCATCCCTGGGGGAACGTCCGTTTTTCCTCTCACTTAAATAAGAGGATTCGACACTGTTTTATAGATGATGTAGACAAAGATTTGTTTATTCTTTGTGATAAATTTCAAAAAAAGTTCATTGAAGTTATTCCATATTTTATAAATGAGGCATCATTATATTATTGTCATTTGCAATGCATTTCGGGCTATTTCATAGCCCTTCATCAGGGAATAACAATGCCTGCCTTTACTCGCGGTGGTTCAAACGCTGCTGCGTATGATAAAGCTTCTCTGTTCTGGTAATGCCGGTTCCTTCTGTGTGAAACTTTTTTTGAAATGTATCACAAAGAATAAACAAATCTTTGTCTATTGATGATATGTTCTGTTGATATATGATCTAATGCGGTCCCACATTACTGATGCTTACACTGAAGGTGTGAGGCTGATGACCATGCCTACCAGTGTCACTTAGCCACATCTCCATTGAGCAGGTAATGCTGGGTTGAACACACTAACTAAGAGACTGTCTTGTGCAGGGGTGAAACATGATGCTAGAATGCTAACCTTTGTCTGTATGAAATCAGGGCCACATTTCTCAAAGAGTTGTATCACCCTTATGCCACACAATGGGGTGCATGAGGAAAGCAACTCTTAAGTTAGATTTATCAAGCCATGCAAAGCTACCTCCGTGGCCCTGAGCGGCTTTATAAATCTAGTGTAACGCAATGCAGCACACATTGCTGTGTTGCAATACTCTGCCCAGGGAGGTGTTTCATGGGTGAAACGTGGCTCTCCCCATGCATCTGCCCGTTGATTTTGGCATGTTTCCTTATTTACCATTATTGATGGACCAGGGAATGTGTCAATATGCTACGCAGCCCCAGGGGAGGTCTAATGAGGAGAAATAGCTTTATTTCTCCTTGTTTTTCCTCTTTCAATGTGTGCTGCATTCTGCAGCACACATAGAAAGAGGAACTCACCTCAGGGAAGTGAACCGGGCACCAAGCTCGGCGGAACACGTTGTTTTGTAATCTTATGTGGGTTTAAAGCACCTGCTCTATACTTCCTTTTATATCCAAAAATGTTCAGGCAACAATCATAATGTCAAATAACATTGATGATTAATGTACCTGCTTGGTAGCAAAGAGGGTTAATAGGCCTGCTGCCTAAAACACCTATTCTGCACCAATAATACAATTGTATCCTATGTGGATAGCTTAGTGGGTTTCTGCCTTCGCCATAATCAATCAATCAATCAAGGCATTTATAGAGCGCACTACTCACCCGGAGGGTCTCAAGGCGCTTGGGGGGGGGGGGGGTGCCGCTACTGCTCGAACAGCCAGGTCTTGAGCTTCTTCCTGAAGGAGAGGTGGTCTTGGGTCAGGCGAAGGTCGGGAGGGAGGGTGTTCCAGGTCTTGGCGGCCAGGTAGGAGAAGGACCTTCCTCCTGTTGTCGCTCTTCGGATGCGGGGGACGGCGGCGAGGGCGTGGTTGGTCGATCGGAGGTGGCGTTTGGGAGCGTAGAAGTTGAGGCGGTTGTTGAGGTAGCTCGGGCCTTGGTCGTGTAGGGCTTTGTGTGCGTGGGTGAGGAGACGGAAGGTGATTCTCTTGTTGACGGGGAGCCAGTGCAGGTCTCTCAGATGTCCGGAGATGTGGCTGCGTCGGGGGATGTCGAGGATGAGTCTGGCTGAGGCGTTCTGGATCCGCTGGGGTCTCTTCTGGAGCTTGGCGGTGGTTCCGGCGTAGAGGGCGTTGCCGTAGTCCAGTCGGCTGGTGACGAGGGCCTGGGTGACCGTCTTCCTGGTCTCGGTGGGGATCCACCGGAAGATCTTCCGTAGCATGCGCAGGATGTTGAAACAGGACGTGGAGACGGCGTTGACTTGTCTGGTCATGGAGAGGGAGGAGTCCAGGATGAAACCCAGGTTGCGTGCGTGGTCTGTCGGTTTGGGTGCGGTGCCCAGGGTGGGGGGCCACTAGGAGTCGTCCCAGGCGGAGGGCGAGGAGCCTAGGATGAGGACTTCCGTCTTGTCTGAGTTCAGTTTCAGGCGGCTGGTCGTCATCCACTCGGCTACGTCTTTCATCCCTTCGTGGAGGTTGGTTCTGGCGGCGGCGGGGTCGTCGGTCAGGGAGAGGATCAGCTAGGTGTCGTCGGCGTAGGAGATGATGTTGAGGTTGTGTTGGCGTGCGATGGCCGCAAGGGGGCTCATGTAGACGTTGAAGAGGGTGGGGCTGAGCGAGGAGCCCTGAGGAACGCCGCAGATGACTTCCGTGGCTGCAGATCTGAACGGTGGCAGGCGTACTCTCTGTGTCCTTCCAGCGAGGAAGGAGATGATCCACTCCAGAGCCTTTTCCTGGATTCCGATGTTGCTGAGGCGCTGCACTAGGGTGCGGTGGCAAACAGTGTCGAATGCCGCGGAGAGGTCTAGGAGGATGAGGGCTGCTGTTTCACCGTTGTCCAGCAGGGCTCGGATGTCATCGGTGGCAGCGATGAGGGCGGTCACGGTGCTGTGGTTGGCTCGGAAGCCAGTCTGTGAGGGGTCGAGGGATCCATTCGTCTCGAGGAAGGCGGCCAGCTGCTTGTTGATGGTCTTCTCGATGACTTTGGCTGGAAACGGGAGGAGCGAGATGGGGCGGTAATTCTTGAGTTCGGTGGGGTCCGCTGTTGGTTTCTTTAGTAGAGCGCTGATTTCGGCGTGCTTCCAGCTCTCAGGGAAGGTGGCGGTGTCGAAGGAGGTGTTGATGATGTCCCGCAGGTGGGGTGCGATGACAGCGTCGGCCTTGTTGAAGACGTGGTGAGGGCAGGGGTCTGTCGGAGATCCGGAGTGGATAGAGCTCATCGTGCAGATGGTGTCTTCTGTGTTGATCTGGGTCCAGGCGCCCCGGGTGGTGGTGGGGGGCGTTGGTGCGGTCGTGGGGAGCGTTGTTTGTGGGCTGAAGCAGTTGTGTATGTCAGCGATCTTGTTGTGGAAGTAGGAGGCGAGGGAGTTGCAGAGGTCTTGCGACGGGGTGATGTCGTTGATTCCGGCGTTGGGGTTGGAGAGCTCTTTCACGATGTTGAAGAGTTCCTTGCAGTTGTGTGCGTTGTTGTCCAGCCGGTCCTTGAATGCTGATTTCTTGGTGGCGTGGATCAGTTGATGGTGCTTCCGGGTGGCGAGCTTGAGGGTGGTCATGTTGTCCGGTGTTGGCTCCCTTCTCCAGGCTTTCTCGAGGGCTCGGCAGTTCTTCTTGGAGCTCTTGAGTTCGCCGGTGAACCATGGGGCCTTCTTGCTGCCGGGTCTGCTAGGCGGGGTCCTCAGTGGGGCGAGGTCGTCTGCGCAGTTGCTGATCCACTTCGAGAGGTTGTCGGCGGCCTGGCTGGGGTTCGCTGAGCTGGCGGGAGGGTGTTGGCTCAGGGAAGTGGCGAGCTGGTCTGCTGTGATCTTGTTCCAGTTTCTTCGAGCAACCTGTTGCTGGTGGTGGTGGATCGTGGATCTTCTGAAGGTGAAGTGGACGCAGCTGTGGTCCGTCCAGTGGAGTCCGGTGGCGTGGCTGAAGACGATGTCCTTGCTGGAAGAGAAGACAGCGTCGAGTGTGTGTCCGGCGAGGTGGGTGGGGGTGGTCACCAGCTGCTTGAGTCCGAGGATGGCGAGGTTGTCAAGCAGGGTGGTGGTGTTGCAGTCGTTGTTGTTCTCCAGGTGGAGGTTGATGTCCCCCAGGAGGATGAAGTCAGCGGAGGGGAGGGCGTGCGGGCTGATGAAGTCGGCGATGTCTTCGCTGAATTGTGTGCGTGGTCCCGGGGGTCGGTAGATGAGGGTGCCTCTGAGGGTGGTTTTGGGGTCCGTGTGGATCTGGAAGCGCAGGTGTTCGGCGGTTGTCAGGGTGTCGTCGGTGTTACAGAACCTTTTATTACTTGTAGTTCAATTAATTAAGGGGCTCATTACGATCGCGGCTTTCCCGCATCCTCCGGACCGGCGGAAGCAACCGCCGGCCCGGAGGATGCGGGAAAACCGCTGCGGACCCACCAAAGACCCACCACCACATTAGGATGGCTGGTGGGTCCTGGTTTAAGTCCGCCGCTTTTCCGCCGCGGTCGGCTTACAACCGCGGCAGAAAAGCTCTAATATGGTGGCGGTGTCTCCCAGACACCGCCAGCCATATTAGGATGTGTCCAAAAAAATGCTTTTCCGCGGCGGATATTCCGCCGTTGAAAAGCATGTGGGACTTCACTGCGGGGGACCGTTGCAGGCCCCCTGGGTGAAGGGGGGGTGGGGGTGCACATGGGGGGTACCATATTTGTATGCAGAAATCGGCAGGCACCGCATGGTGCCAGCCGCTTTCTGCATACAAATGCAATGTATGCATTTTTACCATTGCGGCGGGTGCAGCTTGAAGCCGCATCCGCCGCAATGGTAAAAATAGAGGATGTGACCGCCAGGGTGGCGGTCACATCCTAATTTCACAGGAGGGAACTCCGCAGGCCATGCGGAGGTTCCCTCCTACTCAGGGGTCGCGGACGGACGCAAGTCCGTCCGCGATCGTAATGAGCCCCTAAGTTACAATAGTAATAAACAAACTCCTCTCAGATAAACATGATTGGGGCACTGAATATGACCTTTTTCTAACTGGAATATCGTCAATAATACAATTGATTCTAATGGATTGGTTGCTTTTCTCCTACGTTTCTGCTGATCAGATTTCAGTTCTTACATCACCGATAGAGCCCATGTCAACACCAATACCTTTATGCTCTCAAATGTAAAGTGGAAAAATAAATTGACTTAGAGACTGCAGCTCTCAGCAGGTATATCTGATCATTTAACTACTGGATGCTAGAGGGCCACCCGAAATTCTTCTAGAATAGATATTATATATTTGGACCAGGGCCTAAATACTACAGAAGTTCATTATGGTCTCAGGATATTGAATTGCTTGCAAGGCCCTTAATCAAGCTGAGAGCCTTGGAAGCAATTTTCGATGAAAGCATCGCCATTCAAACAAAATGTAACCATGTGCCTAAAGGTGGTCTGTGTAGTATAATAACACAGCACTGTGCCATTTTTCATGTTGGATTTACCCTCAGGATGGAAGTCCCAATAGCCTTGTTATCATTTATTGCCAAATGAGAATGGCTTCTGTCTTGAGCCCCACCATACCTACTTCACAGTGTACACTGATCACAGATGGTCACTACCAGACAAGTTCTACACTTGCTGGGAACCAACCTCATTACCTCAGCCTTCCATGTGTTCTACTGGGAAACAATGTATGAGTGTATGCATGTGCTGGTATGTGTAGAGCCGACCCTAGCTCAGGAGCAGTGGAGCACTGAACAGTATTGCTTGTGTACCCATCTGGAAAGGGGGAGCTCTCATTGCACTTCATGAGCAGCAGGGTTAGTACTGTTTTGCATGAGGTAGGCCTCTTCCTAGAGTAGCATAGTGGGTGAACAAAGATAGGTTAGAATGCCACACAGTGCGATTGCCAGTGGTTTTTACTATTTGCAAGCATTCCTCCCATCAACCTTTATGTGTTTACCTGGCTGTTCCCTTGAGCATGATATATCAGGTTTGGGTTAAACTATTGACCCAACTTTATTACTTTTGCCTTCACTTACTTGATAATGGGATGCCACGGTCAAAGATTTGCACTTCTCAAGAGACCCCTGTTTCCTGTCCTTCCAAACTGCTGTCATCCTGATGAGGCTAACATTTGAAGGTAAAAAAACCCCACTAAATACTAAAGATACTATTCATAGACCACCTTCCTAATTAGTACCCATTGTTTGCCACTTTTGAGATACTGCTTTGCCAAATGTGAGCCATTTGTGAAACATATTTGTATTACTGATTTATTTCCATGAAGACTTCATTTGTTGTCAGATGTTTGCAGCTGAGCACAGTGACCCGCAGATTGGCTATTACCTTCTCTTCTTACCATTTAGAAATGTTTTGATTGTCCAACTTATTATCCATCTTGAAACAAATTCCAGCGTAGTCTGGTCTCTCTCTCTCTTGGCCCTACATAGGTCAGTTTGATGGGAGTTTAGGTTAGGAACAGCACAATGTGATCACTGTACATACTTCTGATCACTTTATGGAGATTCTTGTCTACTTTCTTGCTTGATATTGATGTTAGCAAAGATAAATTACTCATGTTGGCCATGATAAGTTGGTATTTCCCAGGGAGGAGTCTTTTGCAAACATCTACAGCTGGAAATTAATTCTGTAGGATTTTATTGATTTCCTGTCCCTCGCAGTCACTACTAAGAGGATTTTTTAAGCTATTAAGGTATGTCAAGATTTGTCTTCCCATGGCTGACAACACATGCTCTAAGACCATAGTAAATTAAAGAGCCTATCCAAAGAGCTTTGTCAAGCTTTGTCATCAGTAAACATTTACCATGTCTAGGCGTGCTTTGCTGCTGTATTGCCTTTTAGATAGTAGAGACGTTGGTCTCTAGGATCTTAATTTGGCTTAACTTTCCCATCTTCCTCACTTATTTGCAAGCTACCAGCATCATTCCCATTTCAATATTCTGGGATGTCATTAAATTCATCTAACTGCCAGGTAGATCTAATAGAATTTTTAACCAAGTTGCCTGAATGAGTCAGGCATCAGATGTAGTTAAGGGAGGCAACATATATTTGTGTTGCATTCATGTTGTTGTCTAACAGGCCATATTTCTCACTTTATTTATTTCAGTTCAGGTCTCTCCGCGAAGGCCTATGATTCCACCATATCAATACTCTTAACTCCCCTTGTTATTCCCAGAAATAACAATGCAACTATTTGGTCCACTTCTGAAAGCTTCAATGCATTCTGCCAGCTTCGGAGTAAATTTTCCATTTCTAATTCCTCCTGTAATATTGCCAGATTATAACAGTAGAAGTCAAATGGTATTGATTGTAAGGACTTGGAAAAGAAGGTCCTGGAATCAGAGTTACAAGGAACACTAGGAGGATGTGTGGTCAACATAGCCTTCTGCTTTATACTACAAGATGTAGAAATCTGCACCACAGACTGATATTGGTGTGTAATGGGCAACAGTTAATCCCAAATTGTTTTATTCTTGAAATTTTGATGGCCACTCTCTAAACTCCCATCCAAGACACAGGTACAATGTGAGTAGAGAAGCCCTGTGTGCAAACCGCAAACTCCTTGTGTTAGAACTGGGGGTCTCTAGTTGGCAATGGCTTGTGCCTTTGTCCAAATAGGGACCCTTGCTTCTAGTCAGAGTAAGGGGACTACACTCCAAAAATAACCCCTTCTCAACCCTGTGGAAGCTTGGCACGAGCAGGAAGGCTTATCTCATTATACAGTAATATAGTGAAAACACTAGAGATGGACACAAAACAGATTTAATAAAAATAAGTATTATTTATATGGACTTAACACAAGACCCAAACAACACAAATCCACATTACAATATTAAGAAAATGACTTTAATTTGATAGAAATAGCTTAGTTCACTTTAGATGGTAAATGCGACATGTTTCCCACAAAGTACCTTTGGATGCGTCACGCAAGATAAAAAAAGTTCACAGAGAGAACGATGCGTCGGTTCCTTGCTTAAGGGGAGACGATGCGTCTGTTCCTCAGTGCTTGCTCAAAGCAGGCGATGCCTCTGTTCCCTACCGGAGAGGACGTGATGCAACGATCTCGTGGTGCAGCCCGGTTGCGATGCGAGAAGATGGCGCCCTTGATGCGATGCAACGATATGAAGATGACGCGTGCACGCCCGACAGCCGTGCGGCGACTCTGTAACTTTGGAGCTATGACAGGCGCTGCGACACGCTTCTTCAGTGATGCGAAGGTGACCCGTGCGGTTGCAACACACTTCTCCGGTGATGCGACGACACACAGCTGCGACAGTGACACGCTTCTCCGGTGATGCAAAGGCGACCCTTATGGTAGCGACACACCTCTCCAATAATGCGACTGCAACAGCTGTAGGTGCGACACGCTTCTTCTCGTTAAGCCGCGCTTCCAGCTCCCAACAACAGACAGAATTCCCAACAAGGAAATTCCCGGGCAGCTGTCTTGTATACCTGAGACTTCAGCAGGAGGCAAGCAGAGTACACGCCCTTGCAGATTCTTCTTCAAGATTATGAAAGTTTCAAATAAAAGTCTTTCTCCTTTCCTTGGCAATAAAGACACCACTGCAGGTCAACCCTAGAAAGCAACACACTAGTACAGGGGAAGTCAAAAACGCCTGCAGATTATTTGGTTCTTCTCCTTGGTAAAAGGTACATCTTGATGTCCAGAAGTGATCTAAAGTTCTGGGATCTGGGTCTCCCTTTTTATACACACAAATCCTTTGTCTCTGAAGGCAGAGAGTGTCTGTACCTAGTCCAATCCAGTTCTGGGTGCATTCTGCCTGTGCACAACTTCTTCCTTTGTCAGGGTGAGCAAGGGTCATCAGACCACAGGAGATGGAGCCAGCATTGTGGAAGGCAGGTACAGCCCTATTCAGGCCCAGGTGATACTCCTCCCACCACTTTCAATGCAGATAGGTCTATTCAGCCTAGTGCTGACACACCCTGCCTCCTGCAGCCACCCCAGCCCCTGTCACTCACAAACCAGACATGCAATATACAACCTAGCAGAGGCACGCTGGATTGTTTAGGCAAGAAATTAACTACTTTCTAAAAGTGGTATTTTCAAACACAGAATGTTAAAACCAACTTCACTAAAAGATGTATTTCATCTTTCTGAGTTCAGGGATACTAAACTAGTTTTTCTACCATGTTCCCTGGGTCAGTTATGATTATAAGATGTTATAATCAAACTGCCCATTCTGGCCAATGGGTACAGGTATGCTTGCAATAGAGAAAAATGAAATTGGCTGTAATTCACTATCAGGACATGCCACACACATCAGGGCATGTCCTACCTTTCACATACAATGCACTCTGCCCTAGGACCTACATTAGGAGTGGCTAACATGTAGAAAAGGGAAGGTTTAGGCACTGGTCAGTGGGTGCATTTACCAGGTCACATGGCAGTACTAGACTGCACACAGGCTCTGCAATGACAGGCCTGAGACACACTTTACAAGCTGCTTCTGTAGGTGGCACAATCAGTGCTGCAAGCCCACGAGCTGAATTTGATCTACAGGCCCTGGACACACATGGTGCACTGTACTAGCGTCTAACAAGTAAATCTAATAAGCCAATCATGGAGTCACTACTCGATTACAATAATTTACAATAGGAAGCAGGTGCACTGTGGCACAGAATAGCAGTGGCACAGTGCCCAAAGCATCTAACCAGCAAAAACATATACAAAACAGAGGAGACAACAGCGAAAAATGGAAGGGAGACTCAAGCCAATGGTACCAGGTCTAACATCTTGTATGCTAGAAACGTGCCCATACGGTGCACCCCCACTGTATCAATGAAATTACCTTGATGGGCCACTACATTTTTATAACTACATGGTATAATATAAAAAACTGGTGTGATTATCAGTATGGAATGTACTACTACTACATTAATTAATTAGTGAAAATACATTTAAAACAGGATAAATTCCCTTGAATAAAGATAAGGGTTAAAATATTATTATTTATTGAAATAAGAAAAGGAAAAGAGCCATAATTTGGTTTCATTAAGGTAAAATGTATTTTACTTTTAGGTTAAGGGCTACATGCTAATTCACTTGAGTTCAATTAAATGTATCTAGAATTAATTAAGGTTTAGGTTAGCAGTATATTTAAATTATGGAAAACAACATAATCACATTTAATTGAATTATGATGTATTGTTACGGTTGGTATTATGGTTAGGTAATTAACAAATAGTTCAATATTAATGAAATATTGTATAGGGATTGATAATATATGTGACAATCATTCAATTACACAAAAGGTTATTTAGATTAATTAAAGATCAATGTCACAAGATGGGATTCAGTTAATGAAATGACCAACTTCTGCCTACATCTACATGGATGAAAGACATGGACGAAAGATAGCTGGCGCAACTCGGTCAAGACTGTAGTACTCACCTAGGACCCACCCCTTCAGCCTGGCAAGACTACTCATGGCCAGGCACTCTGGAATCTCGCCCAACCCCAACGGACAACGCACACAACCTTGACATCATACTGGACTCCTTGCTCACAATAAACTGCCAAATCAACACCATTTATTCAGCCTGCTTACACACTCTCTGCCTGCTCTGAAACCCTTTCAGATGGATCCCCACAGAAGGAAGGTCACCCCTGCACTCTTCACCAGAACGCTCGACTACGGCAACAGACTCTATGCTGGAATCACCCAGAAACAGTTCAATAATCTACAGAATGTCCAAAATGCAGCCACCAGACTGGTCCTTGACATCCCCCACCTCAGCCACATCAAGCACATCAGACAACTCTACTGGCTTGCAGTCAACAAGAGAGTCACTTTTAAGCTCCTTTCTCCCACCTACAAAGCCCTCCACAATGAAGGGTCAGCGTACTTAATCCACTGCCTCTCATTCCACATACTCACAAGACAACTCCAATCCTCTCAACTTGCCCTCGCCTCCATCCCAAGGATCCACAGGGCCAGAACTGGAGGAAGGTCACCCTCGTACCTTGCCAAGACCTGGAACACCCTGCTCTTGCACCTCAGGCAATCAGTGTGGCTGTCCCTATTCATGAACAACCTCAAGACCTGACTCTTTGAATGATTCTCCACCCAGTACGACCAGAGCCCCCCTCTACCAGCATCTTAAGACCCTCACGGGTGAGTAGCTGTGCTTACAAGCCCTTGATTGATTGTATTGCAGGCCCTCCCAAATAATAGAAAATACCTCCCTCCCACACAGAGGCTCAAACACGACGACGCAGTAAAAACAAAACACAACAGGAAAGGGATTTCACTTGTTTAAAATGAAACACGTCAAAACACGCTTCTCAGAATAATGGATGGGGTATTCTTTGTGCAACACTCTCCAACAGAAAGGCTTTCTCAGATGTTAAATGAACAACATTCAAATGTATATATAATATATATGATCAAGACCGGATTCCCCGGTCGAAACGCGTCATGCCTGCCTGACACTGAGAAATAAAGCACTTTTCACTTCTGAAAGAACGCCTGAGTGGTCTGTACCTGGTTTTGCTGTGCTGCCTTGATTTGCCACGCTTCAGGATTTTGGATTTTATATAAATATATATGTATATATAAATATATATATGCAAGCAATGATAATACACTTATAATTAGGCAAATGCAACTATTAAGTGCATGGCAGATATTAATATGAAATGAAGTACACGCAGATAAAACTGGACGTTCTGCAAGAAATCAGAAAGATATATACACTAAATAAATCAGAAGATTACAACCACTGAAGACTTGGCTGTGTACACAGACTAACTCTCACATCACAAAGTTAATAATCAAAAATAAAACACCTCACCGATTGTTCACTCAACATTCTTGCCAACTCAAGCTGGAGGAGACCGTTAACAGCCGAGGCAGGATTCTCGATCGGGACCCAAGTTCCCTTGTTACAACACGTCTGCCCCACAAGTGACCTCCCTTCTGAGTGCCAAGTTTTTCCACCTTTAATACTTTTTCCTCAACCTGAGGAGAAGGTTCTAGAACCTCGTCAACTTTCTTCTTCTATGAATAATAGAGCTGACTGTACTGGTTTGTATCCAGGTCAAGACAGAAGCTCGCAAGGCCCCTGTATTTTCACTCCGAGACATAGCTTTACATTCCACACATTTCTCTGGCAAAAACAATCTCTGCTCTGAAAGGTACCAAGTACCCTTCCCACACATTATCCCAGCGAAGCTTACAAAAGCCTAAAACAACCTTGAACGTGAATAGCCTAAACAACTTGAATAATCTGGGGGCCTGCCTGTGTGCATAAAAGCTCAAGCTAGCTGACAGGTTTTAAGATGACATGAGGGCTTGTCAAAGCCAATAGTAAGAATTTCGTAATACTTCCCAACGTACAACACAATGCACATTTGGGCACCACTGCTTATAACACTGCACTTCGAGACCAAGAAGTACATTCCACATCTCTCTCTCTCTTTCTCTCTCTCTCTCTCTCTCTCTCTCTCTCTCTCTCTCTCTCTCTCTCTCTCTCTCTCTCTCTCTCTCTCTATCTCTCTCTCTCTCTCTCTCTCTCTCTCATGCTTTCGAATGCACATCCCATACGTTCTGTTCCTGGCAAGGCTGTTCTACTCTGCGAAAGCTCACACTCTAAAACTACAAAGAGACACAAACAAAATCTTCAAAGAAATGTGCACATGCAGGAGATTCAGGCTAGGGTAAAATAAAACACCAAAAGTCAATTAAAAAAATGGTAGTCAAAGGTCATCACATGGTTCCAATACATAGGAGTGCCTCTAGCACTACATTGATTATTCTGAATTCAGAAAAAAATAATACTTTGATTAAAAAGGTTGGGGCAGTACTTTGCTTCAGTCATGGGCTTAAGATAGTGGGAACATGCATTACACTCTTTCTGAAGGGACACAGTGACTGCCAATCCAGAGTCTCTGTTATGGTGGCTCAGTGATGCTGTAACATACTCAATGTCAAGCAGATCCATCTGGTGACAGTGTCCAGTGATAACGTTTTAGGCAGATCTTGTGCCCCAAATGTGGAAAGCAAGAAACTCCAGGTTGACATGAAGATCTGCAAGCCACCAATATTTAAAAAACACACTGGTGCAAACAATCCTCTTTAAATGACAGTAAGTAAAAGAGTATTCTCCAAAGCAGAGAAAGCTGTCAACAGAGAACTGACACAGTTCATCAAAGAGAATGCCGTCCTCGACCCATCACAATCTGGATTCTGGAGCAACCACAGCAGGGAGACCGCCTTCCTCACCACAACAGACGGCATCCACACCCTCCTGGACCAAGGCCACTCTGCAGCCCTCATCCTCTTCGACTTGTCTGCTGCTTTTGACACTGTCCCTCATGGCACTCTAGTCACCAGACTACACGAAGCCGGCATACAAGGGACCGCCCTGGACTGGATCAGATCGTTCCGCCTACATGGACATGACCTCCGGAGTCCCTCAGGGATCATCACTGAGCCCTACACTCTTCAAAGTCAACGTCTACATGGCCCCCCTCGCAGCCATCATCCAACAACACAACCTCAACATCGTATCCTACGCCTATGATACCCAGCTCATCCTCTCCCTCACCAGAGACCCTACCATTGCAAAGCTAAACTTCCAGAAAGGAATACAAGACGTCGCAGTATGGATGACCAAAGCTGCCTAAAGCTCAACACCAAAAAGACAGAAGTCCTCGCCCTCGGAACCACCTCTTCAGCATTGGACAACACATGGTGGCCCACCGCCCTATGAAGCCCACCTACCCCCACAACTCGACTCATCATTCACCATGAACCGACAGGTCAATGCCATCACCTCCAGCTGCTTCAGCACCCTCCGCATCCTTCGAAAGACCTTCAAATGGATCCCCCCGGAGTCAAGGAATACAGTCACCCACACACTCATCACCAGCAGACTGGACTATTAAAACGCTCTCTACGCCGGTATCAACAAGTCCCTTCTCCGCAAACTTCAGACAATGCAGAACACCGCCGCCAGACTCGTCCTCCCCATCCCCGGGAATGATCACATCAGCCAACACCTGCAGAGGCTACATTGGCTTCCCGTGGAGAAGAGAATCACCTTCAAAATCTTCATTCATGCCTCCGAATGCCTACACAACAACCGACACAAATAACTAAATGACAGAATAAATTTCCCTGTACCCAAAAGGAATCTCCAATCTGCCAACCTTGCACTAGCTGAAACCGCTCGCATCAACAGAGCCACATTGCAGCCAGAACCTGGAATGGGTTACCAGTGGACATCAGACTCGCCCCCAACCTTAACACCTTCAGGGAGACCCTCACGACCTGGCTCTTTGGCTGATCGGATCTGCGCACCCCATTGCCCCACCCCCACAGCGCCTTGAGACCCTCATGGATAAGTAGCAAGCTTACAATTCTCTGATTGATTGATTGATTTAAAAAAGAGCAAATGGATTTTTAGGTTGTCATGGAAAACCACAAAGGAATACTCCCTGACACTCCCTTGAGCATGTTGCCACATGTGATGGGTGCTGAGGAGATTACTAGAGGTGTCCAAAGCCCACTGTTTCTAAGGATACTTATTTTATGGTTTTAGGTACAAGAGGAAGGTCCGAGAAAAGTGTCTGCACTGGGAACACTGGCTGATGATCACAAGAACTGGGAAACAGTCAAATATATGATTGATCAAGATGAAACATGTCCTACTAAAATTAATTACACTCAGGGCCCCATTAGGATGGCGGGCGGATTGCCCCCGCCAGGCTGGCCGTAGCCACCGCTGGCCTGGCGGGTGCAATCCGCCTGCCATCTTTGCTGCATAGGCCCCCGCCATATTAACATGGCTGGGGGGGTCCACGGCGGACGGAAAGACCGTCAGCCGCTTTTCCGCCCTGGTCGCCTTGTGACCGGGGCGGAAAAGGGTTTATATGGTGGCGGTGTCTATCAGACACTGCCAGCCATATTAGTATGGGCTTCTTCAGATTGGGATTGTCAAGCTCCACTTCGGACCCGCAATACCGAGGGGATCCTCTTGCCGGTGTGCCACTTGATGATTTGATTGCGGAGCAGTTTGGAGGAGCCCATGGGGACGGACTCAGGACAGAACAGCGCCTGGGGTCTTAGTGCAGGGTCCCGCCTCCTTGCGAAACAGCGCTCGAAACTGCTGGCTGGTCCTGCAGTGGTGCGGGAGCCGCCGCTTACCATTGAGCCAAGCAGACCTTTGGGGAACGTGGGCTTTCTTGGTAATCGGTGCACCAGCAGCTCAGTTGGGGAAACTTGGAAAACATCCCTGGATGAGTGACTGCCTGGCAGGCACTGCTGTGTTGGGAACACTATTACAGAGAAGGTCTGGCTACGGGAGGAGAGGTGAACAGGCTGACTGGGGAGGTCTGTGGGGGATCCTGCACAGAACAACTGCATTGTGCTGAGAGGGACGGGCAGCACTGGATCTGTGAGGGGCATGGCACAGTAAACAACAAGAGGGGATGAGCGGAGGGGACCCCTCTATTTTGTAGTTTAACTTATATCCATATTTTTCACGGTGCACAAAATGGCCGACCACTGAATCTACAAGGACGAGGGGTCCTCCCACGGCCATGGGTCAATCCTATCCAGAGTCTAACAACGACTCTGGGGGTACCCAGGTGTAAAAACTGAAAGTGGACCAAAAGAGCAAGAGAAAGGGAAAAAAGACTACACCAGGCTAATCCCTATTCGCAGTAATAGACATAGGACTGCATGAATCTCTATGAGGTTCTTTTCCAAAAGAGGCGGCCATCTTAGAACGACTACCCTGCATGTCTATTTACGTTTTTACCTATTGAATTTTGCTCCATGCTAGCGATGCTAACCCGTTTTTATTACCTAATCTGCTCCTGACTTTTATTTCCCCTTTGTTTATCCCACCTTCTTATTCCTGCCCCTATTTTTAATCATCTTATATATCGTGGTTATGTTTTTATTCGTGTTTATGTTATCTATTTTATTTTACTACTGATGTTAGCCTGCTATTACTATTGCTTAATTATACCCCCTTATATTTCACCACTATTTTTATCAGCATATTTACTGTGTTTTCTGAACTATGTTATTGGCTCCTTTTTTGGGTTTCGCCTGCCGAAGGCTGCGCTCTGTGCAGCTTTTCGGCGCAGGCGAAATCCATTGTTTACAATAAGGACTTCAGGAACGTCCCCCGGCTCCCATTGGCTAGCTCCATAAATGGAGGCCAGCCATTGGGAGCCGGATCTGTCCGTCAAGGCCGGACCAGATTCGGGGGCGTTCCCGCGATTTTTTCGCTCTCCGCCTCTGCGATGTCGTCATCGCGGCGGTGGGTGTGTGTTATTTTTTTTTTGAGTCGGCCTGTTTTCG